>NC_134248.1:2512500-3762500 GCF_965152275.1 Natator depressus
TGTCCTGTCATCTTCTACCACTGAGAATAGTCTAGAACCATCCTCTTTGGAACCACCTCTCAGGTAGTTGAAAGCAGCTATCAAATCCCCCCTCATTCTTCTCTTCCGCAGACTAAACAATCCCAGTTCCCTCAGCCTCTCCTCATAACTCATGTGTTCCAGACCCCTAATAATTTTTGTTGCCCTTTGCTGGACTCTCTCCAATTTTTCCACATCCTTCTTGTAGTGTGGGGCCCAAAACTGGACACAGTACTCCAGATGAGGCCTCACCAATGTCGAATAGAGGGGAACGATCACGTCCCTCGATCTGCTGGCTATGCCCCTACTTATACATCCCAAAATGCCATTGGCCTTCTTGGCAACAAGGGCACACTGCTGACTCATATCCAGCTTCTCGTCCACTGTCACCCCTAGGTCCTTTTCCGCAGAACTGCTGCCTAGCCATTCGGTCCCTAGTCTGTAGCTGTGCATTGGGTTCTTCCGTCCTAAGTGCAGGACCCTGCATTTATCCTTATTGAACCTCATCAGGTTTCTTTTGTCCCAATCCTCCAATTTGTCCAGGTCCCTCTGTATCCTATCTCTGCCCTCCAGCGTATCTACCACTCCTCCCAGTTTAGTATCATCCGCAAATTTGCTAAGAGTGCAATCCACACCATCCTCCAGATCATTTATGAAGATATTGAACAAAACCGGCCCCAGGACCGACCCCTGGGGCACTCCACTTGACACCGGCTGCCAACTAGACATGGAGCCATTGATCACTACCCGTTGAGCCCGACAATCTAGCCAACTTTCTACCCACCTTATAGTACATTCATCCAGCCCATACTTCTTTAACTTGCTGACAAGAATACTGTGGGAGACAGTGTCAAAAGCTTTGCTAAAGTCAAGAAACAATACATCCACTGCTTTCCCTTCATCCACAGAATCAGTAATCTCATCATAAAAGGCGATTAGATTAGTCAGGCATGACCTTCCCTTGGTGAATCCATGCTGACTGTTCCTGATCACTTTTCTCTCGTCTAAGTGCTTCAGGATTGATTCCTTGAGGACCTGCTCCAAGATTTTTCCGGGGACTGAGGTGAGGCTGACCGGCCTGTAGTTCCCAGGATCCTCCTTCTTCCCTTTTTTAAAGATTGGCACTACATTAGCCTTTTTCCAGTCATCTGGGACTTCCCCCATTTGCCACGAGTTTTCAAAGATGATGGCCAATGGCTCTGCAATCACATCCGCCAATTCCTTTAGCACTCTCGGATGCAACTCGTCCAGCCCCATGGACTTGTGCACGTCCAGCTTTTCTAAATAGTCCCTAACCACCTCTTTCTCCACAGAGGGCTGGCCATCTACTCCCCATGTTGCGATGCCCAGCGCAGCAGTCTGGGAGCTGTCCTTGTTAGTGAAGACAGAGGCAAAAAAAGCATTGAGCACATTAGCTTTTTCCACATCCTCTGTCACTAGGTTGCCTCCCTCATTCAGTAAGGGGCCCACACTTTCCTTGGCTTTCTTCTTGTTGCCAACATACCTGAAGAAACCCTTCTTGTTACTCTTGACATCTCTTGCTAGCTGCAGCTCCAGGTGCGATTTGGCCCTCCTGATTTCATTCCTACATGCCCGAGCAATATTTTTATACTCTTCCCTGGTCATATGTCCAACCTTCCACTTCTTGTAAGCTTCTTTTTTATGTTTAAGATCCGCTAGGATTTCACCATTAAGCCAAGCTGCTTTCCTGTCTGCTTGCTTTCCAAGTCTGCTTTCCTGAAGTCCAGGGTCCGTATCCTGCTGTTTACCTTTCTTCCCTGTGTCAGGATCCTGAACTCGACCATCTCATGGTCACTGCCTCCCAGATTCCCATCCATTTTTGCTTCCCCCACTAATTCTACCCGGTTTGTGAGCAGCAGGTCAAGAAAAGCTCCCCCCCTAGTTGGCTCCCCTAGCACTTGCACCAGGAAATTGTCCCCTACGCTTTCCAAAAACTTCCTGGATTGTCTATGCACCGCTGTATTGCTCTCCCAGCAGATATCAGGATGATTAAAGTCGCCCATGAGAACCAGGGCGTGCGATCTAGTAGCTTCTGCGAGTTGCTGGAAGAAACCCTCATCCACCTCATCCCCCTGGTCCGGTGGTCTATAGCAGACTCCCACCACTACATCACTCTTGTTGCTCACACTTCTAAACTTAATCCAGAGACACTCAGGTTTTTCTGCAGTTTCGTACCGGAGCTCTGAGCAGTCATACTGCTCCCTTACATACAGTGCTACTCCCCCACCTTTTCTGCCCTGCCTGTCCTTCCTGAACAGTTTATAACCATCCATGACAGTACTCCAGTCATGTGAGTTATCCCCCAAGTCTCTGTTATTCCAATCACGTCATAATTCCCTGACACCACCAGGACCTCCAGTTCTCCCTGCTTGTTTCCAAGGCTTTGTGCATTCGTATATAAGCACTTAAGAGAACCTGCTGATCGCCCCTCGTTCTCAGTATGAGGCAGGAGCCCTCCCCTCACAGACGTTCCTGCCTGTGCTTCCTCCCGGTATCCCGTTTTCCCACTTACCTCAGGGCTTTGGTCTCCTTCCCCCGGTGAACCTAGTTTAAAGCCCTCCTTACTAGGTTAGCCAGCCTGCTGGCAAAGATGCTCTTCCCTCTCTTCGTAAGATGGAGCCCGTCTCTGCCCAGCACTCCTCCTTCATGGAACACCATCCCATGGTCAAAGAATCCAAAGCCTTCTCTCCGACACCACCTGCGTAGCCATTCGTTGACTTCCACGATTCGACGGTCCCTGCCCTGGCCTTTTCCTTCCACGGGGAGGATGGACGAGAACACCACTTGCGCCTCAAACTCCTTTATCCTTCTTCCCAGAGCCACGTAGTCCGCAGTGATCCGCTCAAGGTCATTCTTGGCAGTATCATTGGTGCCCACGTGGAGAAGCAGGAAGGGGTAGCGATCCGAGGGCTTGATGAGTCTCGGCAGTCTCTCCGTCACATCGCGAATCTTAGCCCCTGGCAAGCAGCAGACTTCTCGGACAATCTTCATTTACAAATTGCCAGTGATGGAGAATCCATCACGACCCTTGGTAAAAGCGGCAAAGAGTCCTGTGGCACCTTAGAGACTAACAGATGTATTGAAGCATAAGCTTTCCTGGGTGAATACATGCATCCGACGAAGCAGGTATTCACCCGTGAAAGCTTATGCTCCAATACATCTGTTAGTCTACAAGGTGCCACAGGACTCTTCGCCGCTTTTACAGCTCAGACTAACATGGCGACCGCTCTGATACTTGATCCTTGGTAAATTGTTCCAAGGGTTAATTACTCGCACTGTTAAAACTGTGTGCCTTATTTCCAGTCTGACCCCTGGTCTACACTAGGAGTTTAGGTCGAATTTAGCAGTGTTAAATCGATGTAAACCTGCACGTGTCCACACGATAAAGCCCTTTTTTTCGACTTAAAGGGCTCTTAAAATCGATTTCCTTAATCCACCTCTGACAAGTGGATTAGCGCTTAAATCGGCCTTGCCGGGTTGAATTTGGGGTACTGTGGACGCAATTAGACGGTATTGGCCTCCGGGAGCTATCCCAGAGTGCTCCATTGTGACTGCTCTGGACAGCACTCTCAACTCAGATGCACTGGCCAGGTAGACAGGAAAAGGCCTGCAAACTTTTGAATTTCAATTTCTTGTTTGCATGGTCACCTGCAGTTTGCCACGCTGGCCAGAGCTCATCAGCAGAGCTGACCATGCAGAGCTCATCAGCAGAGGTGACCATGATGAAGTCCCAGAATCGCAAAAGAGCTCCAGCATGGACCGAACAGGAGGTACGGGATCTGATCGCTGTATGGGGAGAGGAATCCGTGCTATCAGAACTCCGTTCCAGTTTTCAAAATGCCAAAACATTTGTCAAAATCTCCCAGGGCATGAAGGACAGAGGCCATAACAGGGACCCGAAGCAATGCCGCATGAAACTTAAGGAGCTGAGGCAAGCCTACCAGAAAACCAGAGAGGCGAACGGCCGCTCCGGGTCAGAGCCCCAAACATGCCGCTTCTATGATGAGCTGCATGCCATTTTAGGGGGTTCAGCCACCACTACCCCAGCTGTGTTGTTTGACTCCTTCAGTGAAGATGGAGGCAACACAGAAGCAGGTTTTGGGGACGAGGAAGATGATGATGATGAGGCTGTAGATAGCTCACAGCAAGCAAGCGGAGAAACTGGTTTTCCCGACAGCCAGGAACTGTTTCTCACCCTGGACCTGGAGGCATTCCCCCCCCGGACCCACCCAAGGCTGCCTCCCGGACCTGGCAGGCAGAGAAGGGATCTCTGGTGAGTGTACCTTTTAAAATACTATACATGGTTTAAAAGCAAGCACGTTTAATGATTAATTTGCCCTGGCATTTGCGGCTCTCCTGGATGTACTCCCAAAGGCTTTGCAAAAGGTTTCTGGGGAGAGCAGCCTTATTCCACCCAGCATGGTAGGACACTTTACCACTCCAGGCCAGTAGCACGTACTCGGGAATCATTGTAGAGCAAAGCATTGCAGTGTATGTTTGCTGGCGTTCAAACAACATCCGTTCTTTATCTCTCTGTGTTATCCTCAGGAGAGTGATATCATTCATAGTCATCTGGTTGAAATAGGGTGCTTTTCTTAAGGGGACATTCAGAGGTGCCCGTTCCTGCTGGGCTGTTTGCCTGTGGCTGAACAGAAATGTTCCCCGCTGTTAGCCGGGGGGAGGGAGGGTGAGGGGCTAGCCACGCGTTGGGGGGAGGCAAAATGCGACCTTGGAACGAAAGCACATGTGCTATGTATGTAATGTTAACAGCAAGGTTTACCGTGAAAGAGTGTACCCATTGTTCTAGAAAATGTGTCTTTTTAAATACCACTGTCTCTTTTTTTTTTCTCTACCAGCTGCATGTGTGTCCAGGATCACAGGATCTTCTCCTTCCCAGAGGCTAGCGAAGATTAGAAGGCGAAAAAAACGCACACGTGATGAAATGTTCTCTGAGCTCATGGTGTCCTCCCACACTGACATAGCACAGACGAATGCGTGGAGGCAGAAAATGTCAGAGTGCAGGAAAGCACAATATGACCGGGAGGAGAGGTGGTGGGCTGAAGAGAGTAAGTGGTGGGCTGAAGAGAGGGCTGAAGCTCAAATGTGGCGGCAGCATGATAAGAGGAGGCAGGATTCAATGCTGAGGCTGCTGGAGGATTAAACCAATATGATCCAGCATATGGTTGAGCTGCAGGAAAGGCAGCAGGAGCACAGACCGCCGCTACAGCCCCTGTGTAACCAACCGCCCTCTTCCCCAAGTTCCATAGCCTCCTCACCCAGACGCCCAAGAACGCGGTGGGGGGGCCTCCGGCCACCCAGCCACTCCACCCCAGAGGATTGCCCAAGCAACAGAAGGCTGGCATTCAATAAGTTTTAAAGTTTTAAACTTTTAAAGTGCTGTGTGGCCTTGTCCTTCCCTCCTCCACCACCCCTCCTGCTGCTTCTCTCCTCCACCACCCCTCCTGGGCTACCTTGGTAGTTATCCCCCTATTTGTGTGATGAATGAATAAAGAATGCATGAATGTGAAGCAACAATGACTTTATTGCCTCTGCAAGCGGTGATCGAAGGGAGGAGGGGAGAGTGGTTAGCTTACAGGGAAGTAGAGTGAACCAAGGGGCGGGGGGGTTTCATCATGGAGAAACAAACAGAACTTTCAAACTGTAGCCTGTCCAGTCATGAAACTGGTTTTCAAAGCTTCTCTGATGCACACCGCACCCTCCTGTGCTCTTCTAACTGTCCTGGTGTCTGGCTGTGCGTAACCAGCAGCCAGACAATTTGCCTCAACCTCCCACCCCGCCATACACGTCTCCCCCTTACTCTCACAGATATTATGGAGCGCACAGCAAGCAGTAATAACAGTGGGAATATTGGTTTTGCTGAGGTCTAAGCAAGTCAGTAAACTGCACCAGCGCGCTTTTAAATGTCCAAATGCACATTCTACCACCATTCTGCACTTGCTCAGCCTGTCGTTGAACAGCTCCTGACTACTGTCCAGGCTGCCTGTGTATAGTTTCATGAGCCATGTCATTAAGGGGTAGGCTGGGTCCCCAAGGATAACTATAGGCATTTCAACATCCCCAACGGTTATTTTCTAGTCTGGGAATAAAGTCCCTTCCTGCAGCTTTTGAAACAGACCAGAGTTCCTGAAGATGCGAGTGTCATGTACCTTTCCCGGCCATCCCCCGTTGATGTTGGTGAAACATCCCTTGTGATCCACCAGTGCGTGCAGCACTATTGAAAAGTACCCCATGCGGTTTATGTACTTGCCGGCTTGGTGCTCCGGTTGCAAGATAGGGATATGGGTTCCGTCTATGGCCCCACCACAGTTAGGGAATCCCATTGCAGCAAAGCCATCCAGTATGACCTGCACATTTCCCAGGGTCACTACCCTTGATATCAGCAGATCTTTGATTCCGTTGGCTACTTGCATCACAGCAGCCCCCACAGTAGATTTGCCCACTCCAAATTGATTCCTGACTGACCGGTAGCTGTCAAGCTTCCACAGGGCTATTGCCACTCGCTTCTCAACTGTGAGGGCTGCTCTCATCTTGGTATTCTTGCGCCTCAGGGCAGGGGAAAGCAAGTCACAAAGTTCCATGAAAGTGCCCTTACGCATGCAAAAGTTTCACAACCACTGGGAATTGTCCCAGACCTGCAACACTATGTGGTCCCACCAGTCTGTGCTTGTTTCCTGAGCCCAGAATCGGCGTTCCACCGCATGAGCCTGCCCCATTAGCACCATGATGCCCACATTGCCAGGGCCCCTGCTTTGAGAGAAGTCTGTGTCCATGTCCTCATCACTCACGTTACCGCGCTGACGTTGCCTACTCGCCCGGTATCGCTTTGCCAGGTTCTGGTGCTGCATATACTGCTGGATAATGCGCGTGGTGTTTAATGTGCCCCTAATTGCCAAAGTGATCTGAGAGGGCTCCATGCTTGCCGTGGTATGGTGTCTGCACAGAAAAAAGGCGCGGAACGATTGTCTGCTGTTGCCCTGACGGAGGGAGGAGCGACTGACGACATGGCTTACAGGGTTGGCTTACAGGGAATTAAAATCAACAAAGGGGGTGGCTTTGCGAGAAACTGAATGGCCCCCTCAAGGATAGAACTCAAAACCTCAAGGATAGAACTCAAAACTGGGTTTAGCAGGCCGTTGATTTCACAGAGGGAAGGAGGGAGGGAGGAGAAAATGAATGCAAAACAAATCTGGTCTATTTCTTGTTTTGAGCCACTTCATCTATCTTTATACATCTTGCTAGCAGCAGACTGTGCAGTACGACCGCTGGCCATCGCATCTCCTGGGTGCTCGGCAGAAGACGGTGCAGTATGATGACTAGCCATCATCTTCTGCTGGCTGGAGGTTAAAAGACAGTGCACTGCCAGTAGGATGAAACTTAAAAGGGAAATGACCTGGCTGAGTCACTCCCATGTTTGCCTAGGTGCCCGATTAAAAGAGCACCCAGGACTATGTCGATGGCGGCTACCAGTCATACTGCACTGTCTGCTGCCAAAAGGCAATAAGCTGCTGCTGTGTAGCAATGCAGTACCACGTCTGCCAGCACCCAGGAGACATATGGTGACGTTGAGCTGAGCAGGCTCCATGCTTGCCGTGGTATGGTGTCTGCACAGGTAACTCAAGAAAAAAGGCACAAAACGATTGTCTGCCCTTGCTTTCATGGAGGGAGGGAGGGAACGGGGGCCTGACAATATGTACCCAGAACCACCCGCGACAATGTTTTAGCCCCATCAGGCACTGGGATTTCTACCCAGAATTCAGATGGGCGGCGGAGAGTGTGGGAACTGTGGGATAGTCACCCACAGTGCAATGCTCTGGAAGTCAATGGTTGCCTCGGTACTGTGGACACACTCCGCCGACTACATGCACTTTGAGCACTTGTGTGGGGACACACACAATCAACTGTATAAAACCGCTTTCTACAAAACCTACTTCTATAAATTCGACCTAATTTCATAGACCTGAATTTGTCTAGCTTCAGCTTCCAGCCATTGGCTCATGTTAGACCTTCCTCTGTCAGATTGAAGAGCCCATTGTTAAATATTTGTTCCTCATGTAGGTGTGACACACAAAACATCAGAATGACACTTTGTAATCCCCATATTCATATGGAGGGTGATATTTCACACAAAGAATGACATGTAAAGTATCATATGAAAGGCCATGATCTGCTGAACCCCTTTCTGTCCAAATATGTATATAATTAGTGTGTATAAAGTTATAATATTGGCCTGTATGGTTGTTACTGAAATATGCTGTGTTTGCTAGTGACATACAAAGGATCCCTGCCCAGGTGGGTGTTGACCGCCCATTAATCAACTGTATGATCCAAATATGTAAGTACGACACAATGGGAACTGCTCAATGCAGTGACTTGGGGACTGTTTGATCACTGTGACTCAGCAAAGCACACCAGGACATGCTTGGGTTAGAGTCTGCCAGGCACATGGGCCATAGTTATAAACCAAGGGCAATAGCATCATGTCTTGGCCTTTCTCCTCCCCCACCTATGCTGGAAACAACCTGGATGCTGAGAAGATGAAGATCATCTGAGGAGACTGGTCAAGGCTTCAGGGTGAAGTCTGTGCAGTAAGGGCTGTAACATCCAGTGGGGTGAGAACACTGCTTGATCTAAATGCTGCCTAGTGTAATAAGGTTTAAGATTTAGATTATAAGTTTATTTTTATTTTCTTTGGTAACCATCTTGGTCCTTTTATGTCTAGCACTTATAATCACTTAAAACCTATCTTTCTGTAGTTAATAAATCTGTTTTACATTTTCCCTAAAACAGTGTATTTTGCTTGAAGTGCTAGGGAATTCTCAGCTCAGTTACAAAGACTTATGTGTGTCCTCTCCACATTGAGGGAGGGATGGACTGGGTTATAAAGGCTTCTGACAGGTCAGGTACAGCCCTGGGGGGAATTGGCTGATGCCTTTCTCAGTGTGATTCATGAGTGCTTTGAGAGCTTTCATGCAATCTAGCTGGGTGTGGGGCTCCACCTCCAGTTGTGCTGAATGATCATGGCGCCTGGAAGGGTTTGTTGCTTGTCACTAGCAAAGCATTGTGAGAGACAGCCCATGCTGGAGAGTTAAGGGGGCACAGCGCTACCCCAGTTCCAGGTTGTGCCTGGAGGTACTTACAGACTGTGATCAAGTCATCCCTTAACTTTCTCCTTGTTAAACTAAATAGATTGAGCTCCTTGAGTCTATCATTCTAAGGGCATGGCTATACTTGCAGATGTAGAGTGAGAGTTAAACCAGCCTTCGGAGAGCGCAGTAGGGAAAGCGCTGCCGTATGTTCACACTCTCAGCTGCAAGCGCACTGGCGTGGCCACATTTGCGGCACTTGCAGTGACACTTGGAGCAGTGCATTATGGGCAGCTATCCCACAGAGCGCCTCTTCCCATTCTGGCACTGTGGCTTGTGGGAAGCAGGCAGGGGGTGCGGGGCATTCTGGAGCCTGTCCCAGTGCCCCGTGATGCATTGCTTTGCATCCCAGCAATCCCTCTGCTTCTGTCCATAATTGGCACCATCTTTCAACGTTTTTTGTACTGCGCGCTCTGTCTTCCCTTTCAGTCTGCGGGAATGGAGCCCAAACTGCTGAGGAGTATGCTGATGCGTGTGACGGGTTGGATCACAGAAACCCCCTTGGGGCTGCCAACTGATGTGCCAAGACTACTTCTGCCCCTGCTTTCCCTGCCAGCTTGGGACTCCAGAGCCCTGCCTGGCTGTGCCAGACACACTTGCCGGCCACAAACCCAGACCCAGGTCTGAATTACCTCCCACAAACTGCAGGCTTAACTGAAAGCAGCTTACAGAGGTGTTCCTGTCTTTAACACTCAGATGCCCAACTCCCAGTGGGATCCAAACCCGAAATAAAGCCGTTTTACTCTGTATAAAGCTTATACAGGGTAAACTCATAAATTGTTCGCCCTCTATAACACTGATAGAGATTTATGCACAGCTGTTTGTCTCCCCCCCCCCCCCCGGTATTAATACATACTCTGGGTTAATTAATAAGTAAAAACTGATTTTATTAAATAGAAAAAGTAGGATTTAAGTGGTTCCAAGTAATAGCAGACAGAACAAAGTGAATTACCAAGTAAAATAAAATAAAACATGCAAGTCTATGCCTAATACAGTAAGAAAGTGATTACAGATGAAATCTCACCCTCAGAGATGTTCCAATAAGGTTCTTTCACAGACTGGACTCCTTCCTAGTCTGGGCACAATCCTTTCCCCTGGTAAAGCCCTTCTTCCAGCTCGGGTGGTTGCTAGGGGATTTCTTATGATTGCAGCCACTTTGTTCTGTTCTGTTCCCACTTATATATCTTTTGCACAGGCCAGGAATCCTTTGTCCCTCTCTGGGTTCCCACCCCTCCTTCTCAATGGAAAAGCACCAGGTTAAAGATGGATTCCAGTTCAGGTGACATGATCACATGTCACTGTAAGAGTTCATTACCCACTTGCCAGCACACACGTATACAGGAAAACTTACAAGTAAAACAGATTTCAGAGTAGCAGCCAGGTTAGTCTGTATCCACAAAAAGAACAGGAGGACGTGTGGCACCTTAGAGACTAACAAATTTATTTGAGCATAAGCTTTCGTGAGCTACAGCTCACTTCATCGGATGCAGAGTAAAACAGAGCCATCTACAGACAATTGTCCTGGTCAATGGGAGCCATCAAGATTCCAAACCACCATGAATGGCCCATGCTTTGCACAACTACAATAGGACCTCAGAGTTTTATTTCATATTTCTAGTTTCAGAAACAAGAATGATACATTTATACAAGTAGGATGACCACACGCAGTAGATTATAAGCTTTGTAATGATACCTTATATATAATATAACTGGAATATGCTTTTGCATGAAGCATATTCCAGTTATATTATATATATATATATATATATATATTATATCCATTATATTCACTCATTAGCATATTTTCATAAAATCATATAGAGTGCAACGTCACAGTGGGTCTCGCCAGCAGGTCATGAATGGCATTCGAGTTATTCCTTAAGCTACAAACTGACAGTGAGGCGTCCGACAATGACGTCAACTCACATAACGCTTATGACACGAGATTGCTTGTGACCTTCACAGATATGCTCACTGCAGTGGAAGGCCACTTTTGGGCTCAGGAAACAAGCGCCAAGTGGTGGGATCACATCGTCATGCAAGTCTGGGATGACGAGCAGTGGCTGCAGAATTTTCGGATGAGAAAAGCCACTTTCATGGAACTGTGTGCTGAGCTCACCTCCACCCTGCGGCGCAAGGACACGAGATTGAGAGCTGCCCTGCCAGTGGAGAAGCACGTGGCGATTGCAATCTGGAAACTGGCAACTCCAGACAGCTACCGATTGGTCGCTAACCAGTTTGGAGTGGGAAAGTTGACCATTGGAATCGTGTTGATGCAAGTTTGCAGGGCCATTAATTGCATTCTGCTCAGAAGAACTGTAACTCTGGGTAACGTGCATGACATTGTGGCTGGCTTTTCACAAATGGGTTTCCCTAAATGCGGAGGGGCGATAGATGGGACAAATATTCCAATTCTGGCACCAGCTCACCTAGCCTCTGAGTACATAAATCGGAAGGAGTATTTCTCTATGGTTCTCCAGGCACTTGTGGATCACCATGGATGTTTCATTGACATGAACGCAGGCTGATCTGGAAATGTGCACGACGCACGCATCTTTCAGAACACAGGCCTGTTCAGGAAGCTGCAAGCTAGGACTTTCTTCCCAGACCAGAAGATCAATGTAGGGGAAGTCGAAATGCCCACTGTGATCCTTGGAGACCCTGCTTACCCTTTAATGCCATGGCTCATGACACCCTACACAGGGAGCCTTGACAGCAGCAAGGAGCAGTTCAACAACAGGCTGAGCCGGTGCAGAATGACTGTGGAGTGTGCTTTAAAGGGCCGCTGGCGCTCTCTGTATGGGAAGCTGGACCTGGCCGATGACAGCATCCCGCGGTTATATCCGCATGCTGTACCCTCCATAACATTTGTGAAGGGAAGGGTGAAAGATTCACTCAGGCATGGACCTTGAAAGTTCAACACCTGGAGGCTGAATTTGATCAGCCAGAGAGCAGGGCTATTAGAGGGGCCCAGCGCGGCTGCAAGGATTAGGGATGCCTTGAGGGAGCAATCTGAGGCTGAAAGCCACCAGTAGTGTCTGGTGCCCTGCACGGGAGTGAAGTGCAGTGGTTCCAATGTTAGTAGGAATCTGTGTTTACTACGTATGATGCACTGACTTGCGGTGCCTGTTTCTTTCCTGGGCTAAGATAACTTTCACATAATGCAATAATAAAGAATGTTTTCAAAGCCAAAAAATCCATTTATTGAAAAGAAAATGCATTTATTGAAAAGAAACACAACTGCTTGGGAAAAAGAAAGGGCAAGGGGGCGGAGTGGGGAATGGTTCAATCACAGATTTGCGTCTGTCCTGTTCTCATACTCAGCCTTCCTGTCTGGAGTGCCGTGCAATGAGTGCTGCACTTCAGGATGGCTCTACTGCCTGGGGATGGGGGCTGAGCGCAGCGGGTCAGGGTCGTCGTTTTCAGGGCGGGGTGGTGAAGCTACAGGTGTTGGAGGCAGCTGGTGGCGATAAGAACCCGGATGTTGGGGGAAGTGGGTCGGAGGTGACATGGGGGCACAAGGGAAAGAGTTTGGGGACAAGGGCTGCGGGGACGGGCTGGGGGCGGGGCACAGAAGTGCTCTGCCTGCGTTGCTACGAGCGCCTGGATCGAGTCCGCTTGGCACTCCATGACGCTTAGCAGCCGCTCTGTGCTTGGGTGCCAGCGATCCGCATTCTGCTGGCGGAGCCTCCTTTCCCTCTCCCGCCACTCCTGCGCTTTTTGATTTTCATTAAGGGACTGCTGCATGACTTCATGCAGCAGGTCCTCTTTGCTTCTACACGGCCATTTCCTGATTCTTTGGAGTCTTTTGGCTGTTGATAACAAGGATGGCTGGGATCTCAAGGTTGCATCTGTAAAGCCAAAATGCAACACTTCACAGAGGCAGCATTGTTCACACTAGACAGAGCAGTGATTTGGCTGTACTTAAAGTAGACAAGCACAGTCTACACAATAGCAGAAATTGCCCATCCCAAAGCGAGCGCACATAACCCACAGAAGCCCCAAAATGGTGAGTAAGCACAGGGTCAAGGGGGACTGATTGTTTCACGGCTGTACTGTCCTTTGGGGTTCTGTGCCTTGGGGAGAGCCAACAGCGGCAGGGGGCCCCTAAACTGAACACTGTCCCCACATTTTCCACAGGAGTCCGTCCTGGAAGAGATCTCGCTGCTGAGGGTGACCTGGGAAGCAAGGGAGGGTCTTCTACTGCAATGCGGCTTCCGCCCTGGCCCATACGCAGCTTGTCTGTGTGCAGCAATGGTCCCCCCGCCCCTCCCGGCACGGTGGTGCAGACATGTTAAGCTTACTGGGACAGGGAGCACAGTAGCTCTGCCAAGGAATTGCCCAGTTTCTGCATGAGACCTTTGAAGATATCACTGAGGCCGATTACCGCGATGTGAGAGAGCACATCAACGCCCTATTCCGCATCTGGGCATGCACGCAGCCCTAACCCTCCTTGCCCCAAGAACCTGCACCGAACAACTTCCTTCCCAAAATAAAAGCCGCTTACCAGGCACCTCCTCTGGTGTTCGTCCTTCCCCAAGCACAGTCCGCTGCAACTGGCTACCTTCCTCCTGGCTTGAGAACAGCTCCTGGCTGCATGCATCTAGGGATGCCGGGGTTTCTTCCTCTTCAGCACCCTTGCTCCTGCTTTCCTCCTCCTCCTCCTGCCTTGTTGAACTGGGCTCTGAAGTGTCCATGGTGGTCTTTGGAGTGGAGGTGGGGTCATAGAATCATAGAATCATAGAATATCAGGGTTGGAAGGGACCCCAGAAGGTCATCTAGTCCAACCCCCTGCTCGAAGCAGGACCAATTCCCAGTTAAATCATCCCAGCCAGGGCTTTGTCAAGCCTGGCCTTAAAAACCTCTAAGGAAGGAGATTCTACCACCTCCCTAGGTAACGCATTCCAGTGTTTCACCACCCTCTTAGTGAAAAAGTTTTTCCTAATATCCAATCTAAACCTCCCCCATTGCAACTTGAGACCATTACTCCTCGTTCTGTCATCTGCTACCATTGAGAACAGTCTAGAGCCATCCTCTTTGGAACCCCCTTTCAGGTAGTTGAAAGCAGCTATCAAATCCCCCCTCATTCTTCTCTTCTGCAGACTAAACAATCCCAGCTCCCTCAGCCTCTCCTCATAAGTCATGTGCTCTAGACCCCTAATCATTTTTGTTGCCCTTCGCTGGACTCTCTCCAATTTATCCACATCCTTCTTGTAGTGTGGGGCCCAAAACTGGACACAGTACTCCAGATGAGGCCTCACCAGTGTCGAATAGAGGGGAACGATCACGTCCCTCGATCTGCTCGCTATGCCCCTACTTATACATCCCAAAATGCCATTGGCCTTCTTGGCAACAAGGGCACACTGTTGACTCATATCCAGCTTCTCGTCCACTGTCACCCCTAGGTCCTTTTCCGCAGAACTGCTGCCTAGCCATTCGGTCCCTAGTCTGTAGCGGTGCATTGGATTCTTCCATCCTAAGTGCAGGACCCTGCACTTATCCTTATTGAACCTCATCAGATTTCTTTTGTCCCAATCCTCCAATTTGTCTAGGTCCTTCTGTATCCTATCTCTGCCCTCCAACGTATCTACCACTCCTCCCAGTTTAGTATCATCCGCAAATTTGCTAAGAGTGCAATCCACACCATCCTCCAGATCATTTATGAAGATATTGAACAAAACCGGCCCCAGGACCGACCCCTGGGGCACTCCACTTGACACCGGCTGCCAACTAGACATGGAGCCATTGATCACTACCCGTTGAGCCCGACAATCTAGCCAGCTTTCTACCCACCTTATAGTGCATTCATCCAGCCCATACTTCCTTAACTTGCTGACAAGAATACTGTGGGAGACCGTGTCAAAAGCTTTGCTAAAGTCAAGAAACAATACATCCACTGCTTTCCCTTCATCCACAGAACGAGTAATCTCATCATAAAAGGCGATTAGATTAGTCAGGCATGACCTTCCCTTGGTGAATCCATGCTGACTGTTCCTGATCACTTTCCTCTCGTGTAAGTGCTTCAGGATTGATTCTTTGAGGACCTGCTCCATGATTTTTCCAGGGACTGAGGTGAGGCTGACTGGCCTGTAGTTCCCAGGATCCTCCTTCTTCCCTTTTTTAAAGATTGGCACTACATTAGCCTTTTTCCAGTCATCCGGGACTTCCCCCGTTCGCCACGAGTTTTCAAAGATAATGGCCAAGGGCTCTGCAATCACATCCGCCAATTCCTTCAGCACTCTCGGATGCAACTCGTCCGGCCCCATGGACTTGTGCACGTCCAGCTTTTCTAAATAGTCCCTAACCACCTCTATCTCCACAGAGGGCTGGCCATCTCTTCCCCATTCTGTGATGCCCAGCGCAGCAGTCTGGGAGCTGACCTTGTTAGTGAAAATAGAGGCAAAAAAAGCATTGAGTACATTAGCTTTTTCCACATCCTCTGTCACTAGGTTGCCTCCCTCATTCAGTAAGGGGCCCACACTTTCCTTGGCTTTCTTCTTGTTGCCAACATACCTGAAGAAACCCTTCTTGTTACTCTTGACATCTCTTGCTAGCTGCAGCTCCAGGTGCGATTTGGCCCTCCTGATATCTTTCCTACATGCCCGAGCAATATTTTTATACTCTTCCCTGGTCATACGTCCAACCTTCCACTTCTTGTAAGCTTCTTTTTTATGTTTAAGATCCGCTAGGATTTCACCATTAAGCCAAGCTGGTCGCCTGCCATATTTACTATTCTTTCGACTCATCGGGATGGTTTGTCCCTGTAACCTCAACAGGGATTCCTTGAAATACAGCCAGCTCTCCTGGACTCCCTTCCCCTTCATGTTAGTCCCCCAGGGGATCCTGGCCATCTGTTCCCTGAGGGAGTCGAAGTCTGCTTTCCTGAAGTCCAGGGTCCGTATCCTGCTGCTTACCTTTCTTCCCTGCGTCAGGATCCTGAACTCAACCAACTCATGGTCACTGCCTCCCAGATTCCCATCCACTTTTGCTTCCCCCACTAATTCTACCCGGTTTGTGAGCAGCAGGTCAAGAAAAGCGCCCCCCCTAGTTGGCTCCCCTAGCACTTGCACCAGGAAATTGTCCCCTACGCTTTCCAAAAACTTCCTGGATTGTCTATGCACCGCTGTATTGCTCTCCCAGCAGATATCAGAAAAATTAAAGTCACCCATGAGAATCAGGGCATGCGATCTAGTAGCTTCCGTGAGTTGCCGGAAGAAAGCCTCATCCACCTCATCCCCCTGGTCCGGTGGTCTATAGCAGACTCCCACCACTACATCACTCTTGTTGCACACACTTCTAAACTTAATCCAGAGACACTCAGGTTTTTCCACAGTTTCGTACCGGAGCTCTGAGCAGTCATACTGCTCCCTTACATACAGTGCTACTCCCCCACCTTTTCTGCCCTGCCTGTCCTTCCTGAACAGTTTATAACCATCCATGACTGTACTCCAGTCATGTGAGTTATCCCACCAAGTCTCTGTTATTCCAATCACGTCATAGTTCCTTGACATCACCAGGACCTCCAGTTCTCCCTGCTTGTTTCCAAGGCTTTGTGCATTTGTATATAAGCACTTGAGATAACCTGTTGATCGCCCCTCATTCCCAGTATGAAGCAGGAGCCCTCCCCTTGGGTCGCCCCCAAGTATAGCGTCCAGCTCTTTGTAGAAACGGCAGGTCGCGGGGGCAGCACCGGAGCAGCTATTTGCCTCGCGGGCTTTGCAGTAGGCATCCTGCAGCTCCTTCACTTTAACCCTGCACTGCACTGCGTCCCGGTCATGGCCCCTTTCCATCATGTCCCTTGATAGCTGCCCAAAGGTATCGTAATTCCTACGGCTGGAGCGCAGCTGGGACTGGACAGCTTCCTCCCCCCAAACAGTGATGAGGTCCAGCACCTCACCATTGCTCCGTACTGGGGATTGCCTGGAGCGTGGAGGCATGGTCACCTGGAAAGATGCGCTGAGAGCACTCCACACCTGGCTGAGCAAACAGGAAGGGGTTTTCAAAATTCCCAGAGAATTTAAAGGGCGGGTCTGACAGTTGGTCACCTGAGGGCAGGGCAGTAGAGCTCAAAGTGATGACCAGAGTGGCTAGAACAGGCATTGTGGGACACTTCTGGAGGCCGATCAGAGCACATTAATAGACCAGGGTGTCCACACTGGCGCCACGGAGCTCCAGCCGGGGAGCTCCAAGCGTTACACTTCTCGTCAAGGTGGATCACCAGGAGCGCTCCAGCTGTGGAATGCAAGCGCTCGACGTGCCTTGCCAGTGTGGACGTGTCATGAGTTAGGGCTCCCGGGGCTTCCTTAATGCACTCTAACTCACAAGTGTAGCCAAGCCCTAAGGCAGGTTTTCTAATGCTTTCATCATTCTCATGGCTATTCTCTGAGCCCTCTCCAATTTATCAACATCCTTCTTACATTCTGGACACAGGATTCCAGCAGCAGTCACACCAGCGTCAAATACAGAGGTAAAACAACATCTTTAATCCTACTTGAGACTCCTGTTTACGCATACCAAGACTGCATTGGCCTGATTGGCCACAGCGTCGAATGAGGAGCTTGCGGTCAGCTGATTTCCGCTAAAAGTCGAGCAGCGTAAACGCTGTTTGTCAGCACTTTTGCCGACAAAGTACTTCCACCCCCTAGGAGCAGGGTTCGCTTTGTCAACAGGAAAGCACTCCTGCTGACAAGAAGCCATCTATACTGCCACTTGCCCTGGCAAAACTTTTGTCTTCCAGGGGCAGGCTTTTTTAAGCACCTGTGTCAAAGTCAGATTCAGGACTCACATAATTTGTCAGACCACTCTGTTTATTAGCAAAGCGCTTTGCCAATGCACCCAGATATATGTGAGCCCCCTGCAAAAGCTCAATCTAACTTATTTATACAGAAGCCAAAGCCAATTTAACATAGGAGACAAAAGGAAGCAGAAACTGACAAATATACATACATATCTTATTTGCATACTAACGTTTACCAATCTCCTAGCTCAGTAGCAGCTCTAAGTTAATTAGTTTGAGGATCCATTGTCTCACACTCCTTACTGTTTCTCTTCCTGACAACTATATTTCAACAAACTCTTCAAGCAGCATTTCTTTAATGAATTATAATTTCAATATAATTCATTCTACTTTCACAATCCCTCCTTTTGGTCAAGCTACGCAATGACCAGCAATTACTGGGTTCCACATATCAATCGTTCTTTATCTCTTTGTTCACCAGTTTGAGGGTGGGCTGGGATGTGGCTGCAGACCCAGCAATTAGAAATATTAAGGGTCTGAGCTATCCACACCTGCTGCTGGGTAAAAGAATTGTCATCGTGGTCTCCCCAGACCGTAAGATACCAGCAGCCAAGGAACAGCGTCTGCTTCTGGCAACCCTTACGAGAGCGTAGATTGTAAGGTATTGCAGACTGTTCTCTACGTCTTCTTCTGGAGTCAAAATTGACTCTGCGTTGTCCTGAGGTGATGATTGGTTCTCTGGGGATGGTGCCTTCTTACACTGTGAAGCATGTATCCACGCTGCGATGCCAGATAGTTTAACAGCCGTCTGAGTAGTAAGCAGTACCTGATAAGGACCCTTCCACCAGGGCTCCAAGGTGTGCTTTCGATGATGGCGCCGTACGTAGACGCAATCACCTGGCTCGAGGTTGTGGCAAGCGTCGGAGGTGGGTTCTGTGGGCCAGGCGGCTCGAACCTGTGAATGGAAGTGACTTACAGCTTGCATTTGTCCCTTGCAATACTGAAGGAGTGCACTGTGAGTCAAGTTCAAATCTGGAATGGGAGTAATGGTAGTCATAGCTCTCATAGGGCGTCCCATAACAATTTCAAAGGGACTTAATTTATGCCTTTGGGATGGAGTGGATCTCATGTCCATAAGGGCTAATGGTAAGGCTACTGGCCAGCTTAATCCTGTAGAGTCACAAATTTTAGCAAGCTTATTCTTAAGTACACCATTTCGTCTTTCAACTGCACCTGCACTCTGTGGGTGGTAGGGACAGTGCAACAGGTGTTTGATATGCAATATATGGTCCAGGTGTTGAACAAGTTGTCCAGTAAAATGTGTACCCCGAACATGATTTAACAAACATTTGGCAACAGACAGTGAGTCAGCCTTGCAACAAGGAAAGGCTTCAATCCAACCAGAGAATAAAAATACCATAACCAATATAAATTCATATTGTTGACACTTAGGCATTTGTGCAAGAACGGTGCTTGAGGCAGGCCCCGGAACCTCTGGGCCACTTTTACAGATTTACCAATATTATGGCTTTGGCAAATGGTACAGGCTGCACAGTGGTGGGCTGCAAAAGAGCTAAAATGGGGAGGGGGCACCATCCTGTCTTAGTTACAGCAGAGACCATCCCCTCCTTTCCAACACGCGATACACCGTGTAGCAGGGCGGCCAGAGACGGGTAGAGTGAAAAGGGGGCTACAAAGGCGCTAGTAGGTGAGCGCCAAAAGGAATCGGGATGTAGAGAGCGACCTTGGGCAACCCAGGATTCTCTCTCAGTTTCTGGGGCAGAGCCTTGGAGCAGGGCGAGGTCAGTGAGGGACCAGGAGGGTAAGAGGAGGGGGGAGAACAAGGGAATCAGACATTTCGACAAGGCGCGCTGCAGCAGCCACAGCACGCAGGCAGGGGGGTAAGCCTTGGGCAACAGGGTCTAAAGTGGCAGAGAAATAAGCCACTGGGCGGTTCTTTTCTCCGTGCATCTGAGTGAGAACTCCAAGTGCACACCCAGATTGTTCGTGGCAGAAAAGGGTAAAAGGCTTAGAATAGTCAGGCAGCCCTAAGGCAGGGGCAGAAGCCAAACCCTGTTTGAGGGAAACAAAGGCAGAAATGGCCTCAGGGGCCACGGCATGGGGTCAGGCACAGAGAATCGAGTGAGTTCCTGGAGAGGTTTTGCAAGGGAGGCATATTGGGGAATCCATTGTCTGCAAAATCCAGCCATGCCTAAAAACTTCCGGACCTGGCGTGGGGAGCGGGGTCGGGGAAAGTTAAGGATAGCTTGGACGCAGGTGGGAGAAAGTGCACGGGAACCCTGGGAGAGGAGAAAGCCAAGGTATGTGACAGAAGCTTGACAGAGTTGTAGTTTAGAGCGAGAAGCTTTGTGACCCTTATTTGCTAGGGCAGTAAGGAGCACTAAAGAGTCAGTTTCAGAGGCAGACAATGAAGGGGAACAGAGGAGTAGATCATCTACATATTGGACTAGTGTGGACCTGGACGGGAAAACAAGGTCTCGGGCTAATGCTTGGGAAAAATATGATGGGCTTTCAGTATACCCCTGGGGCAGTGTGGTCCATGTGTACTGTTGCCCCTTGTAAGAAAAGGCAAACAGGAACTGGGAGTCAGGATGAACCGGGACAGAAAAGAAAGCAGAGCACAAATCAACAACAGTAAAATGAGTTGCATCTGGTGGGACAGAAGCCAGAATCTTTGAGAGAGGCAAGTTTTGATTCTGTCCACCTATGATTTGCCTCTTCCCACCACTGCATGAAACAATCAACCTCTCCTTTTGCCAATTTAGTTTTAGGTTGGCCGAGTTTGTCTTTTAAGACGTCTACTCAGTCTTTGTCCCAAGATCCTAACAGTGGCCACTGAATTTTGGGATTCTCCTGAGTTAGCCTTTTGCATTCCCATACACATCTTCCCCCCCTCCCCCCCTCCCGGTCAGCCTTTTGAAGCCATCCCCCACCCATGTCATGAGGTTTTCTGTTCATTAAAACACAACAATGCTAGCAACAAGACAAACACCACAGACAAACAACACAAAACATAGATCCATGATATTCTGAGTTTTTCTTCCGCTGGCGCCAGCTTGCTTGTAGAGTGTCTGAAAAACAAAAGAAACAATTTCCACCCCCCTGGTGGGGACAGACTATTGCTTAATAATAATACCACTTTCTTTTACAAATTTCCTTGCTAATTGCAGGAAAAACAGAAGAATTACCTCCAGGCTGTACTTATTTTGTTCTATAGTTAGGCTAGTGAATTACCCCACTCACTGATCATTTATGAAATTCATGAGGTGGTGTACCTCAGTTTCCCCTCTTGTGCAACAGACCATGTTTGCAATAGTTTCTCTGCTGTACCAAGCTATAAGTTTATTCTCAGGTAATAGCTGAGACACAGCTTCAGATTTTAGCACTATACACACACACAAAATTCTCTTTTGCCTAACATCCCTTGCGCTGTGATTACTCTTTTACTCAACTGTACCCCGATTACACTTCCATCTTGTACAACTAGATACAACCAGGAGCAGCCAAGTTAAGTTCCAATAGAAACCCCTTCCATCCTTTAGTGATTTTGATTACATTACCCAATAGTCAAATAATTTTGATCAGATTCTCTCTCTGCCTGCTGCCTGCAGCAGTCCCTTATAGACCATTTCTGTGGGAAAAGGGCCCATTTTCCCTCAGAATAGCTGTAAAGGCTTCTGGGGACAGAAGCATAGTGGTGGTAGTAGCCACTCTACCTGACCCCCTTAGCCTAGACCATTTTTCCAGAAATTTACAGGAGTCCGGACTCTTCCTAAAATACACAAGATGTGCCGGCATTCCTTTAGGGAACTGTCCCGACTTAGACAGCTGGTTACCCATACAGGAGGACTTTACACACCAATCACAACAGAAGGAAAGTCGGGTTCGTCAGAGCGATGCCCGGTGCAACACACAAAAGGAGCCCACAGGCTACTGCCTCAATCACCCTTGCTTTCACACCAAGGGTTTTACTCTAGGCGCGGTGCGGCTGCGATTGTGCAGATTTCACTCACTCAGACCGTGGGGACAGGAACCCTTTGGTCAGCTGATCCCCGGATGGAGACGGCGCCCAGACTCAAACACACCACAGGGAGGACGGATAGACACAGAGACAAGACAGTCCTCAGTCCGGACAAAACACAGAAATAATTACCTGACCAGATTCCTGATGTCAGATCCCGGGATCCCTACCAGAACAGAGTGGGAACCAACAGGTTCGATGGCGTAAACTTCACTGTGGTCCTGCACCCTTCCGTTCTGGTGGAGGACCGCTCGGGCCAAATGCCCAGGTTCTGGCTTGCCACAGCCGTCCTAAGAACAGTTAGGAGTCACACGGCCCCAGTGAAGACGGTTGCCATCTCGGTGGAACCTCCAAATTGTCAAAGTCAGATTCAGGACTCACATAATTTGTCAGACCACTCTGTTTATTAGCAAAGTGCTTTGCCAGTGCACCCAGATATATGTGAGCCCCCTGCAAAAGCTCAATCTAACTTATTTATACAGAAGCCAAAGCCAATTTAACACAGGAGACAAAAGGAAGCAGAAACTGACAAATATACATACATACCTTATTTGCATACTAACGTTTACCAATCTCCTAGCTCAGTAGGAGCTCTGAGTTAATTAGTTTGAGGACCCTTTGTCTCACACTCCTTAATGTTCTCTTCCTGACAACTATATTTCAACAAACTCTTCAAGCAGCATTTCTTTAATGAATTATAATTTCAATATAATTCATTCTACTTTCACACCTGTGAATGGCAAACGTTTTGTCGTCCAATTGGCAGTGTAGATAAAGCCTAACTGAAGGGTGGTCATTTGGAAACTGTTTTTAACCCCAATAACACATTTTCCTACAATATAAAACCCAGCTGAATGTGGCCAAAGGCTTCCTAGGCGTTGGCAAATGCCTGTTAAATGGCTTCATTACCACTTTAATGGCCTTTTAACAGTTTCAGTGATCTCTGCTACTAGGGCTCTGGAAGGCTTTTTCACTCTGTGTCCACATATCTATTCAGGGGACACCATCGCAGGGCCTTATCACATCAGCCACGCTATCAGAGGCTCGTTCACCTGCACATCCACCAATGTGATATATGCCAACATGTGCCAGCAATGCCCCTCTGCCATGTACATTGGCCAAACCGGACAATCTCTATGTAAAAGAATAAACGGACACCAATCAGAGGTCAAGAATTATAACATTCAAAAACCAGTCGGAGAACACTTCAATCTCTCTGGTCACTCGATTACAGAACTAAAAGTGGCAATTCTTCAACAAAAAAACTTCAAAAACAGACTCCAACAAGAGACTGCTGAATTGGAATTAATTTGCAAACTGGATACAATTAACTTAGGCTTGAATAAAGACTGGGAGTGGATGGGTCATTACACAAAGTAAAACTATTTCCCCACGTTTATTTCTCCCACCCCAACTGTTCCTCAGACCTTCTTGTCAACTGCTGGAAATGGCCCACCTTGATTATCACTACAAAAGGTTTTTTTTCTCTCCTGCTGGTAATAGCTCACCTTACCTGATCACTCTCATTACAGAGTGTATGGTAACACCCATTGTTTCATGTTCTCTGCGTATATAAAATCTCCGCACTGTATTTTCCACTGAATGCATCCGATGAAGTGAGCTGTAGCCCACGAAAGCTTATGCTCAAATAAATTTGTTAGTCTCTAAGGTGCCACAAGTCCTCCTTTTCTTTTTGCGGATACAGACTAACACGGCTGTTACTCTGAAACCTGTCACTCTGTAAAGTTACTCAGGGATCCCCTTGGCTCACCTCCTCACTCCCCGCCGTCTGCCATTGACTCCCTTCTTGCGTTCTCACAAACACACCCCATGCCCTGCGGGGACGGGGGGAGGGGGGTGAGGAGAGATGCAGCTGGCAGCTGCGGGGACTGCCAAGGGAGGAAGGGGGTGGGGTGGAGGAGAGGATAGGAGGAAGACTCACCTCAGGCAGCAGGAGCAAGCCGTGGGAGCCTCGGGGAAGGGTCAGAGCAGGGAGGGGAAGAGGCCGTGCGGGGGGAGCACCGCAGCCCAGGTGTCGGGCAGCAGGGATGGCTGTGCTAGGGGAGGCAACATCTCCACTTGCCTATTATACCCGCTGCCCATGTGCCCAGCTGTGCTCCTTAAGCCTTGTCCTGCCAACGGCTAATGGCCAGGTGGGTCCTCTGCTTTGGAAGAGGGAAGATCTCAGTTCTAGCCTGAGGATCACTGTGACGTTTCATGAGCCAGGGTCAGCAGTGTTGTACCAGCACCTGGTGAACCTAGGTGACCCCTCCCCCACCCCCAGTTAGATCCTCATGCTAAGGTGATTCCCAGTTTAATCATAGTATTCCACAGGCTTCCAGGTTACTCATTTCCCTTGCTAAGGTCATGCTTTGTCTTACCCTAGTATAGTCTTGCTAGCTCATACTGTTCCCCTGTGACAGATGAGCTATCACCCAACCCAGTCAGAAGTGCAAAGATGAAGTAAACCCCCATCCAGATGTGCTATGGTGAGGGATCTCCCCATTTCAGATGTGCAATGAAGTATCCTCCAGTCAAAATATGCAATAAAATAACCTCTACCCTGATATCCAGATGTGCTATGGTGAGGTATTCCCCCCAGTCCAGATGTCCTGTGGTGAGGTATCTCCCCAGTTAAGATGTGCAATGAAGTATCCCCAGTATTCAGTAAAGTAATCCCCCCATCCAGATGTGCTATGGTGTGGTATATGCCCAGTCCTGAAGTATGATGAGGTATCCCCCCGTCTAGATGTGCTGTGAGAAGGCATCCCCCTATTCCAGATGTGCTGTGGTGAGGTATTCTCCTGCCCCCCCATCCAGATGTGCTGTAAGGAGGTAGCGCCCTAGTCCAGATGTACCATTGTTAGCCATACCCCTAGCAGGGGAGCCATTTCAGATGGATGGGAGGAGAGGGCAACTTTAACCGTGATTCCAAAGTCTACTTGGGCACCTGAAAACTCTTGTTTTTTTGCAGATAAGTATGTCTACACTACGCGCCGGATCAGCGGGCAGCAATCAAGCCAGCGAGGATCGATTTATCTTGTCTAGTCTAGACGCGATAAATCGACCCCCGAGCGCTCTCCCGTCGACTCCTGTACTCCAGCACTGCGAGAGGCACAGGCAGACTCGACGGGGGAGTGGCAGCAGTCAACTCACCACGGTGGAGACACCACAGTAAGTCGATCTAAGTACGTCGACTTCAGCTACGTTATTCACGTAGCTGAAGTTGCATAACTTAGATCGGCACCCCCTCCCCCCCCCCAGTGTAGACCAGGGCTTAGATGCAGTTTTCCTGTCAGATAATAATTTCTAATTCCTATATAAAGAAAGAAAATTAAATAAATATTAGACCCACTCAGCTCTAACGCTTGTTCTGACATCTTGTGTCAATTCACTTAAGGGATACTGATTAGGTTAAAAAAATGAATGTATATTCTTACTTTGTTAAAACAACGAGGAGTCCTTGTGGCACCTTAGAGACTAACTAATTTATTTGGGCATAAGCTTTCCTGGGCTAAAACTTTGTTACTTTGTTACTAACTCTTGAATACAACAATTGAAACAATTGTAGAAAAACCTAGTGTGACAAAGTTCCTCCTCTGCCTTGGTCCTGCGCTTGTTGGTGGATTTGCTCGCCTCAGAGATTCACGGAAGCCCTCAGTTTGGCCACTATTGCTAGTGGTTCACACCTGCCGTTCACTCAGCTAACCTCATCACTGGCCAGCGTGGGAAAAAGGAAGAAGAACAATCCCCACAGTCTTTGCTGATCCACCATGGGGGTCGGGAAACAGCCCAGAGACCTTCCCCTCTGCTGGAACCCACAGTTCAGGTCAACTCCTCCTGTGTCTGACCAGGAGTTGGGAGGGTTTGGGGGGAACCCGGGCCCGCCCTCTACTCTGGGTTCCAGCCCAGGGCCCTGTGGAATGCAGCTGTCTAGAGTGTCTCCTGGAACAGCTCTGCGACTGCTACAACTCCCTGGGCTACTTCTCCATGGCCTCCTCCCAACCCCTTCTTTATCCTCACCATAGGACCTTTCTCCTGGTGTCTGATAATGCTTGTACACCTCAGTCCTCCAACAGTCCGCGTTCTCACTCTCAGCTCCTAGCGCCTCTTGCTTCCAGCTCCTTACACGCGCACCACAAACTGAAGTGAGGTCCTTTTTAAACTCAGGTGCCCTGATTAGCCTGCCTTAATTGTTTCTAGCAGCTTCTTGATTGGCTGCAGGTGTTCTAATCAGCCTGTTTGTCTTAATTGTCTCCAGAAGGTTCCTGATTGTTCTGGAACCTTCCCTGTTACCTTACTCAGGGAAAAGGGACCTACTTAACCTGGGGCTAATATATCTGCCTTCTATTACTCTCCTGTAGCCATCTGGCCTGACCCTGTCACAATACATACAGAGAAGGTGGAAGTTGCCATACAAACTGTAAGAGGCTAATTAGTTAAGATGAGCTATTATCAGCAGGAGAAAAAAACTTTTGCAGTGATAATTGAGATGGCCCATTTAGACAGATGACAAGAAGGTGTGAGGATACTTAACTTAGGGAAATAGATTCAATATGTGTAATGACCCAGGCACTCCCAGTCTCTATTCAAACCCGAGTTAATGGTATCTAGTTTGCAAATTAATTCAAGCTCAGCAGTTTCTCACTGGAGTCTGTTTTTGAAGCTTTTCTGCTGCAAAATTGCCACCCTTAAGTCTTTTACTGAGTGGCCAGAGAGGTTGAAGTGTTCTCCTACCGGTTTTTGAATGTTATGATTCCTGATGTCAGAGTTGTGTCCATTTATTCTCTTGTGTAGAGACTATCCAGTTTGGCCAATGTACATTGCAGAGGGGCATTGCTGACACATGATGGCATATATCACATTGGTAGCTGTGCAGGTGAACGAGCCCCTGATGGCGTGGCTAATGTGATTAGGTTCTATGATGGTGTCATTTGAATAAATATGTGGACAGAGTTGGCATCGGGCTTTGTTGCAAGGATAGGTTCCTGGGTTAGTGTTTTTGTTGTGTGGTGTGTGGTTGCTGGAGAGTATTTGCTTCAGGTTGGGGGGCTGTCTGTAAGCGAGAACTGGCCTGTCTCCCAAGATCTGTGAGAGTGAGGGATCATTTTTCAGGATAGGTTGTAAATCTGTGATGATGCTTTAGAGAGGTTTTAGTTGGAGGCTGAAGTTGACAGCTAGTGGTGTTCTGTTATTTTCTTTGTTGGGCCTGTCCTGTAGTAGATGATTTCTGGGTACTCTTCTGGCTCTGTCAATCTGTTTTGTCACTTCAGCAGGTGGGTATTGTAGTTTTAAGAATGCTTGATAGAGATCTTATAGGTGTTTGTCTCTGTCTGAGGGATTGGAGCAAATGTGGTTGTATCTTAGAGCTTGGCTGTAGACAATGGATCGTGTGGTGTGTCCTGGATGGAAGCTGGAGGCATGTAGGTAAGTATAGCGGTCAGTAGATTTCCGGTATGGAGTGGTGTTTATGTGACCATTGCTTATTAGCACAGTAGTGTCCAGGAAATGAATCACTTGTGTGGATTGGTCTAGGCTGAGGTTGATGGAAATTGTTGAAATCATGGTGGAATTCCTCAAGGGCTTCTTTTCCATGGGTCCAGATGATGAAGATGTCATCAATGTAGTGCAACTAGAGTAGGGGCATAAGGGGACCAGAGCTGAGGAAGCGTTGTTCTAAGTCAGCCATAAAAATGTTGGCATACTGTGGGGCCATGCAGGTACCCATGGCAGTGCCACTGATTTGAAGGTATACATTGTCCCCAAATGTGAAGTAGTTATGGGTGAGGACAAAAGTCACAAAGTTCAGCCACCAGGTTTGCCATGACATTATTGGGGATAGTGTTCTTGACGGCTTGTAGTCCATCTTTGTGTGGAATGTTGGTGTAGAGGGCTTCTACATCCATCATGGCCAGGATGGTGTTTTCTGGAATATCACCGATGGATTGTAGTTTCCTCAGGAAGTCAGTGGTGTCTCGAAGGTAGCTGGGAGTGCTGGTAGCGTAGGGCCTGAGGAGAGAGTCCACATAGCCAGACAGTCCTGCTGTTAGGGTGCCAACGCCTGAGATGATGGGGCGTCCAGGATTTCCAGGTTTATGGATCCTGAGTAGCAAATAGAATACCCCTTGTCGGGGTTCTAGGCATGTGTCTGCACAGATCTCTGAGGTGCCACAAGGACTCCTCGTTGTTTCTCCTCTCATCTGACTCTCATTCTCTTTCTTTCTTCATCCTTTCTGACCTCTGTGCTGCTTTTGATACTGTTAACCATGACATGGATCCCCATCCCCTGGCACCAATTGCTGGCATCTCAGGGAACAGGCCGCGCCTTGGTTCTGCTCCCATCCATCAGAGGCATCTCTTTTTTGCAGCATGCAGCAGAGAAAGGCTGGTCCAGTGGATCAGGAGCGAGCCCTGAGAGACCTGGGTTCCACACCCCCACTCCCCCAGACTTCCTGTATGACCTCAGATCAGTGCCTTAGGGACAGAATTTCAAAGGTTTTTAGGCACCCAAAGATACAGCTAGGCATCCAGTGGGGGTTACAAAGCACCAAACCTTCTAGGCACTTTTGAAAATCCCACTAGGTGCCTAAATACCTTTGAAAGTCTGACTGTTAGTCTCTCTGTGCCTCAGTGCCCCACCTGTACAATGGGGATAACAGCCCTTCTCTACCTCACCGAGGGGCTGTGATGTGAGGCGCTCAGGTACCAGTGACAGGGCCACATAAGTACCAGAGGTAGTGTGAGAACTTCTCTATACGACTGCTTGCCCTTCCCTGGGCTTTGGCCCCTTCTTTTCACTTATGCCCCTCACATCTTCCTCTGTTCTGAATGTAACGTGGCTCAGAGGGCTTGGTTGCATTTCTTCTGCGTCCCCTGCATTCTCTTTTTAACACTTTCCACCCCTCACCCCCCCCCCCCCCCCGCAGACGGATTCCTGTTTTTACAGGTTCATCTAATGACTTCCAGATCCTTAATTTAATTACCAGCCTTTTCTGATCTTAATCACCCTGCCTCTGTTTGTAAACAAAACCCTGATTCCCTGCCCCAGGGACACAAGCTGGGAGAAGCACCTCTCTGCAGAACTCACAGTCCACACTAATGCTGAGCTCTTAAGAGCTCTGCCTTGGAGCACCCCTCCTGTATGAAACATGGGGGAGGTGGGGAGCCCCCCACCCTACCTAATTGGCGCCCTTGACCCCTAGTCCAGATCCACTGAGCTGTCCCTTCTCACCTCTCCCCACTAGAGCCTGGGACTTGGACAGCAGCAGAGGATGCTCAGCTGAGCTGCATGTCGGGGTGGCAGGAACAGGAAGCACAATCTGAGCCACAGGCTGACCCATGGCGGGATGAGGCACGGGGTGACCAGCCCAGCACACTCATCTCTTCCTCCCACTGAGAAGGAAAATGAGGAGCAAGGGGAGAGCAGCATTTCCATACATGGGCTGGAACAAGAGTATCTCTGATTTATACACCCCTATTCCAGGTCCATGTAAGGAAAAAAGTAATCGTTTCCCTCGGCTCCATTCCCAGGGCCCCCAGCACACACTTCCTGCACTCCAGGCTGGATGACAGTGCTGTGGAGCCAGCCCAGCTGTGGTCAGGAGTTTCAAGGCACACCCTTCCTATTCTGGGTTTGACTCTTCTCTGGGAGCAGAGACAGTGACTGCAACTGGGCTGGACCACCACAGCCACTTAAGGGCCTTACAGGGTTAGGAACAGCCTGCGGGTCCCCCTATTAGGGTTGGAAGGGACCTCAGGAGGTCATCTAGTCCAACCCCCTGCTCAAAGCAGGACCAATCCCCAATTTTTGCCCCAGATCCCTAAATGGCCCCCTCAAGGATTGAACTCACAACCCTGGGTTTAGCAGGCCAATGCTCAAACCACTGAGCTGTCCCTCCCCCGTGAACAAGCCCCTGCAGCTCTTCAGGCAAGCTACCAACACCCCCTTCAGAACAGCTGAGGAATGATGCACTTTGAGGTTCCTCAGCTGAACAGTCCAGATGAGGGGTGAGAAGATACTTTGAGTGGCAGGAGTGCCAAGTGAGGAAAAGGGCGGGGGGGAGAGGGGGAGCCTGACAGCCATGCTAGTTTGGCATCATGTGACTGTTATGCTTTGGCTTTCTGTGGAGCTGCCCTTTGGTGTTGCAGGCTCAGCTCCGTGCTGGAGGCATGTGCTGGGTTGTGCTCATTGCTGCGCAGGCTGGTATGGGGAGGCACACACACTGCACTCCCTCATGGAAACTTCACTTCAGTTCTTTCTTTGCTGGTATGGGGAGGCACACACACTGCACTCCCTCATGGAAACTTCACTTCAGTTCTTTCTTTGCTGCTCTTGGACGGCAAACAGGAATCCCTCCAGGCTGACAGTCTCTGCCTATGGAAACCCTAACTGCAATCAGCTAGGCAGGCTCCATGCTGGCACCAGGAAAGACTGCCCTTTAACAGAGCATGTAGAAGAGTGAGAAGATCCAAGAGGGCACAACTCCAGCAGTCCCTGGCTGCCTGGAGAGCCCTGTGAGAAGGGCTATTGAAACTGGGGGTACCTCAGAGCAGCCCTGGGGCTCCTGGTCAGATCTGGGTTTGGGAGCAGTGGTGCACAAATATGGAGCCCTTCTCACTGACCCTCTACGAGCTGGGGTCAGTCCCGGAGGCCAGCCATCAGCAGCATTCTCATCTGCAAGCCCTTCATGCAGCTGGGCCAGCTATTGTGCTCAGCCAGCCCTGCCTTATTCTTCTAACCTAGCGCTGCAGTGATAGCCTTTGGGGATGCTTCTCCGCATGGAGCTGACCGGACGCTCCTGGGAGAAGCATTTCCTGAGAAGCAAGGAGGGAAAAAGAATGGTCTCATGGCGAAGGCACTGCAGTGGGACTCAGGAGAACTGGGTTTAATTCCTGGTTCTGCCACGGATCTGCTGGGCAAGTGTCTGACTCTTCCTGGGACTCAGTTTCTTTGGCTGTCTTGTCTATTGACAGCATAAGCTCACTGGGGCAGGGACTGTCTCTTACTTATGTAGGTCACTAGCCTAATGGGGCCCCGCTCTCAGCTGCATGGCTGGCAGAGCAACAAGAAATTAGCATTGCCCTACCACAAAGCATTACAAAGTTGTGGGTCAGGGCCCGAAGAGTCATGAGACTGGTTTTAAAACATAAATAATGTGAGGTTCTTGTTCTTTGCCTTCAGGCTTTTGGATCCCTAGATCACACACAGGTCACATTTCCAAGCTTTTCTCTGCAACCACAAGGGCTAGAAATTTCCTTTAGTTAAAAAGAGAGCGAGTGAGAGAGAGAGAACTGAGATTCTCGTGTAATCACAGGATTCCAGGAGCTGGGGCTTCAAGAAAAACACCAAATAGGGGACTTATGATAAAATCACAAGGGCTGGTGACAATGATAATAATTATTGGTGGTTTCCAGGGTGAGTAGGCAGAAGAGAGCTCTGGACACAACAGTAGCAGCCTCTGAAGAGGTCGGAGATCAGCTCCCGGGGGCTCAAACCTCCGGAGACTCATTTCCATTTCAAATCAGAGAGTCATTTATATACTTCATGCTTGGAAATGCAAATGCATCTATTTAGGGATTTAGATAAACAAGCCAACAATCTCTGGCTGGGCACGTGTGCGCACTTTTTGACTACTTGTCCCTGGGAGAAACAACCCAGCAGGTTTCTCTCCTTCCCCACTCCACAAAAAGAATGTCAAGTTCAAAAATGTCTTGAGAAACATCTCCATGAATGTTCTCAATGACTGAGGAGGCCCCAGTGTCCTACCAGTCTCAGGGCTCCCGTATCTCTAGGGGGCCATCCCTTCTGCAGACTAGGCATTAGAGAAACTACAGATGTCAGCCAACCCTACGTAGGCGACTTCCGGAAGGATTTCAGTAGGCCTGTGAAGAATGTTCACCCCATACTTGCCCTGAAAGGGTTAATGAAGACAAAGAAGGAGGCTAATTAACCCACCAGGGCCAGGCCACAGCTGAGGGGAATCATGTGGCTAAGTAATCCCTTGGCTGAGTGAGGGAGACCAGCTGAGGAAGGAGCTGGGTTGGGGCTCTTAAGGCAGGAAATTGGCAGTAGAAGGGGCCTGCAGGGAGGTAGTCTGCAGCTCTGGGACAGAGGTGCATCCCTTCTGCTATATCACAGCACCTGAGAACACCCAGTACTGAGACATGACAGCATCCCCTCTGCTATATCACACCAATTGGCAATCCCACCACGGAGACATGACAGTGTCCCCTCTGCTAAATCAAAGCAAAGCAATCGGCAGCTCCAAATACTGAGATCTGACTGAATTCCTTCTGCTGTTTCATAGGATGTGTGAATCCCCAGCACTGAGAAACGACTGCATACCCCCACTTCACAGCACCTGGGAACCCCAGCACTGCGACACGACTGTACCCTCTGCTATATCACAGCACAGCACCCAGGACCCCCAGCACTGAGACACGACTGTACCCTCTGCTATATCACATCCCAGCACCCGGGAACCCCAGCACTGCGACATGACTGTACCCTCTGCTATATCACATCCCAGCACCCGGGACCCCCAGCACTGAGACACGACTGTACCCTCTGCTATATCACATCCCGGCACCCGGGGACCCCAGCACTGAGACACGACTGTACCCTCTGCTATATCACATCCCAGCACCCGGGAACCCCAGCACTGCGACACGACTGTACCCTCTGCTATATCACATCCCAGCACCAGGGGACCCCAGCACTGCGACACGACTGTACCCTCTGCTATATCACATCCCAGCACCCGGGAACCCCAGCACTGCGACATGACTGTACCCTCTGCTATATCACATCCCAGCACCCGGGACCCCCAGCACTGAGACACGACTGTACCCTCTGCTATATCACATCCCGGCACCCGGGGACCCCAGCACTGAGACACGACTGTACCCTCTGCTATATCACATCCCAGCACCCGGGAACCCCAGCACTGCGACACGACTGTACCCTCTGCTATATCACATCCCAGCACCAGGGGACCCCAGCACTGCGACACGACTGTACCCTCTGCTATATCACATCTGTCACGGAGTGTGGGGGAGTCCAGGCCCTGCACCCCTCTTCCTGGGATTCACTGAGACTCTCAGCCAGCCAGTAAAACAGAAGGTTTATTGGACAACAGGAATACAGTCCAAAACAGAGCTTGTGGGTACACCCAGGACCCCTCAGTGAAGTCCTTCTTGGGGGAGCAGGGAGCTTAGACCCCAGCCCTGGGGTTCCCTGTGTTCCTCCACCCAGCCCCAAACTGAAACTAAACCCACCCAGCAGGTTCCCTGCTGCAGCCTCCGTCCACATTCCTGGGCAGAGGTGTCACCTCCCCCTCCCCCTCCTGGCTCAGGTGACAGGCTCTCAGGTCTCCCGTCCCCAGGGCACATTCCCAGGTCAACACTCCCCCCTCCCTGCTGCGTCACATCGTCACATCTCTCCCCCCTTCGAGACTGAACTGAGCGGGGTCACTGTGACCAGTGACCTGGGTAAGTTCGGGGCCCCCTCTCCGGGACAGCGCATCCGCTATCAGGTTGGCACTTCCCTTCACGTGGACCACGTCCATGTCGTAATCCTGCAGGAGCAGGCTCCACCTCAGGAGCTTGGCGTTGGCTCCTTTCATCTGGTGCAGCCAGGTCAGGGGAGAGTGGTCGGTGTACACGGTGAAGTGTCGCCCGAAGAGATAGGGCTCTAGTTTCTTGAGGGCCCACACCATGGCCAGGCACTCCTTCTCGATGGCCGCGTAGTGTCGCTCCCGGGGTAGCAACTTCTTGCTCAGGTACACGATGGGGTGTCTCTCCCCCTTTTCATCCTCCTGCATTAACACCGCCCCCAGTCCCGTGTCGGAGGCGTCGGTGAACACCACAAAGGGCTTGTCAAAGTCTGGGTTTGCTAGAACTGGGCCACTGACCAGAGCCTCCTTCAGCGCCCGGAAAGCCTCCTGGCACTGCTCGGTCCAGACCACCTTGTCTGGCTTCCCCTTCTTGCATAGCTCAGTGATGGGGGTGGCTATGGCGCTAAAGTGGGGCACAAATCTTCGGTAGTATCCTGCCATCCCAATAAAGGCTTGGACCTGCTTTTTGGTGTGGGGAGCGGGCCAGTCTCTGATCACCTCCACCTTGGCCGGTTCCGGCTTTAGGCGGCCGCTCCCCACCCGATGGCCCAGGTAAGATACTTCAGCCATCCCCACCTTGCACTTCTCCGCTTTGACAGTCAGCCCAGCCCCCTGGAGTCGGTCCAGCACTTGTCTAACCTGGGACACGTGGTCCTCCCAGGTCTGGCTAAAGACACAGATGTCGTCAATATACGCCACGGCAAAACTCTCCATCCCCCTCAGGAGCTGGTCCACCAGGCGCTGGAAGGTGGCCGGCGCTCCCTTGAGGCCGAAAGGCAGGGTCAGAAACTCATAGAGCCCCAGAGGGGTGATAAAGGCCGATTTCAGCCGGGCATCTGCATCCAGTGGCACTTGCCAGTAGCCCTTTGTAAGGTCCATGGTGGTAAGGTACCGAGCTCCTCCCAGCTTGTCTAGGAGCTCGTCCGGCCTGGGCATGGGGTAGGCATCCGATACAGTTATGGCATTGAGCTTCCGATAGTCCACACAGAACCGGACTGACCCATCCTTTTTGGGGACCAGCACCACCGGCGAGGCCCAAGGGCTGGCCGATGGCTGGATCACCCCCAAAGCCAGCATGTCCCGGACCTCTCTTTCCAGGTCCTGAGCAGTTTTCCCTGTGACTCAGAAGGGGGAGCATCTTATCGGCGGGTGCGACCCTGTCTGCACCCGGTGGACAGTCAGATTAGTGCGTCCAGGCTGGTTGGAAAACAGCTGTCGGTACGGATGCAGCACCCCCCTGACCTCAGCTTGCTGGGCAGGGGTGAGCTGATCCGAGAGGGGAATTGTTTCCAGGGGGGAACCAGCTCTGGTCCCACGGAATAGATCTACTAAAGGGTCATCTCCCTGCTCCTCCCACTGACCACACACAGCTAACACCACATTCCCCCTGGCATAATATGGCTTCATCATATTCACATGGTACACCCGGCGGTGGTGGGCCCGGTTCGACAGCTCCACCACATAGTTTACCTCATTGAGCTGCTTGACGACCTTGAACGGGCCCTCCCAGGCGACCTGTAGTTTGTTCTTTCTCACGGGGATGAGAACCATCACCTGATCCCCGGTGGCGTAGGCACGGGCCCGCGCCGTGCGGTCATACCAGACCTTCTGCTTCCTCTGGGCTCTGGCCAGATTCTCCCTGGCCAGGCCCATGAGTTCAGCCAGTCTCTCTCGGAAGGTCAGGACATACTCCACCACTGACTCTCCATCGGGAGTGGCCTTCCCCTCCCACTCGTCTCTCATCAGGTCCAGGGGGCCCCTCACCCTCCTTCCATATAACAGTTCGAAAGGCGAAAATCCGGTAGACTCCTGGGGCACCTCCCTGTACGTGAACAGCAGGTGAGGTAAGTACTTGTCCCAATCCTGCGGGTGCTGGTTCATAAAGGTTTTCAGCATCATCTTTAGCGTCCCGTTAAACCTCTCCACCAGCCCATTGGACTGGGGGTGATACGCTGAGGCCCAGTCATGCCGGACCCCACATTTCTCCCACAAGCACCGGAGCAGGGCCGACATGAAGTTGGAGCCTTGGTTTGTCAAGACTTCCCTGGGGAACCCCACTCGGCTGAAAATGGTCAGGAGCGCATCTGCCACGGTGTCTGCTTCAATGGAAGCTAAGGGCACTGCCTCGGGGTAGCGGGTGGCGAAATCTACCACCACCAGAATGTATTTCTTCCCCGACCGGGTCGTCTTGCTGAGAGGCCCCACGATGTCCATGGCCACCTTCTGGAAAGGCTCCTCTATGATGGGCAAAGGTCTCAACGCCGCTTTCCCCTTGTCCCGGGCCTTCCCCACCCTCTGACAGGGGTCACAGGATCGGCAATACTGCCGGACGGTGGTAAAGACCCCGGGCCAGTAAAAGTTCTGTAGCAACCTCTGCCGGGTGCGCCGGATTCCCTGGTGCCCTGCGAGGGGGATGTCATGGGCCAGGGACAGGAGCTTGCGGCGGTACTTCTGGGGGACCACCAGCTGCCTCCTGATCCCACAGGACTCCCCTTCCCCTGGGGGAGCCCATTCTCGGTACAGGAACCCCTTCTCCCACAGGAACCTCTCCTGGCAGCCTCTCCTCATGGTCCGTCCCTCACTGAGGTCGGCCAGGTCCCTGAGCTTCTGCAAGGAGGGATCTTTCCTCAACTCGGCCTGGAACTCAGCGGCTGGGGAAGGGATGGGGCCCGGTTCCCCCTCCGTGGCCAGGTCTGAGGCCGCAGCCTCTCTGAGCCGTGCCCCTCGGCGCTCCCTCCCCACCCGAGTAGGGCCTCGCGCCTCCAGTGTGGTACCCTCCCCAGGGTCAGGTCGCAGTGCCCCTCGCCGGCTCTGGCTACGGGTCACAACCAGGGCGGTCTGGGGGTCGCTTGGCCAGTCCTCTAGGTCTCCCCCCATCAAAACTTCAGTGGGCAAATGGTGGTGTACCCCCACATCCTTGGGGCCCTCCTTGGTCCCCCATTTCAGGTGTACCCTTGCCACGGACACCTTAAATGGGGTCCCGCCCACCCCCGTCAGGGTCAGGTAGGTGTTGGGCACCACCCGATCTGGGGCCACCACCTCGGGCCGGGCCAGCGTCACCTCCGCGCCCGTATCCCAGTATCCATTGACCTTCCTCCCATCCACCTCCAGGGGAACAAGGCACTCTCTCCGGAGGGACAGCCCCGCACCCACCCTGTAAACCGAGCACCCTGAGTCCAGAGCCTCCAGCCCTCTGGCGGGGCTGGCTGGGGGTACTCTTCCCTCCTGAGCAGGTGGCAAACTGGTAGCCCCCCTTTCCTGGGTCGCCTGCCCCTCGTCCAGCTGAGTCCCTACCCAGTTAACCCTGGGTAGGTTGGGTCTGCTCAGTTTGTCCCGGAACCCAGGCACTGGGCCCGTACGTGGCCTCTCTGGCCACAGTGATAGCAGCTCAGGTCACGTTGGTCTCCTCGAACGGGTCGGAGGGGCCCGACACCAGGCGTTCCCCTTTGGAGGGGGTTCTCCCTATTTCCCCGCTGGGAGGCCCCATGGTGACTCTCTCTCTGCATCGGGGGGGGCCTGTTCTTTTGGGACTCCTCCCGGCTACCCCCTGACCGACTGTTCACAAACTCGTCGGCCAGCTGCCCTGCATGCTGGGGGTTCGCGAGCTTTTTGTCCACCAGCCACAGCCTCAGGTCGGAAGGGCACTGTTCATACAGGTGCTCCAGTACAAACAGGTCAAGCAGGTCCTCTTTAGTTTGGGCCCCCGCTGTCCACTTGCGGGCATATCCCTGCATCCTGTTGACCAGTTGTAGGTAGGTGACCTCAGGCGTTTTACGCTGACTCCGGAACCTTCTCCGGTACATCTCGGGGGTCAGCCCAAACTCACGGAGCAGGGCCTGTTTGAACAGTTCATAGTCCCCTGCCTCTGCCCCTGTCATCCGGCTGTAGACCTCCACGGCTTTGGGGTCCAGTAAGGGGGTGAGGAACTGGAGCCTGTCTGCAGGGTCAACCCTGTGCAGCTCGCAGGCATTCTCAAAGGCCGTCAGGAAGCTATCTATGTCCTCCCCCTCCTTCCGCTGGGCCAGGAAGCACTTATCAAAGCTCCTTGCAGTCTTGGGTCCCCCCTCACTCACCGCAGCCGGGGCCCCACTGCTCCTCAGCCTGGCCAGCTCCAGTTCATGCTGTCTTTGTTTCTCCTTCTCCTGCTGCTCATGTTGACGTTCCCTCTCCTTCTCCTGACGTTCCCTCTCCTTCTCCTGACGCTCCCTCTCCTTCTCCTGACGCTCCCTCTCCTTCTCCTCCTGCTCATGTTGACGTTGTTTCTCCTTCTCCTCCTGCTCATGTTGACGTTGTTTCTCCTCATGTTGACGTTGTTTTTCATGATCCTCCAGCTCCCTCATTTTCCTCTCCCTCTCTCATTCCAGCCGCATCCGCTCCAGGGATGGGGAGCTCCGCTGGGAGGATCCCCTGCTGGCTGCTGGGGTCAGGGGGCCCTCGGTATTCGCTGGGCTTCCCGCAACCCCTCCCCCAGGCATAGGTAGGAAGGGTCTCGGGGTGTCCTGGGCAGCAGTCTGACCCCTCCCAGCCTGGTCAGGCCCCAGGGCCCACGCTGCGTCCGCCGGGCGGCTTCCCTCAGGGACAGGGATCGGGTCATCCAAGCGATCCCTCTCCTCCAGCTGGGCAATCAGCTGTTCCTTGGTGGACCTCCCGACGCGCAGCCCCCTCTGCCTGCACAGCTCCACCAGGTCGCTCTTAAGGCGTTTAGCGTACATCTCCCGGCTGGCCACTCGCAGGCCGGGCAGCTGTCCACGGTTTCCAGGAAAAGCCCCTAGTGTGCCAGTCCTTCTTGAGGTCACCACCTCTTTGCCAGGGTCGAGCTGCAGACTCCTCCGCCCCTGGGACCGCTCGCTGCAATCCCCCGGGGGACCCTGTTACTGCAAAAGTCCTTCTCTCTGGTCACACACTCCCAGGGGTTAACCGCCCCCTGAAACCGTCTCTCTCTGAATCTTCAGCACGCCTGGTCCCCGTCAATCCCCCTTCGTTTTACTGTTCCCCAGTCACTTACTGCAAGAAGCGCCGTTCACGGGGTGCAGTAGATCCCACCGCTGCCACCAGTTGTCACGGAGTGTGGGGGAGTCCAGGCCCTGCACCCCTCTTCCTGGGATTCACTGAGACTCTCAGCCAGCCAGTAAAACAGAAGGTTTATTGGACAACAGGAACACAGTCCAAAACAGAGCTTGTGGGTACACCCAGGACCCCTCAGTGAAGTCCTTCTGGGGGAGCAGGGAGCTTAGACCCCAGCCCTGGGGTTCCCTGTGTTCCTCCACCCAGCCCCAAACTGAAACTAAACCCACCCAGCAGGTTCCCTGCTGCAGCCTCCGTCCACATTCCTGGGCAGAGGTGTCACCTCCCCCTCCCCCTCCTGGCTCAGGTGACAGGCTCTCAGGTCTCCCGTCCCCAGGGCACATTCCCAGGTCAACACTCCCCCCTCCCTGCTGCGTCACATCGTCACAACATCCCAGCACCCGGGACCCCCAGCACTGCGACATGACTGTACCCTCTGCTATATCACATCCCAGCACCCGGGACCCCCAGCACTGCGACATAACTGTACCCTCTGCTATATCACATCCCAGCACCCGGGGACCCCAGCACTGCGACACGACTGTACCCTCTGCTATATCACATCCCGGCACCCGGGAACCCCAGCACTGAGACACGACTGTACCCTCTGCTATATCACATCCCGGCACCCGGGGACCCCAGCACTGCGACACGACTGCACCCTCTGCTATATCACATCCCGGCACCCGGGAACCCCAGCACTGAGACACGACTGTACCCTCTGCTATATCACATCCCGGCACCCGGGAACCCCAGCACTGAGACACGACTGTACCCTCTGCTATATCGCAGCACAGCACCCGGGAACCCCAGCACTGAGACACGACTGTACCCTCTGCTATATCACATCCCGGCACCCGGGAACCCCAGCACTGCGACACGACTGTACCCTCTGCTATATCACATCCCGGCACCCGGGAACCCCAGCACTGCGACACGACTCTACCCTCTGCTATATCACATCCCGGCACCCGGGACCCCAGCATTGAGACACGACTGTACCCTCTGCTATATCACATCCCAGCACCCGGGACCCCCAGCACTGAGACACGACTGTACCCTCTGCTATATCACATCCCAGCACCCGGGAACCCCAGCACTGCGACACGACTGTACCCTCTGCTATATCACATCCCAGCACCCGGGACCCCCAGCACTGAGACATGACTGTACCCTCTGCTATATCACATCCCAGCACCCGGGGACCCCAGCACTGCGACACGACTGTACCCTCTGCTATATCACATCCCGGCACCCGGGGACCCCAGCACTGCGACACGACTGCACCCTCTGCTATATCACATCCCGGCACCCGGGAACCCCAGCACTGAGACACGACTGTACCCTCTGCTATATCACATCCCGGCACCCGGGAACCCCAGCACTGAGACACGACTGTACCCTCTGCTATATCGCAGCACAGCACCCGGGAACCCCAGCACTGAGACACGACTGTACCCTCTGCTATATCACATCCCGGCACCCGGGAACCCCAGCACTGCGACACGACTGTACCCTCTGCTATATCACATCCCGGCACCCGGGAACCCCAGCACTGCGACACGACTCTACCCTCTGCTATATCACATCCCGGCACCCGGGACCCCAGCATTGAGACACGACTGTACCCTCTGCTATATCACATCCCAGCACCCGGGACCCCCAGCACTGAGACACGACTGTACCCTCTGCTATATCACATCCCAGCACCCGGGAACCCCAGCACTGCGACACGACTGTACCCTCTGCTATATCACATCCCAGCACCCGGGACCCCCAGCACTGAGACACGACTGTACCCTCTGCTATATCACATCCCAGCACCCGGGAACCCCAGCACTGCGACACGACTGTACCCTCTGCTATATCACATCCCAGCACCCGGGACCCCCAGCACTGAGACATGACTGTACCCTCTGCTATATCACATCCCAGCACCCGGGGACCCCAGCACTGCGACACGACTGTACCCTCTGCTATATCACATCCCGGCACCCGGGGACCCCAGCACTGCGACACGACTGCACCCTCTGCTATATCACATCCCGGCACCCGGGAACCCCAGCACTGAGACACGACTGTACCCTCTGCTATATCACATCCCGGCACCCGGGAACCCCAGCACTGAGACACGACTGTACCCTCTGCTATATCGCAGCACAGCACCCGGGAACCCCAGCACTGAGACACGACTGTACCCTCTGCTATATCACATCCCGGCACCCGGGAACCCCAGCACTGCGACACGACTGTACCCTCTGCTATATCACATCCCGGCACCCGGGAACCCCAGCACTGCGACACGACTCTACCCTCTGCTATATCACATCCCGGCACCCGGGACCCCAGCATTGAGACACGACTGTACCCTCTGCTATATCACATCCCAGCACCCGGGACCCCCAGCACTGAGACACGACTGTACCCTCTGCTATATCACATCCCAGCACCCGGGAACCCCAGCACTGCGACACGACTGTACCCTCTGCTATATCACATCCCAGCACCCGGGACCCCCAGCACTGAGACATGACTGTACCCTCTGCTATATCACATCCCAGCACCCGGGGACCCCAGCACTGCGACACGACTGTACCCTCTGCTATATCACATCCCGGCACCCGGGAACCCCAGCACTGCGACACGACTGTACCCTCTGCTATATCACATCCCGGCACCCGGGAACCCCAGCACTGCGATACGACTGTACCCTCTGCTATATCACATCCCGGCACCCGGGACCCCAGCACTGAGACACGACTGTACCCTCTGCTATATCACAGCACAGCACCCGGGAACCCCAGCACTGAGACACGACTGTACCCTCTGCTATATCACAGCACGGCACCCGGGAACCCCAGCACTGAGACACGACTGTACCCTCTGCTATATCACATCCCGGCACCCGGGACCCCAGCACTGAGACACGACTGTACCCTCTGCTATATCACATCCCGGCACCCGGGACCCCCAGCACTGAGACACGACTGTACCCTCTGCTATATCACATCCCAGCACCCGGGAACCCCAGCACTGAGACACGACTGTACCCTCTGCTATATCACATCCCAGCACCCGGGACCCCCAGCACTGAGACACGACTGTACCCTCTGCTATATCACATCCCAGCACCCGGGACCCCCAGCACTGAGACACGACTGTACCCTCTGCTATATCACATCCCGGCACCCGGGAACCCCAGCACTGCGACATGACTGTACCCTCTGCTATATCACATCTCAGCACCCGGGACCCGCAGCACTGAGACACGACTGTACCCTCTGCTATATCACATCCCGGCACCCGGGACCCCCAGCACTGCGACACGACTGTACCCTCTGCTATATCACATCCCAGCACCCGGGAACCCCAGCACTGAGACACGACTGTACCCTCTGCTATATCACATCCCAGCACCCGGGACCCCCAGCACTGCGACATGACTGTACCCTCTGCTATATCACAGCACAGCACCTGGGACCCCCAGCACTGAGACACGACTGTACCCTCTGCTATATCACATCCCAGCACCCAGGAACCCCAGCATTGAGACACGACTGTACCCTCTGCTATATTACATCCCAGCCCCCGGGACCCCCAGCACTGCGACACTACTGTACCCTCTGCTATATCACATCCCAGCACCCGGGACCCCCAGCACTGCGACATGACTGTACCCTCTGCTATATCACAGCACAGCACCTGGGACCCCCAGCACTCAGACACGACTGTACCCTCTGCTATATCACATCCCAGCACCCGGGACCCCCAGCACTGCGACACGACTATACCCTCTGCTATATCACTACCTAGCACCCGGGACCCCCAGCACTGCGACATGACTGTACCCTCTGCTATATCACATCCCGGCACCCGGGACCCCCAGCACTGAGACACGACTGTACCCTCTGCTATATCACATCCCAGCACCCGGGACCCCCAGCACTGCGACATGACTGTACCCTCTGCTATATCACAGCACAGCACCTGGGACCCCCAGCACTGAGACACGACTGTACCCTCTGCTATATCACATCCCAGCACCCAGGAACCCCAGCACTGAGACACGACTGTACCCTCTGCTATATCACATCCCAGCCCCCGGGACCCCCAGCACTGTGACACTACTGTACCCTCTGCTATATCACATCCCAGCACCCGGGACCCCCAGCACTGCGACATGACTGTACCCTCTGCTATATCACAGCACAGCACCTGGGACCCCCAGCACTGAGACACGACTGTACCCTCTGCTATATCACAGCACAGCACCCGGGACCCCCAGCACTGAGACACGACTGTACCCTCTGCTATATAACATCCCGGCACCCGGGAACCCCAGCACTGCGACACGACTGTACCCTCTGCTATATCACATCCCGGCACCCGGGAACCCCAGCACTGCGGCACGACTGTACCCTCTGCTATATCACATCCCGGCACCCGGGAACCCCAGCACTGCGACACGACTGTACCCTCTGCTATATCACATCCCGGCACCCGGGAACCCCAGCACTGCGACACGACTGTACCCTCTGCTATATCACATCCCGGCACCCGGGAACCCCAGCACTGAGACACGACTGTACCCTCTGCTATATCACATCCCGGCACCCGGGAACCCAAGCACTGCGACAGGACTGTACCCTCTGCTATATCACATCCCGGCACCCGGGAACCCCAGCACTGAGACACGACTGTACCCTCTGCTATATCACATCCCGGCACCCGGGGACCCCAGCACTGCGACACGACTGTACCCTCTGCTATATCACATCCCGGCACCCGGGACCTGTGACGATGTGACGCAGCAGGGAGGGGGGAGTGTTGACCTGGGAATGTGCCCTGGGGACGGGAGACCTGAGAGCCTGTCACCTGAGCCAGGAGGGGGAGGGGGAGGTAACACCTCTGCCCAGGAATGTGGACGGAGGCTGCAGCAGGGAACCTGCTGGGTGGGTTTAGTTTCAGTTTGGGGCTGGTTGGAGGAACACAGGGAACCCCAGGGCTGGGGTCTAAGCTCCCTGCTCCCCCAGAAGGACTTCACTGAGGGGTCCTGGGTGTACCCACAAGCTCTGTTTTGGACTGTGTTCCTGTTGTCCAATAAACCTTCTGTTTTACTGGCTGGCTGAGAGTCTCAGTGAATCCCAGGAAGAGGGGTGCAGGGCCTGGACTCCCCCACACTCCGTGACAACTGGTGGCAGCGGTGGGATCTACTGCACCCCGTGAACGGCGCTTCCTGCAGTAAGTGACTGGGGAACAGTAAAACGAAGGGGGATTGACGGGGACCAGGCGTGCTGAAGATTCAGAGAGAGACGGTTTCAGGGGGCGGTTAACCCCTGGGAGTGTGTGACCAGAGAGAAGGACTTTTGCAGTAACAGGGTCCCCCGGGGGATTGCAGCGAGCGGTCCCAGGGGCGGAGGAGTCTGCAGCTCGACCCTGGCAAAGAGGTGGTGACCTCAAGAAGGACTGGCACACTAGGGGCTTTTCCTGGAAACCGTGGACAGCTGCCCGGTCTGCGAGTGGCCAGCCGGGAGATGTACGCTAAACGCCTTAAGAGCGACCTTGTGGAGCTGTGCAGGCAGAGGGGGCTGCGCGTCGGGAGGTCCACCAAGGAACAGCTGATTGCCCAGCTGGAGGAGAGGGATCGCTTGGATGACCCGATCCCTGTCCCTGAGGGAAGCCGCCCGGCGGACGCAGCGTGGGCCCTGGGGCCTGACCAGGCTGGGAGGGGTCAGACTGCTGCCCAGGACACCCCGAGACCCTTCCTACCTATGCCTGGGGGAGGGGTTGTGGGAAGCCCAGCGAATACCGAGGGCCCCCTGACCCCAGCAGCCAGCAGGGGATCCTCCCAGCGGAGCTCCCCATCCCTGGAGCGGATGCGGCTGGAATGGGAGAGGGAGAGGAAAATGAGGGAGCTGGAGGATCATGAAAAACAACGTCAACATGAGGAGAAACAACGTCAACATGAGCAGGAGGAGAAGGAGAAACAACGTCAACATGAGCAGGAGGAGAAGGAGAGGGAGCGTCAGGAGAAGGAGAGGGAGCGTCAGGAGAAGGAGAGGGAGCGTCAGGAGAAGGAGAGGGAACGTCAACATGAGCAGCAGGAGAAGGAGAAACAAAGACAGCATGAACTGGAGCTGGCCAGGCTGAGGAGCAGTGGGGCCCCGGCTGCGGTGAGTGAGGGGGGACCCAAGACTGCAAGGAGCTTTGATAAGTGCTTCCTGGCCCAGCGGAAGGAGGGGGAGGACATAGATAGCTTCCTGACGGCCTTTGAGAATGCCTGCGAGCTGCACAGGGTTGACCCTGCAGACAGGCTCCAGTTCCTCACCCCCTTACTGGACCCCAAAGCCGTGGAGGTCTACAGCCGGATGACAGGGGCAGAGGCAGGGGACTATGAACTGTTCAAACAGGCCCTGCTCCGTGAGTTTGGGCTGACCCCCGAGATGTACCGGAGAAGGTTCCGGAGTCAGCGTAAAACGCCTGAGGTCACCTACCTACAACTGGTCAACAGGATGCAGGGATATGCCCGCAAGTGGACAGCGGGGGCCCAAACTAAAGAGGACCTGCTTGACCTGTTTGTACTGGAGCACCTGTATGAACAGTGCCCTTCCGACCTGAGGCTGTGGCTGGTGGACAAAAAGCTCGCGAACCCCCAGCATGCAGGGCAGCTGGCCGACGAGTTTGTGAACAGTCGGTCAGGGGGTAGCCGGGAGGAGTCCCAAAAGAACAGGCCACCCCCGATGCAGAGAGAGAGTCACCAGGGGGCCTCCCAGCGGGGAAATAGGGAGAACCCCCTCCAAAGGGGAACGCCTGGTGTCGGGCCCCTCCGACCCGTTCGAGGGGACCAACGTGACCTGAGCTGCTATCACTGTGGCCAGAGAGGCCACGTACGGGCCCAGTGCCCCGGGCTCAGGGACAAACTGAGCAGACCCAACCTACCCAGGGTTAACTGGGTAGGGTCTCAGCTGGACGAGGGGCAGGCGACCCAGGAAAGGGGGGCTACCAGTTTGCCACCTGCTCAGGAGGGAAGAGTACCCCCAGCCAGCCCCGCCAGAGGGCTGGAGGCTCTGGACTCAGGGTGCTCGGTTTACAGGGTGGGTGCGGGGCTGTCCCTCCGGAGAGAGTGCCTTGTTCCCCTGGAGGTGGATGGGAGGAAGGTCAATGGATACTGGGATACGGGCGCGGAGGTGACGCTGGCCCGGCCCGAGGTGGTGGCCCCAGATCGGGTGGTGCCCAACACCTACCTGACCCTGACGGGGGTGGGCGGGACCCCATTTAAGGTGTCCGTGGCAAGGGTACACCTGAAATGGGGGACCAAGGAGGGCCCCAAGGATGTGGGGGTACACCACCATTTGCCCACTGAAGTTTTGATGGGGGGAGACCTAGAGGACTGGCCAAGCGACCCCCAGACCGCCCTGGTTGTGACCCGTAGCCAGAGCCGGCGAGGGGCACTGCGACCTGACCCTGGGGAGGGTACCACACTGGAGGCGCGAGACCCTACTCGGGTGGGGAGGGAGCGCCGAGGGGCACGGCTCAGAGAGGCTGCGGCCTCAGACCTGGCCACGGAGGGGGAACCGGGCCCCATCCCTTCCCCAGCCGCTGAGTTCCAGGCCGAGTTGAGGAAAGATCCCTCCTTGCAGAAGCTCAGGGACCTGGCCGACCTCAGTGAGGGACGGACCATGAGGAGAGGCTGCCAGGAGAGGTTCCTGTGGGAGAAGGGGTTCCTGTACCGAGAATGGGCTCCCCCAGGGGAAGGGGAGTCCTGTGGGATCAGGAGGCAGCTGGTGGTCCCCCAGAAGTACCGCCGCAAGCTCCTGTCCCTGGCCCATGACATCCCCCTCGCAGGGCACCAGGGAATCCGGCGCACCCGGCAGAGGTTGCTACAGAACTTTTACTGGCCCGGGGTCTTTACCACCGTCCGGCAGTATTGCCGATCCTGTGACCCCTGTCAGAGGGTGGGGAAGGCCCGGGACAAGGGGAAAGCGGCGTTGAGACCTTTGCCCATCATAGAGGAGCCTTTCCAGAAGGTGGCCATGGACATCGTGGGGCCTCTCAGCAAGACGACCCGGTCGGGGAAGAAATACATTCTGGTGGTGGTAGATTTCGCCACCCGCTACCCCGAGGCAGTGCCCTTAGCTTCCATTGAAGCAGACACCGTGGCAGATGCGCTCCTGACCATTTTCAGCCGAGTGGGGTTCCCCAGGGAAGTCTTGACAGACCAAGGCTCCAACTTCATGTCGGCCCTGCTCCGGTGCTTGTGGGAGAAATGTGGGGTCCGGCATGACTGGGCCTCAGCGTATCACCCCCAGTCCAATGGGCTGGTGGAGAGGTTTAACGGGACGCTAAAGATGATGCTGAAAACCTTTATGAACCAGCACCCGCAGGATTGGGACAAGTACTTACCTCACCTGCTGTTCGCGTACAGGGAGGTGCCCCAGGAGTCTACCGGATTTTCGCCTTTCGAACTGTTATATGGAAGGAGGGTGAGGGGCCCCCTGGACCTGATGAGAGACGAGTGGGAGGGGAAGGCCACTCCCGATGGAGAGTCAGTGGTGGAGTATGTCCTGACCTTCCGAGAGAGACTGGCTGAACTCATGGGCCTGGCCAGGGAGAATCTGGCCAGAGCCCAGAGGAAGCAGAAGGTCTGGTATGACCGCACGGCGCGGGCCCGTGCCTACGCCACCGGGGATCAGGTGATGGTTCTCATCCCCGTGAGAAAGAACAAACTACAGGCTGCCTGGGAGGGCCCGTTCAAGGTCGTCAAGCAGCTCAATGAGGTAAACTATGTGGTGGAGCTGTCGAACCGGGCCCACCACCGCCGGGTGTACCATGTGAATATGATGAAGCCATATTATGCCAGGGGGAATGTGGTGTTAGCTGTGTGTGGTCAGTGGGAGGAGCAGGGAGATGACCCTTTAGTAGATCTATTCCCTGGGACCAGAGCTGGTTCCCCCCTGGAAACAATTCCCCTCTCGGATCAGCTCACCCCTGCCCAGCAAGCTGAGGTCAGGGGGGTGCTGCATCCGTACCGACAGCTGTTTTCCAACCAGCCTGGACGCACTAATCTGACTGTCCACCGGGTGCAGACAGGGTCGCACCCGCCGATAAGATGCTCCCCCTTCCGAGTCACAGGGAAAACTGCTCAGGACCTGGAAAGAGAGGTCCGGGACATGCTGGCTTTGGGGGTGATCCAGCCATCGGCCAGCCCTTGGGCCTCGCCGGTGGTGCTGGTCCCCAAAAAGGATGGGTCAGTCCGGTTCTGTGTGGACTATCGGAAGCTCAATGCCATAACTGTATCGGATGCCTACCCCATGCCCAGGCCGGACGAGCTCCTAGACAAGCTGGGAGGAGCTCGGTACCTTACCACCATGGACCTTACAAAGGGCTACTGGCAGGTGCCGCTGGATGCAGATGCCCGGCTGAAATCGGCCTTTATCACCCCTCTGGGGCTCTATGAGTTTCTGACCCTGCCTTTCGGCCTCAAGGGAGCGCCGGCCACCTTCCAGCGCCTGGTGGACCAGCTCCTGAGGGGGATGGAGAGTTTTGCCGTGGCGTATATTGACGATATCTGTGTCTTTAGCCAGACCTGGGAGGACCACGTGTCCCAGGTTAGACAAGTGCTGGACCGACTCCAGGGGGCTGGGCTGACTGTCAAAGCGGAGAAGTGCAAGGTGGGGATGGCTGAAGTATCTTACCTGGGCCATCGGGTGGGGAGCGGCCGCCTAAAGCCAGAACCGGCCAAGGTGGAGGTGATCAGAGACTGGCCCGCTCCCCACACCAAAAAGCAGGTCCAAGCCTTTATTGGGATGGCAGGATACTACCGAAGATTTGTGCCCCACTTTAGCGCCATAGCCACCCCCATCACTGAGCTATGCAAGAAGGGGAAGCCAGACAAGGTGGTCTGGACCGAGCAGTGCCAGGAGGCTTTCCGGGAGCTGAAGGAGGCTCTGGTCATGGCCCAGTTCTGGCAAACCCAGACTTTGACAAGCCCTTTGTGGTGTTCACCGACGCCTCCGACACGGGACTGGGGGCGGTGTTAATGCAGGAGGATGAAAAGGGGGAGAGACACCCCATCGTGTACCTGAGCAAGAAGTTGCTACCCCGGGAGCGACACTACGCGGCCATCGAGAAGGAGTGCCTGGCCATGGTGTGGGCCCTCAAGAAACTAGAGCCCTATCTCTTCGGGCGACACTTCACCGTGTACACCGACCACTCTCCCCTGACCTGGCTGCACCAGATGAAAGGAGCCAACGCCAAGCTCCTGAGGTGGAGCCTGCTCCTGCAGGATTACGACATGGACGTGGTCCACGTGAAGGGAAGTGCCAACCTGATAGCGGATGCGCTGTCCCGGAGAGGGGGCCCCGAACTTACCCAGGTCACTGGTCACAGTGACCCCGCTCAGTTCAGTCTCGAAGGGGGGAGAGATGTGACGATGTGACGCAGCAGGGAGGGGGGAGTGTTGACCTGGGAATGTGCCCTGGGGACGGGAGACCTGAGAGCCTGTCACCTGAGCCAGGAGGGGGAGGGGGAGGTGACACCTCTGCCCAGGAATGTGGACGGAGGCTGCAGCAGGGAACCTGCTGGGTGGGTTTAGTTTCAGTTTGGGGCTGGGTGGAGGAACACAGGGAACCCCAGGGCTGGGGTCTAAGCTCCCTGATCCCCCAGAAGGACTTCACTGAGGGGTCCTGGGTGTACCCACAAGCTCTGTTTTGGACTGTGTTCCTGTTGTCCAATAAACCTTCTGTTTTACTGGCTGGCTGAGAGTCTCAGTGAATCCCAGGAAGAGGGGTGCAGGGCCTGGACTCCCCCACACTCCGTGACAGGACCCCAGCATTGAGACACGACTGTACCCTCTGCTATATCACATCCCAGCACCCGGGAACCCCAGCACTGCGACACGACTGTACCCTCTGCTATATCACATCCCGGCACCCGGGAACCCCAGCACTGCGACACGACTGCACCCTCTGCTATATCACATCCCAGCACCCGGGAACCCCAGCACTGCGACATGACTGTACCCTCTGCTATATCACATCCCAGCACCCGGGACCCCCAGGACTGCGACACGACTGTACCCTCTGCTATATCACTACCTAGCACCCGGGACCCCCAGCACTGCGACATGACTGTACCCTCTACTATATCACATCCCGGCACCCGGGACCCCCAGCACTGAGACACGACTGTACCCTCTGCTATATCACATCCCAGCACCCAGGAACCCCAGCACTGCGACACGACTGTACCCTCTGCTATATCACATCCCAGCACCCGGGACCCCCAGCACTGAGACACGACTGTACCCTCTGCTATATCACATCCCGGCACCCGGGAACCCCAGCACTGCGACATGACTGTACCCTCTGCTATATCACATCCCAGCACCCGGGACCCGCAGCACTGAGACACGACTGTACCCTCTGCTATATCACATCCCAGCACCCGGGAACCCGAGCACTGCGACACGACTGTACCCTCTGCTATATCACATCCCAGCACCCAGGAACCCCAGCACTGAGACACGACTGTACCCTCTGCTATATCACATCCCGGCACCCGGGACCCCCAGCACTGCGACACGACTGTACCCTCTGCTATATCACTACCTAGCACCCGGGACCCCCAGCACTGCGACATGACTGTACCCTCTGCTATATCACATCCCGGCACCCGGGACCCCCAGCACTGAGACACGACTGTACCCTCTGCTATATCACATCCCAGCACCTGGGACCCCCAGCACTGTGACACGACTGTACCCTCTGCTATATCACATCCCAGCACCCGGGAACCCCAGCACTGCGACACGACTGTACCCTCTGCTATATCACATCCCAGCACCCGGGAACCCCAGCACTGCGACATGACTGTACCCTCTGCTATATCACATCCCAGCACCCAGGACCCCCAGCACTGAGACACGACTGTACCCTCTGCTATATCACATCCCAGCACCCGGGACCCCCAGCACTGCGACACGACTGTACCCTCTGCTATATCACTACCTAGCACCCGGGACCCCCAGCACTGCGACATGACTGTACCCTCTGCTATATCACATCCCGGCACCCGGGACCCCCAGCACTGAGACACGACTGTACCCTCTGCTATATCACATCCCAGCACCCGGGACCCCCAGCACTGCGACATGACTGTACCCTCTGCTATATCACAGTACAGCACCTGGGACCCCCAGCACTGAGACACGACTGTACCCTCTGCTATATCACAGCACAGCACCTGGGACCCCCAGCACTGAGACACGACTGTACCCTCTGCTATATCACATCCCAGCACCCAGGAACCCCAGCACTGAGACACGACTGTACCCTCTGCTATATCACATCCCGGCACCCGGGACCCGCAGCACTGAGACACGACTGTACCCTCTGCTATATCACATCCCAGCACCCGGGAACCCGAGCACTGCGACACGACTGTACCCTCTGCTATATCACATCCCAGCACCCAGGAACCCCAGCACTGAGACACGACTGTACCCTCTGCTATATCACATCCCAGCACCCGGGACCCCCAGCACTGCGACACGACTGTACCCTCTGCTATATCACTACCTAGCACCCGGGACCCCCAGCACTGCGACATGACTGTACCCTCTGCTATATCACATCCCGGCACCCGGGACCCCCAGCACTGAGACACGACTGTACCCTCTGCTATATCACATCCCAGCACCTGGGACCCCCAGCACTGTGACACGACTGTACCCTCTGCTATATCACATCCCAGCACCCGGGAACCCCAGCACTGCGACACGACTGTACCCTCTGCTATATCACATCCCGGCACCCGGGAACCCCAGCACTGCGACACGACTGCACCCTCTGCTATATAACATCCCGGAACCCGGGAACCCCAGCACTGCGACATGACTGTACCCTCTGTTATATCACATCCCAGCACCCGGGACCCCCAGCACTGAGACACGACTGTACCCTCTGCTATATCACATCCCAGCACCCGGGAACCCCAGCACTGCGACATGACTGTACCCTCTGCTATATCACATCCCAGCACCCAGGACCCCCAGCACTGAGACACGACTGTACCCTCTGCTATATCACATCCCAGCACCCGGGACCCCCAGCACTGCGACACGACTGTACCCTCTGCTATATCACTACCTAGCACCCGGGACCCCCAGCACTGCGACATGACTGTACCCTCTGCTATATCACATCCCGGCACCCGGGACCCCCAGCACTGAGACACGACTGTACCCTCTGCTATATCACATCCCAGCACCCGGGACCCCCAGCACTGCGACATGACTGTACCCTCTGCTATATCACAGCACAGCACCTGGGACCCCCAGCACTGAGACACGACTGTACCCTCTGCTATATCACATCCCGGCACCCGGGACCCCCAGCACTGAGATACGACTGTACCCTCTGCTATATCACATCCCAGCACCCAGGAACCCCAGCATTGAGACACGACTGTACCCTCTGCTATATCACATCCCGGCACCCGGGAACCCCAGGACTGCGACACGACTGTACCCTCTGCTATATCACATCCCAGCACCCGGGACCCCCAGCACTGCGACATGACTGTACCCTCTGCTATATCACAGCACAGCACCTGGGACCCCCAGCACTGAGACACGACTGTACCCTCTGCTATATCACTACCTAGCACCCGGGACCCCCAGCACTGCGACATGACTGTACCCTCTGCTATATCACATCCCGGCACCCGGGACCCCCAGCACTGAGACACGACTGTACCCTCTGCTATATCACATCCCAGCACCCGGGACCCCCAGCACTGCGACATGACTGTACCCTCTGCTATATCACAGCACAGCACCTGGGACCCCCAGCACTGAGACACGACTGTACCCTCTGCTATATCACATCCCAGCACCCAGGAACCCCAGCACTGAGACACGACTGTACCCTCTGCTATATCACATCCCAGCCCCCGGGACCCCCAGCACTGCGACACTACTGTACCCTCTCTATATCACATCCCAGCACCCGGGACCCCCAGCACTGAGACACGACTGTACCCTCTGCTATATCACAGCACAGCACCCGGGACCCCCAGCACTGAGACACGACTGTACCCTCTGCTATATCACAGCACAGCACCCGGGACCCCCAGCACTGAGACACGACTGTACCCTCTGCTATATCACATCCCAGCACCCAGGAACCCCAGCACTGAGACATGACTGTACCCTCTGCTATATCACAGCACAGCACCCGGGAACCCCAGCACTGCGACATGACTGTACCCTCTGCTATATCACATCCCAGCACCCGGGACCCCCAGCACTGAGACACGACTGTACCCTCTGCTATATCACATCCCAGCACCCGGGAACCCCAGCACTGAGACACGACTGTACCCTCTGCTATATCACATCCCAGCACCCAGGGACCCCAGCACTGCGACATGACTGTACCCTCTGCTATATCACATCCCGGCACCCGGGAACCCCAGCACTGCGACACGACTGTACCCTCTGCTATATCACATCCCGGCACCCGGGAACCCCAGCACTGAGACACGACTGTACCCTCTGCTATATCACATCCCAGCACCCGGGAACCCAGCACTGCGACACGACTGTACCCTCTGCTATATCACATCCCAGCACCCAGGGACCCCAGCACTGCGACGTGACTGTACCCTCTGCTATATCACATCCCGGCACCCGGGAACCCCAGCACTGCGACACGACTGTACCCTCTGCTATATCACATCCCGGCACCCGGGAACCCCAGCACTGAGACACGACTGTACCCTCTGCTATATCACATCCCGGCACCCGGGAACCCCAGCACTGCGACACGACTGTACCCTCTGCTATATCACATCCCGGCACCCGGGAACCCCAGCACTGCGACACGACTGTACCCTCTGCTATATCACATCCCGGCACCCGGGAACCCCAGCACTGAGACACGACTGTACCCTCTGCTATATCACATCCCAGCACCCGGGAACCCCAGCACTGCGACACGACTGTACCCTCTGCTATATCACATCCCGGCACCCGGGAACCCCAGCACTGCGACACGACTGTACCCTCTGCTATATCACATCCCGGCACCCGGGAACCCCAGCACTGAGACACGACTGTACCCTCTGCTATATCACATCCCAGCACCCGGGAAGCCCAGCACTGAGACACGACTGTACCCTCTGCTATATCACATCCCGGCACCCGGGGACCCCAGCACTGCGACACGACTGTACCCTCTGCTATATCACATCCCAGCACCCGGGGACCCCAGCACTGCGACACGACTGCACCCTCTGCTATATCACATCCCAGCACCCGGGAACCCCAGCACTGCGACATGACTGTACCCTCTGCTATATCACATCCCAGCACCCGGGAACCCAGCACTGCGACACGACTGTACCCTCTGCTATATCACATCCCAGCACCCGGGAACCCAGCACTGCGACACGACTGTACCCTCTCCTATATCACATCCCGGCACCCGGGAACCCCAGCACTGAGACACGACTGTACCCTCTGCTATATCACATCCCGGCACCCGGGAACCCAGCACTGCGACACGACTGTACCCTCTCCTATATCACATCCCGGCACCCGGGACCCCAGCACTGAGACACGACTGTACCCTCTGCTATATCACATCCCAGCACCCGGGAACCCCAGCACTGCGACATGACTGCACCCTCTGCTATATCACATCCCAGCACCCGGGACCCCCAGCACTGAGACACGACTGTACCCTCTGCTATATCACATCCCGGCACCCGGGAACCCCAGCACTGCGACATGACTGTACCCTCTGCTATATCACATCCCAGCACCCGGGACCCCCATGTGACGAAGTGGGACTGTTCTTAATGTTTCCTCCGAATATTGTGGGGGTGCCTCAGTTTCCCCTATGCAGTTCTTAAGTATCTAGGTGGTGGGGTAAGGGTGTATGATCACTGCAGAGCCCTAGAGGGCAGGTGTGTGCAGGGGTCTGGACACAGAGAATGGCCGACACCCTGTTTCCTGGCAACTGATGGCCTGGGCCCTTCCCCCCTTCAAGGTGGGAGCTAAAGGGTTGGTGAACAAAGGAATCAGGTGACCTCCTGGCCCGGGAAAGGAACAAAGCCCAGAGGAGGAGGGGCTGGAGGGAGTTTCAGTTTGCGGCTGGCTAGGACATAGAGTGAATTGGAGACGTGGTTGTCTGGCTCACCGCCCTCCAAAATGGACCCAGCTGAGGGGTCCTGTTCTCTGCACCTGCAAGCTCTGTTTTAGACCATGTTCCTGTCGTCTAATAAACCTCTGTTTTACTGGCTGGCTGAGAGTCCCGTCTGACTGCGAAGTTGGGGTGCAGGACCCTCTGGCTTCCCCAGGAGCCCCGCCTGAGCGGTCTCGCTGTGGGAAGCACACGGACGGGCAGAGGATGTTGAATGCTCCGAGGTCAGACCCAGGAAGGTGGAAGCCGTGTGAGCTGTTTGCCCTGCGGACAGGCTGCTCACCGGAAGGCGACTGCCCCAGAGTCCTGACTGGCTTCATGGGGAGCAGTTCCAGAGCATCGCCCGGGCACTCCGTGACAACTGGTGGCAGCGGTGGGATGTACTGCACCCCGTGGATGGCGCTTCCTGCAGTAAGTGACTGGGGAGCAGTAAAACAAAGGGGGATTGAGGGGGACTAGGCGTGCTGAAGATTCAGAGAGAGACGGTTTCAGGGGGCGGTTAACCCCTAGGATTGTGTGACCAGAGAAAAGGACTTTTGCAGTAACAGGGTCCCCCGGGGGACTGCAGCGAGCGGTCCCAGGGGCGGAGGAGTCTGCAGCTCGACCCTGGCAAAGAGGTGGTGACCTCGAGAAGGGCTGGCACACAAGGGGTTCTCCCTGGAAACCGTGGGGAGCTGAGAGCACACAGGCCTGTGAGTCCACAACAACTTGGGAAGAGCAGAGTGATGGCCTGTCACCGTCTCCTGAAGAAGGACATTGTAACCCTGTGGAAAAAGAGAGGGTTGCGCATTGGAAAGTTCACCAAAGCACAGTTAATCGTGCAGCTGGAGGAGGATGACCGCTCTAAGGGACAGATTCCTGACCCCAAATGGGGCTATAGCAGGATCTGGGAGCAGCTGGAGTGGGAGCCAGGCATCGCCAAGACTCCTGTCCCCGACCAGACGAGGGTCTTCACGATCGGGTTCCCCATCCGGGGATCGGAGATGGACGGGATTGGAGCTGAGTCCGAGAGAGCTAGAGGACCGTGAGAGACAGCGAGAGCCCGAGAAAGAGCTGCAGAAGCAGCAGCAGCATGAGCTGGCGGTGGGGGAGCGGAGAGGCCTAGGGAACCTCCCCGGGGTGAGTGGGGATAGACCCCGGGGGGCCAGTTCCGCAGGGAACCTTGAGACTAAATTGCTGCCCCTGGTTAAGGAGGGGGGGGATGTGGATGCCACCTCACTGCCTTTGAGCAGGCTGGCGATTTGAACCAGGGGGACCCTGCGGAAAAGCCCCGGTGTCTAGCTCCCTTGCTGGGTCCCAAGGCCACAGACTCCGTCAGCCAGATGGGTGGGGAGGTGGACAGGCTCCCACTCCTGATCCCAACCTATATGTCTGTGTGGAGTCTCCTGGGGCCAGGCCCCTCGGACCCCCAGTGGGAGCGGAAGGTGATGGTCAATGGGGAGACATTCCTGGGGTGGCGAGATCCTGGGACAGAGAGAACTGTTGTCAGGCCCTGGGTGGTACAGCCTCAGAGGTTGAGGGGCTATGTGAGCTGGGTGAGGGTCCCAGGGATGAAGCCCCTCACCCTGCCTATGGCCCAGATCCCTGTGCAGACCCAGGAGGGGTGGGGCTGGCTGGTCGTTGGGGTGCTCCAGGACACCAGCTGCGAGACCCTGTTGGGGGGTGACTGTGTCTCTTTGGGGCAGGATCCAAGCCCTGCTCCTGTAACGGCCAAGGGTTTGAATTTGAATCCAGGGAACCAATCGGTGGAGAGGGAAAAGGTCAGTGAAAATGCAGATGACCTGGCTGGCAGCAGGGAGGAGCCGCTAGGGCTCAGGCTACCTACCTGCCTGTAACCAGACCCCTGGGGCTGGGTGGGACAGAGAGATGCTCCCTGCGCCCTTGCACTCTGGAGAGGGGGCTCAGGCTGGCTCTGTTGCAGTGAGGAAAGCAGTGAGCTCGCTGCCTACCCCCACTGGCACAGGAAGGGCAGCACTGAACACAGTGGGAGCTGAGACCCCAGCTGAGTGGGGGGAGACACAGGCAGGGCAGGGGATCTGTTGGGAGTGGCAAGGTGCTTGGTAAGGAAAGTTTGGATGAGCCTAGGCAGCCTTGTGAGCTGATGGCTGTGTCTAGTCAACAGTGTGGGAAGGCGAGGAGGGTGGAAGATGAGTGTCCCTGGACCTTACCTGTTAAGCTGGGTGGAGAATTGGGACAGTGAAGGAAACATGCCTGTGTCTGTCAGGGGTGTTGACTTGCCTATGGAGGGAGCTACCCCAGTCTCCAAGCAGTTGTCTGTGACCAGCCTTGTGTGCTGGGACAAGGGGAATGAGATCCCAAGCTGTGTGTCCGGTAAAGGAGAAAGTGTGTCCGGCTCTTCTTGGTCTGTGGAGCAGACAGAAGGGGCCTTGCAGCCTGTGATGGTTGAGCGTCATGCAGTTGACTCAGAGTTGGTTCTGGATTCAGCTAAAGCCCAGGAAGGGAAGGGTCCTAAGTTTGTGTCTGCTCAGGAGAATGGCCCTGTAACTAGGTCGCATCCAGTTAGTGTCTATGTAAAATCCCAGAGACCAGACAATTCTGGTGCTTGTATTTTGCCTGTTGCTCGTGTGTGGTTGGGAAAGGGTGTCGCAACTCTGTCTAATCAGGGTGAGATCCTAGCCAGGGCACAAGGAGAGCGTGAAGGTGATGTGATTGCGTTACCTATGGAGGGTGTGGAAACCTGTAGCAAGAAGGAAAAGATTCCTGAACTTGTGTGTGGCAAAGGGAAGGAGAAGGCTTCTGACCTTTTATCTAGGAAGTCTGTCAGTTTGCCTGAAAGGGGATTGTGTAGGTATCCGCCGGATGGGCCAGAGGTAATTCTGGATGTAAGGGAGACCCAGAAAGAGTCTGTTGTTGCTCAGGAACGTGTTCCTCTAGAGCAAGCCCTAGGTAAAGAGGGTAAGAGCAGAATTTCTGGGAGGGGTGAATTGTTGCATAGAAAAGCCCTAGGGAAAGGAATCCTCATGGAGTCTTTGCAAGCAGTTTACTGCCACTGAAGGGTGTGAAAGTGATTTAATCAAGAAAGTTTCAGTTCCTAACAGCCAGAAATTTTCTGTTGTGAATGGATCCACTGACTGTCCTGTTGAAAGACCCAGTGGGGATAGCTTTGAGAAGGTCTCAGATGGAGTGAAAGCTGTTAAGAAACTTAAACAGTCCTATAACCAAGTGGCTGTGTTTGGCCAGCTTGTTGGGGAGAAGACCCAATCCAAGTTTGACCCCCTGGGGTTTTGGGGTGGCCAAAGGGCACGGGCCGCAGAAACCTTCCCACATGCGGCCTGCGAGTGCTATCGACCACCCCCGACCTAAGGGAGGGCGTGAAACTGGAAGGGTCTGGTGTAACTCCTACCAAGGAATGGCAGAGACGCTGGGGCATCCATGGGAACATTGGTGGCTTCGAACTTCCCCAGGTCACCGGCTAAAGTGACCCCGCTCAGTTCGACCTCGAAGGGGGAGAGATGTGACGAAGTGGGACTGTTCTTAATGTTTCCTCCGAATATTGTGGGGGTGCCTCAGTTTCCCCTATGCAGTTCTTAAGTATCTAGGTGGTGGGGTAAGGGTGTATGATCACTGCAGAGCCCTAGAGGGCAGGTGTGTGCAGGGGTCTGGACACAGAGAATGGCCGACACCCTGTTTCCTGGCAACTGATGGCCTGGGCCCTTCCCCCCTGCAAGGTGGGAGCTAAAGGGTTGGAGAACAAAGGAATCAGGTGACCTCCTGGCCCGGGAAAGGAACAAAGCCCAGAGGAGGAGGGGCTGGAGGGAGTTTCAGTTTGGGGCTGGCTAGGACATGGAGTGAAGTGCAGACGTGGTTGTCTGGCTCACTGCCCTCCAAAATGGACCCAGCTGAGGGGTCCTGTTCTCTGCACCTGCAAGCTCTGTCTTAGACCATGTTCCTGTCGTCTAATAAACCTCTGTTTTACTGGCTGGCTGAGAGTCCCGTCTGACTGCGGAGTTGGGGTGCAGGACCCTCTGGCTTCCCCAGGAGCCCCGCCTGAGCGGTCTCGCTGTGGGAAGCACACGGAGGGGCAGAGGATGCTGAATGCTCCGAGGTCAGACCCAGGAAGGTGGAAGCCGTGTGAGCTGTTTGCCCTGCGGACAGGCTGCTCACCGGAAGGCGACTGCCCCAGAGTCCTGACTGGCTTCATGGGGAGCAGTTCCAGAGCATCGCCCGGGCACTCCGTGACACCCCAGCACTGAGACACGACTGTACCCTCTGCTATATCACATCCCAGCACCCGGGAACCCCAGCACTGCGACATGACTGTACCCTCTGCTATATCACATCCCAGCACCCAGGACCCCCAGCACTGAGACACGACTGTACCCTCTGCTATATCACATCCCAGCACCCGGGACCCCCAGCACTGCGACACGACTGTACCCGCTGCTATATCACTACCTAGCACCCGGGACCCCCAGCACTGCGACATGACTGTACCCTCTGCTATATCACATCCCAGCACCCGGGACCCCCAGCACTGAGACACGACTGTACCCTGTGCTATATCACATCCCAGCACCCGGGACCCCCAGCACTGCGACATGACTGTACCCTCTGCTATATCACAGCACAGCACCTGGGACCCCCAGCACTGAGACACGACTGTACCCTCTGCTATATCACATCCCAGCACCCAGGAACCCCAGCACTGAGACACGACTGTACCCTCTGCTATATCACATCCCGGCACCCGGGACCCCCAGCACTGCGACACGACTGTACCCTCTGCTATATCACATCCCAGCACCCGGGACCCCCAGCACTGCGACATGACTGTACCCTCTGCTATATCACAGCACAGCACCTGGGACCCCCAGCACTGAGACATGACTGTATCCTCTGCTATATCACAGCACAGCACCCAGGACCCCCAGCACTGAGACACGACTGTACCCTCTGCTATATCACATCCCGGCACCCGGGACCCCCAGCACTGAGACTCGACTGTACCCTCTGCTATATCACATCCCAGCACCCGGGACCCCCAGGACTGCGACACGACTGTACCCTCTGCTATATCACTACCTAGCACCCGGGACCCCCAGCACTGCGACATGACTGTACCCTCTGCTATATCACATCCCGGCACCCGGGAACCCCAGCACTGAGACACGACTGTACCCTCTGCTATATCACATCCCGGCACCCGGGGACCCCAGCACTGCGACACGACTGTACCCTCTGCTATATCACATCCCAGCACCCGGGAACCCCAGCACTGAGACACGACTGTACCCTCTGCTATATCACATCCCGGCACCCGGGGACCCCAGCACTGCGACACGACTGTACCCTCTGCTATATCACATCCCAGCACCCGGGAACCCCAGCACTGCGACATGACTGTACCCTCTGCTATATCACATCCCAGCACCCGGGACCCCCAGCACTGAGACACGACTGTACCCTCTGCTATATCACATCCCAGCACCCGGGACCCCCAGCACTGCGACATGACTGTACCCTCTGCTATATCACAGCACAGCACCTGGGACCCCCAGCACTGAGACACGACTGTACCCTCTGCTATATCACATCCCAGCACCCAGGAACCCCAGCACTGAGACACGACTGTACCCTCTGCTATATCACATCCCGGCACCCGGGACCCCCAGCACTGCGACACGACTGTACCCTCTGCTATATCACATCCCAGCACCCGGGACCCCCAGCACTGCGACATGACTGTACCCTCTGCTATATCACAGCACAGCACCTGGGACCCCCAGCACTGAGACATGACTGTATCCTCTGCTATATCACAGCACAGCACCCGGGACCCCCAGCACTGAGACACGACTGTACCCTCTGCTATATCACATCCCGGCACCCGGGACCCCCAGCACTGAGACTCGACTGTACCCTCTGCTATATCACATCCCAGCACCCGGGACCCCCAGGACTGCGACACGACTGTACCCTCTGCTATATCACTACCTAGCACCCGGGACCCCCAGCACTGCGACATGACTGTACCCTCTGCTATATCACATCCCGGCACCCGGGAACCCCAGCACTGAGACACGACTGTACCCTCTGCTATATCACATCCCGGCACCCGGGGACCCCAGCACTGCGACACGACTGTACCCTCTGCTATATCACATCCCAGCACCCGGGAACCCCAGCACTGAGACACGACTGTACCCTCTGCTATATCACATCCCGGCACCCGGGGACCCCAGCACTGCGACACGACTGTACCCTCTGCTATATCACATCCCAGCACCCGGGAACCCCAGCACTGAGACACGACTGTACCCTCTGCTATATCACATCCCGGCACCCGGGGACCCCAGCACTGCGACACGACTGTACCCTCTGCTATATCACATCCCGGCACCCGGGACCCCAGCACCGAGACACGACTGTACCCTCTGCTATATCACATCCCAGCACCCAGGAACCCCAGCACTGAGACACGACTGTACCCTCTGCTATATCACAGCACAGCACCCGGGACCCCCAGCACTGAGACACGACTGTACCCTCTGCTATATCACATCCCGGCACCCGGGACCCCCAGCACTGAGACTCGACTGTACCCTCTGCTATATCACATCCCAGCACCCGGGACCCCCAGCACTGCGACACGACTGTACCGTCTGCTATATCACTACCTAGCACCCGGGACCCCCAGCACTGCGACATGACTGTACCCTCTGCTATATCACATCCCGGCACCGGGGACCCCAGCACTGCGACACGACTGTACCCTCTGCTATATCACATCCCAGCACCCGGGAACCCCAGCACTGCGACACGACTGCACCCTCTGCTATATCACATCCCGGCACCCGGGAACCCCAGCACTGAGACACGACTGTACCCTCTGCTATATCACATCCCGGCATCCGGGGACCCCAGCACTGAGACACGACTGTACCCTTTGCTATATCACATCCCGGCACCCGGGACCCCAGCACCGAGACACGACTGTACCCTCTGCTATATCACATCCCGGCACCCGGGACCCCAGCACCGAGACACGACTGTACCCTCTGCCATATCACATCCCGGCACCCGGGAACCCCAGCACTGAGACACGACTGTACCCTTTGCTATATCACATCCCGGCACCCGGGACCCCAGCACCGAGACACGACTGTACCCTCTCCTATATCACATCCCGGCACCCGGGAACCCAGCACTGCGACACGACTGTACCCTCTGCTATATCACATCCCGACACCCGGGAATCCCAGCACTGCGACACGACTGTACCCTCTCCTATATCACATCCCGGCACCCGGGAACCCCAGCACTGAGTGTCACGGAGTGTGGGGGAGTCCAGGCCCTGCACCCCTCTTCCTGGGATTCACTGAGACTCTCAGCCAGCCAGTAAAACAGAAGGTTTATTGGACAACAGGAACACAGTCCAAAACAGAGCTTGTGGGGACACCCAGGACCCCTCAGTCAAGTCCTTCTGGGGGAGCAGGGAGCTTAGACCCCAGCCCTGGGGTTCCCTGTGTTCCTCCACCCAGCCCCGAACTGAAACTAAACCCACCCAGCAGGTTCCCTGCTGCAGCCTCCGTCCACATTCCTGGGCAGAGGTGTTACCTCCCCATCCCCCTCCTGGCTCAGGTGGCAGGCTCTCAGGTCTCCCGTCCCCAGGGCACATTCCCAGGTCAACACTCCCCCCTCCCTGCTGCGTCACATCGTCACATCTCTCCCCCCTTCGAGACTGAACTGAGCGGGGTCACTGTGACCAGTGACCTGGGGAAGTTCGGGGCCCCCTCTCCGGGACAGCGCATCCGCTATCAGGTTGGCACTTCCCTTCACATGGACCACGTCCATGTCGTAATCCTGCAGGAGCAGGCTCCACCTCAGGAGCTTGGCATTGGCTCCTTTCATCTGGTGCAGCCAGGTCAGGGGAGAGTGGTCGGTGTAGACGGTGAAGTGTCGCCCGAAGAGATAGGGCTCTAGTTTCTTGAGGGCCCACACCATGGCCAGGCACTTCTTCTCGATGGCCGCGTAGTGTCGCTCCCGGGGTAGCAACTTCTTGCTCAGGTACACGATGGGGTGTCTCTCCCCCTTTTCATCCTCCTGCATTAACACCGCCCCCAGTCCCGTGTCGGAGGCGTCGGTGAACACCACAAAGGGCTTGTCAAAGTCTGGGTTTGCTAGAACTGGGCCACTGACCAGAGCCTCCTTCAGCGCCCGGAAAGCCTCCTGGCACTGCTCGGTCCAGACCACCTTGTCTGGCTTCCCCTTCTTGCATAGCGCAGTGATGGGGGTGGCTATGGCGCTAAAGTGGGGCACAAATCTTCGGTAGTATCCTGCCCTCCCCATAAAGGCTTGGACCTGCTTTTTGGTGTGGGGAGCGGGCCAGTCTCTGATCACCTCCACCTTGGCCGGTTCCGGCTTTAGGCGGCCGCTCCCCACCCGATGGCCCAGGTAAGATACTTCAGCCATCCCCACCTTGCACTTCTCCGCTTTGACAGTCAGCCCAGCCCCCTGGAGTCGGTCCAGCACTTGTCTAACCTGGGACACGTGGTCCTCCCAGGTCTGGCTAAAGACACAGATGTCGTCAATATACGCCACGGCAAAACTCTCCATCCCCCTCAGGAGCTGGTCCACCAGGCGCTGGAAGGTGGCCGGCGCTCCCTTGAGGCCGAAAGGCAGGGTCAGAAACTCATAGAGCCCCAGAGGGGTGATAAAGGCCGATTTCAGCCGGGCATCTGCATCCAGCGGCACTTGCCAGTAGCCCTTTGTAAGGTCCATGGTGGTAAGGTACCGAGCTCCTCCCAGCTTGTCTAGGAGCTCGTCCGGCCTGGGCATGGGGTAGGCATCCGATACAGTGATGGCATTGAGCTTCCGATAGTCCACACAGAACCGGACTGACCCATCCTTTTTGGGGACCAGCACCACCGGCGAGGCCCAAGGGCTGGCCGATGGCTGGATCACCCCCAAAGCCAGCATGTCCCGGCCCTCTCTTTCCAGGTCCTGAGCAGTTTTCCCTGTGACTCGGAAGGGGGAGCATCTTATCGGCGGGTGCGACCCCGTCTGCACCCGGTGGACAGTCCGATTAGTGCGTCCAGGCTGGTTGGAAAACAGCTGTCGGTACGGATGCAGCACCCCCCTGACCTCAGCTTGCTGGGCAGGGGTGAGCTGATCCGAGAGGGGGATTGTTTCCAGGGGGGAACCAGCTCTGGTCCCAGGGAATAGATCTACTAAAGGGTCATCTCCCTGCTCCTCCCACTGACCACACACAGCTAACACCACATTCCCCCTGGCATAATATGGCTTCATCATATTCACATGGTACACCCGGCGGTGGTGGGCCCGGTTCGACAGCTCCACCACATAGTTTACCTCATTGAGCTGCTTGACGACCTTGAACGGGCCCTCCCAGGCGGCCTGTAGTTTGTTCTTTCTCACGGGGATGAGAACCATCACCTGATCCCCGGTGGCGTAGGCACGGGCCCGCGCCGTGCGGTCATACCAGACCTTCTGCTTCCTCTGGGCTCTGGCCAGATTCTCCCTGGCCAGGCCCATGAGTTCAGCCAGTCTCTCTCGGAAGGTCAGGACATACTCCACCACTGACTCTCCATCGGGAGTGGCCTTCCCCTCCCACTCGTCTCTCATCAGGTCCAGGGGGCCCCTCACCCTCCTTCCATATAACAGTTCGAAAGGCGAAAATCCGGTAGACTCCTGGGGCACCTCCCTGTACGCGAACAGCAGGTGAGGTAAGTACTTGTCCCAATCCTGCGGGTGCTGGTTCATAAAGGTTTTCAGCATCATCTTTAGCGTCCCGTTAAACCTCTCCACCAGCCCATTGGACTGGGGGTGATACGCTGAGGCCCAGTCATGCCGGACCCCACATTTCTCCCACAAGCACCGGAGCAGGGCCGACATGAAGTTGGAGCCTTGGTCTGTCAAGACTTCCCTGGGGAACCCCACTCGGCTGAAAATGGTCAGGAGCGCATCTGCCACGGTGTCTGCTTCAATGGAGGCTAAGGGCACTGCCTCGGGGTAGCGGGTGGCGAAATCTACCACCACCAGAATGTATTTCTTCCCCGACCGGGTCGTCTTGCTGAGAGGCCCCACGATGTCCATGGCCACCTTCTGGAAAGGCTCCTCTATGATGGGCAAAGGTCTCAACGCCGCTTTCCCCTTGTCCCGGGCCTTCCCCACCCTTTGACAGGGGTCACAGGATCGGCAATACTGCCGGACGGTGGTAAAGACCCCGGGCCAGTAAAAGTTCTGTAGCAACCTCTGCCGGGTGCGCCGGATTCCCTGGTGCCCTGCGAGGGGGATGTCATGGGCCAGGGACAGGAGCTTGCGGCGGTACTTCTGGGGGACCACCAGCTGCCTCCTGATCCCACAGGACTCCCCTTCCCCTGGGGGAGCCCATTCTCGGTACAGGAACCCCTTCTCCCACAGGAACCTCTCCTGGCAGCCTCTCCTCATGGTCCGTCCCTCACTGAGGTCGGCCAGGTCCCTGAGCTTCTGCAAGGAGGGATCTTTCCTCAACTCGGCCTGGAACTCAGCGGCTGGGGAAGGGATGGGGCCCGGTTCCCCCTCCGTGGCCAGGTCTGAGGCCGCAGCCTCTCTGAGCCGTGCCCCTCGGCGCTCCCTCCCCACCCGAGTAGGGTCTCGCGCCTCCAGTGTGGTACCCTCCCCAGGGTCAGGTCGCAGTGCCCCTCGCCGGCTCTGGCTACGGGTCACAACCAGGGCGGCCTGGGGGTCGCTTGGCCAGTCCTCTAGGTCTCCCCCCATCAAAACTTCAGTGGGCAAATGGTGGTGTACCCCCACATCCTTGGGGCCCTCCTTGGTCCCCCATTTCAGGTGTACCCTTGCCACGGGCACCTTAAATGGGGTCCCGCCCACCCCCGTCAGGGTCAGGTAGGTGTTGGGCACCACCCGATCTGGGGCCACCACCTCGGGCCGGGCCAGCGTCACCTCCGCGCCCGTATCCCAGTATCCATTGACCTTCCTCCCATCCACCTCCAGGGGAACAAGGCACTCTCTCCGGAGGGACAGCCCCGCACCCACCCTGTAAACCGAGCACCCTGAGTCCAGAGCCTCCAGCCCTCTGGCGGGGCTGGCTGGGGGTACTCTTCCCTCCTGAGCAGGTGGCAAACTGGTAGCCCCCCTTTCCTGGGTCGCCTGCCCCTCGTCCAGCTGAGTCCCTACCCAGTTAACCCTGGGTAGGTTGGGTCTGCTCAGTTTGTCCCTGAGCCCGGGGCACTGGGCCCGTACGTGGCCTCTCTGGCCACAGTGATAGCAGCTCAGATCACGTTGGTCCCCTCGAACGGGTCGGAGGGGCCCGACACCAGGCGTTCCCCTTTGGAGGGGGTTCTCCCTATTTCCCCGCTGGGAGGCCCCATGGTGACTCTCTCTCTGCATCGGGGGGGGCCTGTTCTTTTGGGACTCCTCCCGGCTACCCCCTGACCGACTGTTCACAAACTCGTCGGCCAGCTGCCCTGCATGCTGGGGGTTCGCGAGCTTTTTGTCCACCAGCCACAGCCTCAGGTCGGAAGGGCACTGTTCATACAGGTGCTCCAGTACAAACAGGTCAAGCAGGTCCTCTTTAGTTTGGGCCCCCGCTGTCCACTTGCGGGCATATCCCTGCATCCTGTTGACCAGTTGTAGGTAGGTGACCTCAGGCGTTTTACGCTGACTCCGGAACCTTCTCCGGTACATCTCGGGGGTCAGCCCAAACTCACGGAGCAGGGCCTGTTTGAACAGTTCATAGTCCCCTGCCTCTGCCCCTGTCATCCGGCTGTAGACCTCCACGGCTTTGGGGTCCAGTAAGGGGGTGAGGAACTGGAGCCTGTCTGCAGGGTCAACCCTGTGCAGCTCGCAGGCATTCTCAAAGGCCGTCAGGAAGCTATCCATGTCCTCCCCCTCCTTCCGCTGGGCCAGGAAGCACTTATCAAAGCTCCTTGCAGTCTTGGGTCCCCCCTCCCTCACCGCAGCCGGGGCCCCACTGCTCCTCAGCCTGGCCAGCTCCAGTTCATGCTGTCTTTGTTTCTCCTTCTCCTGCTGCTCATGTTGACGTTGTTTCTCCTTCTCCTCCTGCTCATGTTGACGTTGTTTCTCCTTCTCCTCCTGCTCATGTTGACGTTGTTTCTCCTCATGTTGACGTTGTTTTTCATGATCCTCCAGCTCCCTCATTTTCCTCTCCCTCTCCCATTCCAGCCGCATCCGCTCCAGGGATGGGGAGCTCCGCTGGGAGGATCCCCTGCTGGCTGCTGGGGTCAGGGGGCCCTCGGTATTCGCTGGGCTTCCCACAACCCCTCCCCCAGGCATAGGTAGGAAGGGTCTCGGGGTGTCCTGGGCAGCAGTCTGACCCCTCCCAGCCTGGTCAGGCCCCAGGGCCCACGCTGCGTCCGCCGGGCGGCTTCCCTCAGGGACAGGGATCGGGTCATCCAAGCGATCCCTCTCCTCCAACTGGGCAATCAGCTGTTCCTTGGTGGACCTCCCGACGTGCAGCCCCCTCTGCCTGCACAGCTCCACCAGGTCGCTCTTCAGGCGTTTAGCGTACATCTCCCGGCTGGCCACTCGCAGGCCGGGCAGCTGTCCACGGTTTCCAGGAAAAGCCCCTAGTGTGCCAGTCCTTCTTGAGGTCACCACCTCTTTGCCAGGGTCGAGCTGCAGACTCCTCCGCCCCTGGGACCGCTCGCTGCAATCCCCCGGGGGACCCTGTTACTGCAAAAGTCCTTCTCTCTGGTCACACACTCCCAGGGGTTAACCACCCCCTGAAACCGTCTCTCTCTGAATCTTCAGCACGCCTGGTCCCCGTCAATCCCCCTTCGTTTTACTGTTCCCCAGTCACTTACTGCAGGAAGCGCCGTTCACGGGGTGCAGTAGATCCCACCGCTGCCACCAGTTGTCACGGAGTGTGGGGGAGTCCAGGCCCTGCACCCCTCTTCCTGGGATTCACTGAGACTCTCAGCCAGCCAGTAAAACAGAAGGTTTATTGGACAACAGGAACACAGTCCAAAACAGAGCTTGTGGGGACACCCAGGACCCCTCAGTCAAGTCCTTCTGGGGGAGCAGGGAGCTTAGACCCCAGCCCTGGGGTTCCCTGTGTTCCTCCACCCAGCCCCGAACTGAAACTAAACCCACCCAGCAGGTTCCCTGCTGCAGCCTCCGTCCACATTCCTGGGCAGAGGTGTTACCTCCCCATCCCCCTCCTGGCTCAGGTGGCAGGCTCTCAGGTCTCCCGTCCCCAGGGCACATTCCCAGGTCAACACTCCCCCCTCCCTGCTGCGTCACATCGTCACACTGAGACACGACTGTACCCTCTCCTTTTTCACATCCCGGCACCCGGGAACCCCAGCACTGAGACACGACTGTACCCTCTCCTTTTTCACATCCCAGCACCCGGGAACCCAGCACTGCGACACGACTGTACCCTCTCCTATATCACATCCCGGCACCCGGGACCCCCAGCACTGAGACACGACTGTACCCTCTGCTATATCACATCCCGGCACCCGGGGACCCCAGCACTGCGACACGACTGTACCCTCTGCTATATCACATCCCGGCACCCGGGACCCCAGCACTGAGACACGACTGTACCCTCTGCTATATCACATCCCAGCACCCGGGAACCCCAGCACTGTGACATGACTGCACCCTCTGCTATATCACATCCCAGCACCCGGGACCCCCAGCACTGAGACACGACTGTACCCTCTGCTATATCACATCCCGGCACCCGGGAACCCCAGTACTGCGACATGACTGTACCCTCTGCTATATCACATCCCAGCACCCGGGACCCCCAGCACTGAGACACGACTGTACCCTCTGCTATATCACATCCCAGCACCCGGGAACCCCAGCACTGCGACATGACTGTACCCTCTGCTATATCACATCCCAGCACCCAGGACCCCCAGCACTGAGACACGACTGTACCCTCTGCTATATCACATCCCAGCACCCGGGACCCCCAGCACTGCGACACGACTGTACCCTCTGCTATATCACTACCTAGCACCCGGGGCCCCCAGCACTGCGACATGACTGTACCCTCTGCTATATCACATCCCAGCACCCGGGACCCCCAGCACTGCGACATGACTGTACCCTCTGCTATATCACAGCACAGCACCTGGGACCCCCAGCACTGAGACACGACTGTACCCTCTGCTATATCACATCCCGGCACCCGGGACCCCCAGCACTGAGACTCGACTGTACCCTCTGCTATATCACATCCCAGCACCCGGGACCCCCAGGACTGCGACACGACTGTACCCTCTGCTATATCACTACCTAGCACCCGGGACCCCCAGCACTGCGACATGACTGTACCCTCTGCTATATCACATCCCAGCACCCAGGAACCCCAGCACTGAGACACGACTGTACCCTCTGCTATATCACATCCCGGCACCCGGGAACCCCAGCACTGAGACACGACTGTACCCTCTGCTATATCACATCCCGGCACCCGGGGACCCCAGCACTGCGACACGACTGTACCCTCTGCTATATCACATCCCGGCACCCGGGACCCCAGCACTGAGACACGACTGTACCCTCTGCTATATCACATCCCAGCACCCGGGAACCCCAGCACTGCGACACGACTGCACCCTCTGCTATATCACACCCCGGCACCCGGGAACCCCAGCACTGAGACACGACTGTACCCTCTGCTATATCACATCCCGGCACCCGGGGACCCCAGCACTGAGACACGACTGTACCCTCTGCTATATCACATCCCAGCACCCGGGACCCCCAGCACTGCGACATGACTGTACCCTCTGCTATATCACAGCACAGCACCTGGGACCCCCAGCACTGAGACACGACTGTACCCTCTGCTATATCACAGCACAGCACCCGGGACCCCCAGCACTGAGACACGACTGTACCCTCTGCTATATCACATCCCAGCACCTGGGACCCCCAGCACTGAGACTCGACTGTACCATCTGCTATATCACATCCCAGCACCCGGGACCCCCAGCACTGCGACACGACTGCACCCTCTGCTATATCACATCCCGGCACCCGGGAACCCCAGCACTGAGACACGACTGCACCCTCTGCTATATCACATCCCGGCACCCGGGAACCCCAGCACTGAGACACGACTGTACCCTCTGCTATATCACATCCCAGCACCCGGGAACCCCAGCACTGAGACACGACTGTACCCTCTGCTATATCACATCCCGGCATCCGGGGACCCCAGCACTGAGACACGACTGTACCCTTTGCTATATCACATCCCGGCACCCGGGACCCCAGCACCGAGACACGACTGTACCCTCTGCTATATCACATCCCGGCACCCGGGACCCCAGCACCGAGACACGACTGTACCCTCTGCTATATCACATCCCGGCACCCGGGAACCCCAGCACTGAGACATGACTGTACCCTCTGCTATATCACATCCCGGCACCCGGGACCCCAGCACCGAGACACGACTGTACCCTCTGCTATATCACATCCCGGCACCCGGGACCCCAGCACCGAGACACGACTGTACCCTCTGCTATATCACATCCCGGCACCCGGGAACCCCAGCACTGCGACACGACTGTACCTTCTGCTATATCACATCCCAGCACCCGGGAACCCAGCACTGCGACACGACTGTACCCTCTGCTATATCACATCCCGACACCCGGGAACCCCAGCACTGCGACACGACTGTACCCTCTCCTATATCACATCCCGGCACCCGGGAACCCCAGCACTGAGACACGACTGTACCCTCTGCTATATCACATCCCAGCACCTAGGAACCCCAGCACTGAGACATGACTGTACCCTCTGCTATATCACAGCACAGCACCCGGGAACCCCAGCACTGAGACTTGACTGTACCCTCTGCTATATCACATCCCAGCACCCGGGAACCCCAGCACTGCGACACGACTGTACCCTCTGCTATATCACATCCCAGCACCCGGGACCCCCAGCACTGCGATACGACTGTACCCTCTGCTATATCACATCCCGACACCCGGGAATCCCAGCACTGCGACATGACTGTACCCTCTGCTATATCACATCCCAGCACCCGGGACCCCCAGCACTGAGACATGACTGTACCCTCTGCTATATCACATCCCAGCACCCGGGAACCCCAGCACTGCGACATGACTGTACCCTCTGCTATATCACATCCCAGCACCCGGGACCCCCAGCACTGAGACATGACTGTACCCTCTGCTATATCACAGCACAGCACCCGGGACCCCCAGCACTGAGACACGACTGTACCCTCTGCTATATCACATCCCGGCACCCGGGACCCCCAGCACTGAGACTCGACTGTACCCTCTGCTATATCACATCCCAGCACCCGGGACCCCCAGCACTGCGACACGACTGTACCCTCTGCTATATCACTACCTAGCACCCGGGACCCCCAGCACTGCGACATGACTGTACCCTCTGCTATATCACATCCCGGCACCGGGGACCCCAGCACTGCGACACGACTGTACCCTCTGCTATATCACATCCCAGCACCCGGGAACCCCAGCACTGCGACACGACTGCACCCTCTGCTATATCACATCCCGGCACCCGGGAACCCCAGCACTGAGACACGACTGTACCCTCTGCTATATCACATCCCGGCATCCGGGGACCCCAGCACTGAGACACGACTGTACCCTTTGCTATATCACATCCCGGCACCCGGGACCCCAGCACCGAGACACGACTGTACCCTCTGCTATATCACATCCCGGCACCCGGGACCCCAGCACCGAGACACGACTGTACCCTCTGCCATATCACATCCCGGCACCCGGGAACCCCAGCACTGAGACACGACTGTACCCTTTGCTATATCACATCCCGGCACCCGGGACCCCAGCACCGAGACACGACTGTACCCTCTGCTATATCACATCCCGGCACCCGGGACCCCAGCACCGAGACACGACTGTACCCTCTGCTATATCACATCCCGGCACCCGGGAACCCCAGCACTGCGACACGACTGTACCTTCTGCTATATCACATCCCAGCACCCGGGAACCCAGCACTGCGACACGACTGTACCCTCTGCTATATCACATCCCGACACCCGGGAATCCCAGCACTGCGATACGACTGTACCCTCTCCTATATCACATCCCGGCACCCGGGAACCCCAGCACTGAGACACGACTGTACCCTCTCCTTTTTCACATCCCGGCACCCGGGACCCCCAGCACTGAGACACGACTGTACCATCTGCTATATCACATCCCGGCACCCGGGACCCCAGGACTGCGACACGACTGTACCTTCTGCTATATCACATCCCAGCACCCGGGAACCCAGCACTGCGACACGACTGTACCCTCTGCTATATCACATCCCGACACCCGGGAACCCCAGCACTGCGACACGACTGTACCCTCTCCTATCTCACATCCCGGCACCCGGGAACCCCAGCACTGAGACACGACTGTACCCTCTCCTTTTTCACATCCCGGCACCCGGGAACCCCAGCACTGAGACACGACTGTACCCTCTCCTTTTTCACATCCCAGCACCCGGGAACCCAGCACTGCGACACGACTGTACCCTCTGCTATATCACATCCCGGCACCCGGGACCCCAGCACTGAGACACGACTGTACCCTCTGCTATATCACATCCCAGCACCCGGGAACCCCAGCACTGCGACATGACTGCACCCTCTGCTATATCACATCCCAGCACCCGGGACCCCAAGCACTGAGACACGACTGTACCCTCTGCTATATCACATCCCGGCACCCGGGAACCCCAGCACTGCGACATGACTGTACCCTCTGCTATATCACATCCCAGCACCCGGGACCCCCAGCACTGAGACACGACTGTACCCTCTGCTATATCACATCCCAGCACCCGGGAACCCCAGCACTGCGACACGACTGTACCCTCTGCTATATCACTACCTAGCACCCGGGGCCCCCAGCACTGCGACATGACTGTACCCTCTGCTATATCACATCCCAGCACCCGGGACCCCCAGCACTGCGACACGACTGTACCCTCTGCTATATCACTACCTAGCACCCGGGGCCCCCAGCACTGCGACATGACTGTACCCTCTGCTATATCACATCCCAGCACCCGGGACCCCCAGGACTGCGACATGACTGTACCCTCTGCTATATCACAGCACAGCACCTGGGACCCCCAGCACTGAGACACGACTGTACCCTCTGCTATATCACAGCACAGCACCTGGGACCCCCAGCACTGAGACACGACTGTACCCTCTGCTATATCACATCCCAGCACCCGGGACCCCCAGCACTGCGACACGACTGTACCCTCTGCTATATCACATCCCAGCACCCGGGACCCCCAGCACTGCGACATGACTGTACCCTCTGCTATATCACAGCACAGCACCTGGGACCCCCAGCACTGAGACATGACTGTACCCTCTGCTATATCACATCCCGGCACCCGGGACCCCCAGCACTGAGACTCGACTGTACCCTCTGCTATATCACATCCCAGCACCCGGGACCCCCAGGACTGCGACATGACTGTACCCTCTGCTATATCACTACCTAGCACCCGGGACCCCCAGCACTGCGACATGACTGTACCCTCTGCTATATCACATCCCAGCACCCAGGAACCCCAGCACTGAGACACGACTGTACCCTCTGCTATATCACATCCCAGCACCCGGGAACCCCAGCACTGAGACACGACTGTACCCTCTGCTATATCACATCCCGGCACCCGGGGACCCCAGCACTGCGACACGACTGTACCCTCTGCTATATCACATCCCGGCACCCGGGACCCCAGCACTGAGACACGACTGTACCCTCTGCTATATCACATCCCAGCACCCGGGAACCCCAGCACTGCGACACGACTGCACCCTCTGCTATATCACATCTCGGCACCCGGGAACCCCAGCACTGAGACACGACTGTACCCTCTGCTATATCACATCCCAGCACCCGGGAACCCCAGCACTGAGACACGACTGTACCCTCTGCTATATCACATCCCGGCACCCGGGGACCCCAGCACTGCGACACGACTGTACCCTCTGCTATATCACATCCCGGCACCCGGGACCCCAGCACCGAGACACGACTGTACCCTCTGCTATATCACATCCCAGCACCCAGGAACCCCAGCACTGAGACACGACTGTACCCTCTGCTATATCACATCCCAGAACCCGGGACCCCCAGCACTGCGACACGACTGTACCCTCTGCTATATCACATCCCGGCACCCGGGAACCCCAGCACTGCGACATGACTGTACCCTCTGCTATATCACAGCACAGCACCTGGGACCCCCAGCACTGAGACACGACTGTACCCTCTGCTATATCACAGCACAGCACCCGGGACCCCCAGCACTGAGACATGACTGTACCCTCTGCTATATCACATCCCGGCACCTGGGACCCCCAGCACTGAGACTCGACTGTACCCTCTGCTATATCACATCCCAGCACCCGGGACCCCCAGCACTGCGACACGACTGCACCCTCTGCTATATCACATCCCAGCACCCGGGAACCCCAGCACTGCGACACGACTGCACCCTCTGCTATATCACATCCCGGCATCCGGGGACCCCAGCACTGCGACATGACTGTACCCTCTGCTATATCACATCCTGGCACCCGGGGACCCCAGCACTGCGAGACGACTGTACCCTCTGCTATATCACATCCCAGCACCCGGGACCCCCAGCACTGCGACATGACTGTACCCTCTGCTATATCACATCCCAGCACCCGGGAACCCCAGCACTGAGACACGACTGTACCCTCTGCTATATCACATCCCAGCACCCGGGACCCCCAGCACTGTGACATGACTGTACCCTCTGCTATATCACAGCACAGCACCTGGGACCCCCAGCACTGAGACACGACTGTACCCTCTGCTATATCACATCCCGGCACCCAGGAACCCCAGCACTGAGACACGACTGTACCCTCTGCTATATCACATCCCAGCACCCGGGAACCCCAGCACTGAGACACGACTGTACCCTCTGCTATATCACATCCCAGCACCCGGGACCCCCAGCACTGTGACATGACTGTACCCTCTGCTATATCACAGCACAGCACCTGGGACCCCCAGCACTGAGACACGACTGTACCCTCTGCTATATCACATCCCGGCACCCAGGAACCCCAGCACTGAGACACGACTGTACCCTCTGCTATATCACAGCACAGCACCTGGGACCCCCAGCACTGAGACACGACTGTACCCTCTGCTATATCACAGCAGAGCACCTGGGACCCCCAGCACTGAGACACGACTGTACCCTCTGCTATATCACAGCACAGCACCTGGGACCCCCAGCACTGAGACACGACTGTACCCTCTCTGCCAACTCACACCATGGCACCTGGGAAGCCCCAGCACCTAAGTTCCCTGTAAGCTGCGCAGCTGCACAGCAGCCAGTTTAGCACCATTCTCAAGGAACCCGCCCAGGGACCTGCCATGGCCAGGGAAGAAGCAGCCCTCCCCCGGTCCCATATCTGCCGCGGCCTGGGCAAAACCCGGCCCTCTGCTATATCACAGAACCTAGGAACCCCGAGCTCTGAGAAATGGCTGCATCTCCTCTGTTATGTCACAGCACCCAGGAACCCCCAGCACTTAAACCCGACTGCATCCCCTCTGCTGCACTGCAGCACGGAACCCGGGAACCCCCAGCACTGAGATACGCCTGCATCTCCTACGGTGTACCACAGCACTCGGGAACCCCCAGCATTGAGACACAACTGCATCCCCTCTGCTATATCACCGTATGGCAATCAGGAACACCCGCTGTGAGAAACAACTGCATCCTCTGTGCTATATCAAAGCATTGTGACAAAGTGGGACTGTTCTTAATGTTTCCTCTGAATAGTGTGGGGGTGCCTCAGTTTCCCCTATGCAGTTCTTAAGTATCTAGGTGGTGGGATAAGGGTGTATGATCATTGCAGAGCCCTAGAGGGCAGGTGTGTGCAGGGGTCTGGACACAGAGAATGGCCGACACCCTGTTTCCTGGCAACTGATGGCCTGGGCCCTTCCCCCCTGCAAGGTGAGAGCTAAAGGGTTGGAGAACAAAGGAATCAGGTGACCTCCTGGCCCGGGAAAGGAACAAAGCCCAGGGGAGGAGGGGCTGGAGGGAGTTTTCAGTTTGGGGCTGGCTGGGACATGGAGTGAAGGGCAGACGTGGTTGTCTGGCTCCCTGCCCCCCAAAATGGACCCAGCTGAGGGGTCCTGTTCTCTGCACCTGCAAGCTCTGTTTTAGACCATGTTCCTGTCGTTTAATAAACCTCTGTTTTACTGGCTGGCTGAGAGTCACGTCTGACTGCGAAGTTGGGGTGCAGGACCCTCTGGCTTCCCCAGGACCCCACCTGGGCGGACTCGCTGTGGGAAGCGCACGGAGGGGCAGAGGATGCTGAATGCTCCGAGGTCAGACCCAGGAAGGTGGAAGCCGTGTGAGCTTTGTGTCCTGAAGACAGTCTGCTCCCAGAGAGGAGACTTCCCCAGAGTCCTGACTGGCTTCATGGGGAGCAGTTCCAGAGCATCGCCCAGGGACTCCGTGACAAGCACCACCCCGGGAAACACCAGGACTGAGACAGGACTGCGTCCCCTCTTCTGTATCACAGAACCTGAGAAACCCCAGGACTGAGACATGACTTTATCCCCTCTGGTATATCACAGCACGGCCCCAGGGAACCCAGGGCACTGAGACACGAGTGTATCCCCTCTGCAATATCACAGAAATCGAGAACCCCCAGCACTGAGAAACTACCCCATACCCTCGACTATATCACAGCACCCGGGAACTCGCAACACTGAGAAACGACTGCATCCGCTCTGCTATATCACACCACGGCACCGGGGAAGCCCCAGCACTGAGACACGACTGCCTCCCCTCTGCTAAATCACATCATGGCACCAGGGTACACCCAGCAATGAGAGGACTCCATCCCCTTTGTTATGTCACAGTATCAGGAGCCCCCAGCACTTAGACATGACTTCACCCCCTCTGCCATGTCGCGGCACAGAACCCAGGAACCCCCAGCAGTGAGACACGACTGCATCCCCTCTGCTTTATCACAGCACGGCGCCTGAGAACCCCAAGCACTGCGATATGACTGCCTCCCCTTGCTTTATAACAGCACCCGGGAAACCCCAGCAGTGAGACATGACTGCATCCGCTCTGCTATATCACAGCACGGCACCTGGAAAAGGCCTTCTCAAAACTGGGTGACTGGGCAACAAAACGGTGGATGAAATCCAATGTTGATAAATGCAGAGTAATGCACATTGGAAAACATAATCCCAGCTATACGTATAAAATGATGGGGTCTAAATTAGCTGTTACCACTCAAGAAAGAGATCTTGGAGTCATTGTGGATAGTTCTCCAAGGGCTTGGGTGGTTTGGCTTTTGACCCAAGAATTGTATGACCTCTCAGAATTTAGGTTAAGTGTATTTACTGTTGAATTGGTGCTTCCAAAAAATTCTTCAATATCACCAAAGAGCCTACGGTTTTGTCTTTTGGCTGCACGGGCCCAAATAACATATTGGTGCATTAGAACCTGTAGCTTGTCCTGCAGCCATCGCAGGGAGCTGGGGCGGTCTGAGCACACATTTTGCAAGGGTGCTGAGAAATTGGACAAATCATATTTAACCTGAACAGAGACCATACGAACATCATGCAAAAGTGTTTTGTTGGGGCCTACTTGAATAATACCATCCGGTGGGGTAGGGTACAATGCCGGATAGATAGTAGGCGGGGAGTAGCCACAAGTGATCAGGTTGTAACATCGTATATCAGTAAATATAAACGTTTAACCGGGTGTACACAGTGTTTCTGACAATAGTATACCTCCATCCCAGGTTCCCACAGCAGAGGAGGAATGTCCATCTATCCCGCATTTACAAATACTGTTAGGTTAATAAAAAGTGCCCAGCCCTCCCACAGACATTCACACCAATACTCTCCCAACCCATTAGCGGCCTCATAAATGTTGTGCATCTCGACTGATCCGTCTGAGGCCCTGAAAATAGAATGGTTTGTTTGTTCTCGAGGAGTATCTGTAAATTGACACTCTGTCCTTTGGTTTTGTTCCCCACATTCTGTGGTCTTCCACCCCAAATGTGGGGGTCCTATATGAGTGGGCCCACATCCCATGAAGCTAAATACCCCGTTTCAGTCCAGATCTGATGAGATGCAGGGAGGGAGCCGAAGACTGCTCCTGAGCTGTGGTAGTCGGATTGAGACCTTGGAGCCTGGATGGTTTTGGAGGCGAGCTGTAACCACGGTAGGTCTCAGGTGATCCGGTCTGGGGGTAAGCCAAGTGTCTGGCTTTTTTACCCATTTGCTGCTGCCTCCTGTAGGAAGTTGCACATACTGATCAGCTTTGAAGCAGGTATCTCATGTGACATGATGTACCAAAGGCAGGTCCCAGGAGGCTGCATCAGGTATATTTACCAAGATGATTAACGTGGGGAGCCACATTTGTCACCTAGAAGGATACAATATAAACAAAATAAATTCATTTATACATTTCACATTCGGTGTCATGAACCCACGTTGGGATTCGTTGCACCTTCACGGAGGTATCCGTATGGGCCAATACCATGTGCGGGCCAGAGTATTTTGGCTGAAGTACCCCGGGGTTGTATGTCTTTACCATAACCTGATCTCCCTCCTGTACGTCCACCCAGGAGGGGGTTTCTGGAGGGTCCTGGGCTTCTTGTCGGTGTTGGACAGTTAGTCTTAGGGGTTGTAAAACTTCATTTAGATGTTTGATATATTCCCGTGCAGTGTCAGAGATCAGGGGGAGGGGAGCCGGGACGACACATCCTTCCCCCAAAGACATGGCCATTCCAGTAAGGAGTGTGAAGGTGAAAGTCCTGTACCAGCGCTAGGGGCCGCCCTCATGGAAAGGAGGGCAGCAGGTATTTGTGCTGCCCAGTTTGTTCCTCGAGCTAGTAAAGGGGGCCGCTGAACCCTAGCGGGCCATGGAATTTAAAAGCCTGGCCATTTCCTCTTTGCTTAGATGTAAGTAAGGGTTGGCAGTTGGTTGAGATACCAGTTGGGGCCGGTTGCCCAGGGCTACTCGGCTTGGGCATCCAGCTGCCCAATGTCCGGTCTCCCCACATACAAAATACTGCAAGGTGGGGGGGCCGTGGGGCAGGACCAGGAGCAGATGGAAAGAGCAGTGAAGTACTGCAGGGATTCAACTGGCCTTGATTCTGACTAGGCTTTTGGGCCTTGCGCCTGCAGTTCTTTTGGGGATGCCCGAGACACCCACAGTTATAACAGGTTACATTACCTTTTGCTGTTACCACAGAATCGCGAGTAGACTTGCTTTTTATATCTTTAGCTTGTTTGCCTTTGCATTTCAGAGGCCCACGTACAGATGGATTCAGAATCAGGGCCTGGGTTTACTCCCAAGTTAAGGGCTGTTTCCAGGTGGGAGTTAAAACCTTCCTTTAACATTTTTAGAAATGTGTGACCAGTTTTCCTTGGATCGGCAATGCCTGCATTACTGGAATACATCTCCCATTGTCACTCACAGTATTGAGCTGCAGACTCCTCCTTGCCTTGTACGCTCCCCACTATTAGTCCCCAGTGACCGGCTCCGTTCCCCGAGGCGTTTGGACGGCTTCCTTAAAATCAGTGCAGGCACGAGTCATATCATTTCCTGATTAAAATTTGACGGAGGCCCAAGTGCCATTCTGGTGTTCTTCTGAGGGGATCTTGACCCATGGAAGGTTGGGGCATTTAGCTTCAGTTAGGATCTGAAGATCCCTAGGATGTAATGTATACGTGGTCACCATCTGACTTACTTTCTTCCAGAATGCCAAATTCAGGTCTTTGAGCTTCAGATCAGGGAGATCTTTCAGTAAGTCCCTCATTTCCTCTGTGTTGAGAGGAGTGTACTTATAAGTATTATGAGCCACTCTGTTATCTGCTGGCCCTGACCACCCCGTGGTTACTTGGAGAGGGGCCAGGGGAGCGCTGGCTCTTAAGTCTGGGTTAAAAGGAGGAGGGGGAGGGGGAGGGGGAGGAGGCCAATTACCCCAGTTTTCCCCCATGTGTGCCAGGTTCCAATCCTGGATTTGTTTCTCAAGGTGTTTGCAACTGATCTCGTTTTGGTCTTTATCAGTATCGCTGCCTGAACCAGAGTCCGTAAAATTACCCTTCTGTTGTATGCGAGCAGCAATATGATGTACAGAGGAGCTGCTTTCTTTTATTTTTGCTTTTAGAGTATTGTTCTCTGCTTGAAACTCACTTAATTTGTGGCTTAAATCTGTCTTTTGGTTCAGCTCTGATGTAAAAGTCTTTTGGAGCGTTTCCAATTCCCGTAACTTTCTTTCACATTCACAATACAGTATTACTATTCCTTTCTCTCACTTTCCTTTCGTCTGACCAGACCACCACAACCCTGTATCCTTCACACTCATACCCTCCTTCCATCCACCCTTTGCCATCGTCTTTTGAGCCTTCCCGTTTTCCTTTTATAAAATCAACGATTCTCCCTCCCGTAGAGGGTACCATTGACACACTGTGGGGCAAGTCAGACAGCATTGTTACCCATCTTCCTGAAACCCGCTCACGAGGCGTTTCAGGGGAACCGACCGAGCACACCCTTGTACTCAGCACTACTGAAGCACACTCTGATGCTCAGTACTTGGTGTTGCAGCCTTTACCTGTAGTGATCCCTGCAACCCGAAAACCCTGGCCACAAACACAATCCCATTCAGTCCTCTTGTCTGTGCGTCCTATATGTGGTTCGTATTAAAAAAGGGGTGCGAAGGGTGTCTTGGGGAGTCCCAAACCAAGGTGTGCACTAGAGGTGGTAAGTAAAAGGGTACTCACCTCTATCCCTGGTTGTGAGAAACTCTCCGAGGATTCCCGATCACACCCTGCTCTCTGCGCCAAACTGTGAAGCAAGGAGATTCTTTTCCCCAAGAATCAAGCAGGAATAGACAATACTGAAAAGGTTTATTCATGGCACCGGGAAGACTGATAAAAAGCTCCAAAAGTATGATGCTACAGTGACCAATTATATACCTTTTCTTATCAATCCATTTGCATTTATCTTGTACTTACAGAGACAAACATTGTTTCAGAGAGAAAGAGAGAGAGAGAACACTTAACATGATAATGACAGGAGCCGAACATATGCATAGAAACTATTCTGATGACATCAATGATCTATTACTACCCTTAAAGCAAAGGGGTGGGGTGGGGTGGGGGTGGGGGTGGGGTAGGGATGAGTGTTCACAGGTATCCGGAGAGCTATGGAGGGCTTGAGATTTGTGAACAGGTGCTGCTAACAGGGAGTTTCGAGAGGGAGTTGGGAAGGGGAGTGGGAAGGAGGCGAGGCACACTTGCCATTCTTTAAAACCTTTAAACTAAACTATAATCAAAACTTCTTGATTTAAACAAAAACCCTATCATTAACCTAGGTAGCTGTAGGAGAGAATGCAGGCAGAAGCCCAGCAGCAGAGTGGGGGCTATCCTGTTTACTGCGCTCAAATGCAGGTGGCATATGTGTGCATTCGGTGCAAGGAGCTCCTGGCCCTCAGAGATCACTTACAGTCTTTGGAGGCCAGGGTGGAGGAACTGCAGGAGCTCAGGGAGGCAGAGAGGTATGCTGACGAGGCTTTCCGGGACACTGTAGATTTGTCCCACCTCTGGTCAGACAGCCCCTGCGCCGTTAAGGAGGATGAAAGGCTCAGGGAAGGAGAGCAGCCAATGGGAGAATAGTTGGGACCCTCCTTCCAGATGATGTTGGGGTAGCCTCTCGCACTGAGGTTACCTCTCCGGGGGAGGGAACTCCAGTCATTAGGAAAAGGCAGGTGTTAGTAATGGGAGATTCGATCATCAGAAACGTAGAGAGCTGGGTTTGTGATGACCGGGAGAACCGAATGGTGACTTGCCTGCCTGGTGCGAAGGTTGCGGATCTCTCGAGGCATCTAGATAGACCTCTGTGCAGTGCTGGGGAGGAGCCGCCAGTGGTTGAGATACATGTAGGTACCAATGACGTAGGGAAGGGTAGAAGAGACGTCCTGGAGGCCAAATTTAGGCTGCTAGGAAAGAGACTGAAATCCAGGACCTCCATGGTGGCATTCTCAGAAATGGTTCCAGTTCCAGGCGCAGGGCCAGGTGGGCAGGCAGAACTGTAGGGTCGCAATGCGCGGACGAGACGGTGGTGTAGGGAGGAGGGGTTTAGATTGATTAGGAACTGGGGAAACTTTTGGGATGGGGGAGCCTATACAGGAAGGATGGGCTCCACCTACCCAGAGTGGATCCAGGCTGCTGGCACTTCACATTAAAAAGGTCGTAGAGCAGTTTTTAAACTAAGAGATGGGGGAGGGGGGAAGCCGATGGCTGCAGAGGCGCAAGTGGATCGGACAGAGACTTCTCTTAGAGGAGAGTTTATTGAGAGAGATTCTCTAGGTTTTAGTCAGGAGGAGAGGATGGAAGAGGACAAAGTATGGGCCAGATCAGATGAACATTTCCCCTTGTTTTTTCCTACCCCTCCACCCCCGTTCCTCAGACGTTCTTGTTAAACCCTGGATTTGTGCTGGAAATGGCCCACCTTGATTATCATACACATTGTAAGGAGAGTGATCACTTTAGATAAGCTATTACCAGCAGGAGAGTGGGGTGGGGGGAGAGAAAACCTTTTGAAGTGATAAACACCCATTTTTTCATGGTCTGTGTGTATAAAGACATCCTCACTGCATTTTCCACTTTATGCATCCGATGAAGTGAGCTGTAGCTTTTGTAAGGTTCCCCCCCACACCCCCTGCTCTCCTGCTGGTAATAGCTCACCTTAAGTGATCACTCTGATTACAGTGTGTATGGTAACACCCATTGTTTCATGTTCTCTGTGTATATAAATCTCCCCACTGTATTTTCCACTGCATGCATCCGATGAAGTGAGCTGTAGCTCACGAAAGCTTATGCTCAAATAAATTGGTTAGTCTCTAAGGTGCCACAAGTCCTCCTTTTCTTTTTGCGAATACAGACTAACACGGCTGCTACTCTGAAACCTGACATAAAGAATCTGACACATCAGAAAAGGGCAGACAAATAAACAGTGACAAGTTTTTAAAGTGCTTGTACACAAATGCTAGAAGTCTAATGAATAAGACAGGTGAACTAGAGTGCCTCGTGTTAAAGGAGGATATTGTTATAATAGGCATCACAGAAACCTGGTGGAGTGAGGACAACCAATGGGACACAATCATTCCAGGGTACAAAATATATCAGAAGGACAGAACAGGTCGTGCGGGAGGGTGGGGTGTGGCACTATATTTGAAAGAAAATGTAGAATCAAATGAAATAAAAATCTTAAATGAATCCACATGTTCCATAGAATCTCTCTGGACAGTAATTCCAGGCTCTAATAAGAATATAACAGTAGGGATCTATTATTGACCACCTGACCAGGACAGTGATAGTGACGATGAAATGCTAAGGGGGATTAGAGAGGCTATCAAAATAAAGAACTCAGTAATAGCCGGGGGATTTCAATTATCCCCATATTGGCCGGGTACATGTCACTTCAGGACAAAATGCAGAGACAAAATGTCTCGATATTTGAAATGACTGCTTCTTGGAGCAGCTGGGACAGGAACCCCCCAGGGGAGAGGCAACTCTCGATCTAGTCCTGAGTGGAGCTCAGGATCTGGTCCAAGAGGTAACTATAACAGGACCGCTTGGAAATAGTGACCATAATATAATAACATTTAACATCCCTGTGGTGGGAAGAACACCTCAGCAGCCCAACACTGGGGCATTTAATTTCAGAAAGGGGAACGATGCAAACATGAGGAAGTTAGTTACACAGAAACTAAACGGTACCGTGACTAGCTGTGATTCAGTCTGGCAGGAGGTTGGCAAAGGTGCTAGGCGGGCCAGGGGGCTGATTCAGTGGTGCTCTGTCTGGGATAGGGGACTGAATGGTCTGAGCTGACACATCTTGACCTATGTAACGAACAACGGTACCAACAGCCTTCCAGACTCGATCCCATAAAGCAGGGGTGGGGAATCTATGGCCCGTGGGCTGGATCCGGCCCGCTGCTTAATTTCATCCACCTCATGGCAAATCTTGGCCTTCCCCCATTCCCCACGGGGCTGGAGCAATGAGCGCTGGCTTGCCCTGTCGCGGGCAGGAAGCCCTGGATCTCAGTGCCCCCTCGCAGGGCTGGAGCCACAAGCATTGGTTTGCCCCGCTGCAGGGGGAAGCCCTGAGCCTCCACATGACCCCCACCCCCCACCCCCAGGCGGGTGAGTTGAACGTTTTATATTTCTCTCTCTAAAAACCCCTAAATTAAGTTGCTTTTTACTTGTGTGTTGCCGATGGTTGATTTTTTCTGTGGGTCAATGGCCAGTGATAGAAAAAAGATTCTCCACCCCTGCCATAAAGAACTGGTGAGAAACTTTTACAGGCCAACTCCCCACTGGCATGAACCGTCTTCCATTGATTTCAATGGAGAGACACCAATGCACCACACCTGGAGAGCTGTCCCGATCTATTTTTAATGGGAAAAGGTATTTATTGAGAGAGTGGCATGCCACCAATCCACAGGGAGGTGGGGATGCTGCCACAGGAGTTCGTCACTGCTCTGAGCTGAGCACCTAAGGCTGCCTCTGCTAATACCTTCTTCTCCCCTTCCTGTGGCTCCAGACAAAGCCTTCCTGGGGACTGGGCTCTGCACCCACGGACCCAGTGGAGCTGGCGCTGTGGATGTCACGGTACAACGCTGGTGAATCACTGCTCTCCATCACTCTGCCATGCGGGCAGGACACAGCTTTCCCCTGCCTGCCACTAGCCCTAGGGCGAGTTCGAAATACAGTGGTTTGCACTAAAAACTGGCATGAAAAAAGTTTTTCTCCTTCTAAAAGTGGTGCTGATAATGTAATGCAGCTAGGATTAGTGTCCCCTGGCCCTTCGGTGCTGACCTGCAGCCCCCTGCTAGTCCAGGCCTGGGCTCCCCACACCCAGCTCAGCCCTGCCTGATCTGCAGAGCCTGCTGCTATTCCAGCAACAAGACTCTTGAACAGGCTTCAGTCAAGCCAAATAGTGCTTTGGGTTTTCAGATGCCGACAAATGTCCACTAGGCACAGGCCCTGGCCCCGATTCAGCCCATGGCAGGCCTCCATTTCCTCCTCCTCATTCCCCTATAGCTGCTAACCGTCTAACAGGGACTGCTGGGGGGCCCCTTCCACTCAGCCAGATCTCCAGCAGCTTGCCTAGAAGGTACCACAGACAGGCATGCTCCATTCCCCCGTCCCACCTGTCCAACCAGTGGGCATCTCCATGTTGCAACATCTAATGGAAAGCCCCATGCTCCACAGACAGTCTATTGACAAGTCTAGGACAGGCACCCACTGTTTTCAACCAGATCCTGGCCCCCAGGAAGGCTGTTTTGTATGACTCTGCCTGGCAAGGAACCAGCAAAGCCAGCTCTCTACCATTCCGATGGCCTCCAGCGCCGGGGGCACAGCTGGAGGAGACAGGGCATGACCAGAGCTCCATGGCCGCCCTGCAATTCCCAGCTGCTGGAACGTCCTTCTCGGGGCTATTGCGGCCAGCTGCAATTTGGAGTTCAATGGAGCCCGAGACATGCCTGAGGCCTCTAGGCACTACCACAGTCTAATTAATCATGAGGACCTGGACTGTGGTGTTTGCTTTGAGCTTGTCACTGTGCTCTGCAGCAATGTTAGTACCCCAGGGCTTCCGACAGTGCCGTGCAATTTGTTATTTAAAATTGCAGCCACTTCTGGGGTGGAACATTACAGTTGATAAGCTGCTTTCAGCAGCACCACACAACTGTTTACAGCTGGGAGTGAAAATAAAATCCATATCTAAACGAAACTCCAGGGGCAGGGGATTTGAAAGGCAGCAGAATCTAATTGCATACGCTGAGATTTGGCCAGCCTGCTGGTGATAACGGCCTGACGCTTGTGAAAATTGCGGAGGGGTTGTTAATGAGCGCAGGCGACGAGGCCATCTAGTTAATGAGCGCAAGCGACGAGGCCATCTAGTTAACGAGCGCAAGTGAGGAGGCCATCTAGTTAACGAGCGCAGGCGACGAGGCCATCTAGTTACTGAGAGCAAGAGATGAGGCCATCTAGTTAATCAGCGCAAGTGACGAGGCCATCTAGTTAATGAGAGCAAGTGACGAGGCCATCGAGTTACTGAGCACAAGCGAGGAGGCCATCTAGTTTAACACCTCCACTGAAAAATAACAGCTAAGTTCTCTGCTGCTGAACATTGGTGCATCCCCCACCCAATTACACCAGGCGAGACGTTGGCCCAATATGGTGTCCAGATTCTGCATTTGAAATATCACAAGAGTTTCTTTGCTGTCTCATATGTTCAAATGGATGTAATCCGAGCCCAGCGACTCACGTGCAGCATAGGCAGATGCATGGAGAGCATTGCTTTTCCACGGGGGGCAGACAGCCAACAGCAATTAAGATTTGTGAACAGTACTAATGAGTGAGAAAAGCAACAGAGGGAAAAGCTCTCTGCAGCCAGAGAACTCCGCTCTAGCTCATGGAAAAAGTGGTTCTGAGCCATCGCTGGGACAGGAGGCTGGAAGGATTGCCAGGCCTTCAAAACAAAAGGTTCTTGATGCCTTTGGCTACAACAGACCAGCTGGCTAACTCAGCCGTGCTCCCAACCTTGGGTTCATTTCACTGCCCCCCAGGGAAAGAGCTGTAAGTCAGGAGCATGTGAGAGCTAGCTCAGGCCGGGACTGGAGTAGCTGCAGTCTAGCACAGCGCCAATGCGCCTATCCCAATCTCTACAGTGCCTCCTGCTGGGGGAGGCTGGGACTGGAGTAGCTGCAGTCTAGCACAGCACCCTGTGGCGCCTCCTGCTGGGGGAGGCTGGGACTGGAGTAGCTGCAGTCTAGCACAGCGCCAATGCGCCTATCCCAATCTCTACAGTGCCTCCTGCTGGGGGAGGCTGGGACTGGAGTAGCTGCAGTCTAGCACAGCACCCTGTGGCGCCTCCTGCTGGGGGAGGCTGGGACTGGAGTAGCTGCAGTCTAGCACAGCGCCAATGCGCCTATCCCAATCTCTACAGTGCCTCCTGCTGGGGGAAGCTGGGACTGGAGTAGCTGCAGTCTTCCACAGCACCCTGTGGCTCCTCCTGCTGGGGGAGGCTGGGACTGAAATACCTGGGAGCTCCCTCCACAGCCAGTACTCCAGTGTGATTCCTTACAGCACCCTCTGCTGAGAGGGACTTCTCTGAACTCCCTTTGCTGCCCGTCCAGTGCCATTCCTATTGAGTTTGGGATTTGAACAGCTATGAACTCTCCCCACAGCTGTTGCTACTAAACTGCTCCCAGCAGGGGAAGCTCCTTAGTGGTGGTCCATCGAGTGTTCGCTGGTGGTCTGCGCAGAGTTGGCCGGTCACATGGGGCTGGCTTTCTTCCTTGCTTCCAGCTGCTACAGCAACATTAAAGGAAGCAAAACGTACCCAAAGATGTTCCCAGTGTAGCTTTTCCCTGGAAGCAATTGCTGAGGTGACCACCGGAGTTTAGAAGTTGTGAGCAGGACTGGGCGGGAGGCATCCATCACCAATTTTCTGTAAAAATGTGACCCACCCTGTGAAAAAAATGTGAACTTCTGGGCTACAGCACTTCTTTGTGGGAGAAGCTGGGGCCGGAGAGAGAGAGAGTCCACAGCATTCCTGCACTGTTCCTGGGAGAGTCTTAGCTGGAGTTGCTGGGATTGCTCAAGAGCTGCTCTTTCTGCACCATTTTGCTAGCCGTTGGCAGATGATCCCATGATTGTCTGGGGCCTGCAGGCGCTGGAGGGTTTGGTATGCATGGGGGTCCCTAGAGATCAGCTTGCTCTGTGACCTCACTGAAGCACTCAGCACACCCCAGTGATGTTGAGGTCCCTTTGGAGGTTCTGAGACGTATCTCCAGACTGAACCAGTGCCCGGAGCAGAAGAGCCATCCCAGAACAGCAAAAGGGAATGTGTTGGACATTGCCCAGGGAGGTCACCAAACACACACATCTGGGAGCCTGACCCTTGCTTTACTGTTATGGGAGAGGCCAGAAGGGAGGTGACAGGCTGTAACTCTTGGAACTGTCCCAATCAGTGAGCTGTCCAGGGCTCATACCAGGAAGGAGCCAGCCTAATAACAGGGTAATAATGAAATCTTTGGCATAAATGGAACGCCCCGGAAGCCCTTCTGGAAAGGATTTGGGGGGGGGGAGCTCGCTTTCCTTCCTAGGGGTCAAATTGGAAACAAGAGGTCGTGGTGCTCTTCCAAGTTCCACCCACAAAATAAGCCCTGCCCCGCAAAGATGCTGCTCCCAGCAGATGGTGCAGATGTCTGGTGTTGGGAAAGCAGGCAGATGTCACGGTGCTGGTTACACACACCCTTGAAAATGGGATCTAGTTCAGCGACCATAGCACATAGAGACGGACTTCTATTTTTAAATGACAGCTTAGATTCGGGAGAACAAGAAGGCCTCATGAAAGTGATGCCAGTACAACATCCTGGCCCAATCCAGGGCCTTGGGTCTTCCAAATTCTCCTGCAAGCAAATGGGATTGAAGAGAGATTGGGGGAGGTAAAATCCTCCACACTGCTCCACGCAGGAGGCCCAAAGAGAACGGTAATACATTCAGTGGCTCGGTAGAGCCATGTACAGATTTTAAGGATACTTTCAGCCATGCAACAATGTCAGTTAGGGAAGGTACATTTTCTTTACAGGAAAGCAGCTGCCTAATGAGACCACTGAGCATTACGTTAAAGTGCTACGTAATAAAACTCATGTGAATTTGAACAGACTAATCTAAATGTAGTGCCCATCTTTAAAAAAGGGAAGAAGGAGGATCCGGGGAACTACAGGCCAGTCAGCCTCACCTCAGTCCCTGGAAAAATCATGGAGCGGGTCCTCAAGGAATCAATTCTGAAGCACTTAGAGGAGAGGAAAGTGATCAGGAACAATCAGCATGGATTCACCAAGGGCAAGTCATGCCTGACTAATCTAATTGCCTTCTATGACGAGATAACTGGCTCTGTGGATGAGAGGAAAGCAGTGGATGTATTATTCCTTGACTTTAGCAAAGCTTTTGACATGGTCTCCCACAGTATTCTTGCCAGTAAGTTAAAGAAGTATGGGCTGGATGAAGAGACTATAGTATAAGGTGGATAGAAAGCTGGCTAGATTGTCAGGCTCAGCGGGTAGTGATCAATGGCTAGATGTCTAGTTGGCAGCCGGTATCAAGCGGAGAGCCCCAAGGGTTGGTCCTCGGGCCGGTTTTGTTCAATATCTTCATGAATGATCTGGAGGATGGTGTGGATTGCACCCTCAGCAAGTTTGCAGATGACACTAAACTGGGAGGAGAGGTAGATATGCTGGAGGGTAGGGATAGGATACAGAGGGCCCTAGACAAATTAGAGGATTGGGCCAAAAGAAATCTGATGAGGTTCAACAAGGACAAGTGCAGAGTCCTGCACTTAGGACGGAAGAATCCCATGCACCGCTACAGACTAGGGACTGAATGGCTCGGCAGCAGTTGTGCAGAAAAGGACCTAGGGGTTACAGTGGACGAGAAGCTGGATATGAGTCAACAGACTGCCCTTGTTGCCAAGAAGGCCAATGGCATTTTGGGATGTATAAGTAGGGGCATAGCGAGCAGATCGAGGGATGTGATCGTTCCCCTCTATTCGACACTGGTGAGGCCTCATCTGGAGTACTGTGTCCAGTTTTGGGCCCCACACTACAAGAAGGATGTGGATAAATTGGAGAGAGTCCAGCGAAGGGCAACAAAAATGATTAGGGGTCTAGAGCACATGACTTATGAAGAGAGGCTGAGGGAGCTGGGATTGTTTAGTCTGCAGAAGAGAAGAATGAGGGGGGATTTGATAGCTGCTTTCAACTACCTGAGAGGTGGTTCCAGAGAGGATGGCTCTAGACTGTTCTCAGTGGTAGCAGATGACAGGACAAGGAGTAATGGTCTCAAGTCGCAGTGGGGGAGGTTTAGGTTGGATATTAGGAAAAACTTTTTCACTAGGAGGGTGGTAAAACACTGGAATGCGTTACCTAGGGAGGTGGTGGAATCTCCTTCCTTAGAAGTTTTTAAGGCCAGGCTTGACAAAGCCCTGGCTGGGATGATTTAGTTGGGGATTGGTCCTGCTTTGAGCAGGGGGTTGGACTAGATGACCTCCTGAGGTCCCTTCCAACCCTGATATTCTATGATTCTATGAATCAGAGAACAAGTTATTTGTAGTACCACTGATAGCCAGATCAAAGCAACGTTACTGTTAGAAATGGACTTGACTTTGCTAAAAACAGTGGATCTTTGCCCAGCTAGTAAAACTTGGGCTTCCTAAATGAAAGCGAAAGGACTGAGGTGCATCTAATTAAAATGACATCCCCAAGCATCTAGATGGAATGCAGGAGAAAGCGAATGGCAGAGACCAGATTTATTTGCCATAGGCATGGAGGTAATTGCAACACGAGGTGTAGGTATCTGGCACAAGGGGTGCAGTGTCTTGGTTACAATACAACCATTTTGCAAAACTATGTCATTCTCAGCCCAAGTATCACAGGGGTAGCTGTGTTAGTCTGTATCCACAAAAACAACGAGAAGAAGTGGGGCTTTTACCCACAAAAGCTTATGCCCAAATAAATCTGTTAGTTTTTAAGGTGCCACCGGACTCCTCGTTATTCTCAGCCCAGATTGCAAAGAATCACAAAAGCAAAATACATTCATAGAGCTGGAGGACAAAACTCATAATAATGATGATGATGTAGGAGCAGAGGGACAAATTTGCTTCAGATGCATCTCCAATGAAGTCATGGCAGTTACACCAGGAAAGAATTTGCTCCAGATTCTTTGCTGGGTCTCTCAGTAGATTTCCAAAGCAAGGTTCTCTAATGGGTTGGTTTTTGACAGTGGAAATAAACAGACACAGACAAACACAGGAGCTGAGCACAGGGGTTTCAGCTCCTGCTGCTACTACTAGCAACTAAATCCGGCCCCAGAGCAGAAAGGTGCGCAGGAGCCCCTGCAGTGGTATTGAGAGCACGGCCTACAGGTAAGGTTATCTCCACTGCAAGACCCTGTTTTCAGTTGCTTATATCTTTGCCAAACTTGAACTGGTTGGCTGTAATGACCCATGCTAGGTGTCTGCCTCAGGCTGAATTGTTTTGGAAAGTCTCAGCAAAAATGGTTCAGCCATTTACGAGCATGAAATTAGGGGAAATACACTGATTCCCCATGTTAGAACTTTCTTAAGCCACTGCACATGCTTTGGGGCAGAGACTAGAAATTTGGGCATGAGATTGACCTGCTGTCAGGGATGTGCTTTTTTTCCATCCCTGTAATAATCTACTCAAATTTAGCCAAATTATAAACCTCTGAGAAGTCTCAGTTTGTACATGCTCAATGGAGGCTATTTAGACTTTGGCAGCAAAATTCTCCAAAGATTCCATCTGCACTGAGCATGCTCCAGCCCCTCAGAGTTGCTAGTTCGGAGCGGACTGTGCATGCACTGTGCCCCTCCCCAGAGAGCTTGTTCCATCCCAGGGCCCCACAGACTGAGCAGGGCTTTCCATGCAATTGCTTCTCCTGGCTGCCTGAGGCTGATGTGATGGCAGGCACAAGAGCAGAGACCAGGGAGACCATCTCTCCTGTGCTGTCAGTACACCCAGCACCCAAGCAGCCTGGGCAAGAAGGAAGTAGCTTGATTGGAATGCAGAGGGGCAAGGAGCCAAGAACCCGGGAAAGGGGGCAGGGAATACAGGAGCCAGGGGAAGAGAGCGGGGTAGACAGGGAGCAGATGAATTGGAGGGAGAAATGGGGGATTAGGACAGGTTGGAGGGGACAAGGAGCAGCAGGGCCTGTGACCACTAGAGCACATTCCCTTTCAGAGCCTGGAACTGAACTCAGCATTCCTGAGTCACCATTCCTTTGCTGTTTGCAGATATCGGTGAAACTCCCGGGCAATGTGTGTAGCTCATCATCTAGTGGCTGGTCCCCATAGAAGATAACAACCTGCTCGTGTTATCAGTTACTCTGCCAGCTCAAGTGGCAGAGGGCTGTGCTGTAGCTCGAAAGGCCCCAAGCCTGAGGGTGACCCAGGAAGGACTCAGCAGGATTCACTCATGGGCTGCCATTGAGACCCTGACCTGCCAGCTTCACCATCCTCTGACACCAGCCTGTGGCTGTACCCACCAGGGCTCTGGCCTTGTCTGCTCTTAGAAGCGAAGCAGGCCTGGGGCTGGGTGGCATTTGATGGGAGACGCTCCAGAACCCAAGCTATGTGAGGTAATGGTGGGGGACCTTGAGTAGCTGGTGCTCTTCCTTCTGAGTTGGGGTGTTGTGCTGCTATTGATACTATCTTCTGGGTGGGATCCTGCCCACAGGGTGGCCAGCCACGTGCCCATGACTGGCTGTTTTGTGTGTGCCAGGGTAGGGCTGTTAACCCAGGTGTCCTGGCTGACTCCAAGTGGGTAACTGCGTGCCAACATTGTAGCTCTGACCACGGAAGGAGAACTGCACTTTAGGTAGAAAGCAAATTAAAACAGGGCCCTTCCTATGGAAAATGCTGAAACACCGGATGCCATTTCCTGCACAGGAGCTGACATTTCAGAGCTGTACGTCTGCCTGGGGTCCCAGTAGAATTCTCCCCTACCAGTGGCAAGTTCTGTTCTGTTCTAAACCCAAACAGACATACAAATGCATCTGCAGGCCCCCAAGGCCCTGGCACGCCTCCCGTCATCAAGACACACACAAAGGCAGATCTATAAACACACAGGGCCCCAGTATCAACACTGCTGGGAGCACAAGAGGCTGTAACCAGACAAGTCTCCCCAGCTGCTCCAGTGGGGGAAGGGAGTCTTGCCCTTGCAAACAGAGGGTAGGCTCCCCAGCGAGCTGGAGATCCCACGTGTACCCACACTCTCTGCCCTGCAAGGATGCGTCGGGGCGAGGGCCTCGTGCTTTCACACAGGGAGGTCCGCTGCTTTCAGCCCTCCCCAGCCTGCTGAGCTCTCCATTTCCAGGTTAGGAGGACTTGTGGCCCCTTAGTCCTCCTGTTCTTTTTGCGGATACAGACTAACATGGCTGCTACCCTGAAACCTGTCATTTCCAGGTTGGTAGCCTTGATCAGACAGGGCGGGTGCCCACCATCCTAGCACAGGAGAGGCACTTGGCTCGCTCTGCCAGACCATAAAGTGAGTCTGGATTGTGCCACTGCCCAGCTTCCAGGCAGCCTTTGCACAAATCCCACTCAGCTTACCACAGGCAGGAGAATGAAACCCACCACTGAGCAAGTTCGCCTGCTCCAGGTGAAAAGGAGAGGTCAAGGCTGCAGCCTTGTCCCCTTCAGCTGGGAGCATGTGCTTTATTCTGATGTGTTATTTGTACACCGGAGCACCTAGGAGCCCCGCTGTGCTAGGAGCTATACAAACACAGAACAAAGACTCTCCCTGCCCCAGAAGCTCACAGTCTAAGTAAGCTGAGGGCTGCTGTTTATCCATAGAGCAAGTAGCACAGGGCAAGTTTCAAACCCCTCCCCGCACTGCCCGGAGAGGTCTGGCTCAAGTCTCACTGGATTGTCTCTAAGGCTGCCATGGCTTCCCAGTGGGGGCAGCTAACGAGGTGAGCTCTGGGTGCTGGGTGGGACGCCGGCACTGAGCCACTAGGAACTGGGCTGAGGCTTCACAGCTCGTTACACCGAAGCCCTTGAAGGGGTCGAACAGGAATGACCAAGCCGAAGCGAGGGATCGAGCTAGGCTTCAGTCCCCAGCCCCTCTCTTGCTATCAGCCGTTCTAGAGAGAGCTGGCGCGCTCACAGCGCGGGGAACAGGGACTCTTGGTTGGCTCTGGCCTTCCTGGGACATGCCTAGAAGTCCAGGCACTGAGTTTCCCCCATCCTGAGCTTTTGTCCCACTGCTAGGAACATACCTTGGCTCCCACCTCCCTGCCGGACAGCGTATGGCCCTTTCTCCCGGGCCCTTGTGACTCTCCATCCCTGGGCTCCTGTTGCCCTCTAGTGGGATAACCAAGAGCTGCCAGAATGATCCTAAATCCCTGTTGCAGCTTGACACACCGGCTCCCTCACACTGGAGAGTCTCTCCTCTTCCCCTTCTCCTTCATCCCCTCCCAACGTGCCCTTCCACTGGCGGATCCATACACAGCTCTGCTAATGAACCTCTATCCTGACCCTCAGCCTTGCAGCTATTCCAGCCCCAGGCTCCTCCCCACGAGCTCTGCCAGTGCCCCTCAAATCCAGGCCTCCAGAACCCCCTGCTAATCCAGTTGTGAGTCCCACAGACAGCTCTTCCAGTATCCCTCAGTCCCGACTTGCAGTCCCCTTCTATTGCAGCCCTGGGCTCCCCATGCAGCTCTGCTGATGCCCCTCAACTCTGAAATGCACCCCGGCTCTCCCAGTCCCAGGGCCACACCTGGGCTTCTCTTTCTGTGGACAAGTGACTAACAGGGTTTAGGCCAGGCGTAGTCGATAGGCAAACCATGGGCAAAATCCAGACTTCCAGATGCTTTTGAACGGACCCCCAAAATCTTTTTAATTTACTTATCATTTTTTAATTATTATTTTCTCTGGAGTCTGGACCTTGACTAAGAAATTTGGACCTTGTCAAAAAATAATTAACTACCCCTGGTTTAGGCCATTACACATGAAACAAGAGTAATCTTTAACCCTTGCAGGCCCCTGGACGCTTGTCTGTCTAGAGAGGGGTGGGGAACCTATGGCCCGGATCCACTCTGTTGCTTAATTTCATCCGACCCATGGCAAGTCTCGGTGCCCCCCACCCTCCACCCCATGGGGCTGGAGCCGAGAGCATTGGCTCACCCCGTGGGGGTGGGAGGAAAAGCCCTGAGCCTCCGTCCCCCCTCCCCCAATGGCTGAGCTGAACGTTTTATATTTCTCTCCCTAAAAAAACCTCTAAATTAAGTTACTTTTTACTTGTGTGTGGCCCGCGATTGATTTTTTTTCTGTGGGTCAATGGCCTGTGGTAGAAAAAGGGTTCCCCACCCCTGGTCTAGAGAATCGTGTCCATGCGTGGAACAAGAAGCTCATTCATTGGGAGCTGGTCCAAAGGCTCTGCCAAAGTTGTAGAGAACATGCCTCTGGTTTGCGTGGTTTTGGGGGCGGGGAGAGGATGTGAGGGCAGGGGAGGGGAAAAGGGATGTATCTGTGCAGGGCCATGCAGAACTCTGTTAGGACTATAGGTTGTGATGAGTATTCAGCCGAAAACGTGTGAACCTCAGAACAGAGCCAAGCCAACTGCTCCGAGGGCTTGAGCCCCTCCGGCCCAGCAGTGCCTCTCTCTTCATTTGGGCTTGGGTCTCCTCTGGGGGAGGGGCAGGGCTTCTCTTCTCTTCCCTGGTGCTGGCTTCTAAGAGGACTGGGCTGGTAGCCCGCAGGCTCCCTCCATCTGCCGAGGTCTCAAGGGGGGCCGTCAGCTGGCCCGCTCCCTCCAAGATGGTGGGATATCAAGACAAGACCATTCCCGTCATGCCCATGGGGGATGTCTTCAGGATTGCCAGCCCACCAGGTCAAAAGGCTTGAGTCAGAGCCGCAGACCCCAGGATCATGGGGCTGACGCCAAAGTCATGGAAGATCATACAGTGTTGGTGGGGTTGTCTTTGATTGTTGAGCTCCCCCTGGGTGTGGGCAACAATTAGTGGTGCTGACTGTGACAGGCAGGGCCTTGCTTGACGGGGTCACGCTCAGGAGGCTTCAAAGCCCTTTTCCCCTTTCCAAGGTGTTTTTGGGCAGCGGAGACTTGTCGGCTGGTTTCCCTCAGCTATTCCAGAGGTGCAGCAGCTTTCAGCACCTGTGGCCTGGCCCTGCTGCTGACCTGCTCCTTCCTGAGCTCACTTCCTCCAGCTGCAGCAGGCTGTGCAGGCGTGGCTCTTTGGTAGGGCCTCAGCTCAGAGGGGGTGTTAGCCTCCTGGTTGGGGTGGGGCGTGGCCCATCACAGTCTCTCCAAGGTGATCCTGCCCCGCTGCGGGGGCTCCAGCTGCTGCCCCATGGAGCTTCTAGCTCCTTCCCAAACCCCAGCACTAATGCATTCATTCGGTGTCCCCTGGAAGAATGGACGCACTGCCAGCATGGCTTCTTGTGCTGGGAGATAGCATAGCAGCTCTCCTTGTCTGGTGCTGCTGGCTGCTCCAGCCCAGTGGTGGTTCCGCTCTTCTCGAGACCCAGCTCTCCCACCCAGTGACTGACTGTCTCACCCCTTTCGGGGTGCTAAGGTCCCAAATCACCAGTGTCCAGCACAGCACTACTCATCCATACCACGTCCTCTCCTGGTGGTGCACCTTCTGCTCCTCTTGTCGGTCAGTGGAGTGGCACCCCAGCTTTCCCTTGCAGAATTCAAAACCCCACAGGCAGCTTAAGCCATCTGCACATCCCAGACTTGAGCGTTTAGTCCCTTTGGCTTCTCCCCAGCTCCTGGCTCTTGCCCGAGAACACCAACCCACAGGGCCCACCACAGGGCAAGCTCCACTCCTGTGGCTTCCCCATGGCTCCCTTCCCCTGCTAAAGGGAACCCTAGAGCCCTTCTCCCTTTCCCCTGGGTCTTCCTCCTGCATCTCCTCCTGTAGCCGGGATCCTCAGTTCCAGCCTCCCTGTGAGGCCAAGCGCCTGGGGGCTGGCTGTCTCCCAGGCCTACCACAGGAGCCTTTGGGGGTGTGGACTCCCAGCTGAACCCCCCATGCCAGCTGTGCTTGCCCAGCCCTTTGTGCACCCCTCCCAAGCCAGCTGATCCCAGCAGCAGCTGGGAAGGGAGTCTGAGCCCCGTAAAGGGCCAGCCGGCCTTGGATACTCCTGCCCCGCATATCTGCTCTTCCCGCAGGCCCCAGAGCTTTTCTGCCCTCACCCCACTCGTCCTGCAGCTTCAGAGGTTCTCCAGCCCCTCTCCCAGCCCGGGGGTCAGGATGGAGGGAGAGGGGGAAGAAGCAGGGAGCAGAGCAGACTGACCCATTGCTCATAGGAAGGGGAGCTGATGGCCCTTTCTGCTCCCCTCTCCCCCCTAGGAGAATGGTAAGCACTGGTCCCCCTCCCCTGGGAGAGAGTGGTGTGGGCTGCTCCCCCTTCCCCCCACCCTACCCAAAATCTCCTCTAGGCTCCTGAGGGGAAGGGAGAGAGTGCTGCCTGCCTCCTGTGGCAGCCCTGATTGGTCACCCTTTCCCAGGAGGTGGGGGAAAGGGGAAGGCAGCCAATCAGGGGGAGTGTCCCCCCCATCCCCCCCCGAGAGATGGAGTTGGCCAGAGCGCTGGGAGTTCTGCCTGTTGGGGCAGGGCAGCATGGCCAGTCCCATGGTGGGGGGTGACATAATGTACCCCATATAACCCCCTGTACCCAGGGGCAGGGGTTATGCCACTCCACTCAGCCCAGAGACTGGCTATCCGGGGGATGGGCTGCGCCTGGTGGCTGGGTTGCAAGCTGGGTTGCGGGTTAAGAAAATGAGTGAACTCCAAGGGGTGCAAACCAACCCTCCCCCAAACCTGGTGAATCCAGCCGGCAGGGCCTGGGCACAGCTGGGCCCATGTCTGACTCCACAGTATGGGGGTGTTAGAGCATGTCTCAGCGCCCTGTGTTGGCAGATCCCTGGCACAGCTCTTCCATCAAATGCTCAGAAACCACAAATCCCTTCGCTGTTCCTCCCAGGAGCACACCTGGGGCAACACCCGCATGTCCTACTTCCTCCCACCAGCCCCCAAGCTGTGAACCAGACCAGTGGTTCCCAGATTTTTTACTGAGGTGACTTGTCTGCTGCATTTTGTCTTTTTTGGAGGCCCACCCAAGGCCCAAATTGGTGGGGGGAGGGGGCAAAATAATAGGCCAGTGGCTTTCTCCCCCTTCACTGCCTCCTCCTCCTCGCCCAGCCGAGGGGGCACTGCCCACTCGCATCATCACCTTCCACCCCACCCACAGCCCATAGCCCAGCCCAGTGTGAAGAGGAGGCCCTGGGAAGGGGATGGGTGGGGTGGAAAATGAGCTTGCCCTGCACTCACCCTGAAGTGGTGACTGCTACTGGCTCCCTGCTCCAGGTGCTGTGACCTGGTGCCCGGGGTTACAATGCCACTCAGGTTTGGCCCAGCCCACCCGCTGTCATGACAGAGGAGTGGCCAGACCAAATTTGAGTGAGCAACATTATGGAGAGGGAGCTGGACCACACCTCAGTGCGGTTGTGACCCCATGCGCCAGATCACAATACCCAGAGCTGATATCTGGGCCCAGGAGTTTGTTAAAAGTACCTAGATTAGACACACAGATTGAGATCAGCCACCAAGGGGCGCTGCAAACCAAAACCCCTTTACATCCCTAGTGTCTTGAAATATCTATTATACAGGACACAGGACCTTTCTTTCTGTTCACAAAGGCAGTAGGTGAAAAGTGGGGATGCTACGGACACTCAGGGCAAGGAGCATGGGTAGATGAAGATATGGGGAGGGTTGGGGCAGGGGGGAAGAAGGGGCAAAAGAAGGCACCATAAGACAATATGGGCCCAATTCACTGAGCACAACTCCAGTGGCATCAATGGGACTTGATGGAGTAACTCAGAATCTCTAACAATCCAACCAAAGTGAGGTGTCATTTAGTGCAGGGGCTTTCTTTCTTTCTTTCTTTCTTTCTTACAGGTCTCAACAGGCGAGTGTCCACCATTGAAAGTGACCTGCAAAGGATTTTTTAAATTGTGCTTTTGCCCTTTTCCTTTCCTTCACATGGCTGTGCAGAAGAAAAGGGTTTTTTTTGTTAATTTTTTACCTGCTGGTGGTTTTCGTTCCGGGCTGTCAGCAATGCCAAGCAGGGGTCTCCTGGCTTTGCTGGAGGAGCAGTGGGCAGTGGAAGGGATGCTGAGCTGGAGTTCTAGGCCCCACCACTGAAAGCGGAAATGAAATCCAGCACCCTTCTCAGACGTCCTTCTCCAAAGCCACCAAGGGTGGGGTGGGTGGAGAATGGCCCAATTCCCCTTGCACTCACACCACTATTACCCTGGTGAATCTCCATCAGTCCCAGTGAAGCTCTTCTGATTGACACCTGGGAACAGAACAGGGCTCTTAGCCTCTGCTCAGTGGGAAAACAGAAGGGAAGGTCCCCTCCCCATTGCAAAGACAGCAGCCTCCCTGGGGAAGCTGAGGCTGCCACCTGGTTGACTGAGCTTTGCCCAGGGAAGGTTGATTTGCACTGTAAGGTCAACACCTGCAAAGCTCTGTAGCCCTGAACCCACTGGGTGGGCTGCCTTCAGACACAGCCTTGCAGAGCAAGCTCCTGTCTGTCCTGCCTGGATGCTAACCTCCTTCTGGCTCTCTCCCACCCTCTCTGATCCCTCATCTGTGCAGCAGGCCCTGTCTGGCTGCTGCGTTTCAGTGCTGCTGAATATCCGTCATTGACATGGGGGCCAGGCTTTGCACTAGGTGTTTCCTGTATGCAGTGTACCCCTGCCAACCCCCAGTCTTTCCTCCGCTAGCCATTGTGCCAGCACCAGGTGGGAACAAGTCTGCTGTATTTGATTTTTGTAAACCCACTACTACGAGCTGCAGGGCGCAGCATGTACTAGAGGGGAGCTGTGTCACTTGGCAGCTGTGAAATAAGAACAAATCTGGATCTTGGCACAAAATGTGAACCCAGGTTTGACACCAAATGTTTTGCAGATTCATAAACATTCACATGGATCCACATGTTCAAATGTGGCCTCTCATTCTGGGGGCCTTTGTTTTTGGTTACTCAACTTAAACATCATCATCATTAAACTGATTTCCAGTAGGTAGCCCACTGTAGTGGGAAAGACAATTCTTTGTGACTTTGTTTCGCCCCCCTCTCTTTGTCTGTCTAATTGACTCCCACTGAAAGCTCTCCAGGACAGGGGCTGTCTCTCACTATGTGTCTGTGCAGCACCCAGCACAATGGGGCCTTTAGTTGCTACTGTAACATTGCTGGTCTTTAATCTTCCCCTCAGAGGCTTCTACTGCTGTTTCCAGAGTTCTCATTTTATGTTGTCCTACTAATCCTGGAAACTATGGAATGTTATTATTATGATTTAGGTCAACTCTTGTGACATTATCACATGTCCAATGATATTTGGGGTTTTGTTAAAGCCCCAGCTCCTGGAGTCATGTGATTAAGTGAGAATCTCAGCCCTCATTTTTTTATGAATTAAGTTTCCAGCCTTCATGGCCTCAGAGAAAACATTGAAATGTGACTCCAGTGCAGTCCAAAGGCTCCAAAACTAAAAGACAAAAAAAAAAAAAAAGAACCTCAAATTTATCATTATTTTTTTAAATCTCATTTTTGGTTTTTGCAGTCTGACTCATGAATTTGGAATGGATTGGAGTTGGCAACTTTTATAGTACACTTTGGAACTTAGCATGGTATGAAAGCCTGGATAGATAGATAGATGGATCTCCATAGTAATCATACAGCACCCTAGGGGCATCCAGGGGAAACAGCAGATCAATTGTTTGTCATTCTAGCCAACGCACATGTGGTGGCTACCGGCGGGCAGCAAGGATAGGCAGTTGGGGTACAGGCAAGGACACCATTTCAGATTTCAGTGGGGAGGGGGCAACTTTCAGCTGAGGTCCAGGTGCAACGCCCCCTATACTTGGGAGTCTCGGGGGGCATAAAGCCCCCTGATGGGCATGGCATGATAGAAGGGCAGCCAGGCCCAGTTTGATTGGTGTTGCAACCCCATGTGCCAGGTTGTAATGCCACTCAAATTTGGGGTGGCTGGATAGGTAACCTGGGCCCCCTAATTAGCAAAATTCTGTTTGCATCCATGGCTCATATATTAGTGGGGCTAGGCCTGCTTTCCAGAATACTGGTGGGGTCTGGGGACCCTTGGATCCATATGACCTTGTGCGTTGGGCTCCCTGCCCAACCTAAATTGCCACCGTGGTATAGGGGGCAGTGGAGTCAACGTGGACTAACAATTAGCATTAGAAAGTGGGAGCCAGAACATCTGAGTTTTATTCCCAACTCTGCCCCTGAGTCTTTTGGGCGAGTCCTCACCCCCCACTCCGTGCCTCAGTTTCCTCAGCTGTAAAATGGGGACAATGGTTCCTGCCGTGCTGAGATGAAGGGCATGCATTCAGGAGGGATCCCCTGGGCCAGCCCAAAACCGCAGAGGGGAAACGCTGCTTTAAAGTCACCCCGCCTCCCTCCCCAAATCGGGGCAGGCTGTGCGCGCTCTGCCCCCGGGCGCATGGCCGAGGGACCCCCAGCCAGCTCCCTATGGGGAGGTCGCCCATCGCTTTCCATCCCTGCCCCTCCTTCTCCCCGGCCCCCGAGGGAGGTAGTCCTGGACGGCGGTCGGCCGCCTCTCGCCCCCCAGCCTCGCCCCGGCGCGGCGGCCAGGCGGGGCTCCCGTTAGGGATGCTCCGGATCCTCTGTGCGCAGCCTCTTCCCGCGGCTCGGCTTGTTGTTTTGGCGAGGGCTGGGCGCCGGGGCGCCCCCGGGTTTGCGCTCGCTCCTCTTGCTGCTGCAACCAGTCCCCTCCTCCCCCAGCCCGGCCCCGGAGCGGCGGCGGCCGCCGCGGCAGAGCGGAGCCGGAGCCGGAGCCAGGTGGGTGAACAGGGATCCCCGAGAGGGGGCGAGGAGGGAGAGGGAGCGAGCCGCCGCGGGGTGCCAGGAGAGCGAGCAGCCATGGCAGCGAGCTGGGTTTGCAGCAGGGAGTTGGGGAGGGGGCGACGGGAGCTGGGCTGGCAGATGGGCCCAGGCTGCAGGGAAAACGTCCCATCGGGACCTCGTGGGGGCTGCTTGGGGGGGCAGGTTTAAGGGACCTTCCTGACTCCCCTAATAGCTGTGCCCAGAGCCTTGCCGTAAAGGAGGAGAAAATGGAACCACCTGCCCCCTCCCGGGTAAAGATCTCAGCCCTGGGACTCATGTGCTGCCGGGCCGGGCGAGATGCTGCCATGCGCTGCCCCTGTAGCCCCCCTGCCCCTTCTGTTGCTGGGGGGGAGGGGGCAATGAGTCTTGGGGACCTGCCGCTTTGATCCTTGGGGGTGGGGTATTTGTCTGGGGATCCCTTCGGTGTCAAAACGTCCCAGGGACCCGAATCGGCTGCTGCTTCCCCTCACATCCGTGCGAGCGGAAAGTGCCCAGCGTGCCCCAAATCACTGTTGCTGGCATGCCCAGGGTGTGTGTGTGTGTGTGTGTGTGCGTGCGTGCTGCAGCCTTTGCCGGTGACCTCGTTTGTGGCGGGGAGGCGAGCAGGGAAGGCAGCCCAGACAAAGCCGGGGAGGCAGGGGAGATGTAGGAGCAGGGGCCAGTGGCTGAATCGCGGCTGCGGAGCTGCACCTGCAGTGAAGACGGTCAGTTCGAGCTGGGCTGGGGCAGGCGGAGGCATCCCCAGGAGATGTGCCAGGCGCTTGCTGTCTGAGGGGCTGTGGTGTTTGTTTAAATGGCGGGGGGAGGGGAGGATCCACTGGAGACCCCATTTAACCACACTCCGGCAGAATCCGTGCCGTGGCTTGGCACACTAGCCCCGGGACTGCAGTGCCTGCCAGCAGGCGAGGAAGGGGTGAGGGGCCTGCAGTGCTCTTTAAGCCTATAACGGCATCCCTCTCCTTTATCACACCAATCCCTGCACCCCCACCTCCACCTTAAAGGGACATAAGGCATCAGGAGCGATCCTGCATTGGAGGGGCGGGCTGGATGGCCCCGATGGGTCTCTGGACGATGGGATTTCTCCACTGATGAGTGAAATGGACAGAGATGGGGCTCTGGTCGTCACGAAGCCAGCAGAGAGGGGTCACTGAGCTCTCACAGGGGGCCAGCCTGGCATATATGCTAGATGGATGGATGAGGAAGGAGACAGCCCAGGGAGAATGAGCCTGGGGTCAGTCCCTGGGCTGGGAGGTGGAAATACAGAGGGGGGCGGGGGATGGGAGTCTGCTCTCCCAGACAGAAAGCCCCGTCACTGATTGATGCTTTCCCCTTTCAGGCTGCATCCCCCACCTGTACTCCGGCAGCAGACGGGCCAATTTCTCCCCTTGCTACAGAGATGAGACTTGGCCAGCTGCTGTGGAGCCATCCATGACAGAGACTGAGCAGCAGGAAGCAAGAAGGAGAGGAGGGGGTTTCCCCTTCTGCAGCAGCAGCTTGTGAGCCACAGGACGCAGCCCCACCCTACCCCCTCCTCCCTGCTGGGCTCCCTTCACCCCCAGTAAAGACACCAGAGCCATCCCCCCCAGGCACAGAATGTGTGATTCTGGCTGGGGGGGATGCCCTCCCCAGGGACAGGTTTCAGAGGAGTCACCTGCAGTGAGCCCCAGCTGTGACCCGTGGGGAGGGAGCTGTGATCCCATCCGACCAGCGGGGCAGGGTGCCTGAGGCCTTTTGGGACTGAGTGAGGCAGTCTGTTGGAATTGGGAGTGGGGAAGGGTGTGGGGGAAGCAGCTGGAGACTGATCACCCTGGCATGGGTTGCGTGGCCCTGCACAGCCTCCCCGAGGGCCTGGAGACAGGAGCCTCCCGAGACGAGACACTGGGCTTGGGCTGGCTGTTTTGGGCTCTGCGGAGGCCTCATTACTCATGCTGCTGAGGTCAAGAGCCTTCAGCAGGGCGGCTGGGCTATGGAGGCACAAGCCTGAGAGCATCAGGGGCCGAGTGTAACCAGAGTCGAGCAGGGAAGAGGGGAGCGCAGCACAAAATCAAGGGTGGGACCCTGCATTTTCCCAGGGGTCTCCTATTTGGATGTGAACAGAGGGGCAGCAAGGGCTAGATCATTTTCCTTCTGCTCCCACCAGCTGCGCCAGGTCTTTGGAGCACCAGCGATTGGGTGTGGCCAAGATGCTCGCTCCAGCCTGGCTCCATGTGCAGTTAAGAGAATAGACAGACTCTGTGCAGCCGGGATCATTCCTCCGGGGACCAGCACGTTGCAGGGATACTGCTCGTTCCTCATCCCTGCTGCTTTCCGAAGGACTCTGAAACCAGAGGTCAAGCCAGTCAGGCCCAGAGAACCACCCCCAGAGGGCAAGGGCCCTGGGAGGATGCCCTCCTGCTGACTTCCCCGTCTGTCTGCCCTGCTCAGGCTGCTGCCTGCTGACCTGGCGCCATGTTGCGGCCGAGCTCGGGGGTGCTGATCTCGGTGAATGGGCTGGGCTTCCCGCCGCAGAATCTGGCCCGCGTGGTGGTGTGGGAGTGGCTGAACGAGCACGGGCGCTGGCGGCCCTACACAGCGGCCGTCTGCCACCACATTGAGAACGTGTTGAAGGAGGATGCCCGGGGCAGCGTGGTGCTGGGGCAGGTGGATCCCCAGCTGGCTCCGTATATTATCGACCTGCAGTCCATGCACCAGTTCCGCCAGGACACAGGTAGGGAGGGGCGCTGCGGGTCTGTGGGGTGTGGCTGGGATGAGGGGTGGCCATGGGTGTGCTAAGATCTTGGGGTGACGTAGGGAGCTGCCAGTGGGGTTGGGCTTCAGGGCTCATCGAGATCCTCAATCTCTGCTTGGGTTGGGTGTAGGATTCGCACTGCCTCTTTGCCTGGTAAAGATGGGCATGGGGCTGATCTGATCCCTCATGGCACTGCCGCCATCCAGCCCGGAGAGCAGAGTGCACTTGGTGCTGGCCTCAGCTGTGGCTCTGGAGACAGCCAAGCGGCCCAAAAGGAATGTACACACTTGTGCAAATCGAGAGAGATGTGGATTAACCACAACCAATGTTTATCGAGGCCAGGTGGTGGAGAGCACATCTTTTACTGGACCCATGCCAGTCGGGAGAGAAACGAGCTTCCGAGCTCCACAGAGCTCTTCCTCAGGGCTGGGAAAGGAACTTGGAGTGTCACAGCCAAATGCGGGGGGCGGGGAGAGGGGGAGATTGGTTAGATATTACCCACCCCGTCTCTCTAGTGTCTTGGGACCAAAACAACTACAACATCGCCGACGATGTCTGTGTGTCCGTCCGTCCAGCTGGTGTACATTGCATCCAGCCAGCCATCCAACGGGTGTACGTATCTGTCTGCCTGTCTCTGTCTGCCATGCCTGCCTGCCTGCCTGGGTTCTGCTCCTCACCATCATCACTGAGCATTTAACAATTCTAATTGCCACCCTAGGAAAGTCTCATGTGAGCTCATTTCCTCTTTTCTCCCCACGAGGCTGCTGGGAGGTGTCCCCCCTTCTCGATCCCCGATCATCCGCCCCTCCCCTCCCCTCCATTCTGGGAACGCAAACACTGCGTCCCATGAGACACCCTGGCTGCCATGTGGGGACTGAGGTTTGGGGGGAGGTGTCACTCCAGCACTCCCATCACTTGGGCATGGGGGAGGTTGGCCCCAGTGACCATGGGAAGTGGTGGGAGGTGGCTGCTCTGAGCTCTGGTGTTTCCTGCTGGCCTAACTGTGGCGTGGTGCTTGCAGTGTTTTCAGAGAGAGGGAGTGCTGTGGTGGGGGAGGGCAGCCTGCAGGGGGGTGAGAAAGGGCATTAGAAGGAAGGGTGTACAGAGGGGCTCAGATATCTGGAAGGGAGAGAGCAAAATGCAGATCCTGCTGTGGGCCAAAACCCCAAAAGAGGGAGATCCCCAGGATCGGCTCAGGGAGCTTAAAATGAGGTGGAATCAGTTCCTTCCACATGGATGACATTGCCCCGAACCAGAGGCTGGTGAGATGGCTGGGACAGGGGAGCAAAAACCCAGGGCACTGTTTCTGGCTCTGACACCAGCCTGCTGTGTGGCCTGGGGCAAGTCCCTTCCCTGCTGTGTGCCTCAGTTTCCCCCAGCCCTATAGAATGGGGATGATGACACCCACCCACTGGAAATGGCATTGGAGATGGGACATGCTATGTAATATGCTTCTGCTGCTGGCTTCATGGGGATAACTAGGAGGGGAATGTGGGTCTGTAATGAGGAATTGTCCTGAGAGTGGGAAGCCATGGAGAGGTGGTGGAGTGGGGTGGGGATGGGACCACTGCACAGCTGGGGTATCTGCTGCCTGCAGGTAGCCGGTGTGGACTCCCTTCCTAGGACGCTTGGGCTCTCTTTTAGGGTAGGCTGGGGTTGGGGGGAAAAGGACTGTCTGCAGGACAGCCTGTGGTGGTGTCTGGCATGGGGAGCAGTACCTGGCATGGACAGGAAGGAGGGGTGAAATACAGAGATGTGCGCATCAGCTGGATTCCTGTCTCCAGACTCCCACAAAAGGTTCCTTAGCCAATGACACCTGCAGGCCCCTGGCTCCGGGGTGCCCTGTTTCAGCGGGGGCAGGGAGGGTCCCCTGCTCGCTGCACTCTCTGTGCCATGGCTGAGCTTACAGAGGGTGGGGACACGAGCTCCGTGCACTGGGCTTGTGCTCTTTGTGGTTTCTGTGTGACGTGTGGTTTGCTGTTCCCTTGCAGCTCGGTGCAGAGCTCTGACTGGGAGGGGACTGGGCGTTAGAGATGTCACTAGCAGGTGGCTGTATTGAGGTGATCACTCCTCACAGCCCCCTCTCCTCCAGCCCGCCTACCCTCCTCTCACTGCTGCTCCCTTGCTGCCTGGGCAGCATGCTATTGCCAGCCCACGATGGGGCATCCTCCCCACGCTGGCCCTGAGGGGGCTGAATTAGGCCGTGTGGGCCCAATCAGCCAATTAGGCTGCAAAAAGGGCAGAATTAAGCTGGAGGAAGCTTATTAGAAGATGGCTCCCCTTTGAGGGAACAGGAATGGCTTCTCCAAAGCCTGGAGGCTGGGAACACTGCAGCAGGGAGGAAGGCTGCAGTCCCCCTCCCTGAGGTAGGGGAGAAGCAGTCCAGAAGGAGGGAGCCGGGGTGAGAGCCGTACAGTGATGAAGATGCACACCTCAGTTGGTCATGATGGCCCTGGACTGGCACCCAGCATAGAGGGCAGGCCTGGGTTCCCATACCAGTCACTGCAGAGCGGTACTGCTTGGGGGCAGTGAACAGGAAGACTGCCTGAGTCACTGTTGGAGTGACAGGGTCAGGGCAGCGGGCGTGAGGGCTGCTTGATGCTGTGTGGACAGAAGAGACTTTGAAAGACACCCCTGAAGGGGAGCCCATGCAGTGACCAGCCTGGAAGGCTGAGTCCCCAAGAGCTCCTGGTGCGAGAGAGGGGCTGGAGACAAAGAAGGAGAGATGGGGAGATGGAGTGCAACTACAGGAAGGGGCATTGACCATTCAGAGCTAATTCCCAGAATGGCCAGGAGGAGGCACTGCCTGCGGTGAGTAGAGCCCCGCGTCACACAGCCCTACGTGTTCTGGTCAGTGTGGAGGGTGCAGTCTGCCTAGGTGCCCAGTCTGCTGGCCAGCACAGCGGATGCCTTCCACCTGCGCCTACCTATCACTGTAGATGTTTTCCACTAGGATGGCCCTGGCACGCAGGACAGCATGGCTGGTGCCCAGCTGCACAGTGGGTACCTTGGGCACAGATGGATCCAGAATGGCCGGTGACCTTGTTGTTGGCGGGTGCTCCCAGGCTGCATGCATTGTACCTGGCTTTAGCTGGAACATTAGGGAGTAGAGTGGGTGGGTTCGAAGCTTGGGGCATCTGTAACTTTCAGCAGCAAAGCAGGTGCATTTCAGCTGGATGTACCCAGAACATGGTGGCATGGCAGGTGGCGTTCGCCTGATTTACATCACATGGCTCTTAGGGGGCATGTTAGATTGTCCTGTGTCTGTGCCCTGACTTTCAACAACCTCTCTTGCATATCTTCTAACATTGGAAACATTGTAGGGAGCCCACACAACGCTCTCCGCAATTAGCCTCCCACTGCTTGTGCAGGGCAGACTTGTGGGGTGCCATTAGTCTATAGATTTGTGCGCACCAGCTTTTGTACAGCGCCTAGCATATGGGGTCCTGGTCCATGGCTGGGGCTCCCAGGCACTGCTGCAATAAGTCAATGTACAAAGCTGTTGTTGTTATTTACATATTGTGGCAAATGGACAATGCTATTGTGGTGGGTCCCGCGTTTTTCCTTGGTGTGATGGGTCAGGGCGCTGCCCCTGCCCCTATTCTTGGGCTCCGCTAGTGCCCTGGATAGGGAGAGAAAGGGAGTAGGGAAGGGACCCAGGTCTGCCCCCTACTCTGGTCCCAGCCCCTTCAGCTTCATAGGCTTCTTACCCTCTTTGCCCTTGGGCTGGGTTTCTCTCAATCCTCTGGGCTGGGGGAGTCCCACTGCCCTGCTTGGGCAGGGTCTACCTTCCCCTGGTCAACACCAGGACACCTCCAAACTACAGTCAGCTCTCCTTCCCCTCCTCTGTCTGACCAGGGAAGGGGGTGTTAATTGGCTCCAGGTGCTCTAATTAACCTGCAGTAACCTCTCCTTAGTCCACAGGGAATAAGGCTCTGATGATCCTGAGTTTATATACCTCCCATCTATTACTCTTCTGCTGCCCTCAGGCCCTGCTGCATCACATATTCCCCACCCCCGCACCTGCCCCGCTCAACACCATGGGGTTGGGCCATTTGGGACGAGAAGCAGTGCTGTCGAGACAGGCTGGTAGCATTGCTGTGTTGGCTTCCAGCTCTGTGCTGTTCCTGAAGTGGGAGGGACCATCTAGTCACTCTCGCATTCTCCTTGTTTCTGTGCATCCACTGGAGTGGGGTGTGGTCTGTCACAAGGGTGACCCGCTGCCCTGGTAGGTAGTATTGGAGAGTCTCCATGGCCCATTTAACTGCCAGACATTCCTTTGAGACGACGGCGTACCGTTGCTCCCTGGGAAGGAGTTTCCGGCTGAAGTACAGGATAGGTAGCTCCTCCTCCCCAACCATCTGCGAGAGGATGGCCCCTAGCCCTACCTCCGAGGCATCCGTCTGCAGGATGAATTCCTTCTCAAAGTCTGGGGCTATGAGCACTGGATGACTGCAAAGGGCCGTCCTTAAGTCTGTGAATGCTGCTTCTGCTGCATCGGTCCACTTTACTATCTCTGGACCCCAAGCTTTTATCAGGTCCGTCAGCGGCCAGGCCCTCATGGCAAAGTGAGGGATGAACCTACAATAGTACCCCACTATCCCTAAAAATGCTCTGACTTGCTTTTTGCTGACTGGTCGGGGCCAACCCTGTATTGCCTCTACTTTGTTCCACTGGGGTTTCACCAAGCCCCTTCCTACTACATACCCGAGGTATCTGGCCTCAGCTAGCCTGAGCTAGCCCTACTTGGGAGGGTTGGCCATGAGACCAACCTGTCTAAGGGCGTCTAATACGTCTTCTACTTTTCCTAGGTGCATCTCCCAGTCAGGGCTACAGATGACTACATCGTCTAAATAAATGGTGGCATCCTTGGCGTGGGGTTGTAGTAATTTGTCCATAAGTTGTTGGAACATTGCGGGGACCCCATGGAGTCCGAAAGGGAGAACGGCGTATTGACACAGGCCATCGGGTGGAGAGAAGGCAGTCTTCTCCTTGGCATCCTCAGCCAGGGGGATTTGCCAATAGCCTTTGCTCAAGTCCAAGGTGGTCAAGTATCAGGACTTGCCTAACTGATCAACTAGCTCATCAATGCGTGGTATTGGGTAGGCATCGAATTGACATATTTTGTTCAACTTTCGGAAGTCATTACAAAACCTCAGGGTGCCATCAGGCTTGGGGACTAGGACGATAGGGCTGGACCAGTGCCTGTGGGATTCTTCAATAACCCTGGGTTCCAGTATCCTCCTCACCTCCGTCCTAATTTCTTCCCTTTTGGCCTCCGGTATTCAGTATGGTTTTATTGTTACCCTTGCTCCGGGACAGGTGACGATATAGTGCTGGACCATTGTTGTACAGCCTGGCTGCACGGAGAACATATCTTGATTCCGCTGGATCATAAATGACCTCTGTTCATTGTGTTGGGGTTAATCCAGGGGATATCCTCACCTGTCCTTGTGGGCCATCTGCCTGGGGTGGAGCTTCCTAGGGTGACCAGGCACGTCTCCTGGTTGCACCAGGGCTTCAGTAAGTGAATGTGGTAGATCTGCTCTGGCCTTCAGTGGTCCGGTTGCTTTACCTTGTAGTCCACCTCCGCAATGGCTTCCACTATCTCCTATGGCCCATGCCAGCTGGCTAGGAGCTTGCTTTCTGTTGTCGGTACCAGCACCAGCACCTGCTCTCCTGGCTGAAATCTCCGTGGTTTTGCCTGGCGGTTGTAGTAGGTCTGCTGGACCTCTTGTGCTTTCTCCAAATGTCCTCGTACTATGGGGGTCACCTGGGCTATTCGCTCTCTCATCTGAGCCACGTGCTCAATGACCTTCTTCCCAACCCTCCTTGATGATATCTAATATGCCACGCGGGTGGTGTCCGCAGAGTAGCTCGAAGGGCGAGAATCCCGTTGACGCCTGGGGGACCTTCCGTATTGCAAACATCAGGTACGGTAGAAGGGTATCCCAGTCTTTTCCATCTTGGACCACCACCTTCCAGATCATGCTTTTGAGGGTACAATTAAATCGCTCAACCAGGCCATCCATTTGAGGATGGTAGACTGAGGTCTGCAAGGCTTGGATGTGGAGTAGGGTACATAAGTCCCTCATTAATTTCAGCATAAAGGGAGTTCCTTGGTCGGTCAAGATTTCTTTAGGGATGCCCACTCTAGCAAAAACCTGGAGCAGTTCTTTTGCCATTGCCTTGGACTTGGGGCTTCTTAGAGGAATGGCTTCCAGGTACTGTGTGGCATGTAAGGATGAGAAATTTGCTTTGGTGGTCCGGAGCCGATCTTTCTAGCGGGTCCACTAGGTCCATGACTATCCTTTCAAAAGGGACATCAGTAACGGGCAAGGGCTCCAACGGGGCCCGTAAATGAGGTCAGGGGCTGTGTAACTGTCATTCTGGGCAGGAGGCGCAATAATGCTGGACTTCCGCCCATACTCCCGGCCAGTGAAACCTCCTGAGGATTCTATCCAGGGTCTTATCTATTCCTAGATGTCCCTCGAAGAAATGGCTGTGAGCTAGCTCTAACACAGCTCTTTTGTGCTTCCGTGGTACTAAGAGCTGCTCTACTTCCTCCCCCTGTATTTGCGCTAGTCGGTACAATAGGTCACGTTTGACCACATAGTATGGCCCTGGGCCTTTGGTTTTCCCCTGTACGGGCACGCCGTTTACCTCTACTACCTCCTCCCTCATGTTTGTATATAACGGGTCATAGGCTTGGTCCTGCCCAAAATTCTTGCATGCGGGGCCAATCTGGCCTAATTTTGTGGGGTCAGTTTCAACTCCACCCCCAAGTTGCTCCTACTGGTGCTGGGGACTGCCTCCAGGTCCTCACTGGTCTGAGCTGTGTCCTGGCCTCCCGGACAGCTACTGTCAAGGCTGATTCTCCACTCTACACTTCGAGTGCAGAAGGTGGAGGCCTGCAAGTATTCTAAAAATTAATACTGGCTACTCCAGGCTGGTATTAAACTCCCAAGGTTACAGCTTCTCTCTGACCTTGGATGGGTAGATGCTGCCACCGCCCAAGTGCAAAACCCCTTTGAGAACCCAGGAAGGTGCATTTGGGGATTCCTTCCTGTGGGGCACCCTCAAGCCCTTTCACCCCCTGTCTGGGGAAGAGCTGAGAAAGAACACAAAGGAAATCAGCTGTTGCCACCAGCTAATTAAACAGCATGTGCACAAACCTCTTAGGACACAAAATCCAATCCTGTTCTTAAAAAAGGTACATTTTATTAAAAACAAAAAGAAAAAAATAGATCTGGATTTTAGGCTTTTTGCTAGGTTTTAAAAAAAAAACAATTACAAGGATTAAGCATCAAGAATAGCTTCCTTGAGGTCCAGCTTAAAGGTTACAAGCAAAACAAAAGCACCTGGGGTTAGCACAGAGGAATCCACAAGCCATAACGGAATAAAAGAGAGAAATTTCATCGCGTCTCCCTAGACATTCCTGACCTACTCACATCTCTGGGGTTTCAAATGAGGAGTTTCTAGGTATGATCTGATTAATTTCATACCTGGCCCAAGCTTTTACAACATAGCTCCAGCCCTGTCCCTGCTCTCTGGGATAACAACACAGACAGACAAAGGGGAAGTTTTTTTTCCCAAGTTTAAAAAGTTAAAAGTTCTAGCCTTCCCATCCGATGAAGTGAGCTGTAGCTCACGAAAGCTCATGCTCAAATACATTGGTTAGTCACTAAGGTGCCACAAGTCCTGCTTTTCTTTTAGCCTTCACATTGGCTCTTTTGGTCAGGTGCCCACTCCCTCCCTTTTACCTATGGACTTTTTAACCCTTTACAGGTAAAGCAAGTAGAGAACAGCTACTAACAGGGATTTTATAGCTAACTGGCTGGCTGGTTGTCCATAAAAGGGAGCTACTCCTCTCCCCTTTATTTATCACACCTACCAACCAAGGTGGCTTTCTGGTTCCCTTTCAAAATCCTGTTTCCTAACCTTTTATCTGCCCTCCTTTCCCACCTAGACTCCCAGGGCTTCCTGGGGTATGAAAATAATTCTGGGACAAGTCTGGCGAAAATTGGGACAGGGCTATTCGTGGGTGCCTTGATCTCAGTCCGGGGGTTGCTACCCTCCCCTAGCTCTATTTGTGGGAGTAGCTTCTCAAACCCTGTGAAGTCCCTACTGATTAGGACTGGGTAGCGGAGTCTGGGGATCACCCCTGTGATCACCCTGGTAGTATTCCCCTGGATCTCAATTTGCACTAGGATCGTGGGGTAGAAACTTATGGTGCCATGGACACATAGGTCAGTTGGCCTTGCCTTACTAACTTCCCTGAGTCCAGTGTGAGAGCATTCCCCGAATCCACCAAAGCTGTGGTCTCAATGCCATTCATTTTTACCGACCTGGTGTACCCATGTGGGGTCATTATAGCCCCCACCAAGCTGATTAGGCCACATCGCGTCCTGTGATCCCCCAGATTGCACTGCATGGGCTCCTCCCTGTTGGGGCACTGGGCTGCGATGTGCCCCAATTCCCCACACTCATAACACCAATACCATACTCCAATTGTTGCCCTCTGCCTTGGGCTATTCAGCCCGCCCCAGCCCGCTCCCCCAAAGTCCCCAGGTCCCTTCAGGGCCTCAGGCTGTTCCTGGGTGCCCTTCCTTCCTGTTACGGCTCTCCTGGAGTTCTCAATAATCTAGGGCCTCAGGGCGTAGCCACTTCCAGCTCAGGTGGATTAGGTCAAACTGTTGCAACCCATGGTGCCTTGTCCTAACTATACCGCTATTCATGGAACGTCTGGGCTTGCAACGCCGTTGTTAGAATCATAGAATATCAGGGTTGGAAGGGACCTCAGGAGGTCATCTAGTCCAACCCCTGCTCAAAGCAGGACCAATCCCCAACTAAATCATCCCAGCCAGGGCTTTGTCAAGCCTGACCTTAAAAACCTCCAAGGAAGGAGATTCCACCACCTCCCTAGGTAACCCATTCCAGTGCTTCACCACCCTCCTAGTGAAAAAGTTTTTCCTAATATCCAACCTAAACCACCCCACTGAAACTTGAGACCATTACTCCTTGTTCTGTCATCTGCCACCACTGAGAACAGTCTAGATCCATCCTTTTTGGAACCCCCTTTCAGATAGTTAAAAGCAGCTATCAAATCCCCCCTCATTCTTCTCTTCCGCAGACTAAACAATCCCAGTTCCCTCAGCCTCACCTCATCAGTCATGTGCTCCAGCCCCCTAATCATTTTGTTGCCCTCCGCTGGACTCTTTCCAATTTTTCTACATCCTTCTTGTAGTGCGGGGCCCAAAACTGGACACAATACTCCAGATGAGGCCTCACCAATGTTGAATAGAGGGGAACGATCACGTCCCTCGATCTGCGGGCAATGCCCCTACTTATACAGCCCAAATTTGCGAGCAGGCTGGCTAACCTAGTGAGGAGGGCTTTAAACTAGGTTCACCGGGGGAAGGAGACCAAAGCCCTGAGGTAAGTGGGCAAGCAGGATACCGGGAGGAAGCACAGGCAGGAATGTCTGTGAGGGGAGAGCTCCTGCCTCATACTGAGAATGAGGGGCGATCAGCAGGTTATCTCAAGTGCATATATACAAATGTACAAAGCCTTGGAAACAAGCAGGGAGAACTGGAGGTCCTGGTGAAGGCAAGGAATTATGACGTGATTGGAATAACAGAGACTTGGGGGATAACTCACATGACTGGAGTACTGTCATGGATGGGTATAAACTGTTCAGGAAGGACAGGCAGGGCAGAAAAGGTGGGGGAGTAGCACTGTATGTAAGGGAGCAGTATGACTGCTCAGAGCTCCGGTACGAAACTGCAGAAAAACCTGAGTGTCTCTGGATTAAGTTTAGAAGTCTGAGCAACAAGAGTGATGTAGTGGTGGGAGTCTGCTATAGACCACCGGACCAGGTGGATGAGGGTTTCTTCCAGCAACTCGCAGAAGCTACTAGATCGCACGCCCTGGTTCTCATGGGCGACTTTAATCATCCTGATATCTGCTGGGAGAGCAATACAGCGGTGCACAGACAATCCAGGAAGTTTTTGGAAAGCGTAGGGGACAATTTCCTGGTGCAAGTGCTGGAGGAGCCAACTAGGGGCGGAGCTTTTCTTGACCTGCTGCTCACAAACCGGGAAGAATTAGTAGGGGAAGCAAAAGTGGATGGGAATCTGGGGGGCAGTGACCATGAGTTGGTTGAGTTCAGGATCCTGACACAGGGAAGAAAGGAGAGCAGGAGAATACAGACCCTGGACTTCAGGAAAGCAGACTTTGACTCCCTCAGGGAACTGATGGGTAGGATCCCCTGGGGGAATAACATGAGGGGGAAAGGAGTCCAGGAGAGCTGGCTGTATTTTAAAGAATCCCTATTGAGGTTACAGGGACAAACCATCCCGATGTGTCGAAAGAATAGTAAATATGGCAGGCGACCAGCTTGGCTTAACAGTGAAATCCTTGCTGATCTTAAACATAAAAAGAAGCTTACAAGAAGTGGAAGATTGGACAAATGACCAGGGAAGAGTATAAAAATGCTGCTCGGGCATGTAGGAATGAAATCAGGAGGGCCAAATCGCATCTGGAGCTGCAGCTAGCAAGAGATGTTAAGAGTAACAAGAAGGGTTTCTTCAGGTATGTTGGCAACAAGAAGAAAGTCAAGGAAAGTGTGGGCCCCTTACTGAATGAGGGAGGCAACCTAGTGACAGAGGATGTGGAAAAAGCTAATGTACTCAATGCTTTTTTTGCCTCTGCCTTCACAAAGAAGGTCAGCTCCCAGACTGCTGTGCTGGGCAACACAGCATGGGGAGTAGGTGGCCAGCCCTCTGTGGAGAAAGAAGTGGTTAGGGACTATTTAGAAAAGCTGGACGTGCACAAGTCCATGGGGCCGGATGCGTTGCATCCGAGAGTGCTAAAGGAGTTGGCGGCTGTGATTGCAGAGCCCTTGGCCATTATCTTTGAAAACTCATGGCGATCGGGGGAAGTCCCGGACGACTGGAAAAAGGCTAATGTAGTGCCCATCTTTAAAAAAGGGAAGAAGGAGGATCGTGGGAACTACAGCCCAGTCAGCCTCACCTCAGTCCCTGGAAAAATCATGGAGCAGGTCCTCAAGGAATCAATCCTGAAGCACTTACACGAGAGAAAAGTGATCAGGAACAGTCAGCATGGATTCACCAAGGGAAGGTCATGCCTGACTAATCTAATCGCCTTCTATGATGAGATAACTGGCTCTGTGGATGAAGGGAAAGCAGTGGATGTATTGTTTCTTGACTTTAGCAAAGCTTTTGACACGGTCTCCCACAGTATTCTTGTCAGCAAGTTAAAGAAGTATGGGCTGGATGAATGCACTACAAGGTGGGTAGAAAGTTGGCTAGATTGTCGGGCTCAACGGGTAGTGATCAATGGCTGCATGTCTAGATGGCAGCCGGTATCAAGTGGAGTGCCCTAAGGGTCGGTCCTGGGGCCGGTTTTGTTCAATATCTTCATAAATGATCTGGAGGATGGTGTGGATTGCACTCTCAGCAAATTTGCGGATGATACTAAACTAGGAGGAGTGGTAGATACGGTGGCACGTAGGGATAGGATACAGAGGGCCCTAGACAAATTGGAGTATTGGGCCAAAAGAAATCTGATGAGGTTCAATAAGGATAAGTGCAGGGTCCTGCACTTAGAACGGAAGAACCCAATGCACAGCTACAGACTAGGGACCGAATGGCTAGGCAGCAGTTGTGCAGAAAAGGACCTAGGGGTTACAGTGGACGAGAAGCTGGATATGAGTCAGCAGTGTGCCCTTGTTGGCAAGAAGGCCAATGGCATTTTGGGATGTATAAGTAGGGGCATAGCGAGCAGATCGAGGGACGTGATCGTTCCCCTCTATTCGACATTGGTGAGGCCTCATCTGGAGTACTGTGTCCGGTTTTGGGCCCCACACTACAAGAAGGATGTGCAAAAATTGGAGAGAGTCCAGCGGAGGGCAACAAAAATGATTAGGGGTCTGGAACACGTGACTTATGAGGAGAGGCTGACGGAACTGGGATTGTTTAGTCTGAAGAAGAGAAGAATGAGGGGGGATTTGATAGCTGCTTTCAACTACCTGAGAGGTGGTTCCAAAGAGGATGGTTCTAGACTATTCTCAGTGGTAGAAGATGACAGGACAAGGAGTAATGGTCTCAAGTTGCAGTGGGGGAGGTTTAGGTTGGATATTAGGAAAAACTTTTTCACTAGGAGGGTGGTGAAACACTGGAATGCGTTACCTAGGGAGGTGGTGGACTCTCCTTCCTTAGATATTTTTAAGGTCAGGCTTGACAAAGCCCTGGCTGGGTTGATTTAGTTGGGGATTGGTCCTGCTTTGAGCAGGGGGTTGGACTAGATGACCTCCTGAGGTCCCTTCCAACCCTGATATTCTATGATTCTATGAAATGCCATTGGCCTTTTTGGCAACAAAGGCACACTGTTGACTCATATCCAGCTTCTCGTCCACTGTAACCCCTAGGTCCTTTTCCGCAGAACTGCTTCCTAGCCATTCGGTCCCTAGTCTGTAGTGGTGCATGGGATTCTTCCGTCCTAAGTGCAGGGCTCTGCACTTGTCCTTGTTGAATCTCATCAGATTCATTTTGGCCCAATCCTCTAACTCAGTGGTTTCCAAACTTGTTCCGCCGCTTGTTCAGGGAAAGCCCCTGGCGGGCCGGGCTGGTTTGTTTACCTGCCGTGTCCACAGGTTCGGCCAATCGCGGCTCCCAGTGGCTGCCGTTTGCTGCTCCAGGCCAATGGGAGCTGCTGGAAGCGGCACAGGCTGAGGGACGTACTGGCTGCCGCTTCCAGCAGCTCCCATTGGCTTGGAACAGCGAACGGCAGCCACTGGGAGCCGCGATTGGCCGAACCTGTGGACACGGCAGGTAAACAAACCAGCCCGGCCCGCCAGGGGCTTTCCCTGCACAAGCAGCGGAACAAGTTTGGGAACCACTGATCTAATTTGTCTAGGGCCCTCTGTATCCTGTCCCTACCCTCCGGCGTATCTACCACTCCTCCCAGTTTAGTGTCATCTGCAAACTTGCTGAAGGTGCAGTCCACACCATCCTCCAGATCATTTATGAAGATATTGAACAAAACCAGCCCCAGGACCGACCCCTGGGGCACTCCACTTGATACTGGCTGCCAACTAGACATGGAGCCATTGGTCACTACCCGTTGAGCCCGACAATCTAGCCAGCTTTCTATCCACCGTATAGTCCGTTAATCCAGCCCATACTTCTTTAACTTGCTGGCAAGAATACTGTGGGAGACCGTGTCAAAAGCATTGCTAAAGTCAAGGAATAACATGTCCACTGCTTTTCCTTCATCCATGGAGCCAGTTATCTCGTCATAGAAGGCAATTAGCTTAGTCAGGCATGACTTGCCTTTGGTGAATCCATGCTGACTGTTCCTGATCACTTTAATCGCCTCTAAGTGCTTCAAAATTGATTCCTTGAGGACCTGCTCCATGATTTTTCCAGGGACTGAGGTGAGGCTGACTGGCCTGTAGTTCCCAGGATCCTCGTTCTTCCCTTTTTTAAAGATGGGCACTACATTAGCCTTTTTCCAGTCATCTGGGACCTCCCCCGATCGCCATGAGTTTTCAAAGATAATGGCCAATGGCTCTGCAATCACATCTGCCAACTCCTTTAGCACTCTCGGATGCAGCGCATCCGGCCCCATGGACTTGTGTTCGTCCAGCTTTTCTAAATAGTCCCGAACCATTTCTTCCTTCACAGAGGGCTGGTCACCTCCTCCCCATGCTGTGCTGCCCAGTGCAGTAGTCTGGGAGCTGACCTTGTTCGTGAAGACAGAGGCAAAAAAAGCATTGAGTACATAAGCTTTTTCCACATCCTCTGTCACTAGGTTGCCTCCCTCATTCAGTAAGGGGCCCACACTTTCCTTGACTTTCTTCTTGTTGCTAACATACCTGAAGAAACCCTTCTTGTTACTCTTAGCATCTCTTGCTAGCTGCAACTCCAGGTGTTTTTTGGCCTTCCTGATTTTACTCCTGCATGCCCGAGCAATATTTTTATGCTCTTCCCTGGTCATTTGTCCAATCTTCCACTTCTTGTAAGCTTCTTTTTTGTGTTTAAGATCGGCAAGGATTTCACTGTTAAGCCAAGCTGGTCACCTGCCATATTTACTATTCTTTCTACACATCGGATGGTTTGTTCCTGCAACCGCAATAAGGATTCTTTAAAATACAGCCAGCTCTCCTGGACTCCTTTCCCCCTCATGTTATTCTCCCAAGGGATCCTGCCCATCAGTTCCCTGAGGGAGTCAAAGTCTGCTTTCCTGAAGTCCAGGGTCCGTATTCTGCTGCTCTCCTTTCTTCCTTGTATCAGGATCCTGAACTCGACCATCTCATGGTCACTGCCACCCTGGTTCCCATCCAATTTTGCTTCCCCTACTAATTCTTCCCGGTTTGTGAGCAGCAGGTCAAGAAGAGCTCCGCCCCTAGTTGGTTCCTCCAGCACTTGCACCAGGAAATTGTCCCCTACGCTTTCCAAAAACTTCCTGGATTGTCTGTGCACCGCTGTATTGCTCTCCCAGCAGATATCAGGATGATTAAAGTCGCCCATGAGAACCAGGGCGTGCGATCTAGTAACTTCCGTTAGTTGCCAGAAGAAAGCCTCGTCCACCACATCCCCCTGGTCCGGTGGTTTATAGCAGACTCCCACCACTACATCACCGTTGTTGCTCACACTTCTAAACTTAATCCAGAGACTCTCAGGTTTTTCTGCAGTTTCATACTTTAGCTCTGAGCAGTCATACTGCTCCCTTACATACAGTGCAACTCCCCCACCTTTTCTGCCCTGCCTGTCCTTCCTGAACAGCTTATATCCATCCATGACCGTACTCCAGTAATGTGAGTTACCCCACCAAGTCTCTTTTATTCCAATCACGTCATAATTCCTTGACGGTGCCAGGGCTTCCAGTTGTCCCTGCTTGTTTCCCAGGCTTCTTGCATTTGTGTATAGGCACTTGAGATAACTTGCTGTTTTGTCCTGCTTTCTCAGTATGAGGCAGGAGTCCTCCCCTCTTGAGCTCTCCTGCTCGTGCTTCCTCCTGATATCCCACGTCCCCACTTACCTCAGGGCTTTGGTCTCTTTCCCCCCGTGAACCTAGTTTAAAGCCCTCCTCACTAGGTTAGGATCTGTCTGGGATCTGTCCAGGATCTCTGCTTTCAGCTGGGGATAGTCTGCCACAGCCTCCGCAGCCAGATCGTAGGAGGCCTTCTGGGCCTCCCCACACAGGAATGGGGTGAGGATGCCAGGCCACTGATCTTGGGGCCAGGCCTCCCACAGGGCTGCCCTCTTGAAGGCCAGGAGGTATGCCTCCACATCATCCTCCCACGTCATTTTCTGCAGAGAGTTGCTGGCCCATATGGTCCACGTCCCGTCGTGGCCGTGGCTCAGCTCTGGGAGGACCTTCTCCTGGTTCACCACTTCCTGCAACAGGGCGCAGTCCTGGGCAGCCTGGCTCATCAGCAGGCAATTGGTCTCCTGCTGCAGCTGTCCCGCCTCCTGTTGGGCGGCTGCCTGGACCCAGGTAGCCTCCTGTTGGGCTGCTGTGGCTTGCAGCAGCGCCTTGACTGTGCCATCCATCTTGGGGACGAGGTTGGGGGATTGGCGCACCCTGGATTAAGTCCACAACATGGTAAATCCCACTTCTCACACCATGTGTGGCAAATGGCCAATGCTATTGTGGTGGGTCCCACATTTTGACTTGGAGCAGTGGGTCAGGGTGCCGTCCCTGCCCCTATTCTTGGGCTCCACTAGTGCCCTGGAGGGGGAGAGAAAGGGAGCAGGGAAGGGGCCCAGGTCCGCCCCCTACTCCAGTCCTAGTTCCTTCAGCTTCATAGGCTTCTTACCCTCTTTCCCCTTGGACAGGGTTTCTCTCGGTCCTCTGGACTGGGGGAATCCCTCTGCCCTGCTTGGGCAGGCTCTCCCTTCCCTTGGTTCTCTGATTCTCTGGTCAAGACCAGTACGCCTCCAAACTACACTCAGCTCTCCTTCCCTCCTCCTGTGTGACCAAAGCAGGGGTTTTTATTGGAGGGGGGGGGGGCTTAATTGGCTCCAGGTGCTCTAATTAACCTATAGTAACCTCTCCTTAGTCCACAGGGACTAAAGCTCTGGTGATGCTGTGTTCATATACCTCCCGTCTATTACTCTCCTGCTGCCCTCTGGCCCTGCTGTATCACAATACATCTATTGCAGAGCCTGTCCAGATACTGGCCTCTGCACAAGGATCAAAACCACAACAAGAACGAATATCCTTAACAGAAATAAAACATCCATTCATTTACTCTGAGCCTCTGTAGGAATATAACCTAACTGATACACAAGAACTCCAGTTTACAGCTAATACCTAGAACTACATGTTACACAACATTTAACTGACCTGGAGAATTCATTGCCGCAAGATGCTGTTGAGGCCAAGAGCTTAGTAGGATTCAGAAAAGGATTGGATATTTCTATGGCTAATGAGGACATCTCCAGTTACATGAGAGGGGGGTAAAACTTTTGTTGTTAGAAAGGATACAAACTCTCATGCTTCAGGGCATGAGCCAACCACAAACAGATGGGGTCAGGAAGAAACTTTCCCTCTGAGAAGGGTTATTCCATAATTGTCCAGTAGGGGGTTCCTTGTACCTTTCCTCTGAAGCAGCTGGTGCTTGTCAGGCTGAGACAGGGTGCTGGCCTACGTGGACCCCTGAACTGATCCAGTATGGCAATTCCTGTGTTATATGCCCATTTGTTGTAAGACCACTGCAGAGAATTACCTCCCCAGAGCCAATCACCCCCAAATCCTTCACCCCTGCTCCTCCCAGACAGCACAGCTCTGTATTAGCCCAATTTGACGCCCAACAATGTGCTTTGGACTGACCCATTTATGAAAAGATCTATCTGACATCTACAGACATGGTGCCTTACACCTTAGACAGATACACGTGTATCAACAGCAAAGTTAGATAGATCATAGGTACTGCCTGAATGGTTTGGCTTTATAAAGTATTACTTGCAGGTGCCCGCACAATGCTTCGAGCTCTCTCACAACACATCAAGCAATCATAGAATCCTAGAAGATCAGGGTTGGACGGGACCTCAGGAGTTCACCTAGTCCAACCCCCTGCTCAAGGCAGGACCAACACCAACTATGGTAATGATAGAACAGTACTCGGTACTGCCAGTAGACATAGATTCAAACAGATGCTGAAAACTGCCTGGCATCAGCAAGGCACAGAGCTGATTGATGATTTCCTGGCGGATCAGTTGACAGAACTGAAATTTTCTGTGGGAACTCCCTAGGCTGTCCAAACCACCCGGCTCCTAAGGATCACAGGCTCCATGAGCTAGCCAGCTCCGTGCATGGCGTGCCTGGCAGGTGGGCAGGCTGCCTGCCTTCTCAGTTCCCCGGGATGAGGGTGGCTGGCTCCCTGGCAGGCCGGCTCTCTGCCCAGCAAGCCAGCCATGGCGATGGCTGGGCCACTGGTAACCAGCTTTGAAGCCTGGGATTTTTCAGAAATGTCCCGTTCTGAGAGAAATTGGGCAGTTTTACTTTCTTCCAATTAGGAACAAGACCAACTGGAAAAGTACCATGGGGATGGAAATTCAATGTGTGAAGGATCCAGAGTGAAGAAGTGTGGTCTTGTGGCTAGCTCTAGATCTGGATTTGGTTTCTGGCTTTGCCACAGATCCCTTGGGCAAGTCACTTAATCTCTCTGCCCATCAGCTCTCCATCTGGGAAATGAAAGTAGTGATCCTTTCTTTGATTAGCAATGCTGCAGGACAGGCCTGTCTCTTAGGGTGTCTCTGTGCAGTGCTTAGCACAATGGGTCCTCAGGCTTCGTACTATTGTAGCAATAATAAATAAATCACAGGACCCACAGTTATTCCCCTACCTCCCTCCCTTCCCCAGCTGCCTGGACTTTGTGGCCCTCTGGAAAGCTGTATATAACCATGTGATGGCCATGCACAGGGCTCAGCATAGCTTTAGCCCAGGGGTCGGCAACCTATGGCATGCGTGCCAAAGACGGCACGAGAGCCGATTTTTAATGGCACGCTGCTGCCTGCCGGGTCCCAGCCACCGGCCCCGCTCAGCCCGCTGCCGAACCCAGCAGCAGCGTGCCATTAAAAATCCTGCCCGCCCTGGCCCGCTCTTCTCTGCCCCCCCCCCCCCCACCTTGGGGGCAGGGTGAAGAAGCTTGGTCCTGCTGGCTGCTGCTGCAGGGCAGGCGAGCTCCCCCCTCCCCCGCCTCTTCCCCCAGCTTGCTGGGTCCTGCCCCTCCTCCCCTCTCTCCCTGCCGCTGATCAGCTGATGGCCCTTGCGAGGGAGGGGGAGAAGCCCAGCCGCGGAAGAGGTGAGGGCGGGGCCCTGGGGATGGGGAGGGGGCTGGGGGGTGAGGGGTGTGTGTGTGTGTGTGTGTGTGTAATCAGGGCTTATCCCCTCCAGCCTCCTGACATGAGCCACTCTGGGCAGGGGGCTAGGAGCACCCCCATGACCACAGCCCCCAGCCCTCTGCCCTGACCCCTACACTCCCCCCACACTACCAGCCCTCTGCCCTGACCCCTGCACCCCCCATGACCCCAACCCTGACACCAGCACCACCCACACATACCCAGCCCCCCGACACCCCATGCCCTGACTCCTGCTCCCCCTCACATGCCCCCAGCCTTCTGCCCTGACTCCTGCACCCCCCACACATACCCAGCCCCCCACACCCCATGCCCTGACTCTTGCACCCCCCACATTCCCACCCCCACCCTGAGCACCAAACGGGAGCTTCTGCACCCCCCCCACACACACATTCCCACCTGCAGCCCTCGCACCCAATGGGAGCTGCTCAGGTAAGCACTCCACACCCAAACCTCCTGCCCCAACCCTGACCCCCTCCCTCATTCTAGCTCCTGGCCAGACCGTGCACCCCAACCTGCTCCTTCACCCCCAGCCCTGTGCACTCCCACCCTCAGCTCAATGTAGAGAAAGGAAGAGAATGGGCTAGAACCAGGGAGAAGGTAGGTGCCCACTGTATGTGGGCAGGGCCGGGATCCAAGACCGGCAGCGGGCTGAGCAGGGCCCTGGCTGGCAGGAGCCGGTGGACGGAGCCCCAGACTGGCAGCGGGCTGATTGGCAGCCGGCTGAGCCGCTCGGCCCACTGCAGGTCTGGGGTCCTGGCCGCTGGCCCCACTCAGCCTGCTCCTGGTCTGGGGTTCTGGCTGCTGGCCCCTTGCCAGCCGGGGTCCCAGCCGCAGGCCCCGCTCGGCCCACTGCCGGTCTGGGGTCCCGGCCCCGCTCGGCCCGCTGCCGGTCTGGGGTCCCGGCTGCCGGCCCCTTGCCAGCCGGGGTCCCAGCCGCAGGCCCCGCTCAGCCTGCTGCCGGCCTAGGTGAACGGAACCCCAGGCTGGCAGCGGGCTGAGCGGGCCGGCGGCGTAAGATCAGCATTTTAATTTAATTTTAAATGAAGCTTCTTAAACATTTTGAAACCCTTGTTTACTTTACATGCGACAATAGTTTAGTTATATCATGTACAGACTTAACGTTAAAATGTATTCCTGGCACGTGAAACCGTCAATGAAAGTGAATAAATGAAGACTTGGCCGCTGCTGAACGGCTGCCGACCCTGCTGTAGCCTCACATGGGGCCTCAGCGTGGGGTGTGGTTTGAACGGCAGCACCAGGAGCTGGGTGTGTAAAACAACAATGGCAAACAGGAAACAACCCGAAGAGCAATTGCTACGATAGAGCCCCAGCTCAAGGGGGGGCGGGAACCTGGGCCTGGAGAACAAAGGGGCGCTGGTGATGGGAAGTCCTAAGTCCCCTCCACTACTGGGGCTGCCCCCGTCCGTGTCTTTCCCTTGGCGAATGGTGCAAGGCAGAGGCCATCGGCTATGGTAGGAGGGCTGCTACAATGGCACTACTGGCCAGTGGTAATGCTGCCGCAGCTTCTGCTTTCAGGGCCAAGGGCTGCACGTTCAAGCCCCAGCACTTTGCTGAAGGCTCCTTCTTTCTCCAGCACCGAGAGGTTCTGAGCACATACGGCTCCCTTCTGGAGCATTGTATCCTTGAGGTGGAGGCAGGGCCAGGGCAAGCGCCGATGGTCTGAACCTGCTTTGGTTCTTGGGAGCTGAGCTTCGGTGTGTTGTGGTTGTTACTGGGGTATCCCAGTCAGGCTCTAGGAAGTCGCAGAGACCTGCAAATAGGGCTGGGGTTGCTTGGATCAAGGCCTAGAGACTCCCGAGTGAGGCATGGAACTGCCAGCTTTCCCGATCACTTCTGCACTGCAGGGGCATGCACCCAGCACCAAGCAAACTCCCACAGTCCACCTGCACCAGGCTCCTGGCAGAACCTGGCTGTTCCAAAGTCTCACTCAGGAAGGTGCCGGGGGGGAGGCCCCGGTTATGCCGATGCCTTTGCTGTGCTAGGTCTTGCAAAGCATAGATGGCAACTGCTCTGAAGGCTGCTTCATTCTCCTACTGGCTCCACTGTGAGTCCCACAGCTCCATGCGTAGGGCTTTCCCTCAGCGCTGCTTCCAGCAGGGGAAGCATGTGCAGAGGTGGTGGGGGAAGCCGCTCATTCCTGGGAACCAGAGGAGCTGGGCTGTGCTCAGAAGGGGCTCAGAGCTTGGGGCCGCAGAGGGGCTGTCAAGGTGGGGGCAGCTCTGTGTGCATGTGGAGAGGCAACTCTGTCTAAGCCCCATAACTCTGCCGTCCCTTACTGGCATCTCATGGCCCCACATTAACCACGGGGTGATGTCCCTTTTGTGCTGAAGGGCCCCTTCCCCAGGGTGCTGGGAATGCGTTCAGGTCTGCATTGCGGCTCTCTGCCCCTGCGTGGCTAACGCCCAAACCCCAGTACCATTGCATGGTGCCAGGGCATGGGGAAGAGGAGATGGAAGGAAGGTGTCGCCTTCAGAAATTGGGGAGGATCCCTTTAAATAATTGTGAGCTGAGCACAGTGAGCTCCCCTCGAGGGCTCTTGAAGGGATGCTCCCCAACTCCTATTCACTAGGGTGGGAGGAAGAGGAGCGGGATGGGGGAGACAAGAACAGAAGGCACAGAGGAAGAGATGGGCAGGAAGGGGGCTGTGGCTTTAAAGATCGAAGGCTTCTTTGGGTTCCCAGAAGATGCAAGCACTGTCTGAAAATGCCTCCCTCTTCCCCACTCCCCATCAACTGCGAGCCATACTCAGGCCTCCCGCCCCATGCAGTGTGGTTTACGTGTGGCTGCCTCTCTGCTCAGCACATGCTGCACCGGCTTTCCCACACCCGCCTGTTTGCAGGAAAGGGAAAAAAAATAAATCTGTGTCAGCCTGGCCTGGTTTCCGAGCAGACATGAGGTGGGGGACCCAGCGCCAGCCCCGATGGCCTGGCCTGGCCTGGCCCGGAGAGGTGATGTAGGGAGTGGACTGGAAGGTAGTTCGCCTGCTTCCTGCCCCCGACACACACTCTGTGGGGATCTCTGGTGCTGACAGAGTACCATGGGATTCCCACACATGTGCACGTGAACTCTCTCTCTCTCTCTCACACACACACACAGATTACCATAAGGATCTTGCTTACACACATACAAAATACTAAGGGGATCTCTCTCTCTCACACACACACACACACACACACACACACACACACACACACACACACTCTCTCTCTCTCTCTCTCTCTCTCTCTCTCTCTCAGGGTAACATGGGATTTCAGGCCCGCACACTCAGGATGCATGGGATCTCAGGCGTGTGTGTGCACGTGCACACACACACACACAGAGTATCAGAAATGTCAGCCAAGCACACACATCATATTTACAGACTCGACAGGTAAATTACACTCAGAGCCCCCTTTATCTTGCACCTGTGGAACCCAAACCGGGGCTCCCAGCAGAAGGAAGTGAGCCTGGGAGGAAACAGGGTTGCCAACCTGCAAGGCACAAGCTGGCCCCATTGGGCCCAGAATCAGCTGGTGCTGCTGACAAAGTGGGCAGTCTGGTGCCGGGCATTGGTGGGTCGGCACATCTCCCAGCAAGCCTCCCTGGCTGGATTATCCAGCTCCCCTTCCCTGGCGGGGCGCGTGTGCTACTACAGGGTGTCTCCACCGCACCGACACAGCTGTCCCGCAGGGGCACCATTTCACCTCTCCCAGCTCCAGAAGGGTCCAGGTAGCCCAGCCCATTTATCTGTGAGTGCTTCTCCGTCTGTTCTGGGTCTTCGGAGCTCCAGTGCCCCCAGGCACATCCCTTCCCCGACAGAGTCCCCATGGCACGTGTGGCTTGGCTCAGCACGTGCTGGGCCGACGAGGCCTTTGCTACGACCTGACCCAATCTCCTCTCCCTGCAGGCTCTGGAGCAGTACATTTCCAGTGCTCCCAGTGACTGGGGGCAGGCGTGGGAGGAGGGAAAGCCCCCTCCCACTTCTCTGCAGTTTGAATGGCGAAGGACAGCCTGTCTGCCGGAGCAGCTGTCTGTCTGCTTGCTCAGCGGCGGACCGGTGCTCACCTTTAACCCGAGGTTCCCCTTGACGCAGCGGTCCCACCTGCCTCCGGCTGGGGTCAGTGCCATGAGCGGATGTGTGGGAAAGCAAAGGCTGTTGCAGTCAAACAGCAGACAGGGGTTGTGCAGAGCCTGCGGGCTGGGGGCTCCCAGCTCTACACGGCTGATACAGCCCTTTTCTTAGGGGAAGTGGGGGCTGCTTCTGCCTGTTCAAATCCTGAGTCAGGTCACACATGTAATGAGTTTGTCATGTTATCCTAGTCCCTAGCTGGAGTGAAGCCAAAGACCAGCATGCGCCTGTAGCCATGTCCTCGTGTGCCCCTTCAATCCACAGCTAGCTGTCCCAGGACATGGCTTCTGCCAGACTCACAGCCTTGCCTTCTTGGGTTTGGCTCCTGCTACGTCCCCTGAATGCTCAGCCCTGTGCCCAAGGACTCCAGCAATGCCCGCTGAATAGCCAGCTCTTGTCATGCCCATACAACGCCCAGCCCCTGTATGCCCCTGGAACCCACAAGCACATTCCCATGGCGAGGCTTGCCATCACGCCCCTAGGCTCCCCAACCTTTCTGGCATCCTCATGCCTTGGTTGCTCTTGTGCACCTTAAGTTGCTAGAGCATCTCTGCCAACCCATCTCCAGAGCCATCTCTTACTCATGGGTGGGCTACGGACATCTGCCTGGGATCAGCGTCTGGCATACCACGGGGCCCACATGAGGTGCTGGCATGACAGACTGCAGGAAGGCATCAGAATGCAATGGGGCAGATCCTGCATTGGAACCACGGAGCCTGAATTCAGCCCCAGATCTGACTAGTGCAAAGGGGACCAAGCCAGCAGTCCTGTAAGCACCGCAGGATCTATCGAGAGCAAACCCCAATCTCCCTCTCTCGTGGTACTGGATCTGGCTAGTAAATCCCTGGGGGAGCCAAATGCCAGTCTCTGTTCCTCAGGCAGCAGGATGTAGACACTAGCCCCTGAGCAGACTAGCAAATGGCTTTTGGCATCAGCTGGGTTTCCACATCCCTTCAAGAATTGCTTGCATTTCCCAAAGCCAGGCAGGGTCCTGCGGTCTCCCTGTGCTCGCTGGAGATCTGCCTTCCAGGAGGCACCAACTCAGCAGCTCCTGGGAAAGGCCTATGCCCCTCCCACCTGCAATCAGGAATAATTACAGGGCAAGAGCCTCTGCCCACTAGCAAAGGGGAGACTTCCTTAGAAACTCCAGTAGATTGCCTTGTACCTTGTCTTACCTGTGATCTTGAATTAAGGAGCCATTCGCAAATGCCCTTGAGTGCTCTGCTGTGGCTGCCAGGCTGTTCGGTGAAGTCCTGCTCCTGCTTGTTTACTGCCCACAGCAAGGAGGGTCATGCTATAGACCGGGCAGCAGAGCAGGGGTCACTGCCTGGACCCTTGGTCTGAAAGAGTGACTGTTGCATGAGCAGTTGTGAATTGTGAGCAGGTTGCACAGAGGTTTTATTTCGATTGCTCGGTCTCGTTGTTCTAAATGGGGCAGTGCCCTGAGCACCTCAGTGGTGGACCCCCACTGAGATAGACTCACCCACTGCAATTAGTGCAGTGCAGGCCCCAGAGGGGAGCGTAGCAGAGGAACAATGAGAGCCAGAAACCCGCCCAGTGCCGTGTGCCATTAGGAACCACCTCCAGCTGCTGTGAGTTAGTTTCTTGTCGGTGGGGCCTTCTAGATTCTTCCCGGAAGTGGGTGTATCTAGTTCAGGGGTGGGCAAACTTTTTGGCCTGAGGGTCACATCAGGTGTCCAAAATTGTATGGCGGGCCGGTTAGGGGAGGCTGTGCCTCCCCAAACAGCCAGGCCCCCCAGGACTCCTGCCCCATCCACCCCTCCCTGACCCCGGACTGCCCCCGGACCTCCTGCCCCTGACTGCCCCCCACCCCCATCCAACCCCCCCTCTCCTTCCTGACTGCCCCCTGGAACCCCTGCCCCCATTCAACCCCCCTGTTCCTTGCCCTCTGACCACCCTGACCCCTATCCACACCTCCACCCCCTCACCACCACCCCAAACTCCCCTGCCCTCTATCCAACCCCCTGCTCCCTGCCCGCTTACCGCACTGCCTGGAGCCCTGGTGGCTGGCGGTGCTACAGCCGCGTCGCCCAGAGCACCAGGACAGGCGGCCGCACCGCCCGGCTGGAGCCAGCCACGCACCGCGCAGCCCAGAGACCGGGTCAGGCCGGGCTCTGCAGCTGTGCTGCCCGGCAAGAGCTTGCTGCCCCCCTGCCCAGAGCATTGTGCCGGCAGCGCAGTGAGCTGAGGCTGTGGGGGAGGGGGAACAGCACGGGAGGGGCCAGGGACAAGCCTCCCGGGCCGGGAGCTCAGGGGTCGGGCAGGAGGGTTCCCGCAGGCCAGATGTGGCCCACGGGCCATAGTTTGCCCAGGTCTGATCTAGTGGCTACAGAGGTCCATCCTGCTCTCATGCAGCAAGAAGACCCATATGATTAGTATTTAGTATAGCGCCCGGGAGCCCAGTCCTAGAGCAGGACCCCACCTTGTTCAGTGCTGTACAGACAGAACAATAAGATGGTCCCTTCCCAAGGAGCTCCCAGTCTAAGGCCCAGATCCTCCAAGGTATTGAGGCTCCTCACTTCCACTGATTGCAGTGGGGGTACCTGTTGGGATGGAGTCCACCTGCAGGAGGAGCTGGGAATCCCAGCCAAGGAGAAGCAATGTTCAAAGATACAAATGGAAGAAGAGTCAGCTGGGAAGAAGCAAAGAGGTGGCAGCACTGGAGGTGCAGATCCCACCCTCACAGGAACTGTCCAGCCCATGTACACGTCTCTCTAATGTGTCTCTCGATCTCTCCTCTGGGTGCAAAGAGAGACGAGCTCGTTCGCCTCAGTGGAGCTGAGACAGTAATGAGGAAAGGGAATCAGGGACGTGCGGGGACATTGGCTGCTTGCTGCACCATGGAGCGCACTTGGGTTGATGGGATTTCCATCTCCTCTTGTCCTGCGGCAACGGTGGGGGAAAGCAGAGCCAGCACAGGCTCTCTGTGGCGGAAGGGAAGGGGGCTTGGCTGTTGTTCACCGTAGGCAGCCTGGGTTCACGAGTGAAAAGGACTTGGGTGGTCTGGGTATGTTCAAAGCACAAAGCTACCACTGAGGGCTGAATCATAGAATCATAGAATATCAGGGTTGGAAGGGACCTCAGGAGGTCATCTAGTCCAACCCCGTGCTCAAAGCAGGACCAATCCCCAACTAAGTCATCCCAGCCAGGGCTTTGTCAAGCCTGACCTTAAAAATATCTAAGGAAGGAGATTCCACCACCTCCCTGGGTAACGCATTCCAGTGTTTCACCACCCTCCGAGTGAAAAAGTGTTTCCTAATATCCAACCTAAACCTCCCCCTCTGCAACTTGAGACCATTACTCCTTGTTCTGTCATCAGCTACCACTGAGAACAGTCTAGAGCCATCCTCTTTGGGACCCCCTTTCAGGTAGTTGAAAGCAGCTATCAAATCCCCCCTCATTCTTCTCTTCCGCAGACTAAACAATTCCAGTTCCCTCAGCCTCTCCTCATAAGTCATGTGCTCCAGTCCCCTAATCATTTTTGTTGCCCTCCGCTGGACGTTTTCCAATTTTTGCACATCCTTCTTGTAGTGTGGGGCCCAACACTGGACACAGTACTCCAGATGAGGCCTCACCAATGTCGAATAGAGGGAAACGATCACGTCCCTCGATCTGCGGGCAATGCCCCTACATATACATCCCAAAATGCCATTGGCCTTCTTGGCAACAAGGGCACACTGTTGACTCATATCCAGCTTCTCGTCCACTGTAACCCCTAGGTCCTTTTCTGCAGAACTGCTGCCGAGCCATTCGGTCCCTAGTCTGTAGCGGGGCATGGGAGTCTTCTGTCCTAAGTGCAGGACTCTGCACTTGTCCTTGTTGAACCTCATCAGATTTCTTTTGGCCCAATCCTCTAATTTGTCTAGGGCCCTCTGTATCCTATCCCTACCCTCCAACGTATCTACCTCTCCTCCCAGTTTAGTGTCATCTGCAAACTTGCTGAGGGTGCAATCCACACCATCCTCCAGATCATTTATGAAGATATTGAACAAAACCGGCCCGAGGACCGACCCTTAGGGCACTCCACTGGATATCGGCTGCCAACTAGACATGGAGCCATTGATCACTACCTGTTGAGCCCGACAATCTAGCCAATTTTCTGTCCACCTTATAGTCCATTCATCCAGCCCATACTTCTTTAACTTGCTGGCAAGAATACTGTGGGAGACCGTGTCAAAAGCTTTGCTAAAGTCAAGGAACAACACTTCCACCGCTTTCCCCTCATCCACAGAGCCAGTTATCTCTACCACCTCTACTCAAGAGAGCTCCTGGAGTAGGGTAAGGGGTGGGGTTGCATTGAGGAGCATCAGCAGAGCTCACCCGGGTGTGTATCAGGGCGGCTGGAAGGGAAACCTGGACTCAAGTAGCAGAGCTGGTGGGGGCATCAGGTAAGAGTGAAAAGCACAGGCAGAGCTGTGTGATGGGACCCAGGAAGAGCAGGTTAGATCAGGACTGAGGACTTTGTGTGGGGTGGGGGGGAGGATGGGGACTTGGAGCTGGACTAGCCAGGGATGCTGGAACAATGTGTATAGTGGCGGTGCTGAGAGCCATTGAACCAAACTGCAAACCCTGGATATCATGGAAACCACTTCAATTCAGCAGTGCTGCAGCAGCCCCCGCACCTCTACTCCCGGCCCCTATGAGATTCCAAGGCTGGAAGGGACCATTGTGATCATCTAGTCTGACCCCCTGGGTAACACAGGCCACAGAACTTAGCCAAAGTAATTCCTGGAGCAAAGCGTCTCGAAAAACATCCAATCCTGATTTAAAATGGTCAGTGATGGGAGAAGCCACCATGACCCTTGGTAAGTTGTTCCAAGGGTTAATTACCCTCAGTGTTAAACATTTACACTTTATTTCTAATATTAATTTTTCTAGCTTCAGCTTCCAGCCATTGGATCGTGTTCGAGCTTTTCTGCTGGACTGAAGAGCCCATTATCAAACATTTATTCCCCATATAGGTACTAATAGACTGTGAACAAGTCACTTTCTTTTTGTTAAGCTAAATAGATTGAGCCGAGTGAGTCTCTCACTATGTCGTGTTTTCCAATCCTTTAGTCATTCTCAGGGCTCGTCGCTGAACTCTCTCTAATTTAGCAACATCCTTCTTGAGCTGTGGGCACCAGAGCTGGACACAGGATTCCAGCAGCGGTCGCACAAGTGCCCCGAATAGACATAAATTAACCTCTCTACTCACACTCACGATTCCCCTGTTCATGGATCCCAGGATCGCACAAGCTCTCTTGGCCACAGCATCGCACTGGGAGCTCCAGTTCAGCTGATTATCCACCATGCCCTTTCTCTTCTTCAGTCACTGCTGCCCAGGATATGTCCCTCATCCAGCAGTGCCTGTGAGCTCCAATCTGGAGCAACACTGGGACGCTGTTGTGCTAGGCACTGTACAAATACAGTCCCTGCCCCAAAGGGCTTACAAAGGGCTAATACAAAGACAACCAGTGGATGCAGACAGACAGATGGGGAGTACAGGGTGACAATACTGGCCAGCAACAATGGGCAGAGGGCTCAGTGCATCAGCTGTCTGGCCAGTGTCAAGTTCTGTGCAGGCATTACAGCAGAGGAGATCATCTCTGATCTTTCATCTAGCCATCAACTCATCACCTCTGGGATGTGGCCAAAGGTCAAATCCTCAGCTGGTGTAAATCAGTAAAGTTCCATTGAATTCAGTGGAGCTATGCTGATTTACACCTGCTGGGGTTCTGTCCTAGTGGCATCAATGGAGCTATGCTGATTTACACCCACAGGGGTTCTGGCCCATTGCATCAGTGCAGCTATCCCAATGTAGGCCTGCTTAGGATCTGGCACCAAGCAAAGAGAATTGCAGACCTAAAGGGATTTTATTTGAAGACAATCTGAGTAACTGAGAAAAGGTTGGAGGGGGAACCTCAGCTCCATCTTAATGAACTAGGCATGACAGTGTGTGGGAAAGGAGCTTGGGAAGCATGTTGAACTGATTTGGATCAGTGGCACTATGGAAATATAAGGGGTTAGTCAGGGATGAACATAAGAACGGCCTAACTGGCTCAGAACAAAGGTCCATCTAGCCCAGTAACCTGTCTTCCAACAGTGGCCAATGCCAGATGCCCCAGAGGGAATGTACAGAACAGGTGATCATCAAATGATCCATCCCCTATTGCCCATTCCCAGCTTCTGGCAAACAGAGGCTAGGGACACCATCCCTGCCCATTCTGGCTAATCGCCATTGGTGGACCTATCCTCCATGAATTTATCTAGTTCTTTTTTGAACCCTGCTATAGTCTTGGCCCTCACAACATCCTCTGGCAAGGAGTTCCACAGGTTGACTGTGCATTGTGAGGAGAAATACTTCCTTTTGTTTGTTTTAAACCTGCTGCCTATTCATTTCATTTGGTGACCCCTGGTTCTTGTGTTCTGAGAAGGAGTAAATAACACTTCCCAATCTACCCAGTCATGATTTTATAGACCTCTATCATATCCCCCCCTTAGCCATCTCTTTTCCAAACTGAACAGTCCCATTTTATTAATCTCTCCTTATATGGCAGCCATTCCACACCCCTAATCATTTTTGTTGCCCTTTTCTAAACCTTTTCCAATTCCAGTGTATCTTTTTTGAGATGGGGAGACCACATCTGCACACGGTATTCAAGATGTGGGCGTACCATGGATTTATATAGAGGCAATATGATAGTTTCTGTCTTATTATCTATCCCTTTCTTAATGATTCCCAACATTCTGTTGGCTTTTTTGACTGCCGCTGCACACTGAGTGAATGATTTCAGAGAACTATCCACACTGACTCCAAGATCTCTTGCTTGCGTGATAACAGCTAATTTAGACCCCATCATTTTATATGTATAGTTGGGATTCTGTTTTCCAATGTGTGTTGCAGTTCAAATACAAGACAGAACAAGGCTTTAAGCAAGCGAGCAGGCTGGTCTGCCGACGGGCTGCCCGCCTGTCAGCTTTCCACCCTCTCCTTTATTCTCTCTCTCCACCCGCGCATTACATACTCCAACAGATAAAAGGAATACACTGGCTTTGTATAATATTCTTATTTACCAATATCTATCTACCGCATTCCTTGCTCTCGGGCCTTGAGCCCAGTCCTGGGAGGCTTCCCACGGTTCCTGTCATCTGGGCGAGATTCCAAGGTTCATGCCCTTGAGAGGAGCCGTGTGTGCACTGCTCCTACACAACACTCCGGGTGTGCCTTGAATGTTGCCAAGTGCATGAACCCCGTATGAATCCTACAAATGTGCATTACTTTGCATTTATCAACATTGAATTTCATCCGCCGTTTTGTTGCCCAGTCACTTAGTTTTGTGAGATCCCTCTGTAACTCTTTGCAGTCTGCTTTGGATTTAACTATCATGAGAAATCTTGTGTCATCTACAAATTTTGCCACCTCACTGTTTATCCCTTTTTCCAGATCATTTATGAATATGTTGAATAGGACTAGGCCCAGTACAGATCCCTGGGGGTCACCACTATTTACCTCTCTCCATTCTGAAAACTGACCATTTATTCCTACCCTTTGTTTCCTACCTTTTAACCAGTTACCGATCCATGGGAAGACCATCCCTCTTATCCCATGACTGCTTACGTTGCTTAAGAGCCTTTGGTGAGGGACCTTGTCAAAGGCTTTCTGAAAATCTACATACACTATACCCACTGGATCTCCTTTGTCCACATGCTTGTTGACCCCCTCAAAGAATTCTAGTAGATTTGTGAGGCATCATTTCCCTTGACAAAAACTCTTCCCTGACAAATCGTGTTCATCTATGTGTCTGACAATTTTGTTCTTTACGATAGTTTCAGCCAATTTGCCCGATACTGAAGTGAGGCTTACCGGCCTGTAATTGCCAGGGTCACCTCTGGAGCCTTTTAAAAAAATTGGTGTCACATTAGCTCTCCTCCAGTCATTTGGTACAGAAGCTGATTTAAATGATAGGTTACAGATGACAGTTAGTAGTTCTGCAATTTCACATCTGAGTTCCTTCACAACTCTTGGGTCATACCATCTGGTCCTGGTGACTTATTACTGTTTAGTTTATCAGTTTGTTCCAAAACCTCCTCTAATGACACCTCAGTCTGAGACAGTCCCTCAGATTTGTCACCTAAAAAAATGGCTCAGGTTTGGGAATCCTCTGTCACATCCTCAGCTGTGAATACCAATGCAAACAATTCATTTAGTTTCTCCACAATGGCCTTGTCGTCCTTGAGTGCTCCTTTAGCATCTTGATTGTCCAGTGGCCCCACTGATTGTTTAGCAGGATTCCTGCTTCTGATGTACTTAAATTCCTTTTTGCTATTACTTTTTGAGTCTTTGGCTAGCTGTTTTTCAAATTCTTTTTTGGTCTTCCTAATTATATTTTTACACTTCACTTGCCAGAGTTTATGCTCCTTTCTTTTTTCCTCACTAGGATTTAACTTCAACTTTTTAAGGATGCCTTTTTGCCTCTCACTGCTTCCTTTACTCTGTGGTTTAGCCACGGTGACACTTTTTTGGTTCTCTTACTATGGTTTTTAGTTTGGGGTATACATTTAAGTTGAGCCTCTATTATGGGGTCTTTAAAAAGTTTCCATGCAGCTTGCAGGGATTTCACTTTTTATGCTGTACCTTTTAATTACTGTTTAACTAACTTCCTCATTTTTGTGTAATTCGTTCCCCTTTCTGAAATTAAATGCTACAGTGTTAGGCTGCTGTGGTGTTTTCCCCTGTACAGGGATGTTACATTTTATTATATTATGATCACTATTACTAAGCGGTTCAGCTATATTCAGCTTTTGGACCAGATCATGTGCTCCACTTAGGATGGGGGAAGCCACTGTGTGCAAGGCTCTTGCAAACCTCTCCCCCTGCTTTGGAGGATTTACAAAGCTACTTTCAATTCATGAACCTTTATTCTGGCATTTAAATCCAGGCTGTATTCATGAGGGAGTCAGTTGAGAAATAAACCCAACCTCCTGTGTGGTCTACCCAGAGGGAGTCCTGTGCTCTGTAGGAGAGCTAGAAGAGATGAGGCAAAGCATGGCTGTTCACGTAGATGCCTGCGGGAGAAGTTATCAACTGTATCTATTTTCCTTTCAAATTTCTCTCTCTGCCCCTCTCTGGTCCCCCCTTCCAAACTCTCTGTTTGCATTTCACTCTCCCACTCTCTGCTCCCCTTTTCTCATTAGATCGTTTCTCTCTGGTCTTTTCCCAGTGTCTCCTCAGCAGAATGGGAATCCCAACCATGCCCACCCTGGTCAGATCCTCTCTGCCATCTCGTCTGTGGAAAGTGAGCTGCAATTAAAATAATGGTGTGCAGTGCAGCACACCCATGGGTGTTAGCCAGCTTAAAGGGAGTAGGGAACAAGCCTGGGTCTAACTCCACTGCACCTTTTAGCAAAACTGGATGTATAGATGCACATACAACATCCCCCTAAGATCAACCATGCTCTTCTTGCACTGCAGTTAGGCACAATCCTTCCCCACCCCAGGCCAGCCAGTGCTTGATTGTCATAATTGGTCCCACTGCTACTTTGCTGCCAATGCTGGCATCCGTTCCCATGGCAGCAACCCATGAAGATGTCAGGCGAGACTGTCCTGAGTGGTGAAGTGACCAGGTGTCGGGATCAGCGAGACCAATCAGACATAGGTTCTAGGGGCAGAATGTCATGGGCTCTGGAAGTGAGCCCCACCCTTGGAGTATTTACTGGAGCAGCCGCTTTGGGATTGTGAGTCTCCTTAATGTGCTGGTTCCAATCAGCTCCTCTGACCTGACTCTGCTGGCTGAAGACCTCCGTTGTCTGGGAAAGGCAAAGAAAAAAGCCATCTGACTCTAGCAGCCTGTGGGATGCACGTGTAATTAATAGCGGTTTACTTAGTGGTGGCAGCCGTGTCGAGAAATCAATAGCTTCCCAGCTCCGTCTGCAGAGACGGATTATGCCCTTTTGTTAGCTCAATACAGAACATGGTACAAATGGGATTTAAAATTAGATGTCTACCAGAGTCCATTCCAGGTGGGCACAGGAATCTGGATCTGGTTCATATCCTCCTAGGCTGCACCCAGACTCCGTCCCTATGGGCCCAGGAATCCTGGCTCCCAGCAGATTCATTAGACGCTTCCTCCATTTCAGTGAAGTTGGGCACCAATAGTCAGCTGACCCTCTTCATTATGCCACGGCAATGAGCCCACAGGCTAGTGCTCTGCCTGCATGGCCCAGTGCAGGCTTTGCTAGCCCATGGTCTCCATGCACATAGCCCAGGCCCTGTTATCCTGCACAGCAGGAATGGGTATTGGACATTTCCTCCCAAGACACAGCCCACAGTCCAGCTCAGGGGCAGGGCACTAAAGAGTGGGGTCTAGCCAAAGCTGGATAGAAGATTGGCTGAAGATCAGCGCAGAGATTTCCAGGTGGAACCACAGACTCTGAATCAACTTGACCCTGACATGTGTTCCAAGCAAGCCCATGCTGAGCTGCAGAATGGCTGGGGCTACAATTCTGACCTGAAGCTGATGAGAAATGAAAGCTGGCGAGTTTCCAGGCTGGGTTCAATCTATTCATGCATTTCTTTTTGTGGGTTAGGATCCCCACTTCACTGAGTCTGTATTTAGAGAGCCACAATTTCTATCCGATTGTCTGTGGATCTTCCCATCAGCCACTGACCTCCATGCAGGAGGGGACCACTGGGTGGAGATCTCTCTAAAGGAAGTTGATTGGGCACCAGACCAACTGCTGGCTTGAAGAAAGCACAGTGTCCTTCCAAAATACAATGGGATCAGATCTTTGGAGTGAGAATGCCCCTCCCTTGATGAGATGGAAAGAGATTCTCCAGTGACAGGGGAACCCAGACATCATGAACAGGGCATAACTCCCCACCAGTGACAGAGCCCTGCATGGGCAGCCAACTAGAAGGACATAAAGGACCCAAGAATTCCCCACACAGGACATTGCTAACCCACCAGTCATGCACAGAGATGGTTTGATTTGATGGGGAGCCCTGGAGCTGGCCATCCCAAAGCTAGGGCATTGCTCACCCACCCACCTGCAAAAGAGATGTGGGTGAAGCACAGAAAGCCCTGGCCTCAATCCATCTAGATCAGGGCTGGGGACAATTATTTCTTCAGACAAATGTGTTTCTCTCCCTAGTGGCATGGAAGCTGGAGCTTGAGATGGAAAGCCAAGTCTGGGAAGAGACAGTCACGCCACATTGATCTCAAACCTTCACCTCTTTTCATGTCTCCATCCGCAGGATGAAATGGGTCTGAGTCTGGATCTTGGTCTCACCCCTAACTCCCCAGGGCTGGCAAAGGCAGCACCCTCAGTTCTGGGTGGGGGAGGAACAGTGGGAGGCACCTCGTGCCTCTAAAGTGACCTCCTCTGGCTGATACTCGGTGTCAAAGAACCTAGGATAGGTTGTGGGAACATGGGACCATGAAGAAGAAAGGAAGATCCCACAGGACTGTCACGGGCCAAAGCAGTGTGAATGAGCTGGCAGGGTGGAAAGAGACTGATTTTAAAACCTGTGCAACTAGTGATTGATGTCTAGACAAATTAGAGGATTGGGCCAAAAGAAATCTGATGAGGTTCAACAAGGACAAGTGCAGAGTCCTGCACTTAGGACAGAAGAATCCAATGCACCGCTACAGACTAGGGACCGAATGGCTCGGCACCAGTTCTGCAGAAAAGGACCTAGGGGTTACAGTGGACGAGAAGCTGGATGAGAGTCAACAGTGTGCCCTTGTTGCCAAGAAGGCCAATGGCATTTTGGGATGTATAAGTAGGGGCATAGCGAGCAGATCGAGGGACGTGATCATTCCCCTCTATTCGACATTGGTGAGGCCTCATCTGGAGTACTGTGTCCAGTTTTGGGCCCCACACTACAAGAAGGACGTGGATAAATTGGAGAGAATCCAGCGAAGGGCAACAAAAATGATTAGGGGTCTGGAACACGTGACTTATGAGGAGCGGCTGAGGGAACTGGGATTGTTTAGTCTTCAGAAGAGAAGAATGAGGGGGGATTTGATAGCTGCTTTCAACTACCTGAGAGGTGGTTCCAGAGAGGATGGTTCTAGACTATTCTCAGTGGTAGAAGAGGACAGGACAAGGAGTAATGGTCTCAAGTTGCAGTGGGGGAGGTTTAGGTTGGATATTAGGAAAAACTTTTTCACTAGGAGGGTGGTGAAACACTGGAATGCGTTACCTAGGGAGGTGGTGGAATCTCCTTCCTTAGAAGTTTTTAAGGTCAGGCTTAACAAAGCCCTGGCTGGGATGATTTAGTTGGGGATTGGTCCTGCTTTGAGCAGGGGGTTGGACTAGATGACCTCCTGAGGTCCCTTCCAACCCTGATATTCTAGGATTCTATGATTGGTTTTGGATGCCCCAGAATCACTAGCTGGTTTTCAGCGGTTGATAGAGGTAATCGTGTTGCTGTAATGTGGCATTTGGGGTGGTACTGCACAACGTTTTGATTAAAAAATGAGAATGCTATAAAATGAACATGGCACACATTAAATGAATTGAAACCTGGCTAACTGATAGGTCTGAAAATCTGTTTGTAAATGGAGAATTGTTATTAAGTGGGTCTGTTTCCAGTGGGGTCCCACAGGGATCGTTTCTTGGCCCTGTGCTCTTTAACACTTTTATCTGGAAGAAAACAGAAAATTATGGCTGATAAAGTTTGCGGCGACACAAAGATTGGGAGTGGGAAGTAATGAAGAGGACAGGTCACTGATTTAGAGCAATCTGGATTGCTCGGTAAACTAGGTGCAAGCCAACAATTTGCATTTGAATATGGCTCAGTGTAAACGTTTACATGTAGGAACAAAGAAGGTAGGCCATGTTTACAGGATTGAAATACCGGTAACAATTAACAATAGTGGGCCTGGTTTTCAAAGGTGCTGAATGCCCACAGATCCCATTGACGGCCGCTGAGTACCTTTGAAAATACGCTGAATACCTTTGAAAATACGGCTTTATTTCATATTTGTTTGGAAAAATCTGAGTAAAATTAGGTGACCTTGCTTTGAGCCCCGTGATCCTGAATCTGCTCCCCACCTGTCCCAGTGGTGATATTTACATATCTCAGAAATGGCAGCAGCTGGAAATGTCAAACTTGGTCAGTCTCGAGAAAGGAAAAAGGCAGTTCAAGCTTGATGAGAATTTTGTTCAGCATTTTAAACCGATGAATCTCCAAATTGGGCGTTTCTATGCAATTGCAGGAGACTTTTCTTTTGAGTCTTGACCTGGTATGTTAACCCTGGAGCATGTTAATGAGGCCTTTACTAAAGATGCTTTGGGTTAAGAGCTTCTGGGTTTATCTACTGTAGGGAAAGGACCCACTGCAGATAACAGGGGTCAGCAGCAGGTGTAGCTGAGCATATTTTAGCTGCAGATAGAGACTAAGAGGTTGTGTTTAGCATGGCTGTATCTATAGCCCTCATCACCATAGTATCTGAGCACTGCCCAGTCTTTAATGTATATTACATCAACCCCTCGAGGCAGGACCATGCTGTGAGACAAACTCCCACAGGCAGCGTGTGGTGGAGCAGGGCCTGCCAAGGCCTTGGCTAGTGCCTGAGCCACTGGGCCATCCTTGGTTTTCACAAGGAGTGGGGGATGGAAGGGCAGGTGACAAGCACCATCAGTGACTTGTAGGTAGGAATGGTGTGATTATACACCATGTTTGGCACTACAGGACAGGTGATACAGGCTTCTGGGTGCTGGGCATGAGTGTAGCAGAAATGACACGATCACTACCAGATGCTGGCGATTCACAGATGCTGTGCTACTGTGATATAGCAGAGGGGATGCAGTCGTGTCTCAGTGCGGGGTGTGTGTGTGTGTTTCCTGGGTGCTGTGTTGTGATATAACAGAGGGGCTGCAGTCATGATTCAGTGCTGGGGTTTCCCAGGTGCTGTGATATAGCAGATGGGATGCCATTTTGTCTCAGTGCTGGGGGTTCCCGAGTGCCAGGCTGTGACAAAGCAGAGGGGATGCAGTCGTGTCTCAGTGCTGCGGGTTCCCGGGTGCTGTGACAAAGCAGAGGGGATGCAGCCGTGTCTCAGTGTTGCGGGTTCCCGGGTGCTGTGATAAAGCAGAGGGGATGCAGTCGTGTCTCAGTGTTGCGGGTTCCCGGGTGCTGTGATAAAGCAGAGGGTCCGCAGTCGTGTCTCAGTGTTGCAGGTTCCCGGGTGCTGTGACATAGCAGTGAGTCCGCAGTCGTGTCTCAGTGCTGGGGATTCCTGGGACCTGTGACATAGCAGAGGGGATGCAGGTATATCTCAGTGCTCAGGGTTCCTGGGTATTACCATATAGCAGAAGGGATGCAGTCGTGTCTCAGTGCTGGAGGCTCCTGGGTCTTGTTATTCAGTATAACCAAGCGAAAATAGTGGAACATCGCTCTGTTACTTTCATGCCCTGTTCCTCAGTGCACGGCGCGTGCTCACTGCTCCCTGCGTTGTCACTGGCAGAATTTCATCCACGAGCTCTTTATGTCTGTGGCGGCTGACGTGGTCAGGAATGCTGCAGCTGTGCGGCTGAGGGTGTCACAGCCTGCCTGCAGAGCTGCTTTCCCTGTGCGTGAGCTGACGTGAGCCGTGCAGCCAGAGCCTTCCTCCTGCCGGAGACCCAAATTGCTGCTGCAGCATATGAGCTGGTGCCTAATTTCATTCCCTCCCCTCTGCCAGGCTGGGGTGCTGCTGCTCTGAAGCCAGGGGATTAATAACGGTTATTCTAGTCATTAATAGGGCTGGGCAAACGTGTCAGAATGTCTGGGGGAATCTTTCCTTTCGAGAGCCGAGCAAGGGGCTTACACACAGCCTCTGTAGCCAGCTTTCTGGCCCGGGGGAGGAGAGGGGCCCACAGGACTCTGCCCTGATCTGATTGTAACATGCTTGGAAAGTGTTTGCTGCAGACCCATCTTTGGCTTGACCACAGAAGGCAGCCTGCAGCTGCTGCCTGGTAAAGGACATGGACCCAGATCCTCCAAGTTAGGTGATTTCAATGGGAGTTGGGCATCTAAATTCCTTTGGGGATCTGGCCCATAGCTCTTTGAATAATGGCACTAGGCTGGGACCCAGGAGATCTGGATTCTGCTTTTTGCTCTGCTGCTGGGCTCCTTTGTGATCTGGGGGAAGTCATGTGCCCTCTCCGCCGTCACCTGGCCTGTCTCTTTAGGCCCTCAGCTCTTGGGTAAGGACCGTTCTGTGCGCCTGGACAGTGAGCAGCATGGAGCCCCGCCCCACACATCAGCCCCAGTGCAGTGAAAGCTGGCCCTGCTCTCAGGGCCCCGATTAGCAGGGAGAGGAGAAAACAGGAGCAGCGTCCTCCCTTCCGGAACCCAGCCCTCGAGGGACCCACTGCCACACCCAGCCCCTCCTTCCAGACACAGGGTGATTTTTCAAACCTAGGAAGTAACTCCAAACCATTCCTCAGCCCACCCTGCTTGATTATTTGTATTCCAGTAGCTCCTAAAGGCTGCAACTGAGCTGGGGGCCCCATTGTGCTGGGCACTGCACAGACACAGAGGGAGACAGCCCTGGCCCTGAAGAGCTCACCAGAGTGGGAACAGAGGTACAGAGAGCAGAGTGAGTTGCCCAAGGTCACTAGCAGGTCAGTGGTAGAGTGGGGAATAGAACAGAATCCAAGCCTCGTGACTCCAGATCCAGTCCTTACCTGGGAGAGCGCATTGTGTGTCCGGGATGGATGTCAGCAAAAACATCCTGAGAGGGAGATGCATTGATCTCCCAAAGGAAAACAGAGGGAGTCCTGTCACTGGGAACATAAACTAGACTGGACTAAGCAATGGAAAATCTACTGCAGGGAACATCCTGCACTGACGGGATGGACTGGATGACAGAATAGATCTATTTCCTCTCCAGTTTCCATGGATGAAATTTATCCCCTGATAAATTGACGTCAGTACAATCAGACCAAATATTATCTGTCTGTCCATCTGTCTGTCTAATACTGGTGTCACTGCTGTAACTGAGTGCTGGCATGGAAGAGGAGGTGGGTGAAGAAAGGAGATGGTAGAAGGAGGCTGCGTCTGTGCCCTGGATGATTCTGCTTTCAGACTGCAGGGGTTGGGCTGTGCTATGGCCAAGGTAGCCATGCGAGGAGATTCAGGATGTTTGGGCTTTTTGTTTCTCCTTAGGCTTCAGGCCTGCAAGTTTCTGGGCTTCTTTGTGCTCCCCCCGGACGGGGCTGGCTGGTTGCCACTGCTAAGGAGAGTGTGCAGAGTGCTGTCAGGGCATAGGCAAGGCTGGCTGGCTCTCTGGCTAGAGCTGTTGGCTAGGGACCATGAGAAGCATTGGCTGTGGTATCACGCGTGATGCATGCATGGTGATGGAAAGACTCTCCCCAGTTGGACCAGGCAGGTCTAATGGTCAGCCACGTCCTTGCAGGCACAAAGCTGCTCAAAGGCAGAAGCCCACAGTGCTTTACAAGCAAATGTTCAGCACCGTCAGTAGCAAGGAGCAGTGCTTCGTCACCTCCCCCCTTCTCCCCCACGCTTGGGTCATATCCCAGCCTCCTCTCTTGGGGAGGTCCTGGCGGGGGAGGGACTCGCCATCCCTTCCTAACCTGGGTGATGTTTTTCACAGCGTCCTGACTGCACCCCACAGGTTAAAGAACTTCCTGCACCCTGTGCAAAGTACTGGCCCCCTTTTCCCAGATGCCCCATTCCAGAACACGAGTGGGGAGGGAGCATCTCCATCAAGAAAGCTCAGGGAGGTGATGACGCTCACGGTGCGGTCGTGATGTACGCGGTGCCGCTCTCGCGGCTCGTCCTTAGCACAGAGAGCTGCCGGTTCACTCCAGTCCCCAGCAGCGTCTGTATTACCCACATCCTGCCGTTCTCTTGCAGTGGGGCTGTGATTTACCTTTCCTCCCCACGGCAGCCATTGTGCCACTGGAGTAGTTCAGAATCACGCCGTAGCAGGAAAGGATCGAGGCACTCGGTATTTTTTAGATTCCAGTAGCACCTAGAGACCCAGCCAGGATCAGGGCCCTGTTGTGCTAGGCGCTGACAGGACCATGTTAATTCAGTCCTAGGCTCCAGGCATTTATGTTTCAAGTACATAAACATTGTTACGAGGAGGAGGGGGAAGAATTGTTCTCCTGAGCCTCTGAGGATAACCTCTGAGAAGAAGCAATGGGCTTAAATTGCAGCAAGGGAGGTTGAGGTTGGACATTAGGAAAAACTTCCCGTCAGGGTGGCGAAGCACTGGAATAAATTGCCTAGGGAGGTTGTGGAATCTCCATCATTGGGGATTCTGAAGAGCAGGTTAGACAAACACCTGTCACGGATGGTCTAGATAATACTTAGTCCTGCCATGAGTGCAGGGGACAGGACTAGATGACCTCTCGAGGTCCCTTCCAGTCCTATGACTGTATGATGATTCTATGATCTCTGCTTAAAGCCCCTGTTCTGGTGTTTCCCCCCCATGCTGCTCTGCCAACACCCCTTAACGTGAACCTGCTGTCCCAATCCTGTGTCCTCCCCCAGCTCTTCCAATGGCACTGACTGCTGAGCTGCTGCACCCCCTGCTGGTTTGCTCCCTGCTCTGAGGCGCTTAATGTATAAACAGACAGGTGTGATCCTCTGTTTCACAGATGGTGAACTGAGGTCTTAGAGCCAGATTTGCAAAGGTATTTAGGTGCCTAAGTATCTTTGCAAATCCAGCCCTTGTTCCAGCGCCCATTGAAGTCAATAGATCAGCACCTGCCTGCCCTCGACTTGGCCAGGGCATGCACAGAGGCAGAAGGAGGAGATGAAACTAGATCCCCTGATTGCCAGTCCAGCACCGTTCATAGAATCATAGAATATCACAGTTGGAAGGGACCTCAGGAGGTCATCTAGTCCAACCCTCTGCTCAAAGCAGGACCAAGCCCCAATTTTTGGCCCAGATCCCTAAATGGCCCCCTCAAGGATTGAACTCACAACCCTGTGGTTAGCAGGCCAACGCTCAAACCACTGAGCTATCCCTCCCTCCTCAGCGTTACAAGACCCTGGTGCAGGGGCGGGCAAACTTTTTGGCCCGAGGACCACATCTGGATAGAACTTGTATGGCGGGCCATGAATGCTCACAAAATTGGGGTTGGGGTGCGGGAGGGGGTGAGGGCTCTGGCTGGGGATGTGGGCTGTGGGGTGTGGCTGGGGAAGAGGAGTTTGAGGTGTAGGAGGGTGCTCCGGGCTGGGACCCAGGGGTTCGGTGGATAGGAGGGGGATCAGGGCTGGGGCAGGGGGTTGGGGCATAGGGGGAGGCTCAGGGGTGCAGGCTTCGGGCAGTGCTTACCTCAAGTGGCTCCCGGAAACAGCGGCATGTCCCTCCTCCGGCTCCTATGTGGAGACGCGGCCAGGCGGCTCTGTTGTGTGCTGCCCCACCTGCAGGCGCCGTCCCTGCAGCTCCCATTGCCTGCGGTTTCCGGCCAATGGGAGCTGTGGGGGTGACACTTGGGGTAGGGCCAGAGTACGGAGCGGAGCCCCCTGGCTGCCCCTACATGTAGGAGCTAGAGGGGGGCCATGCCGATGCTTCCGGGAGCCGCGCGGAGCACCCCCCGACCCTGCTCCCCGTCTGTGGCACCCAGACTCCGCTCCCCAGCGGGAGCTCGTGCGCCGGATTAAAACGGCTGGTGGGCCGGATCCGGCCCATGTGCCATAGTTTGCCCACCCCTGCCCTAGTGCCTGCTCTTATGCGCTGTTGGCTCAGACTCCATCAAGCAGTTCTGCGTCCACAGGCTCTGGAGTTTGCTGAGTTCTTGTTGAGTCCAACTCCAGTTGCTGCAGTCGTTTTAGCCCCTTGTGAGCCAGGGGCAGAGAATTTATGGGGAGCCCTCCCAAGTGGATGAGGCTGATATTTGCCACCTCTCTTCCTCGCACTGATTTGTTGGTGCAAGGCTTGTCCTCCAGTTTTTGATGCATGCTCCGTTGAGCTGGGCGAGGCATACTGCTCCTGGAGAGACATGGGGGAGAGTGGGGGAGGGTGTGTGGGGCAGGCTGTAATGTCCTTGGTGACTGGGTACTTGTCATGGGTATACTGGCCCCTTAAGGACAGAGGGATTGCAGGGAAGGGGACAGGGTCGAGGCTACCCCGGTCCAAGTAACCCCAACTTTACAGAGACCATGCGGCAGCAGGGGCAGGCATGGGGGAAAGGCAGTGGTCCTGGGGTAAGACTGATCTCGAGGACAGAAGAAACCATCTCTTTAAGGGCCTGGGACCAGGAGCCCTGTAGGAAAGGGTGAGGGGGGGCAGGCTCTCCACCTCCCAATCAATAGATCCGCTGATCAGTCAAAACACAGTCGTGGGGAGAAGAGCATACATGAGTCTCTCTGCTCTTTCTAAGGGAGGGACTGTTCAGCAGGAAGGGAAAGGGCTGACCCAGGTGGTGGGAGGGGGCGAGAGCCCCCCACCCAGGAGCAGCAGGAAGGACTCTCCTTATCCGGCTCTGAGTTTAACAGCACTTTGGTTTGAAAGACATCGGCAGAAAGGCCTGTGGCACTTGGTATCTGGGAATTAAAGGGCCCATCAGGAAACAGCCCCCCACAGTGCTCCTGCCGCAGTAACTTCACCAGCTACAGTGAGTAACTCAGCTGAGCGGAACAGGGCCCCAGAGCATGTGCATCAAGCCAGCCCTGAGTAACCCGCCCAAAGTCCTGCCTTGGCCCAGGCTCTGGGAAGGATCCAGCTTTTACCTGACTCCCACTGTCTGGGCAGCCTCCCCCAGCTGTGAGGAGGGACCACCGGTCATGAGGTGTAGTGAGACTCTAGGCCAGCTTGTACAAATCCCACACATGGGCAGGCTCCGGGGTGCTGGTGCTGGGGAGCAATTTGGCTGTCAAGTTTTAAGACACGCTGTGCTAGGGATTGTTGGACGAGTTCAGCTAGATTAGAACCATGCCCAACCTTCATCTAAGAGCCCTTCCAGCTGCAGGCCTGCAGCTGTGTGATATGGCTGTGGTCTGGTCAGGACTGGGGTGAGGGCCCTGCATGAAAAGCCCTGGTGCCATCGTGATGACTCGGGATGGCAATCATGGCTCTGCATCTGTATCGATCCAGGGGGACTGGGGCAGTGTGCTGCTGGAGGAGCCAAATCTAAGATCCTCCTTGACCTCTTGTGTTCATTAAAGATCTCCTGGCAATTCACACCAGCGCCGGTGTGTTAAATTCCAGCTGGCTAAAGTTCAACTCAGGCAGCATATTTGTGCCAATCTCGTATTTCCGCTGTAGACTCAGCTGGGAAGTAATTGGTCACTTTCCCTCTTAAAAATCTGCTGAGGCAGAACAGGTGGCCCACTCCACTCCAGAGATGGCTGCATTTCAGCGTTGGGCTGGCCCTTCCTTTGGCTATTGGAAAAACCTGAGCTAGCATGTGTATGCACCACTGCCCTCTACTGGATGGGCTCTGCAGCGCACGACTGTGGGTCATAGTCCCCCTCCGTCTCACAGAGATTCCTGAGTTCCAGTGCTAGTGGCTGCTGAAGTAGGCGGTTCTATCCATGGTGTTGCTGTCGAGTTGTAAGTAGCCATTGTGCGTAGCATCGTCCCAGCCATGCAGTGTTGCTAGAACTGGGGGGACTGGGGGCATTGCTGCACCCTCTGGCTTGAAGTGGTAGTAACAATCCAAATCCATGGTTTCCATCATTAGCACCCCCACTATAAAATTGTTCTAGCACCCCTGTCCTGCTATTCCAGAGGTATTTGATGTCCTGGTGGGAGCCTTCTTCTATAAGGTTTCCAATCAAGAGCCTAAAACAAAGGGGTTTTGACCTTCTGGGTGCTTATTATCCAAATAGAATCTCCAAACCTGGTCCGGTTTGCCCATCACTAGTTGACACCTACAGTCAGGATGAGACAGATCTATAATCCTGCACTCCTTGCTGTGGCTAAGTCCCCACTAGCTTCTGTGGCAGCTTTGCCCGAGTAATGACTGCAGGATCAAACCCACTCCCCTTATACACACAGTGAACCCAGGTTTTTTGTGCCTGGCTGGGAGTCCCAGCTCAAGCTGCTGCAGTCCTTTTGCAGGGCAGAGAGCCAGAATGATAGCCAAGCCAGCCCTTTGGAAATAAACACCACAGCAACCACTAATGTACAGCTGTTTAGCTTCATGAGTCTCCGGGGAGGGATGCATAGCTAACAACACTTCAGACATAATTATTGATTGCACACACGGGTTGCTCTTCATTTGCCGTGTCAGCGTCGGAGACCGAGGCAGGCGCAAGGGAGGAGTAAAGGCAAAGGAAGGGAGCATGTGGACCCTGATGCAGTGGGGGCTGTTGTGAGTCGGCCTGCACAGACATTTTGGCGGGGGTGTGCAGCACTCCATTTCAGCTCCCTGCTGCCAGGCAGACAGGACTCCGGGCTGATGTTTGATCGGGAAGGGTGCTTTTCTCCAGTGGGTCTGTGCTGCGCCAATCAGAGATGCGTGCTGCGTCATGACTGCGTTGCCAGCTAATTGCATGAAGGACGTCAATCGCATCAGCTGCACCACAGTGCTGTGCTCTGGCGGCTGTAGGGTGACCAGATGTCCCGATTTTATAGGGACAGTCCCGATTTCGGGCTCTTTTTCTTAAATAGGCTCCGATTACCCGCCACCCCCGTCCCGATTTTTCACATTTGCTGTCTGGTCACCCTAGGCGGCTGCAGGCTATTGCAGTGGTGGCCTCTTGATTCACATGTGAAGCCTGGGGAATAAAAAGGGGATTTGTGTTCATTGCTCCACTGATCCTGGCGTGTGGGATGTGGGGGGACCTGTGAAATCCCATTCCAAGGCCTCAGGGATCCTCTCATGGGTCCCATTCCCAAGTCTTGGGAGACTCCACTCGTGATGCCCATTCTCAAGTGCTGGGGAGGCCCACGCTTCCCATTTCAGGAGCTGGGGACCCTCATTTCCATGCTTCCCAATCGAAGGCATTGCGGGTGCCCCTAGGGCCGGCCTTTCATTCGGGCAAACAGGGCGAAGGCCCAGGGCGCCTCCAGAGCAGGACTGCCCCTCTCCCCACCCCCACTCTGCTGCAGCTGCCCCTGCCCCCTGCCTTGGAGCCGCCCCGGCCAGCTGTTTCCCAGGAGCTTCCCATTTGCTGTGCAGAGCAGGGGGCACTGTCAGGGTGTGTCCCCCCCATGTACCCCCTCTCTGCTGAGTTGGGGTGGGGGGACAGGGGTCAGGAGTGGGACAGAGCTGCTGGGGGCTGCTGCTGTCTGAACAAGCCTTCAGACTGGTGAGTGCCGCTCTGCTTAAAGGGGCAGCACGCTGTCTCTCCCGCACTCCCCCCGCACACACACTCGCTCACATCCTCTGTCTCTCTCACTCTCACACACACAGTGTATCTGTCTCACACTTCCCCAGCATGTGCACACACACACTCTCTCTCACACACACGTACACACTCTGTCTCTCTCTTATGCGTAAATTTAATTCTTTGAGTAATGAGTTCAAAAATGCCTAACTTGTCCTGGCTGGAGTAATGATCATTGTTACTGTTGTTATCATATTGTGCTTTGTCAGTCGTTATTTAAAGTGGTACAGTCCAATAATCGTATCCTCCTGGAATGTGACTTTAGCTCGGACTAACCTTAGCAGTGCCCGTTGAAAAACCCTAAGCTAAACACATCACTTTAGACACTGGCAGAGGAAGGTCACTTATTTTCAAATTGTATTTTTATATCTATAAAATAACTTAAGATTTGCATAAAAACAAATGCAATTCCAACTATGGTACCAATAGCAATGGCGGAGTCAAATATTAGTGAGTCACATACGTCATTGTGATCGGGAGACATAAATGCCAAAATCATTAGAAAAATAAATTCCCTTTCTTAATAAAAGAGAAAAAAACCCTGAATCACGTATGATAAAATTAAGTATGTTTTTAGTGGCGTGAAAAACCATTGACTAAAATAGAGGAGATAATGGCAGTAACACAGAGTGTGTCTGTTAGAGAAAGTAAGCAGATTTTAAGCAGATTTTATTTATTTTTAACTCTACTAAAGACAGTGTACAAAGTATCATATGTGTGTTTCTGAGATCTGTGTTAAAGCTCCAGAACTGATACCTCAAGGTTTGGGATTGGGAATATCTTGCTGTATTATCTCCTGATTGTTCAAAACGTACGTATAAACTTTAAGTGTGGCTTTAATTGGAGTTTGTATATATTTTCTTTCTTTATATAACAATTAGATACCATGCTCCTGTCATCAGCTAATTCCTAATTTATTATCTGGAAAAAACCCTAGAGTTTTTGGGTGCCCGTGTAGACCCTGGAATCACAGTTATAGTTTCCTGCCACGCCCCAAAATCTGAACTGGCGCCCCAGTGAGCCAGGAGTGCCCAGAGGGCTGCAGGAGGGCCAGGGGTTCTGGCAAGGTGCAGCTCCTGTGTGATGGCGCGAAACCCGCCTTGACCCACATGCCGAGCACCAGGCACCACAAGCCACAGCAGCAGTGCAGACGTAAGGGTGGCAACACACCATATACCAGGCCACCCGTACGTCTGCGCTGCTGTGGGCGGTGGCATTGCCTTCAGAGCTGGGTGCCCGGCCAGCACCCGCCAGTATCAGGCTGCCCTGCCAGGGCTGAGCTCTGGTACCTCTTTCAATACAAATTAAACACAGAGGGAAGCAGTGGGGCCCAGAGGTGATGGGGGAGTGGGGGAGATAAGAAGCCCAGGGAGCCCGTGGGGGCTAGGGGTGATGGTGTGGGGGGGCACCAAAATACAAGTTCGCACAGGGCTCCTAGGGCTCCTGCTGTCACTGCACAAACCCTCCTCACTGCACCGAGGTTGCAACATCCAGGCCACAAGTCCAGCCTCTTTGTGTGCTGAATGCACGAAGGCTGGGCAGGCTGTTCTGCTGGAGGGGCAAAACTGAAGTAAACCTGGATCTGGAGTGCCAAGAAATAGTCTTATCCAGGAAGCAAGTCTCCCCTTCTCTGCCACTTTGCATGTGGCTAACAGACTTGACCAACAGGGAGTCCTCATGTGGGGCGACAAAACTGCAACGGCCAGCCACCCTGGAATGGATCCTGAGCTGAGAGTCCCCAAAACACGGGTCACCTAGACCTTGTAGTTATAGCCACGTTCTGGTTGTGACATTCTCCTCAGGCCTGGCTACAGCCCACATGGTCGCGCTGCATCTGCACACTGGCATTTCTAACCACACAAACGTGGTGGATAAGGTGGATAGAAAGCTGGCTAGATCGTCGGGCTCAACGGGTAGTGATCAGTGCCCCAAGGGTTGGTCCTGGGTCCGGTTTTGGTCAAGATCTTCATTAATGATCTGGAAGGTGGTATGGATTGCATCCTCAGCAAGTTCGTGGATGACACTAAGCTGGGGGGAGAGGTAGATACCCTGGAGCGTAGGGATAGGGTCCGGAATGACCTAGACAAATCAGGGGATTAGGCCAAAAGAAATCTGATGAGGTTCAGCAAGGACAAGTGCAGAGTCTTGCACTTAGGACAGAAGACTGCCATGCACTGCTACAGGCTGGGGACCCACTGGCTAAGTGGCAGTTCTGCAGAAACTGTAACCTAGGGGTTACAGTGGATGAGAAGCTGGATATGAGTCAGCAGTGTGCCCTTGTTCATAGAATCATAGAATCATAGAATATCAGGGTTGGAAGGGACCCCAGAAGGTCATCTAGTCCAACCCCCTGCTCGAAGCAGGACCAATTCCCAGTTAAATCATCCCAGCCAGGGCTTTGTCAAGCCTGACCTTAAAAACCTCTAAGGAAGGAGATTCTACCACCTCCCTAGGTAACGCATTCCAGTGTTTCACCACCCTCTTAGTGAAAAAGTTTTTCCTAATATCCAATCTAAACCTCTCCCATTGCAACTTGAGACCATTACTCCTCGTTCTGTCATCTGCTACCATTGAGAACAGTCTAGAGCCATCCTCTTTGGAACCCCCTTTCAGGTAGTTGAAAGCAGCTATCAAATCCCCCCTCATTCTTCTCTTCTGCAGACTAAACAATCCCAGCTCCCTCCGCCTCTCTTCATAAGTCATGTGCTCTAGACCCCTAATCATTTTTGTTGCCCTTCGCTGGACTCTCTCCAATTTATCCACATCCTTCTTGTAGTGTGGGGCCCAAAACTGGACACAGTACTCCAGATGAGGCCTCACCAATGTCGAATAGAGGGGAACGATCACGTCCCTCGATCTGCTCGCTATGCCCCTACTTATACATCCCAAAATGCCATTGGCCTTCTTGGCAACAAGGGCACACTGCTGACTCATATCCAGCTTCTCGTCCACTGTCACCCCTAGGTCCTTTTCCGCAGAACTGCTGCCTAGCCATTCGGTCCCTAGTCTGTAGCGGTGCATTGGATTCTTCCATCCTAAGTGCAGGACCCTGCACTTATCCTTATTGAACCTCATCAGATTTCTTTTGGCCCAATCCTCCAATTTGTCTAGGTCCTTCTGTATCCTATCCCTCCCCTCCAGCGTATCTACCACTCCTCCCAGTTTAGTATCATCCGCAAATTTGCTGAGAGTGCAATCCACACCATCCTCCAGATCATTTATGAAGATATTGAACAAAACCGGCCCCAGGACCGACCCCTGGGGCACTCCACTTGACACCGGCTGCCAACTAGACATGGAGCCATTGATCACTACCCGTTGAGCCCGACAATCTAGCCAGCTTTCTACCCACCTTATAGTGCATTCATCCAGCCCATACTTCCTTAACTTGCTGACAAGAATACTGTGGGAGACCGTGTCAAAAGCTTTGCTAAAGTCAAGAAACAATACATCCACTGCTTTCCCTTCATCCACAGAACCAGTAATCTCATCATAAAAGGCGATTAGATTAGTCAGGCATGACCTTCCCTTGGTGAATCCATGCTGACTGTTCCTGATCACTTTCCTCTCATGTAAGTGCTTCAGGATTGATTCTTTGAGGACCTGCTCCATGATTTTTCCAGGGACTGAGGTGAGGCTGACTGGCCTGTAGTTCCCAGGATCCTCCTTCTTCCCTTTTTTAAAGATTGGCACTACATTAGCCTTTTTCCAGTCATCCGGGACTTCCCCCGTTCGCCACGAGTTTTCAAAGATAATGGCCAAGGGCTCTGCAATCACAGCCGCCAATTCCTTCAGCACTCACGGATGCAACTCGTCCGGCCCCATGGACTTGTGCACGTCCAGCTTTTCTAAATAGTCCCTAACCACCTCTATCTCCACAGAGGGCTGGCCATCTCTTCCCAATTCTGTGATGCCCAGCGCAGCAGTCTGGGAGCTGACCTTGTTAGTGAAAACAGAGGCAAAAAAAGCATTGAGTACATTAGCTTTTTCCACATCCTCTGTCACTAGGTTGCCTCCCTCATTCAGTAAGGGGCCCACACTTTCCTTGGCTTTCTTCTTGTTGCCAACATACCTGAAGAAACCCTTCTTGTTACTCTTGACATCTCTTGCTAGCTGCAGCTCCAGGTGCGATTTGGCCCTCCTGATATCTTTCCTACATGCCCGAGCAATATTTTTATACTCTTCCCTGGTCATATGTCCAACCTTCCACTTCTTGTAAGCTTCTTTTTTATGTTTAAGATCCGCTAGGATTTCACCATTAAGCCAAGCTGGTCGCCTGCCATATTTACTATTCTTTCGACTCATCGGGATGGTTTGTCCCTGTAACCTCAACAGGGATTCCTTGAAATACAGCCAGCTCTCCTGGACTCCTTTCCCCTTCATGTTAGTCCCCCAGGGGATCCTGGCCATCTGTTCCCTGAGGGAGTCGAAGTCTGCTTTCCTGAAGTCCAGGGTCCATATCCTGCTGCTTACCTTTCTTCCCTGCGTCAGGATCCTGAACTCAACCAACTCATGGTCACTGCCTCCCAGATTCCCATCCACTTTTGCTTCCCCCACTAATTCTACCCAGTTTGTGAGCAGCAGGTCAAGAAAAGCGCCCCCCCCTAGTTGGCTCCCCTAGCACTTGCGCCAGGAAATTGTCCCCTACGCTTTCCAAAAACTTCCTGGATTGTCTATGCACCGCTGTATTGCTCTCCCAGCAGATATCAGGAAAATTAAGTCACCCATGAGAATCAGGGCATGCGATCTAGTAGCTTCCGTGAGTTGCCGGAAGAAAGCCTCATCCACCTCACCCCCCTGGTCTGGTGGTCTTGGCACCATTGTTGCCAAGAAGGCCAATGGCATATTGGGCTGCATTAGTAGGAGCATTGCCAGCAGATCGAGGGAAGTGATTATGCCCCTCAATTCCGCACTGGTGAGGCCAAACCTGGAGTATTGCATCCAGTTTTGGGCCCCCCACTACAAAAGGGATGTGGACAAATTGGAAAGACTCCAGCAGAGGGCAACAAAAATGATTAGGGGTCTGGAGCAAATAAGTTATGAGGAGAGGCTGAGGGAACTGGGCTTGTTCAGTCTGCAGAAGAGAAGAATGAGGGGGGATTTGATAGCTGCTTTCAGCTACCTGAAAGGGGGTTCCAAAGAGGATGGAGCTAGGTTGTTCTCAGTGGTGGCAGATGACAGAACAAGGAGCAATGGTCTCCAGTTGCAGTGGGGGAGGTCTAGGTTGGATATTTGGAAAAACTATTTCACTAGGAGGGTGGTGAAGCACTGGAATGCGTTACCTAGGGAGGTGGTGGAATCTCCTTCCTTTGAGGTTTTTAAGGCCTGGCTTGACAAAGCCCTGGCTGGGATGATTTAGTTGGGGGTTGGTCCTGCTTTGAGCAGGGGGTTGGACTAAATGACCTCCTGAGCTCCCTTCCAACCCTGATAGTCTATGATTCTAAGTAGAGTTGGTGAGTCCCACCCAGCATGCTACCTTGCCTTGTGGGAAAATCTGTGCAGTTAAAGTGCCTGATTCTCCATTGTCTCTCCCCTTGTGGAGTCATTTATATCTGGGCAAAAGTGAGTGTGAAAATGCTGCCAGGTTACCTGCTCTGCACAGGAGCGAAGGTCTGCCCACTGGGGTGTCACCGTGCTGATCATGGGCAGCAGGACCAACCGAACCGGCCACAAAGGAGCAGTCAGGAGGTCCTATCTAGGCTGCACAAAATAGTGCCTGCCAAGCTGGCTCAGGATAACATCCACCTGCTAGCCTAGGGCTCTCACAGGGGGTGCGCGGCTCAGATCTGAGCACCAACCATGTGTGCTGACACTAACTTACTTAGAGTCACCCATGCCAGGAGCTGGTTACAACTGGTTCAGTTCTAGCCTCTCCTATCAACCTTCCCCCACACACATGCTGCTCCCCCAATAGCTATTCCCTTTAGACCGGGCTCCAGTCACATTGCTCGGTTTTGAGGCCATCCAGCCTGTCCGATCCAATCACTGGTTTCCCCTCAGAAGGGCAGGAAGTCTTGTGACAGCCCGGTGTGCTTGGGGCTCTTCCTCTGTGGATTTGTTCAGGCACTGAGGAGGAGGTGACCTCCACCCTCTGTCGGGCTCTTCCCCGATGGTGTCATCCTGCCTCTTCGCTCACTTCCCATTCCACATCTCCAACCAGCCCTTAGCAGATTCCACTGGAGGTCTCAGCTGCCTGCATGAGCGCACCCCCCTCCCTCAGCTTGCTAGCCACAGAGTCCTTTGGATCCTGCACAACAGCAGGAAAAGGGGAAAGTTCCAGTTCAGAGCAGAGACTCCAGGCCGAATTCTGCACTCAGTTACACCAGCATCGTCACACTGCCATCCAGGGGTTCCTGAGACTTTCCCACCATCTGATGGAAATCTGACCCTGTGAAGCCGACACATTTTACTCCTGCGTTTCTGAGAGCACAGTCCGGCCCATCGGCATTATTCAGTAACTGGGATCAGAGTTGTATAACTGGTTCTCTAGATCCACAGCTTTGTAGCAAGCTTGATGTTCCCACATCCCCACCGAGGCCTTGGAGGGGCCCAACTGTAGCAGTGTCTGCTGATGGAGGGGCAGCCACACCTCTCGAGCATCTCCCAAATATTGGACAGTTGCCATCTGCTTGCTGTCCTGTCTGGACTGGTTAACACTGAGCTGGCTGTAATCTGGAACGTGAGGCTGCTTAATGGTAATGGCCAGAGACTCCATTTTGTCCAGATTAATAACCAGACCAATGCACGCTGCTTCTTGCCCCACCAGCTTAGCCATTAGCTGCAGAGATTCGAGATCTCAAAGCAGAATGGCGTTCAGCCCAACGCCAGCAGCCATAAAGCCAGCTGCCTTTATCCATTAGCTAATCAGTGCAAATCCTGAACAACGACGGTGACAGAATACAGCCTTGCTGAACACCTGTGGAGAGAGGAAACCAGGCCGTGTGTCTGCCACTGAGGCAAACGCAGCTTTCTGTTCCACTATTGAGCACTTCTATCAATGACACTGGCCAAAACGCCTCATCAGATCCCACAAACTCACTCAATGCACTGAATCAAAGGCCTGGGGGAAGCCTGTTAAAAAAAAAAGGGCCACTCACGGCATATGAAATTCAGACATTTTCTCAAAAAGTGGTGCTTTCAGTGGCTTTCTTGGCATGGACATGTTAGAATGGAAGACAAATGAATTTCCAAGTGTATATACCAAGGAATGCTGCTATATGGCCGGCAATCATGTGGGTGTCAAAAGCTTCAATGGCTTGAGAACATTTCCCAATGGTGGACATAAACTGAATATACAACCAGACCACTGTAGGCTGCTTGCCAGAGATCAGTCTGGGACGTGCTCAACTTGCAAGGAGACCACATCCTTCTGGGTTTTGCCATGAAGATGATGAATTGGGATCAGGATCTGGCAAGAGTTACTCCAGATTTTCTAGGGTTTACATGTCAGCAGAGTCTGGCCCAATGGAGTTACTGTGGATTTACACCATTGTAACTGAGATCTGAAATCCTGAACCCCGCTCCAGCGTGCTGTGCTGCTACAGTATGCAAAGGAACTGGGAAGCTGGTGTAACTGGGGCTATCCGGGGGCCTACACCCCCCACCTTCACAGCCCACAGGGTAGGGTGTGTATGGCTTGTCCTCCAGCAATCCCAACAACCCCTTGGTTGGTAGAACTTAGAACAGCCCTGAGGCTGCTCTGGGTTGCATTGGGGGCTGTGCTTCCTCCGAGCAGCTCTAGGGATCATGGGGAGCAGAACTGTGTTAAAGCCACTTTTATCCCCTCTCCCCACCTCAGCTGCACCAAGCAGAGGTGTGGCATAGTGAGCCTGATCCAGTAAAGGCCATGTTACTCCCGATTTACCTCAGTGTAACAGATCAGAAAGTAGCTCAGTGATTCTCCTTGAGGTCTACCAACAAGAAAGAAAACAGGGATATTTTACAGCGTGCTCCTGTTCCACTGTCCTGATGCCATTTGTGCAGGCTGGGGTGGAGGGGCTGGAGCTGGGAGATTGCTTTACTTTTAATAACATTTGCTTACGGAGCAGATTTTTATTATTGTTTCAAAGCAGGCTGGCACTTTCTTTTAAAGGCAAACAAATTGCCAAAGTTACAGCTACACCAGAGCCAAGAAGAAGATTTAACAAACTGTGTGTCTGGGAAACACCTTGTTCAGGAGGCCGGCAGCTGGCTATACTCTTGTACCTCTGACTTCTAGGCTGAAAGCTGGCCCCCACTGCTTATGAGCGAGAGATGTGACCATTTCAGTGCTCCTCTGGGGAAGGACTGGGGTGGGTTTAGCCCAGGCCCTGGGGAAGGGGCATGGGCACCAATTTGGCCGTCTCCCGTCACTGTCATCTTGTTAGTACATTTACGTTTCCCAACAGCCTTGTGTTAGCTCCATTTTTACACACGGGGACCTGAGGCTAGTGATGTAGCCTTGAACCACCCTTCCTCGTTGCAGAGAGGCTGCAGGCTCATGATGCAAGGCCTGGAAGAGAGAGTGTAATGGGTTGAAAGCTGAAGGGACGCTCAGGCTTGAGCCGAGTCTCTGGTGCTGTTATCCCAGTATAGCTGTACCGCAAACCCTCCTAGCATGGATGCTGCTTTTACTGGCAAGAGTTGTTCCACTTCCCTGAGCAAAATAAGCTGTAATGGACCAAGGCCTTTTCTACCGTTGTAGCCATGTCTACACTAGGGCTTTTGCTGGTATAGAAATGGTGCCAAAAATCACCCCCCAAAATGACATTGCTGAGGGGGCAAAAGATTGTAGTGCAGTCCTGGGCCCGTGGTGCTGACTCCCAAACCAAGCCACCCCAGCAGCTGGTAGAATAGGAAGCAAAACTCAGCATGCTGCCGTAGGTGCTTCTGGCTTCAAAGAATGTTCTTCCAGGGTGCCAAGAGAACCAGCCTTGCCACTTTGGGCAGCATGCTCTCTGCTTGCAAGCTAAGCAAACTGGGCTTAGTCAGCATGTGAATGGGAGAGCAACTGTGCGAATGGAAGCCGTAGTGATGGTCAACAAACAGACCTCTTCCTGCCAAGCCCTAGAATCATAGAATATCAGGGTTGGAAGGGACCTCAGGAGGTCATCTAGTCCAACCCCCTGCTCAAAGCAGGACCAATCCCCAACTAAATCATCCCAGCCAGGGCTTTGTCAAGCCTGACCTTAAAAACTTCTAAGGAAGGAGATTCCACCACCTCCCTAGGTAACGCATTCCAGTGCTTCATCACCCTCCTAGTGAAAAAGTGTTTCCTAATATCCAACCTAAACCTCCCCCACTGCAACTTGAGACCATTACTCCTTGTTCTGTCATCTGCTACCACTGAGAACAGTCTAGATCCATCCTCTTTGGAACCCCCTTTCAGGTAGTTGAAAGCAGCTATCAAATCCCCCCTCATTCGTCTCTTCTGCAGACTAAACAATCCCAGTTCCCTCAGCCTCTCCTCATAACTCATGTGTTCCAGTCCCCTAATCATTTTTGTTGCCCTCCGCCGGACGTTTTCCAATTTTTCCACATCCTTCTTGTAGTGTGGGGCCCAAAACTGGACACAGTACTCCAGATGAGGCCTCACTAATGTCAAATAGAGAGGAATGATCACGTCCCTCGATCTGCTGGCAATGCCCCTACTTATACATCCCAAAATGCCATTGGCCTTCTTGCCAACAAGGGCACACTGTTGACTCATATCCAACTTCTCGTCCACTGTAACCCCTACGTCCTTTTCTCCAAAACTGTTGCCTAGCCTAGTCCACCATCACAAGAGACCACACAGTCCCGGATTCGCAGATGAGCTCCAGCATGGTCCGAACGGGAGGTACTGGATCTCATCGCATGTTGGGGAGATGAATCTGTTATGGCAGAACTACGTTCCAAAAAAAGAAATGCGAATACGTACGCTAAAATCTCCAGGACCATGACGGAAAGAGCCTACTCCAAGGACACAGAACAGTGTTGTACAAAAATCAAGGAGCTCAGGCAAGCTCAGGCGTACCAAAAAGCCAGGGAGGCGAACGGGCCTCTGGGTCACAGCCCCATACATGCCGCTTCTACCATGAGCTGCATGCAATTATGGGGGGTGACGCCACCACTACCCCACCACTGTCCATGGACACCTGCAAGGGGGGAGTTGCACGGAGCGAGGTGGATGAGTTATTGGAGGACGAAGAGGAGGAGGAGGACGACGACAGTGCACAGGTGGCAACTGGGGAATCTGTTTTCCCCCCTAGCCAGGAACTAGTCTTAACGCTGGAGCCAACAGCCTCCCCCACTCCCAAGGCGGGCTCCCGGACCATGAGCCTGGACAAAGCACTTCTGGTGAGTGAGAGCCTGATCGGAGCCACGCGGTGGGGGGTGGGGGGAAACCCAGCAGCGCTGGGCTGTTGGTGTTTAGTTTAAAGAGCTCATCCCTGCTCAGAGCCTTATCGCAGCCACGTGGTGGGTGCGGGGGCGGGGGGTGTTGTATGAAGCGATCATCCCAGAGAGCCTGCAGGCCCTCCTTTTATATGGCAAATCCACCAGGTTTTGCTTGCTATGGGAAATGGGGCTCGGGAGTTTGAAATCATTGAAATGAATGCGGAAGAAGCAGAACTGCAAGTGCCCCTAGGGCTTAGCATGGCTGCCTGCAAGCTGAATTCTGTTGCCCCACCGCGTGTGGTGGCTTACTCGCACCAGAGTGGCAGGCACTTCAGTATAAGAGGCAAAATGCGACCTTGTACAGAAAGAAAATGTGCTGTGTACTATGAATTGCCTGTTTCACTGAGAAAGAGTGTCCCCTTTGTTCTCTAAAATGTATCTTTTAAAATACGTCCCTCCCTTTTTCTCCTCCCGCAGGTGCAAGTGTTTCAACGTGGCCCCTATCTACTCCGTCCCAGAGGCTGGTCCAGATTAGAAGGTGGAAAAAACAAACTCGGGACGACATGTTCACTGAGCTCATGCAGTCCTCCCACACTGATAGGTCCCAGTTGAATGCGTGGAGGCAAACAATTGTGGAGTCCCATAAAGCGTTACATGAACACAAAGAGAGGAGGGACGCGTGCGATGAGAGCAGGCAGGATGCTATGGTCAAGCTCATGAGGGAGCAAACTGACATGCTCCACTGTAAGGTGGATCTAATGCGGGAAAGGCAGCAAGACCACAGACTGCCGCTGCAGCCCCTGTATAACCGCCCTCTCTCCTCCTCAAGTTCCATAGCCTCCTCATCCAGACACCCAAGAACATGTGCGGGGGGGAAGGCTACAGGGACCCACACACTCAACCCCAGAGGATTGCACAAGCAGCCGAAAGCTGACATATCCGAAATTTTGATTTGGTTCTGGACTTGTCCTTCCTTCCTCCTCCACCCCCCTAACCGAATACTCCCCCCTCCTCCCCTGATCTACCTTCTGATTTCTCTCAATGTGTTGTGCAACAAATAATAAAGAACGTTTTTTAAACAATTGTGACTTTATTTCCTGTCATATATATAGGGGGCGGGTAACTTCAAGAAAAACAAACAAACTGTCACACCGTACCCTGGCCAGTCATGAAACTGGCTTTCAAAGCTTCTCTGATGTGCAGCTCACCCTTCTAATCGCCCTATTGTCTGGCTGTGCGAAATTGGCCGCCAGGCGAGTTGTCTCAACCTCCCACCCCTCCCTAAACGTCTCCCCCTTACTCTCACAGATATTGTGGAGCACACAACAAGCAGCAATTACAATTGGAATATTGGTTATGCTGAGATATAACCGAGTCAGTAAACTGCGCCAGCGCGCTTTCAACTGTCCAAAAGCACATTCTGCACTTGCTCAGCCTATAGTTGAACTGATCCTTACTACTGTCCAGGGGGCCTGTGTACGGCATCATGAGCCAGGGCATTAAGGGGTAGGCTGGGTCCCCAAGGATAACTATAGGCATTTCAACATCCCCAACAGTAATTTTCTGGTCTGGGAAGTAAGTCCCTTCCTGCAGCTGTTCAAACAGACCAGAGTTCCTGAAGATGCGAGCGTCATGCACCTTTCCCGGCCATCCCATGTTGATGTTGGTGAAACGTCCCTTGTGATCCACCAGTGCTTGCAGCACCATGGAAAAGTACCCCTTGCAGTTTACGTACTGGCCACCCCGCTGTTCCGGGGCCAAGATAGGGATATGCGTTCCATCTATCGCCCTGCCACAGTTAGGGAACCCCAGTGCATTAAAGCCATCCACAATGGTCTGCACATTTCCCAAAGTCACTACCCTTGATAGCAGCTGGTCAATGATTGCGTTGGCTTCTTGCAGCACAGCAGCCCCCACAGTAGATTTGCCCACCCCAAACTGATTCCCGACTGACCGGTAGCTGTCGGGCGTTGCAAACTTCCACAGGGCTATGGCCACTCGCTTCTCAGCTGTGAGGTCTGCTCTCATTTTGGTGTCTTTGCACTTCAGGGAAGGGGACAGCAAGTCACAAAGTTCCATGAAAGTGGCCCTACGCATATGAGTGTTTCGCAGCCACTGGGAATCATCCCATACCTGCAACACTGTGCTGTCCCACCAGTCTGTGCTTGTTTCCCGGGCCCAGAATTGGCGTTCCATGGCATGAACCTGGCCCAACGCCACCATGATCTCCCAATCGCCACATGCCGTGCTTCTAGGAACGTCTGTGTCCATGTCCTCATCAGTATAGTAATCGCGCTGTCATCGCTTCCTCGTCCGGTTTTGTAGGTACTGCACACACTGCTGGATAATGCGCGAGGTATTTACAATGGTCAAAACTGCAGCAGAGATCTGAGTGGGCTCCATGCTTGCCGCGCTATGGCGCCTGCATGGGTAATCCTGGAAAAAGGGCGCGAAACGTAGGAGAGCAGAGTGGCAACGGAAGAGGTGCTGTTCGGTTCACGATAGCCGAAAAAAGGCAGGAAATGGTCTTCTGTAGCTTTCACGGAGGCGGGAGCCCAGGACAGACAACATGGAGAAGTTCGGCAGCGTGCCAAGAGCGGGAGAGCAGAGTTGGCAGCAGAAGTGGTCAATGAGGAAGAGAAAGAGTAGATACTTATAGGGATTACGTAGAAAGACGAGAGGAAATGCGAGGTGGATTCATAGTACCAGGAGAGAAGCGGTGCACCATACTGCACCGTCTGCTGAAAGCAGTATGGCGTCTGCATGGCAAAAAGGCACTGTCATAAATATAAAGGGAAGGGTAAACACCTTTTAAATCCCTCCTGGCCAGAGGAAAAACCCTTTCACCTGAAAAGGGTTAAGAAGCTAGGATAACCTCACTGGCACCTGACCACAATGACCAATGAGGAGACAAGATACTTTCAAAGCTGGAGGGGGGAGAAACAAAGGGTCTGGGTCTGTCTGTATGATGCTTTTGCCGGGGACAGAACAGGAATGGAGTCTTGGAAACTGAGTAAGTAATCTAGCTAGATATGCATTAGATTCTGATTTCTTTAAATGGCTAAGAAAATAAGCTGTGCTGAATGGAATGTATATTCCTGTTTTTCTGTCTTTTTGTAACTTAAGGTTTTGCCTAGAGGGATTCTCTATGTTTTGAATATGATTACCCTGTAAGGTATTTACCATTCTGATCTTACAGAGGTGATTCTTTTTACTTTTTCTTCTATTAAAATTCTTCTTTTAAGAAACTGAATGCTTTTTCATTGTTCTTAAGATCCAAGGGTTTGGGTCTGTGGTCACCTATGCAAATTGGTGAGGATTTTTATCAAACCTTCCCCAGAAAAAAGGGGGTAAGATTTGGGAGGATTTTGGGGGAAAAGATGTTTCCAAACTAACTCTTTCCTAATAATAATAATACCGGTGTTAGATGTTTGGTGGTGGCAGCGAAAGTCCAAGGGCAAAGGGTAAAATAGTTTGTACCTTGGGGAAATTTTAACCTAAGCTAGTAAAAGTAAGCTTAGGAGGTTTTCATGCAGGTCTCCACATCTGTACCCTAGCGTTCAGAGTGGGGAAGGAACCTTGACAGGCACAAAACGATTGTCTGCCATAGCTTTCATGGAGGGAGGAGCGACTGACGACACACACCCAGAAACACCCGCAAGAATGTTTTTGCCCTGTCATGCACTGGGAGCTTAACCCAGAATTCCAATGGGCGGCGGGGACTGTGGGATAGCTACCCACAGTGCACTGCTCTGACATTCGATGCTAGCCTCGGTACAGTGGACACACTCCGCCGAATTCACGCGCTTTAGTGGGGACACACAAGACCGAATGTATAAAATAGCTTCCGAAAATTCAAATAGAATAATTTTGAAATAATTCTGTACTGTAGACATACCCGTAGAATTCTTTGCTGCTGCCTACAAACTGTACTCTGGGAAGGGTATTAAGTTTTGCTAGGCCAGGCGAGGCCGACAAAGATTCTGTCGCTAAAGGTGTTTGCACTGTCCCCTGAGTTGATGGTAAGTGTAATTGTAAACGGGCAGTCGTCATCAAGCAGGTCTGTTTCCAGTGGAGTCCCACAGGGCTCAGTTCTTGGCCTTTGCTATTTAACCTTTTTATCAGTTACTTGGAAGAAAACACAAAATCAGCTGATAAAGTTTGCAGATGACACAAAAATTGAGGGGGCGGAAAATAATGAAGAGGACAGGTCATTGATTCAGAGCAATCTGGATTTCTTGGTAAACAGTGCAAGCCAACAGTATGTGTTTTAATACGGCTCTGTGTAAATGTATACACCTAGGAACAAAGAATGTTGGCTGTACTTACCAGATGGGGGACTCTATCCTGGGGCGCAGTGACTCTAAAACAGATTTGGGGGTCATGGTGAACAATCAGCTGAATGTGAGCTCTGGGTGCGACACTGACCAAAAGCCAACGCAATCCTGGAATGTATAAACAGGGGCATCTCAAGTAGGAGCACCCTTGTGTTTGGCACTGGTGTGACCACTGCTGGAATTCTGTGTCCAGTTCTGGTGCCCACAGTTCAAGACGGATGTTGATAAATTGGCGAAGGGTCAGGGAAAAGCCTGGCCTCTGAGACCCTCTGCACTCATGGGGTTTCAGAGGCCGGGCTCCAGACCAAACCCCAACATCTACACTGCAGTTGTTAGCCCTGCAGCTGGAGCCCCACAAGCCCAAGTGAGCTGACCTGGGCCAGTTGTGGCCATGCGATGGGTCTTTTATTGCAGTGTAGACATACCCAAAGAGAAGGTTAGGGGCTGACTTGATTACAGTCTATAAGTACCTACATGGGAAACAAATATTTAACAATAGGCCCTCCAATCTAGTAGAGAATGGTTGAAAATGATCCAATGGCTAGAAGTTGAAGCTAGACAAATTCAGACTAGAAACAAGGTGTAAATTTTTTGATCGTGTTGGAACCTGGCTCTCGGTGTCACAGCAATGCTCAGGTTTGGCCCAGCCAAAAAGTGATCGGGCTGTGGCCCCAGTGCTGTTCCCACTCCCGACTCCATGGCCAATGGCTTATGCAATATGTGGGGGCCTACTGTGGCTTGTGCGGTTGGTAACGGGGGAATGGAACCTTTCACAGGTAGGTCACCGACTCTATCTGAGTCAAAATGTTGGTGTTCCATAGCTTGTGTGGAATGAATTTGTTCAGACCATTTCCTAAGGCTCAGGTGTTGATCCCACAAAACCCATTGTCACTAGTTAACACTAACTGGCTCCTGGTTGGCAGGCTGAACCAAGCATTGAATGGCCCCTCCAAGCATTGAATGGGTGGCCCCTCCAACTCAGGGCTAAGCCCCACTGTGCTGACCTTGGTGCCCAGGTGCTAAATAACGGGGGCTGACTTGCTGCTCTGTTACTAAAGTGCGACTCTGTGGGTTCCAGTGGAATTACCCTGGCATCAGATTGGAAGGTAGTGGCTACTCAGCCCCATCTTTTTAAGCAAAGCGGGTTCTGTGGCTCTAATGCTCCTCTCCCTTACACTGGAGTAAAGCCAGGGTAACCCCATTGCCTACCCGAGGGCAAGAGGAGAATCGGGCTCAGGGTATATGTGTCTGTAATAATATAAGTGGGTTTTGCTTCCAATAATTATAGAGGGCCAGAATCTCAGTGGGAGTAAATTGGCATTGCTGCATTGAAGTCAGTGCTGATTTACACCAGCTGAGGATCTGGCCCTGATGGGTGTAAAAAGCCCAGGGTGATAGCTGGGAACAAGCTCTGCTCAGGTGTTAGGAAAGCTAGGGCTTGAAGGACCATCCCAGGGTGTGAAATCCTATCTCACCTGGAGAGGTCTCCCAGCCTGACCTGGATCGGCCAGGCTCACCTCGGAGGGCTCCATTCCTCACACAAGCTAGTGTGTCTGACCCATGGAGAGGAAGCTCAGCAGCCCTTTTCTGTGTTCTTCTTTCCCCCAGGGACCATGCGTCCAGTGAGGAGGAACTTCTATGACCCCTCCTCGGCTCCTGGCAAGGGGATCGTGTGGGAGTGGGAGAATGACAACAACTCCTGGACCCCCTATGACATGGATATTTGCATCACCATCCAGAATGCCTATGAGAAGCAGCACCCGTGGCTGGACCTCTCCTCTCTGGGCTTCTGCTACCTGATCTACTTCAATAGCATGTCGCAGATGAACCGGCAGACACAGCGGAAGCGCCGACTCCGGCGCCGCATGGATCTGGCGTACCCACTCACCATGGGCTCCATCCCCAAGTCCCAGTCCTGGCCTGTGGGCACCAACTCCGGGCAGCCGTGTTCCTGCCAGCAGTGCCTGCTGGTCAACAGCACCAGGGCAGCCTCCAATGCCATCCTGGCCTCGCAGCGGAGGAAGGTGTATGTGGGCAACAGCAATGGGACTCTGGCTGTTAGGCAGAGCAACACTTTCAACGGCACAGCATTGTGGTCTGCGGGCACCATGACAACCGGGGGGGCAGCTAAAACGGAACAGGCCCGGTCCCCTAGCGGCACGCAAGTGGCCACCTTCTCCCGAAGTCAGAGCGCTCCCACTGGTACCCAGCTTCCTGGGCAGAACAACCTGAACAGGCCTGGCACGCAGCGGGTTGCAATCCTGAGTACCAGGGCCTCCATCCCACCAGGGTAAGGATCCATACCTCCTGTGGGTTCAGTGGCGAGGAAGTGGGGGTAGCTGCTGGAGGGCAGATGTGGAGCCAGGTCACATTATAGGGCTGTTAAAATGGTCCAGTGCCCCTCAACCATAATGCCTATGGTGATATATGGCCTGCATGTTTATGTAGTTTGGCATCCTCCTCCCCGTTGCACTCAGAGACCCTCAGCTCTCATCTGGAGCAGACGCACCCTCCTGAGTAGATGATGGAATTCAGTTTCTGTTCTTTCAAACATGGGGCCTTATTCTCTTCTCTCTTACACCTGGGTAAATCAGGAGTGACTTCACTGAAGTCAGGTGCATAACATTGGGGTCAAGCCAGTGTGAGTGAGAGGAGAACCGAATGCCTGCTGTCCACTATGCTCCTTGGCTGGTGGTGTCTAACCCTGGCCTGGAAGGAACGCCCCTCCTTAGTGGGATTCAGTTTCCATGTTCTGTCAATCTTGATAGCCCTCCTTTGCTCCACTGATGGCATCTAGCCCTGCTGTGGGGGTAACCCAGCCATTCCCGAAGGTGACATGGGAATTCTGTGCTAGGAGCATTATAGAGCAAATAGATTGAGAGAGCAGTTCCATGTCCATGACTGAGGATTTGAGCAGACACTGTTCTATATGATCACGTGTCACCCTTTTCCAGGCTTCCATCCTGTCCAAAGAGGGGCCTGTGTCACTAGGTATTTCCCTGGAGGGGGCTCTGCATTGTTCTTTGGGTGTGTTCATTGTCAGAGAGCCCGACATTCCTGACTAGCTCCACGCAGCATGTGGTGCTACACGCCTCCCCTACGTCCGGTGGGGAAAGCCAGAATGAATTCATGGGATGGCTTTCCACAGCAAGAGGAGGGCCAGGGTGGCTGGCGCCAGGGTGGGAAGGGAAGGGAAGAGCTGGGTGTGGTGGGCAGGTAACCATCCTGTGCCTAACTGGACTGCCTGGGGTCCCTCCTGGGCCCCATTAGCTCAGTCAAAGGGATCATTGCAGATCAGCTCCAGCCCAGCAGCTTGTCCCATCTCTGCAGGGTGGGCAGCCCCACACGGCCAGCCACAGGGAGCGCTGACCTCAGACGTGGCCGGAACCGGTGGCCGGTGAGAACAGGGACAGGACGCTGGAGAGAGCAGTTGGTATTTCTAAGCAGCCCTGAACTGGCAGGTGCAGGCCTGGGCCAACGGGAGACAGAAAGGGCCGTTGTTCCCAGGAGGATGTCAAGTGCCATGCAGTGCCATGCCGTGCGGCCTTGCAGAGCCTGGGCCTTGCAACCACCCACCCCAGAGCCACCATGCAGAGCTGAAGAGCCAGGGGGTGGGGGTGTCTGACTGTCACTGGGGTTTGGGCTGGCTGAGGGGTCGTCTTTGTGCACTGAAAGTTGTGTGGTCTTGTTGCTGTGGCACCTGGGCCCAGGTACAGTGGGCTGTAAACACAAGGGGATTCTCCCGGAATTGCTAAGTGTCCACTCCTGCTTGCTCGCTCTCACTCTCCCAGCCTCCTTCCTCCTCCATTCCTTGCCCCCCCCCCACCTGATCTGATTTAGTGCATCCTTAATTTCCAGTGCTAGGGTCCATCGAACTCCCAGAGGCTCAATGGACCATAACTATATAGACAGATGGATAGAGTGGGTGGATGGGAAGGAGGGATGGAGAGTGGGGACGGAGGGATAGAGGTTGTCAAGGTTCCTTCCCCACTCTGAACTCTAGGGTACAGATGTGGGTACCCGCATGAAAGACCCCCTAAGCTTATCCTTACCAGCTTAGGTTAAGAACTTCCCCAAGGTACAAACTTTGTCTTGGCCTTGAACCGTATGCTGCCACCACCAAGCATGTTAAACAAAGAACAGGGAAAGAACTCACTTGGAGACGTCTTTCCCCAAAATATCCCCCCAAGCCCTACACCCCCTTTCCTGGGGAAGGCTTGGTAAGAATCCTCACCAATTTGTACAGGTGAACACAGACCCAAACCCTTGGATCTTAAGAGCAATGAAAAATCAATCAGGTTCTTAAAAGAAGAATTTTAATTAAAGAAAAGGTAAAAGAATCACCTCTGTAAAATCAGGATGGTAAATACCATACAGGGTAATCAGATTCAAAACATAGAGAATCGCTCTAGGCAAAACCTTAAGTTACAAAAAGAAACAAAAAAAGGAATATACATTCCCTCCAGCACAGCTTATTTTACCAGCCATTAAACAAAAGGAAATCGAACGCATTTCTAGCTAGATTACTTACTAACTAACAGTTGTAAGGCTGCATTTCTGATCTGTTCCCGGCAAAAGCATCACACAGACAGACAAACCCTTTGTCCCCCCACTCCAGATTTGAAAGTATCTCGTCCCCTCATTGGTCATTTTGGGTCAGGTGCCAGCGGCGTTACCTTAGCTTCTTAACCCTTTACAGGTGAAAGGGTTTTGCCTCTGGCCAGGCAGGATTTTATAGCACTGTATCCAGAAAGGTGGTTACCCTTCCCTTTATATTTATGACAGAGGTGATGGATGGAGGGGAGAGATGGGAAAGGAGGAGAGGGATGGGAAGGGAGAGATGGAGGGGGGATGGGGATGGATGGATGGATAGAGGGAAGGCATGGGGATAGAGGGCAGGGGTGGGGAGGGAAGGATGGAGGGGATGGATAAAGGGGAGGTATGGGGATGGAAGGAAGGGATGTGGAGGGATGGGGATGGAGGGAGGGAGGGATGGAGAGGAGGGATGTGGGAGGGATGGAGGGAGAAGAGGCATAGGGATGGGGATGGAGGGAGGGAGGGATGGATGGATGGAGGGGGGAGATGGATGTAGGAGAAGGTTGGGGATGGAGGAGTGGAAGGGAGGGATGAATGGATGGAGAGGAGGGATGCGGAGAGGGAGCCCCAGTAACGCTATCCACAGGGCTCAGAGTGGGGTGCCTTGCCCAAGGCTGTAGACCCAGTCAAAATAGTCCAGAGCTTTGATGTAGTGTGCAAGGGGACTCTGTGCTGGGAGGAGTGATGCAGCCAAGTCTGATAAGTGCTTCCAATGGGCTTGCAGAGCCCAGCAGGGACTACTCCTGTTCTTCTCAGGGTCTGATGCTACTTGCAACCATACCATGATACACGCTGGAGATGCAGGGGCATGGCTCTGCGTGCATTTCCGGTTGGAAGTGAATCCTGTGGGTCTATCTGGGTTTGTTATCAGACTGTAGAGATCTTGGGTTGGGTAGTGCTGTTATTGCCAATCAGCATCAGCTTCACTTGGCTGGGTAGACAACTAGACTGGGAGACCTGGGTTCTGTTCCTGGCTCTGCCATTGGCCTGCTGGGTGACCCTGGACAAGTGATTTCACCACTCTGAGCCTCAGTTTCCCCATCTGTAAATAACACTGACCTTCTTTGTAGAGCGCTTTGAGATCTATGAATGAAAGGTGCTATAAAAAGCTAGGAATTATTATTCTTCATGTTAGACTGGGCTTCGTCACTATTCTGGGTCTGTCCCTAGTCAATCTCTGTGCTCAGATACCAGGCTGGTAGATGCCTGAGAAATATCTTTGCTAGCTAGGGTCAGATGCTCAACTCGTGTAACTTGTCCCAGATCTGTTGAAATAATAGAGCTATGCTGAGTCCCACCAGCTGAGGAGCTGCCCCATAACCCACACAATAGGCAGTCAGCCGGGTTGGCACATTCATCCCGGGACCATTGCGATCAGCTAGTCTGACCCGCTGGATCGCACAGACCCTAGAACTGCCCCACAGTAAAGCCTAACGAAAGCAGAGCAAGACTGACTCAGACACGACTTTCACCTCCACTGCTTTTCAGCTGTCCCCCTTGCTACCTCCTCTGTTTTGGACACTGAGCCACCCCCTAGCCCTTCTCCGATCAGCCTGAGAAATGTATTGAAACAATCTATCTTAGCTTGACTCTTGTAGCCTCCGTCAGTGATGAACTGGGCAATTCTCTGAGACCCCTCGAAGCCCTGTCACCACCAGCCTATCCCCATAAGAACATAAGAATGGTCCTACTGGGTCAGACCAAGGGTTCATCCAGCCCAGTATCCTGTCTTCCGACAGTGGCCAATGCCAGGTGCCCCAGAGGGAATGAACAGAACAGGTCGTCATCAAGTGATCCATCCCCTCTCACCCATTCCCAGCTTCTGGCAAACAGAGGCTAGGGACACCATCCCTGTCCATCCTGGCTAATAGCCATTGATGGACCTATCCTCCATGAATTTATCTAGTTCTTTTTTGAACCCTGTTATGTCTTGGCCTTCACAACATCCTCTGGCAAGGAGTTCCACAGGTTGACTGTGCGTTGTGTGAAGAAATACTTCCTTTTATTTGTTTTAAACCTGCTGCCTATTCATTTCATTTGGTGACCCCTAGTTCTTGTGTTATGAGAAGGAGTAAACAACACTTCCTTATTTACTTTCTCTACACAAGTCATGATTTTATAGACCTCAATCATATCCCCCCTTAGCCATCTCTATTCCAAGCTGAAAAGTCCCAGTCTTATTAATCTCTCCTCATACGGAAGCCATTCCATACCCCTAATAATTTTTGTTGCCCTTTTCTGAACCTTTTCCAGTTCCAATATATCTTCTTTGAGATGGGGTGACCACATCTTAACACAGTATTCAAGATGTGGGCGTAGCATGGATTTATATGGAGGCAACATAATATTTTGTGTCCTATTATCTATCCCTTTCTTAATGATTCCCAGCATTCTGTTGGCTTTTTTGACTGCCGCTGCACATTGAGTGGATGTTTTCAGAGAACTATCCACAATGACTCCAAGATCTTTCTTGAGTGGTAACAACTAATTTAGACCCCATCATTTTATATGTATAGTTGGGATTATGCAACTGCGAGACTGTGGAGCACATTCTGCTCTTGGGTACCCCAGGAAAGTTCACTGAAGGCAATGCGGATGCCCTGGGGACAACTTTTCCCAATGTAAGAAGCTTTCTACATAGTTATATCTAACTAGAGGCTCTTTCCTGGCCTGCCCCCTATGAATTAAACAGAGAGGGCCAGCTCCTCAGCTGATGTCAATTGGTAGAACTCCACTGAAGTCAGTGGAAGGATGCTGATTTACACAGCTGAGGACCTAGCCCTCTTGGTGTGTCACAGTCCTAAAAACAGGGGATGAGGGAGCTGCAGATGAGTCTAAATTAGATCCTCAGCAGGCCTGCCAGGTGAATATTCCCCTAGGCCAATCTTACAGGCACTGTGTTCTGCTCCTGTGTGGTCCCTCTGAGCAGGCCTTGCTGCCTTGGCTTCCCTTTAATTCTGCAGCATTCACTTAGCAGCCTCTTGCATTCCTCGCCCTCTGGGGACTCTCTTTTCCTTCCACTTCCTCTCATTACCTTGGTATCTGAGATCTTCCCATTCCAGAGGTGTCTCTCTCTCTCTTCCTTCTCCCCTCCTTAGTTCTGCTTGTCGGCCCTGGCACTGTCAGGCAAACCAGTGTCTTTTTTCAGTCCCCAGGAAAGACCTGTCAAATGATGTCAGGAGATAAACCCGATTGGATTAACTGTAAAACCCCAGTTAATCCAAGGCCATGAGTGAGGCAGCCCCAGTCCCCAGCCCCGCCTCACTAACACCCAGGGGCTGTAAATGGGCTGGCTGTGTATATATTCATACCCCACTGGGAGCCTCTCAGCATGGAGGTGGGGAGGGATGTGATGGAAAATTGCAGAGCTGGAGAGACCCAGCACTCGGATGGTCAGCCTGGGGAAGATTAGCCCTCCGGTGCAGTTGGTCCAGTGCTGGCACTGGGGTTTCTGGGGGCAGAAAGTGTTTGTCAATTCACCCCAATAACTCATTGTCAACAGGTGTGGTACCACATGACAAGGAAAGAACATGTATGTTTTATAGTGGAAGTTGACTCAGTGGAGCTGCTGATTTACATCAGCTGAGGATCTGGCCCATAGATTCCAAGCAGACGGATGCAATCCAGCAATACTCCCTGAATGGCAAGTTCAGACTATTCCACCTTCTTCATCCCTCTGTTTCTGCCACCTCGTATCCAAAACACTCCCCAGGCCTTCTCGGCAGGAACTGAGAGCAGCCTTCAAATGGGGAAAGGAAATGGGGAGGGGATGGGTCAAGAGACTGGAAATGGCCCGTAGAGATTTCTGGCTTGAGCCCAGTCCAGGTCAGCTGGTGAGCGAAAGTCTCTGGTGGCCTGTGTGAAATGAACTGGCAGGTCTCGATCCAGTTCCAGCATCACCCAGGCTGCAATTGGCCCACCCTGGGTGGGGATGTCAGCATAGGAGGCAAGGACTGAATGCAGCATGGAGGATGAATGGTCACCCTTCCAGGTCAGAGTCAAGGCATGGAGGCAGTGTGGTAGGGGAGGAGTTTTCCTTGTGCTCTATCTTTTCTGCTCAGAAACAAAGAGCTGTGGGCTCCAAGGGGCTCGCAGCACTGCCCTTTTCACCAGCACTAATGTGCCTTTGCCAGGGTGGAGGAGGATAAAACCCAGAATGTAGCTGACCGGTTAGGTGGTAACAAAAGGATCTAATCAGAAGGGAATTACTAAGTAACCCCTATGGGTGCCAATACTTTAGTGAGTAATAGCCTGGCTTCCCTGAGAACAGACCTCCTGGGTTAGACGTGAGGTCAAACTAGTTGATCACAATGGTGCTTTCTGGCTTTATAATCTATGAACACACTTGGGCTTTCTATGATCAAGCCACCAAGATGGCAGACATGGAAGACGCCCAGATGTCATGGATTTTGATTTGAGTTGAATGTTTCGAGTGCTAGAGCCTGGCAAGGAAAGAGCCCTGCGTGAGGGAGGAATCGGCTCACAAATAGCAAACCGCCGGCTCCCTGGTGTCCGCAGAAATCAGAATGGCTGGCAGCGGTAGGTGGGTTCCCTCAGGGTCAGCGCTGTGGTGGCTGGTGTTCAGTATCTTTGTAAATGATCCCACGCAGGAAGTGCATTGTGCATTGCAGATGAAAAGAAGGCATCGCCAGTGCCACGAGGACAGGAAGCGTGAGAGGGCAGGAAGAGAGGAGATTTAAAGGGCTGAGCAAAGGGGCTTTAATATAGGAAAATGCAGTGCTCTTTAACTGAGAGATGTGGGAGTCAGGGGGTCTGGACTCTAATTCCAGCCCTGCCACACCTGCTCTGTGTCCCTGAGCAAACGACTTCCCCTCTCTTTCTCCTCCTACTCTGGGTCTATTTAGACCAGGGGTCGGCAGCCTTTCAGAAGTGGCTTGCCGAGTCTTCATTTATTCACTTTAATTTAAGGTTTCGCGTGCCAGTCATACATTTTAACTTTTTTAGAAGGTCTCTTTCTATAAGTCTATAATATATAACTAAACTAGTGTTGTATGTAAAGTAAATAAGGTTTTTAAAATGTTTAAGAAGCTTCATTTAAAATTAAATTAAAATGCAGAGCCCCCCGGACCGGTGGCCAGGACCCGGACAGTGTGAGTGCCGCCTTCGGCACATGGGCCATAAGTTGCCTACCCCTGATTTCGACTGTAAACATCTTGGGGCAGGGATTGCTTTTTCCTCTGTGTTCAGATAGCTTCTAGCCCAGTGTGGGCCCGGATCCCAGCTGAGCCTCTGGTCACTGCTGTGATGGAGGAAGACCAAAAGGAACTGGGTTAGTGGTGCGAGGGCAGTAGCGGTGCAGAAAGGGATTTGGAAGGGGATAGTAGGGGAGAGATTAAATACAGATTTGCAGTGTATTGCTGTAATGAAAAAGGAAAAGATCAGCATGAGATTATGCAGAAAGGAGCTGCATGGAAGAATGCAGAGGAGCCCACTACCCTGGTGGGGGATTACTGGGAGGACCACTGGATCATATCCTCAGCCGGTGCAAATCTGTATAGCTCTGTCCACTTAGTTCATTTGTAGCCACTGAGGATCTGGTCTACCGTGTGCATTGCTGGGCAGCTAACCGGACGGAGATAAATGAGAGGAGGCAAAGAAAAGTGATCATGATAAATGTGAAAGGTCCAACATGACAGGAAGGGCTAAAGGGACTTAATTCCTAGAAGAAAGAAGGATGAGGGTATTGTGATAGCTCTGTGCATAGAGTTAAGTGAGAATATTAAGGATGGTGAAGACTTAGTCAAGGTTGCCCAACAATGGATCAAAGAAGTACAAGTTAGATCACATACCTTCAAGCCACCGGAGCAAATAGAAAATGGAGCAGTCAGGAAAGGTCATTGAGACGTGTTCAGTGAGACAAGACCACATACTCTGGGGACAGCATGGAGGAGAAGCCAGGAGCAGCAGCTGGACTGGATGTCCCTTCTGGGTCTGATCTCTATGAATTTCAGTGAGTGCAGTGCTGAGAGGGGCCCTGGGAGAGCAGAAACGTTGGTGTCATGGCGAGTAGCCCTTGGCCTTACCCATTGTAAATTGAGATGAGGGTATTGCTCGTACAATAGACACTATACTGTGAATTTCAGAGTTGGGCTCAAAGCAAAGGACAGATCCAACCTGACCCCTAAGGTGGGAGATGGGATGTCACAATCTAAACCCGGGATCTACATTTTGCAGCTGCTGCCTATAATGGGCCAAATCTAACCCCAAATCCTCCCCACCCCAGACTAAAATGTTGGGGCATTCAAAATGAAGGTCTAGATTTGAATTATACAGGTTGGTCCCTCCCTGGAGTCTGAGAAACCACCTCTGAAAAGGACCTGATGGAGAAGCGCTTGAGAACGTCTGGAGTGGAGGCAGGAGGGGAAATTGAGCTAGAGGCTCGATCTGAGTCAGCAATGCAGCTGTGGTGGAAGCTCGGTATTTGTCATCTTCGCTCTTGCTTTGCACATGGGAACACCTGTTTGTCAGTGAGAAAATCTTTGAGCCCCAGTTACTCTCTGGTTCCCACGCCCAATCCATCACCTCACCTCTCTCCTACTGTCAGGAGACCCTGATCTGTCACCAACCAGGTGGCTACGGCATGGCTTTGTGATGCCAGTGACCCTTGGCTTAGCACCACCCTCTACCCCATCCTGCTGGGGGCAATACAAGTGAAGCCCAAAGTGGGTCTTGCAGATCAGAGCCTGGGGCACCACTTGGCAGGATGGCACAAGGCCCAGATCCTCAAAGGTACTGAGGCAGCCTTGCTGCAGGCAGATGTGTCCTTGATGTCCTTGGCTCTCACCCCTCTGCCTTGTTCTCAGTCTGAGAGGGCCCACAGCACCTTGTGGCATGTGACCCTTTCCTCTGGGCTAGGTGTTTGAGCTGGGTAGCTTTGGACTCCACTTAACCCTCCCTCAAGAACATCTCACAGCAGTCACTGCAAACCCTCTTGAACACAGCAAAGTTTATTCAACACAGACACTGGAGAGAGAACCAGTGGAAATGAGAGTGCCTCGTATACTTTCCTACTGCAGTTCACGGTTGGCCCCAACGCTTCCATCCACTGCCTGGCAGTTTTACAGACTCCAGGAAGTCTCACTGATGTGCAGCACAGCTGGGACCCTTCCCCATCTCTAGCCCCTTGGCCCAGGTATGGAAAGATCACACATGGCTGGTGTAGGGATCAGCTGTTCTGAGTTTATGGCAAGACATGGGTCTGGTTAAGGGCACTCTTGACTATTCCATACAGCTGCTGGCACTGTGCATACGGACAGGGGGCTTTTGCAGCTGGGTGCTGTGGCTGCTGCAGGGTGCAACTCCATTGACTTCAGTGGATTTGCACCTATAGAATCATAGAACCATAGAATATCAGGGTTGGAAGGGACCTCAGGAGGTCATCTAGTCCAACCCCCTGCTCAAAGCAGGACCGATCCCCAACTAAATCATCCCAGCCAGGGCTTTGTCAAGCCTGACCTTAAAAACTTCAAAGGAAGGAGATTCCACCACCTCCCTAGGTAACATATTCCAGTGCTTCACTATCCTCCTAGTGAAAAAGTGTTTCCTAATATCCAACCTAAACCTCCCCCACTGCAACTTGAGACCATTACTCCTTGTTCTGTCATCTGCTACCACTGAGAACAGTCTAGAGCCATCCTCTTAAGTGGATGGGAATCTGGGAGGCAGTGACCATGAGTTGGTTGAGTTCAGGATCCTGACGCAGGGAAGAAAGGTAAGCAGCAGGATACGGACCCTGGACTTCAGGAAAGCAGACTTCGACTCCCTCAGGGAACAGATGGCCAGGATCACCTGGGGGACTAACATGAAGGGGAAGGGAGTCCAGGAGAGCTGGCTGTATTTCAAGGAATCCCTGTTGAGGTTACAGGGACAAACCATCCCGATGAGTCGAAAGAATAGTAAACATGGCAAGCGACCAGCTTGGCTTAATGGTGAAATCCTAGCGGATCTTAAACATAAAAAAGAAGCTTACAAGAAGTGGAAGGTTGGACATATGACCAGGGAAGAGTATAAAAATATTGCTCGGGCATGTAGGAAAGATATCAGGAGGGCCAAATCGCACCTGGAGCTGCAGCTAGCAAGAGATGTCAAGAGTAACAAGAAGGGTTTCTTCAGGTATGTTGGCAACAAGAAGAAAGCCAAGGAAAGTGTGGGCCCCTTACTGAATGAGGGAGGCAACCTAGTGACAGAGGATGTGGAAAAAGCTAATGTACTCAATGCTATTTTTGCCTCTGTTTTCACTAACAAGGTCAGCTCCCAGACTGCTGCGGTGGGCATCACAGAATGGGGAAGAGATGGCCAGCCCTCTGTGGAGATAGAGGTGGTTAGGGACTATTTAGAAAAGCTGGACGTGCACAAGTCCATGGGGCCGGACGAGTTACATCCGAGAGTGCTGAAGGAATTGGCGGCTGTGATTGCAGAGCCCTTGGCCATTATCTTTGAAAACTCGTGGCGAACGGGGGAAGTCCCGGATGACTGGAAAAAGGCTAATGTAGTGCCAATCTTTAAAAAAGGGAAGAAGGAGGATCCTGGGAACTACAGGCCAGTCAGCCTCACCTCAGTCCCTGGAAAAATCATGGAGCAGGTCCTCAAAGAATCAATCCTGAAGCACTTACATGAGAGGAAAGTGATCAGGAACAGTCAGCATGGATTCACCAAGGGAAGGTCATGCCTGACTAATCTAATCGCCTTTTATGATGAGATTACTGGTTCTGTGGATGAAGGGAAAGATGTATTGTTTCTTGACTTTAGCAAAGCTTTTGACACGGTCTCCCACAGTATTCTTGTCAGCAAGTTAAGGAAGTATGGGCTGGATGAATGCACTATAAGGTGGGTAGAAAGCTGGCTAGATTGTCGGGCTCAACGGGTAGTGATCAATGGCTCCATGTCTAGTTGGCAGCCGGTGTCAAGTGGAGTGCCCCAGGGGTCGGTCCTGGGGCCGGTTTTGTTCAATATCTTCATAAATGATCTGGAGGATGGTGTGGATTGCACTCTCAGCAAATTTGCAGATGATACTAAACTGGGAGGAGTGGTAGATACGCTGGAGGGGAGGGATAGGATACAGAAGGACCTAGACAAATTGGAGGATTGGGCCAAAAGAAATCTGATGAGGTTCAATAAGGATAAGTGCAGGGTCCTGCACTTAGGATGGAAGAATCCAATGCACCGCTACAGACTAGGGACCGAATGGCTAGGCAGCAGTTCTGCGGAAAAGGACCTAGGGGTGACAGTGGACGAGAAGCTGGATATGAGTCAACAGTGTGCCCTTGTTGCCAAGAAGGCCAATGGCATTTTGGGATGTATAAGTAGGGGCATAGCGAGCAGATCAAGGGATGTGATCGTTCCCCTCTATTCGACACTGGTGAGGCCTCATCTGGAGTACTGTGTCCAGTTTTGGGCCCCACACTACAGGAGGGATGTGGATAAATTGGAGAGAGTCCAGCGAAGGGCAACAAAAATGATTAGGGGTCTAGAGCACATGACTTATGAAGAGAGGCTGAGGGAGCTGGGATTGTTTAGTCTGCAGAAGAGAAGAATGAGGGGGGATTTGATAGCTGCTTTCAACTACCTGAAAGGGGGTTCCAAAGAGGATGGCTCTAGACTGTTCTCAATGGTAGCAGATGACAGAACGAGGAGTAATGGTCTCAAGTTGCAATGGGGGAGGTTTAGATTGGATATTAGGAAAAACTTTTTCACTAAGAGGGTGGTGAAACACTGGAATGCGTTACCTAGGGAGGTGGTAGAATCTCCTTCCTTAGAGGTTTTTAAGGTCAGGCTTGACAAAGCCCTGGCTGGGATGATTTAACTGGGAATTGGTCCTGCTTCGAGCAGGGGGTTGGACTAGATGACCTTCTGGGGTCCCTTCCAACCCTGATATTCTATGATTCTATGATTCTATGATTCTTTGGAACCCCCTTTCAGGTAGTTGAAAGCAGCTATCAAATCCCCCCTCACTCTTCTCTTCCGCAGACTAAACATCCCCAGTTCCCTCAGCCTCTCTTCATAACTCATGTGTTCCAGCCCCCTAATAATTTTTGTTGCCCTCCGCTGGACGCTTTCCAATTTTTCCACATTCTTCTTGTAGTGTGGGGCCCAAAACTGGACACAGTACTCCAGATGAGGCCTCACCAATGTCAAATAGAGGGGAACGATCACGTTCCTCGATCTGCTGGCAATGCCCCTACTTCCCTGGCTCCTCCTTCTTCCCTTTTTTAAAGATGGGCATTACATTAACCTTTTTCCAGTCATCCGGGACCTCCCCCGATCACCATGAGTTTTCAAAGATAATGGCCAAGGGCTCTGCAATCACATCCACCAACTCCTTTAGCACTCTCGGATGCAGCGCATCCGGCCCCCTGGACTTGTGTTCGTCCAGCTTTTCTAAATAGTCCTGAACCACTTCTTTCTCCACAGAGGGCTGGTCACCTCCTTCCCATGCTGTGCTGCCCAGTGCAGTAGTCTGGGAGCTGACCTTGTTCGTGAAGACAGAGGTAAAAAAAGCATTGAGTACATTAGCTTTTTCCACATCCTCTGTCACTAGGTTGCCTCCCTCATTCAGTAAGGGGCCCACACTTCCCTTGACTTTCTTCTTGTTGCCAACATACCTGAAGAAACCCATCTGGTTACTCTGAACATCTCTTGCTAGCTGCAACTCCAGGTGTGATTTGGCCTTCCTGATTTCACTCCTGCATGCCCAAGCAATATTTTTATCCTCCTCCTTGGTCATTTGTCCAATCTTCCACTTCTTGTAAGCTTCTTTTTTGTGTTTAAGATCAGCAAGGATTTCACTGTGAAGCCAAGCTGGTCGCCTGCCATATTTACTATTCTTTCTACACATCGGGATGGTTTGTCCCTGTAACCTCAATAAGGATTCTTTAAAATACAGCCAGCTCTCCTGGACTCCTTTCCCCCTCATGTTATTCTCCCAGGGGATCCTGCCCATCAGTTCCCTGAGGGAGTCAAAGTCTGCTTTTCTGAAGTCCAGGGTCCATATTCTGCTACTCTCCTTTCTTCCCTGTGTCAGGATCCTGAACTCAACCATCTCATGGTCACTGCCTCCCTGGTTCCCATCCACTTTAGTTTCCCCTACTAATTCTTCCCGGTTTGTGAGCAGCAGGTCAAGAAATGCTCTGCCCCAGTTGGTTCCTCCAGCACTTGCACCAGGAAATTGTCCCCTACATTTTCCAAAAACTTCCTGGATTGTCTGTGCACCACTGTATTGCTCTCCCAGCAGATATCAGGGTGATTGAAGTCTCCCATGAGAACCAGGGCCTGCGATCTAGTAACTTCCGCTACTTTCCCTGAAGCTGCATTTAGTCTTGATGCTGGAGATTTTTAGACCCAGGTGGCAGAGTTTATAACCAATCCCCTTCCGCCCTATCCCTGATCTACGGGATTTACACACTGGGTGCTGTTGGAGGGAAATCTCAGCCTCCTAACTGGAGCTGGAATCAGTAGCTAGCCACAAAGCTCATGAAAATGCCGTCCCCAGCAGCAGCTCCCCCTTCATCAAACAGTCTCTCCCACAGGCTACTGCTGGGTCGCACCTTCCATCTGGGCTGCTTCTCCTCACCAGCCTCCAGGCTCGTCTCTAGCTGCAGCTGCCTGCATCCCCCCAGCCTGGAGGGCTTTTGCAGTCCAGAGATTCTCGGTATGGTCCTTAGCAAAGGGCTGACAGTGAATCGGAGAGAGGAATGAGCCCTTTCGAGCCCTTTGCCTGTGGCCCTCGCTTAGGATGGGCACATTTGTCCCCCACTCATGCCTTGGCCACTCAGGAGACCTGATAGCGGGGGGAAGGGTGTGAGGTCTGGCTCTGAGGCAACCGCTATTGAAATCTGCCTTGAATGTCTCCTCCTCTTCTGATCTCTGTCTCTCATTGCCCCAGAGTCTGGGCTCCAGCTGCTCGGCAGTGCAGGAAGTGGTTCGCGGAAGCCGTTCAGCTGCGGTTAGCCGGGGAGGGATGTAAACGAGCATCACACTGCCTGTGGCCCCCTGGTCCACCCACGAGTTCGAGAGCCGACGTGAGAAAATGCACTTCCCCTCTCGCTCGCCCCCTCCTGCAATGAAAACAGAGCAGGCCTCCCGCGGGCCCTGAGAACTCCTCTCTGGCTCGGAAGCACCTTCGCAGCTGGGCTTCTCAAATGGAGGCCTGGGACAGGGCTGTCTCCACGGTAGCATCTCTGGCCAGCTCAGAGCCCCCATGTGCTGCAGAGGTTAGTCATCAGGGAGGGGTCAGAGACAACGTTTCCAGGTAGGTGTACGTTCCTGTACACACACACACACTTCTAGGGGGATCTCACACACAGAGATACTCCCCCCTGCCACAGATACACACATCACACACACTCTCTCTCCTTCTGAGCTCTCTCACACACAGATACGCGTACAACGACAGTGATTGGGGATCTCACAAACGCTCACCCTGTGCACATGTGCATGCATGCACACACTGCTGGGGACCTCACTCCCACCCCTTTGCACGTGTACACGCATGCACACACACTTTGCTACAGGAATCTCACACGCACGAACGCCACGCTATGCAGGAAGCATCAGCTAGAGGCAAGCCTAGCAGCTGGTGAGGAGCAGCAGCCCAGATGGAAGGAGTACGCACACGTACGCTCAGTCATGGGGATCTCATACACAGGCATGCACACACCTCCACAGTGAGCCACGTTCACAGTCCACCCCACACAAACCCTATCCTGGGGATTTCTCTCTCTCTCTCTCGTACACACACATACACACAACTCAAGATCACACTCATGCACTCACCCTCACACCCCAGCATGCACCAGATACAGCAGTTTTCTAAAGAAAATATCCAGAGCTAGGGGATGCATTTACAACGCTGAGAAACTTCCCAGTGGAAGGGTGCGGGGCTGGTTTTCAGCCATCACTCCCCCCTGGTGTTCTCGCAGGAAACCAGCCTGATCTACTCCCACTATTTGTAACGAGATCGTTGATGAAAGCTTTTCACTGGTTTCGTACTGAGAAAACCAGAACGATGCTGGTGAGCGAAAGCCTCAGCAAGACAGCCTGCCAGAAGCAAGGCAAGTGTCCCACGCCAGCGCTGCCATCACCCCAGTCCTAACCCCAGTTGTTCCAGGCCTGGGTCCCTGCAGCTATCCCAATGAGCTGCACTTCTGACCTGCAGCTCACCGGTATTCCAGTTCAGCTCTCGCCTGAGCCATAGAATCCCTGCCTCTCCTGATCCTGGGCACAGCAAGAGCTCCCCCCATGCATTTTGTTCCCTACCTTCAGCATTCCTGCTGTTCCAGTCTTAGGAACATAGGACCTAGGACTTGAAGGGACCTCTTGGGTCATTGTTTCCAGCCTCTGCTATCACAGGCAGCTCCATCATATCATCCCATTCATAAACTTCCCGAGCTCAATCCCAGACTAATTTGGTTGTTTGCCCACCTGCTCCTAGGGGTAGGCTGATCCAGAACCACCCTCCTCTGATGGGTAGAAACATTTTTCTCATTTCCAGCCTCAGTTTACCCATGGCCAGTTTATCCTCATTTGTTCTTTTGCCAGCATTGTCCTTTAGCTCCAATAGCTCTTCCCCCTTCTTGGTTTTTACCTCCCAGTGCATTCATAGAGAGCAAACAAAGCCCTTTACAGCCTCTCCTAAGATGGGCCCTCCGTCCCCTGGGCAGCCTAGCAGCCCATCTCTGCACCTGTTGCAGTTTGAATCCAACTTTCTTGACCACAGGTGACCAGCCTGGTACACAGTATTCACATCTACCAGTGTGATCTATGCCATCATGTGCCAGCAATACCCCTCTGCCATGTACATTGGCCAAACCGGACAGTCCCTACACAAAAGAATAAATGGACACAAATCTGACATCAGGAATCGTAACATTCAAAAACCGGCAGGAGAACAAACACTTCAGCCTCTCTGGCCACTCAGTAAAAGATTTGAGGGTGGCAATTTTGCAACAGAAAAGCTTCAAAAACAGACTCCAAGGAGAACCTGCTGAGTTTGAATTAATATGCAAACGAGATCCCATTAACTCGGGTTTGAATAGAGGCTGGGAGTGGCTGGGTCGTTACACATATTGACTCTATTTCCCCATGTTAGGTATCCTCACACCTTCCTGTCAACTGTCTGAAATGGGCCACCTTGATTATCACGACAAAAGTTTTTTTCTCCTGCTAATAATAGCTCATCTTAACTAATTAGCCTCTCACAGGTTGTATGGCAACTTCCACCTTCGCTGTATGTATATCTATATCTTCTTACTGTATGTTCCATTCTATGTATCCGACGAAGTGAGCTGTAGCCCACGAGAGCTTATGCTCAAATAAATTGGTTAGTCTCTAAGGTCCCCCAAGTCCCCCTGTTCTTTTGGAGTATTCCAGAGGGGAGCTCACCCATGCCCAGCTCGGCACCCTTTCTTGCTGTGCTCATTGCCATTTGTGCACTGCCACACAGTTCTGCAATCTCCCTGGTAGTCTAGTGCTGGCCACTGACACAGCATCTCAGTCCTGACCTGCGCTGCCTTGGGCTCCTCCAGTTTTGCAGCCCCCTCCCAGCTCTGCAGCGATCTTTCTGTTCCACCCCCTAGCTCTAGCAATGACCAGCAGCCCTCCTGGAGCAGCAAAAGCCAGTTGAGCAAACCGTGATGATCACTAAGCCACGCATCGCCCCGTTGATGTCTGTGGGACTGCTTGCAGTATAAGGTCAAAAAGAACAGGAGGACTTGTGGCACCTTAGAGACTAACAAATTTATTTGAGCATAAGCTTTCATGGGCTACAGCCCACTTCATTGGACACATAGAATGGAACATATAGTAAGAAGAGAGTGTAACAGGATCAGGGTCCTAGCTCATCTCATGCAAAAGGCGTATGGTGTATGGGAAAAGAGCAGGGTTGGAAACAGCAGCTTGCCCAGTGTGATTGCCCTGGAAATTCTCCCCCCTCAGCTGAAGAGGGAGGCATGTGAAGCCGCAGGACGCGAGATCATCGCCAAACAGGAGAGTGAGAAAGAACAGGTAGTTTAAAAAAGCAGCATGGTCTAGTGGGTAAGGCATTACCCTGGGCTCCATTCCCAGCTCTGCCCCTGCCCTGCCTGTCCCCTCACCCCACCCGTCCCGCTGCACAAACACACACGGTAGACAGTCATCCTTCCGAGGCAGGGACCATGCATCTTGCTGGGTGTTTGTACAGCGCTGGGCACAAAAGCACTTGTCTGTCCTACTTGGATACAGCTAAATAGCAATCAGAGCAAGTGAGAGCTGGGGAAAGAGGGAGGGATTTTCAGGGCACTGCTGAAATCACCACAGTGAAATGCAGAGGAGCTGGGGCTGCTATGCCAAGCTGTCTGTGCCCAGCCGAGGCTGCCACCTGGTACGAGCTTCCTTCCTCTCGGTGACACTGCGCTTTCACTTCCCTAGTGCTGGGAACTGGTCAGAGCTGGGTTGTGGTAGCGTTCTGATCTGCAGAGACGGTGCAGCCCACAGCTACAGATGGACAGGTAGGAACGCCCAGCACCTGGTTGATCCAGCCAGGAGAAACATGACTAATGTCTCTTGTCACCTTCGTGCCTGTGAGAGGGGCTGGAGTGACAGCCCTGCAAGACCAAAACCTGTGGAGCCCCAGAGTGGGTAGCAGCAGGGCAAGCTTCCCAGCAGGATGGCTTGACAGTGACCCGGAGAGACCCCCCTCTAGGGGTGCGAGGGGAGCTCTCCCTCCGGGAGCCGTTCAAGCTTCAGCTTCTCAGCTGGCACTGCCAACAAGGGGCCAGTGAGTGCCAGCGGTGCTGATGTTTTTGTGGGAGGGAGCCATGTGCCCCCGGGCTGGCCTGACACCCAGCTCTCCCATTGCACAGAACCCACACACAGTCGTCAGCTCATTTTCAGAGAGTGGTGACCTAGGCAAGCTAGAGGCAAAAGTCTCTGAGTCCTGCACCCAGCTGCCATGAACAAAGGCTTGGGGCTTTTTTACTTCCATTGTGATCGTAACTAGTGACTAAGTGACCTGGCCCTGAGTGTTCACTTCTTGGGGGCATTTGAGATTCCAGGGGTTCACTTTGGGATGTCCTTCCCATGGGATGCAGGCCCCACTTTCCCCTGGAGCAGGAGCAGAAAGTGTTCTGTATCTTCATCCAGGCTTCCATGCAAATAGAGGAAACCCACATCTCTTCCCCCGGGCAGTAATATCTAGAGTGCTGGTGGGGAGAGAAGGGGATTCAGATTAATGTCTTTCACTTCCTTTGCAACTAAGGAAGCTGTGTGGAGTGCCATTGCCTTACCCCTGGTTTCCTGGGGTCAGACATTTACGGCCGGCCATTCTCTGCATTCAGCACTGGGCAACCTTAACTCTGCCTCAGTGAGGATTTTGGACAGCTAATGATTAGTTACCCTCTGTGCAGACATAATGGAAAATACAATCCCTGCTCCCAGAGAGTTTACAACACACAACAAAATGTGTAGTCCTGATTGTTCAGTCTCGTATTGCATGGTCACATAATAAAATATAACCTCGGGTAGTCTTTTCTCTCACACAGCAAATAGTGAATAAGGCAAAATTCTGTGTGCCATACAGAGATATGAATGTTACAGAGGGGTGTCTAAGGCTATAAGGGAAAAAGGTACGCTCTTGTATTGTTTGAATAGTAGGCTATGATCATGCCTGTATTGTGATGATGTATATCCGCAAGGGGGCAGAATTAAGGTTACCCAGGCAGCCTTACCAGGGCTATTTTCTGAGTGCTTAGCTGTGCAGCTGTAATGTCCTATTAATATAGGTTTCAGAGTAGCAGCCGTGTTAGCCTGTATTTGCAAAAAGAAAAGGAGTTCTTGTGGCACCTTAGAGACTAACCAATTTATTTAATTTTAGCTACAGCTGTAGCTCATGAAAGCTTATGCTCAAATAAATTGGTTAGTCTCTAAGGTGCCACTAGTACTCCTTTTCTATTAATATAGGTTTCTTTAAAAAGGTGTTTGGGTTCAGGAGCAGATCCACAGCTGGTGTAAATCAACCTAACTCCATGGATTGCAGTGGGACTATGGCAGTTTACATCGCCTGGGGATCTGGCCTTGGTCTCAGTGGTTTCCCCTCGACTTTGAACTGGTTCTGCTCTGTACCAGTCTCTAAATCTTCATATAAGCAGGGGCAAACTAACAGACAGACCCACACTGTGAGCCTAGTCCCCATTTAATTCCACCTTCTCTCATTTGAGAGAGATCCACTGCAAGGAGCAACTCCACCTTAAACCAAGCCAGGACTCTGTAATCTCCCCTAAGCTCTTATTTATCAATGGCAATGGCAGCTGGTGGCTCTTTCCAGACACCCCCACCCGTTCGCAGACTGTGAGGTCATTGACAGGGGAGGTGCCATTCTGCCCCTTACAGAAGGGGATTAAGGCCCTGTATAAAGCCACCCGATCTGCCGTCCACCAGGCCCTTTTAAGCCAGAGCTGGGGCGAACATCAAGCAGGCTTTCCTCCCCCGGTGCTGCGCTTGCCGTCTCTGGAGTGACACACACTGGACCGTGGCCTTGGTCACAGCCATGAAGATCAAGCTGGCAGCTGGGTGAGTGAGCTGACAGCATGAGGGCTAGGAGGAGTAGGGTGGGGCAGGGAGAAAGGTGGAGAGCCACACCTGTGCTTCACAAGCTGGCTCCCGCTCCCGTGAAAGTTTGGCCAGCAGCCAGAGCAGGCTCAGAGCCTCCGCCCCACTGGAATTTGCCCTGCCTCGGTCTGAGTGGAACGAACAGGAGACTTTCCGCGACTGCAGAGCAATGGGAGCTGGTCCTCTCCGCTCTGGGCCCGTGTTTCTCTTGTTTAGTGCAAGCCTGGGGGCATGGGGCTGGGTCAGGGCTCCATGCTTCCTGGCTGCTGTCCCTTGGCTGGCTGCCACCCGTGACACTGGGGCGTGGGGGGATGGGAATGGCTGTACTGATGTTGTCCTTTGGCTGTTTTACCTTGTAGCCCAGCTCAGGAGGCCAAGCCAGCAGAGCGGGCTTCTGTGATGCCACAATGCCGGGGGCAGTTGTTTTTAGTCCCACCCCGGCTGGGCTTTGTCTCATAGCACCCATAGCCCAGCAGTGGTGAGGGGCACAAGGCCGTTTGGCAGACAGACAAACAGCACCAGAGGAGAGCCTGTGGCAGAGTGCACAGCCCTTTCCCATCAGCCCAGGAGTGCTCCAGCTTCCCAGCCCCAGGGAGCCAACAGGTCATAGCTCCGGGTGAGGGGCCCTGGGCCTTGAGCCAGTCAAGAGGGTAATAGGAAGTCTCTCCTGGACTCTAATCCCAGCACTGCATCCTGACCTGCCGGGAGTTAATCTGGGATAAGGCTGAGAGCTCCCTGGGCTGATGTTAACCTCTTAGGCACTGTGATACCTATACTTAGATGCTGCCACCAAAGCATTCATTTAGCCAGCACTGTGGAAAATGCCAGTGACCTAAGGGTTAACGCCTGGTTTGGTACTTTAGGGGTTTAGCATTAGGCAGGAGTGCGCTATTTATATACTTGCATGTGTGCCAGTTAGGGGCTCTTAGCACCCCTTTGCTATGCCTGCAGAGCTCCTCTTAACACAGTAACGAGTCCCATGTGCTGCGGGTGGAATATACCTCAGGGGCTGCAACTGCGAGCATTGTACGTTTCAGCTTGCATATTGCAGCTACCACATGTATGCACTTGTGGATTTCTGCAAAGATAGGTGTACTGAGTGAAACGGTTAATACCACTCAGCATAGGCCTAATTTTGCTCCCACTGGTCAACTATCCAAAGTCAGTCTCACCTATTGATTACAGATTTTCACTTTGTCAAAACCAGACTGCTTTAGGGCATCTCCATTTGGGCATCCAGAAACTGAGGCACCCAAAGTTAGGTTTGGTTGGAAAATGTTTTTTTCTACCTTTGGAAAATTTTGATTTTTCACCAAAAATTCAGTTACTGAAATATTTCAAATCAGAAATGGTGCCTCATGGGAGCTGTAGTTTGGCTGTGGCGTGCTCCCAATCTTCTGTATAGGATGAGCTCCCTGGTCAAACTACATTTCCCATGATGCACCAGTCTCCCCTCTTGGTCAGGAGAGGCAGTTGTATCATGGGGCGGGGGGGGTCCCTGGCCATGGTGCATTATGGGAGATGTAGTCCAGCTGGGGAGCCTGGCCCATAAAGGAGAATGTGAACATGAGGCAAATGAACTACAATTCCCTTGACACACTGAAGCAGCATTTCCAAACTGAAATATTTTGGTTTTAGGGCATTTGGCTTTTTGATGAAAATCAGAATTTTCATGGAAATCAAACACTTTTTGTGGAAAATTTTTAATCAAAAACTCCAATTTTCTATTGAAAAGTAGTTTTCAACCATCCCATCCCCAAAAATCACTAGTCACGTGAAAATTTTGACTGGTATTTTTAACATTAGAAAATTGAAATAAATTGGTTATGGTGTATCTGTTTACTGTATGGAATCAGGATTGCTTGACTGCGTGTCATAGACCGTACACTGTTTATTTTCAACAAGATTCTCTTGTGGTAGCTCAAGCAACAGGGCCCCTTGGTGTAGGAGGATGTGCTGTTTGTATGGATTTGCTAAGTCATTTAATAGCTGCCATGGTGCACGGGAGTTTCTGCTGTCCATGAAACAGGTACACTGAGTGGCTTGTTATAATTGGTCAACATGGGGACCATGAAGGGTAAATATGTTACCAGCACCCCCTCCCTTGTATTGACAGGTACAATCATATTTACAGTATCCTTGCCCTGATGGGATGTAGGATCTAAAAGGGAAGGGCAGGAGAAGCCCCACCCTGGCGTTTCTAGGGTTGCCAACCCTCCCGGTTTCACCGGGAGTCTCCCAGAATCAGGCTCTATCTCCTGGAGGCTACTGAAGCCAAACCAAGAGATTTTAGGCCGCTAAAAGTCCGGCGGTGCAGCAGGGCTTAGCCAGTCTCCCTGCCTGCCCTGGTCCCATGCTGGTCGCGGAAGCAGACAGCAGGTCCCTGCGGCCCCTGGGGTGGGGGCAGGGGGTCTCTGCACACTGCCTAAGCCCTGAGCGCCGACCCTGCAGCTCCCATTGGCTGGGAACAGCAGTTAATGGGAGCTGCGGGGGCAGTGCTTGAAGGCGGGGCAGCACGCGGAGCCCCCTGCCCCCACCCCAGAAGCCACAGGGGCCTGCTGGCCGCTTCCAGGAGTGGTGTGCAGAGGGGGCAGCGTGCAGAGCCCCCCCGGCCCCGCTTATCTCGGGCAGCTCCCGGTCGACAGTGCAGTGGGGCTAAGGCAGGCTCCACCACGCAGCTCCCATTGGCCGCAGTTCCCAGCCAATGGGAGCTGCGGAGTCAGTGCTCGGGGTATGGGCAGCACCCAGAGACCCCCTACCCCCACCCCAGGGGCCGCAGGGACGTTCCAGCTGCTTCTGGGACCGGTGCAGGGCCAGGGCAGGCAGGCAGCCTGGCTTAGCCCCGCTGTGCCGCTGCCCAGGAGCCACACAAGGTCAGAGCCACCTGGCCGGAGCCTGCACCCCTCACCCCCCACCCGCACCCCTCCCACACCCCAGCCCTGAGCCCCCTCCAGCACCCAAACTCCCTCCCAGAGCCTGCACCCTGCACCCCGTCCTGCACCCCAACCCCCTGCCCCAGGCTTAGCCTGGAGCCCCCTCCCACACTCTGAACCCCTAAGTCCCAGCCTAGAGCCTGCACCCCCAGTCGGAGCCCTCCCCCTCACCCCCTGCCCAGCCCAGTGAAAGTGGGTGAGGGTGGGGGAGAGTGAGCAACGGAGGGAGAGGAGATGGAGTGAGCAGGGCAGGGCCGCAGAGAAGGGGAAGGATAGGGGCAGGGCCTCGGGGCAGGGGCAGGGCAAGAGTGTTGGGTTATGTGATTGGACAGGAGGCAGCCCTAGGAGTTTCATAGAATCATAGAATATCAGGGTTGGAAGGGACCTCAGGAGGTCATCTAGTCCAACCCCCTGCTCAAAGCAGGACCAATCCCCAACTAAATCATCCCAGACAGGGTTTTGTCAAGCCTGACCTTAAAAACCTCCAAGGAAGGAGATTCCACCACCTCCCTAGGTAACGCATTCCAGTGTTTCACCATCCTCCTAGTGAAAAAGTGTTTCCTAATATCCAAACTAAACCTCCCCCACTGCAACTTGAGACCATTACTCCTTGTTCTGTCATCTGCTACCACTGAGAACAGTCTAGAGCCATCCTCTTTGGAACCCCCTTTCAGGTAGTTGAAAGCAGCCATCAAATCCCCCCTCATTCTTCTCTTCTGCAGACTAAACATCCCCAGTTCCCTCAGCCTCTCCTCATAAGTCATGTGCCCCAGCCCCCTAATCATTTTTGTTGCCCTCCGCTGGACATTTTCCAATTTTTCCACATCCTTCTTGTAGTGTGGGGCCCAAAACTGGACACAGAACTCCAGGTCGAATAGAGAGGAACGATCACATCCATAGATCTGCTGGCAATGCCCCTACATATACATCCCAAAATGCCGTTAGTCTTCTTGGTAACAAGGGCACACTGCTGACTCATATCCAGCTTCTCGTCCACTGTAATCCCCAGGTCCTTTTCTGCAGAACTGCTGCCTAGCCACTCAGTCCCTAGTCTGTAGCCGTGCATGGGATTCTTCCATCCTACGTGCAGGACAATGCACTTGTCCTTGTTGAACCTCATCAGATTTCTTTTGGCCCAATCCTCTAATTTGTCTAGGTCCCTCTGTATCCTATCCCTACCATCCAGCGTCTCTACCTCTCCTCCCAGTTTAGTGTCATCTGCAAACTTGCTGAGGGTGCAGTCCACGCCATCCTCCAGATCGTTAATGAAGATACTGAACAAGACCAGCCCCAGGACCGACCCTTGGGGCACTCCACTTGATACAGGCTGCCAACAAGACATGGAGCCATTGATCACTACCCGTTGAGCCCGACAATCTAGCCAGCTTTCTATCCACCTTATAGTCCATTCATCCAGCCCATACTTCTTTAACTTTCTGGCAAGAATACTGTGGGATACTGTGTCAAAAGCTTTGCTAAAGTCAAGGAATAACACGTCCACTGCTTTCCCCTCATCCACAGAGCCAGTTATCTCGTCATAGAAGGCAATTAGATTAGTCAGGCATGACTTGCCCTTGGTGAATCCATGCTGACTGTTCCTGATCACTTTCCTCTCCTCTAAGTGCTTCAGAATTGATTCCTTGAGGACCTGCTCCATGATTTTTCCAGGGACTGAGGTGAGGCTGACTGGCCTGTAGTTCCCCGGATCCTCCTTCTTCCCTTTTTTAAAGATGGGCACTACATTAGCCTTTTTCCAGTTGTCCGGGACCTCCCCCGATCGCCATGAGTTTTCAAAGATAATGGCCAAGGGTTCTGCAATCACATCCGCCAACACCTTTAGCACTCTTGGATGCAGCGCATCCGGCCCCATGGACTTGTGCTCGTCCAGCTTTTCTAAATAGTCCCGAACCACTTCTTCCTCCACAGAGGGCTGGTCACCTCCTCCCCATGCTGTGCTGCCCAATGGGGTAGTCTGGGAGCTGATCTTGTTTGTGAAGACAGAGGCAAAAAAAGCATTAGCTTTTTCCACATCCTCTGTCACTGGGTTGTCTCCCTCATTCAGTAAGGGGCCCACACTTTCCTTGACTTTCTTCTTGTTGCTAACATACCTGAAGAAACCCTTCTTGTTACTCTTAAGATCTCTTGCTAGCTGCAACTCCAGGTGTGATTTGGCCTTCCTGATTTCACTCCTGCATCCCTGAGCAATATTTTTATACTCCGCCCTGGTCATTTGTCCAATCTTCCACTTCTTGTAAGTTTCTTTTTTGTGTTTAAGATCAGCAAGGATTTCACTGTTAAGTCAAGCTGGTCGCCTGCCATATTTACTATTCTTTCTACACATCGGGATGGTTTGTCTCTGTAACCTCAATAAGGATTCTTTAAAATTCTCTACCATCAGAGAATGTAGTCCTTAGCACCTATTTTACTCTGGCTAATCTGTCCTGTCCTGTCGGTCTATGGTCTTTCTAGGCCCCTACCACAATGGTACCTAATACTGGACATAGTTCAGTTTCAGGTGATGATAGCCTTAAGGATGTTTCTTCTCTCCCCATCTTCCCCTTTTGTTGCTGCCTATGTTTTTAGGGACATCATCACCTGGGGAGCATTAACCCAAGAGGTGGATTCACGCTGTGAGTGACCAGGTTGGGGTTCCATCTGATCGATGCTGGTAAGAGGTTCTGCAGCCATGGCCCTGCGGCTGAGAGCCCCCCATCTAAACCTGGGTTTCTCCTGCTGCGCTCTCCCTGAGGGGACATGGGGCTGTCAAGGGTGCTCTCAGAGGTAGCTCAGCCCCATCCCATTAAGGGCTGCATATTCACACCACTACTTTGAATATCTAGCCAAGCAACAGGTGGAGAAGGGAGTCCAGGAGAGCTGGCTGTATTTCAAGGAATCCCTGTTGAGGTTACAGGGACAAACCATCCCGATGAGTCGAAAGAATAGTAAACATGGCAAGCGACCAGCTTGGCTTAATGGTGAAATCCTAGCGGATCTTAAACATAAAAAAGAAGCTTACAAGAAGTGGAAGGTTGGACATATGACCAGGGAAGAGTATAAAAATATTGCTCGGGCATGTAGGAAAGATATAAGGAGGGCCAAATCGCACCTGGAGCTGCAGCTAGCAAGAGATGTCAAGAGTAACAAGAAGGGTTTCTTCAGGTATGTTGGCAACAAGAAGAAAGCCAAGGAAAGTGTGGGCCCCTTACTGAATGAGGGAGGCAACCTAGTGACAGAGGATGTGGAAAAAGCTAATGTACTCAATGCTTTTTTTGCCTCTGTTTTCACTAACAAGGTCAGCTCCCAGACTGCTGCGCTGGGCATCACAGAATGGGGAAGAGATGGCCAGCCCTCTGTGGAGATAGAGGTGGTTAGGGACTATTTAGAAAAGCTGGACGTGCACAAGTCCATGGGGCCGGACGAGTTACATCCGAGAGTGCTGAAGGAATTGGCGGCTGTGATTGCAGAGCCCTTGGCCATTATCTTTGAAAACTCGTGGCGAACGGGGGAAGTCCCGGATGACTGGAAAAAGGCTAATGTAGTGCCAATCTTTAAAAAAGGGAAGAAGGAGGATCCTGGGAACTACAGGCCAGTCAGCCTCACCTCAGTCCCTGGAAAAATCATGGAGCAGGTCCTCAAAGAATCAATCCTGAAGCACTTACATGAGAGGAAAGTGATCAGGAACAGTCAGCATGGATTCACCAAGGGAAGGTCATGCCTGACTAATCTAATCGCCTTTTATGATGAGATTACTGGTTCTGTGGATGAAGGGAAAGCAGTGGATGTATTGTTTCTTGACTTTAGCAAAGCTTTTGACACGGTCTCCCACAGTATTCTTGTCAGCAAGTTAAAGAAGTATGGGCTGGATGAATGCACTATAAGGTGGGTAGAAAGCTGGCTAGATTGTCGGGCTCAACGGGTAGTGATAAATGGCTCCATGTCTAGTTGGCAGCCGGTGTCAAGTGGAGTGCCCCAGGGGTCGGTCCTGGGGCCGGTTTTGTTCAATATCTTCATAAATGATCTGGAGGATGGTGTGGATTGCACTCTCAGCAAATTTGCAGATGATACTAAACTGGGAGGAGTGGTAGATATGCTGGAGGGGAGGGATAGGATACAGAAGGACCTAGACAAATTGGAGGATTGGGCCAAAAGAAATCTGATGAGGTTCAATAAGGATAAGTGCAGGGTCCTGCACTTAGGATGGAAGAATCCAATGCACCGCTACAGACTAGGGACTGAATGGCTAGGCAGCAGTTCTGCGGAAAAGGACCTAGGGGTGACAGTGGACGAGAAGCTGGATATGAGTCAACAGTGTGCCCTTGTTGCCAAGAAGGCCAATGGCATTTTGGGATGTATAAGTAGGGGCATAGCGAGCAGATCGAGGGATGTGATCGTTCCCCTCTATTCGACACTGGTGAGGCCTCATCTGGAGTACTGTGTCCAGTTTTGGGCCCCACACTACAAGAAGGATGTGGATAAATTGGAGAGAGTCCAGCGAAGGGCAACAAAAATGATTAGGGGTCTAGAGCACATGACTTATGAAGAGAGGCTGAGGGAGCTGGGATTGTTTAGTCTGCAGAAGAGAAGAATGAGGGGGGATTTGATAGCTGCTTTCAACTACCTGAAAGGGGGTTCCAAAGAGGATGGCTCTAGACTGTTCTCAATGGTAGCAGATGACAGAACGAGGAGTAATGGTCTCAAGTTGCAATGGGGGAGGTTTAGATTGGATATTAGGAAAAACTTTTTCACTAAGAGGGTGGTGAAACACTGGAATGCGTTACCTAGGGAGGTGGTAGAATCTCCTTCCTTAGAGGTTTTTAAGGTCAGGCTTGACAAAGCCCTGGCTGGGATGATTTAACTGGGAATTGGTCCTGCTTCGAGCAGGGGGTTGGACTAGATGACCTTCTGGGGTCCCTTCCAACCCTGATATTCTATGATTCTATGATTCTATGAGAGCTAGTGGAGTGTGCGGAGCGGCTGTGATATCACAGAATCATAGCACTGGGAGGGATCTTAAAAAGTCATCTAGTCCAGTCCTCTGCCTCATGGCAGGACTAAGTATTATCTAGACCATCCCTGACAGGTGTTTGTCTAACCTGCTCTTATGATGGAGATTCCACAACCTCCCTGGGCAATTTAGTCCAGTGCTTAACCACCCTGCCAGTTGGGAAGTTTTTCCTAATGTCCAACCTAAACTGCCCTTGCTGCAATTTAAACCCATTGCTTCTTGTCCTATCCTCGGAGGTTAAGGAGAACAACTTTTCTCCCTCCTCCTTGTAACAACCTTTTACACTCTTGAAAACTGTTCTCATGTCCCCTCTCGGTCTTCTCTTCTCCAGACTAAACAAACCAATTTTTTTAATCTTTCCTCTTAGGTCAGGTTTTCTAGACCTTTAATCATTTTTGTTGCTCTTCTCTGGACCTTTTCCAATTTGTGCACATCTTTCCTGAAATGTGGCACCCAGAACTGGACACAACACTCCAGTTGTGGCCTAACCAGCACAGAGTAGAGCGGAAGAATTACTTCTCGTGTCTTGCGTAAAACACTCCTGCTAATACATCCCCAGAAGGATGTTTGCTTTTTTTGCAACAGCATTACACTATTGACACATATTTAGCTTGTGGTCCACTCTGACCCCCAGATCCCTTTCTGCAGTATTCCTTCCTAGGCAGTCATTTCCCATTTTGAATGTGTGGAACTGATTGTTCCTTCCTAAGTGGAGTACTTTGCATTTGTCCTTATTGAATTTCATCCTATTTACTTCAGACCGTTTCTTGAGTTTGTCCAGATCATTTTGAATTTTAATTCTATCGTCCAAAGTACTTGCAACCCCTCCCAGCTTGGTATCATCCACAAACTTTATCATTGTACGCTCTATGCCATTATCTAAATCATTGATGAAGATATTGAACAGAACCAGACCCAGAACTGACCCCTGCGGGACCCCAATCATTATGTCCTTCCAGCATGACTGTGAACCACTGATAACTACTCCCTGGGAACAGTTTTTTAACCAGTTTTGCACCCAACTTATATTAGCTCCATCTAGGTTGCATTCCCTAGTTTGAGAATATCATATGAGACAGTATCAAAAGCTTTACTAAAGTCAAGATATACCATGTCTACCGCTTCCCCACAATCCACAAGGCTTGTTACCCTGTCAAAGAAAGCTATCAGATTGCTTTGACACAATTTGTTCTTGACAAATCCATGCTGACTGTGACTGTATCACTTTATTATCTTCTAGGTGTTTGCAAATTGGTTGCTTAATTATTTGCTCCGTTATCTTTTCGGGTACAGAAGTTAAGCTGGTCTGTAATTCCCCGGGTTGTCCTTATTTCCCTTTTTACAGATTGGCACTATAATTGCCCTTTTCCAGTCTTCTGGAAATTTTTATAGGACTCTGTTTTGATTTTTGGATCATTGACGATCTCCTGGTTAAGCCAGGGTGCTCTCTTGCCAGACTTCCTATCTTTCCTATGCAGTGGGATAGTTTGCTCTTGTGCCCTTAATAATGTCTCTTTGAAAAACTGACCACTGTCTTCAATTGTTTTTCCCCTTAAATTTGCTTCCCATGGGGTCTTACCTACCAACTCTCTGAGTTTGCTAACATCTGCCTTCTTGAAATCCAGTGTCCTTACTTTGCTGTTCTCCCTCCCACCATTCCTTAGAATCATGAACTCCACCATTTTATGATCACTTTCACCCAAGCTGCCTTCCACTTTCAAATTCTCAACCAGTTCTTCCCTGTTTGTCAAAATCAAATCTAGAACAGCCTCTCCTCTAGTAGCTTTCTCCACCTTCTGAAATAAAAAATTGTCTCCAATACATTCCAAGAACTTGTTGGATAATCTGTGCCCTGCTGGGTTGTTTTCCCAAGAGATGTCTGGGGAGTCGAAGGCCCCCATCACCACCAAGTCCTGGGCTTTGGATGATTTTGTTAGTTGTTTAAAAAAAGCCTCCTCCACCTCTTCTTCCTGGCTAGGAGGTCTGTAGGAGACCCCGACCGTGACCTCATCCTTGGTTTTTACCCCTTTTATCCTGACCCAGAGACTTTCAAGAAGCCTGTCTCCTATTTCCATCTCCACCCCAGTCCAAGTATATACGTTTTCAATATATAAGGTAACACCTTTTCCCTTTTTCCCCTGCCTGTCCTTCCTGAGCAAGCTGTACCCTTCTCTACCAATATTCCAGTCAAGCGTGTTATCCCACCAAGTCTCTGTGATGCCAACTATGTCACAGGTGTTTTTATTTACTACCATTTCAAGTTCTTCCTGCTTATTCCCCATACTTCTTGCATTAGTATCCAGACATCTAAGATACTGATTTGATTCCCCCCCAGTTCTGTCTTGTCTCTCCTTTATCCCTGCTATAAGAGCCCATGCTCCCCCGAAATTCAGAACCTTCTCCCAGGTCTCTTGACTTACCTGTGGGCTTTGGTCACCTGCCCCATTTGAACTAGTTTAAAGCCCTTCTCACTAGGTTAGACAGTCTGTATCCAAATACGCTCTTCCCCTTCCTTGATAGGTGGACCCCATCTCTGCTTATCAGTCCTTCTTCCTGGAACAGCATCCCGTGGTCAAGGAAGCTGAAGCCCACCTGGCAACACCATCCTCGCAGCCAGGCATTCACCTCCAGGATGCATCTGTCTCTGCCTGGGCCCCCTACCCTTGACCAGAAGGATGGAAGAGAACAGCACCTGCACCCCCAACTCCCTCACCCTCCCTCCCAGAGCCCTGGAGTCACTTCTGATCTGCTGAGGGTCATACCTCACAGCATCATTAGTGCCCTCATGGATGAGTAGCATGGGGTAGTAGTCAGAGGGCCGGATGATCCTCGACAATCCCTCCATAACATCTTGGATACCGGCCCCTGGGGCTAGTGATGGGGAGTGGAAGGGCTGCTATGTGCCTTGGAGTGGGGTTCTCAACTTTTTCCTTTCTGAGGCCCCCAACACGCTATAAAAACTCCACAGCTCACCCGTGCCACAACCACTGGTTTTCTGCATATAAAAGCCAGGCCGGCGTTATTGCCTCGGGCCCCACACCACGGGGCTCCCACGAAGCTAAGCTGCTCAGGCTTCAGCTTCAGCCCCAGGTGCTGGGGCTCAGTGCCCTGGGGTTCAGCCTCATGCGGGGGGCTTTGGCTTTCTGACCTGGGCCCCAGCGAGTCTCACACTGGCCCTGCTTGGCAGCCCCCTGAAACCGGCTTGTGGCCCCCCTGGGGGCTCCGAACTCCTGGGTGAGAACTGCTGCCTTGGAGGGTGCACATTTCTCTCTGTGGCTGGGTGAACCCGTGCTGGGCACGTGCATCAGTGGCAGATTGAGATCCAGACCTGGATTTTAACCCTGCCCTCCTCTCCGGTAGATCAGGGTTCTTTGCATCCTGGGGCTTTGCTCAAGCCCTCTCTCCACAATAGTCCTAGAGCTTGTCTACACTACAAAATTAGGTCGACTTAAGTTAGGCCGACCTGCAGCCTCGCCAGTAATCCAATGGGCTGTCGGTTTCCTCCTTCTGCCAGTGGTGCGCGTCCTCCCCAGGAGCACTCGCACAGACTGAAGCAGCACACCATGGGGAACTGACCGCTGCACGGGGCTCACAGCTGGAGCCCCCCCACCCCGGGGTGACAGCTCGAGCTGCGAGCCCATGGCTACGCAGTTTTGCAGCAGGGAGCCTGCCAGCAGTGCAAATGGCATTCGTGGGCATTTCACAGCTGCCTCCAGCTCAGAGCAGCAAGGGGCTCACAGCTGGAGCCCTAGGTTCCCTGCTGTGAATTGAGCCCCCCATGCTCACAGCTGAGGCAGGAGAGAGTCTGTGAAGAGCAGGAGCATTGTGCAAAGCTCTGGCTGGCTGGAGAGTGGCTGTTGCTCTCTGGCCAGCCCCAGGGGCAGTAACTACCGTGCTGGGCTCCTTTAGGCTTCCCATCAGCCCTGAGTGGGAAGATGGGGGGTGGTGCTGCCCACCTGCACTGGAGATGGGGGAAAGCCATGCCCAGCTCTCTGTGAAATCACCATCCATGCTACACAGGTGCCCCACGGCACTGGCTGGCGAGGCCTCCCTGTGCGGGCTGTGTCACATTCCCATCCCACCCACAGTGAGCAGCGGTGGTGCCATCACTTGTGGGGCATGTTGCCCAATCTCCAGAGGTGTGAGGACTCCCCAAACGGCTGGGCAGGGGAGCCGCTCATCACTGGAAACCCCTAAAATGTGTAAGGAGGGTCTGAATGAGCTCTCCCGTGACATCTAGTGGTGAGCTGTGGAAGAGGACTTCAGGAGCTGATCTCGTTTGCAGGGGCACACCCACCCTGCCTAGGGGCTCAGCGTGATGGGGCTGCTTGCCCAAATGATCACTTTTGGCTGGCGTTGGATCCCCCAGTCTCCCTGTTATTGGAGCAAGAGTAATAAAGGATTGTTATCCTTGTTGTGTGAACCAAAGGCAGCAGAACTGTACTTGGTATAGCCCAGGGGTCGGCAGCCTTTCAGAAGTGGTGTGCCGAGTCTTCATTTATTCACTCTAATTGAAGGTTTCGCGTGCCAGTCATACATTTTAATGTTTTTAGAAGGTCTCTTTCTATAAGTCTATAATATATAACTAAACTAGTGTTATATGTAAAGTAAATAAGGTTTTCAAAATATTTAAGAAGCTTCATTTAAAATTAAAATAAAATGCAGAGCCCCCCGGACCGGTGGCCAGGGCCCGGGCTGTGTGAGTGCCACGGAAAATCATCTTGCGTGCTGCCTTTGGCACGCGGGCCATAGGTGGCCTACCCCTGGTCTAGCCTGATGGAGGGACTCACCCTCAACTAAACGGCACTCGCTAGGCAGGGGACATGGGTTGGTGGGACCTGAAGACATCCTGGTGGATTCGTGAGTGGTTGGCAGGATAGCCAGCAGAGAGGTGCAGTGTTTGACTGGTAGGGCAGCTGGTGGAAAGGCACAGTGATCAGCTGGTGAAGAAGAGCAGAGTGTGGATCAGCCGGCAGGGCCGCTGGATCGGAGGTGGGGCAAGCAGGTGGCTGGCAAAGAGGAGCTGTAAGCAAGTGCCTGGGCAGTGGAGCGAGTAACGTGCTTTCTCACCCCCCCCTCCACCTCAGGGTCTGAACTGACCAAGGGCAACAACTGTGAATGGGGTGCAGAGAAGGGACTGGCATGTTAAAAGAAAAGGAGGACTTGTGGCACCTTAGAGACTAACCAATTTATTTGAGCATAAGCTTTCGTGAGCTACAGCTCACTTCATCGGATGCATACTGTGGAAAGTGTAGAAGATATTATATACACACAAAGCATGAAAAAATACCTCCTCCCACCCCACTCTCCTGCTGGTAATAGCTTATCTGAAGTGATCGCTCTCCTTACAATGTGTATGATAATCAAGTTGGGCCATTTCCAGCACAAATCCAGGTTTTCTCACCCCCCCCCCCCCACACACACACAATGGCGGGGTGTGAGAAAACTTGGATTTGTGCTGGAAATGGCCCAACTTGATTATCATACACATTGTAAGGAGAGCGATCACTTTAGATAAGCTATTACCAGCAGGAGAGTGGGGTGGGAGGAGGTATTTTTTCATGCTTTGTGTGTATAAAAACATATTCTATACTTTCCACAGTATGCATCCGATGAAGTGAGCTGTAGCTCACGAAAGCTTATGCTCAAATAAATTGGTTAGTCTCTAAGGTGCCACAAGTACTCCTTTTCTTTTTGCGGACACAGACTAACCCGGCTGTTACTCTGAAACCTGGCATGTTAAAGGGACTTTTGGTTGCTGGAGTTAAGAACCTGACAGAAAAGGACACTGCCTAACTTACTTGGGGGTGGGTCTTTTGCTCATGGTTTATGTTTATGAACCACATTTGCAGTGTTTCCCCAAATTAATGCCAGGTTACTTCCCTCCTTTTATTAAAAGTTTCTTTTCTGCACTCAGACTCTGTGCTTGCAAGAGGGGAAGTATTGCCTCTTACAGGCGCCCAGGGGGTGGTGTGTAATTGTCCCAGGTCACTGGGTGGGGGCTCGAGTTGGTTTTGTGTTGCATTGTTGAAGAGAAACCCCTAGATATTGAACCCGGCCCTTGCTGCTGCCAGTTCCAACGGGCAGCAGGGTTACACATGCAGGCTTGGAGACTTCCTGCTGAAGTGCGTAATAATCAGCTGCACTGATCCTGTCTGTAGAGCATAGGCATCACCCTCCCTGCACTGAACTCCCCAGGTCCAACCTTCTGCTGGCATCAGTCCAACGTAGTCAATAGAGCTGGGCCAGCCAGGAACTTGGCCCCAAAACACCTGGCCCAGTGTAACCTGGGCTGGATCCCTGGGCTCTTAGCTTGTTCCAAACCCTGGAAGGGACATCCCCAGGACATCAGAACTGCCTTCTTCCCACCCCGGACTCTGCAGCTCAGAGCCCCATGCCCCTCGCTCCTGCCTCTCTCCCCCTTACCAGGAGGCTGGAGACTGACAAAGGGGAGACCGTGGAGAGATGAGGGAGAGTTCCAAACTCCGGTCTGGGACCGGGACAGCAGGGTCTCAGGTGGGTCTGGAGGGACGTTGGTGGAGCTGCAGGTCAGCTAGGGGAGCAATGGCAGGGCTGGAAGTGCAGAAGGTGTTGCAGGGCAGGGTAGAGGCACTGGAGGGGGAGGAGGGATTGGGCCGTAGCACAGGACTGGGAAGCACTGGCAGAGTTACGTGGGAGAGGCCTCGCATCCGCTGCCTGGCTCTCAGGGCCAGTAAGATTCCAGCACTAAATCCACCCTCCCAATCCCCAACCACAGCCATCCCCACTAAATAGCCAGGGCCTGAATTCGCCCCCGCAGCCTGGCACCCACTGGTACTGTACACAGCTCATGGTGCTCTGAAGGGGAAACCCATGTGAGAGATGCCAGGGCCATGCAGGGCAAGGGCAGGCAAGGAGAGTGGCACACAAGAGGTTTGGGAAGGCAGGGACCATCCCTGCTGCTGCTGCTGAGCACTGCAGCTTTGGAACAGAGCCAGGGATGCCCTGGCAGCGTGCCGTTGTGTGCTCTCGGCTCTCGGCTCACTGGCCTGAGCAGCCAGCACGGAGTTAGTCAGTCGGAGGAGCAAGAAGCAGATGGAAGCCCATCAGGAGTGTTCCTAGCCATGTGTGCACACGCGCACACACACACACACACACACACACACACACACAGAATGGACACAAAGGGTCTCACACAGAGACACGTCCCCTCACTGAACTGCTACACCCATAAATTCAGTGCCTGGCATGGGCACAGTCGGGTGTGATCCCAGACGGGGGCACACTGGTGGTGGTGAAAGCTCCCTCATCTGGGTCACTTCAAACTGAGTAGGACAGAGCACTGGAGAACACCCCGGAGGGCTCACACCTGCCCTGCTCCCTCCCCCAAGAGACGAAATCCATGGGACTGCACTTTGCCATCTCTAATTCCTGTGACCAGTCATGTCAGTGTCTGCATCAGAATGCTGCTTCTGCCGAAGTGAGAGGCCTGCTACCCCGACATCACCTCTCCCCAACATCCACCGGAGGCGCAGGGCTTGTGTCGGTGCAGCTAGGGAGACACAGTGTCTGTGTAGACACTGCCTTGCTGTCATTCTTGGCAGTTTCATGCGCCCTAGCCCCAGGCTCACAGCTGAAGCTGCTGGTAGGCTCCCTGCTTGGCTCACAGCTTTCCCAGATGCCAGCCGTGCTGGAGCCCTCACTGGGGCTGGTCTTCCCAGCCCCGGGGGTGTGGGATGGAAAGCTCAGAGAGCCACTGGGGTAGGGGCTCTGCATCCTTCCCTCTCTCCCTGGGGAATTGCAATACAATGAGACCACATGGCAGTGAGGGGGTCCTGGTCCCCTTTCCTGCCCCCCCCCCCACCGAGCTGGCAGCCCTGCCCCGTGGTGGAGGCGGCTCCTAGCCTCTCTGCAAGGCTCCCAAGAAGCAATCTAGCAGCTTTACTCCACAGGGAGCAGGATCAGCCTTGCGGACATTTTGGCCCAGCCTCAAGATCCTGAGCTCTAATTAATACGACTGAGCACAGGGCTTAATTGAACACATGTCTGGGAAAGCTCTCTCACCCCACCGGGGGCTGGGCTCTTCATTACCAGCCGCGCCTGGCCGCACTGACTGGGCCTGGGCACCATGCCCGCCTGCTGCTGGGCGCTAGCCAGAGGGGCACAGCTACCACAACCCAGCCCCGCATGGGCTTCCCCTTCCCCCAGGGCTCCTGGCCCACAGCCCCAACGTTTGGCCCAGGGGAAGGAGCAGCAGAGGGAGGGAGACAGGCCAACACACATGGCCTGTCTCTCAAGTGTTCAGCCTGAAAAGCAGAGCAGATTGCTGTGGGTGGAAGGAGATCAGTGGGTATTTGGGGAGTGGGGATGGGAGGGAGCCTGGCTCCTAGGGCAGAATGGACATGCTCTGGCTGTCATATAATGGATTGGTCCCTTCTCACCTGCAGGACTCAGAATGCCTCACCCAAGGAGAGAGGGGAAGATTTATTATCCTCAGTGCGCAGAGCCCAGGGGCTCCCTAGCAAGAGCTGTACACAACAGGTTAGGGGCTCAGGTCTCCTGACCACCAGCCCCATGCTGGGGACCCTAGAACAAGGATGCCCCTCTAGGAACTCTGCCCCTCAAGATTTCCCTGGGGAGCTGCTTGCTTTCCCCCTCTATTCGTACTGCAGTCTCTCTCAGGCTCACTCCCACTAGATCCCTAGCCTCAGGTACAGGCAAACCCACCAGCCAGTGCAGCTTCCCCCAAAGCCCCTCCTCACCTGGCTTGTCTCCATCAGCCAGAGGGGCATACCGATGTTCTCTGCTGGCCTGGGATGCCCAGCACCCACTGCAGGAGCTAGTGGGACCCTCACTGAGTTCAGGGGGAATCATTTGTATCCTGTGCTATGAGATGGAATCCCCTGCAGCCTGAGTCTGCTGCCAGACATGATGTAACAAGGGCATCAATGGGCACACAGGATCTGAGTCAGGGATCCTCTTTCTGAGGGTCTGACAGAGAGAGGGGCTCTCTGCTCGCCTGGCCATGGGGCATGCTCCATTAGCTAATACTCTGAATGCAGGAGTGGTCACCTTTAGATCCTGGGCTGGATTTCTGCACTCTCTTGGAAGGGATTCTGGCATCACCCCTGGAAAGGTACGATGCTCTGGGGAACAACATCACTAATTTCACCTCCGCTCCCCTCTCCCTCTCTTGGAGCAGTGGTTACCGAAGGTGTAGCTTAGCTTTCTGGGCACTACCGTCCAACAACTAAACGTACTTTCTGCTTCACTTCTCTTGTCTCTGCTTCAGGGTTCCTGCCCTCCCGGTTAAGAATCTGAATGGAACTGGACCAGTCCATCCTGCCCTGGCAGGTAAGAGCAGCTGGAATTCCCCCAGCTCTGTGCAGCTGTCCACTCCTGGGTATAACACTGCCCAGTGAGATGGTTCTTACTTATCATGGTGAGTGTGGATGGATGGCTGGATGGGTATGCTGGCTGGCTGGCTGGATGGATGGCTGGTACAACCTATCCATCTCACTTCAAAGCGAAGGGACAATTTCAGCATTTGAGGTCAGTCTCACAGACTGCAGGAGGTCCTGTCCCATGCTGGGATTGTGGCCGCTCAGTGGGGAGGTAATCGCCCAGCCCGCTAAGTGTCTGCACTTGGCCTTACTGTTACCCTTATCATCACTCTGTGACACAGGTATGACAGGCATTCTGATGTGTGCTGCTGGGCTGCCTGTGTGCCTGACCCGGGCCCCGAAGCCCATCCTGCACCCTCCGCCCGTGAACAAGGGCGACATCAAGCCGGTGCCCGGGATCAATGGCATCTGCAGGAAAACCAAGAAGAAGCACCTCAAAAAGAGTAAGAGACAGCACCCTCTCTCCATCCCACAGAGCCACAAGCCCTGGCCTCCATCCTGGCAATCCCAGTGCTGGGATCTAGCTGGGAGCATAATGACATGGAGAGGCCTGACAGCCACGCCAAGGCACAGTATAGCCTGGAGCAGATCACCTCCACCCCTGAGCCTCACTCCTGACCCCACGCCCCGCTGATATCCCAGTCCTGGGCTTCTCTGCCAAACTGGGCTCTTTAAACTAGCAGAGAAAGGCGGAACTAGAACCTATGGCTGGAAGCTCAAGCCAAACAAATTCAGATTAGACACAAATATGTGACAGTGAGGGTGAGTGACCACTGGAACCAACTACCAAGGGAAGTGGTGGATTCTCCAGCTTGTGAGATCTACAGCTCAAGACTGGGGCAGGTGCTTCAGCCAATCAAAGGCTATTGGGCTGAATCCAGGGGTAATGGCTTGTGATCTGCAGGGGGTCAGACGAGATGATCTCATGATCCTGTCTGGTCTTGAGCTCTATGAACCTAAGACTGTTCTTACCTGCAAGCTGCTGCAATGGGGCTGTGGATTCGGTTAGCCCAGCAGAGCTCAGGGCGCCCGTGCTAGGTGCACAGATATAATGTCCTGGCCCAGAGAGCTTCCAATCTAAATAGACAAGACAGACAGGCGGTGGGAGGAGGGAGGGATTCTTTTTAGGACCCTACCAAATTCACAGTCCATTTTGATCAATTTCACAAGCAGAGCAAGAAGCTCCATGGCTGCTGGAGCCTGGTCGGAGCCCCCGGTGCCCCCAGCCCTCCCCCGCCCCCCCCTCCAATAGCTAGATTTCACAGGGGAGGTCTGATTTCACAGTCCTTGCAGTTGAGGCCCAGACTCAGTGCTTCTGTAATTCACTGCCAGGGCAGTTGCCTAGGCTCCACCAGATCTAGTCTCCCTAATGCGTGGGAGTCGTGAGAGATTCGCCCGTCGGTTTACATCAGCGCAGAGTGCACCAGCTGCCTCCTGACAGGGCAGGGCGGGGCGGAGCAGCGAGCGGTCGAGCCCATCGTCCCATCGCCTCCCTGAGACACACGGCCTCGGTGGCTGCTCCCCATCGTCTCACCGAGAGACTGCTCCGGCCCAGCTGCTGCTTATAGAGGGCAGGCCACCAATCCCATGGGACCGGGCGCCCAGTCACACGCCCCAAGGGCCAGACGCTGAGGGTATTGCTCAGACGCGTGCAGGCTGCTCTCCCGCTCCCCACACACAATCCCAAACTCATGGGGCACAGTGACAGGCCAGCCCCTCGCCAGTGGTGAGCAAGCTTGGGGTGAGGAGGCCGGGTCCCGCAGGGAGACACGCAGCAACGTAGTTTGCCCTGCTTTAGCCCCTTGGATGCCGTGTCTGAGGTGAAGCGGGAGGGAGCCACGTGGTTCAGGGGACGCGGTGTGACCCACTCCTCACCCAGCTCTCGCTGTTCCGAAAACCACGGCAGCCTCCGTCCCTGGGAACCCAGCCCAGAGAGCCAGAGAGTGGAGCTCTGCACCAGCCTGACTGGAGAATTTCATCCTGATTCTGCCTCTGAGCTGGGCCCCTCAGCCCTGAGCGGGGGGACTCCTGTCCTAGGGGGCAGCGGGATTCCCTCTTCATGCTCCTTCCTCCTGTGGCTTCCAGGAATGGAAGCCACAGACCCCCCACCCAGCTGATGAAAGGCTCTCTCTGAACTCCCAGGGGTGGGTTTAACCTCCTCCAGCCCTGACCCAGATATCCCACCCGCTCCAGCCAAGCCAGTTTCTGGGTCCGTCCGGTCCTCCTCCCTCCCGACCCTGATGTGGCTCTTAGCTGTGGAGCAAGGGGCCGCGTGCCCCAGCTGAGTGGGTGGCCCTGGGGCACTGTGGGCCATGAGGGTGCAATCTGACCCTCTGCTTCTCTGCTGGGGCAGGCAAGAACCCCGAGGATGTGGTGCGCCGGTACATCCAGAAGGTGAAGAGCCCGCCGGACGAGGTGAGCACCTACGCATGGTTCTCACAGTAGCCCTGCCCTGGGGGCGGATGGGATCGGACAGTACCCAGGGCTGGGGCTCTGCATGGATGACTAGCCCCGTGTGAGTGGCAGCCCCGCAGTGGCCTGTGAATACACCGTGAACTCTTGGGGACACAGTGACATACAACACACCTGGTATAAAACTCCAGCAGCAGGGACCCCAGCAGCTCCTCCACCCACAGACACACACCTCACCTCTGCCACCCCCTTAACTCTTCCCCCCCCAGGACACCAGCCAGGCAGCACCCCTTTCCCAAAATACCCCCTGGAGAACCCCCCGACTCCCCCAGGCCCTCCCGTCTCCACAGTCCCCCAGTTTCCAGCTCCTTTGGCCCCGGGTTTCAACCACTTGTGTTTCTGCACCAGTTCTGCAGTGGCACTGAAGCCACTGAAAGGGACGGGACAAAGGGGTTAACTGCCCCATGCAGCTGGCCCCGGCCCTGGTGCCGTCCACGCCCGCTAAGGCTGAGACAGGCCAGTCCTCCCTGAGAGCTGCCGGCCAGGGAGCAGGGCGGAGAGAGGCCAGTGGGAGGAGTGAAGGGCAGAGGCTGGGGGTGGAGGGAGAGAGGCCGACGGGAGCGAGCGGGGGAGCGGAGGGGCCAAGAGGACAGCGGGGGTAGGGGGGTTGGGCCAGAGGGGCGAAGGGGGCAGTGGGGGGGGGGGGGCAGAGGGGGTGAGGAGACAGTGGTGTGCAGGGGTAGGGCCGAGGAGGCAGTGGGGGCAGAGGGGTCGGGGCAGAGGGGTGAAGGGGGGCAGGGTAGTGGGGGCAGGGACAGGGCAAAGGAGCTGAGGGGGCAGGGGTGGGGCCAAGGGGCAGTGGGGACAGGGGGGTTGGGGCAGTGGGGGCAGGGACAGGGCAAAGGGTCCGAGGGGCCAGTGGGGGCGGGGTGGAGCCGAGGAGGCAGTTTGGGGAAGGGGGGTCGGGGCAGTGGGGGCAGAAGAATGGAGGAGCGGGGCAGGATGGTGGGGCAGGCAGACGTCGGGGCAGCCAGGCTGGCTGGCAGAGCAGGTGCCGTGGGAAGGATGTGTACCCAAAGGCTACAAAGGTGCCAGAGACCCAACCCTGCCGCCTGGCCCCTTGGGCAGGGGGGTGATGGTGGAACCAGCTGCTGGGCTCTGGGGGCCGCGGGGCGGGGGGTTGGTGCGGGGGCAGCTCAGCTCTGTTAACACCCCGCTCCCCGGCAGGACTGCACCATCTGCATGGAGAGGCTGGTGGCCTCGTCCGGCTACGAGGGCCTCCTCAGCCACAGGGGCGCCAAGCCGGAGCTGGTGGGCAAGCTGGGCAAGTGTGGGCACATGTACCACCTCCTCTGCCTGGTGGCCATGTACAACAACGGCAACAAGGTGAGAGCTGGGGCAGGGTGGGGACCTGCTGTCTCAGCCAGGGAGAGGTCCCTCCAGCAGAACCCCCTGGCAGGCAGCTGAGAGCCCCCTGTGCCCTCCCCTCCCTGATCACTTGACCCATCCCACGGCCCCGCAGGGGCCTCACAGCCAGCTCTGGGCCGTCAGCAGAGGCTCAGTCAGTTCCAGCCTTGGTGCCCCTCCAGGGCCTTCGGCACGCTTACCCCGGAGCTGGGTTTGGCTGACACCCAGCCAGCACCATGGAGCCGAACAGCCCTGCCTGCGGGAAGGGTAGTGCCCTGCGAAGGGAGACTCCCCCATTAGCTGTCAAAACACAGCTGCAGAAGGGCCCTGGAAGCTGCTCCCCCCGCCGGCAGCCTGTTTGCAGCCTGTGCCCTGGAGCAGGATGCTCTGCCTGGCTGGCTGACCCTCCTCACCCTGTGCCTCTGCCCCCAAGGATGGCAGCCTGCAGTGCCCCACCTGCAAGGCCATCTATGGGGAGAAGACCGGGACCCAGCCCCCAGGGAAGATGGAGTTCCACATCATCCCACACTCGCTGCCAGGCTACACGGACTCCAGAACCATCCGCATCGTCTACGACATCCCCACGGGCATCCAGGTGAGCGGCCCGGGACAGAGGAATCTCCGGGGGAAGCCAGTGCCTCCGTGGCCAGAAGAGTTGGAGTGCGCTCCCTCCCGCTCAGGAGATCCCCCACGTGGCTGAGCATGCCACATCCTCCTACCACTCCACCTGGCCCTGGGGGCACCTGATGGAGAGACTGGGGCCTCCTCTGCAGAGGCAGCCCAGGGTGTGACACCCCATGGATTTGGTGGTGGGTCTATGCCAGGCCCCATCTCCTATTCCTGGGTGGTGTGGTCGCTGGCCTTCCAGTAGCTGTGCCACGCCTTGCCAGGCAGGATCTCGCTCAGACCCCTGCTGCCTGCAGGTTGTGCCCCATTGTCGGCCGACATGTCTCACTCTCAGCCCCGTCCAGCCAGGGCCCCCTGAGCAATGCGGGGGGCATGGGCAGGCGTGCTGCCCTCTTTGGTCGAGCGGGGGGGTGACGCATTTCAGGCACAGCTGCTGGCTACAGGATTTCCCCAGCACCTGCTTTGTTCTCTGCCAGGGCCCAGAGCACCCGAACCCCGGGAAGAAGTTCACGGCCCGAGGCTTCCCCCGGCACTGCTACCTACCGGACAATGAGAAAGGCAGGAAGGTGAGTGACCTGCTCCCTGCACCCCCTGGAGCCTCTCCTGCGCTAGAGAGATGTCCGGAGGAGGGCCGAGCCCTCGATAGCAATCAGGGAGCAGTGCCATAGACGCTCCCTATGGTGCTCTGGGGACGGAGGGGCAGGCAGGCCTCTCCCCCTCAGTACATGCTGGCAGACTGGGGAGAGGATCTCAGCCCCAGAACAGGGCGCTGTAGGCCAGCTGGGGCATGCCATGGCCAGGCAGGGTGTTTGACCTCCCTCTTGCCCCATAGGTTCTGAAGCTCCTGATTGTGGCATGGGACCGCCGGCTCATCTTCACCATCGGCACATCCAGCACGACGGGAGAATGCGACACTGTGGTGTGGAACGAGATCCATCACAAGACAGAGTTTGGTTCCAACCTCACTGGCCACGGCTACCCCGACCCCAACTACCTGGACAATGTCCTGGCTGAGCTGATGGCCCAGGGGGTCTCGGAAGCCAACCTGAAGGACTGAGGAGGAAGCTCCCGCTCTCTGCTAACGTGCTTCTCGGCAGCCAAACCCCGCCTGCGTCTGTGTGCGCTCGTGTGTGTCTCCGTGAGTCCGTCCTCCACCACCCCCATGCCCGGGAACCACCCACCTTCCCGGAGCTCTCACTCTGCTTCCGCTGCCTTGACCTTCAGTAACCTTCAGACTGCAATGCTGGACTTGGCTGGGCGGCCAGGGCACGTCACCCACCAGGTGGAGGGGCTCTCCCGGGAACCGATACTGTGCGCGGCCCTCAGACCTGCCAGCCGGCGAGCAGCAGGCCAGCAGGAGCTGCGTGAGTGACCAAGCAATGCAAAGCTGGGCTGATTCTTTTTTATACTCTTGGGAGCTGTGCTATTTTCCCTGTTAGAGACCCCAGCCCACGCCTGACTGTACACACCCACGTCCCCTCCATATAGCTCGCTCTCGCTGGAAATCCTGTACAGTATCTACTACAATACACGCACGTAGCCAAAGGGGCAACTTCTGGCCAACTCTCCCAAAGCCCCCCCGCCACCACGTGTCCTGTCTGGTCTGGGCCAGCATCGTCCGGGTGAGCCACCTCCCCCCACAGCCACGGGGCACATTTGCTGTTGCTCCTCATTGCCGCCACTTGGAAAGGGAGGGGAAAGGGCCCAGGCTGGGGAAAGGGAACAGGAAGTGCACAGGAGAGAACTGCTCCCACAGCTGGGCAGGGATGGAAAATGAGGTGGCTCTTACTCCACTGACTTGGCAGGGGTTTTGCCCCTCCTGCGCTCCCAGCCCTGCATGCACTATCCCTGCCCCAGAGCGAGGGCTCCAAGCCTGGCAGGGGCGCAGGGATCAACCAGCGGGGTGACAGTAACGCTTAGCACTCTGCACTGCAGAGACACCAGCTAGCTAAGACCTGAGCCGGCGCCCCTTTTTGGCAGCCTCGCAGAAGTGGTTTATTTCCCCTTAAAGAAGAGGGGTGGAGCAGTCAACACCCAATCAGCAGCAAACAGACCTCTTGCCCGTGAGCCGCCGTTGCCCTGATTGGTCCCTTCAGGCGGCACCAGCCAGGATTCAAAGGGCCACTTACGATTTTAAAAGCCACATGTGCAAACAGTGCACGGCTGATACCCGTGTGCCAATGGAGATTGGCACACCTGCCTACCTGCATGCACGTGCCCTTTGCATGCGTGGCTTTAAAACCCCGGGCCTAGTTCTGGCTCGGGGGTTTGTTCCCCGTGTATCTAGCACCCCTTTAGCTGGAAAATAAACCTGCTCTTCCGGTTGGTGTCCCTCCGCTTGGCAAGTGCCTGCTCGTGCTGGAAAGGGTGTCCCGGTCACGGCCCCTTTCCCTGTGCACCTGCAGCCTCTCCGCCCGAAGCCATCGGGTGGGCTTGCCCAAGGGCACTAGCTCCTTGCTGGCGGGAGCTGCTTTGGGGCGTATGATCCACACGAACAGTGAGAGCAGGGCTAGCTGCTCAGGAGCCTTGTGGGGCCCCCGCTTTGCCCCGGGCTTTGGGCCCCCCGGGAGCTGGTTGAGCTCTGCGTAATGTGGGACTTAGCAGCAGCGGGAGATCACACCTTGCTGGGCTGCGCCCCTGTAGGGCATGGGAACGGTGTTGCCTAGACAGGCCCCTTAAACTCCCTGTTCCCTGCAGAGTGGCAAACAGATGCGGGTGGAAGAGGCAGGGGTCCCCCCAGGCTCCCCACACGTGCCATGGAAGCGGCATGGCGCACACAGCGAGGCTGTCCCAATGGGCTGGAGTGCCCCCCTCAGCACACAAGGCAGCCCAAGGATCTCAGCCCAAGGGGCGATGGCATTGCAGCGGAGGGCTGGGGGGGTGTCCTGTTCCTTTGGCAGGTGGGGACTGGCTGGCTGGGTGTGAGACATGAGAGAGAGGAGGCGAGAGGCTGAGGGGAGGAGGGAGTAGCCTTGGTGGAAGGAGGCAGAAAGCTGGGGAGGAGGAGGAAGGCTGAGGGGGGAGGAAGGCTGGAGGCAGGGGGGGAGGAAGGCTCGTGGCTGGGGAGGAGGAAGGCTGGAGGCAGGGGGAAGGAAGGCTGGTGGGGGGGGAGGAAGGCTTGAGGCGGGGGAGGAAGGCTGGAGGCAGGGGGAAGGAAGGCTGGTGGGGGGGGAGGAAGGCTTGAGGCGGGGGAGGAAGGCTGGAGGCAGGGGGGGAGGAAGGCTGGTGGCGGGGGAGGAGGAAGGCTGGTGTGGGGGAGGAAGGCTGGAGGGGTGGGGGAGGAAGGCTGTGGGGTGTAAGGGAGCAGCGAGGAGAGGGAGAAGGCTCTGAGTCTGGCAAGCTGGTGCCCCTGGCCAAGGACTGGGTGCAGGCAGAGCCCCTCTGCTTCCTTGCTGTTGAGGAGCCGTTGGCCAGTGTGGCTGGTCCTGCCTCTTGCTGTCTGTCCTCCCACTGCCAGGCCCAGAGATCTGCAGAGAGGAGAGGGGCTCCAGACCCCAGTGTCTAGACAGGGCCCAGAGGGCACTGGAGGCTCCGGTGTTCTCTGCTGTCATGCTTTGGCACACCCGCATATGCTGAGCACACGCTTCTGTGGGGGCTGGCACCTCCCCAGGGCAGGGGACAACATACCATCCTCTCCCGCAGGCCCAGCTCAGGGCACGCCGGGGTGAGCCGCTAGGGTCCCTACGGACATGCAGACCCTGCCCCCAATGCCCACATGCAGGCAGGAACCCCAGCACCCCCCCTTGCAGACACATGCCCCCCAATGCCCACACGTGGGCAGGAACCCCAGCACACCCCCTTGCAGACACATTCCCCCCCAGTGCCCACACTTGGGCAGGAACCCCAGCACACCCCCTTGCAGACACCCCCCGCCCAGTGCCCACACTTGGGCAGGAACCCCAGCACCACCCCCTTGTGGATCCACATGTCCCCACTGCCCACACACACAGGCAGGCGCCCCAGCACCCACCCCGCATAAACCCTCTCCCCAAGACCCCACATGACTTGGGCTCCTGTACAAATAACTAACAGCCATGGGACACGCCCAGCTCCCATCTCTCAGCACCCAGCCTCCCAGTCTCTGGTGCTCTTGCAGCAGGAGTCCCTGCTCTCGCCCGCCCTCTCAGCAGCCGTTGTGTCCGTCACCCTGGGGTACGACACCCAGGCCAACCATCCCTTGCCACAGCCACAGGCCGCCCTGGTGCTGCTTGTCATCCGCGCAGGGTTCGAATTGCCCTGATGGCTCGTCCTGCCCCCTCAGTGGAAAGCCCGAGGCAGCCAGCAGGTACCTGGCCGTGCCAGCCGCAGGGATGGGCCCCGCCGGCCCCCTGCAGCAATCAGCTCGTGCCCTCTGCTGAGCAGAGCGGGAGCTGTGCCTGGCAGTGGCACGTTCACCTTTCAGATGTACCAGGGCTCAACCGTGAAGCATCCGTCACCCAGCGGGACATTGGCGGGGTGTTTGAGCCGGCACCCTCCTCTGCTCAGGCAGGGCCCCGGTGGCAGGGCACTGAATAGCTCCTGCCCCATCGTGTCCCCTTTACCCAGAGCCCCTGACTCCTGCAGCACAAAATCACACAGCGAGCCCACACTCAGGAGTCAGCCAGGCCAGAGAGCAGCTCTCACCCCACCATGAGAAATCTGGGCAGGGGTCTGTCCAGGGACCTGAGAGCAGCAAAATAGACACACACTGCATGCACGCAGCCTGCACGCTCGCACCCCGCCCTTCTGCCACACATCCTGCTCCCCCACACACCATGCACAAACTGCACATTGGACACCCACTGTAGACACATGCACTGCACGCACACCCGCTCCCTCTCACGCACACACAGCACATGCAAACGTCCCTCTGACACAAACACATCCTCAGTGTACACACCTTGCACACACACACACACCCACGTGCATGCACACACATACGCCTAGCTCCCAGGCCATTAGGAAATTCCCTTCCCCCACCACCAAGGAGCGCATTTTCCATGTCCCTGCCCCAATGTGCCTGACCCCACAGAGCCTGCCCCATTGTCAGGCCTGGTGTCTGGGATATGGCCAACCTGTAACAGCATCAGCCCTGCAGCAGCGGCAGCTCCTCTGAGGCTGGTATGGTACATGGGGCACTTCTCTGGTGCCCACAGGCCTGTCACCAGCCCTGGCATAAGGAGAGGACTGGGTGACTCACCCAGGGAGCAGGCCAGCAGCCAGGGCGGGACCAAGGGGGCCAGAGGGGTGAGCCCCCTTCCTGTGATTAAGTGAGGGGGAGGGGGTGTAACGGGTTAGACCTCGCTTCTGGGATGCCACTTGATGTACTGGGGTTTCACTGAGCCCCTCCTGTTCCACCAGCCTGGATTCCCTCTCCCTGTTTTGCTGAATTAGTCTCTGGCATCTTGCAGCACACACACACACAAGTAGGGCCACACCCAGCTGCAGTCAAAGACTGAAGTCAGCTCTGTGAGAGGACACCCCCAGCACTCACATGCACATACCCTTTGGGGAATAAACCCAAAATAATACTGACTTGCGCTGTATAGAAAGATCTGCACAGCGCAAGCTCTTAAAAATTCACCTTCTTCCTCAATGTGAAGAGAGATATGCATGACTTCTTGCCCCCCAACCCATTAGAAATTGCACAAACTGGGTTTAATAATAAACGAAACAAATATATTAACTATAAAAGGCAGATTTTAAGTGGTTAAAGAGATAGCAAACAGAACAAAGCAGATTACTAAGCAAATAAAACAAAACACTCAAACTAAGCTTGATTTACTAAAGAAATTGGCTACAAATAGTAATTTCTCACCCTAAATATTGTCACAGGTAGATTACAGAGATTCTTGCAAGCCACTGTAGTGGCCTGCTGCTTGAAACTTCAGGTATTATTACTCACAGGCTAGACAACCTTTGAGCCTGGGCTCAATTCTTCTCCCCTCGGTTCAGTTCTTCTTTTCAGGTGTTAACCAGTGTCTCTTTGGGTGGGGAGGCAGAGGAGAACCACGATGATGTCACTCCCCTGCCTTATATAGCTCTCCTGTATGGGGGGAACCCTTTGTCTCCCAGCAGAAGAACACTGGCATTCCAAGGGGTGGGTGACTCAGACCCGTGTCTCTGCAGGGCTTTGGCAGCCATTACTCGCAGGCTGTCTGGAGCGTCCACAGGAAGACTAAACTCTTTCACAGTCCATTGTCTTTGCTAATGGGCCATCAGCCCTGTCTGGCTTTTCCATTGTTGTACCTGAAGGGCTAGTTGTGAGTGATACCCAAAGTAGCACATTTGAAATACCGATCATAGAATCATAGAATATCAGGGTTGGAAGGGACCTCAGGAGGTCATCTAGTCCAACGCCCTGCTCAAAGCAGGACCAACCCCAGCTAAATCATCCCAGCCAGGGCTTTGTCAAGTCATACCTTAAAAATCTCTAAGGAAGGAGATTCCACCACCGCCCTAGGTAACGCATTCCAGTGTTTCACCACCCTCCTAGTGAAAAAGTTTTTCCTAATATCCAATCTAAACCTCCCCCATTGCAACTTGAGACCATTACTCCTCATTCAGTCATCTGACACCGCTGAGAATAGTCTAGATCCATCCTCTTTGGAACCCCCCTTTAAGTAGTTGAAAGCAGCTATCAAATCCCCCCTCATTCTTCTCTTCTGCAGACTAAACAATCCCAGTTCCCTCAGCCTCTCCTCATAAATCATATGCTCCATCCCCCTAATCATTTCTTGTAGTGTGGGGCCCAAAACTGGACACAGTTCTCCAGATGAGGCCTCACCAATGTCGAATAGAGGGGAACGATCATGTCCCTCGATCTGCTGGCAATGCCCCTACTTATACAGCCCAAAATGCCATTGGCCTTCTTGGCAACAAGGGCACACTGTTGACTCATATCCAGCTTCTCGTCCACTGTAACCCCTAGGTCCTTTTCTGCAGAACTGCTGCTGAGCCATTCAGTCCCTAGTCTGTAGCGGGGCATGGGATTCTTCCGTCCTAAGTGCAGGACTCTGCACTTGTCCTTGTTGAACCTCATCAGATTTCTTTTGGAGTGCAACGTCACAGGGGATTTGACAGGGAGTGAGTAGAGAAGGGGAGGGGAGGGGAGGGGTGGATAAGGGCAGGAGCCAGGTACGAGGACAGGGAGAGGCTGAGAGTGTGTATGTTAGAGCAGGGGTGTCAGGCCAGCATGGCGCATGGGGGGGCGGTGTGTGCGTGTGTGTGTGTGTCTATGTGCGTGCACATGTACGTGTGTCTGTGTGTGTGTGTGTGTCTATGTGTGCATCTATCTTTGTGTGCCTGTCTGTGTGTGTGCACGCACACAGACTGGTTTGTTTCTTCTCTCTGATGCCAGCTGGAGGTGCAAGGGGAAGCCTTTTTCTTCATCCTCACTCCCTCTGCCCAGGGTTGCCAGGTGCCTGGTTGGTGGTGCAGCTGTCTGGCTCCTAGGCGCAGGGGCAGCCACAGGGGTTCCACACGCTGCCCCTGCCCCGAGTGCCAGCTCTGCAGCTCCCATTGGCTGGGAACAGTGGCCAATGGGCACTGCGGGGTCAGCACCGCCCTCTGTTCCTTCTGCCTAGGAGTCGGACATGCCGGCTGCTTTCTTCCGAGAGCTGCCTGAGATAAGCGCCACCCAGAGCCCGCACCCCACACCCCGTGCCCCCGCTTGGAGCCCCCTCCCATACCCAAACTCCCTTCTGGAGCCCGCACCCACTCCCACACCCTGCACCCCTCATCCCCAGCCCCATCCCAAAGCCCGCACCCCCAGCCGGAGCTCTCACCCCCTCCCACACCTCAATCCCCTGTCCCAGCCCCGTGAAAATGAGCGAGTGAGTGAGGATTGGGGAGAGCAAGCGACGGGGGGGGGGATGGAATGAGTGGGGGGCCTGGCCTCAGAGAAGGAGCAGGACAGGGGCGGGGCAAGGGTATTCAGTTTTCTGCAGCGTTGGCAACCCTACCTCTGCCGTGGGCTATAGAGACCCCTTGACTTTTACCGCTCCCGCAGCACTAAGTCCCTTGTCCTGTGAAGTAGAACAGACTGACATGGGGGCTGTCAGACCCCCCCATTCTCCCACCCAGCACATTCAGCCAGACCCGGTGTCACAAACATACTGTTCCACTGCATTGCCCCAGGACCATGAAGAGGGGCTTTTGAATGACCCGTTCATTAATGGGGCTGGCGTGCCCTCGGTGGGGTGGGAGTGGGAGGAAAGGGAGCTGGCCTGGATCGCAGATCTAGAGCCCCCTGTGTTGCTGCCCCTCAGCTGTGCAATACGGATTCTCTCCCCACGCAGGGCAGCGTCCCCTGCCCCCTGCCCCCCAGCCACAATCCCAGAATGCCGCTCCCTTCCCCTGGGACCGGTGATGCTTCCCCCAGCTCTGCAGCAAGAGCACGAAGACCGCTCTGTTGAAGGACTCGCTCAATGCATCTGCTTTGCCATGGGGCAACAGAGCCACCCCTGAGACATGGCCAGACTGGGTGGCGGTGCCTCTGAAGCCAGGGGAGCCCAAATTCTGCCAGCTGCAGGAATCTGATGAGCTGTCAGGGCTGTATCTGGTTTGCTTAAAATGGAGCACATTGTAGCTGGCTGTCTTGAATACAGAGACGTGGCCTGCAGAGACTACAACTCCCAGCATGCATGGTTCCATCTTGAGCCAAGCTGGAGCTCAAGGTGGAGCATGGCATCCTAGGATCTGTAGTCTCCCGAAGCCATGCTTTGGGATCCGTGTCCTGGCTCTCTGTAAAGGCCTTGCTGGGAATCTTTAAGGGCTTTGTCATTTTCTTTGTCTGAATCGCCTCTGTCATGCTCAGCATGTGTTGATGTCTTTACAACTTATTAAATAAATGTGGAATCCATACACGGCCGCGTGCAGCCTCTTCGTTGCCGTCTGGGCTGGCATGTGTGGGCGGGAGGGGTAGATTTCAGTTCTGCGCCCTGCTCTCACGCTAGTTCAAGGGTGAATGGAGGGGGTGGGGATGGGGTGAGAGGAGTGCTTCATTCCCTAGTCTGGGTCACATTTGTTTCTGGTTTACACCAGTGTAAATCTGGAATGACTCCATTAGAGCCAAGGGGCTCAATTGGATGTCAGTGAGTGGCAAATGCAGGCTTCCTGTAGGTCTAGTGGATAGAGCGCTGGCCTGCACAAATGCATGCTAATCCCAGCTCTACAGCTAACCTGCTTAGAGACCTTGGGCAAATCACTGGCTCGGTGCCTCAGTTTCCCCTCTCCCCCTTAGAGTAGGGACACGCTCTTAGGCCTGGTGAACACACAGCTTTCAGACCAGTATAAACTCTTTTGGGTATAAGTATGATTTTCATACCAAACTGGCTGCAGCTGGATGCTGTTATTTTGGGTGAGACGAGCGGCTTGCCAGCAGATAGGCCTTTAAGTGGAGGGGCGAAGTGTGAGCTCCTTCATGTCAGTATCACGACGCCCCTACCACAGCTTGAAACCAGTTTCGCTGAAGCAGCACAACAATCGTAGCCCATGGTGTGGACGCACGGCCCTGCGGTAGGAGGTGTGAGGTCTCCAGGTCAGTTACCGGCTCCTGGATGGGAGCCCCCCGCTCACGAGGCGTCACGCCCTGCATCACTCGCCCTGCCTACCATTGGGGCTTGCACTGGTGCACCGTGCCCGCTGGCTGGCCAGCCGGCTTTTGTTTTAAAGCACCTGGGGCAGAGATTTCTGGCTCAGCCCTGACTAAAGGGGAAGGGGGGTGGTGCAGAGCCGGCTGTCTCCAGGCTGCACTGAGCTCTGGCTCTGGCCCAGCACTAACCCAGCTGGTGGTCATTAAAGCATGTAATGAGCATCTGATCTGCAGCTCCCAGGGAAGCACAGAACCCGCAGCGGGAACAGGTGTCTGGCGCAGTGTTCCCAGAATGAACAGTAAGACTTCCAGGGCAGCCCAGAGGAGGGCCCAGGCTGACACCATCCCCCGCAGCTCATCCTGCTAGCTGGGCTGAGAGCAGCTGGGGGCTTCCCTGCAGCCAGGGATTCCACACCTGTCCCTGCAGCTCTTCCTGCTAGCAGAGGCTGGACCTGCAGCAGCTGGGAGCTCCCCACATGCAAACCATTCTCAGGCACCATTGCTGGCCGGGGGAGAAAACCAGTGTTCCATGGTCTAGTTTCTGGATGCCAGCCCCTCTGGCATCCTGAAGCCCCTGCTCTAGTACTGGGCTGTGCAATGCAGAGTGACGCTCCGAGGAATCAATCTTTCATGCTTTGCTTTGTGCAGGCCTGGCGTGGGGGCTGCAGCAAAGGACTCATCACCCAGCAAGGTTGGCCAAGCTCACATCCCCTGCGGGCCGAGGAGCTAGGGCTTCCTGCTCACACCTGACACTGAGCCGGGCTGCAGAGAGTCTCTGTGGGAGAGCTGGACTGGACTGGTTTCCCAGCCTCAGAACACACACTCAGCTACTGCAGCACGCATGCAGCACTGCGCCCCGGGGTGCACACTGAGGGATATGCACATGCATGTGCAGACAGGGAATTGTACAGGAACACCTCACCCTCCCAACGCACACCGAGCAGCCCTGGACCGAGTGGACATGCCCACAGACCACAGCGTCCCCTGCAGGGGTGTTGCAAATAGGATCCAGGCAGTGCCCATGTCCTTCCCCTGGTTGCCCCGGCAATGCCCCAGTGCCCGTCAGGGAGCAGAGCCCAATGCCCCGTGCAGCAGCACAGCGAACACCCGCCTGCAGGCTTGGCAGGCTCTCGCCCATCCATGCTGTGCTGCTCGGTCTCTGCGGTACAGCGAGAGGTCTCTGGCAGCGAACGCAGGCAGGTGCTGTCTGGTCAGGAACCCCTGCTAGGATTGGCTGCAGCAAGTGTGGGGTGGGGCCAGAAAAGGGGCTCCCAACCAGACCATAACACCTCTCTGGGGGACAGGCAATTCCTCTTCAGGGTGATGGAGTGGGGCTGGTAACTCCTGGAGCGAGAAGGCCAGTTATTCTGGTACCTAAGTTCAGCCCAAAGTCACAGACAGTCACTCAGCTCCTTCCCCCCCCATCCCCCTGTCCCGGCTGGAGCACCTGCTGACACAAGGCTGGGCCATTCAGCCTGCAAATTAATTTGCCTTATCTCCAGGCATTTCTCCTGTGCTCCCCGCTAGAGGCTGCGAGCTCTGTGGGAAACAAACAAGGCAGAGCTGAGGACAGGAACACGCTCCCCAGAGTGAGAAACCCCATTTGTGGTGGGGAGAGGAAGGCAGAGGGCATACCCAGCAGCGTACATCAAAGGGGCCATTCAGGTAGCCCAGCTGATTTATGAGCTATTTACTTCTGGTGCATCCCAGGGCTCGGCCCCTCCCCTGGGAGCAGAGGCTTGCAGCTGGTGAGGGGAATGTGCTAAACACAGCAAATATGACAGCTCGTCTGCACAGTCTGGGCCCAGCCTGCCAGGGCTGCTGTGGGCTCTGGGCTCGCGCTAACCTCAAGGGAAGATTGCCCAGCCCCAGGATAGGTGGTGCTCATTGACCAATCATTTGGTTGCTCCTCATTGTTCTGTGGGTAGCCCAGGCCTTGTTTATTGCCCTGGAGTGAGCCCCTGGTTGGAGACCGAGGTGTTAGGTTCCTCGTGGGCTGTTCCCCCGCGGTCAGCATTAGTTCAGCATTTTCCCAGGATTAGTGCTTGTATCTTCACATCCCCCAGGAGGTGAGGGCTGCTGTTAGCCCCATTTTACAGCTGGGCAAACTGAGAGATTCCAGTCAAATGTAGCCACTACTTTTGGATGCCCACTTGGAGACACCTAGAACCTGATTATTCAGAGTTCTTAGTGTTCCACGGCTCTGTGGTCAAAGCCCAGCTCCCATTGCCTTCAGCTGCAGCTTCTGCGAATCAGAGCACAGGCTCCAAGTCAGACACCCAGACAAATGAGCACACACTTAGTGCTCACCTGTGGAAAGTCTGGGTTAAGTGACTTGCCCAGAATCACACAGGCACTCTGTGGCAGAGGCAGGGATAGAATCCAGCTCTCCAGGGCAGCAGTCAACTGCCTTGACCATGAGATCATCTTTTCTCTTCCTGCAAGCCTCTGCCTCCTTCGAACAACAGTGAGGCAGAGGCCCTACAGACATCAGTCGCCTTCCCTAGCAACTTTGATTCCTCCCATTGCAGGTCCATCCTGGGCACTCAGTGAGGCAGGGGTCCTAATGGGAAAAATAGTATGTTCTCATGTCATTAAAGACTGTATCACAATGCCCAGGCCTAAGGAGGCTGACATAAGGTTTCAATACAACCCTCATACTGGTGTTTCCTAAGGTTTTGAGTGTTAGACTTTGCAACCTTTATTACCTTCTTCGAACAGATTTTTGTGTGTGATTTCCTAGGTTTTTAAAAAAAAGCAAACTAAAAACCAAACTTCCATCATATTGACACCCACATGGGTCATCAGCAGGGTTGGAACCTTTAGATCCACCACACAGATCTCGGCCACTTGAGCTGAAGGAGTAACTGATACCTTTAGTAGGGTGTCATCCTCTAGGCAGCCCAGCACAAGAGGGGAATGAGGCACTTCCAGTGGCTTTCACAGATATTTCACAGACAGCAGAGGACTAGTGACACTCTTGGTTCCAGTCCATGCTATAGTGGGCACAGACTCTCCTGCCCAGTTCTCTCCAACCTGTCCCTGTCCCAGTTTGGGCTACTTGCCACCTCCACCCCCACCCCACCCCCAAAATTGAAGGCCCTGCTCATGGAAATGCTACAACATCTCAAAGAGGGGCTCCAGAATTTTTTTTAATCATCCTCTTCCCTAGCCTCCCTCTCAGAAACAGCTGGGTCATTTTAGATGAATGTTGGGGGTCACTATATCTAGGACCCTTCTTGGCAAATAACTGGACAGGCTTCAGTCCCCCCGCAAACCTGGGCAAATTAAATGCACCCTCCCCGGTTGCCCTTAACATGCAGCCCAGCCTCACTCGCCAGCGCTCTGAGAAAGGGGAAAGGGAACACTCATATAATTGGAAAACACAGCAACAGAGTGCCATGTATGCAACTCCAGTAAAATACCACCAGTGACACTGGAACGTTTTTAATAGCTGGGGTGCTGAAAGCCCCATGCATGGGGTGGCAGCAGAGCCCCGGGCATGGGGGGGCAGCAGCCGGGATCCTGGAACGGACCGGCAACCGAGACCCCGGGCGCAGGACTGGCAGCCAGGGGCCCAGGTGCTGCAGCCCCCCCCCCACACCCCTAATTCCTGTGCCTATGAATACGGCCCCCCATACCTATACTTTGGCAGTCATGAGTCTAACTGCATTCCCACCCGCTGGTGAGAACGACTCACAGGTCCCTTGCCCGGACCATCTCACCAAGCCCCTCTCACGTCTTGGATCAGCAAGGGGCATTAGTCCAGGTGCCTCTTTGTAGGGCTGGGTTGCTCTGATCCCATGGCAGCTGCGTGCCTGGAGGTGCCACCAACCACCCAACCTGGTTAGTGAGTCAGCCCTGTAGAGGTCCTGCATAGGCCGGAGCCCACCCTGCTCTGCCCCATGGCAAAATCCTCATTGCATCAACATGGAGTCCCCTGGGGAGGCACTTCCAGAAAGGGAAGCCAAACACACAGCCCTAGCTAACAAGCTTTTTCCCCTTCCCCAGCCTGTCTGGGAGCCCACTCCCCACTCAGCTCCAGTTCCTGTGTAGTTATGGTGACGTCCCACGTGTCACTAGAGGAATTGAGGGGAGGCAGCCCATGCAAATGAAGCTCCCTTTGCACCAGCTGGGGGTAGCGAGTGCCCTCCCTCTGGCCACAGGCTTACACCGACAATGCCTCACACTGCCAGCAGCCAAGGAGAATGTGGCTCAGCACCCAGCATGGTGCCCGTCAGGGACCCCAGTAGATCTCCTGGTCAAAACGTGCTCAAACCCCACCAGGCAAAAACAGCCCAGGAAGCACCTGAGTGTCTCCATCCCCAGGCTGAGCCGAGCCCACACCCAATACACAAATCCTCGTGGTGCTGGCTGGACCCATGGCTGCCCAGCACAAGACCCAGTTTTCGGTTACTTACAACTTGGCCAAACGTTCCCCGTGTGCGCTGACATTCTCCACGCGGGACATCTGCCTCGGGCTGAATATTTCTGGAAAAGCTCGACCAAAACCACGGAGCCATTCCGAGCCGAAAGCTGGGGAAGAATCCATTGTTTTGCCTATGTTAAAAGATCCTGTCAGCAGTTTCTTTGGGAAGCTCTAGCACCCCTTTGCTTTGGGGCAGAGACTTGACATTTGGCAGGGGCTGCCCTTGCTGTCAGGGATGCACCTTTTGCCAGCCCCAGGAATACCCACCCCAAACTGGCCAATTTATGAGCCTTCGAGCAGCTGCACTATGCACCTCTTCAGTAGAGGAATCTTACCAGCTAAACTCCCCTGAGGCTCCATCATTCCCGGTGCACTGCAGCCCAGGGTAAGCAGGACTTCCCTGGCAATTGCAGCTCTGGGCTGCTGCAAGCCATGCCCAGCCCAGAGCCCAGCATCTGAACTAGTAGAAGGGAGACCCTCTGTTCTGGGCTCTCAGTTGTGCCCAGGCAACATGGAGGAGGAAGCCACCTAACTTGAATGCAGAGGGGACAAGGACTGGGCCAGGGAGGGGGTAGCAGGGAGTAGACTTGGGACAGGAGCTTGGGGGAGGAGGCAAAAACTGGGACTGGAGGCTGGCAGAGAGGGAGAGCCAGGGCGGGGGGAAGAAGATTGGGACTGGAGGCTGGCAGAGAGGGAGAGCCGGGGCAGGGGGAAGAAGACTGGGACTGGAGGCTGTAGATGCGGGGAGAGACTGAGATTGGATGAGGAGCCAGGGGTGGGAGACTGGGAGTGGCTGGGCAGAGACCAGGGGACTCTGAGGACACACGAGTATCCCAGGGAGGGAGATTGGGACTGACAGTGGCAATGGGAAATGTGGGGGGGGGGGGGGAGGCAAGAAGCTGGGGGGTTGGGAACTGGGACTGGCTGGGCACGGAGACTGGAAATGGAGTGTGAGGTGACTGGGCCAGCGAGTCCAGAGGGGGGAGACTGGTACTTGCTGGGCAAGGAAAGTGGGAATGGCGCGAGAAGCCTGAGGAATGGAGCCTTGGGCTGGCGACACATGGAAAATGGGACAAGTCAGGGGTAGGGAAGAGACGGGACCAAGAACTGGTCATACTTGGGGGAGGGGGCAGAAAAGTCTGTGCCCACCACAACACCTCTTCTCAGCACCTGGAATGGGACCTGATTCCCACATCTCATCCTTCTTCTCTCAGCAAATAGCTGTGAAAGCCACTGGCAAAGTATCCCATGCCCCTGTAGTGCTGGTCCAGAGAGGCTAACAACCTACTACTGCTAACACTTACTCCAGCGGCAGAGGTCTCTGGGTTGGATCTAAAGCTTCCAGCCTTGCTGAGCCATGGGGATGTCACATGAGGGAATGTCTGGTTTTGAAGTTTGCTTTATTAAAAATTTAGGAAAGTACACACAAAAAACTATGTTACAACAACATAAAGGTTGCAACGTCAAGTGCTCAAAAGTTAGGAAATGCCCGAATTAAGGATGCCTGTGAAACCCTAATCTGGCTCCATGTGTATGCATTATGTACAACACAATCATGTACTATGTTTTCCACAGGATGCCTGCCTTACTCAGAGCAGAGGATGGACCCTGGGTTGGATTTGCAGCAGTGCTGAGCATTCACAGCGGCAACTGCCGTCAATGAGCGCTGGGCTTTGCACATATCAGGTGTGATATAATAGTGAGTGCTCTGAAAAATGCGGTCCTAGGCCTTGCATATTGGGCACCTAAGATTAGCGGACACCTTTGACTTTAATCTTTGCACCTCAGTTTGCCTTCTGTAAAACAGGGGGCACAGTACCCATTTAGCTGAAGATAAAGTAATTAATGCTCGTGAAGCACTGATACTATAGCCATGAGTGCCAGCAAAAAGCCCATGAAGAAACTATTCTGTCTCCAGAGCAGGGTTTGAATGGTGTGCAGTAAATAAAGGCTGGATCCACACACTGAGCAATGAGGAGCAAAGAAAATATTGGCCAGCTGCTCATCCAGGGAGCATGGCCCCTCCTCTGTGCAGGGTCCTGCGGAAACCAGTTGTATGTGCTCATGGAATGGGAGACTGGCCCATAGCACATACACACCAGGAGGCTGAATTCAGGGTGCCTGGGCCTCCTTACTTCAGGTGCTTCTTAATGTTCAGGTGCTTCACTTGGCAACTTTATTACAGCTCTTTTAACATAGTTTGTGTGTGTGACATATACTGAGAGATGCACAATAGACAGAGAGGTGTGTGTGCAAATATATCGAGGGCAGTGGGCTGTGCACCCCGGGAGTCGGTGGACGATGTCTAAGGGGTCTGCGAAAGACTGTGACTGAAAACTGACTGAACAGCATTCAGCTATATATACAGACAACAGATTTCCAGAGGGGTCCATAAATGAGACCCACTGATCTCGGTTAACTCCAAAGCCCCCCTGGCCTGGGATAGCCACTGAGCCAAACAGTCTGCAAGATGACTGCCTCCTGCCTCGACAACCACAGCCTGGCCATTTGGCACGAGCGGGGGCACGCCGGTTCTGTTCCCAATGGCACATGCAGGCGGGGGTGCACACAGCCGCAGGCAGCCCATTTGCTATCCACATGGTGCAGCGAGCTGGGGGGACCAGTTGCCACCTTGGTCAGAGCTTTGCCCAGGAGAGGGGAGGGGGAAGCTCTCTGCTCCCAGCCCCTCTGCGGGCACTCTGTCAGTCTCACATTCATCAGGCCAGAGGATTTGGGCTGCTTCGGGAGCTCACATTTCAGCCACACTCACCCCCCTCTGGCCACATCACACTTCACTTTGCTCCAGGATCTGTATGTTTGTCCAGCCTGCTTCAACTTGGTTTCTTTGCCCTGTTCTGGCCTATTACCAGAGTTACTCAGAGTGATGCAGGCTTCTCCACCACGTGCAGGTGATCTGGGTGAGATGTCCCTGGGGTAGCCCCCTCTTGCTTCCTGAGCAGGACTTTGGCACAAGCAAAGAGGAGCCCAGCTGGGTTTTACGCTCAGCCCTGTACACACAGGGCAGGCTGTAGGGCGCCCAGTGGGGCTGTGCGGATACCCATACAGTGCACACATGGATGGAGTGTCAGGGCAGTGATTTAAAGGAGCACCCAGTAGATGCAGGGCCCTGGGTTCCTCCTCCAAGCACACTGCGCTCTAGGCACAAGCCATCATCCCCAGGGGAGATGGAGGAGTTTAACCACTCCAGGGGCAAAGCTTAGATTTTCCGCCACCAAGAGGTGCTGGGGAGAGCCGAGTTCATGGTGGCTGACCCCCAGGCCCACGCAGGTGGAACTGGGGGAGAGAGATGGGCTGGCGGAGGTTGGCGTGCAGACTGGACAGCTTTCTGCTGCACAGCCAGGAGTGCTGCAGGGCCGCGGTCCGGCCCACACGTTATTCCTCCCAAGAGCCCGGCTCTTGTTCAGAGGATCATGGCTAGGGGCTCCCTTGAGGTCCTTCATCAGTTACAGACACAGAAGTGCCTCCCCTCGCCCAGTGGCCACGAAGGCTGGAATGTGGGGTGGGAAACGCACAGATGGGGCATGGGGGTGATCTGTCTTCAGGAGCCAGGGGCAGGCTCTTTGCCACCCCCACGCGCCTCTGGGACACCAGGACAGCAGGCACTGGCTGGCCGCGCTCGCGGACTGAGGTTCAGCGGGAAGGCCCTGCGTGGCAAGGTCAGGTACAGCCTGCAGGAGGATGGCACTGGGGCATGGGCACAGCTCACCTCCCCAGGCACTGGCATTAGAGGCTGTGGATCCTGGCTCTCGGCCCCACCGGGACAAGGACGGCAAGGAGGTTGGCTGGTGCTATTCAGGGTGTGGTTCATGGAGGGTTTCTGGAGCGCCATCTGATGGTTGATGTGGGCACTCCAGCAGGCCGCCAGGAGGCAGGAGAGCGGATGAGCTCAGCCACCTCTGGTTTGTGCCTTCTCTTGCTGTGGTCCATCACCTCTGGCCTGAGCTGTGGGTTGGCCACGTGGCCACTGCCATTGCCATTCCCAGCCTAGAGCACGGTGACAAGTGAGCCGGTGTCTCCCAGCACCAGGGCCCACTCCCACGCGCCATCGTCAGGTGGGCACGGTCCAACAGAAGTGCCAGGGAGGGATGGGGTGGGGCAGGGGGAGGAGGCTTCTCACGGGCGGTGAGAGTCATTCTCTGCCTCCTCCTTCTCCCGGCGCTCGAAGGCGCTGTGGGCACGCTCCAGGTCTTGTATGATGTTCAACAGGCGGGCAGCAGCCGCCATCTGGCGGTCCTGGCAGGAACAGCCTTGATCTGCAGGACAGAGGGAGAGGAGTGTGGTAGAGGAGAGGGGCAATCAGCCCATAGTGCCCTCTGCAGGCACAGGCATGTGAGCGGGCCCGACAGATCAGGGCCAGCGGGGCACTGGTCAGACCCACATAGAATCATAGAATCATAGAATATCAGGGTTGGAAGGGACCCCAGAAGGTCATCTAGTCCAACCCCCTGCTCGAAGCAGGACCAATTCCCAGTTAAATCATCCTCACTCCCATGTCCTGCTACCCACTGGGTTCACTTCCACCAGGCCAGGCTAGGCCTTGGAGCACAGGGCTCCTGGGCCAGCTAGCACAGCCAGATCCCTGCCCGTGGGCCCTCACCTGGCCCCTTGCCAGCTGAGGGTGGGCTGGAAGCCAGCAGGCGGATGGTGGCAGGGTTGGAGAGGGTCGCAAGGACAGAGAGCAGCTGGCAATGCTCAGCCACTCTCCATAGATGGCACGGACAGCTTTGCACAGACTCCCTGCAGGTCCCCTTGGTCTGCGACATGGTTACTGGGTGGGTTGGGAAAGAGCGTGTGGGGCAGGAGCTCCCCATCTGCGAATGGCTCGGAGCAGCAGTGACGGCTCACCAGCCCCAGCAAGCAGGACTCAGGCCTTCGCCCAATGCAGCAACCACCACCCACTCACCCCCGGCCCCCAGGGCAGCGCAGACCTGCCACCCCCCGGCCCCCAGGGCAGCGCAGACCTGCCGCCCCCCGACCCCCAGGGCAGCGCAGACCTGCCGCCCCCCGACCCCAGGGGCAGCGCAGACCTGCCGCCCCCCGACCCCAGGGGCAGCGCAGACCTGTCGCCCCCCGGCCCCCGGGGCAGCGCAGACCTGCCGCCCCCGACTCCCGGGGCACCGCAGACCTGCCGCCCCCCGACGTCCGGGGCAGCGCAGACCTGCCGCCCCCCGGCCCCTGGGGCAGGGCAGACCTGCCGCCCCCGACCCCCGGGACAGGGCAGACCTGTCGCCCCCCGACCTCCGGGGCAGCGCAGACCTGCCGCCCCCCGGGGCAGTGCAGACCTGCCGCCCCCGACCCCCGGGGCAGGACAGACCTGCCGCCCCCGACCCCTGGGGCAGCGCAGACCTGCCGCCCCCCGAACCCCAGTGTAGCTCTGCATTGCATTGGGGGTCCCAGAGCCCGCACCCCCTCCCGCACCCCAACCCCCTGAGCCAGCCCAGTGAAAATGAGCGAGTGAGTGAGGGTGGGGAGAGCGAGCGACAGAGAGGGGGGGATGGAGTGAGCGGGGGGGGGGTCTCAGAGAATGGGCTGGGCAGGGGTGGAGCCTAAGAGGAGGCGTGGGGCAGGGGGCGGGGCAAGGGTGTTCAGTTCAGGGTGCGAGTAGAAAGTTGGCAACCCTCGGCCCAGGCCCGCTGCCACTCTGCAGGCTGCCCCTGAGTGCTCTGGCGGGGAGGGGGCTCCGTACCTCCCTGGGCATGGGGACCAGGCCCCCTCTCCTGCTCCAGCGCCAGCCCCGCATCTGAACACTCAATGTACTTCTCCCTGCGGAGAGAGGAGACACGTGAGTTCTTAGGGGCAGGGGCATCAGCTACTGTCTCTACCGCCCCACGAGCAAGGGAGCCCCCCACCCTGGTCTGTATGCCAACCCCCCACCCTGGCCCTTACAGCCCCACACGCAAGGGAGCCCCCACCCTGGTCCGTACGGCCCCCCCCTGCCCTGGCCCTGGTCTGTACAGCCCCACACGCAAGCGAACCCCCCCCCCGGCCCTGGTCTGTACCCATGCGCAGGGGGCTCCCAGTCCTGATGGCCCCATGCACAAGGGCCCCCTCACCCCGGCCCGTATGCCCCCCTGCTCCGGTCCCCCTCTGTACGGTCCCACCTAGTCTGACCAGCCATGAGGGCAATGGGCTCTGTGAGCTCTCTTGAAATAATGATCTAATAACCAAAGGTGAGAAGGGGTGTTCAGAGCAGAGAACTTGGGACCCCCTCCCTCTCTCATCTCCCCTGCGGTGTTACAGGCTCAGATTACTAGGGCAGGGGGTCCAGGAACCCACATAATCCTTCTGGGGTCCAGGTCTCTGTCTGGTTCTCCTGCCTTTTAGTCTCGCTTGGGGCCTGTGGCGGGGTGGTCCCCTCGCCATGCCTTGAAGGGCTTAAAACAGCCCTGGGAGAGGGCTGAGAGGGGGAAAACTGGCTGTTTAGGGAAACAGCCACAGCTGTAGCCTGTGTAATTAGGACCCAGCTGGCCCTTGTAAGAGGGCAGTGGGCCAGAAGGAGAGACATTCTCTCTGGCTAGGTGGAGAGAGGAGGATCTGACTGCCGGGAAAGCTGAGGGGGTACCTAGGGCAGAGGGAGCTGGGGAGCCTCAGCCGAGCAGAGCCCCAGGCTGAGGTAAAGACCCACGAAAGGGTCCTAAGGCTGCAGAGGAGCAGCCCAGACCTAGACCGAGGCAGCTGGTCCAACCCCCCTGGCCGATGATGCGTGGTAGAGACTGCAGTCTGCCCCAGGGAGCGGGGGCTAGACGATGACTGACAGTAGCCACTGAGGCAAGGGAGGGGTTGGGGGTTCCCCCAGGGAGGGGAGACCCAGACTGAGGGGGTACTGCCAGGGGGCAGAGCCCTAAGTTAGAAGGGCACTGGGGTCCGGCGGCAGGCGAGACACCGACTGGCAGAGGGCGCTCCTGGCTGGAAAGAGCTAATTCCCTGGACAACCAGCAGGAGGCGCTGCAGCGGTGTGTCGTCGCCCTGCAACAGGGCCATTTACAGGGCTAGAATGAGATGGAAGTGGCTCTCCCCAGGGGTTCCCCCAGGTGTTGTCCTGATTGCCCCACTCCTTCCCCTAGTTCAACTGCCAGGACTGGGGGCAGAGATGGGCTGTCACTCAGGATTCATCTGTGCCGCACACGAAGGGGCGCTTGCAGCGCGGATGGGTCCAGCCGGTAATCCAGCTAGAGGGGGAACAACCACACTGAAGATGTGGCAGCACGGATGTCAGGGTGGGCAAGCAACCCGGGTACATACCCAGGGTCCTGGCAGGCCTGCACTGGGGCAGCTGCCCTGCCAAAGCCCATGCATCACATCTTCACTGCTGTTGTGACCTACCTGCATTACCATCGCACCTTCCGTGGAGGTGTTGATGGCCCCCGTGTGTCTGTACAGCGCCTAGCACAACTGGGCCCTGATCGAGCGTGGCCTCTGCCACACTCCCTAATAGGCCCTCCTGGGCGGAGACCACATCTCGGTTTGTTGGGCCCCCAGGAATCCCTTCAGCCACACAGGCTTGAGGCCTGCACGCCCCATGCTGGGGAATCGCATGGGCTCAGTGATAGAACCAGCAGTGGGCGTTTCCCACTAGCACTCCCGTCGCTGCTCATGCTGCTCTGACAGGAGAACACCCGAGACCCTGCATGCAGGGCAGATGCGCCCCCAGAAACGATGATCAACACCCATGACCTAGTGACAGCACTACTTGTCTGCAGTGGGGCAGCATCTGCAGGGACCCCACTGTGCTAGGTGCAGACACAGAACAGAAGGATGGTCCCTGCCCTGAAAAACCTGCAAGCTACTGCAGGACGGAAGCCTCTATGCTACAGAACCGTACAGAAGAGCAGGTGCAAGGCCTAGCACATCTGTCCGGGTCTACTCAGGTGCACCTACTACTTGCTTCAAGCAGGGTTAGACAACAGACACTGAGCGCTCCTGAGCTCTGGCTACACTACGGTTTCCAACTTAATTTCCCTAGTGTAGAGAAGGCTCCCCCTGCAACGGCATAGGATGCTCCCACCTGATGCTATGGGTTGGAGCTCTGGTGGAGGACAACATCCCTGCAGGCCTGGACTGGAGGGAACCTTCCTCCCCAGCCCCAGAGGGAGGGGGCAGTTGGGGAGGAACCCCAAGATGCCATGTGGGGCACAGGGGATCCTCCAGTCCATGGAGTCTTTTGGGCCATGGGAGGAAGACTCGTAACCCTCCTCAAGCTGTTGACTATATAAGGCAGAGGTGGGCAAACTAAGGCCTGCGGGCCACATCCGGCCCACGGGACCGTCCTGTCCGGCCCCTGAGCTCCTGGCCCAGGAGGCTTGTCCCTGGCCCCTCCCCCACTGTCCCCCTCCCCTGCAGCCTCAGCTCACTGCACCGCGGCGCAATGCTCTGGGCGGGGGGGCTGCAAGCTCCTGGGGCAACGCAGCTGCAGAGCCCGGCCGGACCCGGTCTCTGGGCGGCACGGTGCTTGGCTGGCTCCGGCCAGGCGGCCCGCCTGCCGGAGCCGGTCTCTGGGCGGCACGGTGCTTGGCTGGCTCCGGCCGGGCGGCCCGCCTGCCGGAGCCGGTCTCTGGGCTGCACGGTGCTTGGCTGGCTCCGGCCGGGCGGCCCGCCTGCCGGAGCCGGTCTCTGGGCTGCACGGTGCTTGGCTGGCTCCGGCCGGGCGGCCCGCCTGCCGGAGCCGGTCTCTGGGCTGCACGGTGCTTGGCTGGTTCCGGCCGGGCGGCCCGCCTGCCGGAGCCGGTCTCTGGGCTGCACGGTGCGTGGCTGGCTCTGGCTGGGCGGCCCGCCTGCCGGACCTGGTCTCTGGGCTGCACGGTGCTTGGCTGGCTCCGGCCGGGCGCCCCGCCTGCTGGACCTGGTCTCAGGGCTGCACGGTGCTTGGCTGGCTCCGGCCGGGCGGCCCGCCTGCCGGAGCCGGTCTCTGGGCTGCACGGTGCTTGGCTGGTTCCGGCCGGGCGGCCCGCCTGCCGGAGCCGGTCTCTGGGCTGCACGGTGCGTGGCTGGCTCTGGCTGGGCGGCCCGCCTGCCGGACCTGGTCTCTGGGCTGCACGGTGCTTGGCTGGCTCCGGCCGGGCGCCCCGCCTGCTGGACCTGGTCTCAGGGCTGCACGGTGCTTGGCTGGCTCCGGCCGGGCGGCCCGCCTGCCGGAGCCGGTCTCTGGGCTGCACGGTGCGTGGCCGGCTCCGGCCGGGCGGTGCGGCCGCCGGAGCCGGTCTCTGGGCTGCACGGTGCGTGGCTGGCTCTGGCTGGGCGGCCCGCCTGCCGGACCTGGTCTCAGGGCTGCACGGTGCTTGGCTGGCTCCGGCCGGGCGGCCCGCCTGCCGGAGCCGGTCTCTGGGCTGCACGGTGCTTGGCTGGTTCCGGCCGGGCGGCCCGCCTGCCGGAGCCGGTCTCTGGGCTGCACGGTGCGTGGCTGGCTCTGGCTGGGCGGCCCGCCTGCCGGAGCCGGTCTCTGGGCTGCACGGTGCGTGGCCGGCTCCGGCCGGGCGGTGCGGCCGCCTGTCCTGATGCTCTGGGCAGTGCGGCTGTAGCACCGCCAGCCACTGGTGCTCCAGGCAGCGCGGCAAGGGGACAAGGAGCAGGTGAGGGGGTTGGATAGAGGGCAGGGGAGTTTCGGGCAGGTGGTCTGGGGGGTGGATAGGGGTCGGGGCGGTCACAGGGCAGGGAACAGGGGGGCTGAATGGGGGCAGGGGTCCTGAAGGGGCAGTCAGGAAGGCGGGGGGGTTGGATGGGGTGGCAGGGAGCAGTCAGGGGACAGGGAGAAGGGGTGGTTGGATGGGGCAGGGGTCCCAGGGGGGCAGTCAGGAATGAGGAGGGGTTGGATGGGGCGGCGGGGAGTCTGGGGGCATCCAGGGGATTGGATGGGGCAGGAGTCCGGGGGAGGGGGCATTAGGGGTGAGAAGTGGAGGGGTCGGAGAGGGGGCAGGAGCCAGACCACGCCTGGCTGGTTGGGGAGGCACAGCCTCCCCTAACCGACCTTCCATACAATTTCCAAAACCTGATGCGCCCCTCAGGCCAAAAGTTTGCCCGCCCCGATGTCAGGGCTCTCTCCCGGGTAACGCTTTCGGGAGGGGAGACCTCTGGTGGTGGGAACTGGGAAGCCAGGCAAGGTGGAATTCACCCATGCAAGGGGCCAGCTGAAGCCAGAGGCTGCTCTCCAGTCCCGCTCACGCCCTAATCGGAGGTTGGTGCTGCACCCTACCGGGGGTGGAGCAGGATGTGGGGGACAAGTGTTTGAGCAGGGGCTGAGCCCAGAAGAAAGTGGCGACCGCTGCAGGCTGAGATAACTGGGCTAGTGATCAATGCCAGCTGCAACCAAAACCCTCCTCCCAGGGAGACGGGGCAGGGGATCCCCCCATCAGCTCAGTGGGGTGGGAATGCAGAGTAGCTTGGCAGAGAGACAAGGGGAAGGTGAATGGGATGGCAGTTAATAGCCCGGAGTTAATGCCAACAGCACCCGCAAGAGGGGGCATCTGAAACCAGCCCCATCCCCTCAGATCCACCCCAACTCCCCCCACCACTCCCTGAGCCCCAGGATTAGAACTCAGCGCCCCTCCCTGGTGCCCTGATCCTGCCCAGAATGGAGTAGCTCCTGCTGTGGTGTCCAAGGAATGTGTTTCGAATGGGGGGAAAAGCTCCAAGGCCCAAGCTCTACAAAATGAGCTGCCCTTTATGGCAACAGCATGGTCCTCCCTGCCCCAGGCTCTATGACTTCCCTACTCATCATGGCATGTGCCCCCACATGCCAGCCACAGGGTGACCACTGCCCCCACCATGTACAGCTCCTGGCAATGGCCCTGCCCCCACCTGCCTGCGCTGGTGTTACCTGCCCTCGCCCCACAGCTGCACTGACCTGAGCTTGTCTCTCGCCAGCAAGAGCTGCCCGTACACCATCTGGGTCTCGGCATCTGGGTCGAGGGGGTCGCTCCAGTCCCCCAGGGTCATGGCAGAGTGAGTCCGGCTGCAGCCGCGCACTGGGGCAGGACAGAAAGGACTGTTCCAATGAGGCAGGGGCAGGAGGGGCTGCCACACAGGGTATGGGGCAGGCCAGGGGCCCTGCTTGCAAGGGTCTAGGAGCAGAGCAGGTCGCTCCTGACTAGCCAATCAGCCCCCAGGGAAGCCCTCTCCCCCAAGGCCATGGGTGAGGAGGGGGGAGGGATAGCTCAGTAGTTTGAGCATTGGCCTGCTAAACCGAGGGTTGTGAGTTCAATCCTTGAGGGGGACATCTAGGGATCTGGGGCAAAAATTGGGGATTGGTCCTGCTTTGAGCAGGGGGTTGGACTAGATGACCTCCTGAGGTCCCTTCCAACCCTGATATTCTATGACCCATCCTTCCAGCCAGTAGGGACTGGTCAGGGCTCCCGCCAGGGCCCACCACTACTGCTCTGCCACCAGGCGGCTGTGGTTAACAGCTGCTTGGGGCTGATGTGTGGCCTTTGCTACCCTCCCCCAGCCCCAGGTGCTGCGCCAGTGTGGTCTAGTGGATCGAGCACTTGAGAAACCTGGGTTCTGTTCCCAGCCCTGCCACTGGCCTGCTGGGTAACCTTGGGCACGTCATTTCCCTGCTCTGGACCTCAGTTTCTCATCTGTGCAATGGGGGTAATGCTAGCGACGTCCTGTGTGAAGTACTTTGAGCTGTACAGGTGCAGCTTGATGGGTGAGAGCTAGGTGTTATAGTGCGGGGGGGGCCTGGATCTCCCCACCTATCCCCAAGTGGAGAAGCAGCCGCATAGAGAGGACTCTGGGTCAAAAAAGCCCTTTCCCCTGCCAAAGTCCCGTGGGCTGAATTTGCAGCAGCCCTATAGCTGGCAGGGGCCCATTACCTGTGCGGTCAGGCTGCAGGCAGCAGGTCCAGCGGTTGCCCCGGAAGGCACCCCGGTGGCAAGAGGGCAGCATGAGCTCATTGCAGATGCTGGCCTTGCGGATGGCTGACAGCCACTGGTTCAACTCGTTCACATTCTGTTGGAGATAGGGGAGAGTCAGCCAGGGAGGATGGCGCCGCTTCCCCTCCCCAGCCCCCATAGATACAACCCAGACACCCAGGGTTCTAGTCCTGCTGGCTGACTGTGGGCAAGTCCTTCCCCCTTTGGTGCCTCAGTTTCCCCATCTGCGCTTCAGCACAGACTGTTCCAGGCTGCAGGGTGATCCATGGATTGGATGAGGCTCATCCAGATCTTCACTGGGAAGCCAGTGGCAGATTGAGGCAGGGCTGGAGTGAACACAAGGACCGAATTTGCCCCCCAGTTCTCCAGAATCCCATAGATCCAGGCCCCAGGATACATGCTTCTTTGGGGGCCCCTATTTTGCTCAGCCTGGAGGTCCCAAGTAGCCTAAAAAATGAGCACAGCTGCATTCATGGGGGTTCATTTCGCATCTAGGGTTACCAGTGCTCCAGCCCCTTCCCTCCCTCTCTGATGCTGGTAGGGTCTCCCAGGGCAACACTCACTCTTCAGCAACTCCGCTAAGTGCCCCAGGCCCTTCTCCAGGATCCCCACCACAGCCACACCCTGGAGAGGAAGGAGCTGGGAAAGCCCAGCTGCCAGCGGTGATCACGGAGCCAGCTCTGCCTTCCCCACGGCCGCCCCCCCAGCTGGTTTGATCGAGAGCTGAGACCATCACACGTTCCTGCCGCCCAGCCAGGCAGCTGGATGAAGGGCTGGCAGCCAGGTAATGCATCTGAACGGGACACAAGCCTGCTTTCCTACCCACTGCTAGCTCTGTGGAGCACGTCCCTCTGTCCCCCCCCCACGATGCCTTGGGTGGCTTCAGAGGGGTGACGTTGGCAGCACAACGTCCCCAGCTGGGCTGTTTGGGCGCGACTGACCACGGACCTTGGAGTAGCGAACGTGGCTTGGCACTGCCGGAGAAGGGCTGGGGAGGGAGGCATGGGGCGCCTCCTTGTGCCCTCAAGCAATGTTCTGGAGCAGACCCCCGACCTCCCAGCTCTGCCCTGGTCAGTTCAGTGTGGGTGGGGAGACTTGCTGTGCCTGGAATAAAGTTGGGGGGCAGGGTGATATTACAAAGGAGCACCCCAGGCCAAGCCGCATGGCAGAAGCCCTCGTGGAGGAGGAGCCCTCGTGGAGAAGGAGCCCTTCTCTCGCCCAGCCTCAGATGTAAGGTCCAAGTTAGCACATGGCTGTGAGACGCACCATGGGAGCCAGCTCCTGGCTACAATAGGAATTCAGGGGACAGCCCCACACGGGAGCCCCTGAAACACTGCAAGGGGCGTTTGCGGGAATACGCCAGGACTCTCCACTCACACAGCTGCTGGTTAAGGGCTCCAGAACAGGGGTATTCAGAACAGGGTGTCAGCCACATGGGCCTGGAAGTACCAGACATCCAAGGCCAGCACCTGCCCAGGGACCCAGCCGCATGCCGAGCGAGGGGAGGCCGAGGGCTGGATGGCACTGGAGAGGCCCAGGCCACACTGGGATCTTGCAAAGCTGTTCTGGCCTGGAGGACGAGCTGGAGCCCCCAGTATGTGGGGTGAGGGGTGCCCAGGCACCACCCGCAATGGGGCTACAGCATGCGCTTGCTCTGTTGTGAGGATGGGGCCAGGATCTCGGCAGCCAAGACACGCAGGGGCTGCGCTATGGCTGGGATGCTGGGGGAACCGCAGGTGGACGGCGCCTTGTGCTCACCTCCCCGTCTTTTCTCATGTCATGACCAGCCAACATCCCTCCCCCCCGCGCCCTCCCCCCCGCAGCTTGGCAATGGCCTTGGTTAAAGCAACGGAACAGACCCTCCGCTGCACCCCGCCTCACAAGCCCAGCCTGGCAGCTGCATGGTCGTGCACAGGGCCCACTGACACCGCCGGCGGCACCAGGAGCCACCGTGGGTTGAACTAAAGCATGAAGGCCCCCAGGTGGGGGTCCTGGCAGGCCCTGTCCTCTGCAGAGCTCTGGGCAGTGGGCAGCACTGGGTCAGCAGATTGGTGACCATGCTGCCAGGGCCCCTGCTGCACCGTGCCCCCTCCCTGGCAGGAACTCGCCTTGCACTGGATGTACATGGTGTGCAGCTGCCCCTCGTTGTCCTGTGTTAGGATCTGCATCATGTGTGGCTGCTGGAAGGCGTTTTCGTCCACCCTCTCCACGGCACAGATCTGCTGGATGGGGATGGAGGAGCGAACCTGCGCGAAGAAACAGCACCCCTCCTCCCCTCAGCCGAGCTGAGCCAGAGCATGAGCCCCGGGGGAGGGGTGTGGGCAAGAATCACCCCCCCATTCCCACCCCCTGCTTTCAACTCCCTCCACAATCAGCCCCAGCTATGCACCACGAGCACACTGGGGTGGGGGTGATATGAATCCTGGTGATGCTTTGGTGTTCACCGAGTCACAGCATCAGGGTTTAGGTGAATCAGCGGAGGAGGGGTGGAAGGATTGAGGGGCACTGGCAGAATGGGGGTTAGTCCAGGCCTGGTGTAGCAGGGGGCAGGCCGGGATTGAGGGGCACCAGCAGAGCTGAGAGAAGGGGAAAGCCCACGGCTGATACAGCGGGGGGAGGCAGGCTGGGATTGAGGGGCACTGGCAGAACTGGGGAAGGTGGGTGCCCCAGCCTGAAATAGTGGGGGGAGGGCAGGCTGGGAGGGGATTGAGGGGTGCCGGCGGAGCTGGGAGGAGGGGGGAGTCCAGGGCTGGTAGAGTGGGGGTGGGGGACAGGCAGGGACTGAGGTGCACTTGCAGATCTGGGGGAACCCAGGGCTAGTATTCCAGGGGGCAGGCTGAGATTGAGGGGCACCATCAGAGCTGGGGGAAGGGGAGAGTTCAGGCCTAGTATATTGGGGGGGCAGGCTGGGATTGCAGGGTGTTGGCAGAGCTGTTGGAAGGGGGGAGCCCAGGGCTGGCATATCAGGAGGGCAGGCTGGGATTGAGAGGCACCGGCAGAGCTGCAGAACAGGGAAGCCCAGGGCTGGTATAGCGAGGGACAGGCTGGGATTGAGGAGTACTGGAAGAGCTAGGGAAGGGGGGAGCCCCAGCCTAGAATAGTAGGGGGAGAGCTGGCTGGGAGGGGATTGAGGGGCATCAGCAGAGTTGGGGAAGGGGGGAGCTCAGGGCTGGAATATCGGGGTGCAGGCTGGAATTGAGAGATGCCGGCAGATCTGAAGGAAGGGGGTAGCCCAGGGCTAGTATAGCAGCATGGGGGGGCAGGCTGGGATTGAGGGACACCAGCAGAACTGGGGAAGGGGGAGCCCAGGGCTGGTATAGCAGGGGGGGTGGAGGGTGGTAGCCTGGGATCGAGGGGCAGTGGCAGAGCTGGGGGGAAGGGGGGTGCCATAGGGGAGGGAGGTGGGGCAGGCAGGGATTGAGGGGCGCCGGCAGAGCTCCACAGCAGAGACCCTGTCCCTGCTTCACCCGCCTCCCCCCAGCGTGACCCTCCCGTCCCTAAGCTTGGCCCTAGCGAGTGGCAGCGCCCAGGTCTCCGTTCTCGAGGGCACGGGGGGGACACACCTGCCACTCTGGGGACCTGGAGTAGGAGAGGGTCTCGCTGCTCAGCCAGAAGTAGCGTTTCTTGAAGGTGAAGCGCGGGAGCAGGTGGAGCCCCTCGGCCTTGTGCTTGTGCAGGTAGCCCTCCTTGATGGTGACCGAGGGGTGGAAGAGCGTCCGGGGCTGGGTCTTGCGCACTGTGTGGAGAGGAGAGCAGGGTTACCCCATCCATCCGCCCCGGTGAAACGCCAGCACCTTCACCAGGCCAGGTTTTGCTTGACAACAACCCTCCTGGACCCGGGGAGAGGTGTGCTCTGGTGCCTACATGCTGGTGAAGCCAGGGTCTGCATCACCTTCCCACCCCACACCAGGGTGATGACCCACAGTCAATACCGGGCTCCATCTGGGGACAGAGCCAGGCTAAATGAGTGGGGAGGCTGGATTCTCTGCCCATCGCAGAGGAGAACAATCCCTGGCCAAGCACAGGGAGATGGGCTGTCCCCCAGCCCACCCCCTCCCAGGAGGCAGAGTGATCTGCCCCTGCAGCACCCCCACCCCCAACCAAGAGAGCTGAGATTTCTGCAGTCAGTCATTGCCACCCATTAGAGCGGGCCTGGAGTGCAGGTAGCCACGGAGCTGGGGGTATGGGTTGCCCTTGTAGGGTGGGCTGCTGAGACCTGAGGCACACAAAGGAATCGTTCAGGGCAGTTTGGTCGCTCAGATCCACAATCGTCCTGGGAATCCCCCTTGTCCCCGGGCCCCCCAGAGCCAGGCTGAATGGCAGGAATGGCCCATTCTCCAATGGCCGAAGCACACACAGTGTTCCCCAGAAGGGGGCACCATTATCCTTCTGATCCCAGCCCTCCACACAGGACTCTCCAGCAAGCTCTGCATTTTAATTAGTAATCATTTTTGCTCATGGTTTGCAGCTAGCAATGGGCAGGGCCGTTCCAGAGACAGGGAGAGCAGTGCCCATCTCACCCCTTCCCTGGTCCATTCCAACCTCTTGGGCCTTTGGAACTGGGCTGGCTTTCCTGGGAGTCACTCGCAGGGGATTTCAGCTGCTCTGCTTCCAAACGGGCCCAGGAAGTCTGGGGTGCACAAACACGTGAGCTGGCCAAGCTTTTCCAACACAGGCAGCGGTCCGGGAGTCAGATCAGTGTGGGCGCTTCCAGTCTCAGCCTATCCTGCTCCTGCAGGGCTAAAAAGGGCACATGGAGCCTCTGCAGAAGCCCTAGGGAAAGGTTCCAGCCTGGCTCAGTCAGAAGGGGATGCTGCTGAATGGAAAGGAGCAAAGGCACTGACTGGGACCGTGGGGCACCTACTTACACCAGGGCGAGATGGGTCTGCCAGGACAGCAGGGGGTGAGGCTGGGGTTGAGGGGCAGCAGCCGAGCTGGCAAGAGCTCACGGGACTCCGAGCTGCATTCTGACTCTTGTGAGAGGGGCTGGAACATGGGCTGCTCCTCTAATGGCCTGACTCAAAGTCCAGTGAAGTCAGGGGGAGTCTTTCCACTGACTAGTGTGTTTGGGATGAGGGCCCAGGTGCGCTGTACTGGGATGGATAATAGGCTGGCTCTGGTCCTTTAACGTCCTTCCCTGCCCACAACACCTGCCCGCTGTGCTCACCCTGGAGCTGCACAACTCCCTGTTCTGCACCATCCAGGCCATGGACAGCCGTGGTGTGGAGATCTGGGCAGAATGTCACCTGGCCTTGGTGCAGAGATGGGACGGAGCTGTGCTTATCTGTGCTGCAGGGACTCTGCCGCTGGGGTGTGCTTTGGAACCTGGCTAAAACACCTGGGTCCTGTCCTGTAAGAGCTGAGGCCAGCCACATTAGGGCAGCAGCATCCATGAGCTAAGCAGCAGGAAGTCAGAGCCTCACATTCCCTCTAAATTGCATCAAAACAATGTAATATTGGGCTGTTAATAGTACCCAGCGTCACCAGAGAAAGAAACAGATCGTAAGATGTTTAGGGAAATCTTTGTTTGACAGCATTCTGCCTGGCAAGGAATCACCTAACAGATGTGATTGTGAAATCTATACTTCTATTGTTTTGCCTTCATGGTCCCTACTCCTCTATTGTTTATTTGTCTGGTCTTTGGTTCTTTGATCATTCTGCCTGGTATGTAACTAAATTTTGCAAGATTTAAATCAGCTCAGGTGGTAGGCTCTGATTGGGTAAAGAGTGGTTTCGTAATGGGCTAGGATGGGTGGAAAATGCCGCTTTGCAGGACTTTAGTTTACAATGGTTGGGGACGGTAGAGCTAAGCAGGACTCAAGTTTCACTATAATAACTGGGGTCCAACAGGAATTTCTTGGGAACCAACTCCAGGGCGCAGCCCAAGATCAGAGCTGCCAGACCTCAACACCCTGCCAACTATATCGTGCAGAAGCTGGAGTCCCTGGACAATCTGATCCTGGCTGGCCACTAGGAAAAGTTCGTCTGATTATGGGGAGTGGTGAGCATTGTATGTTTAGTGTGTGTGTTCTGCTTAGGTAACTGTTAATAAATAGAAGTTAAGGATATTATTCTGCAAGGCACTTTCACTGGTAAAAGGCCCCTCAAACCCACAGAAGATTACGCCCTGAGCCCTGGGAGCTGGGAAAGCGAGTTATGCCTTGTGCCCACAACAAGGTAAAGGTGGGGTGCCCGCAGCAAGACCAGCCCATGCCCTCCCCATGTCAGACGCTATCGTGTTGTGTCCAGGGCCCACGACACAGGGCTATTCGCAGCATGGACAGGGCTGGGAGTTGCATAGCTGGGGTGGCATGTGAGGCCGTGGTAACTCAGCTGATCTCAAGAGGAAGCAGCTGGTCTCTTGGTACCCAATGGTCCCCCGCTCCGGGGATGGGCAGAGAATCCAGCCTCCATGCTCATTTAATCCTGGGTCTGCCCCTTACATCGCTCTCCTTCTAGCCCCCGTCCTGCCCCCCATGCCATGCTCAGTCTGAGAGACAGGCTGAGCACACCAATCCTGGAAGATGCTCCCTAACCCCCCATTCCTCTGGGGACCCCAGACCCTGCACTGTGGGGGCAGGGAACATGGAGAGAGCAGGTGATTTCTAGCCATCACCTTCCTCACTGCCTGGCAACAGCTGCTGATTTGAATCCCCTTTAAATACCAAACGCAGCCGGGAACTGGTGAGAAACACCATCAAGGGCTGCACACTCCAGGATCCATTCCACTCCATCCACTCCCACTGACATCCACCCCAGGTGCTGGGCACTGCTCGGCTTGCGTAGCAGGGTCTGGGTGGAAACTCAGTTCCCCCCTTCCTCAGGGGCAAGGCGGAGGGGCTCTGAGGGGCAGGAAGCAGTGGCTGCCCCAGGGGAGGGTGACCTGGTAGGATCAGGGGCGAGGGCCCTGCATGGGGCAGCACAGAGATGGAACCCGAAGACTGAGCACCCCTTCCCGAGGGTGAGAGAGGGTCTGGGACACGGTGCCAGCGCTCTCACTCCAGGACACACCAGCAGCTCCTCCAGGTCACAAGAAGACAGCAAAGGACTGGGCTCCTGTGCAGCTGAGGGATCTGAGAGAGGGACCATCCCAATCCAGTGCCCTGCATGCGCTCCTCCCCATCCAGAGACTGGACAGCAGCTAGCAGGGCTCCCTGCCCTCCCTCCCCTGGGGCAGCCCCATGGGACAGGAGCCCTGCACACCCTGACAGTCACCACAGCTCTGCTCCTGCCTCTCTGCTCTTCCCCGGCCTACGCCAGAGCGAGCCCGGTGGACTCACCCACTTTGACGGCTACATTATGCAGCTGTCACGTCGGATCGGGTCAGCGCACTGAGCTGGGGGAGCAGATCCCTGCCATGGCTGCACTGGACACAGTGTAAGAAACACACCACACCCAGGCGGCCCAGACCACCTCCCCTTCCCTCTGGCTAGAGATGGGGGCTGTCTCTTCCCCCCCACCCCCCGGGCACCAAAGGGGCAGTGGTGCTGGAGCGGAGTGTAGGCTGGAGGCACCGCCTAGCCCTGAACCCTTCCAAGGTTTGGCCCAGAGCTGGGCAGGAGTGAGGGATGTGAGGGGCCAGACGATCAGCTGGGTGTCAGTTTGACGTATCATGCCGTGGCCTCCTGCCGAGGGCTGGGCCAGTCACACACGAGAGATGTCGCCTCTTTGCCCTGCTGGTGCAGAGACTGTGCTCCAGCCCCACCGCACCCCGCTTCCAGCAAACGCTCCGAGGCAAAGAAACGTTTCCATGGTTGTCCCGTCAGAGAGCAGAAACCGCCATGTGACTGACCTGACCGACAGCGACAGACGCACAGCTTAGCTTGCAAACCGATTGGACCGAGGATTCAGACGTCAGGGCCCAGCTCGCCCAGGGATCTTGGGCCCTACGCGGTCCATGGAAGAAGGGGTGGCTCTGGCTGGGGGGATGGGAGGGACGCCCTGTCTGCTCCCAAAGGTGCTGCAGGCAGGGCTAAGTGCACCCGATTGCCCAGCTGTGGTCGCAATGCGGCTTGGAGGAGCTGAGGCCATCACACGGTGGCGTGACTTCCCTGCTGCCTGGGCCGCGTTGGTGTGGGCCCCGCACCCCTCTCCCTTTGCCAGCTGGTGGCACCCAGAGGCACCACCCGGGCCGGAGCCCCCTTGTGCTGAGTGCCACCTGCTCTGCACCTGGCAGTGTCAATACTTGCAGCAAGCCGAGGGCAGGAGAGGGGGCGGCCCCCCCCAGCGCATCAGGGACTCACCGCTCTCACTGTCCACGTCGATGAGCTTGTCCAGGAAATCCTTGACACGGGCGATGCTGGGAAGGATGAAGGGATGCAGCGGAGCCATCCACTGCTCCTTGCCATGCCCCAATTGCAGGCCAAGGTTGCCGATGCTCTGCACTGCCTGCCAGGGAGAGGAGCCGGGGGGGGGGGGGGGTCACAGCGCAGCCATGGGGTCTGCAGGACATCTCTCCAGCCTGGCTCAAGCCCCACCAGGAGCTTTAGACCCTCTGCGGGACAGGGTCAGTAGCGTCCCAGGGAAAACCAGGCCAGTGGCTACAGGGATGGAAATGATCAGATGCCATTTGTGCTGCCTCCCCTTTGCCTGCACATTGCCCTCGCAACGGGGACCTGCCTGCCGGGCTCTAGCTCTGAGTAGTACAGACCAGCAGGAAGAACTTGCATGTGCTGTCTTAGAGGTGGAAAATTTGGAGAGATGTGCACCTCCCTCCCCCGCCTCCCTTCTGGCCCCCAGCAGAGCAAAAGGAAAGGGGAGTAAGGGAGGTTTTGGGTGGGACGCAGGGAGGGTCTGGGCAGCTTGGAGGAGGGAGAGAGAGAGGTAGGATCTGATAAGAAACAGTCAAATGAAAAACGTCCCATTCAATTACATTGTGTAATGGCAGATAGCTAAAAAGTGACAAGTTTTTAAAGTGCTTATATACCAATGCTAGAAGTCTAAATAATAAGACGGGTGAACTAGAGTGCCTCGTATTAGATGAGGATATTGATATAACAGGCATCTCAGAAACTTGGTGGAATGAGGATAATCAATGGGACACAGTAATACCAGGGTACAAAATATATCTGAAGGACAGAACAGGTCATGCTGATGGGGGAGTGGCTCTATATGTGAAAGAAAGTATATAATTAAAAGAAGTAAAAACCTTAAATCAACCAAACTGTACCATAGCATCTCCTTGGATAGTAATTCCATGCTCTAATAATAAGAATATAGCAGTATGGATAGACTACCGACCACCTGACCAGGATGGTGATAGTGACTGTGAAATGCTCAGGGAGATTAGAGAGGCTATTAAAATAAAAAACTCAGTAATAATGGGGAATTTCAACTATTCCCATATTGACTGGGTACATGTCACTCCAGGACAGGATGCAGAGAGAAAGTTTCTTGATACCTTAAACGACTGCTTCTTGGAGCAGCTAGTCCTGGAACCCACAAGAGGAGAGGCAATTCTTGATTTATCCTAAGTGGAGCACAAGGATCTGGTCTAAGAGGTGTATATAGCTGGACTGCTTGGTAATAGTGACCATAATATAATTACATTTAACATCTCTGTGGTGGGAAAAACACCACAGTAACCCACCGTGGTAGCATTTAATTTCAGAAAGGGGAACTAACTACACAAAAATGAGGAAGTTAGTTAAACAGTAATTAAAAGGTTTCAGAGTAGCAGCCGTGTTAGTCTGTATTCACAGAAAGAAAAGGAGGACTTGTGGCACCTTAGAGACTAACCAATTTATTTGAGCATAAGCTTTTGTGAGCTACAGCTCACTTCATCGGATGCAATTAAAAGGTACAGCATAAAAAGTGAAATCCCTGCAAGCTGCATGGAAACTTTTTAAAGACACCATAATAGAGGCTCAATTTAAACGTATACCCCAAATTACAAACCATAGTAAGAGAACCAAAAAAGTGCCACGGTAGCTAAACCACAAAGTAAAGGAAGCAGTGAGAGGCAAAAAGGCAGCCTTTAAAAAGTGGAAGTTAAATCCTAGTGAGGAAAATAGAAAGGAGCATAAACATTGGCAAATGAAGTGTAAAAATACAATGAGGAAGGCCAAAAAAGAATTTGAAGAACAGCTAGCCAAAGACTCAAAAAGTAATAGCAAAAATTTTTTTAAGTACATCAGAAGCAGGAAGCTGCTAAACAACCAGTGGGGCCACTGGACGACCGAGATGCTAAAGGACTCAAGGGTGATAAGGCCATTGCGGAGAAACTAAATGAATTCTTTGCATTGGTATTCACAGCTGAGGATGTGAGGGAGATTCCCAAACCTGAGCCATTCTTTTTAGGTGACAAATCTGAGGAACTGTCCCAGATTGAAGTGTCATTAGAGGAGGTTTTTGAACAAATTGATAAACTAAACAGTAATAAGTCACCAGGACCAGATGGTATCACCCAAGAGTTCTGAAGGAGCTCTCGGGGGGAGGGATAGCTCAGTGGTTTGAGCATTGGCCTGCTAAACCCAGGGTTGTGAGTTCAATCCTTGAGGGGGCCATTTGGGATCTGGGGCAAAAATTGGAGATTGGTCCTGAGCAGGGGGCTGGACTAGATGACCTCCTGAGGTCCCTTCCAACCCTGATAGTCTATGATTCTAAATGTGAAATTGTAGAACTACTAACCGTAGTCTGTAACCTATCATTTAAACCAGCTTCTGTACCAAATGACGGGAGGATAGCTAATATGATGCCAATTTTTAAAGAGGGCTCCAGAGGTGATCCCGGCAATTACAGGCTGGGAAGCCTGACTTCAGTAACAGGCAAACTGGTTGAAACTATAGTAAAGAACAAAATTGTAAGACACATGGATTAACATAATTTGTTGGGGAAGAGTCAACATGTTTTTTGTAAAGGGAAATCATGCCTCACCAATCTATTAGAGTTCTTTGAGGGGGTCAACAAGCATGTGGACAAGGGGGATACAGTGGACATAGTGCACTTAGAATTTTAGAAAGCCTTTGACAAGGTCCCTCACCAAAGGCTCTTATGCAAAGTAAACTGTCATGGGATAAGAGGGAAGGTCTTCTCATGGATCGGTAACTGGTTAAAAGATAGGAAACAAGGGGTAGGAATAAATGGTCAGTTTTCAGAATGGACAGAGGTAAATAGTGGTGTCCCCCAGGGGTCTGTACTGGGCCCAGTCCTATTTAACATATTCATAAATGATCTGGGAAAAGGGGTAAAGAATGATGTGGCAAAATTTGCAGATGATACAAAACTTCTCAAGATAGTTAAGTCCCAGGCAGACTGCGAAGAGCTACAAAAGGATCTCACAAAACGGGGTGACTAGGTAACAAAATGGCAGATGAAATTCAATGTTGATAAATGCAAAGTAATGTACATTGGAAAACATAATCCCAACTATACATATAAAATGATGGGGTCTAAATTAGCTGTTATCACTCAGGAAAGAGTCACTGTGAATAATTCTCTGAAAACATCCACTCAATGTGCAGCGGCAGTCAAAAAAGTGAACACAACGTTGGGAATCATTAAGAAAGGGATAGATAATAAGACAGAAAATATCATATGGCATCTATATAAATCCATGGTATGTCCACTTCTTGAATACTGTGTGCAGATGTGGCCTCCCCATCTCAGAAAAGATATTTTGGAATTGGAAAAGGTTCAGAAAAGGGCAACAAAAATTATTAGGAGTATGGAATGACTTCCGTATGGGGAGAGATTAATAAGACTGGGACTTTTCAGCTTGGAAAAGAGACGACCAGGGAGGGATATGATAGAGGTCTATAAAATCATGACTGGTGTGGAGACAGTAAATAAGGAAGTGTTTTTTATTCCTTCTCATAACACAAGGACCAGGGGTCACCAGATGAAATGAATAGGCAGCAGGTTTAAAACAAACAAAAGGAAGTATTTCTTCACACAACGCACAGTCAACCTGTGGAACTCTTTGCCAGAGGATGTTGTGAAGGTCAAGACTAGAACAGGGTTCAAAAAAGAACTAGATAAGTTCATGGAGGACAGGTCCGTCAATGGCTATTAGCCAGGATGGGCAGGGATAGTGTCCCTAGCCTCTGATTGCCAGAAGCTGGGGCACCTGGCATTGGCCACTGTTGGAAGACAGGATACTGGGGGAGATGGACCTTTGGTCTGATCCAGTATGGCCATTCTTACGTTCTTATGTTCTCCTACTCCCCCACTTCTTTCCTTCTCCTCTCTCCTTTCCCTCCCATCACCCTCCCCTCTCATCCCTCCCTACATCTCCCCCACGCCCCGCTGCCACCTTCCTTCATTCTCTGGAACATTCACTTCCTCTCCTTGGGGTAACTGATCATGGGAACAATTTATCGAGGGTTGGGCGGATTCTCCATCACTTGCAATTTTTAGATCAGGGTTGGATGTTGTTTAAAAAGATCTGTCTGGGGTTATGGCGTGGAAGTAATATGGCCTGGGCGAGACAGCAGTCACAAAGGGCCTGTCTGGCCTTGGATAGCATCCCCTGCCCCACCTCTCACCCTGCCCCAATCCAGCATGAGGGGGTGCCAGCCCCCACTCTGGCACTGGCACAGCTGAGCTGCCAATCACAGGCAAGCCCAGAGCGGATTTGACTGTGTGTAAGAGGGAGCTGGCCTGGGGGGGGGGGGGGTCCTTACTGGGATGCCTCATGGAGGGCAGGCTGATTGAGGTTCATATGAGCTCACTCAGGCCATGTTGGCAGCTCAGCAACAGGGTCAACCCAACTGGGCCTTAAAACACCGGGGCAAACACTGGGGTTTCTCCAGCCCACAGGGTGGGGCAGCTCCAGATTGCAGTGGGGTATGGGCCTCCCAAACACAGCACTTCTTTCTTCCACCTCGATGCAGTGATTAAAACAATGGGTCAGCGCCTTGGCAGGCCCAGCCCAGCACCATCCCAGTGAGTTCAATGTGGCTACACTAGGTTACACCGGCTGAGGGTCTGCCCCAAAAGATGTAAAACACTTTCCACCAAGAAATCACCACCACATCTAATCACTGCACCTTCCCCACAGATGCGCTGGTCAGTGAGTGCGACCAGCTGTCAGGCTGCCGGGATGGTCCAGGCCCCAGTACAGACCCAGCAAGCCAGGGATCCCAGCCAGCCACGGGCGCCCTGCAGAACAAGCATCTGCAGAATGCTAAGAAATACCCCAGCTGTGGCTAACTCTCTCTGCCCCTGCACCCAGGCAGGGCTCATTTTGCCCCCCATTTGGATAACTTCTCTGGTGGCCTAATGCAATGGCCACCATAGCCGTTCCTTTGTTTTGAACGGGTGCTGGACCAGGCCTTTATCTGCAGCTGGATGGTTGATTATATACGGCGCTGTCAGGTTTGACGGCTCTCTATGACACAAAGAGTTCCTCTTTTAAGAGAGTCATGGAATTTAGGGCCAGAAGGGACCATCAGATTGAGTCTACCCTCTTGTAGATCACAGCCTTTACATTTCACCCAGTTACCCCTGTCTTGAGCCCAGTAAGTTGGGTTTGGCTAAAGCAACTTCCAGAGAGGCAGTGAGGCTGCATTCGAAGACAGCCAGAGATGGAGGATCCGCCACTTCCCTTGGCAGTTTGTTCCAATGGTTAATTGCCCTCACTGTTAAACATTGGTGCCTAATTTCTAATGTGAAGTTGTCTGGCTTCAGCTTCCACCCATTGGTTCTTGCTCTCCTTTCTCCGCTAGCTTAAATAACCCTTTAGAATCCATGAAGGATCCAGGAATCTTCTCTCCGCGAGGGTACTTAGAGGCTGGAATCAAGTCACAACTTGACACCAGGGACATCTTGGCCAGATCTTCCAAATTGGCATAGCTCCACTGAAACCATTGCTGATTCACACCAGCTGAGAACCCTGCCCACAAGAATTGGGCTTATTTTGCCCTCTGTGGATTTCTCCACTAAGAGAGGGTGCTATCCGAGGCAGTCTGACATGTTACAGCAATGCCTCAAAGGGATCAGACAAGCAGTCAAACAGCATGAAAACTCAGCACCAAGCAGGAGGTTCCCCCCTCCTCTCCCACCCTTTCACCCTGCTGGGTACCTTGGCCAACAGCAAAAGTGTGCGGCTGGTCCGGGTGTCGGCGTGCTGGTCGCGGAGGTTGAACAGCTTTGGTGTCAAGATGGCAGGAGCGAAGAAGCGGAGGAATAGGAACCCACTGATGGCAATGTACTTCACATCCTAAGAAAGGATCAGAATTTCAACCGCCAGCATCAGCAGCCACCCTCCAAAACATCATTCCATGAGCAAAGAGTAACTGCTGACTTGCAGTCTAAGTTGGACTTTGGTTTAGATTTAGGTAAACAACAAAGAACACAAGTCAAGTATACTTGAAAGAGAGAGAGAGAGAGGACATCATGTGCATCTCCTCAGAAATATGTGGGAACAACATGGAGAACAAAATCTACCCAGTGTGTGTAATATGGCTCCATTACTATAGCATCTGAGTGCCTTCACCAGCGGTAGTTGGTCATTTGGGATTGTGGGTCTGGGGCCTTTGTTCTCTGAGCCTTTGTTCTCTGAGCCTTTGTTCCCTGGATCATCCTTGATCAGCCTCAATCAGCTTTGTGATCCCACTCCCCTGTGTGATTAATGAGGGGGTAGGGCTGACCTAGGAGAGCAGGCTTAAAAGCCAGGGGCTAAGCGACCCAGGGGAGCTAGAGAACAGGGGAGTTGGAAAGGGAGACGTAATATAATGGTTCGGAAGTGCCGCCTCGCCAGTGCCAGTGCCACTCCTATCTCCTCCACCTGCACCTGTACCCAGACAGAGAACCTAGCCAGGGATGCCTCTACCCAGATCCTGGTCCGGATCTGCAGAGACTGTGGCTTGCATTTCCCACTCTGAGAGCCAGGCTGGAGGGACCGTCCAGTGTGAAAGGTGCCGACTGATGGAATCTCTCAGTAAGCAGGTGGGAGAGCTACAGGAGGAGCTGGCTCGGCTGAGGAGCATCTGTGCCCATGAGGAGTTCATTGTGAGTATTCATGTGGAGACACCCAAGGCTGAGGAAGCTATTCAGCTACAGATGACTGCTGTCACACCACTTGGGGAGGAGGATATGGCTCTGTCACAGGGAGGACACTGGCTCTGGTTACTTCTGACAGAAGGCAGCGCTCCACCCCTACTCCCAACCCACTCAACATAATGATGAACTGTTATGCTGCCCTGCTAACAAGCCATGAGGAACCACCCCCAAAGGTGGAGAAGGAGAAGCCATGTACCCCCAAGGCTGGGAGGATTGCAGCCACCACTCCCAGGAGGAAACGTAGGGTAGTGGTGATTGATGACTCTCTTCTGAGGAGGACGGAGGCACCCATCTGTCGCCCTGACATGGCATCCCAGGAGGCATACTGCCTGCCAGGGGCCCGTGTCTGAGACATTATGGAGGGATTGTCAAGGATCATCCGGCCCTCTGACTACTACTTTATACTTCTCATCCGTGGGGGGAGGGGATAGCTCAGTGGTTTGAGCATTGGCCCGCTAAACCCAGGGTTGTGAGTTCAATCCTTGAGGGGGCCATTTAGGGATCTGGGGCAATAAAAAATTAAAAAATTGGCGATTGGTCCCACTTTGAGCAGGGGGTTGGACTAGATGACCTCCTGAGGTCCCTTCCAACCCTGATATTCTATGATTCTATGTGAGCACTAATGTTACTGTGAGGTACAACCCTGAGCAGATCATCAATGACTACAGGGTTCTGGGAGGGAGGGTGAAGGAGTTGGGGGTGCAGGTGGTGTTCTCTTTGATCCTTCCAGTCAAGGGTAGGGGGCCCAGGCACAGACAGATACATCCTGGAGGTGAATGCCTGGCTGTGAGGATGGTGTTGCCAGGGGGGCTTTGGCTTCCTTGACCACAGGATGCTGTTCCAGGAAGAAGGACTGATAAGCAGAGATAGGGTCCACCTATCGAGGAAGGGGAAGAGCGTATTTGGATACAGACTGGCTAACCTAGTGAGAAGGGTTTTAATCTAGGTTCAATGACGGCAGGTGACAGAAGCCCACAGGTAAGTCCAAAACATGGAGACCTAGGAGACGGGTCGGAGTCTGTGGGGAGCATGGGCCATTATAGCAGGGATAAGGGAAAGACCAGAAAGAACACAGGGAGGAAATCAAATCAGTATCTTATGTCTGTATACTAATGCGAGAAGTATGGGGAATAAGCAGGAAGAACTTGAAATACTAGTTAATAAATACAGCTATGACATCCAGAGACTGGACTGGAATATTGGTACAGAAGGTTACAGCTTGCTCAGGAAGAACAGGCAGGGGAAAAAGGCAGGAGGTTTTGTCTTCTATGTCAAAAACGTATACACTTGGACCGACTTTAAGATAAAATAGGAGACAGACTTGTTGAAAATCTCTGGGTCAGGATAAAAGGGGTAAAAACCAAGGGTGAGGTCACGGTCGGGGTCTACTACAGACCCCCTAGCCAGGAAGAAGAGGTGGAGGAGGTTTTTTTTAAACAACTAACAAAATCATCCAAAGCCCAGGACTTGGTGGTGATGGAGGACTTCAACTCCCCATACATCTGTTGGGAAAACAACCCAGCAGGGCACAGATTATCCAACAAGTTCTTGGAATGTATTGGAGACAATTTTTTATTTCAGAAGGTGGAGAAAGCTACTAGAGGAGAGGCTGTTCTAGATTTGATTTTGACAAACAGGGAGGAACTGGTTGAGAATTTGAAAGTGGAAGGCAGCTTGGGTGAAAGTGATCACGAAATGGTGGAGCTCGTGATTCTGAGGCCTTGTCTACACTGGCAGGTTTCTGCGCCGTAAAGCAGCGTTCTGCGCTGTAACTCCCCAGGGGTCACGCGGCCAAGCAGCTGAGCGCGCAGACACTGCACAGCTGCAGGGCTGTAAAAACACCACCCCGACGAGAGACGTGCAGCCTTCTGCGCCGGGGGTACAGACACCCTGGTCGATCGCAGCCCTGAGATTGGCCTCCGGGAGGTGTCCCACAATGCCTGTTCTTGCCTCTCTGGTCATCGGTTTGAACTCCACTGCTCTGTCCTCAGGTGACGAACCGTGAGCCCCACCCCGTAAATTCCTTGGGAATTTGGAAAGTCCCCGTCCTGTTGGCTCGGTGGTGCGTGCAGTGGTCTCAGCGCATCTTTCCAGGTGGCCAAGCCTGCTCCATGCACCAGGCGATCCCCCACTTGGCGCAGTGCCGAGCTGCTGGACCTCATCAGCACTTGGGGAGAGGAGGCTGTCCAGCCCCAGCTGCGCTCCAACAGTCAGAATTATGATACCTATGGACAGATTTCACGATGCATGACAGAAAGGGGCCGTGAGCGGGACACAGTGCAATGCAGGGTCAAAGCGAAGGAGCTGTGGAGCGCCTACCACAAGCGCAGGAGGCAAACCACCGCTCCGGTGCTGCACCCACGAGCTGCCGGTTCTACAAAGAGCTGGACGCGATCCTTGGTGGCGACCCCACCTCCACTGCGAAGGCCACTGTGGATACTTTGGTGGCTCGTGGGCCAGTCGAGAGTGGACAGAGCCAGAAGGAGGAAATCTTGGATGAGGATGTGCAGGGGGAGAAGGACCCAGAGCCAGAAGACAACTCGGAGGTCAGAGATGCATGCAGCCAGGAGCTCTTCCCTACCCTGGAGGAGGCTAGCCAGTCAGAGCTGTTGGATCTTGGCAAAGTGGAAACAGGCGAGGAGGCCCATGGTAAGTGGATTTGATTTTGGGAATCACTAAAGCGAGTTTTGGGGAGCAGGAGGGCTGCAGAAAGCAGGCTTGTGTCTGTATGATGTGGGTACCACCACATGCCTAGTCTGAGCGGTGGAACAGGGTGTTGATTGACTCCCTCGCTTCACGGGAATCTGCCTCAGATCTCCAGGAAACTCTCACGGAGATACTGGGCAATCTGCTGCCGCAGGTTCTTTGGCAGAGCCGCTTTGTTTCTTGCCCCATTAAGGGTAACTTTCCCCCGCCACTCTGCCGTCACGGGGGGTGGGGGGAGGACCATTGCTGCACACAGGTCAGCCGCATAAGGGCCAGGGCGGAAGCTGCAGTCTTTGAGAAGACCCTCCCTTGATTCCCTGCTCGCCCTCAGCAACGAGATATCTTCCATAATGAACACAGCCTGTGGAAAATGTGGGGACCATAACGATTAAAAGGCCCCCCTACAGTGCCAGCTCTCCCCAAGAGCCTCGTGCCCAGTGTACAGTATAGTCCTGGAACACTGATTTCTCCTGCTCCTGTGGTTACTCACCATTTTGGGGGTCTTGTGGCTCATGTGGCTTGCCTGGAGTCAGCCACTTAGTGACAGGTATGTGAATAGTGCTTGTGTTTTAAATCACTGAATCAGTGGTCTGTGTGTTGCAAACAATGCTGCTTCTGTAAAATGTTGCACTTTGGCTTAACAGATATGACCTTGGGAGCCCAGCCTCCCTCTTTGTTATCACCGGCTGAAAAGCTGCACAGAATTAGAAAGCAGCCACGAACAACTAAAGATGACTTTCTGCGTAATGTCATGATGCACTCTGCGGCCGAAAAACAAGAATTGAAGTAGTGGCGGGACAGCGAGAAGAGGGACCGAAAGGAGAACACGGCGCACCAGAACGAAGCCATGGAGCAGTTATTGAATGTTATGGCGTGCCAAGCAGACACACTCCAGGTGCTGCTAGCACTGCAAACCCATCAGCTGCGCGCCTGCCTTCCCCTGCAGCCGCTGTCGCAAAACTCTTTCCCATGCACCCCCCAGACACCACCACCACACTCTTATCAACCTCCTGGCTCCAGTCTGTACCCGCTGCATTCCACTCCTGCCCCATCACAGTCCAGCCCTGCGGACTCCCACTACCCACTGCACTCAACACCCGTCCCTCTGCAGTTTAGCCCTGCTGAAGTACAGTACTTGCGGCACTGTACTCCAAAGGAGAAGGTTGGATATGATCTCTGGGCATACACACATCTTTAAAAATCCTGGAACCCCACCTCCTCCTGGGACCCTCCCTTCCCCCATCCCCCACCCTGCTGATGTGTTTTTTTTGTTTGTCTCTCTCCTCCGGTTGTTGTTTTTTAATAAAATATTAGTGTTGGTTTGAAAGCAATCTTTATTCCATTAATTGAAAGCAAACAGAGCCCTGCAAAGTAACAGGCAATTTTCTTAAACCTTCACAGTGCATCATCTGCACCAATCACAATCACCTCCTAGCATTACAAGCACTGCACTCCCAAGCACAGCAACAAATATTAGTGGATTTCAGCTTCAAATTGCTGCCTCAAGGCACCCCTGATCCTTATGGCCCCGCACTGCACCCCTCTAATAGCCCTGGTCTCTGGCTGTTCAAATTCAGCCTCCCTTCACTGAGCCTCAGCAGTCCAACCCTAAGTGAAGCCATCACCCTTCCCTCCACAAATATTATGGAGCGTACAGAATGTGGCTATAAGCATAGGGATATTGTCATCGGCCAGGTCCAGCTTCCCATACGGGCATCACCAGCAGGCCTTTAAACGGCACACTCAACAGTCATTCTGCACTTGCTCAGCCTGTTGTTGAACCGCTCCTTGCTGCTGTCAAGGTGCCCTGTGTATGGCTTCATAAACCACGGGATTAAGAGGTAGGCAGGGTCTCCTAGGATCACAGTGGACATTTCGACTTCCCCTAGAGTGATCTTCTGGTCCAGGAAGAAAGTCATAGAATCATAGAATCATAGAATCATAGAATATCAGGGTTGGAAGGGACCCCAGAAGGTCATCTAGTCCAACCCCCTGCTCGAAGCAGGACCAATTCCCAGTTAAATCATCCCAGCCAGGGCTTTGTCAAGCCTGACCTTAAAAACCTCTAAGGAAGGAGATTCTACCACCTCCCTAGGTAACGCATTCCAGTGTTTCACCACCCTCTTAGTGAAAAAGTTTTTCCTAATATCCAATCTAAACCTCCCCCATTGCAACTTGAGACCATTACTCCTCGTTCTGTCATCTGCTACCATTGAGAACAGTCTAGAGCCATCCTCTTTGGAACCCCCTTTCAGGTAGTTGAAAGCAGCTATCAAATCCCCCCTCATTCTTCTCTTCTGCAGACTAAACAATCCCAGCTCCCTCCGCCTCTCTTCATAAGTCATGTGCTCTAGACCCCTAATCATTTTTGTTGCCCTTCGCTGGACTCTCTCCAATTTATCCACATCCTTCTTGTAGTGTGGGGCCCAAAACTGGACACAGTACTCCAGATGAGGCCTCACCAGTGTCGAATAGAGGGGAACGATCACATCCCTCGATCTGCTCGCTATGCCCCTACTTATACATCCCAAAATGCCATTGGCCTTCTTGGCAACAAGGGCACACTGTTGACTCATATCCAGCTTCTCGTCCACTGTAACCCCTAGGTCCTTTTCCGCAGAACTGCTGCCTAGCCATTCGGTCCCTAGTCTGTAGCGGTGCATTGGATTCTTCCATCCTAAGTGCAGGACCCTGCACTTATCCTTATTGAACCTCATCAGATTTCTTTTGGCCCAATCCTCCAATTTGTCTAGGTCCTTCTGTATCCTAAGTCCCAGCTTGCAGCTTCCTGAGCAAGCCAGTGTTCCGAAAGATGCATGGACCAGCCTGCGTTAATGTCCATGAAACACCCATAGTGATCCACAAGCGCCTGGAGAACCATACAGAAATTCCCCTTCTGATTAATGTACTCAGTGGCTACATGGTCTGGTGCCAGAATTGGAATATGCATGCCATCTATCGCCCCTCCGCAGTTAGGGAAGCCATCCACAATGCAAAACCATTCACAATGTCACACACGTTGCCCAGAATCACAATTTTTCGGAGCAGGATGCAATTAATGGCCCTGCACACTTCTGTCAACACAAGTCCAATGGTCGACTTTCCCACTCCGAACTGGTTAGTGACCGATCAGTAGCAGTCTGAAGTAGCCACCTTCAACAGTGAAATTGCCACGCGCTTCTCCAATGGCCGGGCAGCTCTCATTCTCGTGTCCTTGTGCCTCAGGGCTGGGATGAGCTCATCACACAGTTCCATGAATGTGGCTTTCCTCATCCGAACACTCTCCAGCCACTGCTCATCATCCCAGATGTGCATGACGATGTGATCCCACCACTCAGTGCTTGTTTCCCGAGCCCAAAAGTGGCGTTCCACAGTGGTCAGCACCTCCATGAATGCCACAAGCAATCTCGTGTCGTAGCTACTGCACGTGGTGACATCAATGTCGAACTCCTCTTGCCTTTGTAGTTTAAGGAATAACTCCACTGCCACTTGTGACATGTTAGTCAGAGCGAGCAGCATATTGGTCAACAGTGCGGGATCCATTCCTGCAGACTGCAGAGGCAGAGCGCGCAGTACACAAACCGTTGAAAGATGGCACTGAATGCAGATGGAAGCACAGGGATTGCTGGGATGCGAAGCCATGCATCACGGGGCATTGGGACAGGACCCAGGATGCCCCGCAACCCCCTCTGCCTTCCCACAACTCTTAGCGGCAGAAGAGGAAGAGATGCTCTGTGGGATAGCTGCCCAGAGTGCACCACTCCGAATACCGCTGCAAGTGATACAAGTGTGAACATGCTATTGCACAGGCAGCTGACAGCGTGAACACACAACAGCGGTGTCCCTTCAGCGCTCTCTGAGCGGTGCTGGAACTGCCGGTGCTGTAACTCTGCCAGTGTAGACATACCCTAAGGAATGATAGGAGGGAAAACAGCATGAGAAAGATAATGGATTTCAAGAAGGCAGACATTAGCAAACTCAGGGAGTTGGTAGGTAAGATCCCATGGGAAGCAAATCTAAGGGCAAAAACATTTCAGGAGAGTTGTCAGTTTTTCAAAGAGGCATTATTAAGGGCACAAGAGCAAACTATCCCACTACGTAGGAAAGATAGGAAGTATGGCAAGAGAGCACCCTGGCTTAACCAGGAGATCGTCAATGATCTGAAACTCAAAAAAGAGCCCTACAAAAAGTGGAAACTAGGTCAAATTACAAAGGATAAATATAAACAAATAATACAAGTATGTGGGGACAAAATTAGAAAGGTCAACGCACAAAATGAGATTAAACTAGTTAGAGACATAAAAGGTAACAAGAAAAATTTCTACAAATACCTTAGAAGCAAGAGGAAGACCAAGGACAGGATAGACCCATTACTCAATGAGGGTGGGGGAGGGGAACTATAACAGAAAATATAGAAATGGCAAAGTGCTAAATGACTTTTTTGTTTCAGTTTTCTCCAAAAAGTTTAGTAGCCATTGGACATCTGATGTCGTGAATGCTGGTGAAAATGAGGTACGATCAGAGGCTAAAATAGGGAAAGAATAAATTAAAAATTACTTAGAGAAGTTAGATGTCTTCAAGACACCAGGGCCTGATGAAATGCATCCTAGAATACTCAAGGAGCTGACTGAGGAGATATCTGAGCCATTAACATTTATCTTTGAAAAGTCATGGAAGATGGGAGAGATTCTAGAAGACTAGAAAAGGGCAACTATAGTGCCAATCTATAAAAAGGGGAATAAGAACAACCCGGGGAATTACAAACCAGTCAGCTTAACTTCCATATCAGAAAGATAATGGAGCAAATAATTAAGCAATCAATTTGCAATCATCTAGAAGATAATAAGGTGATAAGTAACAGACAGCATGGATTTATTAAGAACAAAAAGGGTAATAAGCCTTGTGGATAGGTGGAAAGCAGTAGATGTGGTATATCTTGACTTCAGTGTTTGCCAAACGCTGGGAATGGGCGACAGGGGATGGATCACTTGATGATGACCTGTTCTGTTCATTCCCTCTGAGGCACCTGCCATTGGCCACTGTCAGAAGACAGGATACTGAGCTAGATGGACCTTTGGTCTGACCCAGTCTGGCTGTTTTTATGCTTTGATATTGTCTCTCAATACCTTTTCATAAACAAACTAGGGAAATACAACCTAGATAAGGTGGGTGCATAACTGGCTGGAAAAAACAGTTATCAATGGTTCACAGTCAAGCTGGAAGGGCATAGCAAGTGGGGTCCCTCAGGGATCAGTTCTGTGTCCGTTTCTGTTCAATATCTTCGTCAAGATATGCGTTGTGCAGAAGGTCAGACTAGATGATCATAATGGTCCCTTCTGAACTAAATATCTATGAATCTATGAATCAAAGATGTAAATAATGGCATAGAGAGTACACTGCTAAAGTTTGCGGATGATACCAAGCTGGGAGGGTTGCAAGTGCTTTGGAGGACAGGATTAAAATTCAAAATGATCTGGACAAACTGGAGAAATGGTCTGAAGTAAACAGAATGAAATTCAATAAAGACAAATGCAAAGTGCTCCCCTTAGAAGGATAGGTGCTGCAACTACAAGTGCTGGGGGGGCTGCTGCACCCCCTGGCGTGAAGTGGTTTCCATCATATCCAGGGTTCGCAGTTTGGTTCAATGGCTCTCGCCCCCCTCCCACTGTAAACATTGTTCCAGCCCCCCTGCTTCGAACGGAACGATCAGTTGCACACATACAAAATGGGAAATGACTGCCTAGGAAGGACTACTGAGGAAAGGGATCTGTGGGTTATAGTTAGGGCCCTACCAAATTCATGGCCATGAAAAACGCATCATGGACTGTGAAATCTGGTCTTTGGTTTTTATATACTTTTACCCTATACTATACAGACCAGGGTTTCTCAAACTGACGGTTCCAATCCAAAAGAGGGTCATCGCAAGGAGGGGCAGAGGTTCCAAGGTTATTGTTGGGGGTATCGCAGTATCGCCACTCTTCCTTCTGCGCTGACTTCAGAGCTGGGTGGCTGGAGAGCAGTGGCTGCTGACCAGGTGCCCAGCTCTGTAGGCAGCGCAGAGCAGAAGTAAGGGTGGCAATTCCATACCATGCCACCCTTACTTCTGCCCTGCTGCCTTCGGAGTTGGGCCAGGACCCCTACAGTTAAAACACCTAAAATTTAAATGTCCGAAATCATGAAATTTACAATTTTTAAAAATTGAAATTGACCAAAATGGACTGTGAATTTGATAGCGCCCTAGTTATAGTGGATCACAAGCTAAATATGAGTCAGCAGTGTAACAGTGTTGCAAAAAAAGCAAACATCATTCTGGGCTGTATTAGCAGGAGTGTTGTAAGCAAGACACAAGAAGTAATTCTTCCGCTCTACTCCGCACTGATTAGGCCTCAGCTGGAGTGTTGTGTCCAGTTCTGGGTGCCACATTTCAGGAAAGATGTGGACAAATTGGAAAAAGCCCAGAAAAGAGCAACAAAAATGATTAAAGGTCTAGAAAACATGACCTCTGAGGGAAAATTGAAAAAACTGGGTTTTTGTTTAGTCTGGAGAAGAGAAGACTGAGAGGGGACATAACAGTTTTCATGGACATAAAAGGTTGTTACAAGGAAGAAGGTGAAAAATTGTTCTCGTTAACCTCTAAGCATAGGACAAGAAGCAATGGGCTTAATTTGGGGCAAGGATGGTTTAGGTTGGACATTAGGAAAAACTTCCTAACTGTCAGAGTGGTTACGCAGTGGAATAAAAGGGAGGTTGTTGAATCTCCGTCATTAGAGATTTTAAAGAGCAGGTTAGACAACTCCTATCAGGAATGGTCTAAATAACACTTAGTCCTGAAGGGGACTGGACTAGATGACCTATCACGGTCCCCTCCAGTCAGTCTATGATTCTATAATGCATGTATCATCATAAGACCCCTGGGAGGCAAGAGGTTATCCCCATTGGGCAGATGGGAATTGAAGCCCAGAGAGAATAAGTGCCTTGCCCAAGGTCACACTGGAAGTCTGTGGCAGAGCAGGGATCTGAACCCAGGTCAAACTCCCATACTACTGCCCTAACCACTGGGCATTCCTGCTTTTCTTTGCACACAAGGCAGCGTTTGGATACATTTTTAGGGACAGTACACCAGACATCAGTCACATGCACCACAATCATACAGACACCCCCAGGTAAAAGGGGAAAAAGCCCTGAAAAATAAACTCTCCTTGAGACATTCTCCCAGTCAGATCTGTTATCTTGGCATCTCTTCTAGGGTTTTATTAGCTGGGCCTTTTGCACAGAAACAGAACCTTTGCCATTCAAGATGTCACTTGCTCCCCCTATTTATTTCCCTGGATGAGGTCATGACCCTCCCTTGTGACATCACAGTTGGTGCCTGTGATGTCACAAGCAGAGGATTGTGACTTCTGGTGTGTGTGTCGAGGGGGAATGCATGGCTGAGATACAGCGCTGTTGCCCATGGAAAGCCTTGGAAGAGGATTGCCCATGGTATGCCCAGCTGCCCCTGCCACAAAGGCATCATCCTGGCCCGGTTCCTTTGTCCCCGATAGCCTCCTTGCCCACCCTCTTTGCAGCCCCACACTGGATTCGGGGCCAGCTAACTGTAGCATTGAAGGCTCAGCAGCTCACTGACTCCTCAGGCGGAATCCGTGGGGCTCTCTCAAAGGCAGAGGTAATTGCATGGCTTCATGCAGGGAACAAGGCCCTCCCACAAGCTTCTATAGGCTTTCTAGTGCATCCGGCCCACAAACCACAGCTGCTGCATGGAAGCTCATCTCCATTCAGGGGAGCATGGGTGGGTTCTCCAAATTCCTGCTGGTCCCTGGGGATCCTACCTCCCACCTCCCCCCAGATCCAACTCCAGCCACAGCAACCATCCCTCAGCTCCAAGTGGATTGAAAAGAGCCTGCTGAGCAGTCTGGCTGGAGCATGGGGACAGGACAGCAATAGGTCAACTGCACCTCCTGTCTGTGATCCCATCGGATGGCCCCGGGGAAGGAGGGCTGGGCCCGGCTGCTAGCACAGTCTGTGAGGCGCTCATTGGGGAAGGCACCGGAACGAAATGAACAGGAGTCACGAAAGGTTATGGCAAACAGGGCTCCTGGGGCTCCTTCCCAGCCCTGCTGCTGAGTTGCTCTTTGAGCTTGGGCAAATCACTTCACCTACTTGACAGGGAAGATTGCGAGGCTAACGTCACTATCGAAGTGCTTTGAGATTCTAGTGCAACAACCACACAGCTGGGTCCTTAATGGGGGCTGAAGCCTGGCCCTGTAGCCCCAAAACTCAAAAGCGCTTGAGCGACAGCCTCTCTAGCCCGTCGAGTTTAGCAAGAGCAGGCTGGTATCCTCTTACGGGCTCCGGCTATTAGAAGGGGACAAAGATACAGGTGCCGACGCTGTCGGTGCTCCGGGGCTGCAGCACCCAGGGGGAAAAGATTGCGGTGCTGAGCACCCACCAGCAGCCCCCCATCAGCTCCCCCGTCCCTTCCCTGGCGCCTCCTGCCCGCTGGGGGGCTCCGCCGATCAGTGCCTCCCCCTCCCTCCCCATGCCTCCCACCCACCGCGATCTGCTGTTTCACAGCGTGCAGGAGGCTCTGGGGGGAGGGGAGGAGCGAGGATGCAGCACGCTAGGGGGAGCGGGAGGGGGAGGACTGGAGCGGGAAAAGGCAGGGCAGGGGTGGGGACTTGGGGGAAGGGGTGGAGCCTGGGGCAGAGCCAGGGGTTGAGCACCACCTGGCACATTGGAAAGCCGGCGCCTGTGGGGACGACGACGCATGTGGCCAGTATGTTGTGAGGGTGAAGGGTGCTAGAAGGCAAAGAGTCCATTCCCTAGGACTTCTTCACGCCGTGACGGTTTGTGGCTGAGCCCTTGTTTGCCTACAGAGGAATTCTCCCTGCCGACCCCTTTCCCCTTCACCCCCCTGTGCCACTTTCTGACCTCATGCTCCGCCTCTGGAAACTGCTCCTCTACCCGCTTGTGCAGATGCTTGAAGGCCACCCTCGCGATAGGGGGGCACTTCTCCACCGAGCCAATGATGGACTCCATGATGTCGCTCAGGTAGCCCTTCAGGAGCTCCTGGCTGCTCTCCCGCACCTGGGCCTTGGACAGGGAGCCCTTGAAGGAAATCCTCCTGGAGAGAAACCCAGAGAAACGCACATTAGCGACAAATCCACGTGAGCCTTTGCACTAGCTCTCTCGCACTGTTGCTTTTGTTGGCATATAATCAAAGCTACCCCTTGGGACATGGGCCGTTCCGTGTCTTGGCCCGGTGGAAAACTCGTGCGGCAAATGGCAGGCTGAAAGGCTGCAATATCAGACTCAGGCTGAAAGGCTGCAATGTCAGATTTAGGTCCATTGCTTTTAAATGGAGAATTTTGCAGACTGGAATATTGAGGTGGCTACTGAAGTCAGCGCAGGGGCTCCTGGGCTATTCCACATCAAATGTTTCTCCTTGCTTTTTTTCGCCTTGCAGATTTTTGGATTGATGACGCATAACTCTCAGGTAGGGGAAAGTGGGGGAGGGGATAGTTGAGTGTGGGGGAGGCAATTTGCAATTGTGGGATAAGCGCATCAGCTGGATGCTTCAGCTAAAAAGATGATCCGCTGTGAAATAGTTAACAAGCTGGCATTTGGGTCACCCTGATTAGGTTTCAGTGTTAATGCCTGAATGGAGCACTGAGCTGCTATCTGAGAAAGTGGGTCTCAGGCTCCAGACTGAGGAGGGCAGCACTGCACCAGGTAGTCTTGGTTGGAAGATTTTCCTTGCAACAGTGTTTCCAGTGGTGCTGAGCACTCACAGCATGCGTGCACACACTCGGCACCTCTGAAATTCAGGCTTTTCTTTAAAAAAAAAAATTGTAGTCTTCTGGGGCCCACTGCTCTGGGAAGGGGGAATTCTGTGGACACAAAACACACCCAGCCTGGGTCTAAGAACTGGGCTCCCTGGCAGCCAGGTTCAAGCATGCAGCAGCTCCAAGGCCAGGAAACCCCTTTGTCTTGCTAGTGCCTAACATTTACAGCACAATGAGCTCCCAAAGCCAATCCCAGCCCTGCAGCGTACACTCTGCAGTCCTGGTCAGAGTGACCCTTTGCTTAGAGCGAAGCTGGGCACTGCAAATCCTGGCTTCAGACTCAAAGGGCTTGCCTGGGCCTGCCTCATCTTCACGGTCCATTTTGAGAGTTCAAAGCAGGGATCCCCAGCAATTCCTGTCCCCAGAGGACTTTGCAGCTGGCCCCTCCTACCTGGCTGGCACATGGATCATCAGAAGCTATTTTGACCCTGAGAGGGAGCAAGGCACTGGGCTAGGAGTCAGCCAGCAACTGACTCCAGATCTCCTGTGTGACTTTGGACAAATCAGTCCATCTTCTTGGCTAAGCTGGGGCAATCCTCTGTCTTGTCTGGGGGGCAGGGACTGCTGCCTCTCACTGTGTGTCTGGACATCTAAACCAATGGGGCCCCAAGTTCAGCTGGGACCACCAGCACGGCATTCAGCTTTGGGCTTCCTTGCCCCGGCCCACACCCAGCTCAGCAAACTCCATCATGTCACTCATAGGCGCCAACTCCATCAGGGAAAATTTGGTGGGTGCTCTTCACCCCCCGGCAGCCAAGCTCCCCGCCCCCCCACCTCACCTCCGCTTAATCTCCTGAGCACGCCACGTCCCTGCTTCTCCTCCCAGCACTCGCCACCGCAAAACAGCTGTTTCGCGGTGTAACAAGCTCTGGGAGGGAGGGGGGAGGAGCGGGAACGTGGCACGCTCAGGGGAGGAGGCGGGAAAGAGGCAGGGCCAGGGTGAGGATTTGGGGAAGGGGTTGGAATAGGGGCAGGGAGGGGGCGGAGTTGGGGCAGGGACTTTGGGGAAGGGGTTGGAATGGGGGCGGAGGCAGGGTGGGAGGGGGTGGGGTGAGGTGGAGTCGGGGTGGGAGGGTCAACCACCCACCGGTGCCAGCAGAAGTTGGCGCCTATGGTGTCACTGGCACAAGACTGTCATTGGTATGTGCCTTGCACATGTGGCTTGAAGTCCGTTCATACTGATGTCACTAAGAACGTAGTCTGGATGCCCTAAGGGCCTTGTTCCTGAGCCCCCCAAGCCCACATCCCCACACAAACACCCTGCTGAGTGTGGCCAGCACAGCACAGAGATGGAGAATCACCATGGAGGAGCAACTCCCTCAAGACATAGTCCTTGTGCACCATCCGTCAAGGGCTAGTAGCCTCCTCTCTGCTCCAGCATCCCTGAGACGGTGTTGCTTAGCAACCAGCATGAGCTGTTTCTCTCCTGGGAACGGCCCTGTCTGGACTCCAGGGGAAATACTGGGAGGACTGGGCTGGCTTGTGGGGTTCCAGGAGAGCTGGGGTCGCACAGGGAAAGCCAAGCACGATGACTCCGGGTTTGGAGCCGGGAAGGCCAGCAGGGGTGGGGAAGCTGTAGGATCCCACTGGCTCAGGTGCAGTGAGACTGTTGGACCCAGAGGCTCCGTTCCCCTGCTGAGGTGGGCTCACCACACTGGGCAGATTGTGGGAGTCAGAATCTACAGACCCGCCGGTGCCCCTCGCTGGTGAAGAATTGCTCACGCACAGATGCAGTTTGTTATTCAAAATGCTCAGCCGCTCCCTCCACCGGCTCTGGGCTCCTGGAAGCCACCCAGCATGCCGCAGGATGAGTGGCTTAGACACTCCCCTGGGCAGGGGATGACTTTACATATAGCTGATCAGTGCTTAGCACACCCTAAGTACCCACAATAACCCCCCTCCTGTGCCAGCCCCGGCCCCCTATGGCCATGGGGCTGGGTGAGTCCTCCCGCCATGACAGATATGTCTGGGGATAGGGCTAAGGGGCTGTTTTTATCAGGAGAATCATCCCCGATGACCCTGCAGTCAGTAGCCAGGAGCTCAGCCGGTGAGATCCTTGCCTCCCACTTAGGGCATGTATTTGGCTGCTGCCCTGTGCTCTGCCCCAGGAAGGGGGCAAGCCTTCGCCTCTCCCCAGAAGCAGTGGTCCCTGGGCCAGGTGAGAAAAGCTAATTCAGTGATGCGCTCAGCTTGCCAGAGACCCAGCTCCTTCCACGCCCCAGCAGCTTGCACCACCAGCTAGTCCCTGGCAGGCTCCTCGCACGGGCGCTGAGTCAATTCAGTGCTAACCTGATGGCGCTGGAAAGCAGAAACCGCAGTTTACCCACGACCAGGTGCAGCAGAGGCAGGTGTAGGGCAAACTCCCACACACACTGCCTCACTCCCCTGGCCCAGCACGGGGGACTCCCATGTCCATGGCCCCTCTGAGGAGATGGCTGATCGGGGGCCAATTAGAGCTACCGATAATGGCTGAGGCCTGCCCTCTAGTGGCTGGGCTGAGCCTGCCTGCTCCTTTCGTACAGACCACTACGCTGCAGCTGAGCTGGGAAGGGCTGAGCCAGCAGCCCAGGGATGAAGGGAAGGCTGGGCAGAACCCAGCACCCATCTCCTCTCAGGGCAGAGCAGCACCCTGACAATGCCACACATGTTCCAGCCTACTCAGAGCAGCCTTCCCCTCCGGAGAAATGCTGAACTCCCATGGCCAGCGCTCAGGGGCGGGAGCTGCTCTGGTCTATCTGGGCCACGTGGTCTTTGAGGAGATGAGCCCCTCCCGATTTACCTGGGTGGCCCTCTGGGAGAAGGGGAGTTCATGCCACAGGCACTGGAGGGCAAAGGGTTAATTTCTTCTCCTTCCCCCTCCAATCTCAGCATAGCAGCAGAAGACGGGGGAGTGAGGTGACCTCAGAGTTGCAACCCAAGAGTCCATCACAATTCCCTGGATGGGGGGATGCTGCCCTGCCTGTGTGTATGGTCCCCGGAGGCTACTGGGTTATTTTCAGACTCACTTTTCTCTGCTTTAATTAGCACTGTTAAGTGGGAAAAACGAACCGTGAATTACAGCAGCTTCCATGTGTCACTGTTTTCCTGATTTGCCATTTCTAACTGGAATGCGCCCAACCCCCACCCACACCGGAGCCAGCGACACGGCTCGCACCTGTGCTCTCCTCTCAGCTACACCGGCTCCCACATGCACGCACCACGAGCATCCAAGGCAACTAGTTCCCCCAGTCCTCTCACTCCCTGCTGGACCCTTTGGCCCGACTGCTCACATGTTCCAGCACAGCCGCCCGGCGCCATCCCAGCCCCTTCGCTCTGCTCTGAGGTCCATACTTGCCCTAAGACTATGGCAGGAACCCCTGGCCTAGAGCAACCAGGGTGTCTCCACCAGCCACGCAACCAGTGCTTATCCTAACCTGATGCAGTGTGGCCCCCAGTCCCACACGCCAGGCCCCACAGCAGCACCAATCACAGCTCCCCGTGACAGGTCATAGAACCATAGGATTGGAAGGGACCTCGAGAGGTCTTCTAGTCCAGTCCCCTACACTCATGGCAGGACTAAGTATCATCTAGACCAGGGGTTCTCAAACTGGGGGTCGCGAGCTTATTACATGGGGGGGTTGCGAGCTGTCAGCCTCCACCCCAAACCCCACTTTGCCTCTAGCATTTATAATGGAGTTAAATATATTTTAAAAATGTGGTTTTAATTTATAAGGTGGGTCGCACTGAGAGGCTTGCTGTGTGAAAGGGGTCACCAGTACAAACGTTTGAGAACCATTGATCTAGACCATTCCTGACAGGAGTTTGTTCAACTTGCTCTAAAAAATCTCCAATGATGGAGATTCCACAGCCTCCCTAGGCAATTTATTCCAGTCCTTAACCACCCTGACAGTTAGGAAGTTTTCCCTAATGTCCAGCCTAAACCTCCCTTGCTGCAATTTAAGCCCATTGCTTCTTGTCCTATCCTCAGAGGTTAAGAAGAACAATTCTTCTCCCTCCTCCTTGTATCAACCTTTTATGTACTTGAAAACTGTTATCATGTCCCCTCTCAGTCTTCTCTTCTCCAGACTAAACAAACCCAATTTTTCCAATCTTCCCTCAGAGGTCATGTTTTCTAGACCTTTAATCATTTTTGTTGCTCTTCTCTGGACCTTTTCCAATTTGTCCACATCTTTCCTGAAATGTGGCACCCAGAACTGGACATGATACTCCAGTTGAGGCCTAATCAGCGCAGAGTAGAGCGGAAGAATTACTTCTTGTGTCTTGCTTACAATACTCCTGCTAATACATCCCAGAATGATGTTTGCTTTTTTTGCAACAGTGTTACACTGTTGACTCATATTTAGCTTGTGGTCCACTCTGACCCCCAGATCCCTTTCTGCAGTACTCTTTTCTAGGCAGTCATTTCCCATTTTGTATGTGTGCAACTGACAGCTCCTTCCTAAGTGGAGTACTTTGCATTTGTCCTTGTTGAATTTCATCCTATTTACTTCAGACCGTTTCTCAAGTTTGTCCAGATCATTTTGAATTTTAATCCTATCGTCCAAATTACTTGCAACCCCTCCCAGCCTGGTATCATATGCTCTATGCCATTATCTAAATCATTGATGAAGATATTGAACAGAACTGGACTCAGAACTGATCCCTGTGGAACCCCACTCGTTATGCCCTTCCAGCATGACTGAACCACGGATAACTACTCCCTGGGAACAGTTTTCCAACCAGTTTTGCACCCACCTTATAGTAGCTCCATCTAGGTTGCATTTCCCTAGTTTGTTTGTGACGGTCATGCGAGACAGTATCAAAAGCTTTACTAAAGTCAAGATATACCACGTCTACCACTTTCCCCCATCCAGAAGGCTTGTTACCATGTCAAAGAAAGCTATCAGATTGGTTTGACACAATTTGTTCTTGACAAATCCATGCTGACTGTTACTTATCACCTTATTATCTTCTAGATAATTGCAAATTGATTGCTCAATTATTTGCTCCATTATCTTTCCAGGTACAGAAGCTAAGCTGACAGGTCTGTAATTCCCCAGGTTGTCTTTATTTCCCTTTTTATAGAATGGCACTATATTTGCCCTTTTCCAGTCCTCTGGAATCTCTCCCATCTTCCATGACTTTTCAAAGATAATCGCTAATGGCTCAGATATCTCCTCAGTCAGCTCTTTGAGTATTCTAGGATGCATTTCATCAGGCCCTGGTGACTTGAAGACATCTAACTTGTCTAAGTAATTTTTAACTTGTTCTTTCCCTATTTTAGCCTCTGATACTACCTCATTTTCACTGGTATTCACTATGTTTGACGTCCAATTGCCACCAACCTTCTTGGTGAAAACCGAAACAAAGAAGTCATTAAGCACCTCTGCCATTTCCACATTTTTTGTTATTGTTTCCCCCCCACCCCGCATTGAGTAATGGGCCTACCCTTTCCTTGGTCTTCCTCTTGCTTCTAATGTATTTGTAAAATATTTTTCTAGAATATTTGTAGAATATTGATCTCGTTTTGTGCCTTGGCCTTTCTAATTTTGTCCCTACATACTTGTGTTATTTGTTTATATTCATCCTTTGTCATTTGACCTAGTTTCCACTTTTTGTAGGACTCTGTTTTGATTTTTGGATCATTGAAGATCTCCTGGTTAAGCCAGGGTGCTCTCTTGCCATACTTCCTATCTTACCTATGCAGTGGGATAGTTTGCTCTTGTGCCCTTAATAATGTCTCTTTGAAAAACGGCCAACTGTCTTCAATTGTTTTTCCCTTTACACTTGCTTCCCATGGGATCTTACCTACCAACTCCCTGAGTTTGCTAAAGTCTGCCTTCTTGAGATCCAGTGTCTTTACTTTGCTGTTCTCCCTCCTACCATTCCTTAGAATCATGAACTCCACCATTTCGTGATCACTTTCACTCAAGTTGCCTTCCACTTTCAAATTCTCAACTAGTTCCTCCCTATTTGTCAAAATCAAATCTAGAACAGCCTCTTCCCTAGTAGCTTTCTCCACCTCCTGAAATAATAGATCCCTACGCTGGATTTGCTGCTTGGCATGCCCCAGGCTGGGGGACTCCAGTGGGCATGTGTGTGGGACAAGAGACGTTGTGCATCAGCTAGAAGTGAGATGATAAAGGAGGGCATACGCTGCAACCCGAGCCCACTGTGCTCCCATCTCAGCACAGGGAGCAGAGGACTCGCTGCTAACACAAATCTCAGCCCAGAAGGAGCTATCAAGCTCCTCCCTCCATCCAGGCCGACACTGGCATCAGGCTGCTCAGTGTGGCACTCACACTCATGATCGTCAGCATTGCAGTGAGGTACCATGTGCATCCCTAGCCCCTCGCTTTCTCAATGCAGCCTTGATCTAGACACTCAGCTCAGTCAAGAGAGAATGTCATTTACCAGGCAGGGTGCTGCCAGCACCCCAAGGCTTCCAGTGCCAGCTGGCACCTCACTGGGCAATGTCCTCATCTAGACCAGACCCAATTAAATGTGTGAGATTTACCTTTAGCAATTTGCCTCTCCTGGGAGATCAGTTTTGTTTGGGGAAGGGCGAATTGGGGTTTCTCTCTGAGCAGCTAGTTCTTGCTATGGAAAAGTATCTGCAAACAACTTGTTTTGTGACATTAGCTGTTTCCCCCTGAATGGATGGTGCTATGGGCAGATCCTGGTCTCAGCTCTGGCAACGTGGATACAGACCCACGCCGCTGCAGCCACTGGAGTCACTCCAGATTTATCCCAGCAGGCCCTGGCATGGATCCCTGCTGCTCTCACACTCACCTGGTTCGGTTCAGCTCAATCTTACATGGATCCAACTCGACATACTTCTTTTCCTCAAAGATCCGGTTTATGATCGGCTTCAGGACCTCATGGAGATAGGGCATCCCTACCACCTGCAGAGACAGCAGAAAATGGATGAATGATGGAGGGGAATGAGAAGGGGATAAGAGAGAATGGGGGAAGCAAGAAGGAAGGAAGAGATCGGGAAGGGGAGAAGGAGGATAAAGGGAAGAAAGAAAGAAAGAAAGAAAGAAAGAAAGAAAGAAAGAAAGAAAGAAAGAAAGAAAGAAAGAAAGAAAGAAAGACCAGACTGGGTCAGACTAATGGTCCTTCTAACTCAGTGTCCTGTCTCTGACAATGGCATACCAGATGCTTCAGAGGGAGTGAACAAAGCAGCATCTGGCAGCCAGAGGCTTAGGGACACCTGGAGCATAGGGTTGCGTCCCTGCCCATCTTGGCTAATAGCTATTTATGGATCTGGCCACGAACTTATGTCATTCTTTTTTTAATCCAGTTGCACTTCTGGCCTTCACTTTTGGCAGCAAGTTCCACGATTGACTGTGTGTTGTGTGAAGAAATACTTCCTTATGTTTGTTTTAAACTTGCTGTCTATTTATTTCAGTGGGTGACCCCTGGTTCTGGTGTTATGTGAAGGGGTAGATAACACTGCCCTATTTATTTTCTCCGCACCAGGCATGATTGTATCGCCCTCTGTCATATCCTCCCCTGGTCGGCTCTTTCTAAGCTAAACAGTTACACTTTTTTCTCTTTCATTGTGGGGAAGCCATTCCACACCGCTAATCATTGTAGTGGCTCTTCTCTGAACCTTTTCCAATTCTAATATATCTTTGTTGCGATGGAGCGACCAGAATTGCACACATCTTTCAAGGTGTGGGTGTACCAGGATTTATATAGTGGCATGATGATATTTTCTGTCTTATTATCTATCCCTTTAATGATTCCCAACATTCTGTTGGCTTTTTTGACGGCTGCTGCTGCACACTGAGTGGATGTTTTCAGAGAACTATCCACGATGACTCCAAGATCTCTTGCTTGACTGCTAACAGCTAATTTAGAAAGGATGAACATACAGAGAGGAGAGATGAGGAGGAGAAATTGGAGAGTGCCACTCATTACAGGTTCTGCAACCCAAGGGACAAGCCCCAGGTTTTACCCTAACCTGCCTTCCAGGGGATTGTTGAAGCCTCATGTCACTTCCTAGCACCCCCTCTTGGAGCTGTAAGGAACGGTGCTTGCCATTCTCTGATGGAGAAAGCTGGTTGCAAGGGGATCCCTGGGGCACAGACAGCCCCAGGAAAAAGGGGAAGCTAGGGTAGTAAATGCCACTGAAAGGGGTGTCACAGCTCTCTTTGTGAGCTGACCAGTAGGCCCAGCTGAGGATGACAGTGGGGAAGGAGAGAATAGCTTTCTCCTCGCTGCCAGAGAGGGGGTCTTTACAGTGAGAGAACGCTACTGATGCATGATGGGTACCTCACCAGGAAATCCTGGCCCCTGTAGTGCTCACCAGAGATCAGCACTTTACACCCCTCCAAGAGTGGCCTGCCTAGCTCACCTCAGGGTAAAACAGCTTCTCCCGCCCCTTGCAGAGGTGGGTTTATTATGCTGATCTCCCTTCAGCAGAGAGTGTCTTCACCAGACGCACTGCCGTGGTGCAGCTGCACTGCTGCAGTGCTGTATGTGTAGATAAGCCCTGAATAAACACTTCAGGGTATGTCTTCACTGGACATTTTGCCCATTAACCCCTGTGATCCTTGGGGTAAAGAACAAACCGGGATGAAACATGTGGGGTGATTTCACAAAGGTGTTAACTACCCCAAACTCATTGGCAATCAATTACCAGGAGACACAAGAGTCTAGTGAAGACAAACCCCAAAATTTAGCCCTTCTGGGGCTCTTCTCATGGCCAGTGCACACCCCTGGCAGATCAATATTAGCAGACAACCAGCTCCCTGAATCCACTGCCTATCCTACAGACAAGGACACAGAGGGACACAGAGAGACTTGCCTGAGGCCACCACAGTTGGAATCTGAACTAGCCAGGAGTTCCTGGCTCCCAGCTCTGTGCTCGGACCAGCATGTCACTTTTCTCATGGTGTTATTTCACAGGCTGCACAGGGAGGAGGATGGAAGAGGGGCCCTTAGCATGCTGAGGTATGGCACAGATCAGAGTTACTAACACCGGCTTTCCTGGAATTCACAGGGACACTCTCCACCACACTCACCTTCATAAACTGCTCCATGGATTTGGAGGCCAGGGAGTTGGAGCGGAAGAGTGTGTTCGGATCAGCTGGAAGCAAAGAAAATGGATTTATAACCCAGCCGGGACCTGTGCCACATTGCATTTTCACAGTGCCTTTCACACAGCCTCCATCCCACATGGCATCAGCTAGACACAGCAGGGGGGTAGGTGCAAAGATGTCGTCCAGTGACTCAGAGCCTTCAGCCCTATGGCCAGCAGCACAGGGACTGAGAGACTGAGAGGTGCTAGCAGCAGGGAGCAGATGGGTCTCCAAGAAGAGTGGGTGGAGACAGGCAGGCTGCTTCAGGCAGCAGGAGCTGCAGGGGAGAAGGCGCTCACACCAGCAGAGAGAGAGAAGAGGCTGGGGGGGAGGGGGGAGGGAGCATAGGACTGGGGGGTGTAGCTCAGGCGAGAGCGGGGGAGACATGCATGAGGATCCCAGCAGAGATGGAGCCATGTCACATGCAAGGGGGGCAGTGCCCTGGAAAGCCAGCAAGAGGTGAGGGGACAGCAAATGGAGACAAGAACCCTGCCGTGGTTCTTACTTTGGAAGACTGGTCCCAGGGAAGTGACCCAGGGCCTTATCCCTGGTCACGCTAAGGCCCTTGGACTCCAATAGTGTGAAGTGGGGAGGAAAGCCCGAGAACTCCCCTGCTTATGTGACCTCCCTGGCCATCTAGGGTGGCGTAAGGGCTATGCAGAGCCCCACTCCTGGCATAGGGGTGTGAGCAGAGTGGCCAGTGCTGTGACTATGCACCGGCTGCCACGCAAAGCAGGGTAAGTTAGAGCAGCCCTGAGATGGCTCTGAGTTGCACTGGGAGCTGGGTAGGCTCCAGAATACAGGGATCCCAAAGATAGCTTAAAGTCACCTTACCCCACCCTTCTATCCCTGCCCCAAGAGCAGGAAAGGCGTGACTGGGAATTTGGACTTTAATCTAGTCCATTCCCACCACAAGGGTTTCTCTAAATGGCCTCTCTCCCCACCACGTAGCCAGGTCGTGAGCTCAGTCCTGGGCAGACGCCAAGCAATTCACTGCATTGGTGCTGGAACTGGGCCAAGCCCATCCTAATTGCTTCCTCCCGTAGGTAGAGGCAGGCAGCCAGGAACACGCCCCAGTCACTACGTCTGCTCTGAAAAGAAGCACTGCCCTTGGAGTAGCTCCCATGTTAGACCTGGTGGAACCAATACCACTGGTACTAGAGCCACGGACACTTTAGACACTGATCCGCACCGGTATTCAGGGCCAGGACACCTTAGACACTGACCCCCACCGGTATTCAGGGCCAGGACACCTTAGACACTGACCCCCACCGGTATTCAGGGCCAGGACACCTTAGACACTGATCCCCACTGGTATCCAGGGCCCGGACACCTTAGATACTGATCCCCATCGGTATCCAGGGGCAGGACACCTTAGACACTGATCCCCACCGGTATCCAGGGCCCGGACACCTTAGACACTGATCCCCACCGGTATCCAGGGCCCGGACACCTTAGACACTGATCCCCACCGGTATCCAGGGGCAGGACACCTTAGACACTGATCCCCACTGGTATCCAGGGCCCGGACACCTTAGACACTGATCCCCACTGGTATCCAGGGCCCGGACACCTTAGACACTGATCCCCACTGGTATCCAGGGCTAGGGTACCTTAGACACTGACCCCCACTGGTATTCAGGGCCAGGGTACCTTAGACACTGATCCCCACTGGTATCCAGGGGCAGAGTACCTTAGACACTGATCCTATCCAGGGCCAGGGCACTTTAGACACTGATCCCCAACGCTATCCTGGGGCACAGGTATCTAGATACTAATACCCCGTGGTACCCATACTCCCTGGTACCTATTGCCATGGGTACCAATGCTCACTGGTACTAGGGTCACGGGATGTTGCAGATTTTCACCTATGAGTGTTCACAAAGTGACAGGGGAACTTTCACCCAATGTGGCTCCAGACATGCAGTTCTGATCTCGATCACAAACCCTGCAAAGCTCAGTGGTGCTGGGATGTAGAGTTTGGTCCAGCCCATTACAGAGAAAGGACAATCATTACATGCGGAACCAGATTTCAAATACCTGGGGGTGAAGTCATCATAATTCTTATTTGTTTTATGCTGGGGCCTAAAGACCCTGGCTGAGCTCAGAACCATTCTGTGCTAGGTGCTGTACAGACACAGAATGGGAGAGAGTCCCTGTGTCCCACTGTAAACAGACAAGACATGCAAAGGGTGGGAGGGGAAACTGAGGCATGGCAAGGGGCAGTGACTTGCCCAAGGGCAGCCAGTAGGTCCGTGGCAGAGTCAGGAACAGAATCCAGGTCTCCTGACTCCCAATCCAGTGATCTATCCACTAGGCCACACTGTGTCCCATGGTGCCATCTACCATGCTTGTCTCACATGCAGCTGCTCCTAATGAGTGGGGAGGAGCTTGTTTCCACACATACTGACCCTTCGCTCTCCTTGCCCCACTAAGTTTCAATGGGGAGACCTAGCTCCTATGCTCCGGCCCAAACCTCCCCATTTCCAGCTCCCAAATGTTGCCAAGTGTCAGAACCCAGGTTTGATCAGAGCATTTCTGGCCCATATTCCATTTTCCTGCCAACCCCTGCCTCCAAACCAGGCTGCCTGGGGTTTCCATGGAAACACAATGGTATATTAGGACCAAAAGAAGGATGCTACGGTGAGGAGAGGAGCCAATCATGAAGTTATGACAGGAAACCAGGTGATTGGCTCCGAGTTTGAAGCAAGGTCTATTCGTGGCCTGGAACAGTTGGAAGGGGGCAGGAGGTCTTGGTAGCTGCCCCCTCACTCCCCTGCCCGCCATGTGACTGCAGACTTGAGATCAGGAGTGGGAGAATGGGAAGCAAGCCCTGCCCTTTGGAAATAGAGGAGTGGGAGTTCCTGCCCCCCTTCCTCTGGGGGTCCCAAGGCCAGTCTGAATTCAAAAGCTTGCCTTGGTGTCAGAGGATGGGCTCACTTCAGATGGTCCTCCCTTGGAATCACAAGCAAAAGACCTAAGAGATGAGTGCCCAGGGAAATGCACAGGGGCGTGGCATGGAGGCAGGTACCAATGCCAGCTGGTAGCTAGGGTCACAAGGGCCAGGTACTGATACCGGCTGGTAGCTAGGGCCACAGGTACCAATGCTGACTGGGACTAGTGTCACAGGTACCTAGGTATCGATACTAACTGGTACCTGGGTGCTAGGTAAGGTGTGGAAATGGGCTCAATGGGTATTCAATTAACTCCTCCCTCCCCCGGATTTTCCTGGTCTAGGTGTGGCACAGGAGAATCCCCACCCCCACCCCGAACACCAGGCAAGCAGCAGCGGGCTCCCTCCATATGGAGCACCCCAGATCACTTTGGGAACTCCCTCAGTCCAGGCCCTGGCACTCCACAGTGATGCCCAGTGCCATGAGCTTTGGCAGTGATGAGCAGCCCCTGGGGAAGGTACTGTGCCAGGCTCTCGCCACCCGGCCTGTGGGGCAGCACTTACTGGTCTTGGCCACCTCCCGCAGGTTGAGGTAGTCCAGGAAGGGCACCGCCAGGCCCTGTCCCAGGAAGATCTTCACCAGCTTCGTGGCCACGTCCTGCCGGCTCTCCACCGAGCTGATCTCCTCCAGCAAGGCCAGCGGGCTGACGTCCTCCTCCTGCCACACAGCAGGGCAGCGATGCTGTCTGGCCAGCATGCATCTGCCCCATCCAGGGAGACCCCCAGAGGCCCCACACCAGAGCCCCCTCTGCCCCACACTGAGAAGGCCCTCTATGCCCTCCATCCCCAGAGCTCTCTCTGCCCCACACCGAGCGGAGCCCCTCTGCCCCACACAGGGAGATCCTCTCTTCCCCAAGGACCTGCTGTGCCCCCACACACCAGGAGGGTCCATCTCTGGCCCCCATCCCCGGAGGAAGCTTTCAGACAGGTGTGGGGTGCAGCGGGGATGGAAGCTGACAGGCCATTTGGATCACGCGGCCAGGCTGACCCTGCAGAACCACAGGCTCAGCTGAGCACCCAGCCCCCTCCCCAGCTCCGTGCCCCTCTGTAGCATAGCCAGTCCCTTGCCCCCAAGGCCCTGGACAGGACCCTGTCTATGGCTCCAGCCTGGGCTCCTCCTCCTCCCGGCACCCCCTCCACCTTCCCCTGGGACGAGCGCCCGCCTGCTGCCAGCTAACGCCTGCCCCTCCTGAAACTGTCTCCTGCCCCCAGCAGCGCTCTCCCTGCCTCCCTCGGCTTGCAGGGCAGGGCAGAGGGCACATCTCACCCTGGCCGGGTAGCCCTGGGTGAGGCCAGGGTGCTAGAGGTGTATGGTCCCGATGCTTCCTACTGGCTTCCGGGAAGCCCAGCCTCAAGCCAGGAACAGGCTCCATCACCCCAGTGTAGAGGCCAGGCAAGGCCAGTGCGAGGCACCCAGCAGCCTGGAAGCTGGCTGCCCAGTGGACAGCCGCAGAGCCAGGGCTGAAGCCTGTTGCTGGCAGGACACAGGGTAGTGGCTTGAGGAGCCCTCCCAGGGGTGTGCCGCTGTTACCCCTGCACTGCACAGCCCCTAGGGCTGGGCTGGGCTTGTTTGCAACCGTCCAAAGCACTGAGCCAGCACCTGGCAGCCCAAGAAGGGCTGTCTGCTGTACTCGGAACCTGGGCGCGCCCCCGGAGCCCAGCCACAAGGGCTGGAGCCTGCAGAGTGAACCCAGGCCCGGGAGCACCGAGGGCTCTGGCCACGAAGCCTGCAGCACGCAGCCTGAATACCAGCAGGCTAGAGGGGACTGGCCCATCGGAGAGCACACAGCCACCCCCAGGCTGCCCCGCTCACTGGCTGGCTGCTGCATCACCACGTGACCCCCAGCCCCAGAGTGGTGTGGTGACTCTCCAGAAGCGGGCCAGCAGGGCACAGAGGGGGCCAGCGGAATCAGAACAGCCCTGTGGAGAAATCGTGGCTGGGGGCAAGCGCAGGACAGGAAAAGGAAGGTAGCTAAGACTCACTGCCACTGGCTATTGAACCTTGTGCACGATCACGGTTGTCCTAACAACCCAGCGTCAATAGCCAACCCACGAACCAGATCCCGGCCCCCCTTGCTCACCCTGACGGCCCCCAAGTCGCAACCAGCCCTGGTCAGAGGCAGTGACATGCAGCCGGTGACCAGAGCTGCCTGCCACTGCGGCTTCAATGCACTGACACTACAAAACTTTGCGTGCACAAACATACATGCACACGTCCACATGCACATGCAAACACACAGCTGCACGCACATCTGCATGCACGTGCACACACACACACTTCTGCACACGTACGTCTGCACACACACGACTGCACACACGTACAGGCTTGGGGACAGCTGCTCTCTGCTTTAATCTTCACTCAGATTAACATGCCCGTCGGGTGCTACCGCACTCCTGCAGAGCCAGCAGGCAGTGCTGGTGGGTGGCTCCGTGCTACCAGGGCTCCACAGGGATGACAAGGGACAGATCGTTCGGGCCCCAGACGGCCGGGAGATGAAGTGCAGGCGAAGGAGGAAATGCTGCAGGCCTGCAGGGCAGAGGCGCTGCTATAGAGGGGTCAGCCAGCAACTGCTGGGTAGGGTGACCAAGTGTCCGGTTTTCGCCCGGAACACCTGGTTGAAAAGGGACCCTGGCGGCTCCGGTCAGCACCGCCATCCGGGCTGCTAAAAGTCCAGGTGGCGGGGCTGCCCGGCGAAGGCAGGCTACTCCCTACCTGTCCTGGGGCACCGCCCTGCGCCTAAGAAGTGGCCAACAGGTCCGGCGGCTAGGCGGGGGGGCCATGGGGCGCCGCATGCTGCCTAAGCCCTGGCTCCACACTGGTGCCTGGGGGTGAGAGCAGTGCGTGCCCCAGAGCTTCCTGCCCCCACACCTCCTGCCTAGGAGCTGGACCTGCTGGCCGCTTCTGGGGTGCAGCACGGAGCCAGGGCAGGCAGGCAGCCTGCTCTAGCCCCTCTGTGCTGCTGACTGGGATTCTGCCTGAGTGGGGGAGGGATAGCTCAGTGGTTTGAGCATTGGCCTGCTAAACCCAGGGTTGTGAGTTCAATCCTTGAGGGGGCCATTTAGGGACCTGGGGCAAAAATTGGAGATTGGTCCTGCTTTGAGCAGGGGGTTGGACTAGATGACCTCCTGAGGTCCCTTCCAACCCTGATATTCTATGATTCTAAGCCCCTGAGCCCTCCCAGCACCCCTAACCCCTCAACCTTGGTCCACCCCAGAGCCCGTACCCCCAGCCCAGAGCCCATACTCCCTCCTGCACCCCAACCCCCAGCCCTGATTTCCCCCAAACCTGGAGCCCCCTCCTGCACTCCAGAGCCCACACTCCCAGCCCAGAGCCCCCTGAACCCCTCATACCCGGCCCCACCCCAGAGCCCTCACCCCCTCCCACACCCCAACCCCCTGCCTCAACCTGCAGCCCCCTCCCACACTCTGAATTCCTCAGCCCCACCCCCCAGCCTGGAGCCCCTCCTGTACCCCAAACTCTTCATCCCCGGCCCCACCCCAGAACCCACATCCCAGCTGGAGCCCTCACCCCCTCCCGCAACCCAACTCCCTGCCCCAGCCCGAAGCCCCCTCCTGTACCCTGAACCCCTCACTTCTGGCCCCACCCCAGAGCCCGCACCCCCATTTAGAGCCCTCACCCCCTCCTGCACCCCAACCCCCTGCCCCAGCCCAGTGCAGGTGGGGGAGAGCAAGCCACCGAGGGAGGGGGAATGTAGTGAGCGGGGGGCCTCGGGGAAGTGGGGACTAGGGTGTTTGGTTTTGTGCGACTAGAAAGTTGGCAACCCTACCGCTGGGGCACACACACTGCAGCAGCAAGGAACTGTTCAGATCCCCCTGGTGGCATGAGTGAGGGGCCTGGGAACTAGAAAGCAAACTGAGGATGCCCACGGCTTCCCCTCCTCCCTTCCATCTCCCCCACCCCCCATTCCCCTCCTTCCCGCATCTCCCCCATCCCATCCTTCCCATCCCCCCGCCCCGCCCCCCATGTGTTGTCCGCATGTGGCTTGGACGCAGACACAGTCAGGTGGCCGTGCACAATGAGCTAGGCGGGCTGGTACCAACCTCAGCAGGGCACAGGATGGATTCCACCAGGAGCTCAATCAGGGGCTGGTAGTACATGGAGGGCAGGATCCTGTCCTCAGCCAGTCGGACTCTCAGCCGCAGAGCCCCCAGCTTTCCTCTGCAATGACACCCGAGACACCACCCACGTGGGCAAGCGTGCGTGGAATGAGTGCAAACCAGCACATGGGAGCCGGTATGTGCAACCTGGTTCTAGCTGGCTCAGCAACTAGAATCTACACCCAGTACCAACAAAAACCCAGAGCCAAGAACTCCCAAGATGAGCCTGATCCCCTATGTCCTTAACTGCTCCCCCTCTGCTCCTCACCTTTCCTTCCAGCCCAACAGCATGGGGTAAAACCTCAGCCTTCACTGGGCTTGGGCTGTGCTGATTGCTATCAGCGCCCTGCCCAGCACCACCCCGTGGCACTGGTGTGTTTCCACCAATGGAGGAACGTAGTCCTGTCCCACCACTGCTCTGCCTCGGCACGGGCTCCGTGGTGAATCATGCTGGCGTCAGTGCATCCAGCGACCTTTCCATTCATCTGGCCAAGCCTTTCAAGCTCCCATTTCAAGGCAGGATGAATGGCAATAAGGAGAGAGGTCACCCAGAGCTGGACTATTTCAGCACATTACAGATGATCCCCTCTGCTGCCCCAGTGGCTCTTGTGCCTGATCCACTCCCAGACTCAAAGCCCCCACAGGCTTCTCTTAGAGCACAGGTGTGGCCCCGCTGGTGTGCTGGGGGGAAGCGAGAGCTCAGTGGGGTTCAGAGCCCCAGCACCTCAGTTCCGGGCACTTTGCTTTTGTGTTAATAGAGCCCAAGGGACTAGGGCAGGAAATAAAATGCCCATATTAACTCCAATTAAAGACATCCTCTTAACCCCTTCAGCACCCTGCAGATGCTCAGTGCACATACGGGAAGGTGGCAAGGGGTGACCTGGTGGATGAACAAACCCCTCCCAACCGCCTTTGAGGAAGGGCAGCATCACTAGACCTCATTTTTCAGTTGGGGAAACTGAGACACAGAGCAGGGGCCTGCCTCACCCAAGGTGAGCATGCAAATCAATGGCAGAGCTGGGATAAGCACTAGATACACCACCCCCCATGTCGGAAATGGAACCCAGGAGTCCTGACTCCCAAAGCCCTGGTGTAACCACAGTTCCATGCTCCTCTCCCAGAGCTGGGACTCGAAGCCAGGCTCACTCCTTCTCGTCCCCCCAGGGGTTAATGATGGCCCCTAGCTCAAGGCTGACTGTTTACCCAGCATCCTCCTCAGCAGTGGGGAAGGGCAGGAGCCTGAACCAGCCTTTGGCAGGGGACCTCTGAAGAGCGTCCAGAGAGAACTCAACCTGTGTGGGATACAAAGAGAGGGACAGTAAGGGGACAGGAGCTGACAGCAGGGGGCAGTACTGCAGTGTTCGGGGGAGCCTCTTCCCATTGTCCCAGCCCCTGGAGATATAGGGGGAAAACTCAAGCCCTCACATTAGCTGCCAGTGTGGTTCATCCCCAGGCTGTTTCCCTGCCAGACTCTTAGAGCACTTCCAGCTTCACACTGCAGTAGCTCTGCCCCGGGACCCCTCTCGGCGTGCTCCAGCCCCGGGACCCCTGGGAAGCCGGCATGCTCCAGCCCCAGGACCCCTGGAGAGCCGGTGTGCTCCAGTCCCGGGACCCCTGCGGAGCTGGTGTGCTCCAGGCCTGGAAGCAGGAGGCTGAATGGATTCCACCCTCCACTTCAACTCCCTCTTGCCCCACAGCACCAAAACAGGGGACCCCCAAATTAAAATGGGGCTTGTTTACCTGGTCAGGCCTGCAGATCTCTCTGCAGTGGATCCTGGGGCTGAAGGAACCTAAACCCAAGCAAGACGCACAGTAGGGCCCAGACATGGGCCGAGGGCTCCCCGCCTAGCACCAGGCTTTACACCCGTCGTCATTTTTAAATTGCTTCCCTAGCTGAGCTGCTCAGATACCTAGAAACCGTGGCTGCCATCAGCAAACTACTCCATGCCCTTTGGAGTCGGTCTACACTGCAGTTAGACCCCCGCCCCTGGCAGCTATGATAGATCCCTTAGCCTCTTTGGGGGCCCAGGCACTAGATGGGGGAGGAGGGCAGGGGCACCCACAAGCGCAAACACACGCACCAAGAACAGTTGCAAAACCTTTTCCTTTCACAAAGATGTTAAGCCCTGTGACGTTATTGACATAAACTATAACCGTATAAATCATTGGTGCAACCACTGGTATATATTTGCAGCAAATATGGTAAAAAGGTTGTCATGTAAGGTGTCTATGGAAAGGTTATGATTTGCTGATTATGATTATGCTATCTGTATGGGTGTGTCATGTTTGTAGTTGAAGTTATGAATATTGGCTATGTACTTGTATATCAATGTGTTTTGATTCTAAGTAGCCTCAGTGAAGCATTTGGTCAGCTTCTTGAGAAGGGACTAGTCTCAGTAAGTGCCCAGTCAAGAAACACTTAACTGACAATGGACTTTGGCAGACGCCAAACCACGTCTGAGCTGTCCTGGGAACTTTCAAACTAACATGTAAACAATGGCATTGACCTGTAAAGAACGGAGTCATGCATGGACATGTGACTTGCCCATGTACTCCAAACTCCATCTTGCTGTGATCTTGAACAGGAGAATCTAGGGATTTCCACCCACAAGAGAAAGCCTAGCTCCTCCATCTTGCCTTTAGTCGTGATTCTTGCCTCTGGAGGGACTTTGCTACAAACTGAAGCTCTAAACAAAGGACTGAATGACCCATCCCAGCTGTGGATGTTCTCCAGAGACTGGATTTGAACCTGCAGTTTATTCCATCACCGCTACAAGCCAACTTTGAACCAAGAACTTTGTCATCACTGTATGTCATTGATTCCATTTAACCATTTCTAGCTCTCATCTCTATCTTTTTCCTTTATAAATAAACCTTTAGATTTTAGATTCTAAAGGATTGGCAACAGCATGATTTGTGGGTAAGATCTGATTTGTATATTGACCGGGGTCTGGGGCTTGGTCCTTTGGGATCAAGAGAACCTTTTTCCTTTTACTGGGTGTGACGATGTGACGCAGCAGGGAGGGGGGAGTGTTGACCTGGGAATGTGCCCTGGGGACGGGAGACCTGAGAGCCTGTCACCTGAGCCAGGAGGGGGAGGGGGAGGTAACACCTCTGCCCAGGAATGTGGAGGGAGGCTGCAGCAGGGAACCTGCTCGGTGGGTTTAGTTTCAGTTTGGGGCTGGGTGGAGGAACACAGGGAACCCCAGGGCTGGGGTCTAAGCTCCCTGCTCCCCCAGAAGGACTTCACTGAGGGGTCCTGGGTGTCCCCACAAGCTCTGTTTTGGACTGTGTTCCTGTTGTCCAATAAACCTTCGGTTTTACTGGCTGGCTGAGAGTCTCAGTGAATCCCAGGAAGAGGGGTGCAGGGCCTGGACTCCCCCACACTCCGTGACAACTGGTGGCAGCGGTGGGATCTACTGCACCCCGTGAACGGCGCTTCCTGCAGTAAGTGACTGGGGAACAGTAAAACGAAGGGGGATTGACGGGGACCAGGCGTGCTGAAGATTCAGAGAGAGACGGTTTCAGGGGGCGGTTAACCCCTGGGAGTGTGTCACCAGAGAGAAGGACTTTTGCAGTAACAGGGTCCCCCGGGGGATTGCAGCGAGCGGTCCCAGGGGCGGAGGAGTCTGCAGCTCGACCCTGGCAAAGAGGTGGTGACCTCAAGAAGGACTGGCACACTAGGGGCTTTTCCTGGAAACCGTGGACAGCTGCCCGGCCTGCGAGTGGCCAGCCGGGAGATGTACGCTAAACGCCTTAAGAGCGACCTGGTGGAGCTGTGCAGGCAGAGGGGGCTGCGCGTCGGGAGGTCCACCAAGGAACAGCTGATTGCCCAGCTGGAGGAGAGGGATCGCTTGGATGACCCGATCCCTGTCCCTGAGGGAAGCCGCCCGGCGGACGCAGCGTGGGCCCTGGGGCCTGACCAGGCTGGGAGGGGTCAGACTGCTGCCCAGGACACCCCGAGACCCTTCCTACCTATGCCTGGGGGAGGGGTTGTGGGAAGCCCAGCGAATACCGAGGGCCCCCTGACCCCAGCAGCCAGCAGGGGATCCTCCCAGCGGAGCTCCCCATCCCTGGAGCGGATGCGGCTGGAATGGGAGAGGGAGAGGAAAATGAGGGAGCTGGAGGATCATGAAAAACAGCGTCAACATGAGGAGAAACAACGTCAACATGAGCAGGAGGAGAAGGAGAAACAACGTCAACATGAGCAGGAGGAGAAGGAGAGGGAACGTCAGGAGAAGGAGAGGGAGCGTCAGGAGAAGGAGAGGGAACGTCAGGAGAAGGAGAGGGAGCGTCAGGAGAAGGAGAGGGAACGTCAACATGAGCAGCAGGAGAAGGAGAAACAAAGACAGCATGAACTGGAGCTGGCCAGGCTGAGGAGCAGTGGGGCCCCGGCTGCGGTGAGTGAGGGGGGACCCAAGACTGCAAGGAGCTTTGATAAGTGCTTCCTGGCCCAGCGGAAGGAGGGGGAGGACATAGATAGCTTCCTGACGGCCTTTGAGAATGCCTGCGAGCTGCACAGGGTTGACCCTGCAGACAGGCTCCAGTTCCTCACCCCCTTACTGGACCCCAAAGCCGTGGAGGTCTACAGCCGGATGACAGGGGCAGAGGCAGGGGACTATGAACTGTTCAAACAGGCCCTGCTCCGTGAGTTTGGGCTGACCCCCGAGATGTACCGGAGAAGGTTCCGGAGTCAGCGTAAAACGCCTGAGGTCACCTACCTACAACTGGTCAACAGGATGCAGGGATATGCCCGCAAGTGGACAGCGGGGGCCCAAACTAAAGAGGACCTGCTTGACCTGTTTGTACTGGAGCACCTGTATGAACAGTGCCCTTCCGACCTGAGGCTGTGGCTGGTGGACAAAAAGCTCGCGAACCCCCAGCATGCAGGGCAGCTGGCCGACGAGTTTGTGAAAAGTCGGTCAGGGGGTAGCCGGGAGGAGTCCCAAAAGAACAGGCCCCCCCCGATGCAGAGAGAGAGTCACCATGGGGCCTCCCAGCGGGGAAATAGGGAGAACCCCCTCCAAAGGGGAACGCCTGGTGTCGGGCCCCTCCGACCCGTTCGAGGGGACCAACGTGACCTGAGCTGCTATCACTGTGGCCAGAGAGGCCACGTACGGGCCCAGTGCCCCGGGCTCAGGGACAAACTGAGCAGACCCAACCTACCCAGGGTTAACTGGGTAGGGACTCAGCTGGACGAGGGGCAGGCGACCCAGGAAAGGGGGGCTACCAGTTTGCCACCTGCTCAGGAGGGAAGAGTACCCCCAGCCAGCCCCGCCAGAGGGCTGGAGGCTCTGGACTCAGGGTGCTCGGTTTACAGGGTGGGTGCGGGGCTGTCCCTCCGGAGAGAGTGCCTTGTTCCCCTGGAGGTGGATGGGAGGAAGGTCAATGGATACTGGGATACGGGCGCGGAGGTGACGCTGGCCCGGCCCGAGGTGGTGGCCCCAGATCGGGTGGTGCCCAACACCTACCTGACCCTGACGGGGGTGGGCGGGACCCCATTTAAGGTGCCCGTGGCAAGGGTACACCTGAAATGGGGGACCAAGGAGGGCCCCAAGGATGTGGGGGTACACCACCATTTGCCCACTGAAGTTTTGATGGGGGGAGACCTAGAGGACTGGCCAAGCGACCCCCAGACCGCCCTGGTTGTGACCCGTAGCCAGAGCCGGCGAGGGGCACTGCGACCTGACCCTGGGGAGGGTACCACACTGGAGGCGCGAGTGTGGGGGAGTCCAGGCCCTGCACCCCTCTTCCTGGGATTCACTGAGACTCTCAGCCAGCCAGTAAAACCGAAGGTTTATTGGACAACAGGAACACAGTCCAAAACAGAGCTTGTGGGGACACCCAGGACCCCTCAGTGAAGTCCTTCTGGGGGAGCAGGGAGCTTAGACCCCAGCCCTGGGGTTCCCTGTGTTCCTCCACCCAGCCCCAAACTGAAACTAAACCCACCGAGCAGGTTCCCTGCTGCAGCCTCCCTCCACATTCCTGGGCAGAGGTGTTACCTCCCCCTCCCCCTCCTGGCTCAGGTGACAGGCTCTCAGGTCTCCCGTCCCCAGGGCACATTCCCAGGTCAACACTCCCCCCTCCCTGCTGCGTCACATCGTCACACTGGGGTATTGGTTTTCATAACCATTCATCCCCATAACGAGTGGCACTGGTGGAGATACTGGGAATCTGGAGTGTCTAAGGGAATTGCTTGTGTGACTTGTGGTTAGCCAGTGGGGTAAAACCAAAGTCCTCTGTCTGGCTGGTTTGGTTTGCCTTGGTGTGCAAAGGAACCCCAGCCTTGGGCTGTGACTGCCCTGCTCTGAGCAATTTGTCCTGAATTGACACTCTCAGAAGTGTCCCACCAAAAGCAGGATCATTACAAGCCCTCTCTCCCCACTTGCTTGGCCTGACTCTTCTGGCAGGAGGCTGGCCCAAGTCTTGCTGAGCCACTGCTTCCCCCCCCCCCACCCCCCGGTGGAATAGCAATCAGACAGGTTCTGCTTCCCTAGCAGACAGAACCGCCATGACATGGGGATCAAGTGAACTGAGCAGCAGGTTCAGGTCCCAGCTGCCTGCTTGTTCTGGCTTGGGTCAGGACAGAGCATTATGTACCCTGCAGAGATCTCCAATCTGTACCCTTCGCCCTCCATGATTCAGGAGCATTTTCCTCTCTCTCTGGCCTCTTCTCCTTGGAATTGATTCTCAGTCACACTAAGGTCCCTTGTGCCACTCTGGCAGACTACATAGTGCATGGGGAGGGCCCCAGAGATGCCCCCTTGCTGGAGTAGAACTGGTATGTGTGACCTACATGAGCCTGCTCTCAGACCACAGGCACAAGGGCAGATCAGGGCTGGAGCCGGCGCTGCTCTCCAGCTATTCACAGAGCTCATAGGAGAGGGGGCATGGAAAGCAAAGCATGAGCTAGAGCAGCCCTGGGACCATGTTAATTTACACCAGAGGCCAGCAGAATCCAGCAAGTGCAAGGGGGGCTTAGAACCAGCCTCACATATACACCCCTGTCCTGTCCCCGGCCATGAGCACAGCAACACAGGAACTAAGAAACCAGCCTGGTAGGTTATTTCCCCGCACCAGACCAGCTGAGAAAGGGATCTGCTCTCCTTGCAAGCCAGCCGGAGATTTGAGGTTGCAGCAGTCCTATGTGCCATTGGCTTTCTCCCCCTCCAATCCCCTCTTCATCCCCCACCCCGATCAGAGCCACCAGCCCCCATGCTGGAGGCACTGAGGAGATGGCCAGAGCTGCTCACCCGTCCCAGGAAGTCGTTCTTCCCCACCATGTCCCAGTCCCACACCTCCACGCTCACAAGGGACCCCTTGGATTCCTTCTTGGGCACCCCCTCCTCCAGGTCAAACTCCAGCACCTCATCCCAGTGTGGGAAGCGAGTCTTCTTAATGATCTGCAAGGGGAGAGAGAAAGGTGGCATGTCAGAGAGGAATGGGGAGTTAGGTGGGGAAGGTTTGTTCCAGAATAATGACATGGGTGTGACACAGGGCTCCTGGCAAAAGCCAAGAGCAATTGTAACCCACACACCTCCTGGGTGTGGTGTTCTGTCCCATCTAGTGGCACCAAGACCACTTAGAGAGAGATTAATGAGTTTGCTCTACAGCCTTAGCTAACGGTCATATGGCTTTTAGCTTATGTGGTAGAGGTTCATGCATTTAGCTCCAGAGGTCCCAGGTTCGATCCTGCCCGCTAACAACCAGGATCTGTCAGTGTTACACAATGTTGGGAACAAAAACAAAGGCTGCTTGAAATGGGCACTTCAACTCAGCTGCAGGGCAACCCTGCTGCAGTAGCAAAAGAGTGAGGCAAGCCAGTGTTTTCTTGCCAGAAAAGGCGTCTCTTATAAACAAGAACTGCAGCATTCTTCAGTAATGGGCCAAACCACAAAGCTCCTGACCCTGCTCTGGGCATGCCATGGGTAGGTGCGCCAATTTCCTTCCGCTGCATTGAGAGGCAAAGGACGGAGCAAGAGCACAAGGATGCCCTAGGCTTCCCATCCCTATAACACCTAACGCAGCTAAAGCGGGGCTGGGTTAGGCCACACTCCCCTGCAACTTTGCATCTCTCCTCACCTACAGATATGTCTGGGAAGAGAGCTCTTCCCCGGGCAGGTGTCAGCTGGGGGGCAGGGCCTGGCCCTAAGCCCTTTCCTTGTGTTTGCTGTGTGCTGGGAGGGCTGCTGCAATGCATCATGTCCTCTCGACTCCAAGGGCCAGCCCAGCCCATGTCACACATGTCCTGCTGATGGATTCAGGGCTCAGATCCTACAGTGATGGGTGGGAGATACACAGGCAGGCTTCCCACCCCTCTCTCAGCTATCACTAGCACACAATGCAAACCATCCGAGTCCCAGTGAAAGAAGGGGGAGGACGGGGAAGTCTGTTTGCCCCTCCCAGAGCCCCTCCCCTTGTGCCACTGGCATTGCGACTACAAGGAGCCCTGTCCCCTCCCCTGCCCCCGTGCAGCCAGGCCAGAGAGCATGCCTCCGCACGTGACTGTTCTACTCACAGCTGTCTCCAAAGCGTGGCCGTCACAGGACACTCGCGCAAAGGGGTCTGAGGTGCCGGAGATGTCCCGCGGGGCCAGGTCTCTGGGGGGAGAGGACAAGAGGAGGAGGATGGGGGTTTCTGGGTGGCTAGGGAATAGGGCAGAGGCATGGGATGGTAAGGGCTGACTGGGCCTCCCCAGGGTGGCCAGGTGGCATTGTAAGCCCTTTGGGGCAGGGACTGTTGCTGTTTTGTGTTTGGACAGCACCCGACACAATGGGGGCCTGGCCAGTGCCTGGGACAGCTTCAAGGCACCAACGCAACACAAACAACAGCCAGGACACAGGAGAAAATAAACCCTCTGAAAGGCCGGGAGGTTAAACCCTGAGGTGCTGCTTGGGAGCTTTACAGATAAAATCCTCCCCCCTTCTCCCAGTCCTCAGTGCCACCCTGCAGCATGGAAAGCGGCACAGTAAGGGCCCTCTCCTCCCCACGCAGGACACCGGCGAGCAGGCGCACAGGCTGGCTTGGCACTGGGAGATCAAGCTGCTCCATCACCTCTCAGACAGCGGCATGAGCTGGAGTGGGCCCCAGCAGGTGAGCGCGGGGATGTACCCGAAAACTGTAGGGCTGCCCCACTCTGCGTCTCACGCACTGCTCCTGCAGCGTGGAACTACGCAGTGGGCTGGGGAGGAGCGGGGAAAATGAAAGGAGCTCTTGGAAAGCACCTGTGGAGTTGGGGAAGCCCCAGAACAGCCGGGCAGGGGCTCAGCATTTGGGGACATCCCAAGTGGGTGATCCACGAGCTGGCGATCGAGGTGAGAGCAGAGAACATTCCCCCGGGGAAAGAAAAGGCCAGGAGAGCCAGAGCTGCCCTGCCTCCCCGGCAGAGCCCGCCCCTGCCCCTGCCCCTGCCCAAGCCCTGGGGAGCCGTGTGAGAGTGACAGGGGAAGGGAAAGTGAGCATGGCCCTTTAAGGGGAATACAGCCCACCCCTCAGAGCTCTCTTACTGCACCCCCCAAGTCTTCTTCCCTCTCACCCTGTCTTTCCACCCCCCTCCCACTCTCCCCTACTCCACCTGTCCCCCACATGCACACCAGGGCCCCTTAGCCAACACTTGCTGTTCCCATGGCTACACTCCAGCATTAGTAGCACAGTCCCCTCCCCTGCGTGGGGGAGGGCACTGCCCCAGGGCTGGGGCGAGCCAAGGGACACGAGTTCCAGTCCCGACCACGTTCTCTCACCCCCTGCCGAGGCGCACTGCCCCGTGGAGAACCCTGCCTGGTGCTTTCATCATGAGCCAGCAGGGCCCCCAGCTAGCTCTCCGTGGGCCTCAGGCACGCCAGGCCACCGGAGCCAGGGAAGGGACAGCCTGCCCTCATGGAGGTAGCAAATGCTTCCCTGGAGAACTGCTGTGGAACTCCCCTGCCCCACACAAAGGGGGAGGGACTGACCCACCCCCTCCCGCCTGCCCCTCTGCAGAAGAATGCTTGGAAGATGCGTTGGCTCACCCCATCTCCCCTCCCCGAGCACTCTCCATGGCCACATTGTTGCCTAGGAGCCTGCGCTGGTTGCTAGGATAGCAGGATGCCTTCTCTGCATCGTGCTGCTCTCTGCCAAGCCTCCTGGCTGGCTGGCTCTGGTACAATGGGCTGGGCCCCTACACTCCCTTACCTACACTCTGGCCTGTGCCCCCAAAGCAGGGGGATGGTAGCCAAAGCCCCATGACTGCATTCTCATGTCCCCATGGAGGGAATCCCCACCCTGTGCCTAACTCCATGTGTTGAGAGCCAGAACTCAGGAATCCTGGGGTCTATTCCTGGCTCTGCCACTGGTGACCTCAGACAAGTGACTTCACTGGTCAGTGCCTCAGTTTCCCCACCTGTAAAATAGGGATAACGATACTGACCTCCTTTGTAAAGCGCTTTGAGATCTAAAATTAGAAGCACTAGATGAGAGCTAGGTATTATAAACACTCTGGAAGGGAATCTTAGCACTACATGTAAGGGGTGTGGGGCTGGGAGCTGAGCTGTAAGGAATCACTAGGCTGATACCAAAAAAGAGAGGGACCTGGAACTGAAGACTAAAGCTAACAAGTCACTTTAGCAGTAACTATGTTTGAAAGGGTCTGTGATGCTGCAGTTTAAGGATACTGGCCCTTTCCTGTGGGGACTCCTGGGTTCAGATCCTGTGGGAAAAGAAAAGGAGTACTTGTGGCACCTTAGAGACTGACCAATTTATTTGAGCATAAGCTGTGAGCTACAGCTCACTTCATCGGATGAAGTGAGCTGTACCTCACGAAAGCTCATGCTCAGATAAATTGGTTAGTCTCTAAGGTGCCACAAGTACTCCTTTTCTTTTCGCGAATACAGACTAACACGGCTGCTACTCTGAAACCTGTGGGAAAATAGTGGAGCAAATCATCAAGCTGTCAATTTGCAAACACTTAGAAGGTAATAAGGTGATAAGTACCAGTCAGCAGGGATTTGTCAAGAACAAATGGTGTCAAACCAACCTAGTAGCTTTCTTTGGCAGCGTAACAAGCCTTGTGGATGGGGGGAAGTGGTAGATGTGGTCTATCTTGACTCTAGTAAGGCTTTTGACCTGTTTCGCGTGACCTTTTTGACAGTATGCCCCGTATTCTTCCTAGAGAGATGCTTATGATATGAATATGGCATAACTAAGATGTATTTTATGCAAGATGGGTCATGTGAGATATCATTGGAAAGGTTATGATGTACTAAATGTGATTGTCCTATTTGTATGCATGGATCATTTCTGTATCTGAAGTGAGGAATATTAACGCTGTATCAATTGCAAAAGTGTTTGTACCTGGGGAAGGCCCACCAGACAAAATGCAATCAGTCTGGCTGGTTAGTCAATAAAACAATTAGGAAGGATAACAGGTCTTTGAAGACGCTAATTGCCCCAGCTTCCTGAGAAACTTCCCGGGATGCTGCTCTGACACTGCAGGGTCATGTGGTCTGGTACTGGACACCATCTTGGACTGCTGCTATTTTTCTACTCGGAGGGGGTGGGGATCAAACTGGGAAACAAAGGACTCCCTCCATATGTTAATTCTATTTAAGGCTGGGGAGTGAGTTAATCAAGGTTTTTTTCACTCTATGCATCCGATGAAGTGGGTTCTAGCCCACGAAAGCTTCTGCCCAAATAAATCTGTTAGTCTTTAAGGTGCCACCGGACTCCTTGTTGTTTTTGTGGATACAGACTGACACGGCGACCCCCTGATACTTGACAATCAAGGTTGGTTCTTCACTGAATTCCCACCCAAGATGACTGCTGGAAACACCTACAACTGAACTGGGGAAGGAAGGACTGGACCCAGGCTAGAAGGCGTCTGGCCTGGGAAAGGAAGATCTGGAACTTTAAGCTATAAGCAAGAGCAGTTTGTCATCAAGAAATTCTGCAGCCTGCCTAAAACAACATTTCGGGTGAGAAATTCCTACTTGTAGCCAGTTTCTTTACTGTATTAAGCCTACTTTGTGTGTTTATTGTATTTGCTCATTAATCTGCTTTGATCTGTTTGCTATCCCTTATAATCACTTAAAATCTACCTTTGTGGTTAACACACTTGTTTTTTGTTTATTCTATAACTAGTCTGTAAAATTCATAACTGGGGGAGGGGTAAAAACTACATTGAGGGAGGGGGTGGATTTCATGAGCTGTAAAAATCTCTATGCAGCACAAGACAAAATAATTTTGGGTTTACAGCCCAAAGGAGGTGAGCACCTGAGTGCTGGGCAATCCCCGAGCTAAGTCTTCCCACACAGAACTGATCTCAGTTTCTGTGTCTTTCTCCAGCTGGGTGTGTCCCTACCTGTGTGTTTGCTGGAGGAGGCTTGAGGGCCTGGCACAGCAGGACAGGATGAGGGAGCCCAGGCTGGTGGCAAGGGCAGGCTCAGTGGGACCCCAATACTTCAGGTGGCACCCCGGAAGGGGGGGCAACCCGTCACAACCTTCTCATAAACAAACTAGGGAAATACAACCTAGATGGAACTACTATAAGCTGTGCACACAACTGGTTGGAAAACCGTTCCCAAAAAGTAGTTATCGGTCGTTCAGTCAAGCTAGAAGGGCATAATGAGTGGGGTCCTGCAGAGATCAGTTCTGGGTCTGGTTCTGTTCAATATCTTCGTCAATGATTTAGATAATAGAGAGAGAGTACATAGACAGTGCACTTAAAAAGTTTTGGATGATACCAAGCTGGGAGGGGCTGCAAGTGCTTTGGAGAATAAGATTAAAATTCAAAATGAGCTGCACAAATCGAAGAAATGGTCTGAAGTAAACAGGAGGAAATGCAATAAGGACAAATGCAAAGTACTCCAGTTAGGAAGGAACAATCAGTTGCACAAATACAAAATGGGAAAGGACTGCCTAGGAAGGAGTACTGCGGAAAGGGATCTGGGGGTCAGAGTGGATCACAAGCTAAATAGGAGTCAACAGTGTAACACTGTTGCAAAAAAAGCAAACATCATTCTGGGATGTATCAGCAGGAGTGTTGTAAGCAAGGCATCAGAAGTAATTCTTCCACTGCACTTTGCGCTGATAAATCTTCAGCTGGAGTATTGTGTACAGTTCTGGGTGCCACATTTCAGGAAGAATGTGGACAAATTGGAGAGAGTCCAGAGAAGAGCAACAAAAATGATAAAGGTCTAGAAAACATGACCTCTGAGGGAAGATTGAAAAAATTGGGTTTGTTTAATCTGGAGAAGAGAAGACCGAGGGGGGGACATGATAACAGTTTTCATGGACATAAAAGATTGTTACAAGGAGGAGGGTGAAAAGGCGTTCTCATTAACCTCTAAGGATAGGACAAGAAGCAATGGGCTTAAATTGCAGTAAGAATGGTTTAGGTTGGACATTAGGAAAAACTTCCCAACTGTCTGGGTAGCTAAACACTGGAATAAATCGCCCAGGGAGGTGGTGGAATCTCTGTCATTGGGGATTTTGAAGAGCAGGTTGGACAAACACCTGTCAGGGATGGTCTAGATAATACTTAGTCCTGCCATGAGGGCAGGGGGCTGGACTAGGTGACCTCTCGAGGTCCCTTCCAGTCCTACGATTTTATTTCAAAGGCTGCCGTCACTTGGAGGGGAGATGCGTCTCAGCTTGGGGAGCAATGAACATCCAGCTGCATCAAAAGAAGCTTTTGCTCAAGAGGCAGCTCCGCACTGAGGGGTGGGCTTGGCAGAATTCGATATTTTTTTTTAATAATTTTGACAGATGTTTATTTTTAACCTTTTTTATTTTTAATCAATTTAAATGTGAACAGTTGCAAGAAATTATGGGGGAGAGTTAGACTATCAGGGTGCAGACAATCAGAATTAATGAGAGCAGACACTGAGATGTGAAAGGTGAAAGTTTTAGACCCATTAAAACACAAATTATCAAAATAGACCAAGGAAACAGCCATAAAGAAAACTCCTACATCTGCAGGCAGCAGTTTTCTTACTTTGCCAAGCTGCAAATGTTGATTATTGGCTCTGGAGCCATGTTTATGTCGGGGGTGGGGAGGGCATATATGGGGAAATGGATGTTTTTTCCAACTTTACCAATAAATATCTTGTCCTTCCGAGCCTCGTTATGGGATAGCAGGGGGTGCTGCAGGACAGGCTGGAGGGGCCTGGGCAGAGCCATGCAGAGTTCCAGGCTTCCAGCATTGGAAGAGTAGGGGAGCTGGAGTGGAATAGCAGGCAGTGGTGAGGGGAGGAGAGGCTGAAGCTATGGGGCATCAGCAGAGCTCAGCATGTGGGGAGCCCAGGACTGGAAAAGCAGGGGACCGCCTGGCAGGCCTGAGGGGCACTGGGAGAGCTGTGTGGGAAGCCCAAGACTAGCACAGCCTATGGCTGTGGGTTGGGATGGAGAGGCATGGCAGAGCTGGCTGCATGGAAAGCCCAGGGCTGGACTAGCAGCGGCAGGGGTGGAGGACAGTACTGAGGGACACCAGCAAAACCTGTGTAACTCCTGCTCACACTCTGCACTGTCACGCCCTCCCTTTCCCGAGCTCAAAACTGGCTCATGCTTTGCTTTGTGAAACTGTCTTGTTTCTCTCCCCAGCACCTCATCTCTTCACCCGCACAAATCAGGCCCTCACACCTCCCAGCGCCACTTCCCAGCAACAACTTCTCACTCTCTTACCCCGATAATGGGATTCCAGTGAGAGAGTTAAACCAAATAAATAAAAAGCCCCAAACAAACCATTAACTCTTTCCCCCCCATTCCTGGTGGGGCACATGGTTGCAGAGAAGAAGGGGGCCCTGCACACCACGATTCCTGAGTCCTGGGTTGAATTCCCTGCTCATTCAGACTTCCTGTGGGACTTTGGCCACGTCACTGCTCCACTCTGTGCCCCAGTTTCCCCACCTCTAAAATGAGGATAATGACACTGACCTCCTTTGTAAGGCATTTTGAGCCCTATGATAAGCATCATATACGAGCGATTGTGTTGTTAATACCCTGGATGAGAATCTTAGCCATACTGGGTGCTGAGCTAGAACCACTAGGCTGTCACCAAAAAGGAGAGGGGCCTGGAGCTGCGGGATAAAGCTGCTGTGCTTGAAATGACCTGTGCTGCCAGTGGAAGATAAAGGACACTGACCGCTTCCCCTTCCGTTCCAACCCTGCCCTATTTTAAAAAGCACGGTGACTGCAGGGGGGCACGTCCCAGCTTGAGGAGCAGCGAACATCCGAGTGCATCACAAGACTGTCTGGGCTCGCGGGGGCGCAGCAGCGCAGGGTTGAGGGGCACCAGGAGAGCTGGGTGTAAGTTCCCGGCCCTGGAACAGCTGGGGAGCTGACTGGCATGCACCCTTAGCAGCAGCACCGTGTCCTCCGGGCAGGGGGACGAGGAGTCACCCCTCTGACCTCAGCCATGGCCAGTGCCAGCAAAAGCCAAATGGCGCTTGCTACAGAACAGAGTGCAGACACCTCCCTGGGGAGCACAAGGGAGTCCTCGGGAATGCCCCAGAGAGAGAACGGGGGAGGTCTTTAGAGAGGAGGGACAGACGTAGGGGGAAGCATGGGTGGGGGAAAACAGAAGTCTTGGGGAGCCCTACAGACAATTCACTGTGCCATAAAGCATGGGGGGAATTAGTGCTATTAGCCCAGGACTTGCCCTTTTGCTGATCACTTGGGGACATAGGAAAGGTTAAAGAAAAACATCTATTGGCCTAGTGTCCAAATGAAGTAAAGGGATACTACAAAATGCGTGACTCATGTCAGAAGCGGGAAAAGTCTGCAGGACACAGCAAGGCTCCTGGGCATCCTTTACCAGTTATCAAAGAAGCATTTTTCAGGGTTGCCATGGAAATCATAGGGCCATTAGCCAGCCCAACCCAGAGAGGAAAAGACGTATATTAGTCGTGGTGGATTTTGCCCCCAGGTACCCAGAAGCAGTCTCTGTCTAATGTGCAAGCTGAGACAGTTGCTAAGGCATTGTTCTCTATACTCAGCAGGGCAAGCTTTCCAAAACAGATCCTATCAGATTCTGGCCCAAATTTCATGTCCCAGCCATTTAGTGACTTATGGAGGGTGTTTGGAGTAAAACAGCTGAAATTTGTCCCCATCACCCAGAAACAAATGGTTTAGCTGAGAGGCTCAACTGACCCTAAAATCTAGGTAAACTGCAGGGCCAGTGACTGGGATGTAATGTTATCCTATCTGTTGCTTTCTTACAGGAGATGCCCCAAGAGCCCACAGGGTTCACCCCATTTGACCTTCTATATGGGAGAAAGGTCAGAGACTCTTGGGAGGGGAAAGCAGAAGGGGAACCAGTGGCTGAATATGTGCAAAGGTTTAGGGAAGATTTAAAGTCTTGTAGGGGATAATACCCCTCCACCCCCCTTTATCAATAAGTTCATTCCTTGCTTCCCATGAGTTGCCCTGAGTAACCTTTGCTTGTCCTATGATATCTATTCTGCCGAGTAACAGAGCGAGAGAGAGACCCCACCCTTTTGGTGCCATGTGCAGCCCAAGAAGTGGGCCGGGTGCAAAAAGTAGCGTTCAGGGGGAGCACATGTGGGCAGAACTGTCAGTTCGATGTCAGTGAGCTGTCAGGTCACTGTCCGTTTGTAGATCGCCGCTCAGCCTCAGGGATAGCTCGGGCGGAGCAAACAAGGTGCTGTGTCTATCCCACCACTTCAGAGGCAGACTAAGCCCTTGAATTGCACTTACCCGCACGCACTGCCCGTGATAGCAGCAGCATACCGCACTCACTCTGCCCAACGGGGTAGTTTGCTCAATCTCTGGGAGATGAACGGAAGACTAGGAGAGAGACTTACCTAGTGAACGGATCGAGTCAAGCCCTCTGAGGTCCACTGGAGGAACCAGAGCCTAGCTGTACCTGGATATCAAGACGTCTGGATCTGGGAAGTCTGGTGATTGGGAAACCTTCCCCCTGCCCCCTTCCTCTCTTTCTCTCCTCTTTTATCCCTGCTGCTATCATTTGTTAGTTGGGGACTTGGTAACTGCCAAACTTATTAACTTTGTTATTAAGGTAATAAATGGTATCTGGTTGCACTGCAGATTGAGCATAGAAACAGGTTAAACATGTATCACAATCATGACACCATTGGAAACGTGACCTGCTGTTTGATTTGATGACCAAATGCCATCGTGACATCTCACTACAGAGCACTGATCTGTGCAAAGTGTTAAGAGGCAGAAATTCTGGCTGTGCTGCAAAGGCATCACCAGGCGTTGTCCAGGAGGCCAGACTTGACTCACCGAATGGTCCATAAGATTAATACTGTGGGACCACAACACCTTACAACTGGTCAAATGCAGGAGGACATTCATAAGGAGATACCTAGCACGCTGACATGGGAATAATTACAGGATCCAACAGTCTCTGGGCTTCTTCTATTGTTTTGGGCCCCAAAAAGGATGGGACCGTAAGGTTTTGTGTTGATCACAAGTTTAATGTGGTCACAGTTCCTGATGCATACTCCACGCCCAAACTGATTACGTGTTAGACACTTTAGGCAGGGCCAAGTTCCTGAGCAACCTAGATTTAACAAAGGGATGTTGGCAGATCCCCTTGGATGCTGATGCACAGAAAAAACATCCAGCTCCCATTACTGATTTGTAACTTTTTGACTTCAAAACGTTGCCATTTGGGTTAATTAATGCAGCAACCACTTTTCAGAGGCTTGTTAACCAGGTATTAGCTTGGTTACAAGACTTTGCTGTGGCCTACATTGAGAATATGGCAATCTTTAGCAATTCCTAGCAGGGTCACAAAAACCATTTGAGAATTGCACTGAGGGTGCAGGTCTCACAGTCAAAGTGTCAAAAGGGGGCACTCAAAGTCATTGGGTAGGAGGGGGCCAGATTTGCTTGAATCCCTTGAAAGTGGACTCAGTTAACTGGCCTTTGCACCAAACCAAAGCAAGTTCAACTTTTATAGGCTTGGCTAATTATTCGTGCAGGCTTGGTGGGGTTCGGTGTCACTGTGTCTGCTATCGCAGGTTTTGACTTTTTGCAGAAGTCCAACGAAGTGGTGTGGGTGGCAGCCTGTCAGAAAATCTTTGGTGAGGAAAAGGAAATTCTGCGAGAAAACCTTTTCTGGCTGGTCCTGATTTTGACAAGGGGTTTGAACTGTGCGTGGACGCCTCTCAGGCAGGCCTGGGAGCAATACTAATGCAAGCAGGCAAAGGCAATAAAAAGCATCCTATTGCTTTCTTAAGTAAAAAATGGGCCCCCCTCCCCCCTACAACAGAACTACTCTGTTGTAGAAAGAGAATGTCCTGCAATTGTTTGCGCAGTCAAGCAGTTAAATCAATTTGTTTCACCGGGAGTTCAGGGCTCTGACACACTACTCTCTGTTGGTATGCCTACACAGAACAAACATACCAACTCCCAGCTGCTGCGCTGGAGGACAAATCTCTGGAAACATGATATGGAAATTGTACATATTAAGGGCAAAGAAAATGCAATGACAGACGCACTGCCGAGGAAAGAGGGTTCTGAGATGACACATATGGATTAGCCAGTGGCTGACCCTACCGTGTCAATGTAAGGGGGTAGGGGTGACCCAGAGACCTCTTGATGCCAACAGGCAGAGGGCACAAGTAATGACTGGGGTTTCACAGGGACCCCTGGGGTCAGGTGTAGGCATAACAGTTCACCAAAGGGCAGCATTTGAGGTCTCTACTATGAGCCAGTATCCCCCTGATCATCACACTCATTGTAAAATGTATGGATGGATAATATTTAAGGAGTTGTGTGACTATATTGGCAGTTATGCTCTCAAAGCCTTGGTGTTAAGGCAAATAAACAGGAGAGGTTCCTTTCAGGCAGGGGCTAATAGACTGGGCAGACTCCCTGTCTGGGCATTGTGCACTGTTCGCTTCACATTAGAGGTCTATTTGCATATGGAGCCAGGTTCTACTCAAGAGCTTGCAAAAATCTACAAGAAAAAAGCATACAGTAAAAACCAACCAGCAGGGGGCGTCCTGTTTACAAGTAATGGCAATAAGTCTTTGGAGTACATCCAGGGGGAGGGCAAAGGTAACCCTATGAATCTTTCACCAAGGAAGCAAGTTGACAGTGTGACTTGTCTCATGATAGAAAAATCACAGCGAACCCACTCTGAAAAACACTGGAAGGACTTTGGGGAGAATATCTAATTCATAGAATTATAGAATATCAGGGTTGGAAGGGACCTCAGGAGGTCATCTAGTCCAACCCCCTGCTCAAAGCAGGACTGATCCCCAACTAAATCATCCCAGCCAGGGCTTTGTCAAGCCAGGCCTTAAAAACTTCTAAGGAAGGAGATTCCACCACCTCCCTAGGTAACGCATTCCAGTGCTTCACCACCCTCCTAGTGAAAAAGTTTTTCCTAATATCCAACCTAAACCTCCCCCACTGCAACTTGAGACCATTACTCCTTGTTCTGTCATCAGCTACCACTGAGAACAGTCTAGATCCATCTTCTTTGGAACCCCCCTTTCAGGTAGTTGAAAGCAGCTATCAAATCCCCCCTCATTCTTCTCTTCCGCAGACTAAACAATCACAGTTCCCTCAGCCTCTCCTCATAAGTCATGTGTTCCAGTCCCCTAATCATTTTTGTTGCCCTCTGCTGGACTCTTTCCAATTTTTCCACATCCTTCTTGTAGTGTGGGGCCCAAAACTGGACACAGTACTCCAGATGAGGCCTCACCAATGTCGAATAGAGGGGAACGATCACGTCCCTCGATCTGCTGGCAATGCCCCTACTTATACAGCCCAAAATGCCATTGGCCTTCTTGGTAACAAGGGCACACTGTTGACTCATATCCAGTGTCTCATTCATTGTAACCCCTAGGTCCTTTTCTGCAGAACTACTGCCGAGCCACTCGGTCCCTAGTCGGTAGCAGTGCAAGGGATTCTTCCGTCCTAAGTGCAAGACTCTGCACTTGTCCTTGTTTAACCTCATCAGATTTCTTTTGGCCCAATCCTCTAATTTGTCTAGGTCCCAAGAAAGTCAAGTCAAGTTAGTTAAGTCAACCTTCTAGAATGCATGTTTTGAGTTTATTTTATACGTAACCATTTGTTTCCAGCTACTTCTACTTGCAATTATTTGAACTCTCTACTCTTTGTTTGCTAGACTTTGGCTTGTTTACACTATAAACATATCTAAGTGCTGAGAGTTGAGCAGAGCTGTGACCTCAGGTGTAGCTGGTAAGTTGTGGTGCATGGCTCCTTTGGGAGCAGAGAGTCTGTGAATACGGAGAGTGACCAGTGGAACAGCAGCTGGACACTCCGGGTGGGCACTCAGAGGCTCAGAGGCTGACGTGTGCCTATTGCTAACCTGCGGAGGGACAGCAGATCCTACGTATGCTGAGAGGGGTGGGCTTGCATTGCCCGAGGCTGGTGGAGTTGGGGAGCTGACCCCTGGCAGGCATAGGCAAGACTTCTTCATGCGAAGGGCAGGTGGTCATGAGGTGCCTCACAATGCTGGTACCTCTAGGAAGCGACACCAGGGGCTGTGCTGGGAAAGTGCGTAAGTCCTGCCTACACTATGCACCGGCACTGCCCGCCTTTCCTGAGCTCTAAATTAGCTAGTGCTGGGAGCAGGATGGGGGGCGGGTCTTATTCCTCTTTAACATTTATTAAACTAATTTGTTTCTCTCCCACCATCTCATCTCTTCACCAGCCCAGACAGGGCCCTCACACTTCCCAGCACCACTTCCCGAAGAGCACAGCTCAGGCAAGAACCCCTCGTCAGCTTCACAGCGAGAATGGGATTTTAGAGAGAGATTTAAACAACATCGATAAAAGCCTTTCCTCTCCATTCTTAGTGGGGCACCTGGTTCTTGCCTATGCATGACCTAAATGCTTTAGAAAGAAAGGACTGGCTTGTGGCCTGGGATTCATGAGCCCTGGGTTCAATTCCCTGCTTTGCCACGGGTTCTGTGTGACCTTGGACATGTCACTTAATCAGTGTTGCCATCTCTAAAACAGGGATAATCATCTCTCCTTTGTCTTTAGATGGTGAGCTCTTTGGGAGGGACTGTCTTTCACTATGTGTACAGCCAGCCCCCTGCACAGTGGGGCCCTGATCTCGGCTGGGGTCTCTAAGGGCAACTGGAATATCAATATTTGCTAGCAGAAGGGAAGCAGGGGCTAAAAAGGACCTTGATTTCTTCACGCTTGCTATAGAAATTGTGCCAGATGGATGAGGAAGGAAAAGAATTTCAACCCCAATTATTCCACTGTATTGAATGAGGATAGAACAGAGCGGAGCAGCAGCCGCAGTGCTGCTGTGCACATGGCACACCATGGAGAAGGAGGTGGTGCTGTTCAGCTTGTGTGGGATCACACGGCCCTTTTTCTCCCATCAGTCCCAGTGCAGCGGCCTCCACGGGCACCGTCCCACATCTGAGAAGTGGGCAGGGAGCAGGTGTGTGGGAAGGAGGGCATGAGTGTGGAAGAAGAGGGTGAGTCCCCATGGCCACTGATCAGGGAGAGCTCACACTGGCAGCTCAGTGGCAGATGGGTGTTGGGCTCACCTCCCTTTACCCTTCGCCCCGGTCTCACTCCCCCTCCACCCCTAACAGGAGGCGAGACATGTGCCTGCCCACCCCCAGCTGGCTAACAAGCCCCGCCCTGACTGCCGGATGGTTCTGGATAAGTTCAGAATGAGTCACCGCCCACCACACGCAGGCTCGTCGTTCTGGCTGGGGAGGGGAGGGAGGAAAGAGGAGACCGCTATGGAGGAAGATAGAGAGGAGGGTGGGAGAGAGAGGAGCCACTTACTCCTACCTGGCTTCAATGACATGGCAGTGCAGGGCCCTCCTCTGGGGCTCCTCTAGCACCTTCAGATCCAGGCAGATCTCTCCCTGAACCTCTTCATTGGGGTCCACGTGCGTCAGGTTGATCCAGCTGTCAATCCCTGCAATGGCGGAGAAGTCCATGTAACCAGCTCCCTGGCTCTCCCTGCCCCACCCACCTTGGGGGGGTGACGCAGCATGCCAGCTGCCATGCTGGCCACATGCGCTCCCTGCGCAGCCCCCCACCCCGTGCCATGGGAGAGGCCTTAGGGGCCTTATCCACAGAATGGCCAGCCCCAAACAGTCAAAAATCACTAGTCAGCCCCCCAGTTCCCCAAAATCACGAGACTGGCTTAAAATCAGGAGAGCTACAAAACTATCACAATAGACAGAGGTTCTCTTTCCTCGCCTTTCAGTACCCTTGGGTGGCACTTGCTGTCTTTTCCCCAAAACATCAAAGGCTAGAAAAAATAACGAGGAGTCCTTGTGGCACCTTAGAGACTAACAAATTTATTTGGGCATAAGCTTTTGTGGGTTAGAACCTACTTCATCAGATGCATGGAGTGAAAATACAGGAGCAGGTATAAATACATGAAAGGATGGGGGTTGCTTTACCAAGTGTGAGGTCAGTCTAACGTCACCTACAGCCCCCAACTAAAACCTCTCCAGCACATCATCAAGGATCTTCAACCTATCCTGAAGGACGATCCCTCACTGACAGACCTTGGGAGACAGGCCAGTCCTCACTTACAGACAGCCCCCAACCTGAAGCAAATACTCACCAGCAACCACGCATCACACAACAAAAACACCAGCCCAGGAACCAAACCGTTCTACAAACACCGGTGCTAACTCTGTCCACATATCTATTCAAGAGACACAATCATAGGACCTAACCACATCAGCCACACCACCAAGGGCTCGTTTACCAGTACATCCACCAATGTGATATATGCCATCATGTGCCAGCAATGCCCCTCTGCCATGTACATCGGCCAAACCGGACAGTCTCTACGTAAAAGAATAAATGGACACAAATCTGACATCAGGAATTGTAACATTCAAAAACCAGTAGGAGAACACTTCAACCTCTCTGGTCACTCAATAACAGACCTAAAAGTGGCAATTCTTCAACAAAAAAACTTCAAAAACAGACTCCAATATGAAGCTGCAGAACTGGAATTAATTTGCAAACTGGACACCATCAGATTAGGCCTGAATAGAAACTGGGATGGTCGGGTCATTACAAAACCTAAACTTAATTTCCCCAATACTAATTTCACCCTATTGTTACTCACACCTTCTTGTCAATTGTCTGTAATGGGCCACTCTCTTACCACTTCAAAAGTTATTTTTCTTCCCTTGGTATCCTGCTGTTAATTGATTTATCTCGTTAGACTGACCTCACACTTGGAAAAGCAACCCCCATCCTTTCATGTATTTATACCTGCTCCTGTATTTTCACTCCATGCAGTGAGATGAAGTGAGTTCTAACCCACAAAATCTTATGCCCAAATAAATGTGCTAGTCTCTAAGGTGCCACGAGGACTCCTCGTTATTTTTGCTGATACAGACTAACACGGCTACCCCTCTGAAAGCTGTCACCATCTAAAGGCTAGAAAACCATTTTTCTTTTGAAAAGGCAAGCTGAGATTCTTTCGTAACCACATGACTCCAAGACCTGGGGCTTGGATGCCAAATAGCAGGAGAATCACAACAACATCCTGAGAGTCAGCAACACAGGAACAATGCTGCCAGATGACCTGCCCTCTCCATCTGCCAATACCCTGCCACGCTGTGCTGCTGGGGGGAGCGGGGGGGCGGGGGTGTTGCTAACTCCACAATGCAGGAAGTTATGAGACAAACCCTGAAAAGTCGCTAGATGCAGCTGTTTAAGCTCTCAAAAGGAGTCAAAAATGTCACCAAACAAAATTTCCAGAGAATTCAACAGAGAATTTTATACATCGATATCTATCTATCTATACACACACACCCAGGCGAGTATAGTCCCAAAGTCATTCACAAGCAGCTCACTAGTGTTAATAAAACCCATGCCAAGCTCTTCCACATTCTGCTGCACACCAGAAGCAACTACACCAGTACACCAGGAAACTGCAGCCCTCTGCTCTTTGGGAAGGTTGGCTGGGGTTGGTTACTTTCAGCTGAGCCTCCCTTTCTTGCCAGCCTGGATTTGAGCTGACAGGTTAGTGAAAGGGAGAGCCCAGAGCCAGGGGGAAGAGGGGATTCGCCTGACCTGAGCTCAGTGCTGCAGGGAGTCAAGAAAGTAGATTTAAAAACCAAGGGGGCCAGCTGGACCCCTTCCCCCTGCTTCCAGGGTTTGATTTCTGAGAACAGCTGGGCAGCTAACCCCAGGCCAAGCCAGGGGAAGGAGTAAAGGGGAACTGAAATCAAGCTAGCTCTGCCTTTGATCCTGTAGTAAGGGCTGCATCCCTGGAGGCACAGTGCTCCCCTGGCCCATTGGAGCCCTGTCTCATCCGAAGCCACCGTCCATCCATGTGGCTCTCCTCGCTGGCTAACCTGCCCCCCCCCCCCGCCCACTTTATTAGCCATCTTTCCCTGCATCCCAGGCTGTGCTACCTACTGCGTAGCAGCGAGAAAGAACATTTGGGTAAAAACAAGCCCTGGGCCTGGTGCTCTCTCCAAAGTGCGCCTCGCTTTAGCAAAGTATTTAATCAGCCTCCACAAACTTCTTTTCCTCACCTGCAGATTATAGTGATCTCAGCCCAAGAAGCCCTGGAATGTGATTCCTTCCAAGGAGCTGCTTCATTGAGATGTAATGACATTGACTAGGTGTGCAACAGAATGTAGTAAGAAGAGCATGGAATGGATTTTATTAACACTATCGAGCTGCTTGTGAATGATTTTGTGACTATGCATATTGGTGACTTCTTCCTCTGAATGTCACTGTAATTGGCAGTGAAAGTCACTAGATTTGTCACTGGTCACTTTGCCACTTATTTTCTCGCTAGGGAAACCAAAAGGTCACTAAATCTAGTAACAAACTAGCTAGGCTGGCAACATGCCAGGGCCCTGCTCGCTGGGGGAGGCTAGGATTCTGAGCCAGGCCTCGCTAGGGTTGCCAGGCATCCGGTTTTCGACCGGAACACCCAGTCGAAAAGGGACCCTGGCGGCTCCGATCTGCACCACCGACCAGGCTGTTAAAAGTCCGGTTGGTGGCGGGGGGATGAGGATGGGGCCTGCAGCAGTTCTCTTTGTGGAGCTTGGGGCCGGTGTGAGCCCTGGCGGGCAGGGGACGGATCCCCGTGGAGGGGCTGGGAAAGGCACCCAGCTGCAGGCTGGGGCTGGCAGGGTTAACCCTGGGCTCCCTGTGGAGCGGGCGTTGTGGCCTTTAGGAAGTGCCTTCAGCCCCCTCCCTACCCGGCCTGCTGCTCCCCAGCCGGCGGAAGTGGAAAGAGGAACCAGCCCAGCTTCCCAGGGGCTGGATGCAGCCGGCGGCAGGGGAGGGGGCCAGGGCAAGCCCCCACCACCTGCCCCGGGCCCAGTAGCCCACTTCACGGGACTTGTCTCAGGACCATGCGGCCAGTAGGTAAGGGGCTGTGGGCTGCAGCCTCCCCCCGGGATGAATGGGCTGCGCAGAAGCATGGGGCTAAAGTTGGGCTTTAGGAACGGATCCTAGCAGAGTCGGGCAGCAGTTGGGCGTGGAGGCACCAGCCAGTGGCCAAACTGGGGTGGACGAAGGAGAGGGGCTGGGGGACGGGGTCACGACAAATGGCGGGGAGAGGAGGAGAGGGCCTGCAGCAGCGCCCTCCCTAGAGCTGCTGTGTTTTGGGCTCCACTGGGGGAGCAGCGAGCCAGGGGCAGCAGTGGGGTGTGTGTATCACTTGTGGGGAATTCCTCCCCCCGCATTCCAGAGAACAGGAAATCTTTGTCCTTGGTGCGCTGGCCGAGCCATGTGTCCAGGATTCATGGCAGATCGAGCAGCCTCTGAGGCCCAGAAATGCCAGGGCGGCGCTGGTGCAGCTGCTATTTAAGGGGCTGCCTAACATCAGCGCCTCCCGGAGCCCCTGCAAACTGCACCAGCCAAAGCCGCCCAGAGCCCGCACCCTGAACCCTCTCCCATGCCCTAACCCCCTGCCTCAGCTCGGAGCCCTCTCCCACACCCAAACTCCCTCCCGGAGCCTGCAGCCTGCACCCCCTCCCACACCCCTTGGCCCCTGCCTGGTGCCCCCTCCTGCACCCCAAACCCCTCATCCCTGGCCCCACCCCAGGTGCACCTCCAGCCAGAGCCCTCACCACCTCCCGCACCTCAATCCCTGCCCCAGCCTGGTGCAAATCAGCAAGTGAGCGAGGGTGAGCTGAGCAAGCGACGGAGGTGGGGGGATGGAGTGAGCAGGGGTGGGGCCTCGGGAAGGGGCGGGACAGGGAGCAGCGTGAGGGTCTTTGGTTTTCCGAAATTAGAAAGCTGGCAAACCCAGGCCTTGCGGAATGGCCCATAAGTTGCCAGTTTGGTGCCTGCTGCCCTGCATGTCACCTGTGACCCAGTCACTGTCTTCATAAGACACTGCTGCAGCCCCAGTGCTCCCTCCCTAGCCCCAGCACCTACCTCGTGGGGAGGACGAAATCCATTCTCTACTGAGCGATATTTTGCCAATGACATCATCGTGCCTGCAAGGAAAGAGAGCCAGGTCTGGGCAAAGAATGCCTGGAATTAACTGCCCTGCACAGCCAAGGAGCAGATTACCCAGGGGCCAATCCACCTCAGCGGGCTTCCTCGCACCACCCAGCTGTTCAGGGAGGGATTCATTCCCTTCGTGCTTTGCTCTGCACAGCTCCACCAAGGAAACCAACTGTCTAACGTCTGTCTCTGGCAGTAGTTACAGTAGGGAGCCCCTCACTGGAGCATCAGAGAGCCTACATCTCCTGAGGCCCGTCCTGTGCCTTGTCCACAAGGTCTTGGAAAAACCAGCCCTGGGAAGCAGAGAATTCCTCCTCCATGGCTGTTCACTGATGGGCTTCTCCCACACCCATCCCTGAGGCAAGACAATGGCCAAATCAGCCCCAAGCTCAGAGGCCCAGACTGTGGAGGAGCCCTCGGGTGGGGGGTGAGGGGGTTTGTGAGGAAATAAGGGAAAGTAAATACTCTAATAATCCTGCTGCCTGTTTGCTGCTGAGTCAGGGGCCAGCCCCAGGGAAAGGGTGTGCCAGCGCGGCACCAGAGCCCAGGGGCAGCTCCATTGTTCCAAGCAGAGCCTAGCTCAGTAAGACCCACTGCACTTCATTCGTGTTCTGAGCCCCAGACAGACCCGGGGTCCTCTCCAGGCCCAGAAGCAGTCCCCTATGCCCCCTCCAGCACCGTCTTACCCAATGGTGTCCTCATCCAGCACGTAGAAGGCAAGACTGTGGAAGCCCCTAGGCAGGTGCAGGGTGTACTCCTCCCCCCAGAAGGGATTCAGGTTCTTCCACACGGTAGCGGTCCTGCAAGCAGAGCGCAGGGGCGGGTGAAGTCAGTGCCAGTGGCCGGGACCATCCCCCTGCGAGAGGCAATTAGGCCGAGCCAGCATCGTAGGTCATGGAGCAGTGGAGAGGGGCTGTAAGAGGGATCACAGCTGGTGGACCCAGCTGTCACTGTGGGAACCACAGGCTCAGTCCCTACCCCTGGGGGTGGCCACTGGGGCAGATTTACTCTAGCTGCTTTATCCCAAGGGCTTTGGAAGGAGGGGCAGAGGCTCAGGCCCTGCTCAGGGATTGACAGATCACCCCAGACTGTCAGAGATGCCATCTGGACCTCACAGCTCCAAGAATCAAGAGCATGTACCATGCACGTTGACCCCACCAAATGCACAGAGGTACACACAGCCCTGCCAGAGGCATGCAGCCTCCACTGACACACGGATACAAAGAACTACAGCAACACACACACATGCGCACACACATAGCCAAAGGGATGTAGATGTCACCAGCAACCAGTCACGCAGCTCCTGCCAACACGCATCCCCAGCGGCAAACCACCCCACCGACACCCACAGCCACACAAATGCCAACGCACGAGCGCACGCACCCAGATACTGCCAACATGCACAGCACCAGGCACACACAAAGAGTCCTGGCACACCTACCCAAAGGCTGCCCAGCCCCTGCAGCATCACAACCCTGCCACATTTGCCCGAGATCCAACCCACAGAGCTGGTAGGGCACGGCTCAAGCAACCTCCAGCTCCCGGTTCTGCCAGTCCCACTGCATGCTCCCTGCGGGGTATATCTCAGGGCCTCCTTCTCTACAGCAGGCTGCTGGCCCAAGGCACGCACTGCATGTGGCACCCTCGCTTGGGACTTCCAGACCTGGGGCTGGCGTTTACTGCTGCTTCGTCCCAGCGCAGGGGGTGGGGGGAGCGTGAGTGGGGAAGACTGTTTCCTGACACCCAAGGAAACCTCAGCACTGGCTGGCTTCAGTGCCCGCACCACTACTGTGGGTCCCATGTGGAGGGAAGGGGAGGCAGCGAGGTGGGTGCTGCCGTTGGCCCACACCCCACTGAAAGGAAGAGAAAGAGAACAGAGTTCAGCACCTCTAGAGCAATTTACAGCATGAAGGTGCCATGCAGACATGAGCCATCAGCCCTCCTGAGCCCCCCATGTAGCAGGGAAGCATCATTATCCCCATTTTACAGATGGGGAAAGTGAGGCCCAGAGGGCCAAACCCATCTGCTGCGGTTAATGAAAACACAGCCAGGAATTAATTTAGCCCAGAGAGATTAACCAACTTGCCCAAGGACACACAGCAAGTGGGTGACTGAGCTGGGGCTAGAGCTCATGACTTCCCAGCTCCCCATCTCATTTCCCAGGGCTCGGGGATTCAGATTCAGAACAAGCAGCTCCAAAGCCTCTCAGCGAGCCAAAGGAAACATTGTGCTCAAGCATTTCAGCTACGTTGCATGTGGGAGCTTCAAGAGGGATCCCCCCAGGCTGTGGGACCCTGTTGCGGAGGAGCGGGTCTCTGTGGAGAGACCGAGCTAATTAAAGAGGGCTGGGCTGCCCCTGGGTCTACAAAGGGCAACTAGTAGGGAGCTGAGAGGGAGGACTGAGACAAGCTGGGCCCTGGGCAGCAAAGGACACGTGAGAGGGGAGCTAACTCCTGCAGTGAATCCCTGGAGCGAGGGGGCTCAGGGCTGCTGCTCCAAGGGTGGAGTGCCGTGGGCGGAGGGGAGGAAGCTGCTAGGAGCTGGAATGTCAGAGACCCTGGGAGGGGTGGACGTGTGCCTGGAGCCAGGCAGAGACAACTGGTCCCGGCTGATAGTGGGGTGGGCTCAATTTAAAGGTCCACACCTCCCCCAACACCTTGAGTCACACCCCCCCCCCCCCCAGGGCACCTCTCCTTACCCTCAGCTCTCAATTGTTTGCTCCTGCCTCTCCCTGTGGCCACAACTTGCAGCTCACCAGCTCCAGGAGCTGCCACACAGGGAGGGGGCCCAGCTGGCACACCCTGGCAGAAATCTGGGGGGTACTTGACTCCATGTGTCGTCCCCATACATTGCCTCTGGGGCCAGGAACTGACTTAAGTCTGCATTCTAGTTGTTGGTTTAACCTTTTTCGTAAAAGAATAAACCTCCTTAACTGGGACTGGGTATGGCAGTGGGGGTTTGGAGCTGAGGTGCAGCGGTGGCCATCTCGGGGACAGACCCCGTCTGCTACCCCAGTACATCTGCTTTTCCTCCCACTTCTTCCTGCTGCAGGATCTGCCTTGGGCGCAGGAGGAGATGAAGGCATCTGGCTCCCTGCTGATTAGGGGAGCTGCCTTCCCTTGCTCAGTGACCTCCTGCTGGAGATTCTGCAGCCTTGGGATCGGATTCAGGGGAAACCAACTGCTGGACCCTGCAGAGGGGAGACGTTGTGCTGGCCTCCAGTGCGTGAACCCCACACCCATGGAAATCCCAGTCCCCAACCTCAGCTGGGAGCTGAGCTGAAGGCTGCAAAATTGTCCTTTCCAATCAAAGAGAGGAGCTAGCTGCCTGGAAATGCATGGATGTCCCTGGATGAAATGAGGACGCAGCCTTGGTGCTGGGCTGGGAACAAACTCCCCGTTCCAAAAGCCCATAAAGGTTGGATCCAGACTTTGCATGCACCCCACCCACCGAAAGACATTTCTGGACCAAGCTTCACCCGCAGACACCAGTCCCAGTGCTGTGGCCGGGGCTCCCTGGCCGGGATGTGGCGGTTCCAAGGAGCAGGAGGTTGTTTCCATTCTCCCCTGGAGTTATGAGCAGGACAAAGGGTGGCTTCCCAGTGGGGAGAACGGTGCAGTGGCAGCAGGGCTGGCGATGAGCCTGGGCCAGATCTGGGGCTGCTCAGGAAATGAAAGCTGGGGGACGGGCAGGGGCAGGGGATGATTAAGAAGAAGGAGAGAGAGAGACAGAGAGTGGAAGAGAAGAGAGGGAGGGAGGGAGGGAAGGAGATGTGCTGGGCTGTATGTGAGGACCATGGATGAGGCTGGGAGGACCCAGGCCCCTGACCCTGTATTGCTCTCCTGCCCCCACTCCCCCAGCTCTGGCCAGATACTCCCTCCCTCCCCTCCAGCGAGCACTCGGCCAGCTGGCTGGAAAGGGGGAGACGCTGCCACCTCTCCAGAAGGGGGAATAATTTATGGACTTCTCCATAGTAACCACTTCATCACTGGCCAGCTCCCAAGCAGCTTCTCTGCGCTGCCGCAGGACTTGGAGCACCACGGCAACCACGGGGCAGGGTGGAGAACCGGCGGGGCAGAAGGGAGCAAGCCCAGCCTGGAGGATGCTGCCCGCCCCCAGGGAATAGAATCATAGAATCATAGAATCATAGAATATCAGGGTTGGAAGGGACCCCAGAAGGTCATCTAGTCCAACCCCCTGCTCAAAGCAGGACCAATTCCCAGTTAAATCATCCCAGCCAGGGCTTTGTCAAGCCTGACCTTAAAAACCTCTAAGGAAGGAGATTCTACCACCTCCCTAGGTAACGCATTCCAGTGTCTCACCACCCTCTTAGTGAAAAAGTTTTTCCTAATATCCAATCTAAACCTCCCCCATTGCAACTTGAGACCATTACTCCTCGTTCTGTCATCTGCTACCATTGAGAACAGTCTAGAGCCATCCTCTTTGGAACCCCCTTTCAGGTAGTTGAAAGCAGCTATCAAATCCCCCCTCATTCTTCTCTTCCGTAGACTAAACAATCCCAGTTCCCTCAGCCTCTCCTCATAAGTCATGTGCTCCAGACCCCTAATCATTTTTGTTGCCCTTCGCTGGACTCTCTCCAATTTATCCACATCCTTCTTGTAGTGTGGGGCCCAAAACTGGACACAGTACTCCAGATGAGGCCTCACCAGTGTCGAATAGAGGGGAACGATCACATCCCTCGATCTGCTCGCTATGCCCCTACTTATACATCCCAAAATGCCATTGGCCTTCTTGGCAACAAGGGCACACTGTTGACTCATATCCAGCTTCTCGTCCACTGTCACCCCTAGGTCCTTTTCCGCAGAACTGCTGCCTAGCCATTCGGTCCCTAGTCTGTAGCGGTGCATTGGATTCTTCCATCCTAAGTGCAGGACCCTGCACTTATCCTTATTGAACCTCATCAGATTTCTTTTGGCCCAATCCTCCAATTTGTCTAGGTCCTTCTGTATCCTATCCCTCCCCTCCAGCGTATCTACCACTCCTCCCAGTTTAGTATCATCTGCAAATTTGCTGAGAGTGCAATCCACACCATCCTCCAGATCATTTATGAAGATATTGAATAGGGGAGAGTCTCCTCTGTCCAGAGAGCAAGCAGGGGGCTGTGTGCAGCTGGAAGCCACCAAATGCAGCTATAACCAGGGCTGGTTCGAGCGACCACGCCCGTGCCGGCGCGGGGACCACCCGATGGCCTCACGCAATGGCACAGCCACCCCCACCGGGCCCGCACAGGAGTTCCATGGCAGGGCAGGCAGCTGGCGGCTCTGTGGCTGCAGCCCCATCACCCTTCCCACCCTGTGGGCTCCTGGAGCCAGCAAGTGGGAGAGCAGAAAGGGTTCTCCCCCCGGCAGGCGCAGTATGGGGTAGGGGAGCACAGAGATAGGAGTCATCATGGTGAACAGGGCAGCGTGAGAGCGTGCTCTCGGAAGCCAGCCTAGGACAGGCAGAGTTGGGCATGGTGGGGAAGGGGGGGGCACAAGGAGAGACAGTTTGGGCCTGGAGTAGATTCCTCTGTGCAATGTGACGCTGGGCGCATCATCCCTCATGGGGTCCTCTCTGGCCTGACCGGACACGGCTGGGGAGAAAGGCACCTGCTGAGCTTATAGAGCTCCCCCACGGTTCATGCTCCAGCACCTCCCATCCCAGAATCTCAAAGCCCCTTGCACAGGTGGCAGGCAGTGTCATCATCCCCATTCCACAGATGGGGAAACTGAGGCACAGAGCAACACAGACCCACATTTTCAGAAGTTGCAGCTAGTTTTTGGCTGCCCGATCTAACACACTCAGGGCCGGACTGCTGGAGGTACTGCCGGTCCCAGCTTTCCAGAGGCAGCTGCTTGGCCCAGCACCTCTGAAAAGCAGGATCCAGGTGTTACAAATTGGGCACCAAAAGTCGAGCACTGAAATATGTAGCCACTTTTAAAAATCTGCCCTAAGTGACTTGCCCAGTGTGTCAGCGACAGAGAGTGGGTTAGAACCCAGAACTGCTGAGTCCCAGCCCTGGGCCTTATCCAGAAGGTGACCCGTCCTTCCCTGGCCCTGGGGTTCTGTCGTTTCCCCCTCCAGGGCTGGATCTCAGCCGATCCCCAGAGCTGCAGGACAGTATCTCACTCACCCCTTCTCAGGGCACAACGCAGGAGACCCAGCTGACGTGACCCACTCAGTGCTGGGCCAAACAGCTGAGCTCGCAGCTCCCTCCCCTAATGCAGGGTGGGCCAGGTAGCTTTGCTCAGCCCTTGATAAGCTCCTTGGCGGGAATGAGACTCTCAAGTCTCTGTGTCTGGAGATCCCAGCCCCTTCGGGCCAATGCCTGGGATTAAGGGCCCAGTGGTTAAGGGCCATGGTTCTATGTTATTCCTGCTAGGTCACGTGATCCCAGGCATTGGCTGGCTGACGCCAGTGCGGGGCTGACGCCAGCATGTTAAGGCTACAGTTTAAAGGCTGCCTCCTGCAACAGGTGGGGCAGGGGTGTGAGCCCTACAAACAGCACATCCGCCCCCAATGCAGCCAGCCAGAGACCCCATCCGCACTGCCAAGGTAACCATGCTGTGGGCAAGTGGCCAGGCTCCAATATGGCTCCATCCCCTGGTGGAGATGGGATACAATGGGCTTTAACCCTGTCCCCAAATACACTAAAGCCATGAGCAAGGGCTGGGCCCTTCTCAGCAGGGTGGGGGGTGAGTTCCAGGCCTCCTAACTTGGCAGCTGTTTGCCATGCGGATGGGACTAGACTCAGCCTATGACCTAAGTTTGCTGGGTGCAAGCACAGCTGGCACGTATGTGCTGATACGACTGACAGCTCCAGACGGTGCAGGCCTTAGAGCCACGTCCCGCAGACACGCCAGGAAATCAACGCCTGCAGAGACAGCTGAGTGAGCGGAGACCAGCGCTTTGCTCTGTACATCAGCCTGTATCACACTGAGCCACGTCACCCGGCATCGAACCCTGGCAGTGCAAACGCCCCTCCTTGACTGTGCTGTCCCGTCCCATCCCCAGGGCCCCCAGCATGGCACACTCACCTGGCTACCACCTCGTTGTCGACTTTGACAATGCAGTAGGGGTCACTGGTGCCAGACCTGGGGAGGGAAACCAAACAAGCAGGCAGATTAGTATTAAGCAGGGCATTGGTATCGGTGGTGTCCGAGCACCTCCCGCAGGCCTCTGCAGCCCTCCAGGGTCACCAGGGCGAGCGCTGTTTGCAGCTAGGTACAGTGGGTGGCTCTGGTTGGAGGCTGGTGCGCAGGTATAACAGAGCATGGCACAGGCAGCCGGACGCTCTGCCTTGGTGGGGGGGGAGAGGGCTTCCATCACACCCGCTGCTTTCCTTCATCGGGAGGCCTGACCGGGGCGTGGGGTAGCACTCCACTCCCAAGGGAACATCAGGGTTAGGCTGACCTGTGCCCTGGCCCTTTAGGGACGGACGGTCTGCTGGGCTCCATAAGAGGCAATGCACTGCATCAGGACAACTTCCACTGCCCTGGCATGGCCCCAGGGAAAGCACAGCCAGGCAAGCAAAGGCTCCCTTTCCCCACTTCCCATCCCCCAAATCCCCTTCCCCTCCTTCTCCCCCCGCGATGGCTCTGTGTGGCTCTTCACATCCTCTGGTGCCAGGCCCGCCACAGACAGTAACGCTGCCTTCCCCCTTGGGCCTCCATGCCGTGCTGCCAAGGATCACTACGCCGGCTACTGCCAACAGAGCCCTGGGGAATGCACAGTCCATGCCCCCAGGAGCTGGCAATCCAGCAAGGCTGACTGTGGGGAACCTTGGGCGAGCCAAAGGCTGGAGCTAACTGGCAGGTTTCTTTGGAGTCTCGCTCATTGATGTCTGGATCACATGGAACTAAAATTCAAAGTGATCTTGATAAATTGGAGAACTGGGCTACAGATAACAAAATGAAATTCACCAAGGACAAATGGAAGGTGTTACGCTTAGGGAAGAGAAACCAAACGCACAGATACCGAATGGGGGATAACTGGTTTGGCAGTAGCACTGCTGGGAAGGATCTGGGAGTTGTGGTGGATCCCACCCTCAACGTGAGTCAGCAGTGTGATGCTGTTGCAAAAAAAGCAAATGCAATGTGAGGCTGCATTACCAGAGGCGCAGCATGCGAGTCATGGGAGGTGATAGCACCGCTCTGCTGGAATCATAGAATCATAGAATCATAGAATATCAGGGTTGGAAGGGACCCCAGAAGGTCATCTAGTCCAACCCCCTGCTCGAAGCAGGACCAATTCCCAGTTAAATCATCCCAGCCAGGGCTTTGTCAAGCCTGACCTTAAAAACCTCTAAGGAAGAAGATTCTACCACCTCCCTAGGTAACGCATTCCAGTGTTTCACCACCCTCTTAGTGAAAAAGTTTTTCCTAATATCCAATCTAAACCTCCTCCATTGCAACTTGAGACCATTACTCCTCGTTCTGTCATCTGCTACCATTGAGAACAGTCTAGAGCCATCCTCTTTGGAACCCCCTTTCAGGTAGTTGAAAGCAGCTATCAAATCCCCCCTCATTCTTCTCTTCTGCAGACTAAACAATCCCAGATCCCTCAGCCTCTCTTCATAAGTCATGTGCTCTAGACCCCTAATCATTTTTGTTGCCCTTCGCTGGACTCTCTCCAATTTATCCACATCCTTCTTGTAGTGTGGGGCCCAAAACTGGACACAGTACTCCAGATGAGGCCTCACCAGTGTCGAATAGAGGGGAACGATCACGTCCCTCGATCTGCTCGCTATGCCCCTACTTATACATCCCAAAATGCCATTGGCCTTTTTGGCAACAAGGGCACACTGTTGACTCATATCCAGCTTCTCGTCCACTGTCACCCCTAGATCCTTTTCCGCAGAACTGCTGCCTAGCCATTCGGTCCCTAGTCTGTAGCGGTGCATTGGATTCTTCCATCCTAAGTGTAGGACCCTGCACTTATCCTTATTGAACCTCATCAGATTTCTTTTGGCCCAATCCTCCAATTTGTCTAGGTCCTTCTGTATCCTATCCCTCCCCTCCAGCGTATCTACCACTCCTCCCAGTTTAGTATCATCCGCAAATTTGCTGAGAGTGCAATCCACACCATCCTCCAGATCATTTATGAAGATATTGAACAAAACCGGCCCCAGGACCGACCCCTGGGGCACTCCACTTGACACCGGCTGCCAACTAGACATGGAGCCATTGATCACTACCCGTTGAGCCCGACAATCTAGCCAGCTTTCTACCCACCTTATAGTGCATTCATCCAGCCCATACTTCCTTAACTTGCTGACAAGAATACTGTGGGAGACCGTGTCAAAAGCTTTGCTAAAGTCAAGAAACAATACATCCACTGCTTTCCCTTCATCCACAGAACCAGTAATCTCATCATAAAAGGCGATTAGATTAGTCAGGCATGACCTTCCCTTGGTGAATCCATGCTGACTGTTCCTGATCACTTTCCTCTCATGTAAGTGCTTCAGGATTGATTCTTTGAGGACCTGCTCCATGATTTTTCCAGGGACTGAGGTGAGGCTGACTGGCCTGTAGTTCCCAGGATCCTCCTTCTTCCCTTTTTTAAAGATTGGCACTACATTAGCCTTTTTCCAGTCATCCGGGACTTCCCCCGTTCGCCACGAGTTTTCAAAGATAATGGCCAAGGGCTCTGCAATCACAGCCGCCAATTCCTTCAGCACTCTCGGATGCAACTCGTCCGGCCCCATGGACTTGTGCACGTCCAGCTTTTCTAAATAGTCCCTAACCACCTCTATCTCCACAGAGGGCTGGCCATCTCTTCCCCATTCTGTGATGCCCAGCGCAGCAGTCTGGGAGCTGACCTTGTTAGTGAAAACAGAGGCAAAAAAAGCATTGAGTACATTAGCTTTTTCCACATCCTCTGTCACTAGGTTGCCTCCCTCATTCAGTAAGGGGCCCACACTTTCCTTGGCTTTCTTCTTGTTGCCAACATACCTGAAGAAACCCTTCTTGTTACTCTTGACATCTCTTGCTAGCTGCAGCTCCAGGTGCGATTTGGCCCTCCTGATATCTTTCCTACATGCCCGAGCAATATTTTTATACTCTTCCCTGGTCATATGTCCAACCTTCCACTTCTTGTAAGCTTCTTTTTTATGTTTAAGATCCGCTAGGATTTCACCATTAAGCCAAGCTGGTCGCCTGCCATATTTACTATTCTTTCGACTCATCGGGATGGTTTGTCCCTGTAACCTCAACAGGGATTCCTTGAAATACAGCCAGCTCTCCTGGACTCCCTTCCCCTTCATGTTAGTCCCCCAGGGGATCCTGGCCATCTGTTCCCTGAGGGAGTCGAAGTCTGCTTTCCTGAAGTCCAGGGTCCGTATCCTGCTGCTTACCTTTCTTCCCTGCGTCAGGATCCTGAACTCAACCAACTCATGGTCACTGCCTCCCAGATTCCCATCCACTTTTGCTTCCCCCACTAATTCTACCCGGTTTGTGAGCAGCAGGTCAAGAAAAGCGCCCCCCCTAGTTGGCTCCCCTAGCACTTGCGCCAGGAAATTGTCCCCTACGCTTTCCAAAAACTTCCTGGATTGTCTATGCACCGCTGTATTGCTCTCCCAGCAGATATCAGGAAAATTAAAGTCACCCATGAGAATCAGGGCATGCGATCTAGTAGCTTCCGTGGACACTGGGTAGGCCTCAGCGGGAGTACAGTGTCCAATTTTGGTCACCGCTGTATAGACAGGATCAGGGGAGGCAGGTTTGTATAATTTCTGGTGGTGCCCAGAATGGGTCCAAGTCCTGCGTACACCTCCCCCCCCAACACACACACCTGCCTGCCTAAGGCTCTGGGGTGGAGTTTGGGTGCGGGAGGGGTGTGGGCTCTGGGAGGGAGTTTGGGTGCTGGGTGCGGGCTCTGGGCTGGGGTTGGGGTGCAGGAGGGGGTGAGGGGTATGGGATCTGGGAGGGAGTTTGGGTGTGGGGTGCAGGCTCTGGCTTGGGGCAGGGGGTTGGCGTGCAAGAGAGGGTGAGGGGTGCAGCGCTTACCTCAGGCGGCTCCTGAAAGTGACCCGCACACCCCTCCGGCAGCGGTTTCTAGGCGGGTGGGCCAGGGGGTCTCTGCACGCCGCTGCCCGCAGGCACCGCCCCCGCAGCTCCCATTCGCCGCAGTTCCCGACCAATGGGAGCTGCAGAGTCAGTGCTCAGGGCAGGGGCAGTGTGCAGAGACACATACCCCCAGGGCTGCAGGGATGTGCCGCCCGCTTCCGGGAGTGGCTCGGAGTGAGGGCGGGCAGGAAGCTGCCTTAGCCCCGCTGTGCTGCCAGTGGGGGTGGGGGGGGCCAGAGGCCCCTTGAGCCCTTTTAAATCGCCCGGGGGTGGCAGGTGGGGCTGGGAGATGCTCTGGGGGAGGCACGCAGGGGCGGCAGGCGGGGCCGGGGGAGAGACCCGACCCCAAACATTGGTGGAGCCGGGCTTCCAGACCCTGAATATTCCTGGAACATGGGCACCACAGGCCCATATAACTCGCCGCCCCTGGACAGGATGTGGAGAAACTGGAAAAGATCCAGAGGTGAGTGACAAAGATGATCAAAGGGATGGAATGCAGCCTTACGAGCAAAGGCAGAGGGAACTGGGTATGTTCAGTTTGGAAAAGAGGAGATTAGGGGGGACATGACAGCGGACTTCAGATACTGAAAAGGCTGCCATAAAAAAGATGGAGAAAAGTTGTCCTCGCTTGCCACAGAGGGCAGGGCAAGAGGCAATGGATTCAAACTACAGCAGAGCAGATTTAGATTAAATCTCAGGAAAAACTCCCTAACTAACAATGGAACAGACACCTAGGGAGGTTGTGGAAGCTCCTTCCCTGGAGATTTTCAAAAGGAGTCTGGAGCCGTCTGTCTGGGATGGTTTAGACCCAAACACTCCTGCATCTTGGCAGGGGTTAGACTAGACGACCCTTGCGGGCCCTTCTAGCCCTATGGCTCTAGGGCTCCATTCTAAGGAGAAGTGACCAGAGGCATCTGAGCAGAAACTGTGGGTCCGGGGCATATTGGGGTGGGCGGGGGCAGCAGAGAAGAAGGGGCCAAGGCCTGCATGGGGAAGGGTGCCAAAGGAGCATCTCATTCACTTGGGCCAGCGCTCAACAGGTTCCAGTGCAGGTGCTTCCCCAAAGCCTCTGGCCTGCAGACTCGAACAGGAATCCCAGAGGAACTGCTTTCTGCATGGTAGCTGGGCCTGGCTGGGATCAGGACTGGATATAAAAATTTGGATCTAGAAATGGACATAGCTTCGTAGGGGGAGTGAGGGGTTGCAAGGAGGAAGAACGTTTTGGCGGTTAGCCAGTGGTCCCCCATTCCTAATTAATGACAGGTTTCAGAGTAACAGCCGTGTTAGTCTGTATTCGCAAAAAGAAAAGGAGGACTTGTGGCACCTTAGAGACTAACCAATTTATTTGAGCATGAGCTTTCGTGAGCTACAGCTCACTTCATCGGATGCATACTGTGGAAACTGCAGAAGACATTATATACACAGACACCATGAACCAATACCTCCTCCCACCCCACTCTCCTGCTGGTAATAGCTTATCTAAAGTGATCATCAAGATGGGCCATTTCCAGCACAAATCCAGGTTTTCTCACCCTCCGCCCCCCCACAGACAAACTCACTCTCTTGCTGGTAATAGCCCATCCAAAGTGACCACTCTCTTCACACTGTTCAGGAGCTTCTAACAAAGTGGCTGATGCACTCTCACATGAAAGTTTCCCAGAATCAACTGGTTAAAATCGTCCTTGAGATGTGGAAAATATTGTTAGTCTTTATGTACTTGGTAGTATATTTAGAGATGCATGTGTCTTATTAACTCTGTTTTTCCTAGAGCTCCAGGAAGAAATCCCAGCCAGTGTTTCACCCTAGCTGAGATTTGGGGGGCGTGTCATAAATATAAAGGGAAGGGTAAACCCCTTTAAAATCCCTCCTGGCCAGAGGAAATCTCCTCTCACCTGTAAAGGGTTAAGAAGCTAAAGGTAACCTCGCTGGCACCTGACCAAAATGACCAATGAGGAGACAAGATACTTTCAAAAGCTGGGAGGAGGGAGAGAAACAAAGGGTCTGTGTGTCTGTCTATATTCTGTCTTTGCCGGGGATAGACCAGGAATGAAGCCTTAGAACTTTTAGTAAGTAATCTAGCTAGGTACGTGTTAGATTATGATTTCTTTAAATGGCTGAGAAAAGAATTGTGCTGAATAGAATAACTATTTCTGTCTGTGTATCTTTTTTGTAACTTAAGGTTTTTGCCTAGAGGGGTTCTCTATGTTTTGAATCTAATTACCCTGTAAGGTATTTACCATCCTGATTTTACAGGGGGGATTTTTTTTTTATTTCTATTTACTTCTATTTCTATTAAAAGTCTTTTTGTAAGAAAACTGAATGCTTTTTCACTGTTCTCAGATCCAAGGGTTTGGGTCTGTGGTCACCTATGCAAATTGGTGAGGCTTTTTATCCAACATTTCCCTGGAAAGGGGGGGTGCAAGTGTTGGGAGGATTGTTCATCGTCCTTAAGATCCAAGGGTCTGGGTCTGTAGTCACCTAGGCAAATTGGTGAGGCTTTTTACCAAACCTTGTCCAGGAAGTGGGGTGCAAGGTTTTGGGAAGTATTTTGGGGGGAAAGATGTGTCCAAACAGCTCTTCCCCAGTAACCAGTATTTGTTTGGTGGTGGTAGCGGCCAATCCAAGGACAAAAGGGTGGAATATTTTGTACCTTGGGGAAGTTTTGACCTAAGCTGGTAAAGATAAGCTTAAGAGGTTTTTCATGCAGGTCCCCACATCTGTACCCTAGAGTTCAGAGTGGGGGAGGAACCCATTATTACCTATTACCAGCAAGAGAGCGAGTTTGTCTGTGGGGGGGCGGAGGGTGAGAAAACCTGGATTTGTGCTGGAAATGGCCCATCTTGATGATCACTTTAGATAAGCTATTACCAGCAGGAGAGTGGGGTGGGAGGAGGTATTGGTTCATGGTGTCTGTGTATATAATAATGTCTTCTGCAATTTCCACAGTATGCATCCGATGAAGTGAGCTGTAGCTCACGAAAGCTCATGCTCAAATAAATTGGTTAGTCTCTAAGGTGCCACAAGTACTCCTTTTCTTTATTCCTAATTAAGACACTCCCTGGAAAATCAGGTAGGGCAAGGCCCTGAGACACACTGGGGAGTCACTGCTCTGCCCTGACGGCCCTCAGTTGCTCAGGTTTGGCTTCAGCCCCGGGTGGCAGGGCTCAGGGCCCCAGGCTTTAAGCCCCATGCAGCGGGGCTTTGGCTGTCTGCCCTGAGCCACAGCAAGTCTAGCACTGGCCCTGCTTGGAGGACCCCCTGAAACCAGCTCACGGCCTCCCAGGGGACCCCAGACCCCGGCTCTAACCCCAGCCTGGTCAGGGAATACACAGCAGCAGCCAGAGAAAGCTCCTATAAAGTCAGCATAGCTCCATTAACCTCGTGGGACTCGCTGGCTGAGATCTAACCCAAGGGGTTAGATTTGTTCATATATTCTTGACAGTTGGTTTCTTTCACACAACTTCCCTCTGCACTGATCAGAGATAAGAAGGGACTTTATCTCTCTCAGGATTCGTCTTTTCAGTGAGTTTCAAAATTCCACAAAAGGAGAAAATAAGCAGCATTGGGACAACTGGCCTCAGTTAGGAGGTGAATTGTAGTCAGTGAGGAACTTGCCTGACAAGGCAATGTAAGGCTACCGATGGACCGGCTCACTTACTAAACCGAAGCTGCCATGTTTTCCGCGTTGCACAATCAAACTCAGAATTTGTACAGATTTCTGACAGTTGATTTCATTATAACTCACTCCCCTTAACTCTGACCCATGAGTCTTTCTTGTATGTGTGGAAGTTGGCTTGTTTTCATCCTAATGTTATTTCAAAGCTGTTTAATGTTAATGTACAATGCAACTAAGGTGTGAATTTTTAACAGAGGGGTTGTGATGGAGTCTCCATTACTGGCAATTGTTAAATAAAGACTGAGGTTTTTCTAAAAGATCTGCTCTAGTTCAAACAGAAATTATTGTGGGGAAGTTCTATGGCCTGTGTCATATGCAAGGTCAAACTAGATGAGCACAGTGGTGCCTTCTGCCTTTTGAATCTATGGGTCTGTGAAATATAGGGCATGATCCTGCAATAATCCATGTGTGGGAATATCCCTGCAACTCTGGGGAGCCCCTTGACTTTAGTGGGACTGACTCATGGAGTTGCCAGATCTCATTATTTTATCACCAGTCTCATGACATTGGGTTTTTTTTCTGGAAATCCGCAGTTCCCAGAGCCAGGTGATTGGGGACACTCAGCTTTCTTTTTTAAAGTGGTACTTTTCTAGCTCAGGAGCAGGGGGTTGGACTAGATGAGCTCCTGAGGTCTCTTCCAACCCTAATCTTCTATGATAGAAGAGCTGGGGACATAGCACTGTAGGTTGAGGGGATCCAGCTATGGAATGAACTTCTGGAAATCGGGCAAATCTGGAGTCTCACCATTTTTAGGAAAAGCTGCAAATCCTTCTTTTTTAAAGAGACCTTTCCCCCTTAAGAATGAAACTCACAACATTGACTCCCTTTCTATCCAAAAACCTGCCACCACTGGCCCTCTCACCAAGCATCCACAGGATCAGTGCTACAGCCCCAGCTTTGGAACAGTCTCTAGGAGGAACCTCTCGCCGTGCCAGACCCCAAAGGGGCTCGCTCATCCTCCTGGGTAGGCCACGCGACCTCACTGTCTCCTTTGACTGAATCTCTGGGGCTCAGCACGCCAGGAGCTCTGTTCAGCAAGTCCAGCTGAGAGAGAGACTTGTCCACTCTGCAGGGATGAATGCACCTCACCAAACGTTTGCAAGGACAGTGCTGTCCCAACAGGCGGGTTTATTACTCAGCTGGAACCCAGCCTAGGCAGGCCTTAGATTAGCACAGCATAGCCCATTCCGGTTAGCGCACAGCTGCAGTGAACCCCATTGGTCAAGCTCTGTGTCTCTCTCGGTCTGATCTGTCAGTTCCCAGGCAAGAGAGTCCCCACCTTCCTCCAGCAGCCATCTCTTATCCCCCTACCTCATGCCTTCCCAGGCCTTTGTTGTCGAGCTGGGGTCTTTGCTCAGCTTCCTGGTGGAGAGGTGGGGAAATGCGTCCCCCTCTGGGTTGTGGATTAGTAGGTGTCAGTGTCCTGGTGACTGGCTTTTCCATTGTCTTCTCAAGGCCTCTGCCAGTCGTTTTTTCTTTTAATGGCCCATTCAGGCTCAGACAGCCAGGCGCCATTCATACCTATGGCCTTGTCTACACTACACAGTTCTGTTGACAAAAGGCAGCTTTCATCGACAAACCAGTGGAGGTGTATGCACTACAATGCCCCTCCTGCCCATGTAACTCCCCTGCTGCGCCAATGTAATAAAACCACCTCGACAAGAAGCACAGAGCTTTTTGTGACAACGTTAGAGAGATGCAGTGTTAGTGTGCTTGGTTATGTCACCCTAAGTGACCTCCAGGCAGTGTCCCAAAATGCCCATCATGACCGCTCTGGTCAGCAGTTTCTACTCTGCTGCCCTTCAGCCAGGTACACAGGCATGTGCTCCTCCCCCTTAAAAGCTCGGGGAATTTTTGAAATTCCTCTTCATGGTTGCTTGGCCTGGACATTGCATCTTCCCAGCTGACCATGCCGGCTTTCCACAGCAAACGCACTCCTGCCTGGAGTACACCAGAGTTGCTGTGTCTGTGGGGAGAGGACGCTGTGCAGTAGCAGCTGATCCTGCCCTAGGATCTTTGACACCTACAAGCAGATTGCTCATGGCATGGATGAGAAGGGGCATGACCAGGACGCAGCTGGGCTGTGCCAAGATAAAGGAGCTGAGGCAGGTGTACCAGGAGGCAAGGGAGGCCAACTGTCTCTCTGGTGTGGCACCGAAAACATGCAGCTTCTACAAGGAGCTGTAACCACCCTTGGCGGCGACCCCACCTGCACCGCCAAGGGCCCCACAGATACTTCAGGGAGACTGGAGACAGCAGCCAGTGGAGTCAACCCCGAGGATGAAGTGGTGGACGAGGAGGTCCAGTTGGAGGAGGACGTGCAACAGGCAACCGGCTCGTCCGGTGGCACAGCGAGCCAGGACCTCTTTTTGACTCCGGAGAGGTCTAGCCAGTCCCAGCAGTCCAGCTCTGGTGTGCCTGAAGCAGGAGAGGGAGCTCCAGTAAGTACTCATTTTTCTTTGATAGTGCATGATTTACATGAGGTAGAGGTGTTCTTTTTCTTTTTTCTTAGTGCACGTGGGAGAAGAGATTGAAATTAACACTAGGTACTATTTGCATCTCCTTCATATTCCCCGGTGCAGTTATGAAGTGGGGGCTCTGCAATCCTCTGCCAAAGGTTCCTGCTGTTTCTTCCCCCATTGTAGGAAACTTTGCCATGCCAATTGTGAATCACTTGTACAGGAACCAAAGCAGGACATGGGCAAGCAGCTTTCCTTATCCTCAGTAGTGTGATTTCAACTTTCCCCGCCTCTGGAAAATGGTGCCAGTATTCAGAATAGTGTCCCCAGGTGTGTGTACTGATCCCCTTCTGAAACCACCCAGACCCTGTCTCATCTTGCACCCCTCGCCCCAGGCTGAACTCGCCATGTTTAGTGCTCTGGCTGTGCTGTGTGCTGGCCAAAGGAAAGTGAGAAAGAGGTGTGTGTAACTTTTATGATTCAATACTGAGTGAACACACAATACTGACTCTGTGTGTTTGTTTCTTTTACTTCTGCAGATGTTCCCTTGAGGGCCAGCTCCTACGCACTGATGGAGTGCCTCCCTCAGATAAGGAGGTGAACGAGGAGCAGTAAGGAGGACATGTTTTGGGAATTTCTGCAATCATCAGATTAGGCTGATAGTGAGCACAGAGCATCGAGAGACACAATAAACTACAAATGGATAGCCAGGAGAGGAGACAGGGCCAGGAGAGGAGACAGGGTCAGGAGCAGATAATAAAGCTCATGGAGGACCAAACAGGGATACTGAGGTCCCTGACTGTGCTGCAGGGGGAACATATGCGTGTTCAACCCCACCCCCCAGCCCCCTGCTTGAAATCCATACAGAACTGCTTTCCTTGCCCTCCCCAAACTCCCCATACACATTCCTCTCACATCCCAAGCCTCTTGCACTCCACCCCAGGGACATTTGTTTAATAAAAATTGAGTCTTACAAAAACTGTGATTCTTTATTGGTGACCTACACAGGGTAGTGGCAACAGAAAGTCAAACACAGTGGCAGACTACCTGGCTCAATTCATTACAGAAAGACACATTACTGGGGCTCATTGTCAAAATGCTGTTTCAAAGCCTCCCTGACTTAAATAGTCCCCTCCCACCCTCCACCCCACTTAGCCCCTCTGATAGCCCTAGTGTTTGGCTACTCAAAGTCAGCCACCATGCAATCCACCCCCATGCTCCACCCCTGGGGAAACTTTTTGCTCTTGGCTTCACAAATGTTATGCAGAGCACAGCAGGCTGCTATGAACATGAGAGGTCTAACCTGCGAAAAAGGCAGTGAACCTTTAATCTGCCGAACACACATTCTATGGGCATTCGGCACCTGCTTAGACTATTGTTGAAGTGCTCCTTGCTGCTGTCCAGGTTTCTGGTGTAAGGTGTCATGAGCCATGGGAGTAAGGGGTAGGCTATGGATCTCCCAGGATCATTATGGGCATTTCAATATCCCACATTGGAATCTTTTGCTCTGGAAAGAAAGTCCCTGTATGTAGCCTTTTGTACAGGCCAGTGTTCCTGAAGATATGTGCGTCATGCACCTTCCCTGACTACCCCGCATTGATGTCAGTGAAATGACCCCGGTGATCCGCAAGCACCTGTAATACCATAGAGAAGTACCCCTTTCTGTTGATGTACTCTGTCACAAGACCGCCTGGGGGTCAAAATTGGGATATGCATGCCATCTATTGCCCTGATTCAGTTAGGGAATTCCATTGCTGCAAAGCCATCCTCTTTCACACATATTTCCAAGAGTCACAGTCCTTCGTAGCAGAAGGCGATTAATGGCCCTGCACACTTGCAGGAATGCAAGCCCCAGGGTGGACTTCCCCAACTCCAAACTGATTCGCAACTGACCGGTAGCAGTCTGGAGTTGCCAGCTTCCACACAGTGATCACCACTTATTTTTCCACTGTTGGGGCAACTCTCATTTTGGTTTCCTTGTGCCCTGGGTGGGGAAAGGGGTAGCGAGCTCCGCACACAGTTCAAGGAAGTGGCTTCGCGCAGAGGAGAGTTCTGCAGCCACTGCTCGTCGTCCCAGACGTGCCTCACGATCTGATGCCACCACCCAGTGCCGTTTCCCGAGCCCAGTAGTGACGGTTCGCTGTGCGTAGCTGTTCTGTGAATGCCAACATCAATCTTGAATTGTTTCTTTCCATGGCACACAGGAGGGAAAGCACCATGGATTCCTGTTCGGAGTCACAGCTCATGAAATACTGCAGGATTAGCCATGTTGTGTTCATAACACTCATGACAAGACTGGAGCGTAGTGCAGGATCCATGCTTTTAGGAAGAGATGGCGGGCATAAAGTTCACAGGGGCACAGGGCCGGCCCACAACATTTTGGAACCTGAGGCGGGGAGCTCAAATGACGCCCCCCATGCCCCCTTGCTTGGGCCAAAACTTTGAAAGGTCTCAATTCTGCCTTCTTCCTGTTCTACTCCTCTCATGGTGCTGCTCTATTCCTACCCCAATGAAGGAGAATTAACAACTTAAAATGCCTTGTTCAAAAATTTTAAGTAACACTTAACTTTCAAACGCCTGAACAGCAAATGTAACTTTTCTTGTCTGCATAGTAAACACGGGCATTTTTATCTGTGTGAATACTCAAAGTGGTGCTTTCCGTGCCTTCTTGGGAGCAAAGTTTGAACTGCTTCCAGAAGGTCCACAGTCTGGGCCAGCTCATGCTCTGTTGAGATGGTTGCAAGGCCGACCAGCCTCTCCTGTGTCATTGTGGAGCGTAGATGTGTTTTTATTAACTTCAGCTAGGAGAAGCTGCGTTCTCCACCTGCAATTGTTACAGGAAGTGTTAGACGTATGCGCAGAGCAACAAAAGCATTTGGAAAGAGGGTGGTCATCTTATTTGTGCACATATATTCCAGAACAGCCTTTGGAGTTGATTCTGCTGAAATGTATCTTGAAAGGGCTTTCAGTTCATCACCTAAATCACTCGTATCAATATCACGCATGTCATCATGTGTCAACACTGTCTCTAGTGCCCTGCATTGCTGGTGTAGGTCTTCTTCAGGTATCGTGAGGAGTTTGCGAATATCCTACAACATCCCAAATATACTGCTGTGTTCCTTGAGCCGCATGAAACGTTCTTCAACTGACTGTATTGCACAATCTAGCACCTGGTTAAAGAATTCAACTTTGAATTGTTGTTTGGGGTCTCTTATGGGATTATCCCCCGCCTCATAATCAAAATCTTTTCTTCTTCGGTGACTCTTGTATTCTTGAATGGGTGGGAAATAGCTTCAGTGTGAAGTTCCTCTGCCAACTTCTATGCACTCTTCAGAACATTTTGAAATCCCTCATCTGAGCGGTAAGACTGTAGGTCTGACTTTGCTTGGTCCAGTTGTTCCATTGCTCCAGATATATCAAGGTCAACACCTTGGAGTCTCTTGCTTTCAACATTTATTTCAAACAGTATGTCATGCCACAGCACTATGCCACACAGAAATGTGAAGTTATGTATGTTTCTGGTGATTCCATTTCCCCCTGCCACTGTTCTCCCACGAACAGTTCCTGTCACAGCATTATCCTCCATAATGGCAACTATGGCATCATCTATCTTCCCAATTTGGTGTTTGATAGGCTTTATCGCCTCCACTCGACTTTCCCATCGTGTGGCACTCAGTGGTTTCAGTGTCAGAGAGGATGTTCCCAGATATTGCTTCAAAATTTGCCATCGATGAGTTGATGCAGAGAAAAATACATAGATGTTTTGAATTACATTAAAAAATTCAGCAGCCTCACGAGAAGCTGATGCTGCATCACTGACCACCAAGTTCAATGAATGAGAACCTGCACGGGACAAAAAAAGCTCGAGGGTTTAACTCTCGGATCCGTGTCTGTGCTCCTCTGTTCTTTCCTCTCAGGTTGGCACCATTATCGTAGCCCTGACCTCTCATGTCAGCTATCGCTATTCCCGTATCTTCCAGCTTTTTAAGAAGCACATTTGTCATACCTGCTTCTGTAGTACGATCAATGTCAATAAATTCTAGAAAATGCTCTCTGACAGTCACCATTGCAGGGACATTTTCACTCGGTTCTGTTGTTGTTACAAAGTGCACCATTAAAGTCATTTGTTCCATATGGCTGATGTCAGGTGTGCAGTCCAGAATAACAGAGTAATCCCTTGCTGACTTCAGATCTGCCACAATCTTCTGTTTGACTTTTGTTGCCAGTAACTGTCTGATCTCATTTTGAATGGTTTTTCCAAGGCAGTGGTGTGTGTACATTTCTTGGGTGGTGGCTCTTCTTAGATGCTCCTGGAGTACAGCATCAAACTCAGCCATCAGCTCCACAATTTTAAGGAAGTTTCCATTGTTTGGCACATACAGCTGATCTGAAGTGCCATGCAGTGCTAGGTTTTGGGTCGCAAGCATTCTCACAATACAATGAGCCTTTTCAGAACATTTTGCCAGTAAAGAGACTCAGATGCAATCGTCTCTTGATGCTGATCATCTGTGGTGGCCTTTAACCTTAGTCTCATCTCAAGCTCTTTCCACCTATGGAATACTCTCTGGTGATTTGCTGCCTTCTCATGGCATGCTAGATTTCTAGCCAGATTTTTCCAGTCCTTTGTTCCTGTAGAACCCAATGTGGCTGGAACATTAGACTGGAAGCGTTGGCAACAAAACCAGTATGCAGCATTCTGGGTTTTTGAGTACATAAGCCATGGCCTCTCCACTTTGTCACCATTGGGGATTTCACGCCAGTAATGTGTTGGATGGAAACTTCTATTTTCATTGTCTTTGGGGAACATGAAGTTTTTCACTTGCTGTGGCCCACGCAGTACAAGCAAGTCCCTCAGGCTACTGCTCAAGTGGGTCCAGAGTCCTGGATCCTCTAGACTTAAGGAACTAAACTCAGCAGCAGCTGTTTCTTGCAGCTCCACCACACCCTTCTCTGATCTATCCTTTTCTTCAGGAATGTGCATGGCTACATCCATTTGAGATGGAGATACGGATGCTGCAGTAGCTGCCAGGTCACCTGCACTCTGACTGACTGGAAGATCAGGCATCTCCTCACCACTCACATCCTCACTGGGGCCGGAAGGCTCACCAGGAACATTTGTGTCTATGTATCTCAGGAGAGCTCCTTCCTGCTTAGATAGAAAAGCTTCCTTTGCTTGCTTGCTTTTTCTGAATGCTGCCCCAGAGGGGCGTTTTCTTCTTTCACTCATGGCTGCTGTTCTGGGCCAGCGATAGTGGCTCTCAACACTCAGTTGAAGGGGACAAATAAGCAGGCTGGTAGCAGGACCTGAGTGAGGGAAGATGTCAGCATCTTAAGGGCCTAACTGGCTTCTACTACTTCAGTTGGCTGCCTGTTCTCCTCAAGTGGGTTCAGGGAAGCAGCAGGAAAGAGGAAGCTCCCTGAGAAGCTGGGGTTAATCAGTCCAGGCCCTGGGGGGCTAGAGAGGTACATAAGAGGCTCATCCTCCTCTCTCCCCTTGCAGCTCCTGCTGCTTTCTGTGATTCCCTCTCCCCTTTTCTCCGGCCTGCCTGTTCTGTCTCTTGTGCCCTCCTCCCTCCAGCCCAGCACTCCCCCATCTCTGTGCATCTCGCGCAGAGAGAATCCAGAGGCACCAGCAGCAGACACCATTTTCTACACTCGGGGTCCTAGTGGCGCCCACCCCCCGCACAAGTCTGGCACCTGAGGCGGCTGCCTCAGTTCGCCTCAGGGTAAGGCCAGCCCTGCAGGGGCAGTTGAAAAACAGCACAAAACACAGTCGGAAGCCCTTGGAATTACGGTATGGAAGAAAACTGCATCGTGGGGGTGGTGACCCCGTCCCAGGAGGCACTGTGATCCGTTCCCAGTGTGCCCAGCGGGAGAAGGTGGAGATTTGCACAGTCCGATAGCTACCCATGGCACACTGCTCTCCCTGTTGGTGCTAGAGCACCAACACAAGGAGCGTTGTGTGAACATGCACAAACCATGCAATCACAGTGGTTTACGATCGTCACTGTAACTTAAGTCGGCTTAACTCTGCAGTGCAGGGATGGCTTCAGTCTCTGCAGTGCAGGGATGGCTTCAGTCTCTGCAGTGCAGGGATGGCTTCAGTCTCTGCAGTGCAGGGATGGCTTCAGATGGCTTCAGGGCTTGTTTACACTCAGAATGCTACCGCAGCACAGCTGCTCTGCGGCAGCGCTTCCCTGAAGACACTCCCTCTGGCGACACGAGGGATTCTCCCCTCGGTGTAGGTAATCCACCTCCCCGAGAGCTGGCAGCTGAGTCAACGGAAGAATTCTTCCACCATAGAATCCTAGAAGATTAGGGTTGGAGGAGACCTCAGGAGGTCACCTAGTCCAACCCCCTGCTCGAAGCAGGACCAATCCCCAACTAAATCATCCCAGCCAGGGCTTTGTCACTGTCTACATAGGAACTTAGGTTGGCTTAACTATGCTGCTCAGGGGTGTGGATTTTTCTCACCCCACAGCGACATAGTTTCTAGTGTAGACCAGGCTTTAGCATGCTGTGAGAACAAATAGTCCTCCTCCACTCCCTGCCAGGTAGCCATGGAAAATATAGGGGAAATCGAGGCACACCTGGGGTCATAAAAATATTACAGAAGATTCACAATTTATCACGCCCTTTTACCCAATAAATCTCCAACACTGACCCCCCTTTCTGCCCTCAAACCCCAATACTGATATTCCTTCCTAACAAGCCCCTACCAATGAACCAACAAAAACTTTGAAACAAGTCAACCTAACACACCCAAACGTTCAGATACTGTGGTGACGGGCCGCAGGATAAAACCCTAAAGGTTTGTCTGCACTGTGGGGACTGCAGCTACGCCGCGCTTAGCCCCTAGTGCAGACGCAGCCTCCGGTGACAGAAGGGGTTTTCCATGGCTGTAGGAATACTGCCTCCCCGAGTGGGGGGAGCATTCTTCTGTTGACCCGGCTGTGGCTACACTGAGGGTTAGGTTGGCATAGCTGCATTGCTTGGGATTTCACACCCCTGAGCAACATAGCTAGGGGCTTTTCTCTACTTGAATTGCTATAGTGACACAGCTGCAGCACTTCAGGGTAGACACGACCTGTGCCCACAGAAGGGCTTCTCCCTTTGGCACAAGGAATCCACCTCCCCGAGAGGTGGTACCTAGATTGACGGAATTATTTCACTGTCCTAGCACTGTATACATGGGGACTTAGGGCATCTTACCTACAGTGCTCAGATGGATTTTTCACACCTCTGAGCAACATAGCTGAGTGGACCTAATTTTCCAGTGCCAACCGGCCCTATGTCAACCTTAAGTGTAGACCAGGCCTCAGATAGACAGGTAGGTTTTGTAAATGTCATGTGCTAATTCTCTTCTCACACCAGTTTCACTGCATAGCCCCTGGTTCCCCACTGCCCTCCCCTTAGCCAGGTATCTGGAACCATGCAAACTGTGGGTGTGCTGCACAGTATGGTCAGCTCCACGCTTTCAAAAATCATGAGAATAAGCAAACAACCCCCCCTTACATTTTTGGGGATGGTTCATAGAATCATAGAATATCAGGGTTGGAAGGGACCTCAGGAGGTATCTAGTCCAACCCCCTGCCCAGAGCAGGACCAATCCCCAATTAAATCTAAGTTCTAAGTTGCTTTGTGCTTCTGAGCTGCTAGGTTGCGCTGTCACTATGTTGACAAGCTTTTTTCCACTACTGTCAGGGTTCCTTCCCCACTCTGAACTCTAGGGTACAGATGTGGGGACCCGCATGAAAGACCCCCTAAACTTATTCTTACCAGCTTAGGTTAAAAACTTCCCCAAGGTACAAACTTTGCCTTGGCCTTGAACCCTATGCTGCCACCACCAAGCGTCTTACACAAAGACCAGGGAAAGAGCTCACTTGGAGACGTCTTCCCGCAAAATATCCCCCCAAGCCCTACACACCCTTCCAGGGGAGGCTTGAGAATAGTATCCTCACCAATTGGTTACAAAATCATCAAAGACCCAAACCCCTGGATCTTGGAACAATGGAAAAATCAGTCAGGTTCTTAAAAGAAGGATTTTATTGAAGAAAAAGAAAGGTAAAAGAATCACCTCTGTAAAATCAGGAAGGAAAATACTTTACAGGTTATTCAGACTCAAAACACAGAGGATCCCCCTCTGGGCAAAACCTTAAAGTTACAGAATAAACCTCCCTCTTAACACAGGGAAAATTCACATAAAACAAAAGGTAAACTAATCCGCCTTGCCTGGCTTACCTAGACTGGTTGCAATATTGGAGACTTGGATTGGGATGGGTTGGAAAAGATGGATTTCTGTCTGGCCTCTCTCAGCCCCAAGAGAGAACCACCACGTAAACAAAGAGCACAAACAAAAGCCTTCTCCCCCTCCAAGATTTGAAAGTATCTTGTCCCCTTATTGGTCCTTTGGGTCAGGTGCCAGCCAGGTTAGCTCAGCTTCTTAACCCTTTCCAGGTAACAGGAGGTTGCCTCTGGCCAGGAGGGATTTTATAGCCCTGTACACAGACAGGTGCTTACCCTGCCCTGTGTAGTTATGACACCTACCATGAAGGATAGAAACTGATTTTCCTTTTTAAATGAAAGTGTCTTCTTACATGACTCCAGAAGCTGGGGCTTGAAGACCCCCGCCAAATCCAAAAACATCAAGTATCGTGAGAATTGACAAAATCAAAATGGCTCCCAAATCCAAATGATGGACTTTGTACCCACTCTGCTGACTTCCCACTGGTGTTAACACCCACTAGGAAATGGGGAATCGGGCTCTCAGACTGCAGGATGTAGCGCCCAATTTACAAGAGTGTACACAAGAGGGGAATAAGTCCACTGTTGGTTAGCAGCCTAAGAGCTGGGCTACATTAGACAATTAGATTGCCCCAGCTATGTCGCTATGGGGTGTGAAAATTCCACACCCTTGAGTGACACAGTTAAGCTGACCTACGTCCCTGTGTAGATAGCACTAGGTTGATGGAAGAATTCTTCCATTGATCTAGCTGCGACCTCTTGGGAAGGTGGATTTACTATCAGGACGGGAGAACCCCTCCTGTTGGTGCAGGTACTGTCTACATCGAAGCACTTACAGCCGTGCAGTTGTGCCACTCTCGCCTTTCAAGTGTGTAGATGGAGAGATATGACCTGGGAGCATGTTTACCCCGATTTACGTGGGAATAAATGGCCAAGCAAAGGACAGGCAGTGGACAATGGGACCTGCAGATTTTGGAATACAAAGAATAGTCAGTGCAATTGATAGTGAGATCGAGACAAGGGAGCCTGCCCATTCTCCCAGTCCTAAACTGCAGCTTCAGAAACAGGGGAGACCATTTGGGGAGTTAGCACACAGACCTAGCTGGGCTTTAATCAGTGCAGAAACTGCTTGGTGAAAAGTGCTCATGCACCAAAGACCTAATGTACCCCAACGGAGCTGCATCACCTCGGTGCCACAGTGGCCTTGAGACTTCATGCCAAAACCCAGGTCAGAAGGAGTTTCTCCAGCTCGACAATGGCAAGTGTCAGGGTGCTCTGCTTCGGGGTATCCGGAGAAATGTGACTAGTGCGTGTGGCATTGTACATCTCTCTGCTGCCACCCCGCCAAGGAGCACGCACACGCCAAGCTTTGGACAAGTCATTCAGTCATACTTGCAGCCTCCATTTGATGTAGGGCAGTCTCTTTACCTCTCTTTTACATATGGGGAAACTGAGGCACAGAGAGGGGCAGTGACATGAGCAGAATGACCCAGTAGCCATGCTGGGAATAGAACCCAGCTCCCAGCCTCCCCATTCTAATTACTAGACATCACTGCCTCGTGTCAACATCATCCCAGCAACATCTGCACACCAAAGATGTAACATGGGAGCCAAGCATTGGGCAGACACCTGGGGAAGCAACCCGTCTCCTGCTCTGCCTCTGGGCAGGGATCCGAGAGCACCACTGCCACTCTGCGATGTATCACCGTGCTGACGCCTGCCAGCTGCAATCCCATTATTTATTGATCGATATCAATCAGAATGGATAAGTGAGAACAGTAACTCGAGCTCAGGATGGAGACTGCTGGACCAAGTCATATTTTCCCTTCCCCACACCCAGCCCAGCTCCAGAGCTAAAATCGAGCAGCAGGAGGCAGTGGCCTCCCATCAGTGGAAGTGACACACGCCTACAGATGGGACCCGCTGCCAGCTGCGGATCTGGGTTTGGTACGCGCTGCCGTGCAGGTCGCGGGGTCAGGGTCACCCCCGTAGTAACTCAGGCAATTTGCAAAATTCAAATAGGGGTTCAAATTTCAACCTTCAGATTTGGAAGAGTGATTCTGACCCAGGCCAAAATTAACCAAGCGACAGGAGAGTGCGAAAGAGCAAGCCCAGAATTCTTATTTGGACATGCATCTGGTCGCCTCCATCCTGGACTTGTTCCTGCCCATTTCCTCCTCTCCTCCCTGGGAGGCAGCCTGGGGGTCCCCCAGGCCACACTGCATGAAGGGGGCGTCTTGAGCCAATAGGCTGGCTCGCCACAAGCGAACATCTACTCCTGCTAGCCAGGAGCCCCCCCACTACCCTCCGCGCCCCCAGGCACGGGGCAGCAATCGCTGAGTGCCTCAGTTCACGGGACTGCAGCTGGAGTGACCTGCCTGGAAATGGAGTCCAGGCATCAGGCAGGCGCTTCCCGGGAGCGGCGAGAGCTACTCTGCACCCCAGGCACGCCTCTTTGGGGCCAAATGCCTCACCAGCAACACGGGGCCGGCCGGGGAGCGGCACCTGGGGGTTGCTCCAACACCGGCCCCTGCCTCCGCCAGCCCCGCCCTGAGCTCTGGGCGAGCTGGGACCCAGCGGAGCGCCCCTGCGGACGGGACATCACACAACGAGCCCGGGAATCCAACTCACACATCCTTGGCAGGCAGGCTCCTTCCTTCCACCACTCTGAAATGCAGGGACGTGTTCCGGGCCATCCCCAGCCCAGCGAGGGTCACCCCACACCGGGCTCTGTTCTCAGCGGCGGGGCTGATCGCCCCTGGGAACCATCGGCTCGCCCAGCCTCCGCGGCGGCGGACGCCTCGGACCCGGGGTCTCACTGGTCTCCGCGCTGCGGGAGTTTGGCGGGGCTCTGTGCCTTGGGGCGCCCTGCTCCTGCCTTTGTTCTGGCTTCTGCCTGGCTCTGATCAGCGCAGCAGCTGGTTTAGACAAAAATCAAGTCTCGCGTAGAAACGCGTCTTGCCATCGCAACGCCCGGCAGGTGAAACCGACCAGCCAGTGCCAAAGCCTCCGGTCGCTGTGTCAGGCTCGCTTCAGAGCTCGCACGCTGCTTCCCTGTGCATGCCCGGCATGCAAGCAGGCTGCCTGGCTTGGCTCTGCTGCCCTCCCTCCTCTTCCCCGCGCTGGTAGCGGCAAGCCGCGGGAGCTGCTGCTTGAGGAGAAGAAAAGCTCTGGCCGCGGCAGAATCGTGTCTGCAGCCACAGGTTGCTCGGGGAGAGCTGCACCCCCGAAGCAGGCGGAAGCCAGCAAGTGGAGCTCCCCTGCCTCCTAGCGGCAGCGAGGGGGAAATGCTCCCTTCCCAGCCACAGGGGGAGCAGAGCGGGGGCAGCTGTCCCCTTCTGCACCCTCCTGTGTTAGCTTCAGTGAATTCACACGCGCTTCAAGCTGCCTCAGCCAGCAGCAGCCTGCAAACGCGCCTCTTCCCTGGCAAGTGTCGGAGGCTCACAGAGTGGGCTTGGCTCACTACACAGCATCAAGGCTCCTATTCCAAAGGCTGGGGAATCACCCAGGTTTAAAATGACAGGGCCAGGTTGGTAGCAGGACTGCACACCTCCATCTCTCTGCCCACTCACTCGCCCCACTCCCAGCCTGCAGTTTGCATTGGGACTGCGCTTGCCATCACACCAGCATTTTGCCTGGGTGCTGGCAGCCAGCAGAGAGTTTGAGACATGCTGGCACTGTACTGATTACCCTTGAAGGGATTAACAAAATCCCAAATGCCACCCCAGCCTGGAACAGCAGAACACTCATTAGCTCTTCCCATCCCCTCTTGGGTTTCACTGGGCACTGCCTAACTCCATGCCACTTCATCTCACTTTCCCCCCAGGGATCTCAAGCTGCTTTATAAACTCTAAAAAAGCCCCACAGCCCCTCTGTGCAGTATCAGTATCCTGGATTTATCCGATGGGGAAACTGAGGCACAGGACGAGGCCATGACTTACCCAAGGTCACCCGCCAGAGCGGGGAACAGAACCCAGGTCCCCAGCTCAGACCTTATTCAAAAACTATCCTCTCTGCAAGAAAAAGGGGCCAGTTTCTGCCCTTGGTTACACTGGAGTCATCCCAGCAAAGCTCTTCCTGCGTTAACAAGGAGTTGCTGAGGACGGAATTTGGTCCAGGAGGGAGGAAGCCCACGTCTGTTTACTAAAGAATACGGCTACGCAGCCAGTGATCACATGGGCACCAAAAGCTTTGGTGGGGCGATAAGCTCGCTCGCCAGTGATGACACAGATGGAATGTGCAGCCTTAAGGACCTAGTTGGAGATCAATCCGGATGGCTCTCGATCAGCTGAGACTGGCCATGATGATGATGGAGGAAGTCCAGGGATGTATGTACGAGGGAGTGGGAGGGTTATTACCCTTGGTGTGCACCATCCCAGTGTTTCCGCAGCTCTCTCACGGCCATACGCTCTGCCTCTGCACCTTATACTCATAAATCCACCAGAAGAATAGCTCCTCTGCCCACCTCCACATTCCCACTCTGCCATCTGCCGCGTGTTGGAGCTGAGTGATGACAGGTGGACTCTGCCGGTCTGATTCAGTGCCAGCTTACCGCGCTATAAGTGAGGAGTAACTACTGGCATCCATGGAGTCACGCTGGAGTGCAGCGGGCCAGGGGAGAGAATCAGCCCTGCATCTCAATGTAATTTTTATCTCTTGAATTCTTCCTGCCCCTACATCAGGTCTGCAAAACTGGGGGGATGTTATAAGAGTGTGTGCTGGGAATGGAAGCTGGGTAAATAGGCAGCTTCTACAAATATCCTCTCAACAGTCTGATCCAAAGTCCATTGGAGTCAATAGAAAGGCTCCCACTAGCTCAAGTGGGCCACAAATTAATACAGGGCCAAGGGTCACGGTGGCAAATTACACCAGTGGTCAGAAACCCAACTCTGCCAGGGACAGATCAGCCCAACAGAAGTTCATATCAATCTTGTCTGCAATGCAAACCCTGATTAAGGGACCTCCTGCCAAGCCTTGGGGAGACCTTAATAAATACTAGAAGAGCAGAATAAACTCCTACCCCTCTGTCCCATAAATTTCACTGTCATTGCTGATTGCTAAAGGGACAGATCGTCCCCTCCCATGGGGGCAGAAAACCTTGAGAAGCTAAGCTGATAGAGTTTCTCCTCAAGGAAGAAGGATAGAGGGGCCTGTGAAGGCTGCAAGGGGTGTAGCAGGCAACCCCAAGTCTCTTCTCTGCTACTGTGACCCAGAACAGACTTCAAGAGACCATGCCTGGAGCCCCCAGGCAGCACCATCTGTGTTGGTCATTCTGGGAGCCAGAGAGAACCAGAGGGTCTGTGTCTCTAGCAGCCTTAACAAGCTTCCTCCCTCCCCTTCGTATTTGTAACAGCTGAGTCCATCGTGTCTTCCCTATCCCAAGGGGCATTTGGGATGCAACTCTCCCATCCCCACACATCACCAGAATCCATGGGGATGGGTCCTGCTGAAAGGCTTGCCTTCTTTTGCTGTCAGGGCCCTGTCCCACCCTGACAGCATGGCTCCACTGAGAGTCCCTCCCTACAACCTCAGCTGCAGTCTGATGGCAGGGATCAGGCTCACATATATTTTTGCCTCCGTAGTACTCCTCCAACTATTGAATTAGGATTGGCGCCTTGTACTACAGTGTGTAGATCTGTGAACTGGCAACCCCCTGGATTTCTGTGTCCTGCACTTTTAAATTGCTAAGAACTCTGTCTTTGGAGACAGCAGTCGTGTTCCTGTGAGAGATGCACACACTGTGCTCTCTCTACCTAGAGAAGTTATTTAGACTCAAAACACATGGCTGTTCTTTGTGTATGCCTGGACTAAATGCACTTAACTTATTTGTCTCCCTACTGAATTCCTGGAAGACAGCCGTGGATGAGTTTTCATTGTCGGTCAGTAGCCCAGCCCAGTGATTTCCCAATACATTTGGCACATTCCAGCTCAATACCATGATAATACAGCACCTTAGATCGGAATGCCACTGTATAACTCCAGCAATCCGGATATGAAGAGATTATAACTATTTACCCACAGGTCTCAGAGTAACAGCTGTGTTAGTCTGTATTCGCAAAAAGAAAAGGAGGACTTGTGGAACCTTAGAGACTAACACATTTATCTGAGCATTCAGCTTTCGTGAGCTACAGCTCACTTCATCGGATGCATACTGTGGAAAATTTATAAATTTATACATCTCCCCACTGTATTTTCCACTGAATGCATCCAATGAAGTGAGCTGTAGCTCACGAAAGCGTATGCTCAAATAAATTTGTTAGTCTCTAAGGTGCCACAAGTCCTCCTTTTCTATTTACACACAGATATCTTGCATCAGCAATGATGCAGAACAAAACAGAGCAAAGTCTACGAATGGGCAGCAGGTGCCATGTGAGAAACTGACAAATCTTTCTTTCAAAATCAACTCTTCCAGATTGCATTTTATGCTCATTGCAATTCGCACTCCAATTAATTATGACTAAGGACCCAAGCATGAAACAGGATGTTTGTTTCTTAGTTCCTTCCCTCCTGCTTTATATTCCTTTCCTAAAGTCAGAGAGCCAAATTCAGAGATGAATCTAACCTGGAGTCATTTAAGCTCTGATTCTCAAAGATATTTAGGTGAAATCAATGGGAGTTAGGCACTTAAATACCTTTCAAAATTTGGACCTTACTGTTCCTGTCAGCCCCAATCCCCAGCATACAGCTCACATCTCTAGGTTGCTGTAATGGACCCAGCACAGTCTGCTTGTGCTGACAGTCATCCCTACTGCAGTTACAGGGATGCCAGCCACTGGAACTCAAGTTAATAAAAAAGAAAGTTAATTGTTTCATTGCACTGGATCTCCCCCTGCCAATTTTTGTGGCTTTATAAATCACATTTTCTGTTTTAAGCAAGTTTTGTATTTCCCCATTTTCTAGATGAAGGACACAGACGTGAGATGAAATCACCAACAGCAGAACAGTCCAGGGCATTCCATGCAAAGGCCCAGATTCTCAAAAGTGGCTACCAATCCCAGGCCCCTTCTTTGGCAGTTAGGAGCCTAAATACCTCTGTGGATCTAGACCTGAGCTCCAGCAACTGCAGCAGGAATCCACAGACGCTCCAGATGCCCAGAACGTCTGACAAATCAGGCTCCGATTGAACCAGGTTGAGCACCCCAAAACTGCGGCCTTTTGTAAGCACGCCAGGCGACCAAAGTGAAATAAATGCAGGTTTCCAGTGGAAAGTGTCTTTAACTGAGACAACCCAGTCATGAGAAGGCACTGGATGATCAACGCAGATAAAGATTTGTGCCTGCAAGTATGCCATGTAATACAGAACAGGGGATGAGGATTCCTTAACATGTCACAATGTATAAGCAGGATGGGTTCTAAATCAAACAAACATTCTCCAGGTGTAGAAATAGTCTTTAAAAGCAATCAGCGAACAGCACTCTGCATTTTTAAGATGGGCTAGGGATGCAGCCATAGACCTGCGATGAGTCGAGAACAGGGCTCGCCCTGGTCCATAACTGGGGCTTCTATGCCTATGGTAATATTACTGCTACTACAAATTAATAATAAATACCAAAGCCAGCAGTGCGCCAGGCTTGTTAGTTTGTCCCAGTGATTTATGGGAGGAAGGCCAGCCCACTGGTTAAGACACTAGGCTGAGAATCATAGAACCATAGAATATCAGGGTTGGAAGAGACCTCAGGAGGTCATCTAGTCCAACCCCCTGCTCAGAGCAGGACCAACCCCCAACTAAATCATCCCAGCCAGGGCTTTGTCAAGCCTGACCTTAAAAACCTTTAAGGAAGGAGATTCCACCACCTCCCTAGGTAACCCATTCCAGGGCTTCAACAGTAAGGTTCAGTTTCCTGTTCCACTACAGACTCCTTGTGTGATCTGTACAATGGGGATAACACCACCACCCTACCTCACAGGGGTGTACAGGGATAAATACATGGAAGATTGTGAGTTGCCTAGATAATCGAGTAGTGAGGGCCAGATAAATGGGCTCAGATCTTAGGATCACATTTCAAGGACAGACCAGAGCCCCATTATCTTCAGTACTGGCACAAACAGGCACATACAAATCTGATTGCAGGCCCTATCTATCTTTAGCACATACGCCTCCCATTTCTGCAGTGTCTGGGCACCTCCCACTCTTTCAGATATGTATCCACAGCAATCTGCCCATCAGGGTCCAATGGGGGCACCTGGAGTTATGGCACGCTGGGGAGGAGGGGGCTATGGCACAGGGGAGCCACTCACAAGGCCCTGCACTGCAGCCTAAGTTAAACCAGGTGCTGTAACAATCATGCAAACCAGTCAGGAGAGAGGAGAGGGAAATACACCCCCGGACAGAGGAGGGAACAGACTCGTTCATAGGTGACTAGGCACTGGCCGGCTTTCCCTTGCCGCCTCCCTCCTGCAAATAAATCGGCATGGTTGGGCCGGTCTTGTGGCTCCACCTGCCCTGCACGAGATGTTCTCTAGACTCCTGCAGCGACGCGTGGAAGAGAAACTTTAAAGGGCTCCGGGATTCCGAACGCGTGACCATGGCAACAGAACGTTGTGCTGACTGTCTCCTTAGCAACGGATGGGCTCTGCTCCCTGCCTTGCCCCTTTGCAGGCGCTGGGACGGCAGCTGGGGGCCCACGGCTCCCCATTCCCTGAGCCGAGGGTCCCTGCTGGGGGCTGGGCCACGATGGCTTTCGAACTGGAAGAATATCTGCGGGCAGCTTTCCGGGACAAGCTACTGCTGCCGTGAGTAAGATCCTCTCCCTATCTCCCCCCACTTGCAGGTGGCTGCTTGTTGTGAAGAGGTCTGCGCAGCTGCACTGGGAACCCCTCCGCTTGTGGGAGCCTGCATAACGCTCATTATTATTATTTGCATAGCTAGGCCCTCTGTAGAGCTATGAAGGCACTGGCAGATCTCTGCGCAAGAAGCCTGGTGGGGTAGGCCGCTTTTGGCTCAGGCCCTCAGGGGAGTAGTCTTCCTGCTGATACTAATAGCAGTGGGTGTCTTTATTTGGGTAGCTGGAGGGATGGCTAATTCTTGGGTTTTATGCCAGCAAGAAAACACTTAACAGATGCTTCCTGGAATGATTCTCAGTAGCCTGTTCTAACCCTGCTTGCTGATCAGGGCTGGAATTCTGCCAGCACCCCACAGCGTCCCAAGTAGAGCTGTGCAGAGAAAGCAGATTCTGTTTTGTGGAGGATTTTAATATTACAGAATTTGGTTTCATTCCAATTCAGAACAAAAACCCCAACAGCTTTGAAATTCTCCATGAAATTGAAGTGAGCCTTGCCCCAGTGCCCCAAACTCCGGAAGCCCTGGAGACCTGGCCGTGTGGCAGGGGGCTGGGCTGTCTGGCTGCCCCGGAGATACAGATCCTGCAAAGTCCTGAAATTTCACCTGACGCTGTAGTCTGCATGGCTGGCTGCTCCAGGACGGTGAATCCTGGAAGCCTGGGCTTAGTTGGCAGGAAACCAGGCAGGTTTCTGCTGGAAGCCTACTTGAAGCCTGCCTTGGTGCTGTCGGTACTTTGGTGTAATCAGACTGGTTCTGCACAACATTCCTACTTAGCCAAATCAGCAAATTCCATCCAGATATTAAATTTTTCCAGCCAACTCTCAGGATTTTGTCATGAATCTCATGATAATTATTGTTTTCCTTAAAGCCCCAGCTCCTGGAGTCAAGTGGATATGTGATGATTTCAGCCTTCATTCTTAAAGAAAAAGTAAATTTCTAGCGCTTGTGGCTGTGGAGACCACTTCAAATGTGACCCCAGCGCATCCTAAGGGCTCACAAAGCAGAAGGCCAATAAAAAGAACCCAAATCTAGTGTTGTTACATGACCGCATGATTTGAAAGCCAGTCTCATGATTTTTGGTGAGCCTGACTCATGCTTTTTAAACATTTGGGGTTGGCAATATAGGGGGTGGAACCAGGGTCGGAGGAAGTGAAAATGAGGCACTGGAAGCATTCCTAGAAAGCCCTGATGAAGCTTGTGTTTGCTTTTCTGTGGAGTGTTGCTTCTTGCTCCTGGGGATGTGTGAACATTTTATCTTGTACCAAAAGAGCTGCTGTCTGCACTCAGAAGGCCTGGTTCTAGAACAATTACAGCACAGGTTAGGAGTGTGTGGTGATCCCATCTGCTGCCTGTGTATGCTTACCTTGGCTGTACTGTGCTGTATTTTAAGCAATTTCCTAAGCCATGGCCACACTTCATATTTTACATCCATGTCAAAGCAAGGAGGGTGAGTATCATGGCCCTCGTTTTATAGCTTGGTAAACTAAGGCCCAGAGCAGCGAAGGGACTGACTTACTCCAGGTCATGCAGCAGGTTAATGGCAGAATCTACACTGGAACCTTTGTAGCCTAGTTCCAGTCTGGTGTCCTGTCCACCCAATCACACTGCCTCTCTTGTGTGCAACATTGCCAACCTCAAGCATTCAAAAACTAGGAGTCAGGTGTGAAACTCATGCAATTATTTAAAACAAGTGTTGTGATTTTTAAGCCAATTAATGTTGGGCCCTTCCTTTTTCTGGTGCCTGGATTCTCAGGCAATCTTATGACTCCAGCAGCTGGGGCTTTAATAAATATACTAAAGATAGTGAGACTTGTGGTTTCATTGCGTCTTTTGGGAACACAGCTTAGTAAAGCCCAGGTCACTTTCATGAGACCAATACTGGAATACCGCATCCAGTTCTGGTGTCCCCGTTTTAAAAAGGATGTTGGAAAATAGGAGGGGTGCAAGAGAGCCACAAAAGAGATTTGTGGCCTGGAGAAAATGCCTTACAGCGAGAGGTTTCAAGAGCTCAATCACAAAGAAGATTGGAGGTGACTTGATTCGTGTTTAAGGACCTTTGCAAGGAGACAGGCTGAGCAGGAACCAATGGCTGGAAGCTGAAGCGAGACACATTGTTAGCAACGAGGGGGATTGTCCATTGGAACAAGCTACCAAGGGAAGTGGTGGAATCTCCAGCTCAAGACTGGAAGCCTTTCAGGAAGATTTGCTTGAGGCAGACAAGTTACTGGATCAGGGTCGGGGTAACTGGGCAAAATTCTCTGGCCTGTGTTACACAGGAAGCCGGACTAGATGACCTAGTGATCCCTTCTAGCAAGTGAATCAACACTGCCAGTCCAAATTACAGCATGGCTGACAGCTGCCCCCCAAACACATCTGAGTTTACTAAAGACAAATAGACAAAGCTCAACCCCCAAACATTTCCGTAACTATATTCTTTGGGTGATACCCAGTCCTGATAAGTTTGGGTTGTTTTTTTTTCCCCTCCAGTTTGGCCACATTTGTCTAGCCAATCAAGTCTCACTGAGCTGAGTCAGTTCTATAGGGACTCAGGTGGGAGTGCATAGCCACCAGTTTTCTGTGCATGGGAGAAAGGAAAAACAAACAATTAGCTTCGCCTTCTAACCTGCTACCCAATCAGGGCACAACTTGGGAATCACAGCAAGTGACACTTACATCTCAGGCACTGAGAGCAGGCTTTTAAAACAGAGGGACACCAGGGGTGACTTGTGATTTTTAAACTCTTGCCCACCACAGCTGGGAACCCTGGTTGGGTTCATGCCACTTTATAGCACATGAAGCTGCTCCCTCTGAAATTGGTGGCAGCGGGGTGAGATTAGAAGAATCAAAGTGACAGAACTCTCCTAAACTCTGCCTGCCTGTGGAACCACCCACATTATCTTGTGGGGAGCATTGTACTAGGATCGTTCCTCTTTTGTGTGTGTGCATGTGTGCGTGAGCGCTTATGTGACAGCCACTATCTTGGCAAGTACATCAGAGATTGAAACAGGGACCTCCAGTGCTAAAAGCATAAGCTGCTACATCTTCTTATCTGGGGCAGTAACAGACTCCAGTCTCCTACGGATTGGACATAGGGAGGGACTTGTAACACACACTTTCATCAGGTGTAAAGCCATTAGTAATCTTATATTTAAATTGTCATTAGGTATCAGAGTTAACACCCAGATCACAAGAACTGGAATCAGTTTACATGCCTCAGAGCTATTGTTTCAGGCTGCCTGCAGACTCAGACGGCACCACATTGGTTCACATTCTTTGCCATCATAAGTGCTAGAAATATTTTTTTTTAAGCAACACCATCAACTAAGTCAGTGGTTCCCAAACTTGTTCCGCCGCTTGTGCAGGGAAAGCCCCTGGCGGGCCGGGCCGGTGTGTTTACCCGGCTGAACCTGCGGACGCGGCAGGTAAACACACCGGCCTGGCCCGCCAGGGGCTTTCCCCGCACAAGTAGTGGAACAAGTTTGGGAACCACTGAACTAAGTAATGACTCCTCTGTCTGACCTCCTTTGCTATAAATAACACCGACAAGGACTATAACTATGTAAGCAGGGCTTGCCCTGCCAGAGCACCCTTCTGTGGCTGGCCACAGTGCAACAAGCAAGTCCTTACTTGGTTTTCCCAACAGTGCCCAGCGCCAACTGAGGTGCCCATCTTCTCCACCACAGATCAGACCAATGGTTACCTTCTCTGCCTGGGAAAAGAATGTTGTCCCCTTCAGAGGCTAATACAAACCCTGCAGCCTGGCATAATTTAGTAGTTTCAGCCTCCAGCAGATCCCACAAAGTCAGACCATTCTCCCCCTAGAGCATAGCAAGTTAAAATGCAGCAGTTCTCCAGCCCCACTCGCATTCCAGGGCCCCCACATCTGGCAATTGTCGGTGCTGCTTACAACTCTCCTGCAGCGCTCAGGCCCTTGCAAGAGGGCTCCCTGTATCCCTTCACTCCCCAGTCCCTTTGCCTGCAAGTCCTACCCCTGCCCATGGGAATCTCCCTCCAGAATCCAGGCTTGGCCTGCTCTGCTTGAGCTGGTTCTTCCCCTTTACCAAGGTGCTTCTGCAGGAGCCAGATACTCAGCAGGCTTTTCCTGCTCTCACCAGTTCTCTCCAACAGCTCTCATTTGCTAGCACTCAACTACTGCTCCTTCCTGTTCCCTTCGCTGAGCTGCTGCCTGGCTCTTTAGGGAGGCCAGGTGCACTCACACAGGGTTGCCAGGTATCTGGTTTTTGACCAGAACACCTGGTCAAAAAGGGACCCTGGCGGCTCCCGTCAGCACTGCTAAAAGTCCGGTTGGCAGCACAGTGGGGCTAAGGCAGGCTCCCTGCCTGCCCTGGCTCTGCACAGCTCCTGGAAGTGGCCAGCATGTCTGGCTCCTAGGCACGGGGCGGCCACGGGGGCTCTGCACGCTGACCCCACCCCGAGTGCTGGCTCTTTAGCTCCCATTGCCTGGGAACTACAGCCAGTGGGAGCTGTGGGGGCGGCGTCTGTGAGCGCAGGCAGTGCGCAGAGCCCCCTGGCCCCTCCGCCTGAGAGCCAGACATGCTGCCACTTCTGGGAGCCACCTGAGGTAAGCGCCACCTGGCCGGAGCCTGCACTGCGAACTCCTCCTGCACCCCAACCCCCTACCCCAGGTCAAAACCCCCTCCCGCACCCAAACTCCCTCCCAGAGCCTGCACCCCCTCCCTCAGCCCAACCCCCTGTCTACAGCCCTGAGCCCCCTCCCATACCCTGAACCCCTCATTTCTGGCCCCATCCTGGAGCCTGCACCCCCAGCCGGAGCCCTCACCCCCTCCCACATTTCTGCCCCTGCCTGGTGAAAGTGAGTGAGGGTGGGGAGAGTGAGCAACGGATGGAGGGGGGATGGAATGAGTGGGGGTGGGGCCTTGGCGAAAAGGTGGGGCAAGGGTGTTTGGGTTTTTTCTGCCATTAGAAAGTTGGCAGCCCTGCACTCAGGCCCTTGCTGGAGGTGAACTGGACCTATTCCTTCTTAAAGGGCCAGTCACCCTGTGACAGTTGGAAGAGATTTGAGAAAAGAGCTCTCACCTTTTTTGGTTTCATTTTGTTGCTTTGGGCCCAGTCGAGCTTGCTGTTGCCCTGCACATTCGTTAAGGAGTCACTTTTCCCTGTCATTTCTCGAACAGTAACATGGGGGAGAAAAAATTAGTTTAAAACAAATTGGAAACCTGTGATTGTAAAACCACAATCTCTTTCTGGGCACCTGGCAGGCTCTGGATTAGAAACCACTTTCGGCTCGTCCTCTGGGATAGATCGGGGTGGAACTGGGGAAAAAACTAGTACTCAAGTCATGGCTCTACGTTCCCCCAAGGCCAGCCCTGAAATTAGCTAGGTTGCTTGCTGACTGTGCATCTCTTGACATGAAAGCGTTACATCTGGAGCACAGGGTGGTGGCCACTGAGGAGAAGTGCTGGCTTGTGGAGCTGCAGTGGCCCAGCTCACGTCAGGGGATCCAAGTAAACATGTGGCATTTGCAGTAAAAGCAAGTGTGGTGCCCTTGCATCTCAGTAGTGCCGTGCCCTGTCCGGCGTAGCTTTTCCAGCATCCTGGGTGCCACGGATGGCAATGGAGGCTGAAGAGGAGTTAGCAGAGTTCCACTAGGGCCAGGTGGGCCCTGCCACTCTCCCATTTGTTCCTCCCCTGCAGGAAAATGCCTGAAAGAGAAGACGACTACCTGACCCCTGCCACCCGCCTGCTGGAGAAGAGGAGGGAGCTGGCAGAGGTGGAAGAAGCCCTCTTGGCACAGAAAGAGGTAACGACAGCTGCACGGGGCCTTGCCGGGGCTGTGCCTGTTAACTGGAGATTCATGATTCCTAAATGGTGGGGTCCCCGAACGGACGAGGGGTTGGGGGGCATCAGAGCCTCGAAGGAGGTTGAGAATGGAAAGCAAGTCCTTGCTGTTTTCATGTCACTGGGGCTGCATGATGGGGAGTGGCTGGTCACTTCCTGAGGGCTCAAGGGCAGGAGGGGAGAGGCACAATGCAATCAATGGAGAAAACTCCTGCTTTAAAGACACTCAACATCACTGGGCTGGAGCTGGTTGGAAAAATGCTTCCCCCCCCCCCCCCCCGGGAAAATTTAAATTGTTCAGGGAAAATTCAAGTAACCAAAAGATTTTGGCCCAAATCTGAAAAGTTTAGCAGCAACAAATGGTGCTGCAGTTTGTAAAGCACTACGGGTTCCTTTGGTGTACTAGTGTTGATTATAATAAACATGATTTTGCCCAGCATTAATTGGCCTATTAATCTGATAGACCACACTGTGGCCAAGTATGTACCTAGCGAGAGAGAGGGAGAACAGTACAAAACACCTTGGCGATGTAATAATAGTTACAGAATTAAACAGCAGAGAACAATAAAATGGTACATTTAGAGAATCGCATAATAGAAAGATATTTAATGTAACGGCTGAGCAGTGACAGGGGAGAGGGACTAAGAGATGGGCAAGGGGAAAAAGCTTTTAGATGAGATCTGAAGAGTGGGCAAGTCAGTTAATGAGATGGCAGTTGCTGCAGAGGAGAAGGCCCCTGCACCAGCAGTGGCCATCACTGGATCCTCAGTATTAGATCAAGTGTGTCAGTAAATGTTTTGGATGGAACCTAGAATGTTTTAACAAGGGTTTGTCCTGACTCATAGTGGCCCCTCACTCTGTCCCCAGGCTCCCCACCCTCTGTACTCCCATACATGCTCTGTGCTGCAGGCCAGATATTCCTGCATAGACACAAAAGGTGTGTATTTTGTTCTGTGACTGTACAGCACCTAGCAGTGGGGTCCTGGTCTGCTAGGCATTACCACAATACAAATAAAATGTTACTAATAATGACCCAGATCCTCAAAAGTATTTAGGTGCCTAATTCCCATGGAAGCCCCCAGTCTAGCAGGCATTGCAGCTTGATATTCAGCTCCACTGTGACTACTATGGCTGAGCCCAAGGGACAGTGATAACGGTATACCCATGCAGCACTGATAACGCTGGCCAGTCCTTTGGACATGGAGCCACAGGGGGATTAAGACGAAACAGGGACTAGATCCACCAGAATGCCAGGGAGGGCTTTGCACAGAGCATTTAGTCAGCACTCCACTCCTTGTTCTGTATAACTGCTGCCACTTCGGCTGATAGCAAGGCAGGAACCTGGGACCTTCAGTGTTAAAAGCATGATTTTCTGCTGCTTGTGCTGAAGGGCTAACTCCCTCAATTGGTAGCACTAGTAGGCTTGTATCCTTATGTGTGGACAAGCCATCAGAAGGAGACTGTAAGACCCACATTCTGGCAGCATGTTACCCTTGCTCTATAGAACACTCAGCAATAGGCAGACCTGCTGCTGCTCTGGCACTGCAGGGGATGCAGCCTTGAAGGCCTCTCTTCCCAGTCACTGAGCCCCCTCACCCAAGCCCAGGTGCTCTGTGGGTCCTTGCCCCCCTGCTGGTGAAGACTCAGGAAGGATTGCTTGGGCTGGCCCCACCCCCTGACTGGCCTTGTTCTGTCCTCCTGCAGGAGTTCCAGATGAAGATGGAGAGCCTGCAGCAGCGCCGGAAGGAGCTGCAACACAAGGAGGGGCAGCTCAAGGAGGCCATCTTCAAATTTGACAAGTTCCTGAAGGTACAAGACCCACATGGACATCCCAGGGCCGGGAGGAAAGCCTGCTTGCTGGGGTGGGGATGGACTGTACTCAGAAGGTATTGAATCCTAGAATATCAGGGTTGGAAGGGACTTCAGGAGGTCATCTAGTCCAACCCCCTGCTCAAAGCAGGACCATCCCCAACTCCCCAGATCCCTAAATGGCCCCCTCAAGGATTGAACTCAGAACCCTGGGTTTAGCAGACCAATGCTCAAACCACTGAGCTAAAGTGCCTGGTCAGTAATTCCCCGAGTTGTCCTTATTCCCCTTTTTATAGCTAGGCCCTAGACTTGCCCTTTCCAGTCGTCTGGAATCTCTCTCCCGTTTGCCATGGCTTTTCAAAGACAATTGCTAGTGGCTCAGATATCTCCTCAGTCAGCTCCTTGAGTGTTCAAGTCGCTAGGGCCTGATAAAATCCATCTAACTTGTCTCCGTAATTTTTAACTTGTTCTTTCCCTATTTTAGCCTCTGATCCTACCTTGTTTTCACTGGCGTTCATGATGTCAGACGTCCAGTTGCTAGAAACCTGTTTGAAAGCAAACAGAGTCGTTGCGCACGTCTGCCATTTCCCCATTTCCCTCATCATCCAAGTTCCTCAGCGCATCCAGGCACCACTATTGACCTCAGCCACAGAGTCCTGCAGCTACAAGGATCCAGTCTGGGCTCCACTCTCAGCCACACGTTTTGGTTTTAGACTCTAGGTGCATTTGGATCCAGGGTTCAGGTTCTGACCATTTCTGATTCCCCAACATACGCACAGACAGTGCAACTTATCAGTGGGGACTGAATCAGGGACCTAAAGCCAAAGCTCCAACAGCTTGAGCTAAAGGAGCAGCTTCTCCAGCAAGGTGTCAGTAGAAGGTTGTTACCCTCATAGCAGTAGCCCCTGCTAGAACAGAACCCTGTGGCAGCAGTGCTACACATCAAGCATGCGGGCTCAGTGTGGTGGGGAGCTTGCCTTTTGGCATTACCTGGTTCCCTGTGTTGTGGGTGGCAGGACAATGACTCCAAGCGGAGCCGGGCACTGCAAAAAGTGAGTGAGCAGCGGGAGCAGGTGGTGCAGAAGGTTGTGGAGGCCATGCAGTTGCGCCAGGAGATCGCCCGGCTGCTCGTGGAGAGGGACAGGCTGCAGAGGCACCTGGAAGCCCATGCCATCTTCCGGAGCTATCTCCAGGGAGTGTTGGAGAAGACGGAGCAGGTGAGGGGGGACTCTGCAGGGAGCTGCTGGGGAGGAGGGTCAGGGGCACGAGCAGGGGGCACTACCCCTGTCTCCAGATGCCCCCATGCCAACTTCCCCACTCCCCATTTTTTACCTGATCCCCTCCCCAGCTCTGCACTGCCCCCTTCCCAGCTACTGACCTTCCCTGTGCTGAAAAGCACTCTGAGACCCCCTGCAAGTGCTCAGTCCCTCCAACTGCCGAAGTCCCCGGGTTCCTGTGCCGCCCCCTCTGCCCTGTCCCACTGCTGTTACCGAGCCACCCTGACCTCCGGTGCCAGCAACAAGTGACCCGAGTCCTGCTTCCGGCCCACAGCACCCGTCACCCACAACCTTCCCCCACTGCCCTGTGTTCCCTCACGGCCGCGGCACCCCCCACACTGCCCCCCGCCCCCTCACAGCTGCAGCAACCGTCGCCCATAACTACCCCTCATGGCTGCGGCACCCATCACCCCCAACTGCCTTGCGCCCCCTGACAGCCGCAGCACCCCCCCCCAACTGCCCTGCGTCTCCTCAAGGCCGCAGCCCCCGTAACCCTCAACTGCCCGGCGCCCTCTCACAGCCGCGTCACATGCCCCCTTCCCAACTGCCCAGCGCCCTCTCACAGCAACGGCACCCATCACCCCCAACTTCCCCACGCCCCCTGTGTCCCCACATGGCCACACCCATCACACACAACAGCACCTCACGGCTGCAGTACCGCCCCACAACTGCCCCGTGCCCCCTCACAGCAGCAGCCTCCCACCACACAAGGGTGCCATGCCTCCTCAAGGACAAAGTACCTTCCCCCCACAACTGCCCCGGACCCACTCATGGCCACAGCACCTGTCACCCATAACTGCCCCTCACGGCCACGGCACCTATCACGCCCAACTGCGTCTCGCCCCGATAGCCACAGCACTCCCCCCCCCCCAACTGCCCTGCTCCCCCTGCGGCCGCATCACATGCTGCCCCCCCATGGCAACAGCACCCATCGCCCCCAACTTCCCCATGCCTCCTCCAGCACAGAACCCTCCAGGCCACAGCACATTTCCCCACAACTGCCCCACGGCCCCAGCACCTCCCCCTCCCCCCCCCAGCACTGCCCCGCCCCTCCAGTCACACAGCTGCAGCATCTGTCACCACAACTGCCCTGGTCCTCCCAGCCAGAGCAGCCTCCTCGCCCCCGCCAAGTGCTCTGACCCCGCCCCCGCTGATGCGCTTGGGGAGGTTTGTAGCCTGAAACCGGTGGTGCTGAAACAAGCTAACCCTGCCCCCCGTCCTGCCCCTTTGCGGGTGAGGAGGTGGCCTCCCCCGGCTGAGAGGTGCTGGAACACGCCATGCTCCGCCTGCAGCGCCGGCTGCTGTAGGAAAGCCGCTAGGCCCTCAGCTCGTCCCAGCCACCCAGTAACCTTGTCTATGTGCAAGGAGTACGGTGGGAGGCAGCTGGTTCTGGCTCGGATTCCAGTGACCCATGGTGACTTGGATACTCCACCCAAACTTGCTAGAGCCAGGTGCACAGGGGATGCTAGTGCACTAGAGATCTTGAGGCAGGGGTTGTGGGGGAGGGGGCAGGCAGGAAACAAAGGATCACAGGGTGCGGGATGTCCCTGACCCGAAGTAGAGATGCAGTCGGGGTAACAGGACAGCCCTGCTAATTCAAATCCAGCGTAACCCCTCTCTTACGCCACCTGTGAAAGGGACTTAGTTCCCTGGCTGCAGGCCTGCACCTCTGTGCTGAATGAGCACCCCTAACCCTCTGCCTCCCCCGTTGTCCCTTCCTCCCCGGGCAGTTTCATGAAATCCAGGCTCTGATCGACCGCTTTAGGACGCTGACCGCCACCAACGTGGCGCTGGTGCAGCAGGACTTGGGGAGCCGGGAGGCGATGGCGGAAAAGCGTGCCCAGCTCCAGCAGTACCTGGAGCAGAGCAACAACGAGATCATGCAACTCAACAACCAGCTGGCCATGCTGCAGGCCCAGCGGGAGGAGGCCCGGGCCAAGGTGCACCAGTGGGTAAGTGGGGAGACTAGCCCTCCAGCATGCCAGGGGAAGAGGGGTGGGAGACTGTTAGGATACTCCACTGGCCCTATGAAACTGGGGCATGGGGCAGTTCCCTAGAGGCTCCTTCAGCCTTGTGGGGCAGGGATGTGTGGCCAAGTCCCAGGGGCTCTCTCAGCCCCTAGCAGTGGCCCCAGTGACTCTCCCACACCACTACCATAATGGGCCCTGCTGCCTGAAAGCCCCCACCCACCCGCAGTGACCTACCCTGAGCTGGAAGGGGTACTGGCCGCATTCCTGCTCTGCCGTCCCTCCCCAGCTGGGCCCTCGCTCTCTGCCAGCATGGCGGGGCTGGCAGTCCCTTCAGAATGGCTCCTGCCCTCCCCCTCGCTTTCCCTAAAGAGAACAGCTGTGAACCCTGGAGGGGCTGAGTGAGCTGGGTCCGGTTCCTGCTGGAATGGTGCCAGCCTCACCCACACAGCATGCTGGTGCCTCCTGCTCCAGTGAGCAGGCTGGAGAGTAGGGTGGCTGGTGGTGTAGCCCCTGCGAGCAGGGTGCTGAGGGAGGGATGCGGGTGCAGCCGGTGGGGAGCAAACACTGCTAGGGCTAGGATCAGACCGACTTGGTGTGTCTATAACACACCAGTGCTTCCGCTTGGGCCAGGCACTAGCCTGCAGGATGCAACATCCACCAAACCCATTTTCCCACCTCAGGAGCCTTGGTGGGGGGATGGGGCGCAGTGCACATCAGGCTCTATCATGCCAGCATCGAGAACATCATCTGGGCAGGCTCTGTCTGTGGACCCCCCCAAGGGACAAACAGGGACTCTGTGAGCTGAGGTGGCTCCTTGTTGCTCACTAGACAAGGCATGGGGGTGGGTCTTCATTGCTCATCAGGCATGGCTCTGTGGGCTGCACCAGAATGAGGTCACTGCAGGAGTTAGCACTTGTGCCCCTCTGTGAGGATTTGAACTCAGGACTGCCAGAGTGCAGAATAGGAATGTGTGCATGCCCCCAGCTGGAGGCTGCTCTGTCTCACAGCTGATGCCATGGGGCTATGTGGTGGGTGCTGCTGCAGGGTGCCATGCCCACAGGACTGGAAGTGCAGGTGTACAGCTGGGCTCAGCCAGGTAGGAGCCAGGATGCTGGGGTTCTCCTCTTAACTCTGCTGCTGGTGTGCAGCCTGATCCTGAGCACGCTGTCCCCTCCCACCCTACGCAAAGTGGGGATAATCCATCCCTACCTCCCAGGGCCGGGCCGAGGCTTAGTTCACAGATGGGGACATTGCCAAGGGGAATCAAGGCAAGAGCCTCATGGTCAGAGGAACACGAGACAGCATCGCTTGGGATGGAGCAACTGATCGAAGACTCTGCTGTGGGAGGGGGTGTCATCTGTCCCTGAGGCAGGGACAACTATCACTGGGCTCTGTGGGCTTAACCCAGTTCTGGTGCATGGAAATTGCTGGCTGGGTATCGCTGCTCTAGCGAGGGTGCTGAGAGCCCTCCAGGACTGGTGGTCTCCCGTGGCGTAGGGAAGATGCGCTGCGTGGCTGGGGCAGGCGGTTTGGGGAATGCAGAGTGGGAGGCGGGATGCAGTGCCTGTGTCAAGGCATCCCATAACCCTCTGCTCCAATCTCAATGCAGGAGTCCAAGTGGACTGAGATCCAGAACACAGCCACCAAGAAGACCCTGCAACTGGGTCAGATCAAGATGGCTGCCCTCAACCTCTTCCAGCTGGCGACTAAGCAAATGAAGCTGCAGGTGGACGTCCCCCTGGAGGACACGGAAACCCAGCTCGGCACGGTCAGAGATGCAGCCGCCCGCCCACTCTTCTTCACGGCATTTGGCTTTCCCCAGCCCTGTGCTCTGGAGGCTAGAGAAAAGCCTACAGCCAATGCTGCTGATCCTCCTGTACAGCACCTCCCCCTGGGAGAGGCTGGGACTGGAGTAGCCAGTACTCGTGTCCTGCTCCCTCCAGTGCCCCTGCTGGGACAGGCCAGGCCTAGAGTAGCTGTGAGCTCCTCTGTACCCCAGGCTATGACAGGGAGTGGGCCCTACTATTTGCTACAGCAGCCCCTGCTGGGATTTCTCCTTTGAAGGCTTGTGTTTTCAGGACATCACTGGCTGGATCCAGGTAAAGTTCCTTTCCAAAGCAACCACACTCTGTCTCCATCAGGTGCAGCTCTGCATGCTCGACCTGGCTGACATCCTTGCTGACCTCCGCAAAGGGGCACCTGCCGTACAGCCCTCGCCCGCTGCTGCCAGCTAAGCCACTCAGGCTCCTCCCAGCTGCGCCACCTCCACCGTGAGTTTGCTGCTGAGGCTGGCTTTGGGCAGCCCTGATTTCCACCCTCTTCCCCCACCTGCCTGAATGCAGCTTGCACCTTGTGTTACAAAATCAGGCATGCGACTTATTGCTGTTTTCCAGGGGGCTAAGCCTCATTATATCACTGACTCACCATCCTCTAAATCGGAGGTGGGCAAACTACGGCCCGCGAGCCACATCTGGCCTGCAGAACTGTCTTACCCGGCCCCTGATCTCCAGGCCAGAGATGCTCGCCCCCAGCCCCTCCCCTGCAGCCATGCTGCCAGCACTCTGGCTTACCCACCTCCCAGGTTTTCCAATAAGCCAGTCCTGCTGCTCTGAGTGGCATGGTAAAGGGATGGGGAGCAGGGGGCTTGGATAAAGGGCAGGAGGTCCTGGGGGCAGTTGGATGGGGCAGCGGTTCAGGGCGGGGGCAGTCAGGAGACAGGGAACAGAGGGGGGTTGGATAGGGGGTGGGATCCTGGGGGGGCAGTTAGGGACAGGTGTCCCAGGAGGGGGCAGTCAGGGGTAAGGAGTATGGGGGGGTTGGATGGGTCAGGGGTTCTGGGAGTGTGTGGATAGGGGTCAGGGCAGCATACTGTTTCGCAACCTCGATGTGGCCCTCGGACCAAAAAGTTTACCTCTCCCCCCTGTCCCCCCTCTAAATCACCTACAGCTTCTGCCCCAAAGGAGTTTTACCCTGCGTTGGCTCAGAAAGCACCAGCCTAGCAGCCTGATCTAGGCAGGAATGAATTCAGCATTTCCCCACCTACACCTCACTTTATGCAAAGATCACAGACACACTTGTCAATCTGCCCAGAGACCCGCAAAGTCAGCGTTAGATGGGCCAATGGGGGAGAAGGGGGAGGGCAGGCACTGTGGGGCAGACCCCTCCCCTACCCCCACAGTACATGTCCTACAAATTACCCACTGAATATCTGTGACCCTGCTTTTTACTGGGGGAGGTACCACTCCCACAGCTGCTCTTTCCAGCCTGACACAGTGGGCAGGGAGATGCTGGGGGGTCATGTCTGAAATTAACAAACCCACCCCACTGACCATAGCGGCTGGGGTCACAGGGGCTGACTGGGCCATGGCTCCTGAATTCCCCCTGTGTTTGAAGGCACCTGCTGGAGTCAGACCTGCTCAACCATGGCTGGGAGATGCAAGCTCCTGTTTCCACTGGCCTGGAAGGGACCTGGCTCATGGAGTCCAGGCCCTGCTAGTGCAGCAGCCCCTTCACATTAGCCTATTCGCAAACTTCCAGAGTGCCCGCTTCAAACCAGTCTGGTTGTTTGACCCACCCCGCTCCTATGCGGTGGGGGGGGGGGGCTGGTGCAGAACTGATGGTTAGAAACCATTGTCTCATTCCAGCCTCAGTTCAGCCCCTACCCTGCACCGAGCACGGGGCCCGGGCTGCAGCTGTGCTGGCACCAGCCAGGCTGTGACTGAGCCCCACTGGCCAGCATTCCTAGCCTGGTGCTAGTGAAATGGTGGGAGGTTCCTCTGTGGACAGCTTGCATTAGAAAAACAACTCCACCATGGCCGTGAGCCCGTGTGATGGCCGTCAGCCCAGCGATTGAACTGGAACCCTCGAGCTGAACACAGGAGGCGCTCCACCTTGAGCTAAGGGGCCGAAGGGCCCAAGCTGGAGCTGTAAGATTCGTATCTGCTTTGGCTCAGGCCCACAGAGCTGATCAGCCTGACCCCTGTTCTACCCCTCAGGTGATTCCTACCTGTGGAGCAATAACCCTGTTTGTAAATCTGCTCCTAAAGTCTGGGTCTTTAATCCTAGTTCTTTGCACATTGGCAAAAAGAAACCATGCTGGAACACAATCCTATCCCAGCCCTGTTTAAGCCTTGTTTGTATGGTAGAAAGGGCCTATGCCAGGTGGGCTCTCAGAGCAACAGGAAGGCAAAGCTGGCTGCAGCTTCCCCTGCACTACAGAATCCATTTGTCTTCTCTGTTCCAGGCTGGACCAGGCAGCTGGACCAGGGCTTTGTGCTAACCACCACCAGACTTTTGTCAGAGCAGCTTCCTCTCCTGCTGCCCCATGGAATCACCGCACCTGCAGCCTTTGCATATGCTATGGCCACTCTACAGACACGACACCCCTAAGCCAAATGGACAGCCCCAAACATCAGGACTTTGCTGCCTGGGGGAAGGCTCCTGAAGTGCCTGGGACAGAAGTCATGGTGATCTTCAGGTATTTCCAGCCATCAACTCTACCTACTGATACACCATTAACCCCGAGGTCTGGAGTCTTCCAACCTTCTTCTGTAACCTCAGGACCTACGTAGAATGCGCAGCCACTTTGGGGCAAATACGTTGCTCCATCCTTGAGCAATGCAGGGATTAAAGCAGCAACTGCCTGACCCAGTTTAAAACACTTCATCACCTCCTTGATTTAGTTAAACAAGGTTCCAAAATCCAAACTGACTGTGTGCATTCACAACAGCTGGGCCCATCAAACTAGCCTGGGTCAGTTTCTCCAGGCAGCTGTCCCCTTAAGCTGTTGTCTGCATTGCACACACAGCAAGGAGGTTGAAAGACAATAGAAGAAATCATTTATTGGAGTAAAAAAAGTGTGGGCCATTATTTACATTTACTTTTGATACAAAGCTTAGTTCAATTTAGGCTGAAAAAACAGTAAGGCCCCTTTTTAAAAGCAAGTCAAACGGCTCAATTTCCCCCCTTTGCATACTGCCATGCAGCCCTGAGCAGGAGAGACCATCTGAGGGGACCCAGGAAGCATTTAAAGTCTAAAGCAAGCGAAGTTTCCTCACTGCAGGCGGCTGGCTCAGGACCTGCACATGCTGCCTCTTGCCATCTGCACTGTTACAGGTGACACTGGATTGCAGAAGTATCTTTAACTGTCCCAGTTTGTACTGGCCCTGGTGTGGCTGCCCATTGCCCTCTGGGGGGGACAGGGACGGATAGCTCAGTGGTTTCAGCATTGGCCTGCTAAACCCAGGGTTGTGAGTTCAATCCTTGAGGGGGACATCTAGGGCAAAAATTGGGGATTGGGCCTGCTTTGAGCAGAGGGTTGGAGTAGATGACCTCCTGAGGTCCCTTCCAACCCTGATATTCTATGATTGCACATTTATTCATTTTCCTTTGGGGACATCCCTCCATCTTTTTATGTGCTAAGAGCAGAAGACCTTGCACAGATGGTATTGTCAGAGGAGGAAAGCACATGTGCAGGTTCTCAACAACAGTTTTGGGGGCTCTTTATCAGAAAATCCACCTTTTAATCATCTCGATCTAGCACTGGCTCTTCATTCTGGGAGTGCTGCCTCCCACACAACTGACATAGTTGGGAGGTGATGGTGTGTGACAGGCAACAAGGAGCTGAGGACACTTACTGCTCCCCCCAGTGGTCACATAGCTGAAGAGGCAGGAGAGTACCCCCAGCTGTGTAAGTGTAGAACTGATCAATGCAACATTGTAACTTTGGCTCACTGTTTGCCATTCCTTACACTTGTCCATATTGTAACTCAAACTCCACATTAAAATGTTCACTTGTTTTTGCAAAACCCTGCTGTAATCTTATGAGTTTAGATGTGTGAATGAGGTATGTATGGATGATGGAATCAACCCCCAGCCCATCCTGATAAAATAAAGTGTAAACACCCAATGGCTGAAGATGCAGACAACAGCCCTGACAAAGTAAGAGGAGTCCACCCTCAAAAGAAAAGAACAAAAGTACAATTGAGGAAACTTCAAAGCCAGGTCCTAGGCTGAAAGTCAAGTCTGCAATTAACAGGTGATCAATCACACTGAACCCAGAGGCAGCTTGACACAGCAAGACCTATAGACTAGATTCAAACTAAAGCCTACAAAAAGGATGGATGAGCTGGAAGACTTTGGAGGGTAACATTCTGCTGCCAACATGGAAGGGCATTGGTACATGCCCAACAGAGCCCCAGCCCTTCTTTGTGCCTGGCTTTCCTGGCCAGTTAGCTGCCACGAACTCAAGCTACATTCAGGACTGGTAACTATACAGCAGCTGCAGAACATTTGTGTTGTACACATAGATACTAGATATTAGTTATTGGTCATAAATCCAACTGTGTTATAATAAACGTGACGTCTTGTCTTGTCCCCTGAAACAAACCTGTGTGGTTTTGTCTGTATAACATAAGGAGCTAAGCCCTGAGACTAAGGATCTGGCTGGCTCGAGGCAGAGAAATGGAATTACCAGGGGATACAGCTGGACAGCAATGATCAAACAGTGCAAAGGATTGGGACTCAGACTGGGCTTTAGTCCTGGCTCTGCCATTGGCCTGCTGGGTGACTTTGGGCAAGTCACCCCCTGTGCCTCAGTTTCCCCATCTGTAAAATGGGAACAATACTGACCTCCTTTGCAATGCACTCTGAGACCTATAGCTCATATTACATAAACACCATTTTGCAGCCAGGCCTGGAAAGTGAGTGCTCTTCTCGGAAACCCCTCTCTGCTGTTACCTTTCTTCACAAGGGGGCTCTGAGGTCAAATTCATGCATGGGCTAGCTTAGACTTTCTGGAGAGGGGGCTCTGCAGAAACAAATGAAATCAGGGACCAGCAAGGTGTTGCTGCTGCCGGGGGGGGAGGAGAAGAGGGAGGTGCTATGATCAGAAACTGCTTTTAAAAGCAGCCTCATGCAATGTCAGGAGCATCCTTTGGGAGAAGGGGTGAGTAGGTGGTGAAAACCAGTCCAGACAAGGACCAGTGGTGCAGGCCAGCACAGCTGTGGTTCCCCCCCACCCCGCCCGACAGGTTTTCCTGCACTCTCAGAAGAGAGTTAGCTGGTCAAGGAAACAGGAACAATTCTCTCGGCTTCCCCCCTGCTGCATTCGAGACAAACATCTAACAGAAACTAAATACCACCCACAACATCATTTAATGGCTCCTGCCCAGGCCAGAGTCTGCACAGGGCAGCTCACCCCCCAGCAAGCGGAGATGGCTCGGAATCAGCCCTTTGCTCAGATCAGGCCTGCTGCTCTCCCACGCTCCGTTCTTTACATCCTTTTCCTCATTTTACCCTTCTTGGCAGCACCACGGCCGAATGCAGTCCTGCGCAGCTCCTGCACCCGCTGCCGGTTCTTGCCTTTCAGCCGCTTCAGGCCGCCCTTCTGCAGAAAGTTCTGCTTGGCCACCCTCTTCCTCTGCTTCAGGATCTGCTGCTTGCTCTTCAGCTCCGAGTGCACCTTCCCCTGCTGGGAGCTGTGCTTCCCTGGGGAGGGCGCTAGCCGCCTGCCTCCTGCAGGGGGAATGAGTTACTCAAAGTTCTCCCCCTGCTCAGCTCCCCACACGCACCTAGCCCTGGTGCCAGGATGCTGGGTCAGGGACTGAGCTATAGAGCAATGCCAAGGGGAATGGACTCTAGCAGGGAACGGGCTGGCACACAGAGCGGAGCCCCCGCACAGCCGGCTGGGCCATGGGGAGGTAGCAGTTCTCTATCCAGCAGGGAGGCTGATGCTATCCTGCATATCAGCCACCCGTTGGGTCTCAGCCTGCCTGGATCCCCCAAGGCACCAATGTCTGCACAGGGCAGTGCCTTCACCCCCAGGCACTCACCTCTGCCCCTACGGTGCTTCCCGCCTCTTGGCTCGCTCCCCGCCTCCTCCTCGGAGTCCCACTCCTCAACTTTGTATTTCTTCTTCCACTTCTCATAGCTGGGGGCAGTGGGTTAAGGAAAGGCTGGGGGCTGGGAGGGTGCCCCGAGCCCTCCGCGACTTCTCCCCTCACCTTAATCCCAATCTCTTCTCCCCCCACCCCCCGGGCCATGCTTCCCTCCTTCAAGATCGCAGCCCCAAGACATCGCAAAGGAAGAGGGCCCTGCAGGCTGGGGCTGGCAGTTGCAGTGTTCTCCCCTGTGCCTGCTACCACTCTGTTTCTCTCTCGGCAGAAGACTTTCCTGGAAGGAAGCCCATGTCCCTAACTCCCCAGTTCATAAAATCCCCAACTGCAAAGCTCAGCAGGGCCACCACACCATCCCGCTACTGCAAACTGGAATTGCCTCTGCCCCTCCGCAGCAGCTACAGAAGCGCCCAGCCCCTTGCTGCTCCCTGCCACTCAGACACGCTTCCTCTGCAGTTGCCATGGTGCCCTGCAGTCAGGAAGTCCTGGGAGGGTAGAGAGCAAGAGCCCCTCAGGCATGGTTAGATACACGTCGCTCCCTGCCCTGTCTCTGCCCCTGCCCATCGGGAGTGCCCCCAGCCCATCCCCAGGCTCCCCAGTCTGGAAGGATACAGGTTGTTCTTGTAGGAGCCGTTGATGTACCTGCCACTCTCTGTGCAGATTTTCTTCTTGTCCTCTTGGCCAGTTTTCCCCACGAACCGCTTCTTCTTGCGGTCCCTGGAGGGGGGGTAGGGCAGGGGGGTGGAATGGCGTTGCAGGGGAAGAGAGAAATGGGGGCTCATCAACACCAAGCTGGCTTGGATCAGCCCCACCTGGAAGAATGAGCGCTCTCCCCTCAAGCCCCAGGGGCACAAGCAACGAAGCCCCAGCCCAGTTGGGTGGTGGAGAGAATCCCATCCTTAGGTGGCACCATAGCACTTCCCCCAGCACTCAACAGAGCAAGGAAGAGAGGGTGATAAGGCAAAATCCACCATTTGGTGCTGCCTGCTGGGGATCAAAGGGCCCCCGCCAGGTGGGGAGTGCCCTGTGTGAGGGGCAGCTGTCCCCATGGCCCTCCCCACAGCAGGAGCCTTTCCTCTCTGGACTGCTGCTGCCCCCTACAGGTCAGGCACTTACCACTTGAGCAGCTGCTTGGTCTTGCTCATGTTGTGGGTCTCGTCCCCCAGGAGGTCGAGCACGGCACCAGAAGCCTGCTGCTCAAACGCGCTGCCCTCCCCACCAATGCTCAGCCTGGACATGGGAAAAAGGAAGAGGTCAGAGGGGTTCGGGGAGCTGGGAGAAGCAGAGGATCCCGCCATTGGTCCATGTGACTCACCCCCGCTCGCTCTCTAAGTCCTTGGGCCGGTAGGGAATGTAGAACTCCTCGTCCCGCTGCACCTCATAACGCTGCTTCTTCCTGACGCCCTCTCCCACCTGGTGCTGCTTCCGTTTCCTGCCCACCACGGCGGAGAACACTTCCTGGGACACAGATCAGACAGGAGGACTAGGTGCACAGCCAACCCCCACCCTACTCTCCAGACAGGAACCGCTGAGCCAGCTGACTCAGCTGGTGCCTTGGCTACAGATGCCCACCCAACCCTCGCGCTGTGCAATGCTACCAATTGTGCAAACTGCTCCCTGCCCCCGGCACAATCACACCAGCCTCCCATCTCAACACACAGACCTGCAAACGTTACCGGGGCCATGACACTAGCCAGCCCTTTATGCCCCCAGCCATGGGCTGACACTACACAGTGCAGGGCTTGGGGCCAGCCAGGCGGGCTGCTTCCCAGGGTCCCCAGGCAGGCCCTGTAGTGGATGTGGTTGAGAAGCTGGCAATGCCCATGTCCTCATGGCACTGGCACCCTCCAAGTCCATACCTGGAGGTTTGCTTCCTCCTCCTCAGGGGCAGGGACTGCTGGGTCCTGACCTCCCAGCGCAGCCCCAGCCCGTCTCTCCTGCTGCCCCCTCTGGTACTTGTCGATGAGGCTGCGGTCGCGGCTCCGCTTGGCTCGCATCACATCACTGGCCAGGGTTTTGTTGGTGGCGTTGATCTCAAAGATGGTCTGGTGCGAGAGACGGAATCTGTGAGTGATGCTTACCCTGGGGGACCCCTCCCCCTCACTGGGGCAGGCGGAGCTGTCTGCTGGGCTGGGAGCTCAACCTGGCGCCTCTGGTCCCAGGGGTCTGGTGGCGCTGTTCACTCAGCTCCAGTAACATATCCAGGAAGCTGGCCCAGCAGCGGCCCAGCAACCCTGGTGCAGGCAGGGAGCATCTTCCCAGAGCCTGAGGAGCTGTAGTTGCAGCTGAGTCCCAGCTTCCTTGGTTCCCACCTTAAACTCCTGTGCAACTGCATCTCAGTGGAGGGGCAGCGATCCCTCAAGCACACTTCCTTGCACCACAGAGGTGCTGCGAGGGTTAATGCTACCCCTCCACCCACAGGGAGGAGCCTCATTCGCCGGGCTGCCACAGTGGATGGACAAGATTCATTTCAGTGGCACTCTGGCTGGGTCGCTGCACCTGGCAGCACGCCCAAGTCAAGGGCTCACAGAGGCCAGCCCCCTTGCTCTGACACAAGGCAATGCTGCTGGCAGCTTTGGAGTGAGCTCCCTTCCCCACCCGATAGGCAAGGGGCCTGGTGTCAGATCACGGCTCGTACTCACTGCTTTGGATCTGTAGGTTTTAATGTTGTCCACGAACTTCAGTCTCTCCAGCTCATCCTCCCCAAAGCAAGAACCTTTGAGCCAGGAGCCCAGAGCGGGAGGAAGGGACACAGACCAGTGAGTGCCTAATACATATCCAAGCTCCCAGCCCCAGCAGGAAAAGCAAACAGGGAACAGGCAGCGTTCTCTCAGCTGTTCCCGGTCCAATCTCCTGCAGCAGGGGGTGCTGGAGGCAATGCTGGACAAGCACTGGCTATGGGGAGAGCTCCCTGCTGCTCCAGCAGGAAGTGCAGTAGGGAGCAGTGCAGGAGCACTAGCTATAGGAGCAGCTCCTGCCCTAGCCTCACCCAATGGGCCCCCCTGCAGGAGCCCAGCGTGGGTGCAGCCTGCAGTTCCCGCCGTGCCAGGAGAGTGCAAACAGAGACAGGCACTCACTGAAGAGCGGGTGGATGCCCAGCAGGGAGAAGTCCAGCTCCTTCACCCTCTTGACAGATTCGGGCGAGGGGCCAGGCCGGGACTTCAGGTACTGCTTGTGTGCGTTCTCTGACACCCTGCGCAGGCTCTGCAGGTCCAGCGAGCTCTCGTGGTCAGTGAACAGCAGACACTCCTCATCGTCGATGACGCTCTGGGGGACTCTGCCAAACACCCCATCTCTGTCTGTAACGGGACAGAAGGGGTTCGGGTCCTGCAGCTTCTCCCCAGGGGTCCCATGCTTCAGCCCATCCCATGTGTCCACTTGGGATAGGGGAACAGAGATTGCACCCAGTTCAGGGACCTGGAGAGTAGCCTTTGTAGCAGCATTCTGCAAGGGCAGGGTGGGGCCCACTGGGACAAGGCACAGGCTAGAAAGGGTGGAGCAACTGGTAACTTTAAAGACATACACAGCTGATCTCTTCCCCACACCCTGCCACCACCCAGAGCATCCCCTGCTTATGGTCTCCAAGTCCCAGGCTTCCCACTCCAATGCTGTGCCAGTCCCACTATGCCTCTGAACAGCTATTCCAGAACAGAAACAAGCGTGAGCCCGGCTGGACTACAGTGTAGGACGTGGCCACTATGGTGTCCTGGAGACACAATGGGGTCCCTACGTGACCTCAGAGAGGACAGAGGGGATGGGGAAGGTCCAGTGGGATGAAGCTGTAGGGATTCACTGCATCATGCAGATGGGACCTTAACGGGGCCCCTAAGCCGAGACCTTGGGCCATGATATGTCAGCACTGCTAAGGGATGCAGAGAGCTAAGGCCTGGTAATAGTGCAAACAGGGCCGTGCTGTGCCAGGGTAGAGTATCTGCAGACAGGGCCTCTGGCAGCAAGAGTCACCCTCCCATCAGCACATCCTGCCATGCAGGGGAGCTCTGTGGTGCTGCCAGAGCTCCCCATCACACCTTTGTTAGCCAGCACAGACATCTGGGCCTGTAAGAGACAAGGGGCATGCCATCCCAGCCTGGGGAGCGAGACCCAGCCCTCCTGCGAGGCTGGCCGTATCATCACCGTAGCCACGGCGTGGCTCTCCCCACGCCAGGCCCAGCCCCAGCAGGAATGCCAAGTGAGAGCTCCCACCCCCAACTCCACATGGGGACAAGGGGCCAGTGCCCAGATGGACCTTACCTGAGGGTTTCTTGTGGGGGCTGGCGAGGGTGAGCGAGCGCCCCAGGAACAAGTGCAAGTCAAAGACATATGGGGTCTCATCCGATGCCACCAGGGAGTAGGCGATACCACTGCGGCCAGCGCGGGCCACACGGCCTGGGAGGCAAAGCAAGGCAGAATAGCTCTGGGTTAACTCTGTGGCTGCTGGCCCTGGCTCAGCCAGTGTGGAACCACTCTTAGGAACCACAGTCATGGACTTGGGTTTGGCTGATGTGCCGATTCTGGTCGGGGGCAGGAAAAGCTGCTAAGGGGACCGAGGCCAAGAAGCCAAGCTTGGCCCCCATGCTCAGTGGGGATCATCCTGTTCATCCGGGGAAGGGCTGGACAAGGGCACGGTGTTCTCACCCTCTCGTCCCCGCTGCAGATGGTGAATCTCAGCATGTACTCCGCTGCTCTCAAGGGATTTGGCAGCCGGTGCCCAAGCCACTAATGGGAATGGCCCCCAAACTGCACACGCCCTCCCACTGGGCCTGGCTTAGCTGGCTACCTGGGCCTTATCCCTCAGATTGAGATTTCAGACCTTCCTGTGCCCCTCCCTGAAATGCTACGTTCCCGCAGTGTCCCAGGCAGGGTCCAGCCCAGACAGCATTCAGTGGCAGGGAGTCCAGGCCGGGACAGGTGTTAATGACGCACCCTGCAGCAATGGCTGCCCAGCAGGGGCAGTGGGGAGGATATTTGGGGGTGGAGAGGCTTCCCTCCTCCATGGCATTTACCAGCCTGGAGGAGGTGTGACCAGGGTGGGAGGGAGCAGATCAGCTGAAGCAGGACAGGTGGGTGTGCCCTAGACCCAGCCCCACCCCGTGGCCCAGCCAGCCCCAGAGACTCACCGACACGGTGCAGGAACAGCTTGGGCTTCGCAGGGAAGCTGTAGTTGACGACATTGTCCAGCATGGGGATGTCGATGCCACGGGCAGCCACATCGGTAACAATCAGCACTGCACACTGGCCATGCACGAACTTGGCGATGTTGATTTTCCGTGCCGCCTGGTCCAGGGAGCTGTAGATATGGGTGCAGTTCACTCCCTGCGCTGTCAGCAACTGGAGGGAGGAGGAGGGTGGAGCACAGGTCAGTGCTCGGGCCCCCAGCAGGGGAGAACCACCCCAAATACCATGGGACCTCAACATAAGTCCAGCCACACCTCAGAGCAAAAGGGAGGAGAGATTCCATCCGGCAGCTTCAGGATAGGCTGCACCTCCCTCCCCTCGGCATCCCTGCTCCTACATGTACTAGGCTGGCCAAGCAACAGCATGCTAGACCTCTCCCCCGCCACCCTCCAAGAGAGTTGCAATGTCCATCGGCAATGCCCCTCCTCCTCCTGGCAGCCCAGCACCAGCCTCTGACACTCCCTTGCATTAGCAGGATGGCTCTGGTGACAGGGAGCTCCCTGGCATTTCCTGGACACAGGAGTCAGTCAGTGGAAGCTCAGGCAGGGGTCCTTCTTTGGAAGGAAACTTGGGCTCGACTCCAACCACACACCCAGAGAAGCAGACCCAGGTGATTAGCCCCCAGCTCTCCCCTGCTACCTGGTGCATGGCAGAAGTGCCCCCCAGCCCCCCAACCTTGCTGTATGCTGCTCAGGCACCAGTTCAGCCAGAGACCTGCAGCAGCCACAGAAGCAGAGTGCTCCTTCCCCCTCCTCCCTGCCTTGGGGAAGCAGCACCCCCAGCAGCTCCCCCTTCTCATCCAGGGTTTAGTGAGAGCTTCTGCCTTGGTCTTAGGACTGCATGTATCCCCACCCCTCTGCTACATCTCCCCTGGCTCCACCAGGCCTGGGCCCAGGCCCAGCGGCCTGCGCAGCACAACTCGTGCCAGGCCCATGGCGTGTTGGCTCCCAGACTTGCCTCCTTGAGGTACTCCGCATGGTGCTTGGTGGCCACGAAGACGACTGTCTGGTCCTGAGGCCTCACCACGCTCCTCAGCAGGTGCAGCAGCACGGCCGGCTTGTCATCTGCGCGCACGTGGAAGAAGGCCAGCTGCCAGCGGAGAGAGGGGTGAGGTGGGAAGCCCCTCCCTGCCCCCTCAATGGCCCCTCTGGAAGCTACACAAACCAGAGACGCTGGGGCTAACAGCACAGGCTGTGCTTTCTCATCGCTCTGACTGGGACAGGTGCTGTGAAGCGCCTAGCACCACGGTGTCCTGATCCACTACCGAGGCATCTAGAGGCTAACCAGTGAAACAACATAGCCCGGTGCTGCAGCCCATCACCCTCTGTTTGTCTGGCACCTCTGGCTGGGCAGCTCTTTGGCCCTGTCTGGAAAGCACCCAGCATGCTCTTGGGGCTAATGGGACGGGATGGAAGGTGTCCTCTGCCCTCCAATCTAAACTGGTTCCCTGGAGGCTTGGACCTGTCTATCTCACCTGGCCTCAGGTTCTACCCAAGTCTGCCTACAGGCGAGATCACAGCAGGTGCCAACACCAGCTAATGCTGTCAGGGCCACACTTAACTGAGGCTCCTGATGGGATCGGGCTCATGGTAGCACGTTGTCCACCCAAGCATCAGTTACTAGCCCCAGGAGGGGGCGCTGCACACTGCCTGCAGCTGTGAAATGCAGCAGTCCAGAGAAGGGCAGGCACATATGCACACTGGGGCCATACAACGCATACCGCTGGTCCTCCACCTCCTTCCCCAGTGCCAGCTGACAGCCGTGCTCTTTGGAGCTTGAGGGCTCTGCTGGGGTGAGCTCAGACAAACAGGTAGTTATTTGTATTGCACTACAGCCTAGGGACCCCAGACATGGGCCAGGGACCCATGGTGCTAGGTGCTGTACAGGCCCAGAACCAAGAGACAGTCCCAGTCTCCTCTACCCCAGCCCTCCCGAACTCAACAGCCTTGAAGACTCCAAGCGCATCTCACCTTGAGCTGCTCACTGAGCTTTGTCTCCACGTCCAACCGGATCAACACTGGCTCAGTGAGACCTGTGAATGAGGCAGGAGAACATGAGCCCAGGGCAAGGGGGATGGGGCGCCTGAATTCACAGTGGAAAAGAACAGGCCAAGGTAGCAAACTCACTGTTAGACACTTACAGCGAGGCAATCACAGCTTCTGAAAGGCATACTGGACACGCCCAGCAGGGGGTGCTGCAGGTCAGGAGGGGGATGTGCCAGCGGAGCCAAGAGGGAAGAATTGGAGCCCTGCCCACACCGTGCCATGCCCCAGCTTTAATTAGCTGCCTGCTTTCACAAGCACTAAAATTCATTTTGCAAGAGACAGGGGAAAGGTCCCCTGAACTGAAGAGGAAAGAAATAGGTGGGACAGAGGCAGTGTGGATGCCCCTGGCCTGGGGCAAAAGCAGGTGAGGAACCCTTCCTCTCCCACAAAAGGACAGGTCAGCACAGCTGAAACTACTCTTAGCTGACCTGCCATTCAGCCTGTTACCCCCTCTCCATCTAACCTCCCCCCAATCTCTCCTGTGTGGGGCTGGTTGGGGGATGTTCCTTACCGGCCCGAGCAAACTCCACGAGCAGTTTGGGGAGCGTGGCAGAGAAAAGCAGGGTCTGGCGGCTCTCTGGAAGCCGGGCAATGATCTCCTGCAGCTGCTCCGCAAACCCCATCTCAAAGAGCCTGAGGGGGGCAACACCACCAAGGTCAGCAGCCACATAGCCCAGCAAGCCACACCCACCCCCAGGGCCCTGTCATCCCACGCAGCACCCAGGAAAGCCGTGTGTGCATGGGGACTGCACATCCCCATGCACAGGGACACGCTGCTTCCTCCCAGGACGAGGCCTTAAATCCACACCCAGGAGCTCCTATCCCCGGACCCTAGAATCTCACATGCCAGCCCCAGCGCTGGCCCTGCAAGTGGAAGATCTAACCCAGCATCAGCCGACAAGAAAGGGCACCACTGCATCAGTTGGATGCTTTCCCAAGATCCTTGACCTGGTCTGTTTTCCCCCACTGGCCTAACATCTCACTCATCAGGCACTCGGAGCCTGCCATAGCTGTGTGCTCTCCCATCTGTGGCACTGGGAATCCACACTCCCACCTCTGCTCCTTTCTGACAGGTGTCCACAGGATGCAGCCACAGCACCAAAGCCCATCTCTTCCCTGGTAGTGCAGTTGTCACACTTGGCTGACGGAGGGTCTTACGGGGAGCCCCTAGGAACAGAGGGGCTGACAAATGCCCCAAGGTGAAATCTCAGCTACAGCAACATCATGAACTGACCTGTCAGCTTCGTCAAACACCACGTACTCCACACTGTGCAGCTTCAGGTTCATTTCCACAGCCACATGCATCAGACGCCCGGGGGTGCCAATAATTCTGGAATGACAGACACCAATGGGCAGCAGGCACCCAGCTGCCCACAACTCCATGCGAGGGCCAAGGTGCTACCCACATCCGGGCAGCCACCTGTCCTGGTGGAGAGAGATGGAGCTGTGAAAGTTGCAGCTCTCCGCTCTTGTAAAAAATAGGACAAGGCAGCTCTCCCCAACCAACCCCCTCCCATCCCACTTGCCTCTCCAGCCCAAATCTGCCAGGCCAAGAGGGACATTCAGATGCCTCCACTCCAGGAAGACCTGTCTCCAGTCTCCACTCTCCCCCCAGAAATACACATAAGAAGATGCTCTTAAGAGGCGCGGAGTAGCAGGCAGCCCCCACTGGATGCTATCTTGATGCTCACTGAAACACACAGAGGCTCTGGGTCCGACTCTGCTCAGCACACAGGGTTTACAGGTTGCGACTCCGTCAGCTTCAGTGGCTTCACTTCCCATTTACACCGTGAGTGCAGAATCAGACCCACTGCATGCAGCACCTGCGAGTCTGTTCTGCATGTGTGCAGTGCCCAGTGGATAGGGCTCTGCTATTTGACAAGAGCTCGTAAGTGCTACCAGAATACAAATATAGACTGGAGAACAAGTGTTAGTAATAATAATAGAGCTCAGATTTTCCTGTGATAGCTGATGGATTCCTTCACCGAGCAGTTGCTGAACCGACTAGAGGGGATGCCATTTTAGATTTGGTTTTGGTGAGTAGTGAGGACATCATAGAAGAAATGGTTGTAGGGGACAACCTTGGTTCAAGTGATAATGAGCTAAATGGAAGGATAAACAAAAATAGATCTGTGACTAGGGTTTTTGATTTTAAAAGGGCTAACTTTAAAAAAATTAAGGAAATTAGTTAGGGAAGTGGATTGGACTGAAGAACTTGTGGATCTAAAGGCGGAGGAGGCCTGGAATTACTTCAAGTCAAAGCTGCAGAAGCTATCCGAAGCCTGCATCCCAAGAAAGGGGAAAAAATTCATAGGCAGGAATTGTAGACCAAGCTGGATGAGCAAGCATCTCAGAGGAGGTGATTAAGAAAAAGCAGAAAGCCTACAAGGAGTGGAAGATGGGAGGGATTAGCAAGAAAAGCTACTCTTACTGAGGTCAGAAAATGTAGGGATAAAGTGGGAGAGGCCAAAAGCCAGGTAGAGTTGGACTTTGCAAAGGAAATTAAAACCAATAGTAAAAGGTTCTATAGCCATATAAATAAGAAGAAAACAAAGAAAGAAGTGGGACCGCTAAACACTGAGGACAGAGTGGAGGTTAAGGATAATCTAGGCACGGCCCAATATCTAAACAAATACTTTGCCTCAGTCTTTAATGAAGCTAATGAGCTTAGGGATAATGGTAGGATGACAAATGGGAATGAGGATATGGAGGTAGACATTACCACATCCGAGGTAGAAGCCAAACTCGAACAACTTAATGGGACTTAAATCGAGGGGCCCAAATAATCTTCATCCAAGAATATTAAAGGAACTGGCACATGAAATTGCAATCCCATTAGCAAGAATTTTTAATGAATCTGTAAACTCAGGGGTTGTACCCTATGACTGGAGAATTGCTAACATAGTCCCTATTTTTAAGAAAGGAAAAAAAAAAAAAAAAGTGATCTGGGTAACTACAGGCCTGTTCGTTTAACATCTGTAGTATGCAAGGTCTTGGAAAATTTTGAAGGAAAAAGTAGTTAAGGACATTGTGGTCAATGGTAATTGGGACAAAATACAACATGACTTTACAAAAGGTAGATCGTGCCAAACCAACCTGATCTCCTTCTTTGAGACGATAACAGATTTTTTAGACAAAGGAAACACAGTGGATCTAATTTACCTCGATTTCAGTACGGCGTTTGATACAGTTCCACATGGGGAATTATTAGCTAAATTGGAAAAGATGGGGGTCAATATGAAAACTGAAAGGTGGATAAGGAACTGGTTGAAGGGGAGACTACAACGGGTCACACTGAAAGGTGAACTGTCAGGCTGGAGGGAGGTTACAAGTGGAGTTCCTCAGGGATAGGTTTTGGGACCAATCTTATTTAATCTTTTTATTACTGACCTTGGCACAAAAAGCGGGAATGTGCTAATAAAGTTTGCGGATGACACAAAGCTGGGAGGTATTGCCAATACAGAGAAGGACGAGGATATCATACAGGAAGGTCTAGATGACCTTGTAAACCGGAATAATAGTAATAGGATGAAATTTAATAGTGTAAAGTGCAAGGTCATGCATTTATGGATTAACAACAAGAATTTCTGCTATAAACTGGGGACGCGTTACATGGAAGTAACAGAGAAGGAGAAGGACCTCGGAGTACTGGTTGATCACAGGATGACTATGAGCCGCCAATGTGATATGGCCATGAAAAAAGTTAATGTGGTCTTGAGATGCATCAGGCGAGCTACTTCCAGTAGAGATAAGGAGGTGTTAGTACCGTTATACAAGGCACTGGTGAGATGTCACCTGGAATACTGTGTGCAGTTCTGGTCTCCATGTTTAAGAAAGATGAATTCAAACTGGAACAGGTACAGAGAAGGGCTACTAGGATGATCTAGGGCATGGAAAACCTGTCTTATGAAAGGAGACTCAAAGAGCTTGGCTTGTTTAGCCTAACCAAAAGAAGCCTGAGGGGAGATATGATTGCTCTCTCTAAATATATCAGAGGGATAAATACCAGAGAGGGAGAGGAATTATTTAAATTCAGTACCAGTGTGGACACAAGAACAAATGAATATAAACTGGCCATCAGGAAATTTAGTCTTGAAATTAGACGAAGGTTTCTAACCATCAGAGGAGTGAAGTTCTGGAACAGCCTTCCAAGGGGAGCAGTGGGGGCAAAAGATATATCTGGCTTCAGAGCTAAGCTTGATAAGTTTATAGAGGGAATGGTATGATGGGATAGCCTAATTTTGGCAATTAATTGATCTTTGACTATTAGCAGTAAATATGCCCAATGGCCTGTGATGGGATGTTAGATGGGATGGGATCTGAGTTACTACAGAGAATTTTTTCCTGGGTGTCTGGCTGGTGAGTCTCGCCCACATGCTCAGGGTTTAGCTGATCGCCATATTTGGGGTCGGGAAGGAATTTTCCTCCAGGGAAGATTGGCAGAGGCCTTGGGGGTTTTTTGCCTTCCTCTGCAACAAGGGGCACGGGTCACTTGCTGGAGGAGTCTCTGCACCTTCAAGTCTTTAAACCGTGATTTGAGGACTTCAATAGCTCAGACATAGGCTAGGGGTTTATTACAGGAGTGGATGGGTGAGATTCTGTAGCCTGTGTTGTGCAGGAGGTCAGACTAGACTATCATAATGGTCCCTTCTGACCTTAAAGTCTATGATTCTATGAAATAATACAGGTGAAACTATGCTGCCTGGGGGGTGGGAAAGGAAAGTCATGACAGCCTAACCCAACTCTCCCAATCACAGATACTCCAGATCAGTTACAGAAAAGAACAAGGTAGCAGGGCAGTCCTAGAGGATGGATTGTGTGGGATGCGCCTTGGGTCTCAGTGCTCCAAAGAAAGAGGAAAAAACCCACCCACAAGCCCCATCCCCATGCTGTGACTCTTCCCTCCCCCCCCAATCCACAGTTGGAGAACACAGTCGCTGCCCCTCAGCATTAAGACTCACATATCAGGGTTCTCATGCAGAGCTGCAAATTGGTCTTCCATCCTAGGAGAGAAAGAGAATCGGAGGTGCTGGTAATAATGACCAGCAGGGGGAGCCATAACACAGCCCTACTGACAAGGGACTCCACCCAGCCCAGCAGCAAGCTCCAAGGTAGATCACTGAGCCGCCTGCACTTTGCCAAGCACCTCATGCCCTCAACCTGCTTTCTGCAAAAGCAGCTGAGACGGAGCATGCTGATCCTTGAGCCCGGCTTCCCAGGGATTGTTCTAAAGGAACAGGTTGGCCAGAGAGCAGCAAGCTGCCCAATGATCTGCACCATGCTTCTGAAATCCTTCCTCAGACTGCCGCACGCGCACGTCTCAGCAACCGCCCGCCACACGTCTCGGTAACCGCCCGATACGCACCAGCCCGCCTTGCACGCACAAATACAAGTAGCTGGGCCCAAAGCTGGGACTAGGTCCCAATGCTGAAAGGAGCCAATATGCTTTTTTAAAAAGTCACTGAAAATTAACAGAACCCCTTGAAGGGCCCAGACTCAGTCCCAGCAATCCCGCTTAGACCCAGCTGTGATGTTTCTACCCATTGCAGTGTCACTGAGCCAGGTCAATATTTCATCTGGGCATTGAGCTAGCCAATATTTCACAAGTTTCTACTGTAATTGACTCATTCTAGGGAAAAATACATTTGACAAAACGTTCACAAGGGTTTTCAATCTGCTGCAGCCGCTGGCGCTTTAGGGGTAGACTGCAACTGGCTTACCTCTCTCCTCCCAGAATCAACGCAGTCTTCAGGCCTGTGAACTTGCCCAGCTGCAGAACCAAAAACACCGCATCTATTGTCAATCTTAATCTTGCCTCCAGCTCCCCACTCCCCTTATTCCCAATCATGGGACTCTTCACCTCAACTGCCAGGGCTAACCCAGCCCAAGAGGCCTGGGATGAACACACTGAAGTTGCTAAGACTTTGGATCAGGCTGCTTCTCCCTTTGTACAACCAGCCTCCGTCTTTAACCCCACAATACCACCAATGTGGGGGGGCTCTCCATGGGAGCAGCAGAGGCCCATATAGCAACCCCAGCCATCAGCACTCAAAAGACAGAGTGCCGTGGCTGTTGATACTCATTTATCCTGCAGGATTATGGAAAATACCCATTCACAGATCACAGCTCTGTCTGAAGGCTGTCAGCTAAACCACAGGAGTGTAGCCAGACTGGATCACACCCAAGGTCCATCTGCTTTTTGTCTAGTCCAGGGGAGGGCAAACTATGGCCCATGGGCCAGATCCAGCCCATCAGGGCTTTCAATCCAGCCTGTGGAAGCGCTCCCGGAAGCGGCCGGCACCCCAACCCCTTGCCCTGAGCCCCTTCCTGCACACCACATCCCCTCCCACATCCAACCCCCTGCCCCAGCCCTACATACAATTTCCCAACCCAGATGTGGCCCTTGGGCCAAAAGTTTGCCCACCCTAGTCTAGTCTCTTGCCAGGACCAAATATTTCAAAGGTAGGTGCAAAGAACCCCCTAGTGGACAAGTATGGAATAACCTGCCTACAGGCACATCATCTGCCTAACCCCAGCCAGTTGGCTTATGCCATGAAGCCTGATGATCTCACCCTTATTTTTTATCATTTCTAGTTCTATTCTGATTCTTATTCTGTGCCCATCACTGTGGTATCCATGGATGTTCTCATAATCCACAAATATCCACATCTTTTTGAAACCCTGCTACATTCTTAGCTTCAATGATACCTTGTGGCAATGATTTCCATAGGTTAGTTATGTTATGCAAGAAACTGTCCCGAAGCAATTACTGCACTATATTGCCTCTCCATATCACCACAAGCTCCATGCACCATGCTCTCAAGTCACATTTTTGAGAGAGCTCCAAGCTACTCCAGTCCCAGTGGCTCCTAGATCAGTTGATGCTGCTTCCTCCACTCCCTACCTCCTTTGTGAATTTCATAGTCTGCAAGGCAAGCTCGCGGGTTGGCGAGAGGATGAGGGCTCGTGCTCCCGTCTGGGCACTGTGCGCCTTCAGCTTCTCAAACATGGGGATGAGGAAACAAGCCGTCTTCCCACTGCCAGTCCTTGCCATGGCCACCATGTCTTTCCCATCCAGGATCACAGGGATAGTCTGCAAGACAAGAACAGATGCTGCTCCAATCCAGCTGGAGAATTCTTACCCTGTGCCAATCACTGGGGTATCCATGGATGTTCTCATAATTCACATAAATATCCACATCTTTTGGAAACCCTGCTAAATTCTTAGCTTAAATTACATATTGTGGCAATGAGTTCCACAGGAAGGTTACAGGGGTGTTGGACAACCTCTGCTAACACTTGATCTAGTGGAATCCATATACCAGACGTGGCTAAGGCTCGCCAACACAGTGAGATTCACCTCCCACCTCAACCGCACAAAGCACTGCAGAATTACCTACGGAACCCCCCCATGACCTTTAACAAACATACACCCCATAAAAATTACACTGGAGCAATGAGAGCCTATCCATTACCCTTCGCTGGATTGGCGTAGGCACTTTGTAGCCTTTCTTCATGACCCCTTTGAATACAGGATAACTCAAGCCTACAAGAGAAGACAAATATGATCTCACTATTAAATGGCCCTTGGATAACAAGGGTGGAGTGTTGCCAAATATTTTATTGCAAGTCTCACAATATTATTGTTTTTTACTTAAAATCCCAGCTTCCGGAGTCATGTGATTGGAGAATAACCTCAGCTTTCATTAAAAAAGTTTATTGCCCTAATAGTTGCAGATAAAAAGCTCAAAAATGTGACTTAGAGGTTCAAATTCCAGAAGGCAAATAAAAAGACCCCCAATTTTGATCTAAGCATGGGCCTCAATGCATGCTGGTACATGTGATTTCTTCTGAATACACCTGCAATCTGCTCCTCTGCCTGGTACGCAGGCTTTGACCAGTGGCTGAGGTGGCCCTGAGTCGAGCTAAGTTTGAGCACCCCATGTTAATCAAAATGTAATTTCTGCCCTCAGATTTATGACCATCCATTTCACTCACCCATAGACTGGAAGCCCCCAGATTTCTTCTTCTTTTTGTTCTGTGCTCGTACCATCTCTCTCGTGTCTGGCTCCACATCAGAGGAGTAATCAGGCGTTGGAAAGGCTGGTAAGATCTTACTGGATGCCTGTTGATGACAGGGAAAGGGAACACATGCAAAAGGCAATGTTATTTCAGGTCACAATAGATGGAAGAGGGCTCTTAGATCATCCAGCCCAATCAGAATGGGAGTGGTCCTTACAGCCTATTTTCCCTTATCTGTCCAGTTTTATTTTAGAACTCCCGAGAGCAGTGGTTTTCAAACTTTTTTTCTGGAGACCCAATTGAAGAAAATTATTGATGCCCACGACACAACTGAGCTGGGGATGAGGGGTTTGGGGTGTGGGAGGGGGCTCAGGGCTGGGGGTGCAGGCTCGGGGGGGGGGGATGAGGGGCTTGGGGTGCGGGAGGGGGTTTGGGCTGGGGGTGCAGGCTCGGGGGGGACAGGGATGAGGGGTTTGGGGTGCAGGAAGGGGCTCGGGCAGCAGGGATGAGAGGTTTGGGGTGCAGGCAGGGGCTCGGGCGCAGGCTCGGGGGGCAGGGATGAGGGGTTTGGGGTGCAGGCAGGGGCTCGGGCGCAGGCTCGGGGGGCAGGGATGAGAGGTTTGGGGTGGAGGCTCGGGAGGGCAGGGATGGGGGGTTGGGGTGTGGGAGGGGGCTCTGGGCTAGGGCGCAGGCTCGGGGGGCAGGGATGAAGGATTTGGGGCACAGGCTTGGGGGGCTCTGGGTTTAGGGCGCAGGCTCAGGGGGGGCAGGGATGAGGGGTTTGGGGGGCGGGGGCGGCTCTGGGCTGGGGGCGCGGGGATGAGCGGTGGTTTGGGGGGCGGGGTTGGGGGGGCTCTGGGCTGGGGCGCAGGCTCGGGGGGGCAGGGATGAGGGGTTTGGGGTGTGGGAGGGGGCTCTGGGCTGGGGCGCAGGCTCGGGGGGGCAGGGATGAGGGGTTTGGGGAGCAGGCTCAGGGGGGCAGGGATGAGGGGCTTGGGGTACGGGAGGAGGCGGGTAAAGGGGTTGGGTGGCAGGCTCGGAGGGGCGGGGATGAGGGATTTGGGGCGTGGGGAGGTGGGGATGAGCGGTTTGGGGCGTGGGGGGGCTCTGGGTTGGGGGGCAGGCTCGGGATGGGCGGGGATGAGCGGTTTGGAGGGCGGGATTGGGGGGGGCTCTGGGGCTGGGGGCGCAGGGGGGTGGGCAGGAAGGGTTTGGCGGGCAGGGGTGAGGGGGGCTCTGGGCTGGGGCGCGGAGATGAGGGGTTTGGGGGGCGGGGATGGGGGGGCTCTGGGCTGGGGCACAGGGATGAGCGGTTTCGGGGGCGGGGATGGGAGGGCTCTGGGCTGGGGGCGCAGGGGGGCGGGCAGGAAGGGTTTGGCGGGCAGGGGTGAGGGGGGCTCTGGGCCGGGGGCGCGGGGATGAGGGGTGAGGGGGGCGGGGATGGGGGGGCTCTGGGCTGGGGGCGCAGGGGGGTGGGCAGGAAGGGTTTGGCGGGCAGGGGTGAGGGGGGCTCTGGGCCGGGGGCGCGGGGATGAGGGGTTTGGGGGGCGGGGATGAGGGGGCTCTGGGATGGGGGGCGGGGATGAGCGGTTTGGGGGGCGAGGATGAGGGGGCTCTGGGCTGGGGCGCGGGGATGAGGGGGCTCTGGGCTGGGGCGCGGGGATGAGCGGTTTGGGGGGCGGGGATGAGGGGGCTCTGGGCTGGGGGGCAGGGATGAGCGGTTTGGGGGGCGGGGAAGGGGGGGCTCTGGGCTGGGGGCGCAAGGGGGCGGGCAGGAAGGGTTTGGCGGGCAGGGGTGAGGGGGGCTCTGGGCCGGGGGCGTGGGGATGAGGGGATTGGGGGGCGGGGATGAGGGGTTTCGGGGGCGGGGATGAGGGGGCTCTGGGCTGGGGCGCGGGGATGAGCAGTTTGGGGGGCAGGGATGAGGGGGCTCCGGGCTGGGGGGCGGTGATGGGGGGCTCTGGGCTGGGGAGCGGGGATGAGGGGTTTGGGGGGCAGGGATGAGGGGGCTCTGGGCTGGGGGGCGCGGATGAGGGATTTGGGGGGCGGGGATGGGGGGGCTCTGGGCTGGGGCGCGGGGATGAGCGGTTTGGGGGGCAGGGATGAGGGGGCTCTGGGCTGGGGCGCGGGGATGAGCGGTTTGGGGGGCTCTGGGCTGGGGGGGCTCTGGTCTGGGGGGCGGGGATGAGCGGTTCGGGGGGGCGGGGATGGGGGGGCTCTGGGCTGGGGGGCGGAGATGAGCGGTTTGGGGGGCGGGGATGAGGGGGCTCTGGGCTGGGGCGCGGGGATGAGCGGTTTGGGGGGCGGGGATGAGGGGGCTCTGGGCTGGGGATGAGCGGTTTGGGGGGCGGGGATGGGGGGGCTCTGGGCTGGGGCGCGGGGATGAGCGGTTTGGGGGGCGGGGATGAGCGGGCTCTGGGCTGGGGCGCGGGGATGAGCGGTTTGGTGGGCGGGGATGGGGGGGCTCTGGGCTGGGGCGCGGGGATGAGCGGTTTGGGGGGCGGGGATGGGGGGGCTCTGGGCTGGGGGGCGGGGATGAGCGGTTTGGGGGGCGGGGTTGGGGGGGCTCTGGGCTGGGGCGCGGGGATGAGCGGGCTCTGGGCTGGGGCGCGGGGATGAGCGGTTTGGGGGGCGGGGATGGGGGGGATCTGGGCTGGGGTGCGGGGATGAGCAGTTTGGGGGGCTCTGGGCTGGGGGGGCTCTGGGCTGGGGGCGGGGATGAGCGGTTTGGGGGGCGGGGATGGGGGGGATCTGGGCTGGGGGGCGGGGATGAGCGGTTTGGGGGGCGGGGATGAGGGGGCTCTGGGCTGGGGCGCGGGGATGAGCGGTTTGGCGGGTAGGGGTGAGGGGGGCTCTGGGCTGGGGCGCGGGGATGAGCGGTTTGGGGCGCGGGGATGAGGGGGCTCCGGGCCGGAGGCGCGGGGGGGCGGGGATGAGGGGTTTGGGGGGCGGGGATGGGGGGGCTCTGGGCTGGGGGGCGGGGATGAGCGGGCTCTGGGCTGGGGGGCGGGGATGAGCGGTTTGGGGGGCGGGGATGAGGGGGCTCTGGGCCGGGGGCGCGGGGATGAGCGGTTTGGCGGGCAGGGGTGAGGGGGGCTCTGGGCTGGGGCGCGGGGATGAGCGGTTTGGGGGGCGGGGATGAGGGGGCTCTGGGCTGGGGGGCGGGGATGAGCGGTTTGGGGGGCGGGGATGGGGGGGCGGGGATGAGGGGTTTGGGGGGCAGGGATGAGCGGGGCTCTGGGCTGGGGCGCGGGGATGAGCGGGCTCTGGGCTGGGGCGCGGGGATGAGCGGTTTTGGGGGGCGGGGATGGGGGGGCTCTGGGCTGGGGCGCGGGGATGAGCGGTTTGGGGCGCGGGGATGAGGGGGCTCCGGGCCGGAGGCGCGGGGGGGCGGGGATGAGGGGTTTGAGGGGCGGGGATGGGGGGGCTCTGGGCTGGGGCGCGGGGATGAGCGGGCTCTGGGCTGGGGCGCGGGGATGAGCGGATTGGGGGGCGGGGATGAGGGGGCTCTGGGCCGGGGGCGCGGGGATGAGCGGTTTGGCGGGCAGGGGTGAGGGGGGCTCTGGGCTGGGGCGCGGGGATGAGCGGTTTGGGGGGCGGGGATGGGGGGGCTCTGGGCCGGGGGCACGGGGATGAGCGGTTTGGGGGGCGGGGATGAGGGGGCTCTGGGCTGGGGGGCGGGGATGAGCGGCTTGGGGGGCGGGGTTGGGGGGGCGGGGATGAGGGGTTTGAGGGGCAGGGATGGGGGGCTCTGGGCTGGGGCGCGGGGATGAGCGGTTTGGGGGGCAGGGATGGGGGGGCTCTGGGCTGGGGCGCGGGGATGAGCGGTTTGGGGGGCGGGGATGGGGGGCTCTGGGCTGGGGCGCGGGGGTGAGCGGTTTGGGGGGCTCTGGGCTGGGGGGGCTCTGGGCTGGGGGGCGGGGATGAGCGATTTGGGGGGCGGGGATGGGGGGCTCTGGGCTGGGGGGCGGGGATGAGTGGTTTGGGGGGCGGGGATGAGGGAGCTCTGGGCTGGGGATGAGCGGTTTGGGGGGCGGGGATGGGGGGGCTCTGGGCTGGGGCGCGGGGATGAGCGGTTTGGGGGGCGGGGATGAGCGGGCTCTGGGCTGGGGCGCGGGGATGAGCGGTTTGGGGGGCGGGGATGGGGGGGCTCTGGGCTGGGGCGCGGGGATGAGCGGCTGGGGGGGCTCTGGGCTGGGGGGGGGGAAGAGCAGTTTGGGGGGCGGGGATGGGGGGGCTCTGGGCTGGGGGGCGGGGATGAGCGGTTTGGGGGGCGGGGATGAGGGGGCTCTGGGCTGGGGCGCGGGGATGAGCGGGCTCTGGGCTGGGGCGCGGGGATGAGCGGTTTGGGGGGCGGGGATGGGGGGCCGGGGATGAGGGGTTTGAGGGGCGGGGATGGGGGGGCTCTGGGCTGGGGCGCGGGGATGAGGGGGCTCTGGGCTGGGGCGCGGGGATGAGGGGTTTGGGGGGCGGGGATGAGGGGGCTCTGGGCTGGGGGGCAGGGATGAGCGGTTTGGGGGGGGGGAAGGGGGGGCTCTGGGCTGGGGGCGCAAGGGGCGGGCAGGAAGGGTTTGGCGGGCAGGGGTGAGGGGGCTCTGGGCCGGGGGCGTGGGGATGAGGGGATTGGGAGGCGGGGATGAGGGGTTTGGGGGGCGGGGATGAGGGGGCTCTGGGCTGGGGCGCGGGGATGAGCAGTTTGGGGGGCGGGGATGGGGGGGCGGGGATGAGGGGTTTGAGGGGCGGGGATGGGGGGGCTCTGGGCTGGGGGGCGGGGATGAGCGGTTTGGGGGGCGAGGATGAGGGGGCTCTGGGCTGGGGCGCGGGGATGAGCGGTTTGGGGGGCGGGGATGAGCGGGCTCTGGGCTGGGGCGCGGGGATGAGGGGTTTGGGGGCGGGGATGAGGGGGCTCTGGGCTGGGGGGCGGGGATGAGGGGTTTGGGGCGCGGGGATGAGGGGGCTCTGGGCTGGGGCGCGGGGATGAGCGGTTTGGGGGGCGGGGATGGGGGGCGGGGATGAGGGGTTTGAGGGGCGGGGATGGGGAGGCTCTGGGCTGGGGGGCGGGGATGAGCGGTTTGGGGGGCGAGGATGAGGGGGCTCTGGGCTGGGGCGTGGGGATGAGCGGTTTGGGGGGCGGGGATGGGGGGGCGGGGATGAGGGTTTGGGGGGCGGGGATGAGGGGGCTCTGGGCTGGGGGGCGGGGATGAGGGGTTTGGGGGGCGGGGATGAGCGGGCTCCGGGCCGGAGGCGCGGGGATGAGGGGGCTCTGGGCTGGGGCGCGGGGATGAGCGGTTTGGCGGGCAGGGGTGAGGGGGGCTCTGGGCTGGGGCGCGGGGATGAGCGGTTTGGGGGGCGGGGATGGGGGGGCTCTGGGCCGGGGGCGCGGGGATGAGGGGGCTCTGGGCTGGGGCGCGGGGATGAGCGGTTTGGCGGGCAGGGGTGAGGGGGGCTCTGGGCTGGGGCGCGGGGAGGAGCGGTTTGGGGGGCGGGGATGGGGGGGCTCTGGGCCGGGGGCGCGGGGATGAGCGGTTTGGGGGGCGGGGATGGGGGGGCTCTGGGCCGGGGGCGCGGGGGATGAGCGGTTTGGGGGGCGGGGATGAGGGGGCTCTGGGCTGGGGCGCGGGGATGAGCGGTTTGGGGGGCGGGGATGGGGGGGCTCTGGGCTGGGGCGCGGGGATGAGCGGTTTGGGGGGCGGGGATGGGGGGGCGGGGATGAGGGGCTCTGGGCTGGGGAGCGGGGATGAGGGATTTGGGGGGCGGGGATGGGGGGGCTCTGGGCTGGGGGGCGGGGATGAGCGGTTTGGGGGGCGAGGATGAGGGGGCTCTGGGCTGGGGCGCGGGGATGAGCGGTTTGGGGGCGGGGATGGGGGGGCGGGGATGAGGGGTTTGGGGGGCAGGGATGAGGGGGCTCTGGGCTGGGGCGCGGGGATGAGGGGTTTGGGGGGGCGGGGATGAGGGGGCTCTGTGCTGGGGGGCGGGGATGAGGGGTTTGGGGCGCGGGGATGAGCGGGCTCTGGGCTGGGGCACGGGGATGAGCGGTTTGGGGGGCGGGGATGGGGGGGCTCTGGGCTGGGGCACGGGGATGAGCGGGCTCTGGGCCGGGGGCGCGGGGATGAGCGGTTTGGGGGCGGGGATGAGCGGGCTCTGGGCTGGTGCGCGGGGATGAGCGGTTTGGGGGGCGGGGATGGGGGGGCGGGGATGAGCGGTTTGGGGGGCAGGGATGGGGGGGCTCTGGGCTGGGGGGCGGGGATGAGCGGTTTGGGGCGCGGGGATGAGGGGGCTCCAGGCCGGAGGCGCGGGGGGGCGGGGATGAGGGGGCTCTGGGCTGGGGCGCGGGGATGAGCGGTTTGGCGGGCAGGGGTGAGGGGGCTCTGGGCTGGGGCGCGGGGATGAGCGGTTTGGGGGGGTGGGATGGGGGGGCTCTGGGCCGGGGACGCGGGGATGAGCGGTTTGGGGGGCGGGGATGAGGGGGCTCTGGGCTGGGGGGCGGGGATGAGCGGCTTGGGGGGCGGGGATGGGGGGGCTCTGGGCTGGGGCACGGGGATGAGCGGTTTGGGGGGCGGGGATGGGGGGCTCTGGGCTGGGGAGCGGGGATGAGGGGTTTGGGGGGCAGGGATGACGGGGCTCTGGGCTGGGGGGCGCGGATGAGGGATTTGGGGGGCGGGGATGGGGGGGCTCTGGGCTGGGGCGCGGGGATGAGCGGTTTGGGGGGCAGGGATGTGGGGGCTCTGGGCTGGGGCGCGGGGATGAGCGGTTTGGGGGGCTCTGGGCTGGGGGGGCTCTGGGCTGGGGGGCGGGGATGAGCGGTTCGGGGGGGCGGGGATGGGGGGCTCTGGGCTGGGGGGCGGGGATGAGCGGTTCGGGGGGGCGGGGATGAGGGGGCTCTGGGCTGGGGCGCGGGGATGAGCGGTTCGGGGGGGCGGGGATGAGGGGGCTCTGGGCTGGGGATGAGCGGTTTGGGGGGCGGGGATGGGGGGGCTCTGGGCTGGGGCGCGGGGATGAGCGGTTTGGGGGGCGGGGATGAGCGGGCTCTGGGCTGGGGCGCGGGGATGAGCGGATTGGTGGGCGGGGATGGGGGGGCTCTGGGCTGGGGCGCAGGGATGAGCGGTTTGGGGGGCGGGGATGGGGGGGCTCTGGGCTGGGGGGCGGGGATGAGCGGTTTGGGGGGCGGGGTTGGGGGGGCTCTGGGCTGGGGCGCGGGGATGAGCGGTTTGGGGGGCGGGGTTGGGGGGGCTCTGGGCTGGGGGGCGGGGATGAGCTATTTGGGGGGCGGGGATGGGGGGGCTCTGGGCTGGGGGGCGGGGATGAGCGGTTTGGGGGGCGGGGATGAGGGGGCTCTGGGCCGGGGGGCGGGGATGAGTGGTTTGGGGGGCGGGGATGAGGGGGCTCTGGGCTGGGGATGAGCGGTTTGGGGGGCGGGGATGGGGGGGCTCTGGGCTGGGGCGCGGGGATGAGCGGTTTGGGGGGCGGGGATGGGGGGGCTCTGGGCTGGGGCGCGGGGATGAGCGGTTTGGGGGGCTCTGGGCTGGGGGGGCTCTGGGCTGGGGGGCGGGGATGAGCAGTTTGGGGGGCGGGGATGGGGGGGCTCTGGGCTGGGGGGCGGGGATGAGCGGTTTGGGGGGCGGGGATGAGTGGGCTCTGGGCTGGGGCGCGGGGATGAGCGGTTTGGGGGGCGGGGATGGGGGGGCGGGGATGAGGGGTTTGAGGGGCGGGGATGGGGGGGCTCTGGGCTGGGGCGCGGGGATGAGGGGTTTGGGGGGCGGGGATGAGGGGGCTCTGGGCTGGGGGGCAGGGATGAGCGGTTTGGGGGGCGGGGAAGGGGGGGCTCTGGGCTGGGGGTGCAAGGGGGCGGGCAGGAAGGGTTTGGCGGGCAGGGGTGAGGGGGGCTCTGGGCCGGGGGCGTGGGGATGAGGGGTTTGGGGGGCGGGGATGAGGGGGCTCTGGGCTGGGGCGCGGGGATGAGCAGTTTGGGGGGCGGGGATGGGGGGGCGGGGATGAGGGGTTTGGGGGGCAGGGATGGGGGGGCTCTGGGCTGGGGCGCGGGGATGAGCGGTTTGGGGGGCTCTGGGCTGGGGGGGCTCTGGGCTGGGGGGCGGGGATGAGCGGTTCGGGGGGGCGGGGATGGGGGGGCTCTGGGCTGGGGGGCGGAGATGAGCGGTTCGGGGGGGCGGGGATGGGGGGGCTCCGGGCTGGGGGGCGGGGATGAGCGGTTTGGGGGGCGGGGATGAGGGGGCTCTGGGCTGGGGCGCGGGGATGAGCGGTTTGGGGGGCGGGGATGAGGGGGCTCTGGGCTGGGGATGAGCGGTTTGGGGGGCGGGGATGGGGGGGCTCTGGGCTGGGGCGCGGGGATGAGCGGTTTGGGGGGCGGGGATGAGCGGGCTCTGGGCTGGGGCGCGGGGATGAGCGGTTTGGTGGGCGGGGATGGGGGGGCTCTGGGCTGGGGCGCAGGGATGAGCGGTTTGGGGCGCGGGGTTGGGGGGGCTCTGGGCTGGGGCGCGGGGATGAGCGGGCTCTGGGCTGGGGCGCGGGGATGAGCGGTTTGGGGGGCGGGGATGGGGGGGCTCTGGGCTGGGGCGCGGGGATGAGGGGTTTGGGGGGCGGGGTTGGGGGGGCTCTGGGCTGGGGTGCGGGGATGAGGGGTTTGAGGGGCGGGGATGGGGGGGCTCTGGGCTGGGGCGCGGGGATGAGCGGTTTGGGGGGCGGGGATGGGGGGGCGGGGATGAGGGGTTTGAGGGGCGGAGATGGGGGGCTCTGGGCTGGGGAGCGGGGATGAGGGGTTTGGGGGGCGGGGATGGGGGGGCTGTGGGCTGGGGCGCGGGGATGAGCGGTTTGGGGGGCAGGGATGGGGGGCTCTGGGCTGGGGCGCGGGGATGAGCGGTTTGGGGGGCGGGGATGGGGGGCTCTGGGCTGGGGTGCGGGGATGAGCAGTTTGGGGGGCTCTGGGCGGCGGGGGCTCTGGGCTGGGGGCGGGGATGAGCGGTTTGGGGGGCGGGGATGGGGGGGCTCTGGGCTGGGGGGTGGGGATGAGCGGTTTGGGGGGCGGGGATGAGGGGGCTCTGGGCTGGGGCGCGGGGATGAGCGGTTTGGCGGGCAGGGGTGAGGGGGGCTCTGGGCTGGGGCGCGGGGATGAGCGGTTTGGGGCGCGGGGATGAGGGGGCTCCGGGCCGGAGGCGCTGGGGGGCGGGGATGAGGGGTTTGGGGGGCGGGGATGGGGGGGCTCTGGGCTGGGGCGCGGGGATGAGAGGTTTGGGGGGCGGGGATGAGGGGGCTCTGGGCTGGGGCGCGGGGATGAGCGGTTTGGGGGGCGGGGATGAGGGGGCTCTGGGCCGGGGGCTCGGGGATGAGCGATTTGGCGGGCAGGGGTGAGGGGGTCTCTGGGCTGGGGCGCGGGGATGAGCGGTTTGGGGGGCGGGGATGAGGGGGCTCTGGGCTGGGGGGCGGGGATGAGCGGTTTGGGGGGCGGGGTTGGGGGGGCGGGGATGAGGGGTTTGGGGGGCAGGGATGAGGGGGGCTCTGGGCTGGGGCACGGGGATGAGCGGGCTCTGGGCTGGGGCGCGGGGATGAGCGGTTTGGGGGGCGGGGATGGGGGGGCTCTGGGCTGGGGCGCGGGGATGAGCGGTTTGGGGCGCGGGGATGAGGGGCTCCGGGCCGGAGGCGCGGGGATGAGGGGTTTGAGGGGCGGGGATGAGGGGTTTGGGGGGCGGGGATGAGCGGGCTCTGGGCTGGGGCGCGGGGATGAGCGGTTTGGGGGGCAGGGATGAGGGGGCTCTGGGCTGGGGCGCGGGGATGAGCGGTTTGGGGGGCGGGGATGAGCGGGCTCTGGGCTGGGGCGCGGGGATGAGCGGTTTGGCGGGCAGGGGTGAGGGGGGCTCTGGGCTGGGGCGCGGGGATGAGCGGTTTGGGGGGCGGGGATGGGGGGGCTCTGGGCCGGGGGCGCGGGGATGAGCGGTTTGGGGGGCGGGGATGGGGGGGCTCTGGGCCGGGGGCGCGGGGATGAGCGGTTTGGGGGGCGGGGATGAGGGGGCTCTGGGCTGGGGGGCGGGGATGAGCGGCTTGGGGGGCGGGGATGGGGGGGCGGGGATGAGGGGTTTGAGGGGCAGGGATGGGGGGCTCTGGGCTGGGGAGCGGGGATGAGGGGTTTGGGGGGCAGGGATGGGGGGGCTCTGGGCTGGGGCGCGGGGATGAGCGGTTTGGGGGGCAGGGATGGGGGGGCTCTGGGCTGGGGCGCGGGGATGAGCGGTTTGGGGGGCGGGGATGGGGGGGCTCTGGGCCGGGGCGCGGGGATGAGCGGTTTGGGGGGCTCTGGGCTGGGGGGGCTCTGGGCTGGGGGGCGGGGATGAGCGATTTGGGGGCGGGGATGGGGGGGCTCTGGGCTGGGGGGCGGGGATGAGCGGTTTGGGGGGCGGGGATGAGGGGGCTCTGGGCTGGGGCGCGGGGATGAGTGGTTTGGGGGGCGGGGATGAGGGGGCTCTGGGCTGGGGATGAGCGGTTTGGGGGGCGGGGATGGGGGGGCTCTGGGCTGGGGCGCGGGGATGAGCGGTTTGGGGGGCGGGGATGAGCGGGCTCTGGGCTGGGGCGCGGGGATGAGCGGTTTGGGGGGCGGGGATGGGGGGGCTCTGGGCTGGGGCGCGGGGATGAGCGGTTTGCGGGGCTCTGGGCTGGGGGGGCTCTGGGCTAGGGGGCGGGGATGAGCAGTTTGGGGGGCGGGGATGGGGGGGCTCTGGGCTGGGGGGCGGGGATGAGCGGTTTGGGGGGCGGGGATGAGGGGGCTCTGGGCTGGGGCGCGGGGATGAGCGGGCTCTGGGCTGGGGCGCGGGGATGAGCGGTTTGGGGGGCGGGGATGGGGGGGCGGGGATGAGGGGTTTGAGGGCGGGGATGGGGGGGCTCTGGGCTGGGGCGCGGGGATGAGGGGTTTGGGGGGCGGGGTTGGGGGGGCTCTGGGCTGGGGCGCGGGGATGAGCAGTCTGGGGGGCGGGGATGGGGGGGCGGGGATGAGGGGGCTCTGGGCTGGGGCGCGGGGATGAGCGGTTTGGGGGGCGGGGATGGGGGGCTCTGGGCTGGGGAGCGGGGATGAGGGGTTTGGGGGGCAGGGATGAGGGGGCTCTGGGCTGGGGGGCGGGGATGAGGGATTTGGGGGGCGGGGATGGGGGGGCTCTGGGCTGGGGCGCGGGGATGAGCGGTTTGGGGGGCAGGGATGGGGGGGCTCTGGGCTGGGGATGAGCGGTTTGGGGGGCGGGGATGGGGGGGCTCTGGGCTGGGGCGCGGGGATGAGCGGTTTGGGGGGCTCTGGGCTGGGGGCGGGGATGAGCGGTTTGGGGGGCGGGGATGGGGGGGCTCTGGGCTGGGGGGCGGGGATGAGCGGTTTGGGGGGCGGGGATGGGGGGGCTCTGGGCCGGGGGCGCGGGGATGAGCGGTTTGGGGGCGGGGATGGGGGGGCTCCGGGCCGGAGGCGCGGGGGGGCGGGGATGAGCGGTTTGGGGGGCGGGGATGAGGGGGCTCTGGGCTGGGGCGCGGGGATGAGCGGTTTGGGGGGCGGGGATGGGGGGGCTCTGGGCTGGGGGGCGGGGATGAGCGGTTTGGGGCGCGGGGATGAGGGGGCTCCGGGCCGGAGGCGCTGGGGGGCGGGGATGAGGGGTTTGGGGGGCGGGGATGGGGGGGCTCTGGGCTGGGGCGCGGGGATGAGAGGTTTGGGGGGCGGGGATGAGGGGGCTCTGGGCTGGGGCGCGGGGATGAGCGGTTTGGGGGGCGGGGATGAGGGGGCTCTGGGCCGGGGGCTCGGGGATGAGCGATTTGGCGGGCAGGGGTGAGGGGGTCTCTGGGCTGGGGCGCGGGGATGAGCGGTTTGGGGGGCGGGGATGAGGGGGCTCTGGGCTGGGGGGCGGGGATGAGCGGTTTGGGGGGCGGGGTTGGGGGGGCGGGGATGAGGGGTTTGGGGGGCAGGGATGAGGGGGGCTCTGGGCTGGGGCACGGGGATGAGCGGGCTCTGGGCTGGGGCGCGGGGATGAGCGGTTTGGGGGGCGGGGATGGGGGGGCTCTGGGCTGGGGCGCGGGGATGAGCGGTTTGGGGCGCGGGGATGAGGGGCTCCGGGCCGGAGGCGCGGGGATGAGGGGTTTGAGGGGCGGGGATGAGGGGTTTGGGGGGCGGGGATGAGCGGGCTCTGGGCTGGGGCGCGGGGATGAGCGGTTTGGGGGGCAGGGATGAGGGGGCTCTGGGCTGGGGCGCGGGGATGAGCGGTTTGGGGGGCGGGGGATGAGCGGGCTCTGGGCTGGGGCGCGGGGATGAGCGGTTTGGCGGGCAGGGGTGAGGGGGGCTCTGGGCTGGGGCGCGGGGATGAGCGGTTTGGGGGGCGGGGATGGGGGGGCTCTGGGCCGGGGGCGCGGGGATGAGCGGTTTGGGGGGCGGGGATGGGGGGGCTCTGGGCCGGGGGCGCGGGGATGAGCGGTTTGGGGGGCGGGGATGAGGGGGCTCTGGGCTGGGGGGCGGGGATGAGCGGCTTGGGGGGCGGGGATGGGGGGGCGGGGATGAGGGGTTTGAGGGGCAGGGATGGGGGGCTCTGGGCTGGGGGAGCGGGGATGAGGGGTTTGGGGGGCAGGGATGGGGGGGCTCTGGGCTGGGGCGCGGGGATGAGCGGTTTGGGGGGCAGGGATGGGGGGGCTCTGGGCTGGGGCGCGGGGATGAGCGGTTTGGGGGGCGGGGATGGGGGGGCTCTGGGCCGGGGCGCGGGGATGAGCGGTTTGGGGGGCTCTGGGCTGGGGGGGCTCTGGGCTGGGGGGCGGGGATGAGCGATTTGGGGGCGGGGATGGGGGGGCTCTGGGCTGGGGCGCGGGGATGAGCGGTTTGGGGGGCTCTGGGCTGGGGGCAGGGATGAGCGGTTTGGGGGGCGGGGATGGGGGGGCTCTGGGCTGGGGGGCGGGGATGAGCGGTTTGGGGGGCGGGGATGGGGGGGCTCTGGGCTGGGGGGCGGGGATGAGCGGTTTGTGGGGCGGGGATGGGGGGGCTCTGGGCCGGGGGCGCGGGGATGAGCGGTTTGGGGGCGGGGATGGGGGGGCTCCGGGCCGGAGGCGCGGGGGGGCGGGGATGAGCGGTTTGGGGGGCGGGGATGAGGGGGCTCTGGGCTGGGGCGCGGGGATGAGCGGTTTGGGGGGCGGGGATGGGGGGGCTCCGGGCCGGAGGCGCGGGGGGGCGGGGATGAGCGGTTTGGGGGGCGGGGTGAGGGGGGCTCTGGGCTGGGGCGCGGGGGGGCGGGGATGAGCGGTTTGGGGGGCGGGGATGAGCGGTTTGGGGGGCGGGGGTGGGGGGGGCTCTGGGCTGGGGCGCGGGGATGAGCGGTTTGGGGGGCGGGGATGAGGGGGCTCCGGGCCGGAGGCGCGGGGGGGCGGGGATGAGGGGTGATGGGGGCGGGGATGAGCGGTTTGGGGGGCGGGGATGGGGGGGCTCCGGGCCGGGGGCGCGGGGGGGCGGAGATGAGGGGTGATGGGGGCGGGGATGAGCGGTTTGGGGGGCGGGGATGAGGGGGCTCCGGGCCGGAGGCGCGGGGGGGCGGGGATGAGGGGTGATGGGGGCGGGGATGAGCGGTTTGGGGCTCGGGGATGAGGGGGCTCCGGGCCGGAGGCGCGGGGGGGCGGGGATGAGGGGTGATGGGGGCGGGGATGAGCGGTTTGGGGGGCGGGGATGGGGGGGCTCTGGGCCGGGGGCGCGGGGATGAGCGGTTTGGGGGGCGGGGATGGGGGGGCTCCGGGCCGGGGGCGCGGGGGGGCTCGGGCGCAGGCTGACCGTGGGCGGCTCTCGGTCAGGGCGGCGCCGAGGCCCTCGCCCGGCTCAGCTGGGCCCCCCCCGCTGGCGGGACTCGGGGCGGCGGCGCTGACCGGAGCGGCGAGCTCCAAGGCCCCGGCCCCGAGGGGGGTTTCCGCCGCGCCGCGCCGCCCTCCCTTGGCCCGGGAGAGTCGCGGGTCCCCGACCGGGTCACCTCGCCCGCCCCCCGGCCCGGCCCGGCCCGGCCCGGCCCCGCTCACCGGCCGCTCCGGGCTCCCCTCCGTCGGCCCCAGGCGGAGCTCGCCCGGCTCGGGCTCGGGCTCGCGGCCCCGAGGGTGGCGGCGGCGGCGACGCGGCGCCATGGCCGGCGGCTCGGGCTCGGGCTCGGGCTCGGGGCCTGCACGCGACCGGCTCCCAACCGCCATGTGGCTCCGCCCCCGGGGCGGCCTGAACCACCGCGACCCCTAGCGGGGAATCCAGCGCCGCACTTCCCGTCCCCCCGGCTGGAGAGATGGTATCGCCCGGAGCGCGCGCGGGGAGCCTGGGGCGCGAGCGGCGCTGGGCGGTGTCCCGGGCTTTGGCGCCGTGCGGCTCAGCCTGGGCTGCGGGGCTTTGGGGTGCAGGCCCGGCGGGGTGCGCTGCGCAGCTGCAGGGGGAGATGGGGTGCGGTGCGCTCTGACCCCCTTCTCCAGCCGCCTCCATGCTGCTGACGAAGCCGTGCTCGGGTGGGCTGGGTCGCAGCGAGGAGACACTGGGATTTTTTGCCTTTGACAATCCCCCTCCCTGCACAAGGATCCCTCCGAGAGCCCCCCCATGGGAAATCCCCAGCCCTAAAAAATACCCTGCGCTTGTGCTACTGTCTGAGCCCCACGGGATCTCCTTTCTGTGACCTGTCTAATCTTCTCTGCTCACCTTATCATTCGCGTCACACCTGAGTTTGCAGCTTGGAGACCTTCACTGGCTCCTCCGCTTCACGCATACCTGCGGGTACCCCCCGAGGAAGCTGGCCCTTCTGCCCGCTCTCTGCAGTTCTTTACAGGACTCCCTTGTATTGCTTGACATGGACCCTGGCCCGAGAGGCTTTGTTGAGTCAGCTTGGCAGCAGAGCCCTCTAGGGAGCTGGCCTTTTCTGGAACCCAAGCTATTCAGCTGCTACGCGAGGGCCGTAGTAGCTACAAGGTCAAGGCCAGCACGTCCTATGTGGCTGAGACCTTGTTTGGCAGCCCGGTGGGGACTCAGCCAGCTCCGTAGCTCAGGGGTGAGAGCAGAAGTCTCAGAATGCAGGGAACGCCAGTTCACACGTCGCAGGGGCCTGCGTAGCCGTCTTGGACTCAGAATCTCCTCGCTGGTGGCTCGTCTCCCCTTCCTCGGTAGCTCGTCTCTCCTCAGCATTAGCCTACTGCCTCCCTCTGCCTAGCTCTGGAGCTCCCAGGGTTAGAGCAGTAGTTTCAGAGTACAGGGGTCACAAGTTCAAATCTCACAGAGGCCTGGGTAGCAGTCTCAGAATCTCCTCACTTGTGCCTCCTCTCCCTCCCCAGTACCTCATTTCTCCTCAGTGTTAACCTACATCCTCCTCTGTGAAGGGCACTGTTCCTCTAATTTTTCCCATCCATGTGTGGAATGACTTTTGTTATGTGCACCAATATGGAGGTGAAGCGTGTCAAGAGAGGGGCTGAGGTTCACTGTGGGGGAGGGGGCTCAGTAATGGGGCAGAGGATTGGGTGCAGGGGGGTGAGGGCTGCGGCTGTGGGTGCAAGCTCTGGGGTGGGGCTGGGGATGAGGGGTTCAGGATGCAGGGGGCTCCAGCTGGGGGTGCAGGCTATGGGGTGGGGCAGGGATGAGGAGGAGTTCAGGGTGCAGAAGGGGGCTCAGGGCTGGGGCAGAGAGTTGGGGTGGGGTCTCCACTCTGGGATGGGGCCAGGGATCAGAGGTTTGGGGGTGCAGGCTGCCCTAGGGCTGCGGTGGGGAGAAAGGACTCCCCCCAGCATAGGTGCTGACTTTTATTTTTCTTGGTGGGTGCTCTGCCCCACTGCACCCCACCCCCTCCCTCCCTCCCTCCCTCAAGACCCCATCCTCGCTCCGCCTCTTCCTGTCCCTGCTCCACCTTCTCCCCCCTCAGGCCCCATGCCAAGTGCCGAACAGCTGTGGGTGTTGACCATCCCTACTATTTTCTCCATGGGTACTGAAGCCCGGGAGCACCTGTGGAGTCAGTACCTGATTCTATCCTCATTTGTAGCAGTGTAAATCAGGAGCAACCCCAAGGAAATCAGTGGAGTTACGCTGACATAAAACTAATGAACCACAGGTGCTTCACCAGCCTGGGAAGCAGCCTAAAGAGTGTGCTGTGGTTCACCAGCAGCTATAAACCCAATCTGACAGACCAGAGAAGGCATGTCAGACTGGCAGTGCCAGCAGGAATCTGAAACACACTTCTTGAGTTGAAGAGGGTACTAAGCAGGGGTGAGTCTAGCTGGCATAGATGCTGTAGTGTAAACAAGACCTTCATTAACATGTTTTTGGGCAGTTAGTTTCCCTTGTTTCTCTGAGGAAGAGGTGTTAGTGAGGGGGCATGGTTGGAGGGCACCTCTGGGAGAGGAATGATCTGCCACTTTAACTACCAGCTTTGCCCTCCTCCTGGCTCCACCAAGTCCCAGGTAGGGCTGGAAGGGCCATGGGAAGAAAAGGGGATGGTAACTGATGGATCATGAGGAACATATCCACCAGCTGGAGGCAGCAAGAGGAATAGCAGGGAGCCCCAAACTTTGTATCTACTCCAGGGAGCTAGTGCAAAGGAAGGGGCTCTGCACAGCCGTCTGCAGTACAGGAGTACTGTTGATGTGTGGAATGGCCCATTCAGGGGTGTGGGCTCAGATGAATGAAGATGCTCCAAAGAGATGAATAGCCTAACACAATAGCTCTGGGTGGTGCGAAATGATCCATTCAACTCAATGGGAGTTCCCCTCTACCTCAGTTTCAGTTGTGGAATACCACTGGTCAAGGTAATCTCACTCTGCATGTCAGTTTTAGAGCAACTGGAATATTAACATTTTCTTATGTGGGGAGGACAGTATGCCAGGAATGCCTGAACCAAATTATTCCATACTTGCACCATTGCCCCTGTTGTGGCATACCAATATCTTCAATAATCACATTATGCATGTTTCAGAGTAGCAGCCGTGTTAGTCTGTATCCATAAAAAGAAAAGGAGGACTTGTGGCACCTTAGAGACTAACCAATTTATTATAGCATAAGCTTTTGTGAGCTACAGCTCACTTCATCGGATTCATATGCCTGTGGATTTTAGAGTACTTTGAAAATTAAAAGCAGCTCATAATGCAGGGAGAGAACATATATTGGGAACCTCTTGATCAAATGACCTAAATTTGCACCATAAATTCTACCCCAGTCCTGAATAGCTTTTTAATTATTGCTTCCCCAAAAGGGAAGCGGTGATAGAAATGTTACACAATTGATCCTGAGAGAGTAATATCAGGATTAGAGCAGAGTTTGAGCATCCAGTATGTGTATTAAAAAAAAAAAGTTATAAGTAGTATACAATTTGGATGTTACATGATTATTTTAGTGAGACTGTATCTCACTTAAACAACCTCAAAAATCTTGACAGCTAAACCAATCCTGTGGCTATTTTCAAGACAAGATTTTTTTGAGGGTCTCTTTCCCCTAATCCGCTTTCTCTTACCCTAACCTATTCTCTTGTGCTCCCAGCACTCTGTTCTATATGTACATGCAGTGGTGGAAAGGAACAAATTTTCACACCCAGATCCAGCCTTTCCAGCAGTTACCCTGATTTTGGGGAATTAGGAATGTAAAGGATAATTTGATTTTTGAAGTTGATCTGTAAAGGGGCAATAACTGATACGGTGCCTTTGTTTGATTTTCTTCAAATGTGTAAAGAAGGCATGAAGATTTGGGGCCTAGGTGTTTTTTTTGTTTGTTTTTGTTTTGGGGAGAGAAGATACATTTATGTTGCCTCCTTTTATATTAAAAATCCAGGTCCAGTCTAGGCTGGGGGACTCATGCTTCGGCTTTGTCTAGACTAGAGTTGGTGGTCCTGTTATAATTTGAGCTAACTGATTGTAAACGCTAATTGTGTTGATAACTGAGGCTCTCCACAAATATTTGTTCTGGGGCACAAAGCTTTGTGGTTTGCCTGAGGCTGAGCCACCATGTCCAGATAAAAGAATGAGGAGTCCTTGTGGCACTTTAGAGACAAATTTATTTGGGCATAAGCTTTCATGGGCTAAAACCAACTTCATCAGATGCACGGAGTGGAAAATACAGTAGGAAGATTCTGTGTGTGTGTGTGTATATACACACACACATGAAAAGATGTGGATTGCCATACCAACTCTAACGAGACAACTCAAAGTGGGCTATTATCATCAGGAGGGAAGATAACGTTTGTAGTCTTAGTCAGGATGGCCCATTTCAAACAGTTGACAAGAAGGTGTGAGTAACAGTTGCGGGGGGGGGGGGGGGGAATCAGCATGGGGAAATAGTTTTTAGTTTGTGTAATGACCCAGCCACTCCCAGTCTTTATTCAGGCCTAATTTGATGGTGTCCAGTTTGCAAATTAATTCCAGTTCTGCAGTTTCTCGTTGGAGTCTGCTTTTTGAAGTTTTTTTTGTTGAAGAATTGCCACTTTTAGGTCTGTAATTGAGTGTCCAGGGAGGTTGAAGTGGTTCTCCAACTGGTTTTTGAATGTATAATTCTTGACATCTGATTTGTGTCCATTTATTCTTTTGCATAGAGATAGAGACTGTCCGGTTTGGCCAATGTACATGGCAGAGGGGCATTGCTGGCACATGATGGCATATATCACATTGGTAGATGTGCAGGTGAACGAGCCCCGCTGGTGTGGCTGATGTGATTAGGTCCTATGATGGTGTCCCTTCAATAGATATGTGGACAGAGTTGGCAACGGGCTTTGTTGCAAGGATAGGTTCCTAGGTTAGTGGTTCTGTTGTGTGGTTGCTGGTGAGTATTTGCTTCAGGTTGGGGGGCTGTCTGTAAGCAAGGACTGGCCTGTCTCCCAAGATCTGTGAGAGTGATGGGTTGTCCTTCAGGATAGGTTGTAGATCCTTGATGATGCGCTGGAGAGGTTTTAGTTGAGGGCTGAAGGTGACCGCTAGGAGACAGGCCAGTCCTCGCTTACAGACAGCCAGGTCCTGCGCAACCAGGTCCATGTCTTCCACCTCCAGGCCCTGCAAAGGCTCCTTTACGGTGCAGGTAGTCCGGCATGGAGCACGCTGGCGCACGCCTTCCTCCGCTGCCTCCAAGGACTCCAATATGACCAGCACCTCTTTTTTTTCTCCATCCAAGAGGTCTTCCGCGAGACCTCTCCGAGCTGCCGGTCTTCTACCAGGACCTCCTCTGGACCTGGAAGCTTTTTTCGGTGACCAGGTCCTTTCTGGCCACTAAGGGGGCGGACCTTCTCGGGGAGCCCCTGCTACACAACCTCGATCTACGTGTGCAGGTGGCAGAGTCTCCTTCGGTGCGTCAGAGGTTGGTCCTGGCAAAACCACCAGAGCCTGAGACCTCCTGGACTACGACAGGGGGGACTGGGTGGCGCCCCGCATGCTTGGTCGACGCATGGGGCTTTCCACCCTTCCGACCCCCAGGTGCATAGTCCAGGAGGTGAAGGCCACCTTGTCACCCGATTATCTCGTTTTCCTGCGGCGAGCCCGGCGAGAGGGCGTTCCCCGCTCACCCCTGGCCCTCTGGACATTTTTCTTCAGCCCTGTTCCACGAGCCCCCCGGCCTCCCCGCTCACACACTCCGAGCCGGCTGCACACTCTGCAGCAGGTCTGGTTCCGAACTGCGCCTAGAGTCCATCTCTACACACTCGAGCTCCACACACTGCACTTCCTCACCCTTGCGTCCCACCCCGACACCAAATGGCAGGACTATCTTCCACCTCAAGAGGGTGAGGAGCCCCGGTGGGCCAGCCTTTATTCCACCTTGGTCCCACGGCCCTTCAGGGACATCGGTTGGCAGCTCCTTCATGAAGCCATGAGCACGGGCATGCACCTGGCGGGTTCACCCCTATACCTGAGGCCTGGCTCTTTTGCAGCATGAGGGAGAACCTGGCGCACTCCTATCTTGAATGCGCCAGGTTGCAGCCCCTATTCCGGCTCCTCCAGAACCTCTTGTTGAGGTTCTGGCTGCACTTTTCCCCACACTTGTTCCTCTTTGCACACCCTATCTGTGGCCCCATGAAGTCGCGAGACCTCCTCGTCATCCTCCTCCTGGCCCAGGCCAAGCTCTCCATCTATAATACCAGGAGGAGGATGTTGGACGAGGGGGTGCTCTGCGACTGCGGGGCCTATTTCCGTTCCTCCCTCGTCTCACGTATCCAGGCAGAGTTCCACTGGGCAGCATCCACTGGCTCCCTCGACAGCTTTGAGGAGCAGTGGGTGCTGTCCGGGGTTCTCTGCTCGGTGTCCCCATCCGGTCTCCTCATTTTGAACCTATGACCTTCACTCCAATCCCTGTTTTTCATTAGTTGTCCCCCGCAATCAGTTGGTCCCTGGGTCCAGTGGTCCCTCCTGTTAGGCTGGGGGAGGGGCCTTTAGAAGTTTTCCAATATGACCCTGCTACAGCGTAATATTTGAAAATTCTGCAATTTTTTTTTTACAATAAATAAATATGGAGGCTCCACCATGGAGTGGGGAGCACAGGCCACTGGCTGCATGGAGTTGGGAGAATACCCTGCAGCCTCTCTCTCCCGCCTGGGACAGGGACTTGGCAGCGAGGCTGAAGCTGACCCTGGCACAGCACAAGGGCCATGCCCCTTTTGCGCCAGGCACACCGGATGTGGGGAGGGAGGCTCAGCCTGGCAGCAGGACCCACGTGCAGAGGGACATCGTGTGGGGGGATCCAGATGGGGGTAAGAGGGTTCTGTGTGGGGCAGTCTGGGTGCAGGCAGCTCAGTGGGGGATCTGGAGGCACAGGGAGGTTCCAGGTGCAGGGACAACGGGAGTCTGCAGGGGGGACCAAGTGAAAGTGGTTGGAGCTCAGTGGCAGGGGGGGTGTCTGGGTGCAGGGGAGGTGGGGTTCATTTGGGTGGGGGTCCAGGTGCAGGTGGTTGGGGCTCAGTGGGGAGGGCGTCTGGGGGGCCTCATCGGGGTAGTACAGATGCAGGGGAGATGGGGCTTGTCAGGGTGAGGGTTTGATGGGCCTGCTTTACAGGGGAGTCCCAGCTGCTGCCAAGGGGATCCACATGCTGGGCCCCCGCTTCCCCATCCCCCTCTCTTCCCTATCCCATGCCCCTTCCCCACCGCTCCATCTCCTCCCCAGGCTTGGGGGGCAGGGAGGAAACCCCTTGCACTCACCAGCAGCGCAGAGCGGGCTGGGTCCAAGTTGCTCCACTTCCCGCCCCTGGGGAGTGCAGGACATGCCCACTCCGTGCTGCAGTCCCCCAGGATGTTGCTCAGGGAAAGTGGTGGAGTGGGGGTAGGGCTGGGGTGGAGCAGGGGTGGGAAGAGGTTCGGGCCTCACCAGGGGCCCTCCAACCCACCCCCACCCATCCTCTCTGGGGTCTCTAAATCCCCCATTCCCACAGTGCACCTTGGTAACCCTACCCTCCTCTAGCCCTAATCCCCCATTCCCTTCCCTTGGGTCCTCCTGGACACCCCAACCCCACAGTCCACCCCCCCCACCACCACATATATCCCAGTCACTCATTCACACACTGAGCCAGTCCTTCAGGGCCCCCCACTGCCCACCAAACTTCTCCATCCATGAGCCCTGGGAAGGGGGAGCAAGCTCCCAATTTGGCTGGGCTTGGTCACTGTTGGGTGTTAGTCTTTTCCTGTCTTTTGTGTGCTGGGCTCACAAAGGCCTTTTGCTCCCTTGGGGTGGGGTACGGTTTTTGGCCGAAGGTGACAAGGTTTGGTAGCCTTGTGGATATTATGTGGTGTCTGGAATGGGGTGTGTGTGTTCCCATGGTGCCCCTTCCCCTCTGCCTGGAGAGCTGAGGAAAGGCAAGTCTGAGGAGCGGAGCAGGAGCTCTGGGAAGGAGAAGAGCAATATGAAAATGGAGTCTAAGATGAGACCAGGTGACTTCTGTGGAGGGAGACATGCTGGCCAACGCCAAGGATTGGGGAGACAACTCGGTGTGAGGCCAACGCACAAAGAGAGCTGGGGGAGGGTGTTGGTGTCTGTAACACTTCCCTGTCCTCTCTCACAGACAGAGTCCAAGAGGGATAGGAAGGAGAGGACGAGAGCCCCAGTACTAAAGAAAAATAAGCTGGGCCCGGGGCTCTGTGGGGTTAAGACCAGTGGAAGGGACAAGAGTCTCCTGTGTAGAGTGACTATTTTGGGTGCAGGTGCAGTGGGGTGCTTCTAATTGTAGCTCTGACATCATGGGAAGGGGGTTCAAGGTAGAGCCCTGGGGTGTGGGAGATGTGCGAAGGAGACCCTAGCCATCACGGCAGATTGTGATGGTAACTTTGGTTTTTCCTTCTTGCGGTGTGTACGGCACCAAGGGAAAAGAAGTGTGTGTGTTGGGGGGTGGGGACAGAGTCCATCTCAGTGGTGAGATGGAAAGCGAGTGAGAGCACAAGCACTGTTGATGTCAGGCAAGACCTGTCCAGCTGGGAGCGGAGCAGCTGTCCCTGAGATAAGTGTCTGGTTTGGGGACTGCTCATCTCTCTTGGTGGGAATGGTGTGTGCAACCCCAGCAGAAGGTTGGATCCAGGAGGGTGACTCTAGGCGCTGAGTTACTTTAATTTCTCCTATGCCTCTCTCTCTGACTTCTCTACTGTGTTAGCCAACACACCACCTTTCTCTCTTTGTACTGTCTCCTACCATAGGACATGGGCAGGTGACATGTGCATTCATCCCCACAGGCTTGGTTTTGAGAGCCTGCACCATCTAGCGGGAGGGAAGAGAATCAAACCGGGTACTGGATACTACAGTGGTGGAGGTGGGGTGACTGGCCAAGCAACCCGTTGCCTCTGTCTCTTCATCGCGTGGGGCTGCTCTAGAGCATGTGGGAGACGGAGGGAGGGCGAGCTCTCATGCACCAGTAGAGCTGTGGGCAGGGCTGGCTCGCTGGTCGGTTATTTCCTGCGCTTGCAGATGAATCGCCCAGGAGCCCCAGCCAGAGGAGAAGAGGGAAGAAGTGGAGCTGAGCAGCCTGGACATCCAGCGGAGCAGAGGTGAACAGTCCTGAGCTTTCTGCCTTTCCCAGCACAGGGTGTGAGTCAGCGGTGACGGCACTCTCTTTCTCAGCTCTTCCCAGGTTAGTTTTCTTCAGAGGACGTGAACATGCAAGCTGGGCGTGGAGCTCTGTGGTATTAAGTTCAGGGGAAGAGACAATAATCAAAGGGGTGATTTCTAATTGTAGCTGTGATGGCATAATGGGAGGAGGGTTGAACCCAGAGCCCTGGGGTGTGGGAGGAGCGAGAAAAGCCTCGCCACCATTGCTTTTTGTTTTCCTCTTGTGTTGTGTTTAATACCAAGGGAAAAGAAGTCGGGGGGACGGAGTCCAGCCCCGAGGTGAGATGGAAAGTGAGTGAGAGCAGTGACAGCGTGAATACTGCCGATGCCAGGCAAGACCTGTCCAGCTGGGAACAGAGCAGCTGTCTCTGTCGGTGAGATAAGTGTCTGGTTTGGTGAGGGCTCCGGTCACGGCCCCCCTGGCTCCAGACAGGGACTTCCCTTTAGCTGGGTGTGTGGGTTTGCTTATAAAAAAAGGGGAAAAAAGTTTCCTGACTAGCTGTGGCTTCAAGGGAGATGATGTTGCCATTTGTGGGAGCTGCTCATCTCTGGCCAGGAGTGGTGTATGCTGCCTAGCAGAAGGTTGGATCCATGAGGGTGACTCCCTGTTCTGAGTTTCTTCCCTTCCTCCTAGGTTTCTCTCTTTCTCGGTCTTCTCTACTGTGTTGGCAACTCTCACTCTGTCTCTCTCTCTCTCTCCTTTCATGAACACCTGTTGTGTTCAGTTGCCTGCATCCTCTTCCTCTGCTCCCCCTCCCCCGTCTCCTCTGGGCTCGGCTGGGTCTATCTGCCTATGGCCATGGTCTCTGCCCTACTGGGAAGGATGTGTACTGCCTGCCAGGCTAAGGGGGTTGCTCCTCCCACCCCCTATCTTCCTAGAGAGTTTGGGGAGACTTCATTCCTGTAACTGGGTCACAGCGTGAGTGGCCACTCATGTCTTTGGGGCTGTGGGGTCTAAGACTAAGAGGGGTGGGCTCGCGGTCATGGCTTTGGGCACAGGAGAAGTGGGGCTGGCATTAGAGATACCTAGAACCCCTCTTATGACCCCCTAGCTCCATTACTGCATCACCCTAAGCCTCACTCAGGGTGTGTTAGGCACTGCACAGCCAATCGGAGGGACAGCGGGATTCACGAGGAGATAGATGAGTGTGTGAGGCATGCAGAGGGATGAAGGGGTGTGTATGGCATACAGTGGGGACGGACGGGGGGCTTGAGGGTTGGATGGACAGCGGGACAGGTGGAGAGCTGCAGGGGCGGCAGGTGATGTCAAAGGCTGGAAGTGTGATGGGTTCAGCTCACGGCCGCTGGCCCTGTCATCTCCTGCCCCCATCTGCCCTTCTAACTCTGCCCCACCTCTTGCAGGCAGCACTCAGCAGAGTCTGGCCCTGTAGCGTTACACTGGTGCCTCCATCCCATGCATACACCTGTGCACAGGGTGCTCCCTGAGAGCTCCGGCACGGACAAGCAGGCCGGCTCATGGCTGCTGAACCAGCTACTCCAAGGACTGCCACAGATCTCGCCCTCCTCGGGCAGCAAGATCCTGGCCAGCGGGTTCCTTGTCCCTCCTCGCAGCCAAAGCAGCCTACTCAGCACAGAGGCTGAGGTCACGAACCACCACCTGCCTCTGCCCAGCCTCTAGCTGGAGCTGCTCCAGCCCCGAATTGCTGGGTACCCCAGCCTGGCAGGAGTTGGTGTGATATCCTAGTGGAGTCAGTTTTTTCTCCCTGGTAGATTATGATTTTCCCCACTGCAGTTAGTTGCTCTTTCTCTGTTTCCCCAGAGCCCCTCCCCGGAGTCTGTCATTGCTTCACCTAAAAGCTGCTTCTCCTTTGGGTCTCTGTGTTCTGGGGTCTCTGCTGTCATCAGGGATACTGCTCTGGGTTTGGGCAGGTGCTTGGCAAGGTGAGGGTTGTAACTTAGAGCTTTCTTCATCAGAAATTTAAGTAAAAGTAGCCTTTTCCTCATTTCTTAAAGTGCAGAATAACACAGGCACACTCCTGCTCACCAGGGGTATGTGTGGGTAGTTGTCAGGGTGCAGTGCCCCCTGGTGACCAGGTGGGGCAGTGCATGGTGAATATCACTCCTTTTGGGACACTGACCCCTGGTGGCCAGGTGGGATAGTGCCCTGTGTGTATTATCTTGAGGCCAGGTGTGGCAGAGCCCTATGTGTATTCCCCCCCACACACATACACACCGTGATAGTGACCCCTGCTGGCCAGGCACGGGAGTGCCCTGTAGATGCCTTCTTGTTGGAGCAGTGGCTCCTGGTGGCCAGATGCAGCACTGCCTGGCAAGTATGCCCCCTAGCGTTGCTGCAGTGATCCCTGGTGGCCACTGAGGGCAGCTGCCTATGTGACCCCACCACTACCATTGCGACTGTGACCGCTGGTGGCTGGGTGGGGCAGGGTCTTGTATGTATATCAGCCATTCGGGCAGTGCCCTCTGTGTATCCCACTCTCATCTCCGTGACTCGTGTTGTCCAGGTGGGGCAATCCCTGTGTGTATTTACTCACCCCAACCCCTGCATTGGGCCAGTGACCACTGGTAGCCAGATGAGTCAGTGCCCTAGGTGTATTCTTCCCCTCCTGCAAGGTGACAGTGTGCCCATGTCAGGCAGTACCCTGGGTATCTTCCAACCCCCTTGTGGCAGTGAACCCTGTTCCTGGTGTGCATCACTCCCCCATTAGGAATGTGCACTGGGGCCAAGCGGGGCAGTGTCCTGTGTGTAGCACCCCCCCCCCCCACTCCCTGTGGCCAGGTATGGCAGGCACTGATCCCTGGCATCCACGTGGGGCAATACCCTTTGTATATCCCCCAACTGGGCAGTGACCCCTGCTGGCCAGGTGGGGCAGTACCCTGTATGTGTCCATCCCCTATTTGTGACCCCTGCTGGCTAAGTAAGTCAGTGGCCTTGATTTCCTCTTCTTGCCATTCTCTCTCTCTCTCTCTCTCTCTCTCTCTGGTAGTGCCCCCTGCTGGCCAGCTGGGGCACTACCCAATGTGTATCTCTACTAATTGGAGCAGTGACATCCCCGTGGTGGCCTGGTGTGGCGGTGCCCTATTTGCATCATTCCCCCCCACACACACACACACACGCACCATTGGGGTAGTGGCCACTTCAGGCAGTGGCCTATCATTCCCCCCACCACCACCAACATTGCAGCAGTGACCCCTGGTGGCCAGGTGAGGCAGTGCCCTGCATGTGTCCCTCCAACCATAGCTGCAGTGACCCCTGGTGCCCAGTTTGAGTAGTAGCCTGTAGGTACCTCACTTCTTGGGGCAGTAACCTGTGGTGGCCAGTTAAGGGCGTCTGTGACCTCTGGTGGCCACGTAGGGCAGTGGCCTGTGTGTACCATCTTCACTGGAGCAGTGAACGCTGGTGTCTTGGTGGTAAGATGCAGCCACCTCTGGGTTAGACAGTGGGGCTGGTTATAGGCCAATGGGGATAGGCCCCCACTCTTCCAGGAAGTACAGGAACGTCTGGTACTCAGGGCAAAGCGTTCCACCTTGTATTGAACTGTGATGCACTGAGCACCTTTCCCCAACATAAAGAAGAGCCCTGTGTGGCTCAAATGCTGGTCCAATAACCGGTATTACCTCACCTGCCTTGTCTCCCTGGTATTCTGGCAAGTGTCCAACTTCCCCTTCACTGTTGCTATCCATCCCTGCCCCCCCCCCTTCTCCCCGGCAAACCCCAACCAGGTCCCTTCACCTGCTAAACCTCCCCTGGACCTCGACCCCAACCCTGGGGGGGCACCCCACCTGCAAACCCTATGGAGCCTGCGGGGTGGCCTGCTCCGGGGAGGGGAGCGGAAAACCTGGGGCCACATACTTAATAACGGGGTTGAGGCTGCCCCTACAATGAGAAGCAGGATGGGCAGGGAGAGAAGAGTGAAGCAATGCACGATGGGAGATGTAGCATCTCCCCTCAGCCATGGCGGGCCCCATGGCACCAAGGGAGTGGTTGTGTCTCCTGCCTCCATTCCCTGTCAGCCGTTGCCAGGCCCACCCCAGACTTCCCATTTCTTGTGCAAGTCCAGAAGCAGAAGTTGCCATGAGGCAGTGCCGGGAAGGGTGGTGCTGTTGTCAGGAGAAAGCAGGAGGAGCAGGTGGGGTCCGTGCTACTGTGGGGAGGTGCCGCTCTTGCTGTGAAAGGGCCCCGCCGTTATGGGAGGTGTCGTCTCCCTGCTGTGCCGTGCTAGACCAGCCTCTGCCTGTCATGGGAGGTGGAGGCTCCAGCCTGCGGAGCTGCAGCAGGGAACCCCACACATGCCGCCTGTCAGGCACCCGCATTCTCAATGCCCCTAGTCCCTGCCGCCACCCCACCCCATCAGCTGTGGAATGGGAGGTAACTTAACTTCCGCTCACTGTTCCCGGTTGGATTCTAATAGTGCGTACTGGAGCATCTTAACTTCCAAATTGGGTAACAGATTTTTTTTCCAATCTCCATATACCAGCAGGTGGTGTATGTGATGGAGGCTTTACAGAGTTGGCAGCTACTCACTGCCTCACCCTGTTTCCTTTTCTTTTTCAATAGCTTTATCCCTATGGCAAAAGCTCACAAATGCTCCATAAGGAAAAAAAATCGCTTGTTTCATAGTAAATATATAAATATGTGGCCAAAAATCCTCAGTATTCAGAATAATGTGGAAACTAACACTTTAAAGTGAAGAACCTGGGTTTGATAATTATTCGTGCCCCCAGTAATAAAACTTTCAGGGAAGCTCCAAATTATTAATAAATTGTTTATAAAGTTCCATTTGAAATGAACTTGTTTGTAAGCAATAACCAAAGCTCTCTAATGTTTATACAATTACACAATTTTTGGACAACCTTGTTAATTCAAAGGCCTGTTTTCAGCCCCACTGACGAGGTTAACCATTTTTTTGTAAAAAGAAAAGGAGTACTTGTGGCACCTTAGAGACTAACCAATTTATTTGAGCATGAGCTTTTGTGAGCTACAGCTCACTTCATCGGATGCATACTGTGGAAAGTGTAGAAGATCTTTTTATATACACACAAAGCATGAAAAAATACCTCCTCCCACCCCACTCTCCTGCTGGTAATAGCTTATCTAAAGTGATCACTCTCCTTACAATGTGTATGATAATCAAGGTGGGCCATTTCCAGCACAAATCCAGGTTTTCTCATCCCCCCACCTGGATTTGTGCTGGAAATGGCCCACCTTGATTATCATACACATTGTAAAGAGAGTGATCACTTTAGATAAGCTATTACCAGCAGGAGAGTGGGGTGGGAGGAGGTATTGTTTCATGGTCTCTGTGTATATAATGTCTTCTGCAGTTTCCACAGTATGCATCCGATGAAGTGAGCTGTAGCTCACGAAAGCTCATGCTCAAATAAATTGGTTAGTCTCTAAGGTGCCACAAGTCCTCCTTTTCTTTTTGCGAATACAGACTAACACGGCTGTTACTCTGAAACCTGTCATTTTTTTTGTGGGAATATGACTGAATCTGGTCATTGAAGTGCTACATTTACTGTGTGTTCATTTACCTTGTACAACATAAGGCCCATCCTTACAGATTGCACTGGGTAGTGCTCATACCACCAGAGCATTGGAGACTGGGTAGGGTTATAGATGCATTTCAGAAGCACTGGTTCCCCTTTGGATACAGTCACTCTGTCATCAGGTTGGGTCACTGGCTCTCCATTAGCCCTTTCTGGAAAAAATAAAATATCACTTGCATACGGACGGCTCTTACCTTGAACCTGGGATGTTTATTTACCTTCCAAACTTCTAAAACCTGGGGGTAGGGGATGAAGGTTTATAAACTGGTGGTTTGTAAATCTGAAATTAGGGCTAACTTTGCATCTCATGGGACTTGTAACTCCACTGGCTTCCATGGAGTTGTGACCATTCACACAGCTGAGGATCTGGCCCAATCGACCTGAAATCGTCCTCACCGAGAGTGGAAAATATTGCAACAACTGAAACCCAGGTGAGGAACATCTTCAGGGGATCAGGTGGGCTAGAACCTTGTCCCCAACATGCAGAGGGAAGCTTATCCCTTGCCTTCCCCAGCCGTGAGGAGGAGTGGGGAAAGATGTCTTAAAAATATAGATCCACCCGCTTTCTTTGCGGCACAGCTCTCCTGTGCTGAGTACCTATGGTGCCAACCACACAGCAGCCTGCTACTGCCCTTGAACTAGGCTCCCTGGCTTCTGCACAGTGTCTGAGGTGAAGGGGGAGGAGGAATTGTGGGGGGATCCGAGACCACATGAAGCAGCAGACTGTGAAGTGACCGCTCTGCATTTGGGTGAGTGGCTGGTAAAACAGAGCCCTCTTGTGGTACATCTGCGGGGGAACTTCCGCCGCCGCTAACACGATTTCTTTTATAACACTCCAGCCATAGCAGCCAGCTGTAAAACCTGTCTGATGTGATGCTGAGCTGGGTTAGGAAGCTGTTGTGCGGAGACCAAATTCTTTTGTGTTGCCCAATATCCTTTCATTGTTTCCTTTTTCCGTTGTCCTCCCTTTGTTAAGCGGTACCCACAGGCTGTCTCCTCTTCCACTTGTATTGCATATTTTTGATTATTTCTTCCCTCTGCCTGTTTTAATGCTGGCTTTCCTCTGGTTTTTAAAATGTTTAACGTCACAAGTGGACTACGGGTCCCCTCCAGAACTGCCACGTTTATGGGCTAAATCTTCAGCTAGTGTGGATTGTTGCAGATCCGTTGACTCTACCATGCAGTCGTGCATTTAAGCCAGCTGGTCCCATTCCCTAATTTTATTTAAAATTTGTGTGTGTGTGTGTGTGGGGGGGGTTATGATGTTAAACATCATTTTAAAAAAACGAGGAAAAGCCTGCATTAAAGCAGACATGGGAGAAATAATCAAAAATATGCAATACAAGGATTTGTATTTAGTGTACCATATCCCCAAATGGTCTAAAGACCTATAGCTTCATTGAGATCAATGGATCACACAGATTTACACCGGCTGAGGTTTTGTCCTGTTGCATATGATGGAGGTCTATGAAATCATGAATGCTGTGAAGAAAGTGAGTAAGGAATTGTTATTAAGCCCTTCACATAACACAAGAACTAGGGGTCACCCAATGACATTAATACACAGCAGGTTTAAAACAAACATAAGGAAGTACTTCTTCACACAACACACAGTCAGTCTATGCAACTCATTGACAGGGCATGTTGTGAAAGCCAAAAATATAACTAAGTTGAAAAAAGTATTAGATAAGTTCATGGAGGATTGAGCAGGAGGTTGGACTAGATGGCCTCCTGAGGTCTCTTCCAACCTTAATCTTCTATGATAGGTCCATCAATGGCTATTTACCAGGATGGTCAGGAATGCAACCCTATGCTCCCTAAATCTCTGATTGCTGGAAGGTGGTGACAGGGGATGGAGCACTCAATAAATTGCCCTGTTCTGTTCATTCCCTCTGAAGCATCTGGCACAGGCCACTGTAGGAAGACAGGACGTGGGGCGAGATGGATCATTAGTCTGACACATATTAATAGAATCGTAGCTTTTAAATAAGACTGCGAGTTGGTCACGGATTCCGTGACCTCCATGGCTTCTGCAGCAGCTGGTGCTGGCCCTCCATGATTTATTTTATTTATTTAACAGTATGCATTATTTCTCCTTTGAATTTGTCTGGGCTCATCTTCCAGCCATTGGTTCTTTTCATTCCTCTCTCCACTAGATTACAGCTCTTTCCTCTGTTTTCCCTGAAGGTACTTATATACCACAATGAAGTCAAGATGGGGTGGGATCTGAGTTACCCAGGAAAGAATTTTCTGTAGTATCTGGCTGGTGAATCTTGCCCATATGCTCAGGGTTTAGCTGATCACCATATTTGGGGTCGGGAAGGAATTTTCCTCCAGGGCAGATTGGAAGAGGCCCTGGAGGTTTTTTTGCCTTCCTCTGTAGCATGGGGCACGGGTCACATGCTGGAGGATTCTCTGCTTCTTGAAGTCTTTAAACCACGATTTGAAGACTTCAATAGCTCAGACATAGGTGAGAGGTTTTTCGCAGGAGTGGGTGGGTGAAATTCTGTGGCCTGCATTGTGCAGGAGGTCAGACTAGATGATCATAATGGTCCCTTCTGACCTTAGTATCTATGAGAATATAACATGTTTTTTCCCCCCCAAAGACAGAAGTCTTTGATTTTCTGTGCTTCCGTGGATTTTTGTTCAGCTCCCCTGCTGGTTGCAATCACTGTGTCGCTGACGGCATAGTAATAGACGGCAGAGTCGTTCATTTCACTGGAGCTTTTTTCGAATGGAAGGCTTTCGTGTCTTGGACCTGGTTGTGACGTTGCACTCTATATGATTTTATGAAAGTATGCTGATGAGTATGAATATAATGTAACTGAAATATGCTTCATGCAAAAGGTCTCTTGTAAGGTATCATTACAAAGCTTATAATCTAGTGAGTGTGGTCATCCTATTTGTATAAATGTACCACTCTTGTACCTGAAACTAGAAATATAAAATATAACTCTGAGGGCCTATTGTAATTATGCAAAGTGTGGGCCAAAGGGTGGTTTGGAATCTTGATGGCTCCCATTAACCAGGACAATTGGTTGTCGATGGCTCTGTTTTACTTGTAAGTCTTCCTGTGTACGTGTGAGCTGGCAAGTGGGTAATGAAGTCTTACAGTGACATGGGATCATGTCACCTGAACTGGAATCCATCCTTAACCTGGTGCTTTTCCATTGAGAAGGAGGGGTGGGAACCCAGAGAGGGACAAAGGATTCCTGCCTTGTGCAAAAGATATATAAGTGGGTGGAACAGAACAATGGGGCAGCCATCATGAGAAATCCCCTAGCTATCACCTGAGCTGGAAAAAGGGCTGTGCCAGGGGAAAGGATTGGGCCCAGACCAAGAAGGCATCCAGTCTGTGAAAGAAACTTATTGAAACATCTCTGAGGGTGAGATTTTATCTGTATTCAGTTTTATTACTGTACTAGGCTTAGACTTGTGTGTTTTAATTTATTTTGCTTGGTAATTCACTTTGTTCTGTCTGTTACAACTTGGAACCACTTAAATCCTACTTTTTGTATTTAATAAAATCACATTTTACTTATTAATTAACCCAGAGTATGTATTAATACCGGGGGGGGGAGCAAACAGCTGTGCATCTCTCTCTATCGGTGTTAGAGCAGACGGACGTGTCTGGCTCAACCAGGCAGGGTTCTGGAGTCCCAAGCTGGCAGGGAAAAGACCCCACCACAGTTAGGGAATCCCATTGCAGCAAAGCCGTCCACTCAGGGGCGGCTCTACCACTTTTGCCTCCCCAAGCAGCCGCCGCCGAATTGCCGCCATGCCCGGACGGAAGAGCAGAGATGCCTACACAAGCCTTGTTGTTTAACACACAGTGCTCACATGTTGGTTGTGTTTTACTGAGCAAATCAAGGCATGACCTGGTCCCTGCTCCCACAAGTTGACACCTGATTCTAGATGTGATGGAATGGGAGAGGGGGAAATTGGGGTGAGCAAAGACAAAGTTTACAGTGAGTAGCTGGCACAAATGCTCACTTTTAGCACCTGCCCATCTCGGTGGCTCCATTCTCTATAAATGGGAATTGTTTTGAATGCGGTGAATGAACTCACTACTTGTAGGTGCCCTGCAGAAGTGAGTTTGTGGGAGGAGACAATGTTAGATGAGGATCTGGAAGACATACCATGCAGAGGGGCCAGCATGGACAAGTCAGAGCTGGGAGTGGGAATGGAACAAAGGTGTCAAGGCCAGTCTGGATGGTTGAATGGAGCTGGAAGGGCCAAAGTGTCAGGAGACAAAGTCCAAGATGTAGGATGGGCAGAAGGGTGCAGGGCCTGAAAGGAGGAGAAAGGGACTGAAGTTGTTGCTCAGGGCAACGGGGAGACAGTGGAGGCAGGGAGACAAGCCCAAGCTTGGGAAGAGCAGAAGAGTCAGCGTAGATCAGCACTCAGTTCATGGGGCCTGGAGCTGCTCCAAGCAGGTGTCAGTGAAGCCTCTGGTTGAGTCATGTGGGTGCAAAACACCTGCAAGAGTGACAGAAGAATGACTTCCCGCCCTGTTGGGGGCGGGGTGCAGGACTGTGTGCCGTGCATGGTTTCTGATAGGTGGGAGTGGGGTGGTGCAGCATATGCCCCAGGCTGTCGTCAAGGATGCTTCATTCCTGCAGGCGCAATTGTTGCGGTCCCAGCTGCCAGCAATCATGGACATGTTCTGTGAAAAGGATGGAGGGAGTGTCATGGGGGCCATGCATAAAGCTACAGACATCATCTACCTCCCCAACGGGAAGGGGCGTGGCTCCATCTCCCAGGACATTGCAATCAGCCATCACCCCTTCATTGATGTCATAAGGCTTGGAACCCCAGGATAAGCATATTCCCCCTCTCCTCCTGTCTCTGATGCCCTTGTATCTCTCTCCCCATCCCCTTTCCTCCCACCCCTCAGGCCTTCCATGGAGCCTCCAAGGAGTGCCCCCACCATGGGGGGAGGGGCAGGAATTTCATAGAATCATAGACTATCAGGGTTGGAAGGGGCCTCAGGAGGTCATCTAGTCCAACCCCCTGCTCAAAGCAGGACCAATCCCCAACTAAATCATCCCAGCCAGGGCTTTGTCAAGCCTGAGGAAGGAGATTCCACCACCTCGCTAGGTAACGCATTCCAGTGTTTCACCACCCTCCTAGTGAAAAAGTTTTTCCTAATATCCAACCTAAACCTCCCCCACTGCAACTTGAGACCATTACTCCTTGTTCTGTCATCAGCTACCACTGAGAACAGTCTAGAGCCATCCTCTTTGGACCCCCTTTCAGGTAGTTGAAGGCTGCTATCAAATCCCCTCTCATTCTTCTCTTTCGCAGACTAAACAATCCCAGTTCCCTCAGCCTCTCCTCATAAGTCATGTGTTCCAGTCCCCTAATCATTTTTGTTGCCCTCCGCTGGACTCTTACCAATTTTTCCACATCCTTCTTGTAGTGTAGTGTAGTGCCCAAAACTGCACACAATACTCCAGATGAGGCCTCACCAATGTCGAATAAAGGGGAACGATCACGTCCCCCAATCTGCTGGCAATGCCCCTCCATATACATCCCAAAATGCCATTGGCCTTTTTGGCAACAAGGGCACACTGTTGACTCATATTCAGTTTCTCGTCCACTGTAACCCCTAGGTCCTTTTCTGCACAACTGCTGCCGAGCCATTCGGTCCCTAGTCTGTAGCGATTCATGGGATTCTTCCATCCTAAGTGCAGGACTCTGCACTTGTCCTTGTTGAACCTCATCAGATTTCTTTTGGCCCAATCCTCTAATTTGTCTAGGGCCCTCTGTATCCTATCCCTACCCTCCAGCGTATCTACCTCTCCTCCCAGTTTAGTGTCATCTGCACACTTGCTGAGGGTGCAATCCACACCATCCTCCAGATCATTTATGAAGATATTGAACAAAACCAGCCCGAGGACTGACCCTTGGGGCACTCCGCTTGATACCGGCTGCCAACTAGACATGGAGCCATTGATCACTACCCGTTGAGCCCGACAATCTAGCCAACTTTCTATCCACCTTATAGTCCATTCATCCAGCCCATACTTCTTTAACTTGCTGGCAAGAATACTGTTGGAGACCATATCAAAAGCTTTGCTAAAGTCAAGATATATCACATCCACCGCTTTCCCCATATCCACAGAGCCAGTTCACCATTGAAGGCAATCAGGTTGGTCAGGCATGACTTGCTGTTGGTGAATCCATGTTGACTGTTCCTGATCACTTTCCTCTCCTCCAAGTGCTTCAAAATGGATTCCTTGATGACCTGCTCCATGAATTTGCCGGGGACTGAAGTGAGGCTGACTGGTCTGTAGTTCCCTGGGTTCTCTTTCTTCCCTTTTTTAAAGATGGGCACTATATTTGTCTTTTTCCAATCATCCGGGACCTCCCCCGAGTGCCACAAATTTTCAAAGATAATGGCCAATGGCTCTGCAATCACATCCGCCAACTCCGTTAGCAGCCTTGGATGCATTAGATCTGGACCCATGAACTTGTGCATGTCCAGCTTTTCTAAATAGTCCTTAACCTGTTCTTTCACCACAGAGGGCTGGTCACCTCCTCCCCATACTGTGTTGCCTAGTGCAGCAGTCTTGGAACTGACCTTGTCTGTGAAGACCGAGGCAAAAAAAGCATCGAGTACTTCACCTTTTTCCACATCATGTTGCCTCCCCCCGTCAGTAAGGGCCCCACACTTTTCCTGACCATCTTCATTGCTAACATACCTGTAGGAACCCTTCTTGTTCCCCTTCACACCCTTTGCTAGCTGCAACTCCAATTGTGCCTTGGCCTTCCTGATTACACCCCTCCATGCTCGAGCAATGACCTTCCCCCCACTGATTAAGTACTTTAGCTTTTGCAATGCCCAGTAACAAGGTAGCACCATTCTTTCACAGGGTCCGTACTTGCTTTCTACAGCTGACAGGCGGCGGGAGGCAAATGCTGGCTGTCACAGATCTGACCCTGCCTGCTGACAAGCTAGTACTCCAATTTCCTCCCCAAAAAGTTCTGGGTACAGAATGAAGGGTTTCTCGGGGTCGGGGCTGGCCAGACAGGGGGCAGAGGCGAGATGCTGTTTTAACACCAGGAAGGCTTTTTCACAGTTTGGTGTCCTCTCCAATCTGAAGGTCGGAGCAGAGCCTGCAGGGGCCGCAGCAAGGTGCTGCACTGGGGAATGCATTCCCGGCAGAACCCCATTAGTCTGATAAATGAAGCTAGAGCCCTAGCTAGCATTAGTTGGACAGGGCAGCTGGGCGATTACTGCTGCCCGGCTTGAATCAACGGAGCGCCCAGCCGGTTCAATGATCACTCCTTGGAAGGGTCCTGAGGGTTGGACCAGCTGAGCCTTTTCCCCATTCAGCTTTGTCCCGCTTCCCCGAGACCCTTGATTATTTCCCGGGCAGCTGCGGCCACCTCCTCCTTTTCCTGTCCCCAGATAAGAATGTCACCCACACGCCGAATACATCGCTGACTTCCGGGTCCCAGTGCATTGAGAACCCACTTGAGCTCCCCGTGAAACAGGGTGGGGGCACTGCTGTACCCTTGGGGCAGAACCCACCATTGGAATTGAGACCCCTGCCAAGTGAAGGCAGTTTTCCACCGGCTTTTCTGGGCCAGAGGAATGGACCAGAATCCGTTGGAAATATCCAGCATGGAGAACCACTGGTCCCCTGATTGAATTCGGGCAGTCATTTTGGGCAGGCGCGCTACCGAGGGGGCGGGGGGGTCACACGGTCTAGTTTCCAGTAATCAGTGGTTAGTCTCCAAGACCCATTTGGTTTACAGACAGGCCATATGGGGCATTAGGGCAGGACGCGGCGGATTCAATAAGCCCCCGCTGCTCTAGGACCTCCATTGCAATGGGGAGATTCTGAATAGCTGCTCTAGGGATGGGGTACTGCTTAACTGCTGGAGGAGCTCCGCCCTTTATGCTTACTAAAGTTTGGAGCTGCCCAGCATCCAGGCTGTCCATTGCCCATCCTGACAGGTCCTCCCAACCCAAGGGAATGACTCCTGGTTTTGGGCCTTTTGCTACACTGCTTACCAACCCCCTGGGGATCACCTGGCCATGTCCATTAGGCATGGACCACAACTGGTGGTTACACAGGTCAATAACCACATGCTTTAAACAGGGTACCCCTATGATATTGAGCTGAATATTAGGGCCAACAACCCAGGGAGCAGAATCAAATGTCTCTCCCTCAGAAGGCCAGAATATTCCGTCCTGTTCTATTCCCCAATTTTGGCCTCCCATAGCGCCCCCAAATGATATTTGCCGGCAACGGTTCCGGGAAGGGCCGTGTGCCAGATTTAAGCTTGATCCAGCATCCAAAAGATATGTCCCTTCAGGCCCGCCATTCATTCGCCCCCTGATTACCGAGTGGCCGAACTGATCCACGGAGAAAGACCAGCTCCGTGGACCGGCCTGAGGGCTCCCATAGTCAATGGGCGCCACAGCAGGGGCCTGCGTATGCCCGCGTTTATAGCAAGTTTTCCTTTGAGCAAAATTATTGGCTTGGCATTCAGGGCAGGACTAGTCCCCTTTCTTTGCTGTGGGGCTGGCCTTAGAGCCCGAGAAAGTTAGAGGACATGGCTGGGACCTTTGGGGCTTTGGTCCACGCTCCCTGAGGAGGGCATCAAGGCACTCCTCCAAGCATCGGATCTGGGCAGAGGTATCCCTAACAGTGGGTCCATTGTGAGATGCAGGGGTGTCCCGGGCCATATTCTGCTGCGAATACATGGAGGCCTTTTCCACTAATACAGGCAGGTTGTTAGGCTGGAAGTGTTTGCCTGTAACTTCAGCTAATCGTGGAGCGGGCGACTCAGGCATTGAAGCCAAACATTGAGAAGGGATGTTCCCCGACCGTCCCCAGTGGGTAATAGCCAATAATTTCCTAGGTCACCAAATATACGAACCCAGACCTGGATGTTGGAAATAGCTAATTTAACCAAGCCCGCTGTTTGGGAGTATACTCCGAAGAGAGTCCGGGCTGTGTCCAGGACAATTGTTTGGAAATCCTTGTCCTGGAGGCCTATAGCTGCTGCCAAGGGACCCAAAAGTGTTTCCCAGGCTAAAGCCAAATCATTCCCGGTATACTGGTTTAGCCGGCTTTCTACCCGCTCCAACCATTGCAAGAACACTTTCCAGTCTCAGGGTGGGGAATGGGGGGCAACTCCCTGTACAAGCTTTCTCTGTCCCCTTCTGACATGGTGTCACGGAGTCCCTGGGCGATGCTCTGGAACTGCTCCCCATGAAGCCAGTCAGGACTCTGGGGAAATCTCCTTTCTGTGAACAGCCTGTCTGCAGGACACAAAGCTCACACAGCTTCCACCTTCCTGGTCTGACCTCGGAGCATTCAGCCTCCTCTGCCCCTCCGTGCGCTTCCCACAGCGAGTCTGCCCAGGCGGGGTCTTGGGGAAGCCAGAGGGTCCTGCACCCCAACTCTGCAGTCAGACGTGACTCTCAGCGAGCCAGTAAAACAGAGGTTTATTAGACGACAGGAACATGGTCTAAAACAGAGCTTGTAGGGGCAGAGAACAGGACCCCTCAGCTGGGTCCATTTTGGGGGGCAGTGAGCCAGACAACCCCGTCTGCACTTCACTCCATGTCCCAGCCAGCCCCAAACTGACACTCCCTCCAGCCCCTCCTCCTCTGGGCTTTGTCCCTTTCCCGGGCCAGGAGGTCACCTGATTCCTTTGTTCTCCAACCCTTTAGCTCTCACCTTGCAGGGGGGAAGGGCCCAGGCCATCAGTTGCCAGGAAACAGGGTGTCAGCCATTCTCTGTGTCCAGACCCCTGCACACACCTGCCCTCTAGGGCTCTGCAAGGATCATACACCCTTACCCCACCCCCTAGATACTTAAGAACTGCCTAGGGGAAACTGAGGCACCCCCACACTATTCAGAGGAAACATTAAGAACAGTCCCACTTTGTCACACAGGGCTGTGATGGTAGCCTCTTGCCGGATAGTGGGACCATCAGCACGCTCCTCTGCATTCGGAGCCGGGGGCGGCACATTAATACCGGACCGGCGCAGGGCTCTGCTGCCTCATTTGTTGCAGCCTGATTCTCCTGTTCCAGCCTGACCACAGTTCGTGTCATGACGGGGTCGACAGGTTCTATTGGGGAATGGGGGGCCTTTTCATAAGCAGGAGGGGCAGAGGGTGCAGAAGGGGCTAAGGATGGGTAAATGGGGCCTGGGGAGCAAGAACTCTGCTTTAAGGCATCTACTTGACGCCTGGAGGCCAGGTTCTCTGACTTGAGACGATTAAAATCGTCCATGCAGTTTTCAGCCGTTCTGACTGCCAGCACACTGTGATGACTTACCGGGCGCCGTTCCTCAGCAATTTGCTGCAGAATTTTCACTTTACTTTTAAGACTTCTAACCTCTTCCCATAAACCTGACAGACCCTCACAGAGAGCCTGCAACAAAACAGATTGTTTCTTGTCCCGGGAGCACCTGGACGCCCTGGCAGCTTCCACCCCCCCGGGCTGGGTGGCCAATCCTGACGTGGTGATCAGGCACGAGTCTCCCCGGGGATCCTGTGTGTGATGCCAGATGTTAGAAGAAGAAGGAGCAAGTTCACCCAGAGGAGGATTTGAGTAGGGGCTTCTTTATTGCGGTACTTGTTCTCCTCAGCCCAATTGTTGAGTAAGCACTGGATTCGTTACACCACACTCTTTTTATCTGCATTAATATGTAAAGACCTACATCCATTACAAGACCCCAAACCCCTTATTAAGTAATAAAAACACCCATACAATTAGTATACCCACCCCTATCTATTATTCACAGCATTACGCATGTTATACAGGCATTTTTACCTTGAAAATACATTTCTCTGCAATAATTTGTTGCTACAAATTTCCCCAATCAGCGCTTCTCGGGGGAGGGAGGAAGGGGCCATGAGGAGTTCTCGGGGGAGGGAGGAAGGGGCCATAACCCGGGGCTCACTTGTGTAGCTGGAAAAGGAAGGGAGGGGGAGATAACACTTCTTTTACACAAAGGGTATTCATTAGACAACTACATTTCTCATGCAGCTACAGGGCTTATCTATTCTTACAAGCAACAGGGAGGGGAAAAAATATGGCAACTTATCTATCACACAGAGAAATACTGCCTGCTTATGCCTTTATCCCCTAATGCCATGTCAGCACATGGAGCCTTCCAGGTCTTTACTGAACCCTAACATATCCCAACAGCACAGAGTGCCTGGCTTGCAGGGATACTGGGGCCCAGTTCTCTCTGGTACGACCAAGTGTGGTCCCAGAGTCTAGTATTTTACTGGGGCAAACAGCCAACATTAAGGGGATGGGGCTGGAAAGGTTTCCCATGCCTCTAGCAGGTGGAGTGGGAGTGGGGAGGCGGGTGGAGTGGAAAGGCCTCTAGCGGGTGGAGTGGGAAGGGCTGGAAGGTGATTTACTTGTGGGGATGCTAGAGGACATCCCAGTGGACATGTTGGTAGGGAACAGTTTTTTCCACAAGGCCAGGACTGTTGGTGTGGTAACTCACAGCAGGAAGGACTGTTGTGCGGAGTCCCCAGAGGGGGAGGAGAGTGTGTTGCCTGCCAGTGAGAGGGCTGTTCCAGCTGGTAGCTGCAGGTCTGGTGCACCTGAACCAGTGACAGGTCCTGCTCTAGGGAGCATGGATCTCAGAGAGGAGCCCCAGGTAGGGGGCTGGAACCTTAGATTCCAGAGGAGGTGGGTGGGGGTTCCATTGGCACTGAGTGCAGGGTGGCAGCGTGCTTCCAGGTGTGGGACAGGTGGAGTCAGGCCTCTGCCCGACTGAAAGCCACAGGTCCCCAGGGCAGGAGAAATGTTGTCAGTGTCTGTGGACGTTATCCCAAGTATTAGCTGTCAGGAATTTGCAGATAAGCGAAAGACTGACCCTCCCTAGAAGGCATAAGGAAGTGTGTCCTAGAGGGAACTGCAGGAAGGGATGGAGGGAGAAGTTTTTTGAAGAGGATGAGAAACTGTATAGGGAGGCGCCCGTGGAATGGAACAGAGGTCCCAGGAACTCTATAATCAGCCAGCACCAGGGGGAATTAATGCTGGTCGCGCATGATGGTCCCTTTGCGGGTCACTTGTGGGTCACTTGGGGGTACAGAGAACTTATGACAGGCTAAGGAGGAATTTCTACGGGCCAGGAATACAGAGATTATTGCAGGTCTTGGGCAGTGTATCAGGGGAGGAAAACAACTGTAGGACCCCAGAGGGCTCCCCTGCGTCCCTTACCTGTCATATATTCCTGAGGGTGGCAATAGGCGTTGTGGGTCCAATTCCGTGCCCCACTGGGTGGGGGAACAAGTATATTTTAGTGGTGGTGGATTTTGCCACTAGACACCCTGAGGTGGCTGCTCTGCCCAATATAGAAGCTGAGACAGTGGCAAGAGCCCTGCTCACTAGATTCAGCAGTTGTTCAATGAGCTATGGAGGGTGTGTGTCATGAAAGAAGTAAAGACTGCCCCCTGCTGCCCCCACTCCGTGGGTGGGTGGAAAGGTTCAATGGGACCCTAAAATCCATGCTGGGCATGTATGCCAAGAAGAGAGGCCAAAGTTGGGACGAATTATTGCCGTTCCTGCTGTATGCTTACAGGGAGGTACCCCAAGAGTCCATGGGCTTTTCTCCATTTAATCTTCTATATGGAAGAAAAGTGAGGGGACCCCTTGATCTCATTAAAGACACATGGGAAGGGTGCAGTGAGGTGAGGGAAGAACCAGTAACTGAGGGTGTTGAAAGGTTCAGGAGGGAGTTAAAGGACATGATGGAAGTGGTCCAAAACAACCTTCAAGACAGCCAAGCCAAACAAAAGGCGTGGTATGATAAAAATACTTGCAAACGCACTTTTGACATGGGAGACTTGGTGATGGTACTCAACCATGCGAAAAGGTTCAAAATGCAAAACCCCTGGGAGGGGCCCTTCGAGGTGGTAGAAGTGGCAAATGAGGACACGTATCAAGTTAAAAAGCCCCTCGATGATACTGTTCCCAAACTAGTACATGTGAACCGGCTCAAAGCCTATCACAGTAGACAGGCCAGAGTAAACATGATCTGTTTTGTTGAAGGGGAAACTGAGGCACACCCACTCATTGATTTGATGGCTGAACACCAAGATGGGTCAACTCTGGAAAACATGGAAATCTGTAATGAATTAACCCCAGTTGAAATGGGGGAGGTGTTGTCAGTGCTGCAAGGGTACAGTGCAGTTTTGATTTAACTGGAGGTTACTGGCAAATCCCTCTGGAAGAAGAGAGACAACAAAAGTCTACTTTTATCACTGATCTAGGGCTCTATGAATTCACGGTGTTATCTTTTGGTTTGGTAAATGCTGGCGCAACATTCCAGAGACTGGTCAACAACGTGTTAAGTGGCTTTCAGAACTATGCCAGGGCATACATAGAGGACATTGCTGTATTCAGCAACACCTGGGAGGACCACAGGGAGCACCTGGAGGTTGTGCTGTCAAAACTCAAGGAAGCTGGTCTAACCATAAGACCATCTAAGTGTAAGATAGAGGCAATCAGAGTCCCCTACCTAGGACACTGGGTTGGGGTGGTCAAATATTCCCCAACCCTCTTAAGGTGGAAGCCATTGTCAAGGGGCCTGTGCCTCAAACTAAAAGGCAGGTCCAATCCTTCATAGCCAAGGCAAGCTATTACTGGAGATCCGTGGGGGGTGTTCAGCGACATTGTGTCCCCAATCACAGACTTATGTAAAAAGCACCAACCTACTCAGGCGATTTGGTCAGAGGCGTGCCAGAAGGGTTTTGATGAGGTAAAGGCACTCTTGTCTGCAGAGCCTGTGTTGGCCAGCCTGGACTTTGATAAGACTTTTGAATTGTGCACTGATGCATCCGTCACTGACTTGGGTGCTGTACTGATACAAACAGGGGAGGACAGCCATCCTAAGCGAAAAGTTGTCCCCTGCTGAACAGAATTACTGTGTCATAGAAAAGGAGTGCTATGCCATAGTGTGGGCTGTTAAACAACTGAGGCCTTACATCTTTAATAAGAGGTTCAAGACTCTAACGGACCAATCATCCTTCATATGGCTGAACAGAAACAAGGGCACAAACTCCAAACTGCTACGCTGGAGCCTAGTCCTGCAGGAATTTGGCATGGAGATTGTGCACATGAAAGGGAAGGAGAACGTGGTAGCAGATGTCCTGTCTAGAAAAGAGGAAGCTGGGCACACTGCCTCCGCATTGGTCAGTGACCAATCCTCTGGCAGTAATCTAAGGGGAGAGGTGTGATGTTACATCCCATATTCTTCATAGAAATATGGTTATGATATGAATATGGTATAACTAAGATATACTTTATGCAAGATGTGTCTTGTAAGGTATCATTGAAAAGGTTATAATTTACTGAATGTGTTTATCCAATCTGTATGACTTTATCATTTTTGTCTCTGAAGCTGGGAGTATTGACCATGTCTCTATATTTCAAATGTGGTATGTTGGATGAGGCCAAACAATGTTAGTGGCTTATTAAAAAAATACACACAAGCATAAGTATCACCCCAGGAACTGTGTGAAATAGACACCTCTCAGAGATAGCTCTACACAATGGGAACTATCTGACCCAGGTGTTAGCCGATGGCCAGGGATGTTTGGTGAGGTGCCAGCTATGCCCGTTTATACCATCCGTGACTTTAACCGCTAGGACGCACTGTCCCTTCGCGGCGGGCAGCCCGGGCTAGGCTGACGGATGCCCCAAGGTCCTAACCACCCGTGACTTTAACTGCTAGAGCTCAGAGCTCCTTCGCAGCGGGCAGTCAACACTGACTGACAGGTGCCCCAATGGCAGCACTAAGAGCCTCTCCACACCCGTGACTTTAACTGCTAGAGCTCAGAGCTCCTTCGCAGCGGGCAGTCAGGATTGACTGACAGGTGCCCCAAGAGTTTGCCCCGTGGAGGCGGCACAACTCAACGCTAGGCTCTTAGTACTCTCACCTAATGGCCAGGCTTTATAGCCAAAACGGCTGAGGTTCTTTAATTGTGTTGGCTGCTTTACAGTAAATCAGAGAAACAAGTCAGGCTTATGCATAAATGGTTACCAAAATTTATTAAACTAGATTCTGATCATGTGGTTACAAAATTGCTAGTGCCTACTTATTTAAGTGTAGAGATGTTACACACACAAACAAGTTACAAAACTGAAGCTACAATCCCAAAGAAAGAAAACAAAGTATAGAGCTCTATTTCAAAATATGTGTACACTAAAGATAGGAGATCAGGTGTGGGTGCTTCTTACCCTCCTTGCATCTCTCGATTCCAGCGGTGCCAAGCCAGGATCGGTCACTCAATTCCGCAGAAAGACGAATAAGGGACAAGGCTTAGGGACCCTCTTAGCTGCAGAAGCCTTGGGAGGCTGTCACTTATCTGACCAGCAGATAGATAGTGAAAAGCACTCAAAAATCATGGTGCTGTAGGTCCCCTACTTATACCTCTGTACTCCTTTATTCTCTTTCTCCTTTCTATGCTAAATTGGGGCTGGTCTGTCGGGGTGACGCCAGCTCTCGCAAGAGTAGTTCACACTTGCAAGGGAGAAACAATAAGTTTCGACTACTGGACACTTCTTTTATCAGGGTAAATATTTTCCCACCTAGGATGTTGGTGTGTGTGCATCATGCTGTTTTAGTAGGGGCTAAGAGCCATGTCTGTCACAGCGCCTCTGCCTGCTGTGAGCCCAATTGTTGTATACGTTCCCAGAGGCACATTGTCGCAGCACACCTGTGCTTCTCTCAGCTTCAAAGGCTGTGCTGGAGTGCCCTGGTGTTTTGGCTCCCGTGTGTTTCCAGCAATGCTGGTCTGAGGGGGGGGGCTGGCTGTCTGGCTACATTCCACCCCCTGATGCACCACACTACATCCCAGATTGCAAGGTGGCGGTGATGCCAGCACCTCTTGCCCTCCTTGGGGAAATCTAGAAATACCCAACAACCAAATTAGAGGATGAGGGTTCGCGGAATTGGTTAGGATCCCTTTTTAGCTCTAGGTATCTGATTTGTGTGGAGGAAAGAGCAGTTTGAATCAAACGCTTCATAATACATAAAGTTACACAAAAAACAATTACAATAATTAAAATGGTTAAAACAGTATTTACAACCGAATGTAAAAACGGGGAGAGGGAAAATCCCAAGTGTTGAGCTAACCATTGCATCCATGAGGTTTGTCCATTCTCAGCCACTGCATGTAAAATTTTAACTGCACCTTTAATAGCAACCACATCTTGCTCTATTTGCCCTGAATGATTTACATAAACTTCTTTAGATGATCCCGTTACATATTTCACAGGCCGTCCCCAAACAGTGCGATGCCATTGTCCCACCTCCCCCGAGTCAGTGCGAGGGTTGTTGGTGTACCATACTGGTCCCCACTGAAAGATGTTGCTTTTGTTCCACCAATCATTTAGGCTGAGTGGTACAAATTCAATTCCCAGTCCATTGGTTGAATCTAGCAAGGTGCACATCCAGCAATTTGTAGCACCAGCAGCTGAGGCGATGGTTTGGATTCCTCCCCGAAGAGGATGTTCTGGTATTGCCAAGGTGACTGGAGCCAACAGAAGGATCATGAGGGCTTGCAGGAACATATCTCTGGTGGGTCGTGGTCTAGCTAAAAAACTTATTTTAAAACCAAAAGCAAAAATTACACCTGCTATTATAAGTAATGGCAAATATATCAACAGTCCATAGTAGTCTCTAGTGATCAAACAGGTCTGCTGCATGGTCCATTTTGCTGACAGGTTAGCTGGCAGGTTGCTCGGAACCATGGGACCATTCCTGCAATAAATCACATGGTCAGCTGGTCTTGGATGCGATCCAAGCCTCTGTAATGGTTATTAGCCTTTTATCAGCATTTAAGGCACTCCATACACCTTTCTCTTTATAGGCATGCAAAACACAGGTAAAGGTTCCCAGGGCTGGGTGTTTAATCACCACAGTGTCTCCGGGAGCATACTTGGAACTGTGCAGTGGTGTTCTGGCAGGGGAGATAGCTTTCCCTGTAGGGAAGAATCCCCTGCTGATTGGACTTCCTGTAGGAGTCTGTCTGTTGTTTAATCTCTGCACCATTTCGTCCAGTCTGTCTCCCCATGTGCCGTCAGTAGGCTTCAAGTGATTCTTTAGCAACCCATTCCAGCGCTCGACCATGCCATTAGATTGAGGTCGATATGGAAGGTGGAAGGTCCATTGGACTCCATGGTTAAGGGTCCATTCCCTTACAAGTTTATTCTTAAAATGCGAACCATTATCTGATTGGATTTCTTGAGGCATTGGGACAATTGCTGTTAAGCGGTTTAGTCCCATAATTGTGGACAACCCTGTTGCCAATCGGGTTGGATATGCAAAACCAATCCCTGAAACAATTTCTACCCCAGTCAAGATGTATTTCCACCTCTGCCTTGTAGTGGGCAGTGGTCCGACATAGTCGACCTGCCAGGTTGCCCATAGTGTTTTCCCATCTCTTAGCCTGGCAAACCTTTGTCCTTCTGCTATATGTTTTCTAGTCTCAGCACAAATAGCGCAGGCTTGCACCAGGTCTCTAGCCTGTCTGTGGGTGATAGGCCACCCCCTGATATGTGCTTGCCGAACTAACTCATCACTTCCTGTGTGTCCTAAATTATCATGTAACCATGAATATAAGCGTTCCCATTCTACTTGTGTGGTAAAGAGCTGGGCAGCTGCATCGGCTAAATTGTTTAACTGTGCAGCTGGGGTATTATTCCTCTGATGAGCTGAGACATGTCCTATAGACAGGGGTTGTTGCAGGGCATGCTGATATAACCACTTCCAGTATTCCAGTCCCCATACTGGTTTACCTCCTATTTCCCAGTGGTTATTTTTCCAGTTAGTGATCCACTGAGTGGCACCTGCCCATACCGCATAGGAGTCCGTATATACTGCGGTGGCTCCTGCTTCACAGGCCAGTTTAATTGCAGCCAATTCTGCAAGTTGTGCTGACCCATCAATTTCAGCAGTTAGGGGTGCTGCAGAGGTGTCTGCAGGCACTGCTGCAGCTTTTCCCTTCCATTTTCCTTTAACCAGCCTGGCACTGCCATCAGTGAACCATACTCCCTCAGGCTTAGAAGGATCAAATGGGGCAGCATCCTTAATAGGAGACTGCTGTGGAGGTAGGCGGTATTCATCAGGCATTCCTACTTTCCATAGGGATTCCTGAATCATAGTGGGGTTTTGTGCAGTGTCTGCACTACCTACCCTGTGGTGTATGTAAAGTGCCCATCTTTGGATAGTCATTTTTTGTGCTACACCAGGTGGTAACTCTTTCCCTTCCAATATAGGTTTAATGATTGGAAGAGGAGTGTGAATTGTGATGTCCTTATCCTGAGTTAATTCCTCAGTTTCTCTCAAGGCTGTGTAAGCTGCCAGGAGCACCTTCTCATAAGGCGTGTAGTTAGCCTGTGACCCTTGCCATGACTTGGAACCAAACTGAATTGGTCGTCTGGGAGCAGTGTCACTTTCTTGCCAGAGAGCATAAGACATTCCAGTGGCTCCCACAGTTAGGTACAAATGGAATGGGGCTTCAGGATGTATGGGACCCAGAGCCTGATAGGTGTGTATCTCCCCTATCAGTTGCCTGAGGGCGTCCTCATGGGCAGGAGCCCATTCCCAGGCAGCACTTTTCTTTAACAAATTGTACAATGGTCTGGCTATAATGGCAAAGCCAGGTACATGTTTTCTCCAAAACCCCAGGGTTCCCAAAATCTGTCTCAATTGATCTTTACTTTCAGGGGAGGGTGCCTGATTTAGCTCTTGCACAGTGTCATTAGGCACAGACCTCCTACCTCCCATCCATACAGTACCTAAGAATTTTATCTCTTGGGAGGGACCTTGGCATTTCTCAGCTGGTAACTCTAAATTAAGGGCTTCTAGTGCTTCTTTGATTTGATTCATAGCCTCCTGTACCTCTTCTGAGGTTTTCCCACCTATTAAGATGTCATCAATGTATTGCACAGTTTGTACATTGGCTGGCAGTATAAGGTCATCTAGGACCTTTGCCAGTGCCCCATGGCAAATAGTGGGTGAGTGTTTAAACCCTTGTGGCATTCGGGTAAAAGTGTATTGTACACCTCTCCAAGTAAAAGCAAATCTTTCCTGGTCAGCTGGTTGCAAAGGGACCATGAAGAACATGTCCTTTACATCTAATACTGCTAGCCAGGGTTTATCCCAGGTTTGTATGGTGTTTACAATATCTGTTATGCTAGGGACTGCTGCAGTTAATGGTCCAGTGTTACTGTTTAGCTTCCTATAGTCTATAGTGAGTCTCCATTTGCCATTTGGCTTCTTGATGGGCCACACAGGAGAATTAAAGCGAGAGTGGGTACGAATTAAAATTCCTCGCTGTTCCAAATCTTTGATCAGGTCAGTAACAGGGCTTATGGCCTCAGCTGGGACATTATACTGCTTTATGTTTGTTACTGTTGAGGGCGGGAGAGCAGGCGCGCTGCTAAGTAAGTTTACAGAATAGTGGGGAGGGCTTTCCTCTTCCAGGTGGGTGGCATGAGGAACAGAACTGACTCCAAAAGCCCATCTTTCCCCATTAATCCTTCCCTTCTTTCCTCTTAAAACGTCCATGCCCAGTATGTTGGCATTGCCCAAAATCACCTCATATTTTCGGGGCTGATGGTGGGGTTGCAATGGGATATCCAGTTTTATCTTAACTAATGGGTAAGTTATGGTACTGCCATTTACTCCTGTAACAAGTACCTGCTTTCGGCCAGTAAGTGGCAAGCCCTGAAAACTTTCTCGCTTAATCATGGACATTTGAGCCCCTGTGTCCATTAAGAAAGGAATAATGTGTTTGTCATTTACAGTTACATGTATCCGGGGGTCTTTTGCTGTTGTTTTCTCCTCTTTGGATTTAAGCTGGTTTATTAGGACAGGAGATTGACCCCCGCAAGCTAGTTTCCCTGCTCTGGTAACTCTTGCAGTTGCTGGAGCAATGGAGTATACAGAGTGTCTGTAGGAGGGGGAGGAGGAGAGAGCTGCAGAGGTGCACTGGGAGTAGCATTAGTTGTCTCCCAGTCAGCTCTTTTGAAGGTGGTGAATAATTTTAGCCGCTCTGTGGGCAGTCCATTTATCACCTCTCTGGGATAACCTAAAGCCAGACATTGTCTCCACAACTTGGCTCTAAGCTCCTTTTCCTCCTGGGTTGGCTCTCGCTTGTTTTTATGTCCTTTAGATGGTGCCCCCTTGTTTCCCTGAAGGGAACGCATCTTAGCTTTGCCTGTCAGTGCTCTGATGTCTCCGAATTCTCTAAAGTATGACACCAGAAGGTTTAGCAGTGCCCGAAAGGTACTGTTATGTGCTGCAGCTTCTGATCTAAGGGACAGTGCCATAGCCCTATGGTTACTCGGAGCTCCCTTAAGCAGAGGTCTGAGATCATCTACATCTACCTGACCCTCCCATGGACTTTCATAGTTTAACTCTTGAGGGTTTTGGCCAAGCATGCTAATGACAGCCACAGTTAATAGAGCTGCTTTTACCTCATCTATGTTGGTCCAGTGCATTACTGTGGGTTCATCTCGGTCTGCTGGGTAAATTCCTCTTGCCCATCGACAAGCCAGAGACCAAAGTGTTTTAGGGGTGTTCCCCTCTGAATGTTCCAGGAATATTCCTGCACCTAAGTTAAGGCGCTCAGTTTCTTGGGCTGTCAGGCGTATATATCCACCCCCAGTGTCCCAGAGGCGGACCAGCCACTCTATTATACCTTCCTCAGACCTTTTAGCAAAATCTCCCTGGATTGTTTTTAACTCCATGGGAGTATATTGGCGGGTGGTAATTTTGGTAAAGTGTGTTGGAGCTTTATTCCCTTTTCCCTTTTTACCTCCCCTCTTTGTTTTTGAAGAGGTGGATGGATCATTGTCATCCCCTTCTTCATCCTGCTCTGCCCCACTCAAATTTCCCTCATGTTCTTCTGATTTGTGCTGTGTGATAGCTGGTCTTAATTTTACAGAGGGACCTTCCTCCTCAGAGGAGGGGGACTCATCTGCTGAATCCCAAATATCTCCATCCCATTCCTCAGGGTCTAGCCAGAGAGCAGCCTCAACTTTAGCCCGGTTGATTCTGCGTGTTTTAGTCTCCAGCTTTTCCCTTCGTTCTATCCCTTCTTTCTCAATTAAGGGAAGTAATCTTTTCTGAACATGTTCCATATCCCTATTCAGTGTTCTTACTCTGGTATCTAAATTCTGGCATTCCTTGCGCAGTGTGTCCCTTTCCTGTTGTAGCCTATTAAATTCTATTGCCAGACTATGATAATCTTTACAGGCAGCTTGCCAAATGTTAGTAAGCAGCCATATACAAGCACCTTTTCCTTTCCCTTTCTTCATCTTGCAGGCAGTTCTCCAGTTACAGAAATGCTGCCAGATCTCTGCTGGTTTTCCCCAATATTTCTCCAGCAGTTCTTTGCTCCACAGAGGATTTCCCCATCCCTCTTGGGTCAAACTTTTCTCTAGCTCAGGGAATTCTGTGGTGTTTATCATGACTGGTTTCATTGTGTTACTGTAGTGCAGCCTATATCACAATCCTGTTCGTGACGCCAAATCTGTTAGCCGATGGCCAGGGATGTTTGGTGAGGTGCCAGCTATGCCCGTTTATACCATCCGTGACTTTAACCGCTAGGACGCACTGTCCCTTCGCGGCGGGCAGCCCGGGCTAGGCTGACGGATGCCCCAAGGTCCTAACCACCCGTGACTTTAACTGCTAGAGCTCAGAGCTCCTTCGCAGCGGGCAGTCAACACTGACTGACAGGTGCCCCAATGGCAGCACTAAGAGCCTCTCCACACCCGTGACTTTAACTGCTAGAGCTCAGAGCTCCTTCGCAGCGGGCAGTCAGGATTGACTGACAGGTGCCCCAAGAGTTTGCCCCGTGGAGGCGGCACAACTCAACGCTAGGCTCTTAGTACTCTCACCTAATGGCCAGGCTTTATAGCCAAAACGGCTGAGGTTCTTTAATTGTGTTGGCTGCTTTACAGTAAATCAGAGAAACAAGTCAGGCTTATGCATAAATGGTTACCAAAATTTATTAAACTAGATTCTGATCATGTGGTTACAAAATTGCTAGTGCCTACTTATTTAAGTGTAGAGATGTTACACACACAAACAAGTTACAAAACTGAAGCTACAATCCCAAAGAAAGAAAACAAAGTATAGAGCTCTATTTCAAAATATGTGTACACTAAAGATAGGAGATCAGGTGTGGGTGCTTCTTACCCTCCTTGCATCTCTCGATTCCAGCGGTGCCAAGCCAGGATCGGTCACTCAATTCCGCAGAAAGACGAATAAGGGACAAGGCTTAGGGACCCTCTTAGCTGCAGAAGCCTTGGGAGGCTGTCACTTATCTGACCAGCAGATAGATAGTGAAAAGCACTCAAAAATCATGGTGCTGTAGGTCCCCTACTTATACCTCTGTACTCCTTTATTCTCTTTCTCCTTTCTATGCTAAATTGGGGCTGGTCTGTCGGGGTGACGCCAGCTCTCGCAAGAGTAGTTCACACTTGCAAGGGAGAAACAATAAGTTTCGACTACTGGACACTTCTTTTATCAGGGTAAATATTTTCCCACCTAGGATGTTGGTGTGTGTGCATCATGCTGTTTTAGTAGGGGCTAAGAGCCATGTCTGTCACAGCGCCTCTGCCTGCTGTGAGCCCAATTGTTGTATACGTTCCCAGAGGCACATTGTCGCAGCACACCTGTGCTTCTCTCAGCTTCAAAGGCTGTGCTGGAGTGCCCTGGTGTTTTGGCTCCCGTGTGTTTCCAGCAATGCTGGTCTGAGGGGGGGGGCTGGCTGTCTGGCTACACCCAGGTCACAGCAAAAAAGATTTCCAGCAAGTAGGGGGAAGATATAAAAGAGGGACAATGGCAACCTGATGGGGCCTCACTCTTCCTACAACAACACACCTGAAAACACCTGAGGAACAAAGACTAAACTGTGAGAAGTGATGGTCCCAGGCTAAAACCTGGGACAACCAAGACAACCTGTCCCTTAAGAATCTGCCAGCCTGTTTATCACTCAGGGTGAGAATTCGCTAATTTGTATCCCACCTATCTAGTGTGTCAAGCTTAGTTTGTGTGTTTTGTTTCATTTGTCTAGTAATCTGCTTTGTTCTGTTTGCAATCCCTTGAACCACTTAAAACCTACCTTTTGTAGTTAAACTTATTTTATTATTAAACCTAGTTTAATGTAATTTCTTACTGCAGGGGCAAGAAGCCATACACATCTCTCTTCACATTGAGGAAGAGGGTGGATTTTTATGAGTTTGCGCTGTGCAGATTTTTCTATACAGCACAAGACAGTATTATTTTGTGTTTGTCTCCCAAAAGGTGTGTGCACATGAGTGGTGGGGGAGTCCTCTCACACAGAGCTGACTTCAGTCTGTGGCTGCAGCTGGGTGCAGTCCTACCTGTGTCTGTGCTTCAAGAGGCCGAGAGCCTAATTCAGCAAAACAGGGAGTGCACACCCAGACTGGTGGAGCTGGAGAGGCTCAGTGCAATTCCAGTAAATCAGGTGGCATCCCAAAAGGGGGGTCCAACCGGTCACACTCATGTTTTTAGAATTCTTGTGGTTGTCAAGCTATCTTGGGGTTGTAGATGTGTGTTCATTATGTTTTGAAGGCCAAAACTATAAATGGGTTCAACAATTAGATCAGTTCCTCAGGATAGGTGCATCAGCTATTAGCCGAGATAATCGAGGATGCATCCCCATGCTCTGGGTGTCCCTAAACCTCTGACTGCCAGATGCTGGGCGTGGACAATGGGATGGTTCACTCAGTGATTGCTTGTTCTGTTTATTCCCTCCAAAACACCTGGCACTGGCTGCTGTCAGAAGACAGGATACTGGACTAGACAGACTATTGGTCTGACCCATTACGGCAGTTCTAATGTTCAGCAAAAATTACAATCGACTTTTGCCTTTGAGAAGGATGTTACAGGACATAGTGTACTGCCTTTACTGAATATGTGAGAATCAAGTTCTACACAATGGCATGCGGTAAAACAGTAAGGGCTGGATTGAGAGGCAAAATAACAGTTGCAAAAGGCAATCACCATTGGCGGATGGAATGAAAACAAAGTTTTGAGACCAGGCCAGAAATTCAGTCAGGCTGGAAGTCAGATGATCCAACAGAATAAACTTCTGCTCTAAAAATAAGAAGAAAAAGTTACAATTAAAAATTCCAAATTAGAAATCACAGTAAAAAACACAGCAAGTGCAATACTAGAAACACAGATGTCCTCGCTAAAACTACTAGCAAGTACTCACTTATATATAGTTTCAATGAGTGTTTGCTGTTAAAATACAAATTAAATAGCACAATGGCACACATCTGCACAATAACAAAGCTAAATGATGAAGTGCTAAGAGTAATTCAGGGAATCCCAGCAGCAGATAAGACAAATTGGTGAACTGCTATCAGACTCTGTCAGAGTTCCTTCCCTACTCTAAACTCTAGGGTACAGATGTGGGGACCCGCATGAAAGACCCCCTAAGCTTATTCTTACCAGCTTAGGTTAAAAACTTCCTTAAGGTACAAACTTTGCCTTGGCCTTGAACCGTATGCTGCCACCACCAAGCGTTTAAACAAAGAACAGGGAAAGAGCCCACTTGGAGACGTCTTTCCCCAAAATGTCCCCCCAAGCCCTACACCCCCTTTCCTGGGGAGACTTGATAAGAATCCTCACCAATTTGTGCAGGTGAACACAGACCCAAACCCTTGGATCTTGAGAACAATGAATAATCAACCAGGTTCTTAAAAGAAGAATTTTAATTAAAGAAAAGGTAAAAGAATCACCTCTGTAAAATCAGGATGGTAAATACCATACAGGGTATTCAGATTCAAAACACAGAGGATCCCCCTCTGGGCAAAACCTTAAAGTCACAGAAAACAGGAATAAACCTTCCTCTTAACACAGGGAAAATTCACATTAAACAAAAGATAAACTAATCCGCCTTGCCTGGCTTACCTCTACTGGTTGCAATATTGGAGACTTGGATTAGGAGGGGTTGGAGAAGATGGATTTCTGTCTGGCCTCTCTCAGTCCCAAGAGAGAACCATCACATAAACAAAGAGCACAAACAAAACCTTCCCCAGTCCCAAGATTTGAAAGTATCTTGTCCCCTTATTGGTCCTTTGGGTCAGGTGCCAGCCAGGTTAGCTGAGCTTCTTAACCCTTTTCAGGTAACAGGAAGTTGCCTCTGGCCAGGAGGGATTTTATAGCACTGTATACAGAAAGGGGCTTACCCTTCCCTTTATATTTATGACGGACTATGCGGTCAGATAGACTGAGAAGGGATTTTTTGTTTCTGAGGGGGTATGTGTAAAACGTTTCACTGAATTAAGTCTCCTGCAGCACCTCAGTAGGTTACATCAGACAAAGAGGAGCTGCAGTGACTAGGCATTGGGATGCCCTGTGCCTCTAAGAACCCAGCCCTGGGAATCATAGAATCATAGAATCCTAGAAGATCAGGGTTGGAAAGGACCTCAGGAGGTCATCTAGTCCAACCCTCTGCTCAGAGCAGGACCAATGAGAAGCCCATGCTGAGAGGTACTGTCTGTGCGAGGGGAAATAAAAGAGGCCCCTCTGATGCCACCCTATTTCTGCAAATACTGGTGTTTCAGTCCACTGGGATAACTGTTAACCCCTCTGCCCCTGCCTGTGCCAGGGTTTTGCACTCTGCCATCCTCTGGCAGCGCCTCACCCCTGGGCTTAACTCCGGCTCCTTTCCCCTCCCTGCCCCATCCCACATCCCTGGTTTTGCCCTTCAGCCCCAATCTTAATCCTGCCTCCAGCTGCTTGACCCCCCCCCCCGCCCCGACCAGTCAATTTCCGCCCCCTGGTCATACTCTGACCACCCTTCTCCTCTGATTTCCCCCTTTGCCCCTTTTTAACCACTGAAGAAAGCAGTCCGCAGAATCTTATGCCAGGTAAGGGCAGGCTGAAGGGCAGTGGCTTCAGCAGATGTTACCGAGCATGCTCAGTTCCTGTGAGTATGCTCAGTGCACCCTAAGTAGCAAATTCCTTCATGTAGCAGTTTTTCATACTACACTATATCAGCATCCTTCTTGAACTGTGGACCCCAGCACAGGACACAGGATTCCAGCTGTGGCTGCACCAGTGCCAAATGCAGAGGTAAAATAACCTCTCTCCTCCTATTTGAGATTCTCCTGTTTATGTATCCCAGGGTCGCATTAGCCCTTTTGGCCACAGCATCCAGCTGGGAGCTCACGTTCAGCTGATTATCCACCACGATCTCCAAGTCTCTTTCAGAGTCACTGATTCCCAGGAAAGAGCCCCCCATCCTGTAAGTAGGGCCTATGTTCTTTGTTCCTAGATGTATACATTTACATGTAGCTATATTAAAACGTCTGTTGTTTGCTTGCCCCCAGCCGCCTCAGTGATCCAGTTTCCTCTGTAGCAGTGTCCTGTCCTCTTCATTATTTACCACTCCCCCGATTTGTGTCATCTGCAACCTTTATCGGTGACGATTTTATGTTTTCTTTCAGGTCATTGATAAAAATGTTAAATAGTGTCGGGCCAAAAACCAGTCCCTGCGGAGTCCCACTCGAAACACACCCATCTGATGACGATCCCCCAGTTACAATTACATTTGGAGAGCACGCAGTGTTGCTGTAGCTGGATCAGTCCCAGGATATCGGAGACACGCTGGGGGAGGTAATACCTTTTATAGGACCAACTCCGTATTGAGACCTAGCAGTTCGCCATGGTTCATTGTTCTGATTCAGGCTAAAGGGGCGAGGTTTGGCTACAAAGCCCAGGCAGAGGCTGTGTTCTCAGTGTTGGGGTCGGACTGCACAGACTGTAGAGAGGTGGATTTTGTTTCTCACCCGCCCGTCTCTCTCTGATTGTGATGGCAAGGTGGGAGCTCTGCCCACCTGCAGAACGCCCACCTGCTCAGTCAGGCGACTCATCAGGATTCCTGACTGCACATAGGACACATGGCAAGGGAGAGGGGGACCAGTGTGAGGCAGAATGACTAGCTCACCCTTGATCACCCCTGTCTCTTCTCCCTGGCAGCGTGTTTCAGAGGTGAGGGAAGGGAGAGGAACAGATTAGCAGGGCAACATAGACTGCTCGAGTGAGCATTGTGGGGGAGCAGGGGGAAGACTAGCTGAGTGGGAGGGTCAGCAGCCCAGTGGAGATAATGATGTCGCACACACCAGGACTAGTTTGTTGTAGAGCTCAGACTGTTTCTCTTTCCACAAAACACACTTGGTTTCTGGGCTGCTGAATCCCTAGTGTTAGAGAGCTTATTCCTTCACTCTCCCACTTCCCTGGTCCTTCTCGCATGAACAGAGAGCAACAATACCCGAAGTCCGAAGGTGCAAACAATTCGATGTTTATTGGGGTGAACTTCCAGCAAACTTAAATACAAGTTCCTTTTTCCTTATTTTCGAATCCCAACTTACTTCCTGTTTGCCCCTAATTTATATAGTAATATTCTTAGCTATACCTTAACCAATCATTCTACTGAAATTTAACTAACCAATCCTAACATATTGTAACATGATTAGCTAACCAATTATATCCCACCACCTTAATTAGATTACACCCAGCAAAATTAATTATACAGCAGACAGAAGCAATCACAGAACCAGACAGAGATTATACAGACAAACAATAGCAAAGTGGGAACTATAATGACAAAACAATACAGAAGTGAGGATTTCACATCCCAGCTATTGATAAGTGAGTCCTTGCCAGACAGGATGCTATCAAACTAAGTTTCCTTTTACATTTTCTAGGCACTTCCCTTTCTCTGGAGGTGATAGGAATTATCAGGACAGGATTGTATTCAGGACAGGATTGTATTCCTAACAGCCCAATAGCACCTTCTTTCAATGTGACTAGTTTGGAATGTGAGGATGTGACCGGTCGCTTCCTGGCTTATGGCTGCCTCTGCTGCTTAGCCAAAGGCCTTAGCCTAAGAACAGGGCCTCAAACAGTCACAGTAAGAGAGGGCCCTTACACCAGCAGACAGTGATTTTGATTCTTTCTTTTATACCTCTAGAACTAGCCAAGTGATAAGAATACCCCTAAATTCTTAAAGTACAGGCTTTTGCAGACAGGCCTGAATATCTATATCCTAACACCTAGCACCACAGCACTCCCCCAAACTTCAGTTGTGTCGAGTCCAGTGAGCACAAAATGACAAGGAGAGCGCCCGAGATGCTGCAAGACTTTATTGGCACAAGAGTGAGCAAGACGGAAACTTCAAACCTTTACCAGCCCTTTTCTGCTCAGCCTAGAGAGAGCAGCTCTGGCTCCGCAGCCATCCTGTTGGATACATGAGGCCTCTATTCTTTCTTAATCTGGTGATGCAGATATTTGGGATTTATCACAACGGAAATGCAGGGGGAGAGGGGTGGATATGCAGAGCTTCTGGCACAGAAATCAGGACAGCGTGTGTGTAATAACTTGGCTCTTGTTCCTTATTATGAACTGATCATGCCAGGACCTTCTGAAGTGGAGAGGCTGAAATCAGGCTAACTGAGGGAGAACCTTGTAACACAGGTAGTTGGTGATGGTGAATTTTGCAGAAAGGCAGAGAAAAATTACCTAGTTGGGGTTACTTAAATTTTGTTTTTCTTTCTGGTTCTCTTGGAAGTTCTTCCTAAGCCCAGCTCAGTTTTGTGTGTTGCTAATACAATGGGCTCCATTAGAGTCATAAATATAAAGTCCAGAAGGGGGCAATTATGACTCTCTAGTCTGATTTCCTACATAACACAGGCCACAGATGTCATGCAGTGACTTTTGCATCGCACCTAATAGCATGCAGTTGATACAAAGTATATCAGAGCATTTACAAAGACATCCAGTCTTGATTGAAAGACTCCAAGCGATGGAGAATTTACCACATCCTTTGTTTCAGAGTAGCAGCCATGTTAGTCTGTATTCGCAAAAAGAAAAGGAGTACTTGGGGCACCTTAGAGACTAACACATTTATTTGAGCATAAACTTTCGTGAGCTACAGCTCACTCCATCGGATGCATTCTAAGGTGCCACTATTACTCGTTTTCTTTTTGCACATCCTTTGTGGATCTGTTCGTATGGTTTACTTCCCTCATAGCTAAAAACACTGCCCTTTGTTTTCAGTTGGACCTTGCTTGTGTTCAGTTTCCAGCCATTGAATTTTATTGGAGTAGAAGTATGTGCGTCTGGGGGCGGGGGCAGCAGATGCAGAGAAGGAGCAGGTAATGATGAACCTTCTTGGCTCTATTTTGTGGGACTCGATTTTACCCTTGGAACAAAAGCTTCATACCACTGGATGGAGATGGTATGTAGAAAACCTGGACAAGGGAGTGGAGCAGTGCTTAGTTTGTAATGAAAGAGGTGCTGGGGCTGAAGCAATTTGTTATTTTCATCACTGACATGGCAAACCCAGAGGTGCCGGGGCTCAGCCCAGGCTGGTACAAATTAAGCACTGTGGGGGAGAGAGAAAGTTTAAATGGACACTGTTAATCACTGTGAGGCTGAGATGGAGGGAGTCTCATTTAGATCCGGCATTTCATAATCTTCTCCTGGTCATTGGTAAGCCACAGCAGGCCCAGGTCATAGGACACATGTTTGCATTTGCAGAGGAAACTGGCCACCTGGGTCCAGGTGGTGCCGATGGGGTTGCTTTTAGTGATTCCATCCCTGAAAGGAAGGTTACAGGACTGGTGTTAATACAGGTCTGCAAAGAGAAGGACTCTGCCTCTATCCCAGCCTGAAGAGAGCAGCTTCTCACTGCAGCCAGAGGGTAGCCCCAGCCATGTTTCTCCTTTCTCCACTCACAGCCCTGCATTGCAGCACCCATCCTCCTACATGAGTGTCTGGCTAGACCCTATTAAGATGGCAGGATCAGAGCTGAGCATTGCAAGCTTCATCTCCCTGCGGTGTGGGCTGAGGGCAGAGGGGCAGGGAACATCCTCTACCGGGAAACATTCCTGCTTCCAAACTGCACAGGGCCTTTCCTCTGTTTTGGCAGGTGACATGGAATCAAAGCCAGGGACAGAGCGGTATAGAGAACACCAAGGGAATCCCACAGCGCTGCAGGGGGAAATGCCAGAGCTCCCCCCAGGAATGGCATTTCTCTCCCCTCCCCTGCTCCCACTCCATTCCAGTCTGGGAGTGTCTTCCTCCACCTGCCTGGGCCCAGCAAGGGGGACACTGAGTTCCTGTGCTTGGCTCCACAGGAACCCCTGCTGGCCAGGTAGAGCAATTGCAAACTAATCAGTAATAAGTCACCAGGACCAGACGGTATTCACCCAACAGTTCTGAAGGAACTCAAATGTGAAATTGCAGAACTAATAACTGTAGTTTGTAACCTGTCATTTAAATCAGTTTCTGTACCAGATGACGGGAGGATAGCTAATGTGAGGCCAATTTTTAAAAGGGGCTCCAGAGGTGATCCTGGCAATTACAGGTGGGTACGCCTGACTTCACTACCAAGCAAACTGGTTGAAAACCCAGTAAAGAACAAAATTGTCAGACACATAGATGAACGTAATTTGTTGGGGAAGAGTCAGCATGGTTTTTGTAAAGGGAAATCATGCCTCACCAATCTACTAGAACTCTTTGAGGGGGTCAAAAAGCATGTGGACAACGGGGATCCAGTGGATATAGAGAGCCTTTGACAAGGTCCCTCACCAAAGGCTCTTAAGCAAAGTAAGCTGTCATGGGATAAGAAGAAAGGTCCTCTCATGGTTTGGTAACTGGTTAAAAGATAGGAAACAGAGTAGGAATAAATTATCAGTTTTCAGAATGAAGAGAGGTAAATAGTGGTGTCCCCCGAGGGTCTGTACTGGGACCAGTCCTATTCAACATAATCATAAATGATCTGGGAAAGGGGGTAAACAGTGAGGTGGCAAAATTTGCAGACGATACAAAACTACTCCAGATAATTAAGTCCCAGGCAGACTGCGAAGAGCTACAAAAGGATCTTTCAGAATTGGGTGACTGGGCACAAGATGGCAGATGAAATTCAATGTTGATAAATGCAAAGTAATGCACATTGGAAAACATAATCCCAACTATACATATAAAATGATGGGGTCTAAATTAGCTTTTACCACTCAAGAAAGAGATCTTGGAGTCATTGGATAGTCATTTCTCTGAAAACATCCACTCACTTGGCTTAACTGTGAAATCTTCAGTGAGCTTAAACTCAAAAAGGAAGCTTACAAGAGGTGGAAATTTGGACAGATGACTGCGGAGGAGTGTAAAAATATTGCTAGAGCATGCAGGGGTGTAATCAGGAAGGCCAAGGAACAATTGGAGTTGCAGCTAGCAAGGGATGTGAAGGGTAACAAGTGGGTTTCTACAGGTATGTTAGCAACAAGAATAAAGTCAGGGAAAGTGTGGGACCCTTACTGAATGGGGGAGGCAACATAATGACAAATGACGTGGAAAAAGCTGAAGTACTCGATGCTTTTTTTGCCTCGGTCTTCACAGAAAAGGTCAGCTCCCAGGCTGCTGAACTGGGCAACACAGTATGGGGAGGAGGTGAGTAGCCCTCAGTGGTGAAGGAACAGGTTAAGGACTATTTAGAAACGCTGGACATGCACAAGTCCATGGGTCCAGATCTAATGCATCCAAGGGTACTGAGGGAGTTGCCTGATGTGATTGCAGAGCCATTGGCCATTATCTTTGAAAATTCATGGCAATCGGGAGAAGTCCCGGATGACTGGAAAAAGGCAAATATAGTGCCCATATTTAAAAAAGGGAAGAAAGAGAACCCAGGGAACTACAGACCAGTCAGCCTCACTTCAGCCCCTGGCAAAATTATGGAGCAGGTCCTCAAGGAATCCATTTTGAAGCACTTGGAGGAGAGGAAGGTGATCAGGAACAGTCAACATGGATTCACCAAGGTCAAGTCATGCCTGACCATCCTGATTGCCTTCTATGATGAGATAACTGGCTCTGTGGATATGGGGAAAGCGGTGGACGTGATTTATCTTGACTTTAGCTAAGCTTTTGATACGGTCTCCCACAGTATTCTCGCCAGCAAGTTAAAAAAGTATTGGATTGGATGGATGGACTATAAAGTGGATAGAAAGCTGGCTAGATTGTCGGGCTCAATAGGTAGTGATCAATGGCTAGATGTCTAGTTGGCAGCTGGTATCAAGCGGAGTGCCCCAGGGGTCAGTCCTGGGCCCGGTTTTGTTCAACATCTTTATTAATGATCTGGATGATGGGATTAATTGCACGCTCAGCAAGTTCACAGATGACACTAAGGAGGGGGGAGAGGTAGATAAGATGGACAGTAGGGATAGGGTCCAGAGTGACCTAGACAAATTAGAGGATTGGGCCACAAGAAATCTGATGAGGTTCAACAACGACAAGCGCAGAGTCCTGTACTTAGGAAGGAAGAATCCCATGCATCGCTACAGTCTGGGGACCGACTGGCTAAGCAGCAGTTCTGCAGAAAAGGACCTGGGGATTACAATGGACGAGAAGCTGGATATGAGTCAGCAGTGTGCCCTCGTTGTAAAGAAGACCAACGGAGTGAAGTGATTATTCCCCTCTATTTGGCACTGGTGAGGCCACACCTGGAGTACTGCATTCGGTTTTGGTCCACCCACTACAGAAGGGATGTGGACAAATTGGAGAGAGTCCAGTGGAGGGCAACGAAAATGATTAGGGGGCTGGGGCACATGACATATGAGGAGAGGCTGAGGGAACTGGGCTTGTTTAATCTGGAGAAGAGAAGAGTGAGGGGGGATTTGATAGCAGCCTTCAACTACCTGGAGCGGGGTTCCAAAGAGGATGGAGCTCGGCTGTTCTCTGTGGTGGCAGATGACAGAACAAGGAGTAATGGTCTCAAGTTGCAGTGGGGGAGGTCTAGGTTGGATATTAGGAAACACTATTTCACTAGGAGGGTGGTGAAGCACTGGAATGCGTTACCTAGGGAGGTGGTGGAATCTCCTTCCCTAGAAGTTTTTAAGGTCAGGCTTGACAAAGCCCTGGCTGGGATGATTTAGTTGGTGTTGGTCCTGCTTTGAGCAGGGGCTTGGACTAGATGATCTCCTGAGGTCTCTTCCAACCGTATTCTATTAATCTCAGTGTTATTTACTTCTCCTTATAACACAAGAACTAGGCATCACCAAATGAAATGAACAGGCACTAGGTTTAAAACAAACAAAAGGAAGTATTTCTTCACACAACGCACAGTCAGCCTGTGGAACTCCTTGCCAGAGGATGCTGTGAAGGCCAAGACTATAACTGGGTTCAAAAAGGAACGAGATAAGTTCATGGAGGATAGGTCCATCAATGGCTATTAGCCAGAATAAGCAGAAATGGTGTTCCTATCCTCTGTTTGCCAGAAGTTGGGAAGGGGTAACAGGGGGGATGGATCATTTGATGATTCCCTGTTCTGTTCATTCCCTCTGGGGCACCTGGCATTGGCCACTGTCCGAAGACAGGACACTGCTGGATGGACCTTTGGTCTGACCCAGTCTGGCCGTTCTTATGTTCTTAACCCTAGGCTGGAGGATGCTCCATCACTCTGTGGGGATGGCACATGCGCAGTTTGGGTGCGCAGAGGCGCTGTGAGGGGCATGAGCAGGACTCCCTGTGCTACCTACAATATGCAGAGCTCAGGCTTCCAAGAGCCCCCAAGATAGCAGAACCTCTGCAGTGTGCCTCACAGCCCTTTTTGGTTCCCTGCTGGTTAGCATTGGAGTCCTCTCAATTAGGCAAGAGTGGGTGCCTCATTGTGAGGTCATTGGGATGCTGGAGAGCCCTGGAATCAGCTCATTAGGAAATCGGCCAACATCAGGCACCAGAGTGGCTTGCTCCGCAGCATCAGGCAACATCCTGTTCTCTCTACGCTCTTAGTGACGGGTATGAATGGCCCTGATCACTCATGGGAGAAATCCTCCCTCCTGTCTTCACCTTTACGGTACCTGCGATATATTTGTCCTGCACTGTTCACGCCGTAGACAGAGCCTTCGGTCCCAACCTCAATCATGGACAGCTTGCCGGGAATGTTCTGCCACCTGGATCCTGCACAAGAGTCCGGGGTGACAGCAAACCGGAAGTAGATATCATCAGCTGAGTTAACACCCCAGCAGCCCCACAAACCACAGCTGTAGTACTTCAGACTTCCTGCAATATTGACCCAGGGCAAGGTGGAGGCATTGTTCACAGAGACCGCTGCTGGACGAGACAGACAGTAGATGCCACCATTCATGCTGACACCAGCGACGAACATGTCTCCACCCGCGTCAATTTGCTTGAGCAGCCCTAAAAACAAACAAGCGTAAAACAATGTTCAGAGGAAAGAGCAGGGCTGGAGCAGCATGGAGAAAATAAGGACGTAAACCACCTATTGAGAACTCAGCAAGAAATATAACTAGAGACCAGGGGTGAGAGGAGAAAGAGAAATCAGTCAGAGAAGTGCGGTCTAGTGTTTGGAGCAGTGGCCTGAGAATCAGGATTCCTGGGTTTGGTTGCCAATCCTCTCCCAACTTGCTTAATGGCCCTTGGAAAGTCACTTAGGGGAAAAAGGGCCTGATTTTAAGAGGTACTGAGCACCGAGAGCTCCCATTGACACCAGTGGGAGTCGTCACTGCTTAGCACCGCTGGAAATCAGGACGTCTCAGTCAGGTTCTAACATTTGTGCACTCCAGTTTGGAAACATGGACGTTACTCTCTCAGTGTCCGGAATATGGGGCCAGTAAATGTTCCCGCCTCACAGGGGGCTTGTGAGTGTCGGGGCGTGTGTACACACTCTATTGCACCAGTTTAAATTTCCCTAATTTAATTCAACTGCTGTGGGGACATTTAGTTTGCTTTAAGAGGATCTGATTTCGGTTTACCTTAAGTTGATTAGGCCTTGTCTACACAAGAAGGTTGCACTGCTTTAACCAATGGTGTGAATTTAAACTGATTTATGAAGCCAGTGTAAACCCCTGTAGTACAATGCCCCTAAGATTTGAGGATTGTCACTTATCAGTGTGTCACTCTGAAGCATAGAACGTCTAGACTCCACAGAGTACGTGGTCCAACTGCCACACCTGTGTGATAGCCTGGGCCTTCATCTACTAGCACCGGTCTGCAGGTGCTTATACCCAGAGGATATGCTGGTAAAAGGCACCTTTATACTGATATAACCCCAAATGTAGAAAGTTATATGGATGTAGCTATGTTGGTAGAAAAATCACACTCCTAGCCAACATGGTCAAACTGTGTACAAACCATGTGTAGACAGGCCTGTGTGAACATTCTGATTTCAGTTTAAGGACTGGACTATGCGTGTTTTTGTACTGCTTTTTATCAGTCTGGAAACACATAGAATGAAATCAATGCCACCCCACAGTGAAGACACAGTGAGACCAGTAACAAGGAGCTCGTATCAGCATAGCTTATTTCACTACATTTCCCCAAATAATTTATACGGACATAAGCACCTTCCTACCTGTGCAACGGCATCCACACTCGGGGGTTGCACCAATTCAACTAGATCAGCTTCCCTATAGAGTTGATGGTACAAAACCGGTACCAGTGTAACTATATATGCAAGCTGTAGTCAGATCCGAAGAGTGGCCTATCTGGCGGGAATTGTGTCGACAGCCTGGGGTAGGAGTTTGGCACTGGGCACAGGATCCTAACAGAGGCTCTTTTTGTCGTCCCCACGACATAGCAAAGCTCATACGTTACCTGTGACCTGTTGCCAGCTTCCTCCCACCAGCTTGTAGATGTTGTTGTTCTTGTTCACACCCCAGACTCCAGCCGGACCAACCGTGACGTGTTTCAAGGAGCCCGGCAGCTGGACCCAACGGTCTCCATACAGAGTGTAAACATTGCCTGCGGTGTTCACTCCAAACACCTGCCCATTACTGGCATCAATCTGCTTTAATGACCCCGGCATCTCCATGCAGTCCAGAGCTGAAAAGCATACGGAGAATGTTCATGCATGTGGACTTGTTAGCAAGCAGGAGCAATAGCCACAAAAGAGAGAGAGCTTGGGGTCTGGATGGTGTTGATATAGAGACCTTTGCTTACACGTCCCTCACTGGTCTGAATCCAGAATAGGAGGGTGGTGGCCCAATGTTCTTACCACCTAATATGTGCTTGGAGGCCCATGTGAAATGAGTCTGGGGGTCCCATTCTAGTTCCCAAAGTATTAGAATAGCAGCGGGAGCTAATTGGCTCTGTGTTGCCCTCTGCAACGAAAGGCCAAGGGTTATCTTGACCACAGAGACGGAGCTCCAGTCTCACCACTACAGGTGGTCTCTCCTGGTCAGAGCTGAGCCACATTATGGGGGAAGCTTCCCCTGCCCCTGCCCAGACAGCACTGGGGATTAACAGAGGGTTTATGGCTCCAGATTTGGGGATCTTTCACCAGAGCAGACGTCACATAAGCAGATGCTCAGGCTTCCAGATGGAAAAGTCCCTCTTGCTTCTGTTGGGATTTCTATGCAGTTCCTACAGGATACATCCCCTAGAACGAACAGTCCAAAGAGCCACCCAGGAAGTTGTGTAGGTCAGTTATGGCGTCACAAGAGCAGATATCCGTTCTGGGGGCATTTGAGATAGCCTGAGAGCATTTTCCATAACACCTTTGTTTGGAAGTGAGAGGAGCTCTTCCATTCTGCTCCATATGGAAACCTCCTGTGTTGCTCAGGAAGGTCTCAAACTGTACCCAAGTAGAAGCTGCCTGCAGTTTAAACATTCACAGCAGCTGCAGGCAGACCCAGTTTCATAGATTCATAGATTCCAAGGCCAGAAGGAACCATTGTGATCATCTAGTCTGACCTCCTGTATCACACAGGCCAGAGAACTGCCCCAAAATAATCCCTAGAGCAGAGCTTTTAGAATAATATCCAATCTTGATTTTAAAATTGTCAGTGACGGAGAATCCGCCACGCCCCCGGGTAAATTGTTCCAATGGTTAATTACCATCCCTTTTAATTCTCCTAGATTGAAGAGTCCATTATCCAATATTTGTTCCCCATGTAGGTACTAATCAAGTCACCCCTTAACCTTCTTTCGGTGAGCTAAATAGACTGCCAGTCCCTGTGAGCCGGTGCGGGGGATCCAGGCCCTGTGAGCCGGTGCGGGGGATCCAGGCCCTGTGAGCCGGTGCGGGGGATGCTGCCTCGGCAGGGTGGGAGGGAGTCTCAGAGCTGGGCTACTCAGTGTGCGCTTTTTGCCCCACAGGGAAGGAGCCCATTTCTGTGGGGGGTCCCTGGTGAAGGAGCCATGGGTCATCAGCACGCACCGGTGCTTCTCCGGCTGGCGGTGGCTGAGAGCTAGCACCAGCCACTTGGAGGGGCACTGGAGCAGGGGAGGGACAATGGTGCCTTGTGAAAGGACGGCTCTGGATCTGCTGGATTCTGATTGGCTTAGAGAGCAGCTAGCTGGTGCCTTTCAGCCAATCAGGGCCAGCACTAGGATCATCACCATCCCGCTCCTTCTCACAGCCCTGGGGCAGCAAGGCTGGGGTCAGCGAGGGGCCAGGGAGCAGGCTTGGGCCTGCCTGCATGTGGCGGGGGTGCTGCAGTGCCCACAGGACCCCGGCAGCTGGTGGTGTCTGGGCAGCAGGAAAGAGGAGCCCATGGCTTTGTCCCCCTTCACCCCCGACCTCTCCACCTGCAGGCTGGGCAGCACCATGCTCTGTCCCCATGGGCCCGGCCTCCTGCCCCACCCTGTGTGTCATGGCTTCTGTCAGCCCCAGCGCGTGAGATCTTTGGGCAGGGGGAGCCCAACGGGCTCATGCTCTGGGGCACTGTCTGCAATTCTGGTCTCCCATGTTTAAGAAAGATGAATTCAATTGAGAACAGGTGCAGAGGTGCGTTACCTAGGGAGGTGGTCGAATCTCCTTCCTTATAAGTTTTTAAGGTCAGGCTTGACAAAGCCCTGGCTGGGATGATTTAATTGGGGATCGGTCCTGCTTTGAGCAGGGGGTTGGACTAGATGACCTCCTGAGGTCCCTTCCAACCCTGATATTCTATGATTCAGAGAAGGGCTACTAGGTTGATCGAAGGAATGGAGAACCTACCTTATGAGAGGAGCCTTAAAGAGCTTTGTTTGTTTAGTCTAAGCAAAAGAAGGCTATATGATTGCTGTCTATAAATACATCAGAGAGATAAATACCAGGGAGGTAGAGGAGTTATTTAAGTTATGTGCCAATGTGGCACCCAGGACAAATGGATACAAACTGGCCATCAGCAAGCTTAGGCCTGAAATTAGGTGAACATTTTTAACCATGAGAGGAGTGAAGTTCTGGAGCAGCCTCCCAAGGGCACCAGTGGGGTCAAAAAACAAAACTGGCTTCAAGACTGAGCTTGACAAGTGTATGGAGGGGATGGTATGACAGGACTGCCTACGATGGTGTATGACCCTTCGGCGACTGCCTGTAGCAAAAATCTCCAACGGCTGCAGACAGGACATTCGATGTGGAGGGCTCTGAGTTACTACAGAGAATTCTTTCCCAGGTATCTTCCTGGTGGGTCTTGCCCACATGCTCAGGATCTAACTGATCACCATATTAGTGATCGGGAAGGAATTTTCCCCGGCGTCAGATTGGCTGAGACCCTGGTGGTTTTTCTCTTCCTCTGCAACATGGCATTGGTCACGTGCAGGTTTAAACTAGCGTAAATGGTGAATTCTCTGTAACTTGAAGTCTTTAAACCATAATTTGAGGACTTCAGGAACTCAGCCAGAGCTCAGGGTCTATTACAGGGGTTGGTTGGTGAGATTCTGTGTCCTGCAAGGTGCAGGGGGTCAGACTAGATGATCATGATGGTCCCTTGTGACTTCAGTAAGCGTATCTGGATAAGAATAGACATTATAATTTTAAACCCAACCAGTGTCCCATAAGTGACTTGCCACAAGATGTCAGAACACGTTAGTATTAGAGCTGAGTGGGTCTAATATTTATTTAATTTTCTTTCTAGATATAGGAATTAGATACAATGCTCCTGTCAGAGATTTCTAAGTTATTATCTGCAAAAAAAATTAGAGTTGTCAGTTGCCTAAGTAGCCCCGGGAATCATGGTTAAAGTCCACAAAAATTGTGCATTACTTTGCCTTTATCAACATACAGAAGTGAAACTACACCTACGGGCTGAGCCTGGGGGCAGGGCTGGGAAGTGAGGCCAAGCAGGTGGGAGCAGGTAGCGTGGCTCAGTCAGGGCACAGAGAGCTCCTGCAGAATGGACGGGCAACAGATAACTTAGTGAGACCCTTTAAAAAACCTAATTATCAGTGTTTATACTACTGTCATTGGTGCAGACTGCAGGGGCCAGAATGTGTGAAGGGCAGGCCACGCGCAGAGGAAAATCTTGTCCTCAACCCACGAGCATCTGTCTGAAAAGAATTCCCCAAAATGTAGCAGTGAATCCAAACTCAGTCCTGCACTGGGGCTGAGAGACCCACGCAGCCATCTGCAAACCCTTTTGACAGAATCACTGTTCCCACGTACCTGAGCTCCCTGCAAGCAGGGGCGGCAGCAGCAGCAGGAACTCCCAGAGCATCATCTTCTCGGCACACCTTCGACAATGCGAGCTCTCCCAGTGGCTGCGATGGGGCAGTCCAGGGGCTTTTGTAGCTCAAGCGCAGCTGCAGATTGAGCAACCTTCCCTCCCTGGGGGTCTCCCCGACATCCTCAATAAGGAAATAGGGAAATTTTTACTTGGCAATACCACATCCTGGAGCAAAAGCTGTTGATCAACTTTATGGGTTTCCTCATAGCAGCTCTGACACTTGATCCCTTGCATGCCAGCCAGCCCGGCAGGTATTGTGTTTTCTAGGTGAGCACTTGGCTGGCCTCCGGGTAATGGAGGGGTTTAAGGGTTAAGTGTTTCCCCCGCCACACCCGTTCGGATTGCTGTGGTTAACATATGGAACGCAGCCTTCTCCCAATGACCTTGCAAATGTTTGTCTTAGGGGGTAGATACACAGGGCGGGCTCAGAAATCCCCAGGAGACTAGATCTCCAGCCACAAGGTACAGTCAGGGAATCAGCCTCCACTTCTCTCTGTGTCTTTTAGCTCCTCAGGTAAGTGGCGTGTGAACTGGCCCCAGGGTTTTTTCACCCCTGTATGAGCTGTGATCCAGAGAGGGAATTGAATTGTCTCCTTAGACTGACCTCACACTTGGTAAGGCAACTCCCATCTTTTCATGTGCTGTGTATTTATACCTAGTACTGTATTTTCCACGCCATGCATCTGATGAAGTGGGTTCTAGCCCATGAAAGCTTATGCCCAAATAAATTTGTTAGTTTCTAAGATGCCACAAGGACTCCTCGTTGTTTTTGCTGTTACACTCAGTGTTTGGAGGGTGCCCTGGCGCGTGAAGGGTTGATACCAGAACTGGTCCCATGTGATTTTGGAAAAGGGGGACGTCCACATGGACACATCTCAAGCCCGCCCCTTAAAAAAAGACTCTAGGGCTATGTCTACAAGGTGAGCAGAGGTGTGATTTGCAGACATGCCCGTGCTAGCTTCAAACTAGCTAGATCATGAAACATCGCAGAGAGGATGAGGTGACACAGGTTTCCGATCTGTTCTGTACTAGCTCCCCTCCTCCCTCCCGGCTCCCTGCATTTGTACTCGAGTTGCTAGCCCCCATTGATGGCTCCTCTGCTATGGTTAGTGAGTTATCTAGATTAAAGCTAGCATGGGCATGTCTACGAAAACTGCAAATGACACCTCCGCTGGCAGGGTAGATACAGCCTACAAGGAACACAGCTCCGTGAATGTTCAGTGTAAGGTAGGGACTGGCTAATAGGAGTCAGACCCGCCATAGTGGGTTCACCTCCAGCCTCTGCTGGTTGTGGGGGAAGGAAGTGCTGCCCAGCTCCCGTGAAGAGATAGCTTGCCGCGCATCTCTCATCTTGCTACTTCCGCTTTGCCACCCGTCCAATCCAGTCACACAGTGCTGTGACCACCTAGTTCAGCTGTTGGTGATTACAGCTCTAGGATTGCTGTGTTGAAACTGCAAGCTGTCACTTTAAGAGTGAGAGTTGCTAGTTCTGCCTGCGGGCCAGAGGGCTCTGTAGGGTCGTGTGCAAGCTGAGCCAGTCTGGAAATAACTAGTCTAGAACCACATGGGGTGAGCTGTGGGAGCAGCCTGCTTTCTCTCTCTCTGTTTTTGGTTACTGTGTGTTTTCATTCTGGATTCTAAATGTTGAAACCTTCCAGTGGTTTTTTTAATATAACATCTCTATGTATAAGCTGGGAACATGACACTGGCTAGAGCAGCATTTCTCAAATGTGGCCACCAGGGGTTTTTCATGCGACCACAACAGCCTCTGGGCAGAGATGGGGGAGGAGACAAAGCAGTTCCCCCCTCCCTGCACCTTCCAGGGGTGGGCTTCAGCCCCCCTCTCCTGATTCAGTCAGAGGCTCCAGCGGCAGGCTTCCTCCTACCCCCGCCTTCAGCTGGAGGCTCCGGCAGTGGACTTCAGTCCCCCTCCCCTGGTTCAGCCAGATGCTCTAGTGATGGGCTTAGCCCCCCTCTCCTCTTTCAGCTGTGGGGCTCTTACTTCAGCCCCCCCAACTTCAGCGACAGGGTTCTGGGGGCAAGCTTAACCCCCCACCTTCAGCCTTGGGGCTCTGGCAATGGGATCTATGCTTCAGCACCCCGCCTCCCTGCTTCAGCTGCGGGGCTCTGGGCTTCAGCCCCACCATCCCCACCCCAGATCCAGCTGTGGGGCTCTGGCTTTGGGCTTCAGCCCAGGGCAGCTGGGCTTCAGCAGGGCCGGCCTTACTGGGTGCCATGGTCAAAAGGCAAGGAGCAGGGTAAGCCTGAGGTGCGAGGCCGCGGAAGGGAGCTTGGAGCAATGGGGGCAGAGCAGTGGGGGCCTCGGGGATGATGGAGAGGCAGTGGGGGCTGAAAATCTGTGGGGGGAGACTGTGGAGGCCAAAAGGATCCAAGGGGGCCAGGGAGAGGCATCAGGGGCCAGAGGCAATGGGCGGGGAGCCAGGGGAGGCAGTGGGGGCCAAGGGCACCAAAATACAACTGTACATTATTTTTATTTTTGGACCTGCAAAAAACCCTACATAAATAAATGACAATGATTTGGACATGGATATTTGCATATTTATTTGTTTTTCCTAAAGTTAATTAAATATTTTAGGGAAATTGGTCAGAGCGGCCACCAGCAAGAGTTGGTGGACGCACTCTGAGGCCACCAAACCATTTGTTGTGAGAGCCCCAGGGCTAGGGGGCATTTTGCTGCTGCTGCATCTCTCAGCTATGGGGTGTGGGGTTGGTGGGACGTGTGAGGCTGTGACCGAGTGGAGCTATGTCTGTGTCACGAATTGTTTTGTAAATGCCGTTTGGCTTCAGGGGCCCCCCCTTTGTATTGTAACCATCGTACTCCTCTGGGGACTAGAGAAGCCATTTTGTAGCAGGGCTTGAGACCTAGCAGAAAGACTATGGCCAGTGTCAGGCTGTCAGGAGTGATTCACGAGCGTGAGAGCCAACCTCGGGGCAGACTGACAAGAAGTAGGGCAGAGACTGGCTGTATGGTCTATAATTATATATATTTATAATTATATTTCAGCAGCCCAGTAAGAAGTGTGAACTCCCAAAGCACTGTGACAGCCTTACCCCGGAGTCACAGACAGTCCCCGTGGGCATTCCAACCTATCTCACCACTCAGGCAAGCTCAGCTCTGTTATAATAATTGCTTTACTCCAAAAATCACACATACTCAGGTTGAGTCCAGTCCCAAGAGACCAGTCGCTTATCCCAGGTCAGTTTGTACCTCAGATCTCACACCAAAGACAATGCTTGTAGACCATCCTATAGTAAACTAAGGATTCATTAACTAAGAAAAAAGAAATGTTATTTACAAGTTAGAGCAGGCGACATATATACACAAATGAGTTACAGTTAAGCTCCTTTGTTTTCAGTTTAAACCAATTGTTACCAAAAAAGTCCCAGGTTTTACAGAAAATATAGTTTGTTTTTTTCCAAATTTCACCCTGCTTTTGTATCATTCAAATATATAAAAAATAGCTTTTTTTATTAGGAAAATACAATTCATTGCATGAGACATAGAATATTAGGGTTGGAAGAGACCTCGGAGGTCATCTAGTCCAACCCCCTGCTCAAAGCAGGACCAACCCCCAACTAAATCATCCCAGCCAGGGCTCTGTCAAGCCTGACCTTAAAAACCTCTAAGGATGGAGATTCCACCAGCCCCTAATCATTTTTGTTGCCCTCTGCTGGACTCTCTCCAATTTGTCCACATCCCTTCTGTAGTGGGGGGGCCCAAAACTGGATGCAGTACTCCAGGTGTGGCCTCACCAGTGCTGAATAGAGGGGAATAATCACTTCCCTTGATCTACTGGCAGTGCTCCTACTAATACTGGCCAATACGCTGTTGACTTTCTTGCCAACAAGGGCACACTGCTGACTCATATCCAGCTTCTCGTCCACTATAATCTATAGGTCCTTTTCTGCAGAACTGCTGCTTTGCCAGTCGGTTCCCAGCCTGTAAGCAGTGCATGGGTTTCTTCTTTCCTAAGTGCAGGACTCTGCACTTGTCCTTGTTGAACCTCATCATCTTTCTTTTGGCCCAATCCTCCAATTTGTCTAGGTCACTCTAGACCCTATCCCTACCCTCCAGCGTATCTACCTCTCCCCACAGTTTAGTGTCATCTGCGAATTTGCTGAGGGTGCAATTAATCCTATCATCCAGATCATTAATAAACCACATTGAATTCCATTAATCAAATCATTAATCTACTGAATACTTTCTTCCCTTGTCCTTCCATACCCCGACATTTACCCAGAAAAATTATTAATTGAATTTTGCACTGATTTTCAGCTGTTGTTGGTGGTGGTAGTAATAAACTCTGATAAATTCCCAGGAAAAACAAATAAAATAAAAAACAAAAATGAAGAGCCCGAGTTACAGGCTATGGTTGCAAAAGGTAATAGCTTTGCAGTAATCTGTCAGCTCTGAATGTCTGTTAGAGTTACCCAGTTGACCCTGGGGATCTCTGCTTTTGTTTCCTAGCTCCAGCCCTATGAGAGTACAAAACTACTCCAGATAATTAAGTCCCAGGCAGACTGCGAAGAGCTACAAAAGGATCTCACAAAACTGGGTGACTGGGCAACAAAATGGCAAATGAAATTCAATGTTGATAAATGCAAAGTAATGCACAATGGAAAACATAATCCCAACTATACATATAAAATGATGGGGTCTAAATTAGCTGTTACCATTCGAGCAAGAGATCTTGGAGTCATTGTGGATAGTTCTCTGAAAACATCCACTCAATGTGCAGCGGCAGTCAAAAAAGCCAACAGAGTGTTGGGCATCATTAAAAAAGTGATAGATAAGACAACAGAAAATATCGTATTGCCTCTGTATAAATCCATGTTACACCCACATCTTGAATACTGTGTGCAGATGTGGTCGCCCCATCTCAAAAAAGATATATTGGAATTGGAAAAGGTACAGAAAAGGGCAACACAAATGATTAGGAGTATGGAACGGCTTCCGTATGAGGAGAGATTAATAAGACTGGGACTTTTCATCTTGGAAAAGAGACGACTAAGGGGAGATATGACAGAGGTCTATAAAATCATGATTGGTGTGGAGAAAGTAAATAAGGAATTGTTATTTACTCCTCATAACACAAGAACTAGGGGTCATCAAATGAAATTAAGAGGTAGCAGGTTTGAAACAAACGCATAGTCAACCTGTGGAACTCCTTTCCAGAGGATGTTGTGAAGGCCAAGACTATTTAACATGGTTCAAAAAAGAACTAGATAGATTCATGGAGGATAGGCCCATCAATGGCTAGTAGCCAGGAAGGGCAGGGTGGTGTCCCTAGCCTTTTTTTGCCAGAAGCTGGGAATGGGCCACAGGGGATGGATCAGTTGATGATGACCTGTTCTGTTCGTTCCCTCTGGGGCACCTGGCACTGGCCACTGTTGGAAGACAGGATACTGGGCTAGATGGATCTTTGGTCTGATCCAGGATTGCCGTTCTTATGTTCAAACAGCAAAGAACTGATGAATTTTCATGTCAGCCATCTTTATTTTCTTTTTCCAGAATTCAAGCTGCTGGGATAAGCTACCTTGCAGGTAACACCTTTATGGACCTGAGACAGCCATTAACCCAGTCTTTGTATCCTGATGTTTCACGATGGCTGACTTAGTTTTGATAGTCCTTCTTGATGGGCGGGGAACCACTCCTCCTGCCTGCATTCACAAGATCAGAGCAGGAATTTTTACAGTTATAAAGCAGAACTTAAATATTATCTTAGAGCAGTGGTTCCTAAACTGTGGGGGGGAAGGAATGTTCAGGGGGCCTGGCGGGGCCTGGGTCAGCCCCCACAGGGGTTGGAGAGGGAGTGTCACCCAGCCCCGCTATGTTCCCAGTTCTGCTCTGGCCCCAGTGTGACTCTGCTCCCGCCCCCAGTTGCCCCCGGCCCCAGCTGCGGCCCCAGCCTCGGCCCCTGGCTCCCGGCTCCTGACCGCAGCTCCCAGGGGTGGGGGTAGGGACAGGGTAAGGCGGGGTGTGCTGTGAAAAGGTTGGGGACCACTGCCTTAGCACATGCGGTACAGACAGTACAAGTAAGGCTCTGGCTGAACTAGAGAGCTGGCAGCTCTGCAGCGGAGCCGCTCTAAGCCGGTGGGGGAGAGCACTCCCCGCAATTTACTTAATCCGTCCCCAACACACAGCTGAGTCCAGCTGGAAACAGGGTATACACGGGAGCATCTCAGCTTGGTTGTGGGAACGGAGGAAGAGGGTGGATGCGTGCTGCAGCTCCTGCTGGAGAACCACTGACTCGCCAGACTACAGGGGCGGTGCGCCCTGGCTATACTGCAAAGGGCCAGCCCACCACGAAACTGACGGGGATGCTGAGCCATGGCCAGGACGTGACCCAGGGAATGTGTAAGGAGCCGATACTTGAAGGCCCAATAGGGAGGTTACCGGCCTCAGAAGGCCTTGGGTTGGAACGCGGTGGAGTAGTGTGCGCCCGGATTCTCCCACCCTGCACTTGCCGCTATGTGTGGTTGCCCAGCCTGAGGGGGTCAGGACCCCTAAATGGCTATTGTTTGCCCCTGCCAGGGCCCTGTAGACAGTCCCTTTGTTTCACCCTGTGAGGGGCCCAGAGTTCCTGGTGGCGACGATAGCTTGACTCCGCAGGGAATCTCAACTACTGTGTGACTGGCCGCTAGGTCATGCTACCCTGGGAACAAGGGCAGCTTTAAGGACTCTGGCCACTAGGCCACAATATCCTAAAGACAGGACACCCTAGTGACTCTCACCCCTTGAGCCACTCTCAAGACTCTCACTCCCTACCCCTTTAATTGTCTGCCTCGACCCAACACCCCTCAATGGGGTATATCTAGCCCACAACACCAACCTAAACCTCCCTTCCTGCAATTTAAGCCCGTTGCTTCTTGTCCTATCCTCAGAGGTTAAGAAGAACAATTTTTTCTCCTACTCCTTGTAACAACCTTTTATGTACTTGAAAACTGTTATCATGTCCCCTCTCAGTCTTCTCTTCTCCAGCCTAAACAAACCCAGTTTTTGCAATCTTTCTGCATAGGTCATGTTTTCGAGACCTTTAATCATTTTTGTTGCTCTCCTCTGGACCTTCTCCAATCTGTCCACATCTTTCCTGAAATGTGGTACCCAGAATTGGACGCAATACTTCAGCTGAGGCTTTCTCAGCACAGAGTAGAGCGGAAGAATTAGTTGTCGTGTCTTGCTTACAACACTCCTGCTAATACATCCCAGAAGGATGTTTGCTTTTTTTGCAACAGTGTTACACTGCTGACTCATATTTAGCTTGTGGGTCTCTATAACCCTCAGACCCCTTTCCCCAGTACCCCTTCCTAGGCAGTCATTTCCCATTTTGTATGTGTGCAGTGGATTGTTTCTTCCTAAGGGGAGCACTTTGCATTTGTCCTTATTGAATTTCATCCTATTTTCTTCAGATCATTTCTCCAGTTTGTCCTGATAATTTTGAATTTTAATCCTGTCCTCCAAAGCAATTACAACCCTCCCAGCTTGGTATCATCCACAAACTTTATAAGTTTCAGAGTAGCAGCCGTGTTAGTCTGTATCCGCAAAAAGAAAAGGAGGACTTGTGGCACCTTAGAGACTAACAAATTTATTTGAGCGTAAGCTTTTGTGAGCTACAGCTCACTTCATCGGATGCATTCAGTGAAAAATACAGTGGGGAGATTTATATACACAGAGAATATGAAACAATGGGTGTTACCATACACACTGTAAGGAGAGTGATCACTTAAGATGAGCTATTACCAGCAGGAGAGCGGGGGGCGGAAAAAACCTTTTGTAGTGATAATCAAGGTGGGCCATTTCCAGCAGTTGACAAGAAGGTCTGAGGAACAGCAGGGGTGGTGGTGGGGCGATAAACATGGGGAAATAGTTTTACTTTGTGTAATGACACATCCACTCCCAGTCTTTATTCAAGCCTAAGTTAATTGTATCCAGTTTGCAAATTAATTCCAATTCAGCAGTCTCTTGTTGGAGTCTATTATTGAAGTTTTTTTGTTGAAGAATTACCACTTTTAGGTCTGTAATCGAGTGACCAAAGAGATTGAAGTGTTCTCCGACTGGTTTTTGAATGTTATAATTCTTGACATCTGATTTGTGTCCATTTATTCTTTTGCGTAGAGACTGTCCAGTTTGGCCAATGTACATGGCAGAGGGGCATTGCTGGCACATGATGGCTGGAGTATTGCATCCAGTTTTGCCCCCCCCCCCTTCAGCCTGCAACTAAAACCTCTCCAACGCATCATCAAGGATCTACAATCTATCCTGAAGGATGACCCATCACTCCCACGGATCTTGGGAGACAGGCCAGTCCTTGCCTACAGACAGCCCCCCATCCTGAAGCAAATACTCACCAGCAACCACACAACACACAACAGAACCACTAACCCAGGAACCTATCCTTGCAACAAAGCCCGTTGCCAACTGTGTCCACATATCTATTCAGGGGACACCATCATAGGGCCTAATCACATCAGCCACACGATCAGAGGCTCATTCACCTGCACATCTACCAATGTGATATATGCCATCATGTGCCAGCAATGCCCCTCTGCCATGTACATTGGCCAAACCGGACAGTCTCTATGCAAAAGAATAAATGGACACAAATCAGACGTCAAGAATTATAACATTCAAAAACCAGTCGGAGAACACTTCAATCTCTCTGGTCACTCGATTACAGACCTAAAAGTCTCAATTCTTCAACAAAAAAACTTCAGAAACAGACTCCAATGAGAGACTGCTGAATTGGAATTAATTTGCAAACTGGATACAATTAACTTAGGCTAGAATAAAGACTGGGAGTGCATGGGTCATTACACAAAGTAAAACTATTTCCCCATGTTTATCCTCTCCTCCCCCCCCCCCAACTGTTCCTCAGACCTTCTTGTCAACTGCTGGAAATGGCCCACCTTGATTATCACTACAAAAGGTTTTTTTTTTCTCTCCTGCTGATCACTCTCGTTATAGTGTGTATGGTAACACCCATTGTTTCATGTTCTCTGTGTATATAAAATCTCCCCACTGTATTTTCCACTGCATGCATCCGATGAAGTGAGCTGTAGCTCATGAAAGCTTATGCTCAAATAAATTTGTTAGTCTCTAAGGTGCCACAAGTCCTCCTTTTCTTTTTCCTCTCTTTTAACATCCCTGATACAAACTACAGTGCTGCTGGTCTCCACCTCCCCCAGAGGAATAAAGTTTGTTGCACCACCGCTGGCCCAATGTGCTGTGATCGGCCTCCAGAAGTATTCGGAAGTATCCCACAATGCCTGTTCTAGCCACTCTGGTCATCAGTTCGAACTCTACTGCCCTGGCCTCAGGTGACCAACCATCAGACCCTCCCTTTAAATTCCCTGGGAATTTTGAAAATCCCCTTCCTGTTTGCTCAGCCAGGCATGGAGTGCTCTCAGCAAATCTTTCCAGGTGACCATGCCTCCACGCACCAGGCAATCCCCAGTATGGAGCAATGGTGAGGTGCTGGACCTCATCAGTGTTTGGGGGAAGGAAGCTGTCCAGTCCCAGCTGCGCTCCAGCCATTGGAATTACGATACTGCCAGGCAGATATCAAGAGGCATGAGGGAAAGGGGCCATGATCGGGACACACTGCAGTGCAGGGTTAAAGCGAAGGAGCTGTGGAATGCCTACTGCAAAAGCCCGTGAGGCAAATAGCCACTCCGGTGTTGCCCCCACAATCTGCCGTTTCTACAAAGAGCTGGACGCAATACTTGGGGGCAACCCCAAATCCACTCCAACCACCACCATGGACACTTCAGAGTGGGAGGAGGAGGAAAGCAGGAGTGAGGGTGCTGGGGTGGGGGGAGACACCCCAGAATCCCTGGAGGCATGCAGCCAGGAGCTCTTCTCGAGCCAGGAGGAAGGTAGCCAGTTGCAGCGGCCGGTGCGTGGTGGAGGACAAACAGACGAGCAGGTTCCCGGTAAGCGGCTTTTTTTTGGGGAAGGAATTTTTTTGGTGCGGGCTCTTTGGGCGAGGAGGGTTAGGGCTGCGTGCATGTCTATATGTGGAATGGCACTTTGATGTGGTCTATCACATCATGGTAATCGGCCTCAGTAATCTCTTTGAAAGTCTCATCCAGAACGTGCGCAATGTGCTCGTGCAGGTTTATTGGGAGAGCCACTGTGGTCCTTGCCCCAGTTAGGCTAATGTGTCCATGCCACTGTGCTGTGAGGGGCAGGGGGACCATTGCTGCACACAGACAAGCTGCATATGGGCCAGGGCGGAAGCTGCATTGCAGTAGAAGACACTCCTTTGCTTCCCAGGTCACCCTCAGCAGCGAGATCTCTTCCAGGACGGACTCCTGTGGAAAATGTGGGGACAGTGTTCAGTATAGGGGCCCCCTGCAGCTGTTGGCTCTTCCCAAGGCACAGAACCCCAGAGGACAGTAAAGCCGTGAAACAATCAGTCCCCCTTGACCCTGTGCTTACTCACCATTTTGGGGCTTCCGTGGGTTATGTGCACTCTCTTTGGGATGGGAAAATTATGCTGTTGTGTAGACTGTGTGCCCTCCTTAAGTTCAGGAGAATCATTACTCTGTCTGGTATAAACAATGCTGCCTCTGTGAAGTGTTGCATTTTGCCTTTTCAGATGCAACCTTGAGATCTCAGCCGTCCATGTTATCACCGGCCGAGAGACTGCAAAGACTCAGGAAGAGGCCACGAGAAAGCAAAGAAGACATGCTGCAAGAAGTGATGCAGCAATCTCTTAAAGAGAATCAAAAAGTGCAGGAGTGGAGGGACAGTGAAAGCAGGATCCGCCAGGAAAACACAGTGCACCAGCGGCAAAGCACGGAGCTCCGGCAGCAAAGCACTGATCGGCTGATCAGCATCATGGAGCGCCAAGCGGACTCTATCCAGGCGCTCGTAGCCATGCAGGCAGAGCACTACCGCGCCCACCCCCCTCCCTCCCGCAGGCATTGTCCCAAAACTCTTTCCCTTGTGCCCCCATGTCACCTCCAACCCACTTTCCCCAACATCCAGGTTCTTATTGCCAGCAGCTGCCTCCAACACCTGTAGCTTCACCACCCCGCCCTGAAAACGACGACCCTGACCCGCTGCGCTCAGCCCCCATCCCCAGGCAGTAGAGCCATCCTGAAGTGCAGCACTCATTGCACGGCACTCCAGACAGGAAGGCTGAGTATGAGAACAGGACAGACGCAAATCTGTGATTGAACCATTCCCCACTCCGCCCCCTTGCCCTTTCTTTTTCCCAAGCAGTTGTGTTTCTTTTCAATAAATGCATTTTCTTTTCAATAAATGGATTTTTTGGCTTTGAAAACATTCTTTATTATTGCATTATGTGAAAGTTATCTTAGCCCAGGAAAGAAACAGGCACCGCAAGTCAGTGCATCATACGTAGTAAACACAGATTCCTACTAACATTGGAACCACTGCACTTCACTCCCGTGCAGGGCACCAGACATTACTGGTGGTTTTCAGCCTCAAATTGCTCCTCAAGGCATCCCTAATCCTTGCAGCCGCGCTGGGCCCCTCTAATAGCCCTGCTCTCTGGCTGTTCAAATTCAGCCTCCAGGTGTTGAACCTCAGAGGTCCATGCCTGAGTGAAGATTTCACCCTTCCCTTCACAAATATTATGGAGGATACAGCACGCAAATCTAACCGCAGGGATTCTATGTTCAGCCAAGTCCAGCTTCCCATACAGAGATCGCCAGTGGCCCTTTGAACGGCCAAAAGCACACTCCACAGTCATTCGGCACCAGCTCAGCCTGTTGTTGAACCGCTCCTTGCTGCTGTCAAGGCTCCCTGTGTAGGGTTTCATGAGCCATGGCATTAAAGGGTAAGCAGGGTCTCCAAAGATCACAATGGGCATTTCAACTTCCCCTACGGTGATCTTCTGGTCTGGGAAGAAAGTCCCGGCTTGCAGGTTCCTGAACAGGCTTGTGTTCCGAAAGATGCGTGTGTTATGCACCTTTCCGTACCAGCCTGCGTTAACTCCATGAAACGCCCACGCCCAAGCTCCTGGAGAACCATCAAAAAATACCCCTTCCGATTTATGTACTCAGAGGGTAGGTGGTCTGGTGCCAGAATTGGAATATGCGTCCCATCTCTCGCCCCTCCACAGTTAGGGAAACCCATTTGTGCAAAGCCAGCCACAATGTCCTGCATATTACCCAGAGTCACGGTTCTTCTGAGCAGGATGCAATTAATGGCCCTGCAAACTTGCATCAACATGAGTCCAACGGTCGACTTTCCCACTCCAAACTGGTTCGCAACCAATCAGTAGCTGTCTGGAGTTGCCAGCTCCCAGATTGCAATAGCCACCCGCTTCTCCACCGTCAGGGCAGCTCTCAATCTCCTGTCCTTGCGCCGCAGGGTGGGGGCGAGCTCCTCACACATGAAAGTGGCTTTTCTAATCCGAAAGTTCTGCAGCCACTGCTCGTCATCCCAGACATGCATGACGATGTGATCCCACCGCTCAGTGCTTGTTTCCCGAGCCCAAAAGCGGCGTTCCACGGTGGTGAGCATGTCCGTGAATGCCCCAAGCAAACTCGAGTCGTACGCATTACGTGACTCGATATCATCGGCTGAGCCTTCACTGTCACTTTGGATCTTAAGGAACAGCTCGATTGCCAAACATGATGTGCTGGTGAGACTCGTCAGCGTACTCCTCAGCAGTTCGGGCTCCATTTCCCGCAGACCAAAACGGAACCCAGATCACGCTGCACAGAAACCGTTGAAAGATGGCGCCAAATGTGGACAGAAACACAAGGATTGCTGGGATGCGAAGCGATGCATCACGAGGCTTTGGGACAGGACCCAGAATGCCCCGCACCCCATGCCCCCTTCCCACAACCCACAACGCCAGAATGGGAAGAAGTGCTCTGTGGGATACCTCCCCATAATGCACCGCTCCCAATGCCGCTGCTGTTATACCAATAAATTAAAAACCAGCAGGATCTTATTAAAGGGAAAAAGGCAAAATACCACATTTATTGTGAATACAGAAAGAATCATAGTAAGCAGTTAGTTATAGCTATAACATTCCATTCAATCTCATATTTATTCACACATTCATTCATACAAACACACACACACAGGTTCTGCAAGGTTGTTATCATAGTTACCAGCCTTAGAGTTGCTCATGCCAAGCCACTGGCCAGGTGGCCTGGACATGAGGAGGGAGCAGGGCCTTGTCAGATGCTCATCTGATGCTCCTGGAAGTTGGTTTGCAGAATCAGACCCCAAAGTTATCACTTTCTAGAGTCCATTTTTATAGGAGTTTCTTCTTATGCCAGTCTATGGGAATTGCTTCATCATGCTGTTGCTGAATCAATCAGCAGATGGCACATTCCTGACTGCTCCGTGCTGCCAGATGTTATCTTGTTCTTTGGTTCTCCCATTCTTGAGGCTGTTGGGTGGATTCCAGTCTGCCCTCCGGGGGTCCTCTGGTTATTTCCACTTGACGCCTTCTTCAGCCGATGGACATTGGATTCTTAGGCCAGCACCTCCCTGATCACTCAGTTATTATCCACACCAAGCATCCATCCACATACATCCTCCATCTCTATTTTAATCACAATTGTTAATACAACAAAAGGGCAGGGAGTCTCTGGGTGCTGTTTCTGTTGTTACAGAGTATTGCTTTGAGTCTCTCTCTGTGTGACTTGCTTTGAGAACAGACTCTGTCTTAGAATGTACTAACGCAATTAGCAGCTTGCAAGTTTCACACAGAGAGGGAGAGAAACAGTACCAAAAACCAAGAGACCTCTTAATTAATAATACCCTGGAATTTAAACTATGGGGAATCAAACTCATTTGTGATTTTAATACAGAACTTCTTTAATATGATCCAACACTGCAAGTGCCACAAATGTGGCCACAACAGTGCGCTGGCAGCTGTCAGTGTGGACAGACTGCAGCGCTTTCCCTAATCAGCTGTATGAAGGCGGGTTTAACTCACAGTGCTGTACATCTGCAAGTGTAGCCAAGGCCTTAGAGAGAGTAGAGTCAATTGAGCGGTTTACGTTTACAAGCGTCAATCTCAATCACAAAGTATCAGTTTAGGGAACGGAGTCAATTGAGCAGAACCAATTGAGCGGTTTATGTTACAAGGTGTCCATATCAATTACAAAGCGTCCCTTAGAATTAATTAACGGCTTACAAGGTACTTACTTAGAATCAATTGACGGTTTCCAAACCTAACATAGACACCGTCAGCAGCTATGGAGAGCTGCAAATCAATATTGCAGAATTACAATTATTACAAATAGGAGCATTACAAATATTATAAATATGCCTACAAATGGCCTGCCCCACCACCAGACATTCCTCAGTCACTGCATTGGTTCATGCCAAAGGCAGCTGCTTTCTGCTCAGGTATAAAGTGGGGGGCTCCCTGACCTCCAACTCCTGCAAGGGCCCAGCCCCCTTTCCCTGTTCAGAGGCATCCATCTACAGGATAAACCCTTTGTTTACATCTGGGCTATATGGTACTGGGGGTGCTACAAAGGATCTGCCTTATCTCTGCAGTGAGTCCAGTGCACCTTGCGGGGCACCTTGTTCCACAGAAGGGTGGTTAAAGGGGCTGTGATTGTTGAAAATTGGGGTATGAGCTGCCGATAACACCTGGCAGTCCCAGGGAAGATTTCACTTGTTGCATTTTGGTGGGGACTGGAGATTCCACAGGGCCCTTTACCTGACCTGTTAGAGGCTTGATTCTCCCATTTCCCAGAGCATAACCCAGGTATTTAATTTCCATGCAGCTAATCCAATGTTTAACTGGATTGGCTGTGAGACCCTCTGCCCTGAGGGACTGGAGCACAGCTCTGACTCGCTAGAGATGCTCTGATGAGGTGGTTGCATAAACCACTGCATCATCCAGGGAGGTAGAAGTATCTTGTCCATTAGTCTTTGAAACATCAGTGGGGCCCCACGGCACCTGAACAGATGGACCTGGAATTGGTAGAGACCATAAGGTCTGGCAAATGCACTCCAGCTCCCTGGACTCGGTCCAAAAGGATCTGCCAGTATCCCTTAGTGAGACCTAAAGTTCCTAAGTATTGGGCCTTCCCCAGCCCAGCCAGCATCTCATCAATTCAAGGCACAGGGTATGTGTCAAATTTAGACACTGCAGTTACTCTGTGGAAGTCAATGCAAAACCAGCTGGGTTTGGGACCAGAATGGTTGGACTACACCATCTGCTGTGAGATTCCTCAGTTAGTCCCACTTGGAGCATGTTCTGCAGTTCTTTCTTTATGGCATCCTTTGACTGCTCAGGTATGCAGGAGCAGCCCTTCTGGACAGAGCAACAAGTTGAGGATGAATGTGGTGTTTGATCAAATGGGTTCTCCTGGGCTGGGTAAGCCACAGGATTCTATTCCCAGCTCTGAGCCATGGGGTGATCTTGGGCAAGTCACTTCGTGCCTCAGTTTCCCCATCTGTAGAACAGGGTTGATAGTGACGTTTGTAAAAGGCTTTGTGATCTACTCAGGGAAAGATGGAGGTGGTATTATTATAATAAGTGGCTTGAGCACTGGATGGATAAGGGAGACCTGGGATCTATACCCAGCTGCTTTGTGAACCTGGACAAATCATGCCCCCTAATCACATCAGCCACACTATCAGAGGCTCGTTCACCTGCACATCTACCAATGTGATATATGCGATCATGTGCCAGCAATGCCCCTCTGCCATGTACATTGGCCAAACCGGACAGTCTCTACGCAAAAGAATAAATGGACACAAATCAGACGTCAAGAATTATAACATTCAAAAACCAGTCGGAGAATACTTCAATCTCTTTGGTAACTTGATTACAGACCTAAAAGTGGCAATTCTTCAACAAAAAAACTTCAGAAACAGACCCCAATGAGAGACTGCTGAATTGGAATTAATTTGCAAACTGGATACAATTAACTTAGGCTAGAATAAAGACTGGGAGTGCATGGGTCATTACACAAAGTAAAACTATTTCCCCTTGTTTATTTCCCCTCCTACTGTTCTTGTAAACTGCTGGTAATAGCTCACCTTTCCTGATCACTCTCGTTACAGTGCGTATGGTAACACCCATTGTTTCATGTTCTCTGTGGATATAAAATCTCCCCACTGTATTTTCCACTGAATGCATCCAAGGAAGTGAGCTGTAGCTCACGGAAGCTTATGCTCTAATAAATTTTTTAGTCTCTAAGGTGCCACAAGTCCTCCTTTTCTTCTTCCTGTCTTCCTTGCCTTATTTTTCTTTTCTGTTTTGCTACCTGTGGGCCCACTCCAAGGTCCATTGAAACCCCACTCATTTTACCGAGCTGTGGAACAGTCCTGTCTGTGTAGACAGCAGCAGGGCTGATGTTTGAAATATTGGCAGATCTGGTTATTCTGGGTTTATGTGGATGGAACTGAGAGCAGAACCTGGCCCACTGCACTTAAAAATAACAAATACAAAAAAGAGCGTAGGCACCAGCTAGCTGGAACATTGACACCCAACTTTTGAGACTTGCGCAATCCCATTTACTCATGAGCACAGCCACATTCCATTGCACGTGCAAATGGGCAGTTAAATGTCTAATTATTTGCTTATGCATATGCCACAACTGCTCACGCTGTCATAATAAGAGACTAATACTGTACCAAATGGACATGCATTTTCCTACGTGCCTAGCTCTGGAAATATTGGCCACAGATTAGTAAAGCTAAAAGCACTGGATGTCTTTTATGTGTTGAAAAATACATCCTGTAATAGCATTGTTGAGTTGTTGCTTATACCGTTTATAGGTGATCAGAAGTGAACTTTACACTTAATTTTGTGACTTTTCCTGAGCATGAGAGATCACTTCCTTTTGACATCCGTAAACTCACCCTTGAGCTACACCATTCCCCTTCCAAACAGGATGGAATCTTCTCTTTCTGATAAACTGTCTGAGAGCAGCAGACGTAGAGGCAAAGGATTTTAAATCACCCACATTTGGGGAAGCAGCAAGGATATTTTAGCTGGTTTGTGGAGCAAATGATCATCTCCAATGGACCTTCAGGCTGTTTTAAATGCTTATCGGGCTCTTGATAGTCACTGAATGTGAGCTGGTGCTGCAATGCATGCCAATGCAGTGTCAACGTTACAGAAGAACACATTGCTTCAGATTGAGAGATGGCATTTTAAAAAATTTGTAATCTTCAGTCTTCCCTCTGTTTGGCACAAAAATTGCATGGTGCACATCAGAGCAGGTAATGCTGAGAACTATTTCCTTCCAGCACTTGTGCAGTTCAGGCTCCCCAGTGGTTTGAAATGTTGTCAGGAAGACAGAACTCCAAGAAGCTGATGACAGGTCCCAGTGCTTCAACGGCAGCTGCTTCTCTGTCTCCTCTGGCTGATGTAACTGAATGATATTCCCTTGTCTTCCTCGCTTTGGGTACAGGGTCATAAACAGAAGATTCAGTCTGAAAATTGCCATCAATGGAGATAGATTGGGACTCAGGAGAGCTGGGTTCTATTCTTGGGTTGGGCAAGTCACTTTAACCTCTTTGTGTCTCAGTTTCACTGTCTGTAAAATGGGAATACTGATCTTGCCCTCCTTTGTAAACCTGCTTTGCTATACTATAAATAGATAGAACGGGCACATCCTCCCACCTGTCTGGTAGTGGCTTGATTTAATCAAAGTACACTTTTGTTGAGGAAGAGGTGAGAGGAGAAGGAGTGAAGAGCTACAGAGTGAGACAGAAGGGAGAAGAGGGGAAATGTAAAGAGGACAGAAAAATGGGATTAGAGAGAAGTAGAGGGCAGCTCCACTGGGTTAAATATTGAACACTACCTGGGCTATTTAGTTTTGTTTATTATATCACCATGGCAGCCAAAAGCCCCAACCAGAATTGGGGCCTCATTGTGTTCAACTGTCTGCAAACACAAAATAAGGGACAATCCCTGTCCCAGAGCACTTTTTATCCCTGGTCAGTGGGGGCTCCTTATGTCACAGCCTTATGAGATTTACTAGTGCAGAACCGAAGCTTCAGCTAAATCAATGTATTGCTCACTCTCATGACTCCATCACGAATCTCCGAATATTTTCCTTAAAACCCCAGCTCCTGGATTCATGGGATGAGGTGAGAATCTAAGCTTTCAGTTTTTTAAAAAAAATTTTCTTGTTCTTCTGCTTGTAGAAAAAACCTTGAAACTGTGATCCAAGTGCACCCTAAAAGCTCAGAAACCAGAAGAAAATAAAATAAGGCCAAAATTTATTATTATTTTTCAAAATCTCATGATTTCTAAGCCAATTTCATGATTTCTTTGAGGCCTGACCTGTGGTTTTTGACCCCTCGGGGTTGGCAATGCTGCTGAATTGATCTTGTTGGCACTGAATGGGCATCTACAAACTCCCAAGTCCTGTCCCCGCAGGAGAGACTCCAGGAGCTCACTTTGTTTAGATTTACCAAGAGAAGGTTCAGGGGTGACTTGATCACAGCCTGTAAGTACCTACATGGGCAACAAAACTTTGATAATGGGCTCTTGGCTTGCAGAGAGAGATATAACACAAGCCAATGGCTAGAAGTTGAAGCTAGACAAGTTCAGACTGGAAATAAGGCACAAATTTTTAACATTGACGTTAATTAACCATCAGAACAATTTGCCCGGGGTTGTGGTGCATTCTCCATCACTGGCAATTTTTAAATCAAGACTGGATGTTCTTCCAAGAGGTCTGCTCTAGTGCAAAGAGGCGTTAATTCAGGGCAGTCATATGGCCTGTGTTGTACAGGAGGTCAGACTAGATGATCACAGTGGTTCCTTCTGGCTTTATAATCTATAGAAGTGGATCAGTATAAACCATAGGATGAAGCCACTCCCTTGATTGTTCTGAAGTGTTGGCTGGGAGCATTGAGGGTCTCCAGCAGGAAGTGGAGTCTCTATGGAACAGATCTGGGCCCTTTCTTTTCACAGCCATGGGCTTTGCACATGCAGTTCTGAGGTGGGGAATCACAGGCACAGCCCATCTGACTATTCCCCTTGCTCACAGGATACCCTTAACTCCCTGGGGATGGGATTCTGAAAAGCCCTTCACAGGCAATGCTCAGACCACGTTTTATCTCCCTGTATTTCTAATGCAGCTGATGTCAATATAACAACATTTTATTTCTTTCACAGTTCAAGGCAATTGCAGCTGTATCCCCCTCCGTGGTCTATCTAGGGCACCCATTTCTAGGCTCCCAGCTCCTTGGCTGGCACCTCTCTTGGGCAGAGACCTGCGTCTCTCTCTCCCTCCTAGCCAGGGTAGTTCATGGCTGCACAGTGCCTGGCCTACACTGTGAGTTCTCCAGCAAGTCAAACCGCCTCTGCTGGCCAGCTTTGCCTTCTCCTCAAAGGCTATAAATACCATAATTGCCCACAGTTAAACTACCACCCAGTTCTTTCTAAGCAAGCACATTTATTCATAAGGTGACAGCATTACAGAGCAAACATATTAAAAAAAAGAAAAGAACCTACCTGGAGGCCAATAAGGTTACCAGAGATCAGCCCAACCCCAACAAGGGCTTTGGCAGGTGATTGGTCCTTCAAACCACCCCAGGGCATTTTTCTGTGGTTACAAGTTCATAACACCTTTTGCTCAGAACAAGACCCCTCCTCACATGAATTGGAGTCACTCCTTTAGACATGTGACCCATGAGCCCTTTAATGCCGATTGGCAAGGGGGTTACAAGGATATCCTGGTCTCCACATTCTGGTTCACCTAAGAATGTCAGATGAGGTCTTAAATGAAAGCCAGGGTCACACTAGTCGTTAATATAGTTGTAAGGTGTATGTCTGGCTATGATGTAAGGAGTTATATATGTATGCTGAAAATATGGTCTTCGAGTCTCTATCACAGCAGAGGTGGAGAGACAGACAAAAGATGCTTATTTGCCTTTCTCTGTCAGCATGTACATTAAACATCAAAAGCCAACACAATGGTGGCACATTTACAGATGAAGTCAACAGAGAGATATGAAGTCAATGAGGAAAAGCACACCGTGGGGGAAGGGAACCTTATCTTGAGATATGCTTAAAAGGTTAGCTGGACTATATTTGCGGAACAGAGAAGACACCCTGTCAAGAAGGCTGCTGCTTGCCAGGAGCTAAGATTCACGATGTGACGGAGAGACTGGCGAGACTCATCAAGCCCTCAGATCGCTACCCCTTCCTGCTTCTTCACGTGGGCACCAATGATACTGCCAAGAATGACCTTGAGCGGATCACTGTGGACTACGTGGCTCTGGGAAGAAGGATAAAGGAGTCTGAGGTGCAAGTGGTGTTCTCGTCCATCCTCCCCGTGGAAGGACAAGGCCTGGGTAGAGACCGTCGAATCGTGGAAGTCAACGAATGGCTACGCAGGTGGTGTCGGAGAGAAGGCTTTGGATTCTTTGACCATGGGATGGTGTTCCAAGAAGGAGGAGTGCTTGGCAGAGACGGGCTCCACCTAACGAAGAGAGGGAAGAGCACCTTCGCAAGCAGGCTGGCTAACCTAGTGAGGAGGGCTTTAAACTAGGTTCACCGGGAGAAGGAGACCAAAGCCCTGAGGTAAGTGGGGAAGTGGGATACCGGGAGGAGGCATGAGCAGGAGCACGTGAGAGGGGAGGGCTCCTGCCTCATACTGAGAAAGCAGGACAAACAGCAAGTTATCTCAAGTGCCTATATACAAATGCACGAAGCCTGGGAAACAAGCAGGGAGAACTGGAAGTCCTGGCACAGTCAAGGAATTATGATGTGATTGGAACAACAGAGGCTTGGTGGGATAACTCACATGACTGGAGTACTGTCATGGATGGATATAAGCTGTTCAGGAAGGACAGGAAGGGCAGAAAAGGTGGGGGAGTTGCACTGTATGTAAGAGAGCAGTATGACTGCTCAGAGCTCAAGTATGAAACTGCAGAAAAACCTGAGAGTTTAGAAGTGTGAGCAACGAGGGTGATGTCGTGGTGGGAGTCTACTATAGACCACCAGACCAGGGGGATGAGGTGGACGAGGCTTTCTTCCGGCAACTCGCAGAAGTTACTAGATCGCAGGCCCTGGTTCTCATGGGAGACTTCAATCACTCTGATATCTGCTGGGAGAGCAATACAGCGGTGCACAGGCAATCCAGGAAGTTTTTGGAAAATGTAGGGGACAATTTCCTGGTGCAAGTGCTGGAGGAACCAACTAGGGGCAGAGCTCTTCTTGACCTGCTGCTCACAAACCGGGAAGAATTAGTAGGGGAAGCAAAAGTGGATGGGAACCTGGGAGGCAGTGACCATGAAATGGTCGAGTTCAGGATCCTGATACAAGGAAGAAAGGAGAGCAGCAGAATACAGACCCTGGACTTCAGAAAAGCAGACTTTGACTCCCTCAGGGAACTGATGGGCAAGATCCCCTGGGAGAATAACATGAGGGGGAAAGGAGTCCAGGAGAGCTGGCTGTATTTTAAAGAATCCTTATTGAGGTTACAGGGACAAACCATCCCGATGTGTAGAAAGAATAGTAAATATGGCAGGCGACCAGCTTGGCTTAACAGTGAAATCCTTGCTGCTCTTAAATACAAAAAAGAAGCTTACAAGAAGTGGAAGATTGGACAAATGACCAGGGAGGAGTATAAAAATATTGCTCGGGCTTGCAGGAGTGAAATCAGGAAGGCCAAATCACACCTGGAGTTGCAGCTAGCAAGAATGTTAAGAGTAACAAGAAGGGTTTCTTCAGGTATGTTAGCAACAAGAAGAAAGTCAAGGAAAGTGTGGGCCCCTTACTGAATGAGGGAGGCAACCTAGTGACAGAGGATGTGGAAAAAGCTAATGTACTCAATGCTTTTTTTGCCTCTGTCTTCACGAACAAGGTCAGCTCCCAGACTACTGCAGTGGGCAGCACAGCATGGGGAGAAGGTGACCAGTCCTCTGTGGAGAAAGAAGTGGTTCGGGACTATTTCAAAAAGCTGGAGGAGCACAAGTCCATGGGGCCGGATGCGTTGCATCCGAGAGTGCTAAAGGAGTTGGCGGATGTGATTGCAGAGCCATTGGCCATAATCTTTGAAAACTCATGGCGATCGGGGGAGGTCCCAGATGACTGGAAAAAGGCTAATGTAGTGCCCATCTTTAAAAAAGGGAAGAAGGAGGATCCTGGGAACTACAGGCCAGTCAGCCTCACCTCAGTCCCTGGAAAAATCATGGAGCAGGTCCTCAAGGAATCAATTCTGAATTTCCCTCTTAGAGGAGAGGAAAGAGATCAGGAACAGTCAGCATGGATTCACCAAGGGCAAGTCATGCCTGACTAATCTAATTGCCTTCTATGATGAGATAACTGGCTCTGTGGATGAAGGGAAAGCAGTGGACGTGTTGTTCCTTGACTTTAGCAAAGCTTTTGACACGGTCTCTCCTATTCTTGCCAGCAAGTTAAAGAAGTATGGGCTGGATGAATGGACTAGAAGGTTGATAGAAAGCTGGCTAGATTGTCGGGCTCAATGGGTAGTGATCAATGGCTCCATGTCTAGTTGGCAGCCGGTATCAAGTGGAGTGCCCCAGGGGTCGGTCGTGGGGCCGGTTTTGTTCAATATCTTCATAAATGATCTGGAGGATGGTGTGGATTGCACCCTCCGCAAATTTGCGGATGACACTAACCTGGGAGGAGTGGTAGATACGCTGGAGGGTAGGGATAGGATACAGGGGGACCTAGACAAATTGGAGGATTGGGCCAAAAGAAATCTGATGAGGTTCAACAAGGATAAGTGCAGAGTCCTGCACTTAGGACGGAAGAATCCAACGCACCGCTACAGACTAGGGACCGAATGGCTCGGCAGCAGTTCTGCAGAGAAGGACCTAGGGGTTACAGTGGACGAGAAGTTGGATATGAGTCAACAGTGTGCCCTTGTTGCCAAGAAGGCCAATGGCATTTTGGGATGTATAAGTAGGGGCATTGCCAGCAGATCGAGGGACGTGATCGTTCCCCTCTATTTGACATTGGTGAGGCTTCATCTGGAGTACTGTGTCCAGTTTTGGGCCCCAGACTACAAGAAGGATGTGGAAAAATTGGAAAGAGTCCAGCGGAGGGCAACAAAAATGATTAGGGGACTGGAACACATGACTTATGAGGAGAGGCTGAGGGAACTGGGGATGTTTAGTCTTCAGAAGAGAAAAATGAGGGGGGATTGGATAGCTGCTTTCAACTACCTGAAAGAGGGTTCCAAAGAGGATGGCTCTAGACTGTTCTCAGTGGTAGCAGATGACAGAAAAAGGAGTAATGGTCTCAAGTTGCAGTGGGGGAGATTTAGGTTGGATATTAGGAAAAACTTTTTCACTATGAGGGTGGTGAAACACTGGAATGCGTTACATAGGGAGGTGGTGGAATCTTCTTCCCTAGAAGTTTTTAAAGTCAGGCTTGACAAAGCCCTGGCTGGGATGATTTAGTTGGGGATTGGTCCTGCTTTGAGCAGGGGGTTGGACTATATGACCTCCTGAGGTCCCTTCCAACCCTGATATTCTATGATTCTATGATCCTGCACCTAGGAAGTAAACAGGCCATGTGTTTACATTCATGAAAATGGGACCTCAACCAGCCTTGTGTGGGGCAGTGGTTCTCAACCAGGGGGAAAGCTCGTCTCTTTTACCAAGAGAAGTTGGTCCAATAAAAGATATTACCTCACCCACCTTATCTCTCTAATTCCCTGGGACCAACACAACTACAACGCTGTTATGCTTTTCTTTAATATGTAATCTTTTACTTCCAGCATCCTTACTCACTATCGCTTGAATCTTTGATAATAAATTTACACTTGTTTTCACTGTCAATATATCTCAGTGCACTGGTATTGAGCAAGAAGCTGATACTGAGTTAAATCAGACAAACTGGTGTGCACACCGCCTTGGGGACAGCAGCTGGTATTTCTGTGAGCATTCAGTGGAGAAGGGGCTGGACACTACAAAGGAAGACTTCAAAGGGACTCAGGCAGTGGGGTAGACCGACCATTAATCTGAATGGCATAGGCCAGAGGAGAGGGCATGGGTGGCTGACATGCAGGTGGTATCAGGGAGCTGACACCCAGCTAAGCACAAGCAAGTATCCCTCTCACTGAAGGCAGGGGGGTAACAAGGTGGCGCACAGTCCTGGGTACCCCAAGAACCATCACAATACAGTTTGGGCCTTTGATCTTGGAACCCTAAGAACAGGTAATCATTACTCCTTAGGGTGCAGTTTCAAAAGGTTGGGTCTGGAGGTGGGAATCTGCATTCAACTCCTCCCAAGCATTTCCAGTTGTTACAAACTGCCCTTCCCCCAGGACAATTCAGTCAAGTTCAAGAGAGACTAGGTGGTTTTAACGATTTATTGAAAACTACAATAGGATCTAAATATACGCTCCTAGGCTACAATGACAGCAAGTAAGTCAAATCTCACTTCTGGCTGGGTGGTCAGGTGAGGCATACAAGCTGCGGTCAGATGAATCTGTTTCTCTGCCTAGAGTCTGTCACCACTGCACTGCATGCCAGACACCACACATCCATATGTACTCTAGGCCAGTGGTTCTCAGATTTACAGTAGAACCTCAGAGTTACAAACCCCTCGGTTCATAACTCTGAAATGTTCGTAACTCTGAACAGTCCTTTCAAAAGTTTACAACTGAACATTGACTTGATACAGCTTTGAAACTTTACTGTGCAGAAGAAAAATGCTGCTTTAACCATCTTAATTTAAATGAAACAAGCACAAAAACAGTTTCCTCACTTTGTCAAATCTTTTTTTAAACTTTGCCTTTATTTTTGAATAGTTCATGTTTAACACAGTACTGTATTTTTTTTTTCTCTGCTGCTGCCTGATTGTTTACTTCTGGTTCATCAATGAGGTGTGTGGTTAACCGGTCATTTCATAACTCTGGTGTTCGTTACGCTGAGGTTCTACTGTATTTAATTGCACTCCCCTTCTTTGTGTCTGTAGTTGTTTATGCCCCCCCACACCTCACAAGTAGATATACCGATAAAAAAAACAAAACATGTAATTCTTACTAAATATTAAAACTAGTAAGGCATTGATTCAAATGGAGCCAACGATCCACTGTAATAAGAGCAAAAGCAAAACTGCGAGTGTAGTCGATGCTTACAATAAAATGTGCTCACCATGTCCTAGCAAATGGATTAATATACAGATGGCAACGACTTTATATAATGCTAGATAAGCTTCACAGAACTCTGTCAAAATGCACAGCATCAGCTGATGACCTGATATGGCTGGAGGAATCAGCTTTGTTAATTGTTCAGTGTTGTGGGTGAAAGGTGTGCATACGTTTTTTTCCCCTAAAGCTTCTCACGCCCCCCCCCCCCCGGGAATACATTCCATGACCCCCAGGGTGGCCCGCCCCACAGTTTGATAATTTCTGCTCTAAGCTATGCATGTGGCTCCCCCTACTGCTGGAAAATGTGAAACACATACTAAAAACAAGAAAGGGTAGAGGTGCCCCACCCTGGGGACACAGGAGCATCTCATGGTGTGGCCTGTATGGGGCTCTCCAGTCCCCTAACATTCTTGGGAAGGGATTTATGATAAACCCCCCAAAAAGCCACTTTTGCACCAGACTAAGTGTCCACATGGTGTGTGTGTGAGATCCCAATATAACTATAACTGTATATAACCAGGATCTGAATGAGCTCTCCCCTGACAGCTACCTGGGAGGGGGAGAGACTTCAGGAGCAAAATGTACTTATATGAACACACCTACTCTGCCTAGATATTTAGCAGATAGAGCTGTGTTGATCAAAATGATCAACTTTGGCTGGGGTAGGGTTACAAATCCCTTTAGTACTGAATGCAGAGTTAGTGAAATGTTATCAATGTTGTTGTCTTTATTGTATGAGTAAAGGGGAGCAGAACTGTGCTTAACCTGTCCCAAATGAGGGGGTGACCCACAGATGAAAGGACCTCATTAAGCCAGGAGCTCAAATGCCAGAGCCCTGTGAAAGTAAGAGGGGTGGGGACAGGTATTCCAGCTAGGAGGGGTGGACTCTCCCTAAGGATCCCCAGTCTAATTTAACCTGTTCCTCCCCACTGTTCAAAGATAGAGCTTAATAGGCTCCATTAGGAGCCTTTTGGTTTTTTAAGTGCTCAAAAGAGTTGACAATCACTTGTGGTGGGACAGCTCTCTGCCCAACCCCAGAACTGAAAATCACTGAGAGCTGGGTGAAACCTCAAGAGACTGACCTGCAGAGGTCACAGCAGAAAGGCAGGTGGCAGACGAGTGGCACAGAACAAGTGGGGCAGCAGCGGCTGGGGGGGTGGCCAGCCTGAGCAAGCGCTCAGATAGTGGAGCAAGCAAGGTGCCTTCTTCCCTGGGTGAGAGGTGAACTCACACAGATGCACCTCTGAACCCTGGGGGTCCTCTCTGACCAAGGACAAACCCTTTGAGTAGGGTACGGTGAGGAAGCAGAGAGGGGCGCAGAAAAGGAACTGTTGGTTGTAGAACTCAAGAACACGAGGCGGAAGCTCTGCCCCACGCACTCGTGGGGGGGGGGGGGGCGTCCCGCTCACAGGTTTATGTTTATGAATCCTGCTTGTGGCATATTCCCTAACTAATGTCGGGGGACGTCCCTCCTTTCATTACAAGTTTCTTTTCTACACTCAGACTCTGCTTGTGAGAGGGGAAGTATTGCCTCTCAGAGGCACACAGAGGTGGTGTGCAATTTTCCCAGGTTACTGGGTGGGGGCTCGAGCTGGTCCTGGGTTGTACTGTTGAAAAGGAACCCCTAGGTATTGAACCCGGCCCTGGCTGCTGCCGGCTCCACCTGGCAGAAGAGTTATATGTATAAATGGTAAAACTTCCCCATGTAAACAAGCCGTTTGTTCTGCAAATTCTGCCTCCCACTGTTGCTCGCCTAACTTCATCACATTGAAACTTTTTCCCGTTGGGAGGAGAATTAAACCCTTAGGCCTGGGCTACACTAGGCGGGGGGTTCGAACTAAGATATGCAACTTCTGCTACGCTATTCGCATAGCTGAAGTCGAAGTATCTTAGCGCGAATTACCTGGCCGTCCTCACGGCAGCGAATCGACCGCGGCAGCTCCCCCGTCGACTCCGCTTACTCCTCCTGCCAAGGTGGAGTACAGGCGTCGATTCGGCGATCAATTTATCGCGTCTAGATGAGATGCGATAAATCAATCCCCGATAGATCGATCACTACCCGCCGAGCCAGTGGGTAGTGAAGACGTACCCCAAGTGTGCTAGTGGAGATTCGGTTTGAGGACTGAGTAAATTAACAATGGGCACATTACTATGACATCCGGGTTCTATGTCCAAGGGAATTTATGTTTCCAAAGACATATGGCCCAGCCTTTGACCCTTTGTAGACTACGAGGGGTTGATGTCTGTCAGCTGAGTGGCTAGTATACAGCACTAGGAATCAGGATTACTGGGTTCTGTTTCCTGCTCTGTCTCACTGTGTGAACTTCAGCAAGTCACATCACTTCTCTGTGCTTCAGTGTCCCCACCTGTAAAATGGGGGTGTTGACTCATGGGGTGACTGTCTGTATGCAGGTGGGTCATTGTTAGCACTAAATCTTATAGTCTTCATCCAGGGAAAGCTTCCATGGAAGGCGGGGAAGGGGCAGAGAAATAATGGTAGGCTGTGACCCTCTCTGTTTGTAGTCTGGGACAAAAGGTGCTAGAACATACCTGCTGCCTGCTCCACAGTGTGCAGACCAGTCCGATTTGGTGTTTGTAGTTCTGCCATTCTCCTCTGCCCCATCCACCTTGGTTAGTAATAACAATATCTACCTCTTACATAGCATTTTTCATCCATAGATCTCAAATCACTTTACAAAGCAGGTCTGTATTCCCATTTTACAGATGGGGAAACTGAGGCACAGAGTGGGCCATGATTTGACCAAGGTCACCCAGCAAAGAAGTGGCAGAGCTGACAGTTGAAACCAGGTCTCCTGAGTCCCAGTCCATTGCCCTATCCACTAGGCCACATTGCCTCTACATTTACCTCCTCCCACCTTAGCTCCACAAGACAGACCTGAGTATTTGGCTTCTCCTTCCTCCCTTTCTGGCCTGTATTACAAAGCTCTTACACCCTGGGGACAGCCACACGTGGCAAAGTGCACGGAGAGGTGGTTTTCTTTTCCTTCCCTTCCAAGAGTGTCTCACCAGCTATGGAAAGGGCTGAGAAGGAAGGGCTGTGCTGGTATGTCGGCTGCCCGCTGCTGTGGCTCTCTCCATGACATGCAGGAAAATCGCCCCAGCCACGTGAGCTGTGAGTCTCTCAACAGATCAGGAGCCAGAGGGACAAGAGAAGGGCTATGTGTCACACTGCAGATTTCAGGGCAGTGCCATGGTGCAGGGTGCTGGTACTGGTGAGTTTCCTCACATACATTAGTAAGTGCATTTATCTGGATTGTCTAAATGCTGCATAGCAGCCCTAGGGACTGGAAAAGGCCATAAGCCTAATTTTCCAAGGCTGAGCATTGGTATCGTCCCACTGGTTTCATTTGGAGTTGTGTGTGCTGAGCACTTCTGAAAACCAGGCCTGAAGAACAGCTCTGAGATTGATTGGTATTTCCTGGCCTCAGTCCTATGACCTCACCTGGATCAAGATAACCAAAGCTTACACCCCATCACATGGCCAGGGTCGGTTTCTACTGACTCCATTGGCTGCTGTTACAAGCACCCATGGTGTTTTTGTTTGTTTGTTTTGTTTTTTAATTACTGACCAAAATGTCAACCCTCCCGTCTCCCTCTACTACTGGGAATGAAGGCTTTAGATACGGGTTATGAGTCCACTGGTAGCTTGGGAAAACTTGGCAGGTGTGTTCAACAGGGGCTAGGTGCCTAGGCAATTTCAAAAATCCCACTAGACATTTGTCTGCATCTTTAGGTGCCTAAATACCTTTCAAAACCTGGGCCTTAAAAAAATACCTCTATGTCTCAGTTTCCCCATCTGTTATGTGGGATAATAATACCTCCCTGACTCACAGGAGCATTGTGAGGATAAATTAATTAATCTATTGTAGGTGCTGAAGTGGCATGGATACCAAAGGATCAACTGCATGGGTAAATCCATCAGGACTGTAATGGACTGCCTGGCTCAGACTGACCAGGGTAAATATAATACAATAAGTCTTAGCAACACCGAACTTGGATAAGTTTGAAAGGAAATGGGGTGCAATAAGACACATAGACTTACTCCCTATAGATGGCTTTATATCTGTTTGATATTATGATATGCGTATAGTGCCATCCTTTCTTAGATATAGATGTTACTGGAAAAAATTATGTATGTGCATTTTCTTGCCATATTTTTAATACGTTTTTAATTTTAAAGAAAAATTATAAAGCGAGGGAAACAAAGGTGGAAAAATGAGAGACTGTGTTCTACACTGTGAAGCTGGGGCATGTTACTGAAGGTGATGGATGTTAAGCACCAAGTTATTGTAAATGCTCAGTGGTGACAACTCTTGTAATTTAATCATTGTCCATTTATGTGTTTCTTGAAGCCCCAGCTCCTGGAGTCACAGGATTACATGGGAATCTAGGTATGGGTATGTAAGTTTCTAGCCCTCCTAGCTGCAGATTAAGGCTTGACACATGAACCCTAATGCCTCAGAAGCCAGAAGCGAACATAAAATGTATTATTAAAATATATTATTTTTAAAGTGTTGTGGTTGTTAAGGCAATCTTCTGAGTTAAGTGATTATATGTGAGTCTCAGCTTTCATTTTAAAACAGGAGTCAATTTCTAGACCCTGTGGTTGCAGAGAAAAGCATGAAAAGATGACCCCAGTGCACCTTAAATGTCCAAAACCTAGAAGGCAAAGAACCAGAACCCCATATTGATTATTTTTTAAAAATTACCTGACTTTAAAGCCAGGGTTATTATTTTTTGGAAGCCTCACTCATGGTTTCTGATTGTGTGGGGCTAGCACTACTGGTTGATATAACTTTCCACTACAGGTTTTCTTGCCCCTTCCCCTGAGGCAGCAGGTCCAGGTCAGGGCACCAGGTTAAATGGACACTGATGTAGTTACACCAGGGCACATTTTTCTAATGCAGCCAGGGCCTATTGGCAGGTGCCAGGAGAAGGGATGGGGGTATAGAGACAGGCAGGCACTCGTACAGGCCCACCCTGAGAAAGGGCTATCTGAAGAGGGATGGATCGCCATCCAGCACGGCAAGGTCAGACCTTTGGCAGGCCTTGTATGGCACAGGCCCCATGGGCAGCAGGGCTGGGTGGGCAGGCAGCAGAGAACGCCTGGTTGAAAAGGGGCTCTGGCAGCTCCGGTCAGCACAGCTGATCGGGCCGCTAAAAGTCCCATTGGCCGCAGTGGCTGGCTATGTGCAGCTCCCGGAAGCGGCAGGCATGTCCTTCTGGCTCCTAGGTGCAGGGGCGGCCGGGGGGCTCAGCACGCTGCCCCCACCCCGAGTGCCGGCTCCACAGCTCCCATTGACCAGGAATCGCAGCCAATGGGAGCTGTGGGGGCAGTGCCTGCAGACGGGGGCAGCATGCGCAGAGCACCCTGGCCCCTCTGCCTAAGAGCCAGAGGGACATGTCCCCGCTCCGGGAGCCACCTGAGCTAAGCGCTGCCCTGAGCCCTCGCCCCCTCCCCCGTCCCACGCCCCACGCCCCACGCCCCACGCCCCACGCCCCAGCCCCAGCCCCAGAGCCCCCGCCCCCGCCGGAGCAGCCAGGGACGGAGGGCAGGAGGGCAGGCTCCCGGAGGTCGCTCTGGGCCAGGAAATAAGGCCCCAAAGCAGGCACGCCCCCACCCCAGCTCTGCTCGAGACAGGCCCCGCCCCTCTCTCCCCTGAGGCGCCCCGCCCCCTGTGTCATGGCCCCGCCCCACCCTTGGGGAGCCCTGTCCCGCGCCACCCTCCCCGCCCCCGGGGCCGCCCAGCCCGCACGTGCGGTTCCTAGCCCCGCCCTGCTCGGTCCCGGCCCCGCCCCTCTGCCGGGGAGCCCCGCGGAGCTCCAGCCCCGCCCGGTCACGTGAGCGCGGCGCCCCGCCCCCTGCCCTCGCCGGTGCCCCCGGCGGCCGGGCGGGGCGGAGGCGCGGGGCCGGGCCTATGGGGAGGGCGGCCGCTCTGTGCAGCGGCGGCACCCGCGGGCTGGTCTCCATCCTCGGCGCCGTCCCCTGCCTGGCCTGCGAGAACCCGCCGGGCCCCGCCGCGCCGGCCATGAGCGCGGGCGGCGAGCCGGGCAGGGGCGGCGGGGCCGGGCTGGGGGCCCCGGCCGCCCCCGACACCTACAAGGGCTGGCTCTTCAAATGGACCAACTACCTGAAGGGCTACCAGCGCCGCTGGTTCGTGCTCAGCAACGGGCTGCTCAGCTACTACAGGTACCGGGGGGCTTCTGCGGGGGCCGGGGGGCCCGAGGGGTCTGTCTGGGGGTGCTATCCTGGGGGGTGCATGGGGACCGGGGGGTGGTCCAACTTCTGTAGGCATGGGGGGGGCTACCTGGGGGGTCAGGCTACTACAGGGACTGGGCGGTGACCCCCGGAGGGACAGCTACTATAGGGATGGGGGGACCTATTGGGGGGTGGCTACTACAGATGCCGGGGGTGTAGCTGGGAGGGGCCTGGGTACTGCAGGTAATGGGGGGGCTACCCTGTGGGGGTACATGGGGACTGCGGGGTGGTCCGGCTACTACAGGGACTGGGGGATGGCTGGGCGTAGCCTGGCTATTACAGGGATGGGGGGGCTGTGGCCTGGGGGGGCTTCCTTGGGGATACAGAGACTGGGGAGATGACATGGCTACTGCAAGGATGGGGGACAGCTTTTGCTTGGGCCAGTGGCTTGGGCACGGGGATGTGGGGGGCAGCCCAGCTACTGGGGTGGGGGGCAGCCCAGCTACTGGGGTGGGGGGCAGCCCAGCTACTGGGGTGGGGGGCAGCCCAGCTACTGGGGTGGGGGAGAAGTGACTTACTGCAGTTACTGGGGGACTACTACAGGGACCCAGAGTGGGCTGGCCTGGCTCCCCTGGGTGGGGAGGGGGTAACTAGTACAGGGATGGGGTGTGGGTACAAGGACCTGTGGGGTGGCCCGGGTACTGTGGGGAGAGGAGCAGGTTGATACTTTCCTACACACACACTAATTCTACAGGTGGACATGCACTAGACACTTTGTAGGGATCAAACCTGCAGTGTCCAAGGGATGATGAACTGGATCTTAAGCTCTCTTCTGTTTGCTTCTGTGAAGCTGAGCATATAGTGGTTTATTTTGCTATTGCATGGGAGTCTGGTGTGAGGAACTAGGTGATGTTCTCTTGCAATACATTCACCACAAAATGCAGACCACTACAGCATACATACACAGAGTACTGTGAAAATATATTGTACAGTGCATAGGTTTACACATGCCCTGCAGCCCATACTTCCCAGTGCATCCCTACGTATAGTGTGCATACTCATGGCACGCTACATATATATATATATATATATACACATATACATAAATACACACACACACACACACACACACAGGCCAAGATATTCAAACAAGGAGGCTAAATTTAGCCTCTAAGTCCAAATTTAAGCAACTACATTTGCAGTTGTGCTAAGCATCTAGCACTTTCCAGTGAAGTCAGTTCATGCTATTAGGTGCTCAGCACTCTTGAAAATCAGGCCACTTATTTAGGTGCCTAAATGTGGTTTTAGGAGCCTAAAATTAGCCTCCTTGGTTTTAGAATACTGGCCAGACTGTGTACAAAGACTGTAAATCACGTGGCCCACAATATATATCCTACTCCTGAGGGAATTCTGCACACAATATTTTAAAATTTTGCAAAATTTGCGTATTTTAATTCACAATAAATAAATGTGAAGGCTCAAACACGGCAGTAGGGAGCACAGGCTACTGGCTGCATATAGGGAGATCATCCTGCAGCACTCCCCTCAGCCCTACAGGACAAAGACTCGGTGGTGAGGCTTACACCAACCCTGACACAGTGCAAGGGCCAGGCCTGCCCCAGAAACACCATGGAGCCCTTCCCCTCCATGCCAGGTGCATCTAGATAGCAAGCAAGAGGGACAGAGTCTCGCACGCACACCCAGTCTTGTCCCCCGATCCAGGTGTGGGGCCGACAGGCTCAGCCTGGTAGGATCCAAGTGTGCAGGGGCTTAGTGTGTGTGGGGGGATCCAGGTGTGGGGTAAGAGGGTTCTGTGTGGAGCAGTCTGGGTGTGGGGAGGCTCCAGATGCAGGGGGTGAGGCTCGGTGGAGTAGGGGTTTGAGTGCTGGGGGCTCGGTGTGGTGGGCTCTGCATGCAGGGGGATGAGGCTAGGTGTGGAGGTCAGTGGGGTCTGGATGCAGAGGGGTTGGCCAGATGGGGGAACCATTCCCCATACAGTGTCCCCTCCCCCTGCAGCTGAGGAGCGATGGGGACAGGGAGCGGAGGGGAGTGCAAAGCTTCCTGCAGTTGGGGTTGGTTTCTGGGCATGGGTCTGACCTGGGTCTGGGCATGGGTCTGACCTGCTCTTTACAGGGGAAGAGGAAGTTCTATTCTTGTCAGCCCATCTGGGACTAGCAAATGAGCCCAGCACAGAGAGGAGCCACCCTCTGGGGCTTCCCCAGCCCCACCCCCACTGCGGTGATTTACCTGTCCGCTGGTCTGCTCCAGGCACCCAAAATGATGCACCCATGCTTCTTGGGAGTGGTGCGTGACCGCTCTTGCTGCTTCCCTTTGCTTCACTGTCAGAAGTCATTTTTCTGCAGGGAAGCAGAATTCATGTTCCGCACAGATTTATTTGCAAGTGTGCAGTGGTGCAGAGTTCCTCAAGGAGTAATATACACAATGAATTACACGAGGCAGTACTTTCGCTAGAGACGTGCTCTCTTCTCAGTCTGGTCTGCAGGACTGTAATGGGCTGGTGTAATTGCCGAGAGTGCCCAACTAAGGTTTGGGCTAGTCAGTGGGGTGATTCAATTGATATTTACCTTGAAAAAGCTTTTAAATTGTTCAGGCCAACTGTTTCTTCAAACAGGGTTTGGCTAATCGGTGGGGGAACAGGGCCAAACTGTTTAAGCACAGTTCAGAACTGTTCTAACCTAGGTAGGGACCTAAACTGGAACACTGTTCTCATATTTTTTTCACATGGTTAAGTTCAGTCCACACTGGTCATTGTTTAGTTAGCTTTAACCAGTTTAAAACAGTATTTTAAAGTGTGGTATGGTCAGAAAAGTGATGTAAATAGTAATAGCAAGTAATAGCAAGTTTTTTTCCTAAGTCATCTCAGCTGCGAAATGGGCAGCTGGAGTGGATTCGTGATCTAGAATCATCAACAGAACTGTTAAGTTCCGAGTGCAGTATCTTCATTTCTTGTGATGGTGCATACAGGAGCTAGGAAGAACACAACTTGACTTTCCCAAGTTGAATTTGCAGAGCTGGCAGTTGGAAACTTGTAAATTGAGCATATTTGTTATGGAGTAATCGCTATTGAATCCCTGATGCCATCTGTAGTCACTTTTCAGTGTATAACTGTGTTTAAGCTGAGTATTATATATAAAGAATGTAGCCGGTATCATTAATGCTTTTTTTTTCTTAGCATTTCTCTCAGTTTGGGGCAGTGAAAATAGTCTAGTCATTTCCTTCTAGTTCTTGGGCATTAATACAGGGCTGAGGTTTTTGGGTCGCGAACATTGCAAGTGAATGTTTTAAATCAAGACAAAAGCTCACACACTTTTTTCAGAAGAGAGCACTTCTATTAATGTTTTTTGTTAAACGTTTTAATCAGACCTTTAGCTATACTGGCAAGAAGCTAGTGCACCTGCAGTTGCTCTCTTGTAGAGACAAGCTGGCACCTCCTGCTTTAGGCCTTCTCCAAGTTATACTTATTGACTTCTAAAAGTTCTGCATTCACACTGTAATGAAAATAAAGGAAAAGTTTGTATTTATTTAAATCCTCTGTGTATTTCAGAGGCCAGTCTTGGATTCAACAGTTGGGGCCAGTTTGATGGTCATAGAATCATAGAATATCAGGGTTGGAAGGGATCTCAGGAGGTCATCTAGTCCAACCCCCTGCTCAAAGCACGACCAACCCCAACTAAATCATCCCAGCCAGGGCTTTGTCAAGCCTGACCTTAAAAACCTTTAAGGAAGGAGATTTCACCACCTCCCTAGGTAACGCATTTGAGTGCTTCACCGCTCTCCTTGTGAAAGTTTTTCCTGATATCCAACCTAAACCTCCCCCACTGCAACGTGAGACCATTACTCCTTGTTCTATCATCTGGTATCACTGAACAGTCTAGATCCATCCTCTTTGGAACCCCCTTTCAGTTGAAAGCAGCTAGCAAATCCATCCTCATTTTTCTCTTCTGCAGACTAAATAATCCCAGTTCCCTCAGCCTCTCCTCATAAGTCATGTGCTCCAGCCCCCTAATAATTTTTGTTGCCCTCCGCTGAACTCTCTCCAATTTTTCCACATCCTTCTTGTAGCGTGGGGCCCAAAACTGGACACAGTACTCCAGATGAGGCCTCACCAGTGCCGAATAAAGGGGAATGATCATTAATAACTTCAGTAGTCAAAGCTGGAGATTAACATTACTACTTCCCGGTCATTAGGCAAAAGTTACGTTTTCCTGTGGTGCAGTGTTTGAGAGAAGGAAGCAAAGGTATATATGTCTGGAAACTAAAATAACAGGAAGAAAAGGAGTACTTGCGGCACCTTAGAGACTAACCAATTTATTTGAGCGTAAGCTTTCGTGAGCTACAGCTCACTTCATCAGATGCATTCTGTGGAAAGTGTAGAAGATCTTTTTATACACACACAGAATGAAAAAATACCTCCCCCCACCCCACTTTCCTGCTGGTAATAGCTTATCTAAAGTGACCACTCTCCTTACAATGTGTATGATGATCAAGGTGGGCCATTTCCAGCACAAATGCAGGGTTTAACAAGAACTTCGGGGGGGGGGGGGAAGGGGGTAGTAAAAAACAAGGGGAAATAGGTTACCTTGCATAATGACTTAGCCACTCCCAGTCTCTATTCAAGCCTAAGTTAATTGTATCCAATTTGCAAATGAATTCCAATTCAGCAGTCTCTCGCTGGAGTCTGGATTTGAAGTTTTTTTGTTGTAATATCGCAACTTTCACGTCTGTAATCGCGTGACCAGAGAGATTGAAGTGTTCTCCGACTGGTTTATGAATGTTATAATTCTTGACATCTGATTTGTGTCCATTTATTCTTTTACGTAGAGACTGTCCGGTTTGTGTGGTATGTGGTTGCTGGTGAGTATTTGCTTCAGGTTGGGGGGCTGTCTGTAGGCAAGGACTGGCCTGTCTCCTTGAGAGATCTGGTCCGCGTGGATCCAGAGGGCGATACACTGGCGGGGTTATTCAACACATGGCTGGTTACAGGTGTCATACCTGATGGTATTAAGGAGTGCAGATCCTTACTGATCCTGAAAACGATGGACCCAGAGGCACTGAAGGAACTAGGGAATTGGAGACCTCTTACCATCGGGTCCATTGTGCTGCGGCTATTTTCGATAATACTGACAAACAGGCTGGCTAAAGCGTGCCCATTGAATGCGAGGCAAAGGGGGTTCATTGCGGCACCTGGCTGCTCTGAGAACTTAAAGGTTCTCCACCTCATCACCAAGCAAGCTAAAAAAGAAAAAAAGCCCCTGGGCTTCGTGTTTATAGATATAGCCAAAGCTTTTGACTCAGTATCCCACGATCACATCATGTGGGTGCTGCGGGAAAGGGGCCTGGACCAGCACATGATCAACATCATCAGTGACTCCTATAGGAACGTCCATACCCGTATGGAAGTAGCTCACAGGCCAGTCCTTGCCTACAGACAGCCCCCCAACCTGAAGCAAATACTCACCAGCAACCACATACCACACAACAGAACCACTAACCCAGGAACCTATCCTTGCAACAAAGCCCGTTGCCAACTGTGCCCACATATCTATTCAGGGGACACCATCACAGGGCCTAATAACATCAGCCACTCAATCAGAGGCTCGTTCACCTGCACATCCACCAATGTGATATGCCTTCATGTGCCAGCAGTGCCCCTCTGCCATGTACATTGGTCAAACTGGACAGTCTCTACGTAAAAGAATAAATGGACACAAATCAGATGTCAAGAATTATAACATTCATAAACCAGTCGGAGAACACTTCAATCTCTCTGGTCACGCGATTACAGACATGAAAGTTGCGATATTACAACAAAAAAACTTCAAATCCAGACTCCAGCGAGAGACTGCTGAATTGGAATTCATTTGCAAATTGGATACAATTAACTTAGCCACTCCCAGTCTCTATTCAAGCCTAAGTCATTATGCAAGGTAACCTATTTCCCCTTGTTCCCCCCCCCCCCCCCCGACGTTCTTGTTAAACCCTGGATTTGTGCTGGAAATGGCCCAACTTGATTATCATACACATTGTATGGAGAGTGATCACTTTAGATAAGCTATTACCAGCAGGAAAGTGGGGTGGGGGGAGGTATTTTTTCATGCTTTGTGTGTATAAAAAGATCTTCTACACTTTCCACAGTATGCATCCGATGAAGTGAGCTGTAGCTCACAAAAGCTTATGCTCAAATAAATGTGTTAGTCTCTAAGGTGCCACAAGTACTCCTTTTCTTTTTGCGAATACAGACTAACACGGCTGTTACTCTGAAACCTAAAATAACAGGGATATCGGCAAAACATTAACAGTAATAAAATTAAATTTTTATTAGTAACACTCACAAGTCAGTTCCATTTTTTGTTCTAGCTAATTCTAAGTTATTACTATACACTTACGTTTATATTTAAAAATGTGATGCATGTTGACTTTTGAATTCAAATATCTTAGGCTATCTAAATTTAACTACAGGTTTTGGAGTAGCAGCCGTGTTAGTCTGTATCTGCAAAAAGTAAAGGAGTACTTGTGGCACCTTAGAGATTAACCAATTTATTTGAGCATAAGCTTTCGTGAGCTACAGTATGCATCCGATGAAGTGAGCTGTAGCTCACGAAAGCTTGTGCTCAAATAAATGTGTTAGTCTCTAAGGTGCCACAAGTACTCCTTTTCTTTTTGCGAACACAGACTAACACGGCTGTTACTCTGAAACCTTTCACAGACTAGACTCCTTCCTAATCTGGGCCCAGTCCTTTTCCCTGGTACAGTCCTTGTTAGTTCCAGCAGACATCTCCGGTGGAAAGCAGGGGTTTTCTCATGACTGGCAGCCCCCTTTGTCCTGCTTCATCTCCTTTTATAGCTTTGGCACAAGGCAGGAATCTTTTGTCTCTCTGGGTCCCCACCGCTCCTTCTAAATGGAAAAGTACCAGATTTAAGATGGATTTCATTATCTGGTGACATGGTCACATGTCCTGTGAGACCCCAGCCTCCATTCTTCCTGGGCTGGCCCACACGTACACAGGAAGGTTTATAAGTAAACAGAGCCATTTACAGTTCATTGATTCTGAAGCACCCTTAATGGCTTCCACATCATATGGTTTACATCAGTAGTACAAGTTTATATCTTATTCTCCTAACTCCAGACATAGAAATAATACATGCAAACAAATAGGATGAACACACTCAGTAGGTTATAAGCTTTGTAATGATACCATACAAGGGGTATTTAGCATGAAGCATAGTCCAGTCATGTCATATTCATAAGCATATTTCCATAAAGCATACGGAGTGCAACATCACAGGGTGTTCTGTTTCCTCTGCTACAACTGACATTATTTAGCTATTTGGGAGCATCATGCCTTACACAGCATTAGCTGTTAGTGATGTCATCGGGGTTGGAAGAGAAATCAGAACCCTGGGGTCCTGAACTTGGATCTTGGCAGGTAGTAAGCCTTCCAATTGCATTTAAAGTGATTCTTGCATTCTAAAATGATTAGCCTTGAGTCTAGCTAAATGAGTAGGATGCAAAAATATATAAAAAGAAACATTTCAGTTCATCTTCAGATAGCCAAACTAATGTATTCCTAAACTGCTGAAAAGGCTTCTCTGTTTCAGTCTAGAGTAAATTTGGTCTGGTCAAGTCATACAAGCCTTGAAAGCAGAGCAATAAAAACTGATAATCAGTAAGTGTCTTTGTGTTCTGACAGGGTTACCTATTCCTAGCTTTCTAGGCCTACCCCTGTATTTGGGTAACAGTTTCAGTTCATCAGTAACTGTTTTTGAAACATTGTAGGTTTTCATTGTTCTCAAATTAAGATGGTTAAGAATACTTTTTTATGTTCTTAAAAAAAATGAATCTGAGCAGTTCATTTTGCTGTGTGTATAAAAGGTGACTGGAGATATTCATCTTGTGGTGCTTATAAGCAGTGCAGGAGTGCAGTCTCTCATGGCTGTTGCGAAAATGTGTAGAAAAGTTTTATTATGCAATCGTGGAGTTGCTGACTTCAGACATGCATAATTAACCACTGAACCAACTTTGTCATACTTGGATTCAAAGAGGACTGAGTGTTTGACTCAGCTGAGTTATGACTGTAAAAACCTGGGCCAGAACTTATTGGAATGTGTCTTCTTTCTTGTAATTGGAATTTCTAAGTGAAGCATAGCTGATGCTTTTTTGAAAACATCATCACCTTTGAACTGAGGCCAAGCCTAGAAACTTCAGTCCAAAAGAACGGAGAAAGTTATAAGAAGAGTTATAGTGCTAGTTAGAACTTTGCTGGCTGAGACTGCTACAATGATGGCTATCACTGCAATGAAGTTACATAATCTCAGATAAAATGTGCGCTACTTTTATGGTTCTTTATACAGCTTTAGGGTAGTAGGTAGGAGAGTAGTAACCCCAAATGATTAAATGCGGGTTGACTTTGATTTTATGTATCGTTCATTATTCTCCTACTTATTCAAAACCTGCGGGTGTTTGTTCCTGTTTTATGTTCGAGCTGCATTTTAAAGTGACTCTGAAAAGGCCTCATAGGATTTCATGTTCAGCTTGCTTCAGTGTCTGTCAGTGCTTCAAAACTGAACTGAAGACCCACTAAATCAACGGCAGAGCACTCTCTGGTACTCCACCGGAACGAGAGCAGTAAGGTAAGTCGACCGGAGCGCGTCCAGACTCCAGTGTAGACACCGCAGTAAGTCGACCTAAGCTACGTTGACTCCAGCTACGTTATTCATGTAGGTGGAGTAGCATAACTTAGGTTGACTTACCCTGATAGTGTAGACAAGGCCCTTTTGTGGACCTGTTCTGAGCAGGTCAGGTCAGCAACTCTGGAAGAGCTATAGTTGAACCTCACTTCCTTACTGCTCTAGTGGTTGCAGGTGTGTCTGAGCAAGGGGCTCATAGGTGTGCATAAGTGTGCTTCCAATCACATTACACTCTGGCATCTGCCTGCCTTGTTTAGTAACACCAGTGTTTGGGAATATTACTTTGGGAAAGCTGCTGATCATATTTTTCAATTAAAGTGACATTTATTAAGTCTATTCCTGATTGTCAAGTCTGATGTCCTAGAGCCTTCGGAGGGAAATTTACATCCAACAGACATGGTCTTCTGCCACTGCCTTGGCCACACGTACAATGGGTTAGAAATACTGGAAGGAAATTCTAAATTGGAAGGGGCCATAAAACTATGTGGTAACTTTGTCTTATAACAGTGATTATAAATGGCTGATATGTCTGGAGTTATTCCTTCTATTTTTTCTTCTGCTTTTCTAACTGTCCCTGCCTATTATCTCACCTTTTCAGTAAGTTCACTAGCTGGCTTGAAATCCCAGAACATTAAAAGCTGTTCTGTATTGGTGACTGTGTGGGGGGGGAGGGGGGGGCGGATCTGGCATTGCTGCTTCAGCACCCTCAGCTATGAGCTGTTTCCTCAACTGCACTGGCCGGGAAAACTGCATTTTTATGCCACCTTAGGCCACCTCCTGAGGCTTTGTTGCTGCCTAAAATTACCTTTATCTGCTGGGTATGAAAATGAGGGGCACATTAAATAGCCAGAGACTCATTTCTGAGTGGGATTTCAGAGAGGGTTCCTAGCCCGGTGCTCAGCTTGTTTGTGTTCAGACTCAGGAACCTTTATAGATACTTCTGATAAGCCCCCTCTCTTCCCAGCAAGTTTCTTAAATTAAAATTGAATTTTAGCTTTACGTTTTATCTTCCAGGGCTTCTAATGCCTTTGATAGGATTAAGGCAGAGGAGAGGAGGCAAACGTTTTCACCCCCCCCATCCCCAGGATCTTGTTGAGGAGAAGGAAATGGGTTTGGTGTTGGAGCAGAGGACTAGGAATTGATTTCAAGATTTCACAGCTTTGCCAGTCACTTGTTTGTTTAACCTCTTGTTGTCCTTGTATTGTCCCCTCCTATCTCCTGAGGGCACTGAGTGTCTTGCTTGCATGTAAAGTGACTTCAGAGCCATGGATAAAAAGCACTCTAGAAATATAAAAGAGGCAAGGGGGAGGAAAACAAATCGCGAAGTGGTTGCCAACTGCATCCCTCACCTGTGCATGTGTTGGAGAAAAGATCTGGCCTTTGGATCTGCCCCCCGCCCCCCCCCCCAGTTCTGAGGGGGATTCTAAAATCTAGAATGTGACTGCTGCCTTCATGCTGCTCCCCCAAAGCTCTGTCCATGTCTTTAAACTCTGCTGTACTGAATCTTTGCTCTCTCCTTCAGGAAGCAGAAAAACCTTTCTTCTTTAACTTCAGGCACCGTAATTTCTTTAGCCTGGTAAAGTGCCAGGAGACAGGTTTTGCTACGTTGCCCATTTCCAGTTTGACCAGGACACAGGTGCTGGTTAATGCTCAGTCATACTCAGGTTTGTGCATGCTTTATCACCCTTATCTTGTATAGAAAGTAAACAATGGCCCCGGGTGCATGTTATCAGTTCTGCCACTTTATACTAAAATAATTCATACAAAACTATTTTGCCATGGAAGCCATAATTATACACTACGGGATTTTAACATCTTCGCATCAAGATTTCCAGCTGAGTTGTGTAATTTCTTGCACAGGAGTAAATAGTTGAAGGAGCTGGTAGAATTCCATGTAGCCCTGAATTTAAAGTTCAGCCCTCTGGGCTCTCTAATGGTTTACTTTTTAGGTATTTATCGGTGTTCCGATTACCACTGTGGCACTTCCTAGGAGAGATAATAGAACAGTGTACTGTAGGCTGATACCGCATGGCCTGGGGCAATGACACAATGCTATGTCAGTTAAATATTTCCCCTACCCTGTCACATGTGCCTCGCTCTTCGCACCAAATGTCATGTTAGTGTGAAAAAGCTGCTGTAATATCACAAATTTTGACTCCCCTCTGGGATACAATTTTTGATCAAGAAACCGGAGAGGACATTCAAAGGATGGCTTCAGGCAAAAGGCTGTTGGTTTATTTTTAAATTGCAAATGACTGAGATCTGTATTCAGGAAAGGAAGTACCCTTCATGGAAATGGTATATAGGGTGACATAACATCTCCATTGTGTATAATTTGGATTTAGTACATCTGGCAATTTATTAGTTCAAGAGAATTATGTAGGTTTGAGTTGTTTTACTCAGCTTTATTATACTGGCATTTCATAAGAACATACATAGAAAAGAGCTGCAAGACTGGGTCAGACCATGGTCCATCTTGCCCAGAGTCCTGTCTCCAATAGTGGCCTGTACCAGAGCTTCAGGGGGAGTGTACACAACAGGGCAATGAAAGATCCCTGTCTTCTGCTCCCAGCTTCTGGTAGTCAGCAGTTTATGGTGATCCCGAGCATGGATTTTGTACCTGACCTTCTTGGCTAATAGGCATTGATGGACCTATCCTCCATGAACTTACCCAGGTTTTTTTTAAATCTGGTTACATGTTTGGTCATCACAACATCCTATGTCAGTGAGTTTCACAGGTTAGTTGTGTGTTGTGTGAAAGAGTACTTCCTCTTGTTTGTATTAAAGCTGCTGTCTATTAATTTCATTGCTTTATCTCTGGCTCTTGTATTGTGTGAAAGGGTAATAACATTTCTTTCCATATTTTCTGCACCAATATTGATTTTTATAGACCTCTATCATATCTCCCCTTAGTTGTCTCTTCTAAGCTGAACAACCCTAATCTTTTGACTCTCTCCTTGTATGGAAGCCGTTCCATATCCTTGCTCATCTTTGCCTTTCTTTGAACCTTTCCCAGTTCCACTGTATGTCCTTTTTGACATGGGGTGACCAGAACTGGACACTGTATTTAAGGTGTAGGTGCACCATGGATTTATATAATGGCATTATATTTTCGTTGTCTTTTCTATCCCTTTCCTAATAGTTCCTAGCATACTGTTAGCCTTTTTGATTGCTTCTGCACATTCAGCAGAAGTTTTCAGAGAACTAGCCACAGTGACTCCCAAGATCTTTCTTGAGTGGTAACAGCTAATTTAGGTCAGTGGTTCTCAACTAGGGGCATGCATACCCCTAGGGGTACGCAGAGGTCTTCCAGGGACTACATCAACTCATTTAGATATTTGCCTAGTTTTACAACAGACTGCATAAAAAGCACTAGAAGTCATTACAAACTAAAATTTCATACAGTTGTTTATACTATATCCTGAAATGTAAGTACAATATTTATATTTCAGTTGCTTTATTTTATAATTGTAAAAATGAGAGAGTCAGCAATTTTCCAGTAACAGTGTGTGCTGAAACACCTTTGTATTTATATGTCTGATTTTGTAAGCAAGTAGTTTTTAAGTGAGGTGAGACTTGGGGGTACACAAGACAAATCCCACTTCTGAAAGGGGTACAGTAGTCTGGAAAGGTTGAGAGCCACCGATCTAGTGGCCTCACTGTTTGTCTGGCAGGTTTCCTGCTTGTGATGTACTTAACTTTATTTTTATTATTGTGTAGCAAGTTGCTTCTCAAATTCTTTCTTGGCCTGGCTTCTTATACTTGCCAGAGTTTGTGCGCTGCTTCCTGTTTTCCTCATCTGACTTCCAAATTTAAAAGGATGCTCTTTTGAGAGCAGTTACGCTGTTCAGCCGTGGTGTCATTCTTTTGGTGTTCCTACTGTCTTTTTTTATTTTTATACTTTTGGCCTGAACCTCTGGAATGATGTTTTTATGTAGTCTCCATGCTGCTTGCAGGTATTTTACCCTTGTGACTGCTCTTTTTAAAGTCTAACTACCATCCTCTTTCTTGTGTAGTTCCCCTTTTTAAAGTTAAATATTACTGTGGTAGGGTTTTTATATTTTTTTCCCTCACAAGGAGGTTAACTTTTACTACATTATGGTCACTGTCACCGAGTGGTTCAGTTATAGTTGCCTGTTGGAACAGGTACTGTGCTCCACTTAGGACTAAATCAAGAATTGCCTCTCCCCTTGTGAGTTCCAGAACTACCTGCTGCAAGAAGCTGTCATTGATGGTATCTAGAAATTTAATCTCTGCATCACACCCTGAGCTGATGTACCCACTCAAAATGAGGATAGCTGAAATCCCCGCCTTGTTATTGCATTTTCTGGTTTTGTAGCCTCTCCTACTCCCTTAGTATTTCATCATCACCATCCTGGTCAGTACTATATTCCTACTGCTCTACTCTTATTAGTCAAGCATGGAATTTCTGTCCATAGAGATTCTACAGCGCAGTTTGAGTCATTTAAGATTTTCACCTTATTTGACTCTGCTTTTTTCACACTGCGTTCACGGGAGAGTGGCACTATGTAAGAATCATTTCCATTTCCTCTCTGAGCTTTGTTTTATGCATTGCTGGGATATGAATACTACCCAGATGATTGAGAGTGCTGCTGGTGGGCTATGCAGGATTCAATGGAGTAGTACTGCATAGCTTGCTGCTAATTATCTACATCCTGTATTGGAACTTTACCTTGGTTTTATAGACACCAATAGGCTCATACAGTGGATGTATGTAACTAAAACACAGTCCATCTGTCTTCACCCACCAAGACGTAAGACAAGGAATATACATTATTGGTCAGATATCCAGGGCTGGTCTTGGCCTGAGTAGGGCTGAAGAGGGAGAACTGGGCTCTGCTGGACAGAAATGGGAAATGAAATGATGCAGGGGCAGTGAAGGGGCTAATATGCAGCCAGTGCATTCTGTGGCTGGGATAATCATTGCCAAGGAGCCAGAGGCACTGGAAGGAAAGCTGGGCTTTGGAACATGGGAGTGTTGAGGTTACATTTTTTAAAAACCGAGGAAATTAAATGCCCCAAAACTTAGTTAACACAGAGTTCAGGTTGTTCATTGGTGTCTTGTCCTTCCAGAACATGGAGCACAGCACTGGGCAAGCTTAACTCAGGGTTAATGACATTTTTGGCCACCTAATTCTAAGAGGAGCTCAGGTGTTCAACGAAGTGGAGAAAATTGAGCTAGCTAATTGGATGACAGCCATGCCTTAAAGTCCTATATTTTTGTGACTTGCTTAGGCTGGAAATACTTGAGGGTCAATGGAAATGCTTTCGGAACCATAACCTTTTCTCAGCAAGGAGAAGTTTGTGTTCTATGGCTTATTACAGCTCATAATGAGCTTTGCCTCTTGACAAAAGTCTCTTCTGACTGGTGCTGCAAATCTTCTTGTTAGTGTGGAGTGGAAAGGAGAGCTTTGCTTCATCTTGTGGTTCTGCTGCATTGGTAGGACTGCTCCAGAGGGATTATGGGAATAGTGGAGGGGCCTGCAGATACTCTTACTGTGTGTTTGAGTGACAGCCGTGTTAGTCTGTATTCGCAAAAAGAAAAGGAGGACTTGTGGCACCTTAGAGACTAACCAATTTATTTGAGCATAAGCTTTCGTGAGCTACAGCTCACTTCATCGGATGCATTCTGAGCTGTAGCTCACGAAAGCTTATGCTCAAATAAATTTGTTAGTCTGTAAGGTGCCACAAGTCCTCCTTTTCTTTTTGCCTCAGAATGGATATCTTCCTCAACTGAAGAGGGGAAGATTTCCTTTCAAATCTGCTACAAAGCTGGAAGTGTTGATTAACGAATCTGCTCATGCTGAACTGTAATTCCATCCTGTAGTAAAAGTTTTATATTTGCATTAGCCCAAATGAGAATTCACTGTTCCATATCCAAAATAAACATTTTTTCTTATTCCTCTCAAGGGGTTTGGGGTTTCAAAATGCAGGTATGCTCCAGATTTTTTTTAGACAGAACAAATGATCCCTTTTATGGAAGAAGGAGCATGGTCTAGTTGCTAAACCCAGAATTCATGTTTCCCCATCCTTTTCTCAGATCTGTCACTGACTGCTTGGGAACCTGGAGCCTCTGTTTCAGTTAAAATAGGCTAACCCTCCCCTGCTCTGGTGAGGTTGAAGCTTTGGTTGTTTTAACGTCAGATGAACTGAAAAACAGTATACAAATGCGAAGTCATCTTGGGAGCCCAGAGCATTGAGAGGCTGAGTGCTTTCTGCATGGGCAGCCCATGTGCTACAGCTCCAAAGGTGGTCGTTCTGCCAGCTTAGGTTTAATCTCTGTTTCCCTAAACGTGTTCCTAAATACGACAGTCTCAGGTGGGGGAGAGCTGAGAGGGCTTCCTGTCTGGTGTGGTGCTTTGGGAGGAATAGTAGGGGACTCTGGAAAGTGGGAAAGCAGCAGGATTGTGGTAACCATATGGCATGCAAGGGGGAGTTTATAGCCTGGGGAATTTAACGTTACTAGCAAGAGTGCTCAAAATTGTCCAGTTGCAGTGCTCTTGCATGAATTTAAATTGCTGTTTAATGCTAACCTTGAACTGTAATTCTGCTGAGTGTCTCATCCTTTTCACATAAGTAAAAAAGTGATGTTATATTAGGCTTAAATACCTTTATCTGCTTCCACATACAAAGGTGGTGAATGATGCTGGATACTTGACTGCTGTTAAGCACCATTGTTAACATCCTGTGGTGATTCTCTAAACTGTCAATGCTCCTTCACTGAGTCAAGGAAAGGAGAACTTAGGATATCCCCATCCAACACCTCAATTACCCCAGTTTTTTGTTCTTCAAACATTTCATTCTCTGTAAGCTGCAAGTAAGGGACTGTAGAGACTGTGCTGGAGGTTTTATTTAGCCTGATAGAATTGAACAAAGGCCAGAAAATAGCCATTTCTTTTGCAATTGTTAAGGTTCCAGCTTGGGACAGTGAAGGGGTTTCCTGCAACATTTTTTTTCCATTGCTGCTACTCTAGGGATCTTCCCTTTCTCTGAATCAGAGTTTAAAATCACACATTTTTAAACGTTTCTTTTCATGGGCCCACTTTCAAAAAATCAGAAGGAAAGGAAGCTGGAGAGAAAAATGAAGGTAACTGAAAACCAGACTTCAAGGACAAAAGCATTTCATTGCCTCTTGGAAGGAAAGGAAGATGACAAGCCCATGTTGTTTTTTATTTTTCTATATAAACTAGAGTTTTGTGTTTGGTTATTCATTCTTGTGCTCTTTAAAAATTGGTTGACTCTTTTCTGTTGTAGTGCACTGTCGTCTTCTGTACAAACCAGCAAAGGAAACAATGGCAGTTGAAACCAGTGACCAAGTGATCTGTCAAATGAAAGATTACTAAAGGTGCAGACTGAACTGCTTTGGCCATCAGTTGGGAACTTTTGTTTACGACCCACTGCAATGATGATGTTGGACAACTTAGTGAGTCTACGCTGGAATGTTAAGCACCTGTCCTGCCTCCACCTCCGTTGTTGTTGACTTTCCATCTATTGTAAAGCTTGCCAAGAGGAGAAACTGGAGAGGCCTATTGTGTTGCTTTCTAAAGAGCCATTTGGACAGATGGAGCCTAACACAGGAGAGCTCTTTACTTTATCAAACCTTAGCTGCTGGGAATGCCTGTTCCTTTCCTAGAAATTGCTGCCTACCTGAGGAGAGAGAGAATGAGGAGGTAGATAACACAATGCACTTTGAGACTCTAAATGCTTCCCGTTGTTACATGTTTGCATCAAGAGAAGGCTGAGCTGTCCTAAGCAACAAGTGGAAGATGTAACTGAAACCTTAGGCTGTCCTCTTGGTTGCTATATTTTGCATACTAACAAGAAAGAGTAAGTGAAAGTGTGGAAAACCATTTAATCTATTCTCAAGCAAAGGGGCTGAAGAACTATGCATCTCTTGAAACAATGTGACTGCAGGATTAATCCTTTGAGCCTGTTGATCAAAGGGATTTATCCAAGGTAGCCAGTGCTCTTTTGCATTGGAAAGCCAGAGTTCTGCATTGTGCTGGCTCTCTTGCACTGTACTCTTTAAAGTACTGTGGGGCTGTTAATGGGGGAGGAGAGAGGCCAGAAACTACTGGCCTGCAGCAGACATAAATCGGTGATTTAGAGATGTAAGGTGCTTTCTTCCATTTCAGTCTCATGAACCGTCTGGTCTTGATTAGCTTCATGTGCCAGTGTGTAAACTTTCCAAAGCAGCTGTCATTTTAAAAAAAAAAAAAAAAAAGGGAAGGGTAACCACCTTTCTGTATACAGTGCTATAAAATCCCTCCTGGCCAGAGGCAAAACCCTTTCACCTGTAAGGGGTTAAGAAGCTAGGATAACCTCGCTGGCACCTGACCAAAATGACCAATGAGGAGACAAGATACTTTCAAATCGGGAGGGGTGGGGGAAACAAAAGATTCGTCTGTCTGTGTGATGCTTTTGCCAGAAACAGATCAGGAAAGCAGTCTCAGAACTTCTGTTAGTAAGTAATCTAGCTAGAAATGCATTAGATTTCCTTTTGTTTAAATGGCTGATAAAATAAGCTGTGCTGAATGGAATGTATATTCCTGTTTTTTGTCTTTGTAACTTAAGGTTTTGCCTAGAGCGATTCTCTGTTTTGAATCTGATTACCCTGTAAGGTATTTACCATCCTGATTTTACAGAGGTGATTCTTTTACCTTTTCTTTAATTAAAATTCTTCTTTTAAGAACCTGATAGATTTTTTTCATTGTTCTTAAGATCCAAGGGTTTGGGTCTGTGTTCACCTGTACAAATTGGTGAGGATTTTTATCAAGCCTTCCCCAGGAAAGGGGGTATAGGGCTTGGGGGGATATTTTGGGGGAAGACGTCTCCAAGTGGTCTCTTTCCCTGTTCTTTGTTTAACACGCTTGGTGGTGGCAGCATACAGTTCAAGGCAAAGTTTGTACCTTGGGGAAGTTTTTAACCTAAGCTGGTAAAAATAAGCTTAGGGGGTCTTTTGTGCAGGCCCCCACATCTGTACCCTAGAGTTCAGAGTGGGGAAGGAACCTTGACAGCAGCTCATTCACTTTTAAGAGGGAGTGAAACAATCACTTCAGAGTGAGTGTTGCTATGAAGTCTTACATCACCACTTTGTGCAGAACATTTCTTTTGGTTCTTTTGTTTCATTAATGAAGTAACAGTTTCACTGTGTGAAGCGAGTTGAGATGCATTCCCAGGGTCATGACAGCAGCTTCAGAAGACTCTTCCGTTTTTGTTTGCACTTGTCCACACCAGCACTGTAAAAACAAGTGTAATATTTACTGTCCTTGATAACCAAATGGGCATGGGCGTGGTTTGCAAAAGTCAAATAGAGATAACGATAGCCGTAGTAAGTGTGAGGAGTACTTGCTGATAGGTTAAAGTGACATCCACCCAAAATTTAGGTTTTATAAAACCTCTTATTGGTAGAAATTCTTTCATGACTTTACAAAAATAAACAAGCCAGGGCCCTCTGTGCTTGAAAATGAGACTCTATCTTCTAACCTCTGCGTAAAGACTTTCCCAAATTAGGCACTCTTTCCTTCCCAGAGTGAAAGGGGTTCCTGCCAAGAACTGCAGGTGAGCAGATCTGAGACTGTGTTAAAACATGCATCTCTTGTGCCTAGAATGCTCACAGTGAAAGGTGAGTGTTTTAAGGCTAGGTTCCTTTCTGAACAGTGTCTGTTACCAGATTATTTGAAACCCTGTTTATTAGTGGGAGTCCCGTTCGTTGTTGAACTGTCCTGCCCTGTACCTCTTCTCTATGCTGGGAAAGAATTCCATGCACAAAGGGGATAGAGGAACTGAGCTATTTGGGGTTTGAAGTCCTTAGGGTTTTGCAATAGCTCTGCCATTAGAGACTGATGTATTGAAACTCCCCTTTATGTTAAGTGCTTGGGATGAAGTTAGAGGCTTTGCTCCACCCATAGTGTGTGAGCCAGCCCATGCTGGAGGGTACACTGAAGGAAATGGGTTTTGCAGGTGTTCCGGGGAATAGATTCTGTCTGGCTCACATCTCCACTGGAAAGACAATTTGGCCTGCAGAATCTATCTCGATTCTCAGATCCCAGGGATAACAGTGGGGGCCAGGAATGACTCTCTACTTGCAAACTGAGCAGGTTTTACCAGGAAGAATTGAGATCTTTTAGACATAGCACCACAATGTCATTTACTCATTTGTCAGAGTATAATCACACTCATTAGTGAGCTAAACACATTTCGAACTGTTAGCTGAAGTTGTTCAGATGGCTATCTCCTACATACACTGGCTTACTAGTAATGTCAGTCTGTGACATCGCTCCTTCCTGTTGGAACAATGTCAGGGGACACTGAAATTGGATGGATGTGGGTTCTGTGTAGGATGGGACAAGAATTTCAGCTAAGCAAAACTCTGAGGAATCCCTGCATTCTTCACTAGTAAAAGAACAGGAGGACTTGTGGCACCTTAGAGACTAACAAATTTATCTGAGCATAAGCTTTCGTGAGCTACAGCTCACTTCATTGGATGAAGTGAGCTGTAGCTCACGAAAGCTTATGCTCAGATAAATTTGTTAGTCTCTAAGGTGCCACAAGTCCTCCTGTTCTTTTTGCAGATACAGACTAACACGGCTGCTACTCTGAAACTAGTAAAAGAATGGGCACATTCCTGTCCCAAAACCAGACCTACACTGGAGATGCTCCAGAACTGCAAGTGCCTAGCACTGCCTTCTTCAATATACCCCCAGTTCTTGATTTTGGCTTATATAACCTGTAAGGTGCACTATGTGATGTGGCTTTTATAGTAGCTTGTATCGGGTTCAGCCATTCTGGGAGTGTTTCAAACTGTTGCTCTCATTTCAGACTACTTATGGCTAGACATTATTATTATGGTTAGACATTATTAAATCTCCTTCTACAGCTTTTGAAGGAGGATGCTACAGAAGGGAAAAGAGGCATTTTGTTTTTCCACCAGTGTGCTTAGTTTGGGAACTGATCCCTCTAGTTATCTTAAACAGCAATTCCCTGCCTTAGTGTAGTAGGTTCTGCAGCTAAACCAAATTGGGGCAGCTGCAGAGGGAAAGGGAGTGTGGGAGGGGCGTGAAATCCCTGTATGTGTACACTTTTTCTAGAGATTCTGGTATTATGTAATCTTCAGACCTATTTTCTTCTTGGAAGCAATGTTCAGCTGAGAGCCTTCAATGTTATGCTGCATTCCTAATGTGTGTATCATCGTCCTAATATCAGTGACAAACCAGGTTTGTAATAGCAGTTTAAAATCAAGAAACTGAAAGCTCAGGCAGACGAACTAGTCTTGCCTGACCTAGGCAGCGCACAAGATGCCTGGCGTTGCATGCTAACCTGGTGGCTGTGTGGTACAGTGAGGAGCCAGGAGAAAGTTGGCTGTAACTTCAAATCTCCTCCCTCTCTGTAGTTTGTCACAGCTTTAACTTGATTCCAGTATATGACTGCATAAATCTCTACTAATTGTAGTCAGTATAGCAACCCAGATCACTCGGATAACTGTCCAAATGGAACTGTTGCTCTAAATGTATATTTGCAATGGGGGTTTGGTGTATGGGGTCTGTCCCCAGGATCCCACGTAATATTTTTTGGGGGGGCGGGGTAGCAGTCACTGCTGTGCCAAAGGTTCCCATTTGTTTTGGTCTCACTTCTGTGAAGGGCAGGATGCATTCAATCCGGAGAACTAACACTGTTCTCCAGGTTGGCTTTAAGGGATTGCTGAGAAGTGATGAGGCTTCTCCACAAAGCCACTGAGCATACTGTCTGCAGCGGTCTCGCCGTGATAGTCAGAGGAGCACAGGGCTGAATTTGGGATCCTTTTCCAGCCCTGACTGGTGGGAAGCCTGCCCTCCCTGCCTTTAGTGCTGCCAAGGGTGGGTTTGTTAAATAAATGCACATTGTACATACACAGACTTACAAAAAACTTATTGCAGCTGTTGTATGTGTGATTTTTCTAGATCTTATAAAAGGAAGAAAGGAAAAGTCCAGGGTTATGTGGCATGTGGGATTTGCTATCTTGTATGAGCCTTAGCTAACAAGCTTATAAGTTCCTTGAACATGCATATGCTTTCCCTGCATGCCATCTCGCTCCTGAAGTTGCAAGCCTGTTTTTTTTACTGGGAGTTCTCAGTGTATAATTTTTCAGTTATCTTTGTTAAAATCTTTTATTTTCTAGACCAAGTGAAGGCATTAAAGAAACAGGGGCTGTGTCCATGCTCCTGCAGAGTCTCTCACTTCAGCTATTTGAGCTTTAGGCCTAAGTGCCACTAGATATTTTGGAAATGGAAGTTTTTTTAATCTTGCATAACACAAATGAGTGAAGGGATTTTGCTTAGTTCAAGCCCGGTCTCCGTTACCTCCTGGAGAAACTGAGCATGGAAAATCTCAGCTTGCATGGTGAATTTTGCAGAAAGCTGTGTGTGTAAGGTTTGCAGTCTTTTAATATAGCATTTAATGCACTGAGAATTTTTAAAGGTGTTAATTGAATTGAGGGTATAATGGCACCTTGCACCTTGCTCCGTGTTGATGCTTGTTCCCAACCAGTCACTGGGTACCAAATTTCAGTACAGAGTTTTAACTGCTAAGGCTTAAACTCCTAATAACTGTTGCGCTTGGAGATGGAAATGCTGATCCTGACCTTCACTAACATGGCACAAGCAGTGCCTATAACTAGTGCCAAGATACTGAGTGATAGGTTAAGTCATACAGAAGATACCCTTGGCACGTTAGCAGGCTGCCCTTTCTTTAATGATACAGCTGGTGGTTCTCACTCAAACTTCCAGGTGGAACAGAGTGGCTGGTACAATGTTTTACATACGTTGTTATTCAATGAGTTTTTGATGCAGCTGTGCACGTAGCATTGGTCTTGGTCTTTGTAAATGTGATCTCAAGTTTCATGATCTCAATATCGCAAGTTTTGTCCCCATCTGAACTTGCTTCTTATTTGGCCTTTTCCTTTGAAAAAGGACGGGGTGGTTGTCATGGTGAAATGTGCAGAACTCTCAGCCTTGGAATCAAATCATCTCCATCCACAGAGCAGATATAGCGCAGACAGCAGTGGAATAAGATTCAGTCCTGTTCTCCCCCCCACTCCACCATCCAATTATGCATCTCACCCCTGACCTGGAGGGGACCAGCTCTGTGTATAGATTCATAGATATTAAGGTCAGAAGGGACCATTATGATCATCTAGTCTGAACTCCTGCACAACGCAGGCCACAGAATTTCACCCACCCACCCACTCCTGCGATAAACCTCTCGCCTATGTCTGAGCTATTGAAGTCCTCAAATCATGGTTTAAAGACTTCAAGGTGCAGAGAATCCTCCAGCAAGTGACCCGTGCCCCATGCTACAGAAGAAGGCGAAAACCCCCCAGGGCCTCTTCCAATCTGCCCTGGAGGAAAATTCCTTCCTGACCCCAAATATGGCGATCAGCTGAACCCTGAGCATATTGGCAAGATTCACCAGCCAGATACCCAGGAAAGAATTCTCTGTAGTATCAGAAGGAAGCTGACAGCAAGGCATCTCTGGTGGGACTTGCTGAGCAGATCTATTTCAGAGGAAAGTATCAGCTCCTATTGTTGAGGCTTTGCTGGCAGAAATTTGGAGTGGATCATATCCTTAGCTAAGGATCAGGGTTAGAATGCTGGCCATCAACATGTTTGAAAAAAGCTCGTTTAATCCCACTTAAACCCAACAGCTCAAACACTGCCACAAGTACTCCTTTTCTTTTGTCTCCCTAATGTTTCCTCTTCAGCATCAAGTATTTTTGAGATCGAGTTCACGGCACAGAAATTCACGTTACCCAGAGCTGACTTTTGCTTCATGAAATATGTGGAGGGCAACTTCCCTGGGGGAGAACCTGAATAGCCATATGACAGACTAATTAGAATTTCTCTGCCAGCCATCTGGAATGCAAGGGTTCACTTTTTTGCTAATTGTTTGTACCTCCTAATCACTGCTTGTTGTGGGAGAAACATCCATCCCCAATCATACTAATGAAGGGATCAGCCCAATTAGAATTTTGTAGTACCATGTAGCTTTCCCAGACTGCAGTCTTAAAGCATTGGCCATTTATAAGTCCATCGCTCTTATCTGCAGGCAGAGTAGTGTAAGCAAACCTACTGTCTATTATTTGCCGTCCAAAGTTATTACATTGTCCAGTTCTGCTTATTTTACACTTACATGTCCTCTGTTCTTGTCTTTGCCCTGAGCTGTCTCTGCAGCTTATTAAAGGGCATTTCCTAGTGCCTTAGTCAATGTAAATGTAGTTACACAGCGATAGTGCCATCAGTTTATAGTTGAAGCTGATGTTAATCTTGCAGCACAACAGGAAAGTGGAACATGTAAACTAGCTGGAAAACATTAACATTAAACTGGCTGCAAACTAATCTCGTTGAAAGAGAAAGCATGGGAGCAATATTATTTAGGTTGTGATCTCTGAAGTCCACGGGAAGGTGTACTGTAGTATTGTAAGACACTAAAATGTATCTTAATAAGATCCTGAGTTAAATAAAACTTAACGTGTGGAAAATTGGGGAAGAAGACTTTGGTTTAGCTTGGGGTAACTTTAGGTTTGTGCTTCAGTATACAGGAGCATCTGTCTATGGAAGGCTCTAGCTGATCCAGTTCAGCTGACTTGTCTTTGATTCCTCTCACATTGTGAATTATTACTCTCTGCCCAAGCAAAAAGAGTGATGTGAGAGTTATACTTAGCTGCCCCTGGCTTCTGAATAGGTGTCAGTAATTAATTCTGAATGGCATCTTGGGAACGGCCACTTCTCCAATAGGCCATAATTTTAGCTGTTTTAAAGGCGCAGTTCATACTTGATTTTCTTATACTGCCTTTGTGATAGCTGATGTTGGGCCTGTTTTGGACATGCTTTTTATGTAAAGATGGTTTTTATGATTTATGATTAAAACTTTCAAAATTGGCTAGTGATAAAGTCTTGGGCAGCCAACTTGACACCTTGAAGGAACCAGAAGTGCTGATCTAGCTACCCTGTGAAAATCACCTGTCAGTTGGGCATTGCTAGTCACTATTCTGCTCTGATCTCTGTTCTAGCTAGGCTCCTCACCGTAGTGTCTGAGCACCTTTCAGTAATGCATTAAGCGCAGTGACTAACGGCTGTTGTGTGTGTTCTCTCATCCTCTGCTAAGGGCTGAACTGTATGCAGGGTAGTGCATTTTTGGAAATTTAATATAAACACACATTGTTATACATCAGAGAAGGGAAGTCAAAGAAATGCACCTTGCATTCAGAGTAGAATTCGGTGTAGTGTGAGATGGTCCTTAGTTCCTGGGGGAGTTGATTCCACAGTCTCTGACTAGCCCCAAGAAAGTTGTCTCCTGCACAGACCAATTTTACCCTTACTGTAGAGAATTCCATTGTGCAGAGGAGTAGAGCTGTTGACCACAGTCTTCATCCTGGAGCTTTAGATGGTCGTCTGGGTATCTCGGGCCCAGGCCATAGAGCATCTTAAAGTTAAAGACTGAGACCTTCAACTTGCTCTGATACACCGTGGGAAGTCGATGGAGGGCCAGTTGTGCTCGTGGTCACTGTGCTTCTGATGAGATTTTCTACAGCATTCTGAACTAGCTGTAATTTTTTAAGCAACTAAGGCTTCATTCCTAGGTATGTCGCATTGCTGTAGCGCAGCTGAGAGTTGACAAAGGCATGAATAACTCATGCCAGGTCATCATCCGCCAAGTTGGTACGGAGTCTCCTAGCCAAGCAGAAATGGTAGAAAGTGTTACTCTCAGAAGAGCTATGTGAGAGCTTAGCATCAATGTGGAATCCAAGAGCACTTCTAAACTACACGCTGAATTGACCAATTGTGGTTGTGTACTGCCAACTCGGAGACCATGCCGAAAACTGCCCACTTGTATCACCTCTGTCTTTTGGAAATAATGGACTTGTTTTTTAACATTAGCAAAAGAAAAGAAGAGAGTTTAAGGAAACTGAGAACATGTTCAAAACCTCCTAATAGCTTGAAACTATTTCTCCTTCTTCTTCTAGGTTTTTAATTTTAGAAATTAAGATAAGTTGCTTTCCCCAGAGTATGAGTTAGTAATTTTGGGTGCAGTGTTAATGTCGAGTACAAAGAGTCCTTTGTGTCAGTAACAATCAGATAATTCATGTGGGATGTAAAGCCAACAGTGTTTTTATGAAATCATTGTAAACTAATGCAGATATTTTTCTTAACCATGTGGCTGAAGGAACTGATTGTAGAAAGGGTGTCTGGTGCAGAGATTGGGTTTGTTAAAACTGTTCTCGTGGCCTTGTCGGTACCCTCCAACAGCCCATTACGTGAGTCTGGCTTTGGCCATTCAGATACATAACGACAGAAGAAGGTTCAGACAGATCTACTTTTTTGGCCACTAGAGAATAGTCCTTGCATTGTTTGCAAGGTTAACTGAAATGAAACAAGCTCTTTGTTATGCAAACGGTAGTATGAGGGAGCGTGGCACAATTTCTGCATTAAAATGACTCCACTGTTCTGAAAGACCTCGTTGGAGATAGCAAGCCTCGCTATCTTGCTAAGCTTTAGGATCTTTATGGTGGTGGGGGGTAGGGAAATGAGTTGCAGAAGTTGTGTTTGGATTTACATTGATTTTTTTCCAGGACATTATAAGAGACAGGGTGGTGAGGCAATATCTTGTATTGGACCAACATCTGTTGGTGAGAGAGAAACTTTTGAAAGCTTGTTTACCAGCAGAAGCTAGTCCAGTAAATGAGATTCTTACCCACCTTGTCTCTCTCCTACCCTAGGACCATCATGGCTACAAAAACACTGCAAACAGGACATTACAGACAAGAAAGCAATTTTCTTTCCTTCTCTAATAGGAAAGCATCCATTTTTAAATGAGATCCCTTTTAGGTGTGTATTAGTCTGCCTGGTACCTGTTACAATACCATACGGTTACACCTATGTCCAAGGTTACATGTTACATTGTAAAGGTCTCAATGGTCAGAGTGAGCTGGAATTTCATAGAATATCAGGGTTGGAAGGGACCTCAGGAGGTCATCTAGTCCAACCCCCTGCTCAAAGCAGGACCAATCCTCAATTTTTGCCCCTGATCCCTAAATGGCCCCCTCAAGGATTGAACTCACAACCCTGGGTTTAGCAGGCCAATGCTCAAACCAGTGAGCTGTCCCTCCGCATGAGTAGTAAGCAAGGAAGGATGATTGAGTCTGTCACTGCCAGGTTCCCATCACGGGGATATGTCATCCCCTCCCACAGAGTAAAGTGCTGGCCAGTTAGTTCAGTAGGCCTGCTAAGTACTAAGGCCCCAACATCCTTTTCCAAAGACACACTAAAATAGCATGATGGCTGAATTGTTACCCTTGGCTACCCTACAAAAGTGAGCAGGAAGCAACATAGCCAGGAACAGCTAGAGGAAACAAGGCTCAGTGTAGCCAGTTGGGGACTAGATTTGGATGGGTGTGAATATTGCAGCCCTTTGCTCCAACACAAACCTCATCCCAATTCAGTGCCTCCTGGAGAGGCTGGCAATGGAAATTATTCTCTAGGACAGAGAAGAGAAGGCAAAGAGGAGGGGAATATGGTGAAACTATTATGTGACTTTACTCACTCAGCGTTATGCAGTGACTGAGCTGACTGTAAGGCGTCTAATTAAAGTTGGAAGCATGACCTAGCCAGATAAGGTGCCAGGTCACTCTAGAATGGGTCTAATGCTCTAGCAATGCAGTAGTGTTCACCTTGCAGCATCCTTGAACTCTTAGGGTATGTCTGTACTGTGGTGATAAACCTGTGGCAACGAATCTCAGAGCCTGGCTCGCCTGACTCGGGCTTGCAGGGCTCGGGCTGTGGGGCTAAAAGTTGTCGTGTAGGCATTTAGGCTTAGGGCAGAGCCTGGGTTCCGCATCATGGGGCCTGAGCCCCAACATCTGCACCACAATTTTATTGCCCCGCAGGCCGAGCCCCACAAGCCTGAGTCAGCTGACCTGGGCCGGCCGCAGCGTGTCGCAGGTCTTATCGCAGTGTAGACAGAACCTTCGGGTCCATTTGGAGCAATGCCCACCCGGCCAACACATGTATCTCTGCTTCACCATCCTTCACGTTTACAGGCATATTCATGGGTGAAGGCGGGTGGACTTTGGCTTCCTTTCATGCCATTTCAGTACTTTCCACACAGTTCTGTTAGTGTACATGGGGTGGAGTGTGGCCTGCGGCCTGCGTGCATCCTTTCCTTATCTATTTGTGAGTGTTCAGTCAAACATTACTGCCCCAGGAATCGGTGGCTATGTCTACACTGCAGCTGGGAAACAGGTAGACAGACGTGCTAGCTCTGCTCCAGCTGGCACGCTAAAAACCGCAGGGCGGCCATAGAGTCACGGGCAGTGGCATGGGCTAGGCAGCCGAGGATGGACCCAGAGGGGTCGGGTGGGTTGTACTCAAGGGGCTAGCTCGTGCCTCAGCATCCATAGTGCTGCTGTTAGTGCATGACTTGAGCCGAGCTAGCGCGTGTCCGTCCGCCCGGGCAGGGCTGGGAGGCGCGCTCCAGCTTCACAGTGGGCACAGTCCATTGCTCCAAAGGTGGAGTTTCATCTAGCTTCAGCCTCCTACTGGAGCTGATGGAAACGCAGATTATTTTTTTGATCCCTACAACTGTCTTAATTTCCAGCTCAGTTTTAGGGAGGGCCTGGAATGACGAGAATTGAAGGGCAGCAGTTGGCGTGCAGTGATTACCCATCTCATGGAGGAGAAAGTTGTGTGCATAAATCCTTTGTCTTTGTGTGCACGGTCAAGGCCCACTGTCTGAAAGGACGCATCCTGGCAGAAGTTCCTTAGGGGTGAGCTAGGTACAGTACTGACAAGATTGCTGCAGAGTAGCTAGGAGGCTCTCTGTAGAACTGCTTCCCAAAGCCAGCAATAGAAAAGGGGGGCGATCTGAGAAATCTCTGGCCTTGGGACACCGTGTAGGGAGGAACAGGATGGTGCAGAAGGTTCAGTGGAACCAAACAATATTTGTGAATCCTTCTGTTTTATCCCTACTCCTGTTAGTTCTCTGTACGATTGGGGAGACCCCTCACTTCAGGCCTTACCTTTCACACTACTCTCTCTGTCTGGGGCAGCTTTGATTGAGATGTGTTCTGATCTCCTTCAGCATGCAGTACTCCACAGTATGTTACAGAACACAGGGCGTTGCAGGCAGCGAAGGGGCTAGGCCCAAAACAATCATAGCAGCAATGGCTGGAGTAACTGGTTTGCAACAGGACGACTTGCACCCTATTTTCCTTTCTCCGTGTGTGGCTTTTTCAGTAACTTTTGCATGATGTTGGGTGGGGGGCTGGCAGGGGAGAGTCAGATTCTATTGGAATTGCTGATAGTTTGTCAGTGAGTTTGGGAGTGTTGGGGTCATAAATAGTGGCCTGAGATCTGGTGTCAGGACTGTGAGATGTGGTATTTGACCATCAGACATTTTTTTCCCCCCTGACACTGTTACAAGACCCTAGCTAGATGATAGCTAGACACGTATCCAGTCAACACAGCGTCTGCTGTCCCAGCTGGTATAGACAGTTGATATATGGGTGTGGTCACCTGGTGACAAACCACTGCAGGTGAGGATTGCAGCTGATCTGAATTGTTCCACAGTTTTGCTTCTGTCACATACTTGCTACCCATGTGATTGTTTTGTTGAGCCCAGTTGATGTGAACAGCACTGTCTAGTACACGGAGATGTGGTATTTTGTGACTCTCTGCTATTACAGGATGCATAGATCTCCAGGTAGGTTATCAAAATCTATTGTGGTGAAAGCAGGAGGAGGAAACTGCTCAGCATTCAATAACCTTGCTACAGACATTATCTTTTTCTTCTGGACTGCAAATCATCTCTCCATTGCTCTGCTTTTGGGCATTGGCATCTTCCAGGTCTCCCTGGTTCACGTCACAGCTCTTTTGCAGAACAGAGGTGTTCCGTGAAACTGCTGGAATTCACATCTCCATTGCAGCACTTCTGTGTAACTAGTGAGATTCTTCAGCTTCTCTAAGCAGCCACTGCTACTGTTTCCTTGGACGCTCCTCAGCACACTCAACCACTCCTTCAGGTTGCCAGTGGCCTTTTGAGGGTGCTAATTCCTGTCAGATCGGCTGTTCTCATTCTCTTTCAGCCTATGGAGATGCACAAAACAAGATTTTACCAATTCCATGGGCCAAAATACTAAGAGCAGCAGATCTGGTAAGGCTTGGCCCCGAGTACAGAGCCAGGGGCTCAAGTTGGCTTGTATTTGAGCCGCTGGCCTGTGCTTCTGTTTGTGCTGCAATGTCCACATTGGCATTGTTGGTGAACTAGCTGGGGCAGAGTGAGCGCATGTCTGTCTGTGCTGGAAGGCTTCCTCCCCACTGTTACCTGCTCTGGAGTTATTCTGGGGCAGGGCTCTGGCCTGTGCTATGCAGGAGGCCAGACTAGATGGTCACAATGGTCCCTTCTGCCTTGAAATCTAGGACTCTGTTCCTCCTGCTTTTCTCTAGGCCTATGTCTTGGTGCTCTGCCTTGCTACCCTGTGGCACAGCCAGGAGAGCCCCAGAGCTCTCAGGCTGGACTTCGGCCCTGTGACTATGCTGTTGTAGGGAGAGCTGCACAAGTGAAAGCTTGAACTCCAAATAGCGAGTCCTGATAGGGGGCACTGGAGGGCCAAATACAGTAGGCAGGCTGCTGTGCATCCATTTTTGGTTTAAAGGGACAAGGTCAATGTTTTGCCCCACACTCAGACTTCCTTTCAACATGAAATATATTTAACTTCCCTCCTCAACTTGGGGAATAGAGGAAATCTCTGTGCCCAAAACAAGGACCACAGCACAGATAAAATTCCAGTTGCTCTCCTGGACTTGTAAGCCCCAGATTTCTGGGTTCTTCCCAATCGCAGACATACTGCTCAGGTATCCAGTTCGTTCTTGAGAGTAAGGACAGATTTTGAAATATGTAAAAATCCCCTCTCCCAGAGCAAGAGCCTTGTATATTTCAATATCTTGTCTGCTCATGTGAACAGAGCAGGCAGGCAGAGTGGAGGGGCAGCATCACCCACGCATGTCTGCAAAGCAAAACCCAGCTTAGAAAGCTCTGATTCTTAGTCATACTGTCCTGACAGTAGCCATTTCAGTCTTGTTGGAAAATTCTTTCCAAATCAGTCTCTAAGCTCATGTCTCCATGGAGCATCTTTCTCATTTTCTCCCTTCAAAAGAAGGTGAATATCAGCAGTATTCTGCAAAAAGCTACGTCTCTCTAATCTGTTAGCATGTCAGAATGGGCCAAGGCAGTGTATGTGTCTCTCCCTGCCCCCAGAGGGCTCACTGCTTCAGTGGGGAAAGATCTTGGATGGGATGGGAGTGTCTTATAGCATTTCCGGTTTAGGAGCAGAGAACTCTACCAGAAGAATTGGCAAAGAGTCCTGTGGCACCTTATAGACTAACAGACGTATTGGAGCATAAGCTTTCCTGGGTGAATACCCACCTCGTCAGATGCAACCCACAAAAGCTTATGCTCCAATACGTCCGTTAGTCTATAAGGACTAACGACTCTTTGCTGCTTTTAGAGATCAGGACTAACACTGCTACCCCTCTGATACTTGCCAGAAGAATGTGGTTCCTTTAAATCATTCTAACAGTGAAACTCGGTTCAGCTGTCTTGCTGAAGAAATCAAGCTATTGAGAGATCATCTATAAGTGTCAGATTTGGCAAATTTCAGAGTTGTGAGCCTGGTGTATGACTAGCAGTTTGGCTGTGTCATTGGTTGGGCTGGGGCAGTTTCTTTACCATATCCTTTCAAAGTCATGTTTCTTTGAGAGTGCTTGCAGTGTGGTCTGGTCTTGGTTCAGCTTGTATGTTAGCTGCTTTCCACGTTTCGCGTGTGGGATTTTGGAGGGCCCTCTCCTCTATAACTCGCCCTCCTACATATCTTCTGTTGTACTGGCTGGGGGCTGCTAGACAGTACATTCCCCTGATTCTCTTTACCCACTCTCCAGAGAAGAGGAGCCACTGCAGTTTTACTGCTTCTTCAACCCTTTTGCTGCCTTGGCTGTTCTTGCCAGATGTGACTGCTGACGTGGGTGTGAACTGTGGTATTGATCTAAGGACGTGGCAGATCGTTTTGCTTAATGAGAAAAGCAGGAGACTGAGTTGCGGGTCTTGGCTCAGAGAAGGAATGTTGTTCTGTGGTTGGAGCAGGGGCGTTACTTCCATTCTTGGGCCAGTCACTATCTCAACATGTGACCTTGGGCAAACCCTCTCCGTGTCTGTTTTCCAACTCATAAAATGAGCAGTTAACTGCTGGAACAATTTATCAAGGCTCCTGGTGGATTCTCCATAACTGACCATTTTTAAATCAAGACGGATGCTTTCCTAAAAGATCTGCTCTACAAATTATTTTGGGGAAGTCCTATGGTCTGTGCTGTACAGGAGATCAGATTAGATAATCACAATGGTCCATTCTGGCTTTAGGGTCTATGAATCTATGGAAAATGGATATTGTAATGCTTTCCAGCATGGTGAGGACTAATGGATGCTTTGGGATCCACAGGCATAAGGTGCTGTACGTACCCCGCAGTATTAGCACTGATTTCAGTCCTCCTACACAGTGTGGCTTCCCCTATTTTAACCTCTGTGTGTTTGGTTTTCTTTTCTTTTTATGGAGGATTTTGAGAGAAAGTAGGACAAACCTAGTCCTCTCATGTAATCGCAGTGCAGCACCTGGCTGAGTCCCCTTGGTTCATTAATCATCCAGCTGCTGATTGCGGATTTAGGGAGGCAGAGAGCTCTAGGTAGGAGCATCTCCTCAGCCTGTAAGGACATCACGTGATTTGACTGATCTGAAACAAGCAAAAGCACTCAGACTAGAACACTGAAGTCACATGGTGCCATTATTTGTGCTTAAGAAGCTATTTCTGGAACAGCAGTTCAAACTCAAACATGAGCATATATATTTTCCCTGCAAAACTGCTGGCTTCGTGTATATGCCTATTACCAAAAATGTGCAAAGCCTCTGTTGTCTTGAGTCTTAGATGCATAAACCTTCCTTCTTGCTATGATTTATTTGTTTATGTACAGTCATTTCATACACACGCAACTAATCATGTTAGATAGACTAGACTGTTCCTGAAAAATTGATATCCTGGAAGGAGCAGAACGTATGGCAAGAAAAACAGATTTTCATATAAATGGCATTTTATGAAGAATTTCAGTTTTCTTAAGCAGAGCTTTGGTGACAAAACTACTACTGTATTTGAATGGTAACCTGGCAGTTGGCCAGTTGTGCCTATTAATGCATTATAAATGTTAAAAAGGCAATTATTGTAGCAGCTTCATGTTCAGTGATTACGTACAGACACTTACAACACTGCTTTTCCCAAGGCAAAGAATGACTCAGACATCTGCTTCTAAATTGTGCTGGCTCTCATCATGACAGCCTTGTGCTCTAAAGGGAAGAACAAATCCTGTTTGTTAAAATGTCTGACTGGAACTTCTGAAGGAGAAGCAGAATACAATGTGCATTCCAGACATTTTAGCTGGTTTGAAGGAATGAGATTTTCATGTAAATGTTTAATTCATCCTTCATCTCTGGGTTAGATTTTAATGGGAAGGAAAAGAATCTTTCTCTTAGGGATGGCTGTTAATTCTCAACACTTGATTGACTTCTTGTGCCTTTCAAAGGACTGGCATGGAGAGGTGGCTGGTTTCAGAAGCACAGTAATGGTCCTCACAGCAATATAGTGGCTCAGCTTCGTAGCCAGCTCACTTCACGTGGTGTAATTGAATTACAGAGCATGGTGGCATTTAGGACATATCAGACTTACCCATTTAATCAGGCTTTAACTAAGGCCTGGTCTACACTAGAAATTTAGGTCAGTTTAACTGAATCAGTGGGGGGGGGGGGTGAAAAATCCACATCCCCTGAGAGGCATAGTTAAGCCGATCCAAGTCCCTGTGTAGACAGTGCTAGGTTGACACACGAATTCTCTCATCGACCTAGTTACCACCTCTTGGGGAGGTGAGTTACCTACGCTGACAGGAGAACTCCCATTGGCAGAGGTAATGTCCACGCTGAAGTGGTGCAGCGGCCCCGTTGTAGTGTTTTAAGTATAGACGAGCCCTGATTTCTATGAGACGAGTCGGGAGGTCCTGCTACGGGACAGATAAAGGGGCAGTGCAATTTATTCAGTCATTCTCATGACTGACTTAATTTATATTTTTTTTTTCAACTTCCTCTGGAAAGTGCACAATGGTTTCCATAGAAATACAAGAGGAGATGTATTAGCTCCTCCACCTCAAGAATTCTCTGGTCATTGACTGAATATGGCCTGCTGGCTTTTTCAGATCATCATCATGGGAAAATCATTTACCTGTTCGATCGGACCTTTTGTGGTAGCCTGATGGGGCTGATAACTTGGAGGAGGAATGTACTTAAATTGCATTATAAGCTTGCATGTGTGCCAATGACTTCATATCAAATTTGCTCCATTCAACTTAGTTTGACTAACAGCCAGCACTACAAGCTCACACTGGGATCTGAGAGTCCGTCAGGGCTATTTCTGGTTCAGTGATCCCTATGTGTGCACAATAAATAAATAAATAAAATCTGCGATCAGAACTTAGCCAACAGTTTTGTTTCATGAGCCACAATAGAATCCAGCTTGTTCTCTCCTAGCTGTATGGGCTCAGGAATTAACAGTAATAAAAGCTTACTTGATCAAGAGTCAGCAGATGAGTCTAAATAGACCTGGGATTGATCTGTTGCATTAAGTTGGTGACACTTTTACACTGACCTATCCTTTGAGCAGTCTCCAAGGACTCTTTTTTCGAGTGCACCTGCACTCTGTTTTTAACACTCCTTGGGTATGTTTTTTGAAAGTGCTGAAGCTCCGTTTTCTGTAGTGATTTATGCACTTGGGAGCCTAAGTCCCATTGCCTTTCAGTAAGATTTAGGCTCTTACATGTCCAAATCACTTTTGAAAATCAGCAGATAGCACATTCCTGACGGCTCTATGCTGCTAGATGTTATCTTGTTCTTTGGTTCTCCCATTCTTGAGGCTGTTGGGTGGATTCCAGTCTGCCCTCCGGGGGTCCTCTGGTTATTTCCACTTGACGCCTTCTTCAGCCGATGGACACTGGATTCTTAGGCTGGCACCTTCCTGATCATTCAGTTATTATCCACACCAAGCATCCATCCGCATACACCCTCTATCTCTATTTTAATCACAATTGTTAACAAAGCAAGATGAATACAACAAAAGGGCGCTGTTTCTGTTGTTGCAGAGTATTGCTTTGATTCTCTCTCTGTGTGAGTAGTTATAAAGAATTGCTTTGAGAACAGAAAAGAAAAGGAGTACTTGTGGCACCTTAGAGACTAACCAATTTATTTGAGCATAAGCTTTCGTGAGCTACAGCTCACTTCATCGGATGCATACTGTGGAAAATACAGAAGATGTTTTTATACACACAAACCATGAAAAAATGGGTGTTTATCACTACAAAAGGTTTTCTCTCCCCCCACCCTACTCTCCTGCTGGTAATAGCTTATCTAAAGTGATCACTCTCCTTACAATGTGTATGATGATCAAGGTGGGCCATTTAAAGCACAAATCCGGGGTTTAACAAGAACGTCTGAGGAACGGGGGGGGGGGGGGGGAAGGAATAAACAAGGAGAAATAGGTTACTTTTTATAATAACTCAACCATTCCCAGTCTCTCTTCAAACCTAAGTTAATTGGAATTAATTTACAAATTGGATACAATTCAGCAGTCTCTCGTTGGAGTCTGTTTTTGAAGTTTTTTTGTTGAAGGATAGTCACTTTGAGATCAGAAATTGAGTGACCAGAGAGATTGAAGTGTTCTCCGACTGGCTTTTCAACGTTCTAATTCTTGACATCTGATTTGTGTCCATTTATTCTTTTACGTAGAGACTATCCAGTTTGCCCAATGTACATGGCAGAGGGGCATTGCTGGCACATGATGGCATATATCACATTGGTGGATGTGTAGGTCAACGAGCCTTTGATAGTGTGGCTGATGTTGTTAGGCCCTGTGATGGTGTCCCCTGAATAGATATGTGGGCACAGTTGGCAACGGGCTTTGTTGCAAGGATAGGTTGTAGATCCTTGATAATGCATTGGAGGGGTTCTAGTTGGGGGCTGAAGGTGACGGCTAGTGGCTTTCTGTTATTTTCTTTGTTGGGCCTGTCCTGTAGTAGGTGACTTCTGGGAACTCTTCTGGCTCTATCAATCTGTTTCTTCACTTCTGCAGGTGAGTATTTTAGTTGTAAGAATGCTTGATAGAGATCTTGTAGGTGTTTGTCTCTGTCTGAGGGGTTGGAGCAAACAGAGACCTCCCTACCAACACTACAAAAAGGAGGATTCTAGGTGGACTCCTCCTGAAGGTCGAGACAGCAGACTGGACTTCTACATAGAGTGCTTCCGCCGACGTGCATGGACTGGAATTGTGGAAAAGCAGTATCACTTGCTCCACAACCTCAGCCGTGCAGAACACAATGCCATCCACAGCCTCAGAAAGAACTCTGACATCAAAATCAAAAAGTCTGACAAAGGAGGTGCTGTAGTCATCATGAATAGGTCGGAATATGAACAAGAGGCTGCTCGGCAGCTCTCCAACACCACTTTCTACAAGCCATTACCCTCTGATCCCACTGAGAGTTACCAAAAGCAACTACAGCATTTCCTCAAGAAACTCCCTGAAAAAGCACAAGATCAAATCCGCACAGACACACCCCTGGAACCCCGACCTGGGATATTCTATCTACTACCCAAGATCCATAAACCTGGAAATCCTGGGCGCCCCATCATCTCAGGCATTGGCACCCTGACAGCAGGATTGTCTGGCTATGTAGACTCCCTCCTCAGGCCCTACGCTACCAGCACTCCCAGCTACCTTCGAGACACCACTGACTTCCTGAGGAAACTACAATCCATCGGTGATCTTCCTGAAAACACCATCCTGGCCACTATGGATGTAGAAGCCCTCTACACCAACATTTCACAGAAAGATGGACTACAAGCCGTCAAGAACGCTATCCCCGATAATGTCACGGCAAACCTGGTGGCTGAACTTTGTGACTTTGTCCTTACCCATAACTATTTTACATTTGGGGACAACATATACCTTCAAATCAGCGGCACTACTATGGGTACCCGCATGGCCCCACAGGATGCCAACATTTTTGTGGCTGACTTAGAACTCCGCTTCCTCAGCTCTCGTCCCCTAACGCCCCTACTCTACTTGTGCTATATTGATGACATCTTCATTAACTGGACCCATGGAAAAGAAGTCCTTGAGGAATTCCACCATGATTTCAACAATTTCCATCCCACCATCAACCTCAGCCTGGTCCAGTCCACACAAGAGATCCACTTCCTGGACACTACAGTGCTAATAAACGATGGTCACATAAACACCACCCTATACCGGAAACCTACTGACCGCTATTCCTACCTACATGCCTCCAGCTTTCACCCTGACCACACCACACAATCCATTGTCTACAGCCAAGCTCTGCGATACAACCGCATTTGCTCCAACCCCTCAGACAGAGACAAACACCTACAAGATCTCTATCAAGCATTCTTACAACTACAATACCCACCTTCGGAAGTGAAGAAACAGATTGATAGAGCCAGAAGAGTTCCCAGAAGTCACCTACTACAGGACAGGCCTAACAAAGAAAATAACAGAACGCCACTATCCGTCACCTTCAGCCCCCAACTAAAACCCCTCCAACGCATTATCAAGGATCTACAACCTATCCTGAAGGATGACCCAACACTCTCTCAGACTTTGAGAGACAGGCCACTCCTTGCCTACAGACAGCCCCCCAACCTGAAGCAAATACTCACCAGCAACCACATACCACACAACAGAACCACTAACCCAGGAACCTATCCTTGCAACAAAGCCCATTGCCAACTGTGCCCACATATCTATTCAGGGGACACCATCACAGGGCCTAATAACATCAGCCACACTATCAAAGGCTCGTTCACCTGCACATCCACCAATGTGATATATGCCATCATGTGCCAGCAATGCCCCTCTGCCATGTACATTGGGCAAACTGGATAGTCTCTACGTAAAAGAATAAATGGACACAAATCAGATGTCAAGAATTAGAACGTTGAAAAACCAGTCGGAGAACACTTCAATCTCTCAGGTCACTCAATTTCTGATCTCAAAGTGACTATCCTTCAACAAAAAAACTTCAAAAACAGACTCCAGCGAGAGACTGCTGAATTGGAATTAATTTGCAAATGGGATACAATTTAACTTGTTACTTTTTATAATGACTCAACCATTCCCAATCTCTGTTCAAGCCTATTTCCCCTTGTTTAGTCCTCTTTCCACCCCCCCCCCCCAACTGTTCCTCAGACGTTCTTGTTAAACCCTGGATTTGTGCTGTAAATGGCCCACCTTGATTATCATACACATTGTAAGGAGAGTGATCACTTTAGATAAGCTATTACCAGCAGGAGAGTAGGGTGGGGGCAGAGAAAACCTTTTGTAGTGATAAACACCCATTTTTTCATGGTTTGTGTGTATAAAAACATCTTCTGTATTTTCCACAGTATGCATCCGATGAAGTGAGCTGTAACTCACGAAAGCTTATGCTCAAAAAAACTGGTTAGTCTCTAAGGTGCCACAAGTCCTCCTTTTCTTTTTGCAAATACAGACTAACACGGCTGTTACTCTGAAACCTTCCAGATTAAATAATCCCAGACTTGCTATGCCTTGTTAGATGTAGATCCTGCCCTGTCTCTTTATCGGTTCATGTGTTTTAGCTGTGGCTGTCAGGCTTATGCTGGAGATCAGAAAAATAACTGATCTAAGACAAAGCTTCCACTTCTCTGTTAGAGCTCCAAGCACTGTCTGCTGCTGGAGAGGTAAAAGGTCATAGTCATGCTCTGCCTTCTCAGGATCTGACTTCTAGAGTTTATCAAAGTGAGGTGGTTAAACCATTGGCCTGAGTCTGGCATGCTGCAAGCTAGTGCTGTGCAGACACCACTCCCTGAGCTGGGCTGGCACATCCGTCTCCTGGTCCAGAGCACCATTCGCCTTGGAACCTTCCTGAGCAGAAACTACTGATCAGACCAAAGCATCAGGAGCACTGGTTTGTGACTGGCAAATAGGGAGTAGCTGGCATAACCCTCCTGGAGTACATTCATGTCTGCAGAGTAAGAGTCTGATCATCAACCCCTCGACCCTTCCTGTTTAATTTTCTCGTGAGCAGCAGAACGTTCCTCCCAACAGTTGTGTTGGAGGGAGCCATTGTCGTTCAGTATTTGTAAAGAAAGCTTTCTGTGGCCCCGCAGTGCCACCTGCTGCCTTGAGCATTGCTCCATTTATTGCTGTCCCCTGGCAGCAGGGCTTCTCCATCACATGCAGCTTGAACAGGACTGTGGAAGCCCAGCTGGTCACAGAGCTTATTGGCTTGACTATGTCATTGAACCAACCCCGTGTCCTTGATGCCACTTGCCTGTAGGGAGGCAAATTGATTTTAATGTGACCCTGGGCGGGGGAGGGGGTTAAAGCTCTGGTCAGCCTGAGAAGGAGCCAGAATTTACCAATGTGCATTGCCAAAGAGCCCCAGTAATACGTCAGCAGCCCCCCATCAGCTCCGCTGCCAGCGCCTCCCGCCCACTGGCAGCCCCGCTGATCAGCGCCTCCCCCTCCTTCCCCGCACCTCCCGATCAGCTGGTTCGTGAGGCGCAGGATGCTCTGTGCGGGATGGGGAGGAGCGAGGGCATGGCAGGCTCAGGGGAGGGGGCAGGAAGGGGTGGAGTGGGGGCAAGGCCTGTGGCAGCGCCAGCGGCTGAGCAGTGAGCACCCCCCGGCACACTGGCAGGACTTCCTGAAATATTCATCTGTGGAGCTGAAGTATACCGCACTTGGACAGTTTGTGGGGCAAAAAGTTCCAGAAAATTGACGCGACATCCCGTGAGTGCTTTTTAACGTTTGTGGGTAAGGGGAAAACCTCCACTTTTTTTAAGGCCAGGCTACAGCAAAAGCAGCTGCTGCTCTCTCCCACAATCCTCCTCCTGGGAGAGGTCAGCAGTGTGTATACATATTGACAAGGTAACCCATCAAACCTGCCTTTTCAACATCCTGCTGAGCTTGAATGGTATGGCATTCCTATGGGATAGTGGAGTTTATTTCTGGGGACCAGTTCAGGGTTGTTAGTTCTGTCCTGTCTGGATTCTCCTTTTGAACTCCAATACGTCTTTCATAGGGCACCCCAGCAGAGTGCGTATGGGGGACACTGGAATTTGGGGCATCTCTATGAAAAGGTCACTTAAAATTAATGCCCCTCTGCTCTGCTGCCGTTCTCTGGTGCCTCTGTGCAGAGCCCTGCACTCAGGTCATTAGTAACAAATTCGTCACAGGCATGTTAAGGGCAGCTCAGACCAGAGCCATGGGAACAAAGGAGGAGGTGATGGGAAGCAGCAAGGCACTCCCACTCCTATAATTTCACCACAGCAATGATTTGGATTATCTATGTTCATCTGTCCAGGCAGTCTGCTCAACCTTGTGTGTGAGTAGCTGCTGTGCATAAGCCTGTCCTATTTATATCCCTGAGGTGCTGTGAAGAACTGTTCATTTATGTTTTTGGTTCCCTATAAGGTGAATTCCTCCCATTAGAGCTCTCTGTGTGTGTGTGTCAGAGAATTGCAAATATTCAGCATCATCCTGTGTCATGTGTACATAGTGTCCCATCATGTATCTAACCTCAGGTCAGTTTTTGTATTGGTGGCCCACGTTTCCCCCATATGTGCAGCTCCCAGATTATCTCAGAAACCCTGGAATCAGGAAATCTGCCTGGGTCACATTATGCAATTGTTGACCTGATGCGAGGAACAGGCAGATCTGTCTGTCCCAACGCAGGGGAGCTGCTGAAGGACACCTTTAATTTTTGTGTTTGGAGGTGGAGGAAGCAGTTTGAGGGCGTTAGGCGCGCAGTCCGTGGTGTTCCCTGTGCATGTGCTCTAATTTATGGTAAATGATCTCCCATGCAAGTTTCCAGGAAAAAGTCACTTTTTTAAAAATAAAGCAAAGCACCAGTTAGAAAATTAGAAGCAGTTTCCTTGGCTGGAGGAGGAGGGATGTTGTGATTTAAGCTGGTTTAGTGGAGTCACCTTAGAACCCTTCATTTTATTTGCAAAAAACCCATCATCGTTTTGGGGCTTTGTGCCTTAAAGAGGAAAGCAGCCCTCCTGTGAGGGTCTCACCAGGGAGGGTGGTGCCAGACGTGGAAGTGGCAGCTTCATTGCACTCAGGGTCAAATTCAGCCCAGGTGCAAGCAGATGCAGCTATGCTGAGCTCCACAGGGTTACACCAGGGTTGAATTTGGCCCACAGTGCTAGTAGAGGGCATGAAAGGGGTCTTTCTCCCCGCTCTTTCCTTGTGCTCCTCTGTAGCGTCCAGCCCGGAGCTGCATGGGGAGCACAGGCTCTGTGTCAGGCTCCAGTCTCCCTGGGACAGGTCAGGTTCAGTGCAGATGGGGAGTTCCCAGGAGGTGCAGGGTGGGCTCCCTGGGGTTTCTGTAGGGCTCTATTCAACCTCAGTAACAGAGCAGCAAAGGCCTTTGCCCCCTTCCCTGACTGCCATCAAATTCTGTAAAAATGGGCATGGCAGCCCTCATGTCTCTGCAGCTGCTTGTCTTGGCTCCTGGTCAGCTAGCCCCAGCCTGTGCTGTCCGGAAAGGGCTGCTCTTCCATCCTTTACCTGACTCCGGTGCATGGAAGTTGCTGTTTATTCCCCACAGCACTGGCTTATTGGAGCATCATCCTAGGAGCAGGATCATGACTGTGGGTCCCCCTTCAGTGGCACAGACTTCTGCACCCTTCTGTCACGTTCCCCAAAGAGGGCAGGGTGGGACTGGGGCCAGGGCTTTGCACCTGTCAGAGCAGAACCAGAAAGTTGGGGCACATGTACAGCACCTGTAAAGGGATGGCAGAGTGGCTGCTTTATGGAAGCCCCAGACTAGAGGAATTCTGGCTGAATCAACCACATCTCTTCCAGGGACTCCCAATGCAGTGGGTGGTCCTAGCTCATCCCACATGACACAGCCCATGGCTTAGAGTCACAGAATAGGAGGGCAACTCTTGAGTGAGTCTGTGCTGAACCCACAGTCCTCAGGCATGTCTCTCTAACCTAAAGCTCTACCATCCTGTGATGGTGGCCACCTAGGCAGGCCTAGCTTGGGTGACTGACTTCCCTTACCGAGACTCCCTCTCCCGTCTTGAGAGGCAGAGTCCCTTCTAATCCAGCCAGAGTTCCTTGGTTCTTGTCAGTTCCTGTGCTTCGGCCCTGTGTGTTTAAAACCAACTGAGCAGGCTTTGGGAAGGTTGGGCCAGGCTCCTCAGAGCCAGAGGCCCTGCTGTTGTCCCATAACACCCTCACGTGTTTGCTGAGGGGTGGCTTAGCATGAGCCATTGTTTCCATCCTGCTCACTTTTCCTTACAGCCGCCTATTAAACTAAACCAATAGATTCATACAGTAACACACGCTTTCTCGGTGCAGCCAGGATTGATAGTCACCATGTTCCTCCCCCGCACCCCCCCGCCTCCAGATGGAGAGCATCTGTCTTGTGGTAGCTGGGTGTGAGCTCCTGTGCAGCACCAGCCTTTCAAATGCTCTCCTCGGGACTCTGCCATGGATTGCTTTGCAGGTTAACGGTAGGTACCCCCACTGAAGAGTGTTTCCCCTGTATCATCCAGCCCCTATCACTGGACACTCAGTAATTACCAGGGATACTGTTCCCAATGAGACAGTGTTAAATGCAGCTGGAAGGTTAAAACTCTGAATCACGTCCCTTATAACAGCACAGCATTGCAATTTATTTATAATGAAAATAAATATTTGTTTCCAGTATGCATAAAATTCTTACAGAGCAGGTCCATGTCCGTCCCTTGCACAGTTACATGGTGGTGGGCTCTGAGCATGCAGGGTTCTTCAGGGCAGAGAGGCTTGGCATTGCTGTGTTTGGTTCAGTGAAAGCATCTGCTAGGGAGCAGCAGCAGTTCAAAAAGTGTGCCTGCTTTCTGGGTGAATCCGAGAAGAAGCAGAAAATAGTCAATCTTCTCCTGGAGCACTGGCTGAGATCCCTGCCTCTCCTTGAGAAGCATAGAGCTGAGACGATGGTCTAGGAAAGGAGCAGATAAAACTGGAGCAGGAGGGGGCGTAGAGAGCAGGTGACGTTGCGAGGTCCCTCCTAACCCTACATTTCTATGATTATTTAACCCAGTGATTCCCAAACTGGGGTTCATTGATCATCTGCTGTAGGACTGTGGAGAGCTGGGTGGTCACATGGTGCAGGTTCTCCACATTCCCAGCTTCTTTGGCATGGCAGGACTCTAAAAGCAGCTGGAAAGGAGGAGTCGTCATTCTCTTGTACACACCTACAGTTGCTGCAGGAAATACTTCACATTCCAACCAAACGGGCTTTTCAAAGGCACCCGATTTGTTTAAGAGCACAGGTCCCATGAACCTCTGTGGGATCTGTGCTCCTGAGCCACTTATGCGCCTTTGAAAATCCCACCCTAACGAGTGAGTTGGCTAAGGAGTTACATGTGTCTGAGATTTTCACAGGAGCCCAAGTGAGTTAAGAGCCAAGATCCCATTGGTTTCAGTGCGAGTTGAACACCTAACTCACTTAGACTCCTTTGAAAATCCCTGCATAAAGTAGCTGGCACATTTAAGCATGACCATTATGTGTCCCGGGAAGGAGAGGATGGCTGGCTGCCAGGGCAGTATGTACAAGAAGGGAATAATGGGTCCAGGAACATGGAAGAGAGCAGAGGGAAGGGGAGGTGAAGAGGCAAAGGAGACAATGTAGTTAACTTTTCAAATCGGTGGAACCCTTAAAAGCGGTTTGATATATTTTAAATGTCCCTTGATGTCACTGTTCCCTGTAAAGTAGTTGATGTGGATGACACAGGGTTATGTGACCAGGTGGGGGTGGATCCAATGAGGAGCAGGTGGAGGACAGTTGACCATAAAAGAGTCTTTCGCTGACGGTGTGGGCTATACTAAGGATTTATCGGGAAGAGGAATTAGAGGGGCCTTGAGGGGCTTTGTGAAAATTGATCCGTCCCCTCTGTCTTTACCCAGTCCGGGATACTCATGAGAACTTAGTACCTTTAGAACCAGTCAATGGAGAAAATACTTTAGGTAGTGTCTATGTAGCCAATAATTAACCTGCAGGACTCATTGCTGCAGGAAGTCACCAAGAAATTCTGTAGATGGCTTTTTAAAATGCCTAGATAATGTTATGGCCACTAATAACATCTGGAATGGTGCAAGCTAAGCACGTGTTTAATGAAGTCTCTAACTTCAGGGCATAAACTGTTCTGTAGGAATCAGGGCCTCCTGCTTCCCACCCATGAAGCATTACACAATTGGCCAGGTGTAATTATGAACTTTTTGTGCAAGATCTTGGATGTCAGCTGTGATCTGATTGGTTAATGAGGCCTTTCATAGATGCATCTACACAATACACCTTGACACATCTCTCATATGCTGCTACCTCTGGGACTCACTCCTGTGTGTATGTGCAAACACTTGCACGTCATCTACCAGCCTTTATTATAGGTCGGGATCCCTCAAGGGGTCGCGAGCTGTCAGCTTCCACCCCAAACTCTGCTTTGCCTCTAGCATTTATAATGGTGTTAAATATATAAAAAAGTATTTTTAATTCATAAGGGGGGGGTCGCACTTGGAGGCTTGCTATGTGAAAGGGGTCACCAGTACAAAAGTTTGAGAATCACTGTTCTAGGTGAATTAGCATCTTGCTGCAGTATGACTCCTGCAAGGAAGGCTGCAAAACTCTTTTCCCATACTCCCTATTTTCACATGCCTCCAACTTTCCAAAACCTCTTTTGGGCTGAAATTTCGCAGGGATGGTGTCTGACTGAAAGTAATTTTTTTCAGAAAGCTTAAGCAAAATCCCTGCCTCCATTTTTGAGCCATGGGAAAGGGGACACTATACTTCGTTCATATTTTTAAAAAAATCTGACCACATTTTTGAAACAAGCCTATAGCAAAACCAGCTGAAGTTTAGAACAATAAACTTGACCTGGGCATACTCCTTAATCAGGATTGAGCATCACTAGGCGTAGGGGAGAATTAAAAATAAAAAATGGCATCAGTAATTGAAAAGTCACTGCAAATCACTGAGCAAACTGCTGCTATTCTCAGGCTGTTGCTGGGGAAATTTGCAACCAGTAGACTGTCACTCAGCAGTATCCTCCCCTTACTGCCCCAGATCCTCCCTTCCACCAGCTCAGCATCAAGTACAGGAGAAAACCTTGCATTCTGCAGTTCAAAATATGACAACTGTTTAAATGTAACTAACAAGATACCAGCAAAGCAGCCCACAATCTGCTCATCCAGAAGCAGCATTCCTCCTCCGTCTTGCTTCTCCTTCCCATTGCCCTTCCCCCTCCCAGTCATGGTCTGCTGGTCTTCAATTGCTTTTGAGGTTTAATTAGATCATCAATTCTGCAGGCCTGGGACCCTGCTACTTAATTGCATGAAAAATTCCTTGCACTTCATGTAAGGCTAATACATGCCATAAACCACCACTGAGGGGAGAGTAAAAAGTGACGCTGTGATAAAAAGGAGCTGGAGGTTTCTAAATCCCATGCCATGGTTTCCATTTTTATTAATCATGGTGGTGCCTAGGGACTAACCAAGAATGGCCACGTACTTGGGGCTGTACAAACAGAGCTGCAGACAGTCCCTGCCCGCAGAGGAATGTGGGGAGGGAGGATAATGCACAAGCAGAGTGAACAATTTGAGGGCAGGTTTCAGAGTAGCAGCCGTGTTAGTCTGTATTCGCAAAAAGAAAAGGAGTACTTGTGGCACCTTAGAGACTAACCAATTTATTTGAGCATGAGCTTTCGTGAGCTACAGCTCACTTCATCGGATGCATACTGTGGAAAGTACAGAAGACGTTTTTATACACACAAACCATGAAAAAATGGGTGATTATCACTACAAAAGGTTTTCTCTCCCCCCACCCCACTCCAAATTGATTCCCAACTGACTGGTAGCTGTCTGGCATTGCAAGCTTCCACAGGGCTAGTGCCACTCGCTTCTCAAATATGAGGGCTGCTGTCATCTTGGTATTCATGCGCTTCAGGGCAGGGGAAAGCAAGTCAAAAGTTCCATGAAAGTGTCCTTACGCATGCGAAAGTTTCGCAGCCACTGGGAATCGTCCCAGACCTGCAACACTATGCGGTCCCACCAGTCTGTGCTTGTTTCCCGAGCCCAGAATCGGCGTTCCACAGCATGAACCTGCCCCATTAGCACCATGATGCATGCATTGGCAGGGCCCATGCTTTCAGAGAAATCTGTGTCCATGTCCTGATCACTCACATGACCGCGCTGACGTCGCCTCCTCGCCCGGTATCGCTCTGCCAGGTTCTGGTGCTGCATATATTGCTGGATAATGCGTGTGGTGTTTAATGTGCTCCTAATTGCCAAAGCGAGCTGAGCGGCCTCCATGCTTGCCTTGGTATGGCGTCCGCACAGAAAAAAGGCGCGGAACGATTGTCTGCCGTTGCCCTGACGGAGGGAGGGGCGACTGACGACATGGCTTACAGGGTTGGCTTACAGGGAATTAAAATCAACAAAGGGGGTGGCTTTACATCAAGGAGTATTTCAGGCAGGACTTCACGGAGGGTTCCAATAAGAAATGGTGCACCTAAGTAATTGTTCTTATTGGAACAAGCAGGTTGGTCTGGCCTCTGATTGATACATGGATAGATTTACCTCACTGCACCTTCTCTGTGAGTGACTGCAGCGTGACCTAGAGGAATGAGTCCCCTGGGTGGAGGGGGAAGCAAATGAGTACAAAACAAATCTGGTCTATTTCTTGTTTTGATCCAATCCATCTATCTTTTACATCTTTGGCTGGCAGCGGACGGTGCAGAAGGACTGCAAGCCATCCACATCTCATGGCTGCTTGGCAGAAGATGGTACAATAGGACTGCTAGCAATCCGTATCGCCTGCCTGCTCACCATAAGATGGTTCAATAGGACTGGCTGCAGGACTAAAGAGAATGACCTGGTCAAGTCACTTCTCATGTAGTCCCTGTACCCATGTCTGCCCAGGCGCTCCTGGCTGACGCGGCCAGGAGCACCTCGGTCATGACGATGACGGCTACCAGTCCTATTGCACCGTCTGCTGCCACAAGGCAATGGGTTGCTGCTGCTGTGTAGCAATGCAGTACCGCGTCTGCCAGCACCCAGGAGACATACAGTGACGGTTACCTGAGCGGGCTCCATGCTTGCCGTGGTATGGCGTCTGCACAGGTAACTCAAGAAAAAAGGCGTGAAACGATTGTCTGCTGCTGCTTTCACGGAGGGAGGGAGGGAGTGCGGGCCTGACGATATGTACCCAGAACCACCCGCGACAATGTTTTAGCCCCATCAGGCATTGGGATCTCAACCCAGAATTCCAATGGGCAGCGGAGACTGCGGGAACTGTGGGATAGCCACCACAGTGCAACACTCCGGAAGTTGACGCTTGCCTCGGTACTGTGGAAGCACTCCGCCGAGTTAATGCACTTAGAGCATTTTCTGTGGGGACACACACACTCGAATATATAAAAACGATTTCTAAAAAACCGACTTCTATAAATTCGACCTAATTTCGTAGTGTAGACATACCCTTAGTCTTGTGAGTCAGGGCTACTGAATGGGACCCTAGCAATGAAAGTGGGAAGGGAAAGAAGCAGCAGTAAGAATTAGGCGGGAAATGCTGTGGGGGGGGGGGAAGAGCTTTAAGTAGTGTAACTTTGGACAGCAAGAAGCTTATTTTGCTGGGTTGCAAAACCCTAAAGGTAACATACGAGGGCTGCGCAGTGAAAGCAACTGAACACTTTATTCCAAACTGTGTGTGTTGGATTGTTTCTCTTCCTTTTGGGAAGCACTCCTGGCTTTGAAGGCTCAGTTTTGTTCTCTGAATTCTCTGGGTGTTTTTCTTTGCAGCTGCTCTAGCGGGTTAGTTTTGCAGAATGGCGCATGGCAAGCAGGGGAATGGTGTGTGGTCAGGGAATAGTAGTTTTTTAAAAGGTCTGAGTGTGGACCCAGAGGATTTTATACCCCTTCTCTCTTGTTGTGCAGGACACAGGCTGAAATGGCTCACACCTGCCGCGGAACCATCAACTTGTCAACAGCGCACATTGATACGGAGGACTCCTGTAACATCGTACTCTCCAATGGGGGAAGGACATACCATCTAAAGGCAAGCTCCGAAGTGGAGAGGCAACGATGGGTCACTGCTTTGGAGCTGGCCAAAGCAAAAGCTATCCGTATGAGGAACAACCAGTCAGGTAGAGTGCTTATTAGAGCGCAAGCATGGAATTGGATTGCTGATAAAATCCTAATGTGGATAAATCTTCCTGCCGTGCATCCTGAATTGTGAAAGAACTTTACCAGTGTAAGGGGGAAATAGGGCTTGTTAACATCCCGTAAGAGTTTTCTGCAGAACTGGGTGCACAGTATATCTGGTGTTCTCGGCCATACAGCAGTGAGCCAGTTTTTTTAAAAAGCCCTTGGGGTAGTTTTACAGTAGGCACTGTGACTCCTGCGCAGCTTGAGACATTTACAGGGGAGGGCAGGACTCACTTGCCTTTGTCTTGCAGAATTTGGGTTCACAGCCTGGGCAGTGAATATTTCAATGAATACTTCACAGCTGTGGGTGGGACTCTAAGGAGATCAAAAACAGCAGCTCCCATTTTAAAGCCAGAACAATGCCTTTGTCACACAGGCTGTGTCTACACTGCCACTCTCAGCGCTAAAACTTTTGTCCTTCAGGGGTGTGAAAAAACAGCCCCCTGAGCAACAAAAGTTTTAGCGCCGAAAAGCACCAGTATAGACAGCGCTTTATCACCGGGAGCTGCGCTCCCGGCCATAGACCTACCACCGCTTGAGGGGGGAGTTGGGTTTTTTTGTCGCTGGGAGAGCTCTCCCCTGGCGATGAAGCGTGTTTATACCGCCCACATCACAGGGCTGCCTCGGCAGTGGTGTAACATGGGTAGTGTAGACACACCCACAGTCACAGCCTGTTTACGATGGGCCTACAGAATATAAGCTCTGTGTGAATGAGATCTGAATTTAGTTCAACTGTTGACATGTCACACTCAAAAATATTACTGTGATGATGGTGCAGGTCTGACCGTCATGTGTTTGGGTGGTTGCATTAGGTATTGCTGGCAAAGCTATATGTGAGGTATACCAATCAAACCTTTGTCACGCCATTATGTATTCTGTAGATGGTATATAGTTAGCAAGCAATATATTTTAGAAATGTTCAAAAGTTTAAAGTTTTATTGGCATTATATTTTCCTTTCACACCAATAAATCCATGTGCAGGTCTTAGAGGGCAAGAGAAAAATGTACATGGAAAAAACAAAACACAAGTCAGACACTGATCACAGGCTGAATTCTGCCTTCTTGGAAATGGGGTCCATGTAAGGGAGGTAGGAAGGGAGCGTCCTGTATTTGGAGAGGGAAGGAGGGAACACCTTTGGGGCAGCCTGATTTAAAAATAAACACTGCTTCCCACGTCCCCCTGAGATCTGGTATGTTAGAGGTAGGCCTGGTGTGGGTAACGTAGGAGAGGCAGTGGAAGGGGCATGATAAATGCTATTTCTCACATACTTGTCGCTTGGGGCTTTTTGTTCTGCATCCGTACAGTGCCTAGCACCCTGGAGTCCTGGCCATGATTGGGGCTCCTCGGTGCTACTGCAGTACAAATAATGAATACATGGACCCTAGCGCTCGTGCTCTGTGTGTGTGTGTGTGTGTGTGTGTGTGTGTAATTGCACGCACGACAAAGCAGGTGAGTAACTCACCAAATTGCCAGCAGGGAAGGTGAGAGGTGGGTAAATGCATTGATGACAACCTGTGGGGGACTAGGGCTGTGTCTGCCCTAAACACAAAACTAGTTCTGTGATGTATGACAGCAGGTAGTGGATATGGCTCTTTCTCTGGGTCACAACTGTGCCAGTGTAGATGGGGTCAGCTGATTTCTCAGTGTTTGTTTGTAAAGACACCTGGTCAGCCTCCACTGGAGTTTGCTCATAGCCAGAGTGCTCTCAGGATGCTTTTGTGTTAATGGGAGAATTGTCAGTGGTGTCTCTGGTTTTGTTTGGTTAAAGCCCCCAAGCAGCAAACATCTGAGAAGGAGAGCTCCTGAGAGAGACGGAAGGTCCCCGAAACTGCCCCGTTTTTGGCATGTGTTGATCCTGGGTGTGCTGGTGAGCGAGGTATAAAGAGCTGCGGGGAGGGAGGCGGGCACCGAAGTCCTCTATACTCTCTGAGCTCATCCACTGGAACAGGCAGAGGTTTTGATGCGGACCTGGCAGGCCCTGAAATGATCCAGTGGCTGTGGGGAGTTTGTCCCTCATGATCACAGTGGTTTGCTGAAGGGCAGTGGATCCTGAGGCTGCCCCATGCTTGCTGGGAGCTCATCTGAGCAGCTTGGGGCTCTGAAGGGGCCTATGTTTATCCAAGTCAAAGAGAACAATGTTTAACATGGAATAAAAAGGGATTTTTCCTCTTTTTTTTTTTTTTTTTTTTTTGAAACACTAAAGATGAGCCATGTTTTGCCAGAATCTAACGTTGAAAATAAGCACAGACACGCAGCCCAGACTGGGAGTTGTGGCCGTCCAAGACCATGCTTAATTCCTGCTTCGTTATGCCAGTCGGTGTAGCATGTTCAGCGTAATACCAAAGTACAGCCAGGAGAGCCTCCCTCCCGTGGCTCGCAGACTGGATCACAGTCAGTCGGCTGCTTTTTTTATGGGGACTGGGGATCTTTTTAATCAGTCATGCCGTACAAACAGGGCTTTGTTCCAGACACCCGGCTATTGCAAAGCCTTGGAGCGGTTTCCAGTTGCTGTCAGCGGGGGTTTAACGGGTACGTTCATTGTGCCATGGCAGGAATGTCAGCCAAGATTGCTTATTCATCTGTTTTCTCTGCAAATAAAAACTTCCTCTTGCGTCTCCCCCGTTCCCAGGAGGCACTGAGGACGAACTGTGCTGTCTGGATGTGGCATGTTTCTTGGCCTCGTCACTCAAAGGGCTTTCCTGACCGGTGGGTAAGGGATCTCATTTAATAGGCGATAGAGCTGATAAAGCAGGCTAACCACATGAGTGCCTAACCCCTGTGACTGCTTTGGGAAAGCAGCTGAGACTCTCCTCGCCCTGTTTTTGTGGGTAGTTTTCTTGAAACAAACCACCCCTTTGTAAATGTCGTTCCTTGACATTTTGTGGTGGATCAGAGTGATGATTTCAGAGTTGTGCACGTGAGAGCAAGTGGCACTCATGAGATTAGCTCATTTTTCTGTTTGAGTCTGAAATGAACATGTAACGAGGGTATGGAAGGGGTGGGCTGAGACGCTAGGTCAGCTACTCTGGAGAGGTTTTGTGGACAGACGAGGTTGTGTATTTTGCCTTTCTGTGCAGTATGAAACCTTAAAAGGGCATTTAAGTATATTGTGGCTTTGTGGAAATCACACGCCAGTGCTCCTGCTGGCATTGATGAATATTCCCTGGCTACTCAGCCACCAATGCGAGACTATCCCCTTTCGTTATAATGATATCGTATTGGTGCTATTGGAGAGCATATTTCAGCAAAGGCTCTTGAAGCACGTTACTGGTATTAATTAAGCCTTATAATCACCCCTTGAGGTAGGTCAGTGTTGTTATCCCCATTTTACTGAAGGAGAAATGGAGGCACAGAGGTTAAGTAACTTGCTGAAGGTCACCTAGTGAATCAGTGGCAGTCGGGAATAGACCTGAGGAGTCCTGGCTCCCAATCCTCTGCTCCAATTACAAGGTGACACTTACCTCTCTCAAAAACAGGAATTCACATGCCTAGTTAAGTTTACGAAATGGTGCTTAAATCCCAATGAAATACAGTGCCTGGAACAGTCGATGCTTGTTACGGCTACAAGGATCATCCATCATGTGGGTGCAATTGCATTGAAACCTGCAAGAGCTGAGCCTTTTATATCCGGGCTGAATTTGACCCATTATGTTTGCAAATGGCTATCTGTCCCCGTTCTGAAAATAACGGGGGCCGTAATCACCCGCTGCACGTGTCTCCTGAATAATGCCAGCGTTTACTGTAGCCCTGTGTTGTATTCATGTCACCCTGGGGGGTTTGCCAGCATATACATTAACTTCTCACGAAAGCTTTCGAATTCGCCACATACCAGCAGGGCTGTGAAGTACCACAGGGAGGCTTAGCTTGGCAGCCTGCTAAGGGGAGCTCCTCAGTCAGTGAGAGGAGTCTGTCAGGATGGCTGTGTTGGACTCTTCCCTCCGCCAGGGGTTCTCAGGGAGGGAGGAGAGTGTGCCCTATTGTGACCATTGCAAGACAAGGAAGCATTGTTCTCTCTTTCACTGGTGTGTTCTCTCTCTCTCTCCTTACAAGCACTGTACTTTCATGGCTGGGGAGAAAAATAGGGGAGATGCCCTTTTAAGGGTGTAATGAAGTTCATGGAGCTCCCTTAAACATCTGATGGTGATCAGCGGTGATGCCATGGTGATAGGTACAATAGATACAGCAGTGTCTCACTGACTTTCTGTGACTTCCCTTTTCCTTGAGCTTGATGTTTCTCTCTGTGGGATGGGGTGGTAGCTGTCGCATCCCACTGGCTCTTGAGGAGTCCTCTCTTACAGGGGGTTTCTCTTCTGCTTTCTTCCTTGTCTTTTCCTCAGTTTTGTTTTATTTCAGGCCAGAGGAAGATCAGGATTGTGCAGCTTCAATAGGCCCTGTTATGAGCTTGAACAAATAGACCTCATCTGGCCACAGAGCACATCAGAGGTTAAGGATACCAGCTTACTGTATTCCTGGTTTCCATTGGAAATGGAATTGGGTGACCTACAGGATTCCAGTCTGGGAGGAGGTGGGTTAATTTTGAGTCTGACTCTAGTCCTGGGGGAGGGTTGGGTCAGTTTTTTCTCTCTCAGATGAGCCGGCCGTCAGTGCCCGCCAGTGGATGAGTGAGTGGGAATTATCATAGTGAACAGCTATTAAGGTCTCTTCAGAGACCCAGTTCAGCTTTGCTGTGCCTATGAGATCCTCCTTCTAGGCCGGGAGAGCTGAGGTGCATCCTGAACTCATGTCCTCTGTGGCAGAAGCTGACGGTGCCAAGGTCCCTGCAGAGGCTCACTTGGTGTAATTTAGTCAGTTCTTGATTTCTCAGTCATGTCATCCTTGGGGAGGGAGAGCTGAGTGGCTGGAATCCTGCTGCTGCTAATCTGCAGAAAGAGCAGATTCCCATTTTCTGTCTCTGGATTCTTGAGACCTGAAATGTTTGTGGGGACCCCGATCTCCCTTAGGAAACCGAGCCCTTCTCCACTTCCAAATTTGGATCCATTTGCTGATTCCAGTGCTGGAGTTACAATACCTCAACCTGAACAAAACCCCACAGGTCTAGTGTCTGGAGAATGACCATGCTGTTCACCTTGTCTGATTGGTCGAGAGTGCGACCTGCTAATCTAAAATTGTAAAAAATTAAAGCTCTGGTTTTAAGACCAGTAATGTTCTGCTGTTCACGAATGACCGTGTGTGGCCGCACTCACATACTGCTTCTTAGGTGATACAATATCACCTCCTCTGGTGCTTGGGTGCAGGATTTCCTGCCGACATGACACCACAGATGAATAATGTTAGCTCTTCCTGGGATTCCAGTTCTGTTTTCAAAACAACCAGGTAAACAGAAGAGAACTCTTGCAAGAGCATGGTTACATCCTGCTCCTCCCTGGTGCAACAGTCCAAATCAGTTTAACCAAACTCCAGGCGCCCTCAGGGATTAATTAACAAACCTATTGTTCCACGGGCAATTGTGTTTGAAAAGTCTGGGAAGAAGACTGGATGCCAGCAGAGGTACTTCTGGAAAGATTACTGCTCCTCCTGGTCACCACCTGGTAAGTCTAGCTTCTAGCCTAATGCAATAAGTGAACAAAGAATAAGAGGAACAAAGCATTGGGTAACTGGAGGATGAATAGACCCATGAGCGCCAGCCAGCGTGGTGTTGTGTGGAACAAAAGTAGTGAGACAAACCATTGCGTTGTTGAATTGAATTACGATGTTGTTGGGTGAAAGGAAGGTCATAGCTATGATGTGTCTGGAGTTCACTTATTACTAGAGACTGACCAACTGGAGGGAGTTGGTAAAGAGCAACACATGGTTGAGGAATTGGAGGGATGGATTCATAAGAATATATAGCTTGGCCAAGTGATGGCTAGTGTGTGACATGAGTCTGTGTTTATATGACAATTGTAAATGCAAAGGAGGAATTGTCTAGTGTAGTTCCAGGGCGTACGGCTCAGAGTACTGTGGTGAAGTCTTGGAAGCTGAATATCAGGGAATGCTGCCTGACAGTGGGATCCTTGCGTCTGTGGAGAAGCCTCCAAGGAGGCTGTGATAAATGAAAGGCGGTAGCTCCCTTTTATGGACACCCAGACAGCCAGCTAGCTATAAAATCCCTCTTAGTAGTTGTTCTCTACTTGCTTTACCTGTAAAGGATTAAAAAGTTTCCTTAGATAAGTAAAAGGAAGGGAGCAGGCACCTGACCAAAAGAGCCAATGGGAAGTCTAGAACTTCTTAAAATTGGGAAAAAACTTCCCCTTTGTCTGTCTGTTCTCGGGGAGAAGCAGACACAGGGCTGCAGCTATGCTGTAAGAGCTTGGGGCCAGGTATGAAAACTCATCAAATCATACCTAGAAACTACTCATTTGAAACCCCAGATATGTAAGCAGATCAGAAAATGTCTAGGAAGACGTGATTAGGTTTATTTCTTTATGGCTTGTGGACTTCTCTGTGCTTAATCCCAGGTGCTTTTGTTTTGCCTGTAACCTTTAAGCTGGACCTCAAGAAAGCTACTCTTGATTCTTAATTTTTGTATCTGTTTATTTGTAAATCTAGCAATAACCTGAGTTTTCAGATGTATTTTCTTTTTTTTAAATAAAATGTACCTTTTTTAAGAACAGGATTGAATTTTTGTGTCCTAAGAGGTTTGTGCACATGTTGTTTCTTTAGCTGGTGGCAACAGCTGATTTCCTTCGTTTTCTTTCTCAGTTCTTCCCTGGGGTGGGGGGTGAAAGGGCTTGAGGGTGCCCCACAGGAAAGAATCCCCAAGTGCGCCTTCCTGTGTTCTTAAAGGGGTTTTTCCACTTGGGTGGTGGCAGCATCTACTCAGCCAAGGTCAGAGAGAAGCTGTAACCTTGGGAGTTTAATACCAGCCTGGAGTGGCCAGTATGAATTTTTAGAATCCTTGCGGGCCCCACCATCTGCACTCGAAATGCCAGAGCGGGAGATCAGCCTTGCCACGGTGGCAGAGCGGTGGGATCATTCTGAACCAGAGGCACAGACCTCAGGATTTTAAAAGGACACATTTTCCCTTTTGGCAGCCTGCGAAGCCAGGGAGGGTTTTTTTTCTTTGCTGCCTGAGGGGGAACAGGCACGAAAAGGGTTCAGCCTGTCAAGGGAGTCCAACAAGCAATTTATTTTTTTCTAGCATCGTGGCCAGGGCCGTCCCTAGCTGTTCTGGGGCCCTATGCAGCCCCTCCACGGGAGATGCGTGTGGGGCCCCAGGCCTCTGCGGAGGAGGAGCGGGGGGGCTGGCCCCAGGCCTCCATGGGCGGGGGGGCTGGCTTGGGCTGCAGGGAGAATCACCCCCCAGCACTCACCGGCGGCTTGGCTGGGGCCAGGTTGCTGCACTCCCAATGCCGGTGAGTGCCGCGGTCCAGCTCTGCTTCAGTCCTCAGGGGAGTGGGGGTGGGGCTGGGGCGGGGCAGAGGCGGGGCAGGGCATGGCAGGGGCCCTGGGCATGAGCCAGAGCAGGGGCTGGAACAGCACGTTTGGTGCCCCAAATTTCCTGGTGCCCTACACAGCTGCGTGCTTTGCGTATGGATAAAGAGGGCCCTGATCGTGGCAACGAAATAGCTAGGCTAGAGTAGGGCAGTCCTATGGATGAGGTTGTGGTCGGGCACTGAAACCCTAGAGCAACCAGTCTTCCCAAAGCGGCACACCATAGAGAAGACAGACCTAGATCAAGCCCAGACATCCAGCTCCATGACAGAAATTCAGGAAGGGGATGGGAGACCAGAGACTTCCCAGGAGGGAAGGGTCAGCCCTCCCTCACCCGAGATCCTGGTACCAGGATGGAGGGATGCCCTTAACCCAGGCTGAGTTGTACTTGCAGAAGAAAGGAATTTCTTCCTAGAGATGAAGCGCTTGGAGGCGGAAGAGAGGAGAGAGGTGAAGCGCTTGGAGCTGGAAAAGGCTACACTGGGTCAGCCAGGTAGCCCTAACAGTCCTCCTCCAGGTACCACTCCCCAGTCCAAGAAATTCCCCACATACAAGGTAGGTGATGATACAGAGGCCTTCTTAGAAAATTTTGAAAGGGCCTGTCTTGGGTACAGCCTCTTCCCAGACCAGTATATGGTGGAGCTGAGGCCACAACTCAGTGGACCCTTAGCAGAGGTGGCAGCTGAAATGCCTAAAGAACACAGGAATGACTATGAACTTAAAAAAAAAAAAGGGGGGGGGGGCAGAATCCGGATGGGGCTGACACCCGAGCCTGCCCGTCGGCAGTTCAGAGCCCTACGGTGGAAACCGGACGTGACATTTCCCCGACACGCTGACCACATTGTGAAACGTTGGGATGCCTGGATATCCGGAGTGAAGGTTGAGTCTCGGGAGGATCGGTCTCTCCCCTAATGCAAACGGAGCCGTTCCTAGAGGGTGTCCCTGAGGAGATAGAATGGTACATCGTCGATGGGAAGCCCAAACCTGTGATCAGAACCAAATGGGTGGAGGTGGCGGCGAAGAAGAAAGCTAGTAGCAGTTGGTGTGGATACCAGAAAGGGCAACCCGAGATGACAGCCCACCATTGGAGTCAGCCCAAGGCCCCATCTCGCAAGGAGGAGCCCTCCGCACAGCCAGAGAAACCACAGATGCCCTCTCTTTCCACCACCCCACTCTCCAACCACCCACCTCGCCCCAGACCACAGACAGCTGGGCGATGCTTCAAATGTAATGAGCTGGAGCATGTGAAGGCCAACTGCCCCAGGAGCACCAGCCAACTGCAACTCATCACCCTGGGGTCCCAACGAGAGCCTTCAGGCCCACATGCCTCACAAATACCCCCAGAGAGAAGGGAAACTGTGAGTGTGGGCGGGAGGAAGATTACTGCGTGGAGAGATACTTAAGCACAGGTGTCAGCTATCCACCAATCCCTGGTGGACCCCAAATTCATCAACCTAGAGGCCCAAGTGACAGTGCAACCCTTCAAGGCCAACTCTTAACTTGCCTACAGCCAAGTTGCCTGTCCAGTACAAGGGCTGGTCAGGAATATGGACTTTTGCAGTCTGACGATTATCCCATTCCCATGCTGCTGGGAGAATACTTAGCCTCACATGGTTGGCTAACAAAAAAGGTGGGGATGGTCACCCGCAGCCACGCTAAACAGGCCTCCACACCTAACCCCATTCCTGAGCCTCCTACAAGAACCCAGTCTGTGGCAGCAGTTGTAGATCCAGTTCCTGGGACCCAGCCAGAACCAGTCCCAGGATCAGAACTGGTGGAGCAGTCAGCACCAGAGCCTGTACTTGCAACCCCACCAGAGTCAGGGGAGTGAGCACCAAAGGGCCTGCACCTGGAGCAGCAGCTAACCTGGTGCAAAAATCTCAACCGGAGCCTGAAATACAACCTAGTGCACCAGCGGAGAGTGGTTCACAATCAACGGAGACACCCCCATTAGCTGCATCACTTCCAGTGGGACCAAGCCCACAACCCAATGAGGAACTAATGTCTCCAGGATCAAGGGAGCAGTTCCAGGCAGAGCAAGAAGCGGATAAAAGCCTCAAAGGAGCTTGGTCGGCGGCACGGGTGACCCACTGCCTCTCAGCTCTTCAAATAGGTCCAGGTTTGTTGTAGAAGGAGGACTCTTATACAAGGAAAACTTTATAGTGGGCACAAGGAGGGCTGGCGTCCTCAGAGACAGTTGGTAGTTCCAACTAAGTAGTGTATAGGGAAAAACTCTTGAGCTTAGCCCACGATCATCCTAGTGGCCATGCTGGGGTGAACAGGACCAAGGACCGTTTGGGGAAGTCATTCCACTGGGAGGGAATGGGCAAGGATGTTTCTACTTATGTCCGGTCTTGTGAGGTGTGCCAGAGGGTGGGAAAGCCCCAAGACCAGGTCAAGGCCCCTCTCCAGCCACCCCCCGTAATTGAGGTTCCATTTCAGCGTGTAGCTGTGGATATTCTGGGTCCTTTCCCTAAGAAGACACCCAGAGGAAAGTTATACATACCGACCTTCATGGATTTTGCCACCTAATGGCCGTAAGCAGTAGCTTTAAGCAACACCAGGGCTAAAAGCGTGAGCCAGGCATTGGCAGACATTTTTGCCAGGGTAGGTTGGTCCTCCAACATCCTTACGGATTCGGGAACTAACTTTCTGGCAGGGACCATGAAACGTCTTTGGGAAGCTCATGGGGTGAACCACTTGGTTGCCACCTCTTACCACCAACAAACAAATGGCCTAGTGGAGAAGTTTAATGGGACTTTGGGGGCCATGATACATAAATTCATGAATGAGCACTCCAATGATTGGGACCTACTGTTGCAGCAGTTGCTCTTTGCCTACAGGTCTCTATACTACATCCTAGTTCACCCTTTGAACGCGTTTATGGCCACAAAGTTAAGGGGCCATTACAGTTGGTAAAGCAGCAATGGGAGGGGGTTACATCTTCTCCAGGAACTAACATTTTGGACTTTGTAACCAACCTGCAAAACACCCTCAAAGACTCTCTAGCCCTTGCTCAAGAAAACCTGCAGGATGCTCAACAAGAGCAGAAGGCCTGGTATGATAAACATGCCAGAGAGCGTTCCTTCAGAGTAGGTGACCAAGTCATGGTCCTGAAAGCGCTCCAGGGCAAGAAGATGGAAGTGTCATGGGAGGGGCCATTTATGGTCCGAGAGCGCCTGGGAGCTGTTAATTACCTCATAGTGTTCCCAGACCCTACCCTAAAACCTAAAGTATACCATGTTAATTCTCTAAAGCCCTTTTATTCCCCAGAAATCGAGGTTCTCCAGTTTACAGCCCAGGAGAGAGATGACGCTGAGTGTCCTGAAGGAGTCTACTATGAAGGAAAAAGCAATGGTGGCGTAGAAGAGGTGAGCCTTTTGGACTGTGAAGTGCACCCACCACCTTCCAGAGACTGCTAGATAACCTTCTGGCTGGATTTGGGGAATTTGCCATCGCCTACCTTGATGATGTGGCTATAGTCTCAGATTCATGGGCAGAACAGCTGGAACACCTCCAAGCTGACTTCCAGCGCATAAGGCAGGCAGGATTAACCATTAAGGCCAAAAAATTTCGAATAGGCCTAAACAGGGTGGGCCACCAGGTACTATCAAGCCCTTACGGGCTAAAGTAAATGCTATCCAAAATGGGCCTGTCCCTAAGTCAGAGAAGCAGGTCCAATCCTCCTTGGGCTTGGCTGGGTATTACCAATGATTTGTACCACACTACAGCCAAATTACCACCCCACTGACAGACCTAACCAGGAAAAACCAGCCAAATGCAGTTCAGTGGACTGAGAAGTGTCAAAGCCTTTAACCAGCTTGAGGCGGCCCTTACATCTGACCCTGTACTAAGGACCCCGGACTTCAACCAACTGTTCGTCATAACCACAGATGCGTCTGAGCGTGGTGTGGGAGCAGTTTTCATGCAGGAAGGACCAGATCAATAATTCCATCCTGTTGTGTTTCTTAGCAACTGGTCAGTCTCAGAAAAGGAATGTTACGCCATTGTGTATGCTCTGGAGAAGCTACGCCCATATATTTGGGGATGGTGTTTCCACCTGCAGACTGACCGTGCTGCACTGAAGTGGCTTCACAGTCAGACGAACAAAAAATTTCTTTGGTGGAGTTTAGCTCTTCAAGACTTTGATTTTGAAATACAACACATTTCAGGAGCCTCTAACAAAGTGGCTGATGCACTCTCCCGGGAAGGTTTCCCAGAATCAGCCAGATAAAAAAGTCCCTGTGTTCTAAGTCATTGTACTCCTTGAAATGTGAAAAATACTGTTTAGTTCTTCAGACAAAATTCGAGGTGCATGTATCTTATTAACTCTGTTTCCTAAACCTCCAGGAAGAAATCCCAGCTGGTGTGGACCCAGGCTGGCCAGCACCATTTGTGATTTGGGAGACCCGTGTTAAATGAAGGGATGGGGTAGCTCCCTTTTATGGACACCTAGCCATCCAGTTAGCTGTAAAATCCCTCTCAGTAGTTGTTCTCTACTTGCTTTACCTGTAAAGGGTTAAAAAGTCTCCCTACATACGTAAGAGGAAGGGAGCGGGCACCTGACCAAAAGAGCCAATGGGAAGTCTGGAACTTCTTAAATTTGGGGAAGAAACTTCCCCTTTTTCTGTCTGTTCTTGGGGAGAAGCAGAGACAGGGCTGCAGCTGAAATGGAACCTCAATTACGGGGGGTGGCTGGAGAGGGGCCTTGACCTGGTCTTGGGGCTTTCCCACCCTCTGGCACACCTCACAAGACCGGACATAAGTAGAAACATCCTTGCCCATTCCCTCCCAGTGGAATGACTTCCCCAAACGGTCCTTGGTCCTGTTCACCCCAGCATGGCCACTTTTCAGCCAGCAGCACAGCCTACCTTTTAATTTTCATCAGCTAATGAACTTTTAACAAAAACAAATGAAAAAAATCAGAGTTGTGAACAGTCTGACCTAAAATCTGTTCCCCTCTGTCACTTTTCCACTCTTGGCTTTTCTGTTGTCTTCATTTCACTGGTTCTCCTCACCATCTTCCAGGGCAATTGGGCCCCAATCTGGCAATGTAAATAGGCAGAACAAAACTGAGAGTAAGAGAAGTGAAAGAGGGTTTTCTTTCAGGCCTAGTCGAGCCCATAAGTCCATTTTCCCCCCTTCCCTTTCAGGTACCTTGGAGTTTTCAGTCTCCTCTTTAACTCTTCCCCTTCATGGGCATGCATCGGTGTTCGAATTGTATGAGAAATGTGATCATGTAATTCATCTAATATCAAACCTTGTTCTACAGCCTTAGAGGCACATGCAGTATCTGTTGTACTACATCTGACTCTGTATTACAGACATAATCCACGAAAATCATTTATAGCCAAGGTACACAGTCAACGGTGCTTATGTAACAGACTACAGATTCAATATTACAGGAGAGAATAGTAGCGAACACTGACATATGTAGGCCATCTAAATTCACATCCAAGTTACCTCAGTAGCTGATTGCCGCATACTCTGAACTATGCTGAAGGAAGGCTGTGCTGCTGGCTGAAAAGAAACCATACGTACTACACACCTGCTGGCTAAATTATTGCAATCGTTGAGATGGACGAGAATTTATCATGTAAGTCAACAAGGACCTGTAAGTATAAGTGTGACAAAATATGACATGCCGATAAAAGTTGTAGAAAAAATTGCGTGGAATTATATTATCTGACAAATAGTATGTGATTTTTTAATTAGTCTTGGGTGGGGCCGGGGAGAGCATCTGTCTGTATATACAAGAGATGAGGGTATGCACAAGGGGGCAGGGTGAAAGTTGCACTCTTGGGCATTTCCTAGCTTCTGAATTCTTCACTTTTGCAGCCTTTGTATCCTTTTAATGTGTTTTTTGATTGTGTGTGTGTGTGTGTGTGTGTGTGTGTGTGTATATATATATATATATATATATATGGGGTGTGTGTGTGTGTGTATATATATATATATATATATATATATGGGGGGTGTGTGTGTGTGTATATATATATAAAATAAAATTAAGCATATACATATTCAAATACCTCATTTTCAAAATGACATGTTGGAGAATACATGTGCCCCACACTGAGAAGCTGATTTTGGGCTCCTCAGATCCAGGCATACAGTTCAGGAACTGGCAGTCACACACATTAAATCGGCTTCTCTGTCTGGTGACTGATGACAAAAGTCTTCCTCCCCACCAGGTTCTGGTGAGACCACAAGAAGCCCTTTTTTAAAAAAAGTTTCTGCTAGCGTGACTGTGCCTGTAGTGTGCCTAGGGCAGGGTTCTGTGAACAGTTTTCAAGACTAATTTTGTTGTTGTTTGTTAAAGCCTTGGCCATCTCCATTGCAGACAGTTTCTCAACATGGTTTGACGTGTGTAGGGCAGTGTAGACCAGGGTCTGTGTTGCCATCCCGTAACATCTCTGGTGATGTCATGGTAATGGGAGGCTTGACATAATCAGTGGAGCCATGCAAAAGATACGTGAAAACCTCAGAGCTTGCGGTTTTCACACTGGTGTGATGTCACGAGAATGGTGCAGTTCTGTGAAAAGCTGCCAGATCGGTGTGATTGGTTTGGAATGACAGCTGAGCCACTACCCCTCCGGACCACACCCAGTTTTAGAAAGCAAACTCTGAATTTTCTGATGGTTCATCTTGAACAAACATCACCTTTAAGCATATGGAAGTTCACATGTTGTTGCATGTTTGAAGGCACGAACCCTATGGGCTGGTCTACGCTGAAAACGTATATCGGCATAGCAACGTGTCTCAGAGGTGTGAAAAATCGAACCCCGGAGAGACGTAGTTAAGCCGCCCTACCCCAGATGTAGACAGTGCTAGGTCAAGAGAAGAATTCTTCCGTCAACCTAGGTACAGCCTCTCAAAGGTGGATTAACTACAGTGATGGGAGAACCCCTGCCGTTGCTGTGGTGAGTGTCAACACGTCAGCACTACCGCAGTTCAGCTGCAGCTGCGCCACTGTAGTGTTTTAAGCGTAGACGTATCCTATTTCACAAAATGTTGCAAAATAGCCAGACTTTGCCGGTTGGAATGACCCAGAATGAAATTCTGAATGTTTGCAGGTGTTCTGAGTTTCTCTCCAGCTTCCTGATAAACCCAGCTAGGATAATCCTAGAATCATAGAATCTCAGGGTTGGAAGGGACCTCGGGAGGTCATCTAGTCCAACCCCCTGCTCAAAGCAGGACCGATCCCCAACTAAATCATAATACTGCTGCCATTTGCACTGGGAGATTTTGCAGGAGGTAACAGCCTAACTCTGCAGCTGCCACTGAGGGGAGCTCATTTTAGCTTGGTGGCATGCAGATTTTAAGCCCACTAGAAATGTCCCATTCATCCCACATTTTTATTGTAACAAACCACTTGGTCCCCTGGGTGAGCCTTATCAAAAGGTAGCACTGCATTAAATGAAAGCAACAGAGCTGTAACTCCTAGCCTTATGGAAAAGAGAGACTAACTCAGGGTGGGGATTCGCCTGCTCTTTGAATATATAAATATCAGGAAAACAATTGCAACAAAGTATTGTATTGTTTTCTATGTAGCCAGTTTTACATATGCCTGCTATTGGAATTGTTTGTATAGACAAGTGTCTGAAAAGTGCTGGTTGAACAATATCATTCTGTTTCGTTTTGTTCATGACTTTGTCTTCTGTGTCCATCTTATTTTACTTTTGTGAAACTGTTTTCTTTTGTGTGTATTTTTCCTGATTTAATTCAATGTACGGGATTCCCATCGTCTGCTCTGGGCAAACACAGCTACCATTTCACCACGGCTAAAAGCGTGTCTTGAGTTAAGTAGACTAATTCCCCCATTCCTGCTTTTCAACAGTTTGTAAATAAATGTTGCCTGTCTCAAAGGCTTTGTGGCTTCTTTGTTCTTTCCATGTATTGTCATTTTTCCAGGATAAAGGGAAATAAGACCAGGGTTTTGTTACCCAGATCAGTTCAATACTAACAAAGGCCTAGTTGTATTAAATTAGGGTTTGTGATCACTGCATTCCATCTTTCCCTGTTAGATCAACAGACCAGAAGGGACCACTGTGATCATCTAGTCCAGGGGTCTCAAACAAGTGGCCTGCAGGGTTATTTCCTGCAGCCCCCCAAGCTCCCCACACCCTCCTGGGCCACCGGAGTTATTAACTGCATGCTGCCAAGCTCCCCTCCCCCACACTCCCCCTCCCCCCAGCGCACCATGTCCCTGCTCCTCTGCCTACCTCCAGGTGCTTCCTGCTGTCAAACAGCTGTTTGGTGGCACTTAACGCTTTCCAGGAGGGAGGGGGGAGGAGCGGGACCTGCGAGCTCAGGGGAGGAAGCGGAGAAGAGGCGCGGCGGGGATTTGGGGAAGGGGTTGGAAAGTGGCGGGGGGGGGGCGAGTTGGGGTGGGGACTTCGGGGAAGGGGCAGGCCTAATGGAAGGGATGGAGTGGGGGCGGGGGCAGTGCGGTGGGGGGTGTGAGTGATGCGACTCTTGGGCCAATGTACTAGTCCTCATGTGGCCCTCGTGGTGATTCGAGTTTGAGATCCTGTTCTAGTCTGACCTCCTATATAGCACTGGCCAGAGAATTGCCCCATCATAATGCCTGTTTGAACTACTAAAGCATATGTTTTAGGGAAAAATCCAATGCTGATTTAAAAATTGCCCATGGTGCACAGTCCACCAGAACGCTGGGTAAATTGTTCCAGTGAGTAATTACCCTCACTGTTAAAAAGGTATGAGCTCTATTTCCAGGCTCTTTGTGCCTAGCTTCAACTTTCAGCCATTGGATCGGGTTAGACTCTGCTAGATTGAAGAGCCCACTATAAAATATTTGTTCCCCGTGAGATACTTATGGGCTCTAATCAAGTCACCCCTTAACCTTCTCCTTGTTAAGCTCAACAGATTGAGCTCCTTGAGTCTATCACTCTGTGGCAGGTTTTCTAACCCTTTAATCATTCTTGTGGCTCTTCTCTAACCCCCCTGCAATTTATCAACATCCTCCTTGAATTGTGGGCACCAGAACTGGACACGCTATTGCAGCAGCAGTTGCACCAGTGCCAGATACAAAGGTAAAATAACTTCTCTACTCCTAGTGGAGATTCTTCTGTTCCTGCATCCCAGGATTACATTTGCCCTTTTGGCCACAGTGTTGCATTGGGAGCTCATGTTTGGTTGATTATTCTTCCTCCTCCCCTGTCGCGCGCCCCCCCCCCCCCCCCGAGGGAAAAAATCCTTTTTTGCGGAGTCTGCTTCCCAAAATAAAGTCCTGCACCCTGTAAGTATGGCCTGCATTCTTTGTTCCTAGATATATAACTCTCCATTTTCAGAACCCCATCTACCTTCTAAAGAAGACAAAGGGAGCCTTTCTCTAGATGTAATTGGAAGTTGGATAGGGGTCCTGTTGCTCCAAGCAGAGGGGCTGATCCTGCTCCTTTTGACTCCACTGAAAGCAGGATCAGTTCCAGAGACACTGAATGAAACAGTATGATCCCTTTGGACTTTGAGACTTTTTCAGGAATTGCTCACCAGATAAACAGATGTTAAAATGCAGACACCAGAACAAATGTATATTGACAGGAAGCCAAACCAGGAGCGGGTGCACCGAGGCTTAGAACTGGGTCTGAACAAAGGGCTGAATCCAGGAGAATGTAATGTGCCACTCAGTCAGCCTTAGGCTGTGTATATAATTATCTATGGACAATTGTGACAGGGTTAATTGCCTGGTCCCTCTGCAGTAGTTAATATGGTGTTGGCTGGGGCAGCAGAGAGACTCTGGCTTCATCTTGTGGTGGTTTGTTTCCATCTGAATGACATTTTCCCTGATGGCTAGTGTGAAAGTTGTTGAGCACAGCCATCCCCATCAGAATCACACACAAGCTCTGTCCTCACCTCCTGGGCGGTGAGCCCAGAGGTTGGATGCCCACTCTTCTCTCCTGTTAAGTAACCATGGCAAGGAAGAGGGTGCTGGGGAAGGGGTGCTGGGTGTTGCCGCAGCCTGTCCTGCATCTGTTGTGCAGCCAAAGACAAGATGCTGGGCTCTAGCGCTGTCGGGTCAGCCCCTTTCCCTTTGGAAAACGCACTCAATCGGAAAGGCAACGTGTGCGTTACAACAATGAGCCCACAGTACACTTCCCACTCGCTAAGGGGAGAGGTCCACGAGCTCCCTTCTCCACACGAGCAGGTTGTGAGATTTCAGAGCAGCAAGTTCCCATCAGTTCTTTTCGTCAGCAAAGTGGCTTCTCCCCATTGAACTGTTGGGGCTAGAGTTTGCCGTCCCCTCCCCCTGGAGAGCTTGGGCCAGGGGCCTGCGGCTGTCCCACAATCTGCCTGATCTTGGCACTTTCCAGGGTCATTCTCCCCTCCACCTGCCTGCTGCCTTGTGGGATGGGAATGGAGGGATTCAGAAGGGGCCACATGCAGAGCACAAGCAGCAGCAGCTCCTGCTGTGCCCTATGGACCCTGGAGAGCTGGGTGATACCTGGAAGGGCAGCTGCCTCTTGACCCCACCTTATCCCTGTTTGTAGAGGCCCAGCTCTGCAGTGAGCTGGAGGAAGGGATGAGCTGGGTTGCTCCCATTCTGCACCCCTTAGTTTGCATGTCATAGGCCTGGTGTATCTGCTCACAGCCTAGGGGAGAGCATGGTCTTGACTCTGGGTACCATGGAGGGGGAAGCTCATACAGGTTAAGGCCAGATGGAACCGTTAGCTCATGTTCTCTGACCTCCTGTATAACACAGGCTATTACATGTCACCCAGACTCCTGCTGTGAGACCAGCAAGGTGGGTGGGCTGGTTTCCTCCAGCTGAATCAGCCATTTGGCATTCACTGCATGGTACATCAGCTGTGTCCTGAGCAGCAGGGAAGCTGCAGAGTCCGGTGTGGCTCTGAGAGCGGCCTCCAGAGCTGGGAAATCAGAACACACAACAGTAGACCACCAAGATTCATTCCAGCCTGAAGTCCAGACTGTCCAGTACAACCCCCATCCTGCTCACAGGCAGCACAGCACCTTCGCTGGGCATGTTTTGCACTGAAATGATCAGGGATCATACAGGAAGACACCTGTGGGGCCTGGTGTGGTAACCCTGCAGTCCCTGCTCCCCAGGTGCGGAGTGCCGGTTTGGTCACTGCCTTCTCACTGGCTGCAGATGATGTCTGACCGTTTCCTTTGGCTGGGGCTGCGCCTCTGGCTGCTAAGCCCTTTCGAAGCCTGGCCTTTGCTCCCTTTGTCTCCCAAGGCTCTGGTAGTGCCAGTGCAACAGACAACTATGGCTTTTTGTAACTCAGACAACACCCACAATTTCCTTTTCCCGTCAAGGCATCTAGTATTCTTCAGGGTTACTGGAGCCAGGTGTCGAGCAGACACGGGGATGGCTGACCTGCCTGGAGTCTGCAGTTTCGAACACACGCTTGAGTAGGACAGTCCCTTCAATCACCAAGCCCACACCCCTTCTGCCCCGCAAAGGGGATGTATGTAGGACTGGATGGGACCCCCTGGGTCATCAAATCCAGTCCCCAGCTATCATGAGTAAAATCAGTAGGTTCCAATCTGTGCTTTCCCCAAACAGGAAAGCCCTGAAATCCAGCTCTTTGCTTGACTGGCAGGGGGAACCCCACAACTTACAAATGGTTTTAGGTTTGCAGGTTTTTGGGAGGCTTTTCTTCCTGTAATTTAAATCCATTGTCTTTTCTCTTCCCAGGGCACAAGCTTTTCCTAAGCTGTAAGGCTGGGAGGGAGTACTGGGCTCACGAGTCTGACCTCCTGAATGGCAGGCCAGAGACCTTCCCCGAGAGAACTCCCATTTGAACTGTTAAAAAAGCATCCAACCTTGATTGTCTAGTTAAGGGAAGCTCTGTGCTACGCCCCCCTGTCTGAAGCTAGGCTGCCCACTTGTCAACCCACTATCACTAGACAGACTCTGTTGGTTTCCCCTCCTTATGACTTGCTTATTTGTGTCTCTCCTCTTTTTCCCCCCTTTCCTTAGGGGATTGTTTCTCTGTGAACCCTTTTTCAGCTTCACCTCAGTATAACATGAGCCTGACCGTGGATCAGCTCCAAGTTAAACTTGTGAACCCAGGCTCAAATGGCTTTGGAATTAGACAAAGCGAGTTGGCCCAGTCCTACCTTTCAGCGGTTGCCTCCATCTGTGAGCGCTGTAGCGAAGGTGGTGCAAAGAAAGCAGTGTGGCCTCAATTCTGTTCCCGGTGGAAGTGAAGGAGGAGTCTTACTCATTTCATGGGAGTTACGCTGGATTTTTGGGTGTAGCTGAGAGCAGAATATGGCCCAGTACGTTCTCTGTGTATGTACAATACAGTTTATATTCAGGGCCAACTTTAACAGGCAACACGCTCTCTTAAGTGACCACTTTAAACTAGCCCTGTGGTTTCCACTACAATATTGTTTGTCCATTAGTTGAAGAGCCACTTTTGCTAGGCAATTGGTGCTGGTCCCTGGGGCTGGGGTCAAGGCCGGTTTTGCTGTGCACTTTCCACATAATGTCAGTATGCAGTGTATACTCTGTACAGTCTAAATGTCCCCACCCCAATGTGCATGGTCCTCTCCTGTAAATGCATTTCACCTTGGTAATTAATCTGCATCACTTCAGTAATAGGGAATTAAAATATTCTTCCCTAAACACAGCAATGTGCAGCTGCTTGTATGGCACAGAGCAAAACATTCCTGTAATAGCCACATCTCACAATGATCCCCCAGCTCCTCTCTGCTAGAAGAGTGCAGGGTGATGATGGAGCCAGAGGGTGGCACTGCTGCACCAGTCATGCAGCATTGTTTGTATTAAAGAGATTTGTTTAAAAGGTCTCTAGGCTCTGAGGGTTGGCTAAGGCTTGTTGGTGCGCGGGTACATTGCAGGTGTTGGAAATATGGTTATGCTGTCAAGAGAATGTGTTGACAGGTTGTGTCAATGCAGCGGACACCGTTGTATGGAGATCCCAGCCCAGCATTCAGATGGACCAGCTGACTCCAAGGCAGCTTTCACACATTACTGATCTGAGATGGGTTCAGACTGGTCACAGACGGGAGAGTGGCTCTGTAGCTTACCACCAAGCCCTTGAGCCAGTCAGTCTACTGGTCAATCTTTGGGGGCACTGAAAAGCAGTTGCCATTTAGGCCTTAGCTACATTAGAAAGTTTGTCTGCTTTAAGGAGGCAGTGTGTCCTAGTGAATAGAGCACGGGCCTGGAAACCGGGAGGATGTGGGTTCTACTAGTCTGCTGAGTGACCTCGGGCAAGTCACTGCCCCACCGTGTGCCTCAGTTTCCCCCGCTGTAAAATGGGAATAATGATACTGATCTCCTTTGAGATCTATTGATGAAAAGTGCTAGGTGAGAGCTAGGTATTATTAACTCTGCTAGTATAGTTAAACAGCCCCCCTTGGGTGGATGCAGTTATGCTGGTGTAAAGGTGCTTTATGCTCATACACCTTTTCCCCCTAGATCAGAGTATAACCATCTCCACCTGAGGGGTTGTACCAGTTTAATTGTATTGGTAACAAACACCTCTAACCTACATAGTTATACTGCTACAACGTGCAAGTGTAGACCAGGCCTTAGAAATAAACTCTGGAGAGGATATGCCTGTTGGATCCTTCCCTTCCCCTCTGAGACGGCAAAACCAAGGGATACATTTAAAAATGTTTTAAATAAAACCAGTCCCACCTGTAAATAATTACTAACTCCTTAAGGCCTGTTTATGGGACACAGTTACAGCACTTGGGCTTTTTCAATGAACTGCAGTTAAGTAATTGAGTCAAATATATTTGTTATTAGGCATTTTAAACTCCAAGTGTTTTAAACATTCTGCTATGAAATAGAGAAATTGGAGGGGCTAGTAATGAATTTATCACACTGGGAAATAATATTTATGTTCAACAAGCAGAAAAACAATCAGTAGTTTTTAAATTGTGTATGTAGCCATCCACATAACGATTGGGACCAGACAATAGGGAGGAAATCAGTGTTGTCTGATGGTTAGAGTGAGGGACTGGGAGTCGAGACTCCTGGGTTCTAGTTTGTCTCTGTCAATGGCTGGCTCTGTGATCTTGGGCAAACCCCTTAATCATGCTGTGCCTCAGTTTCTCTATCTGTAAAATAGGAATAATAACACTGACCTCCTACAAGGCTGTTGAAATTCTAAAGCAGTTTGAGAGCTAAAGAAATGCAAGGCTTTATTAATTTAGTAAAGATTACAAGGGCTAATGGCCTGGGTAAACAGCGACTACAGAGGGATGTTTGCTAATTGTCTACTAGTGATCAGCACTAGTGCCTAGGGTGATAAAGGCATATAAATAGGGATATGGGCTGAAACTAAGCAAAGGGGAATTAAGGTTGAGAATGGGGTGAGATCTGTTAGCCTGAAGAACAGCCTGGCTAAGGAAGCCATGCGAGCCCCATCATGCTAGTTTCTTGAAACTAGACTGGTAAAGCATGGAGAACAACGCTTCATGAGCAGCCCAGCCCTGGCCGGGGGGATGGGGAATTTGGACTAAATCGCCTCGTTCATTTCACCCACCTCTCACGTCCAGGCGATTGGTGGTCCTCTCTGCCCTGGAGCATGGGGGTGTGGTGTGCTGATGCTCCAGGGGCAGGGCGAGCATCCCGAGGGGATGGCTGGAGTAAACATGAGCCCTTCTGCCTAGATCAGCAGACAGCAAATGATGCTCCCTAGTTTTCTAGCCTGACTGATTCTCATTTTTCTCCTTGTGGAATAAGTTTCTCACAAGTCATCTCAGTCCACCTTTGTGTGCTACTCGGAGAAGGAGAGAGAACCTTCTGCAAACCAGCTTCGCTGGCAGGGGTTTCTTTTCCGTTTAAAAACACATTCCTGGCGCCAGCCCTCTACCTTTACCGGGAAATAACAAAAAGCCAGGGCAATGCCAGTGCTGCACTGACGCTGCATTTTCTGCAGCAGGTGCGGTAGTGGGAGACCTCTCTAACCTGCGGGTGGTGCAATTGCACCAGTATTCGCAATTTTAGCATCAAATAGTTTTGGTCCATAGGTCTTGTCAGATATAGAAATTCTGAAGGGACTCTACCTCCTCGCTAGTCTGTCAGTGCTCCGGATTCCTTGGAGTTTTGTCTGGTGAGCTGATATAATGTCTCACCAGAAGGTTTGACCTCCTCCATTCTGCCCCAGTTCTACAGTAATAGCCCCCCCCCGCCCCCGAGGAACAGAAAACTACAGGGGAAGTTCAAGTGTCTGAGTGACTCTTGCCCACCGCACCTGGCACGCAGCTACAATAGGGCAGCTCTGGGGCTGTAGTGTCCTACGGGAGCAGGTCGCGGGCAGGACTTTTCTAGCCGAAGGCCCTTTTTTATGGCACTCGTTCCCAGGAAGGTCCTGCCTGAGCCCCTTGCTGGCCGCAAGCCCTATTTATTTTGGCAGTCTGCTTCCTTTCCTGCCACTTGTAAACCAATGTGAGTGTGTTCACACAGTGGTTTGCACCCTAGATTGATTTCAAGACAGTTGTAGTTACAGGGCTCGTTGTGTGTGGATCAGGTCTCGGACTGAGACTCGGTGGGGCCCGGCTCACTATTGAAGGGGCTCTGACTTTGCCATGGTAGGCCCAGGAAACGCCGGGTGGGAAGGAAGCATCCAGGGCAGATTGTGCTAACTGAATAACCAGGACAGCATGAGTCCACCCCTTGATAGCCAATGGTCCAGTGGCGAGCCAGTGGTCCAGCTCCCGAAGATGCCGAGACATGGCAGAACTAGGCTGCAGACACTGCCTTGCCTGACTCGGAGGAGGGACTTGAATGCAGGTCTCCCAGATCCAGGTGAGTGCCCCAAGCAGTGGGCTACAGACTGTTCTGGGGTGGGGCGCTCTCATGCTCTCCTGCCATTCCACTTTGTATAAATAATTAAATATTCATTAGGCCCATGGGAGGCTGATCCTGTTGCCCAGTGGGTGTGGTGCGCACCTGAGATGTGGGAGGCCCAGGTTTGAATCAGACAGGGCAGGGGCTGGAATATGGCTTTCCATAGCTCAGTTGAGTGCCTTACCATCCAGGCTGCCTCATCTTTCTTTCTCAGTCTCTCCTGTTGGAGTTGTTCCACTTGGTATACAGAATTAAATATTCACCGGAGCTGGGACTCAAACTTGCGTCCTGCTCCAATGAACATTTGCTTATTTATACAAAGTGCAGCAGCTCCAATAGGAGACCTTGAGAGCCCTCCTGCCCCCCAAATAGCCACTCGCCTGGTGGTGAGGGAGGCCTGGGTTCAAGTTCACACTTTGGGTAGGGGCTTGGACCTGGTTCTCCCATGTCCCTGCAGCCTCGGGGAGTGCCGTCACCACCAGGCTGTTGGCTGTTCTGCTCATGGTTTCTCTCTCTCTGGTTTCCAGCAGAAATTCCACCCTGGACCTGAGAAACTTTCCTGGGCAGAGGTTTGGGTTTGACAAATTGGCATGTTCCATTGAAAAGTTCCCTGCAGATGTACTACAGAGCCCAAGAGGGAAAGAGATGGCAAGGAAGTAAACAGCTTCCTCATATTTGCTTTTCCAAAATGCTTACACAGCAGAAGAACTGAATATTGTTATGAGGTATGATTAGGAGAAGGCGATGGTTGGGTTAGAGAAATCCAGAGTCGTAGCCCTCGGGGCACTGTTATTCAGGGAATCTCAAAGCGACTTTACTGGGAACTTCCTCAGTGCATTTTAAATTTGAGCCAGGAGGATGAATCAGTGGAAGGCTGAGCTGTTGTGGTAAATCCCTTCCCCAGATCTACACCATCTCTGTAACCACAGGGCAGATTTACTGCCGAGCAGGGTGTTACTGTTCTGAGTGCTAAACATTGCACCTACCTGTGGGGGTGTATTTCACTGGGTAACTCTCAGCACCTGCACAAAACACACACCCCTCTCTGCAGGAAATGTAGGAGTGGGAGGCTCAAACCTGGGTATATTTCTTTGCCGTTTATTGACTTCGTAATAATTCTTTTAACAACGTCTTTGAAGAAATATATCTGAATAAAGAAATCCAGATATGTCTATCTGCATCCCCCAGGATAGTCTGTCCTTCCAACAGCTAAATGAATCCTGGGACCTAGCACTTAACCCTCTTCGCTGCCTCTGGCCATCCAAACCCACTGCATGCTGGTGTCACTGACTGGTAAGGAGCTGCTGACAACGCTTATTGAGTCGTACGCAGTGTTTGCTAGGTATTGGTAAATTGCTGCAGGCCAATATTTTCCTGTTCCATGGGTAAGAATAACTAGGATGATTGCTGCTGATAACATATGTAGAAGTTCTTGGTAGGGCTGCAGGGTCTAAAGACAAGCAGCACTATCACCATTTCTGTTTATGAAATTATTTCTGTGGCAAAAATTCTGGCACCTTATACTAACAGTTGTGCTCAGAGCAGTGAATGGGCCAGAGCAGTGAATGGGCTTGGACCGTGCGTGTGCTCGGAGCAGTGAATGGGCTTGGACCGTGCGTGTGCTCGGAGCAGTGCATGGGCTCAGGGAAGTGAATGGCTCATTTCCATAAATCAGAGGCCAAAATTTTCAAACTTAGTGCCCAGCTTTCGGAAGAGCATCCCCATTGATTTCTGTAGGGGTGGCACAAAATAGGCGCATATGTAAAGCATGAAAAAGCAGCCATAACACAGACTCCTGGCAGCCTACTGTCCCCATCACAGCCTCCTGCCTCTGCCCCCTTTCCTCCCCCAGCAATGTATTCACTCCAGGAACAAACCCTGCTCTGAGGAGACATTTCACAGCTCCTGCAGTCAGGTCCATAGTGAGCTGGGTGATCGGGAGGGGAGGCAACCCAGGTACTCGGCAGGGCCTGTGCACTTCTTGGGGCTCGCCAGGCATTGCTGCGGATGTTGCCCGTCCTTGCTTCCCACAGGGCTCATGGCAGCCATGGGTTATCAGGAGGGATGTGGACCGGGGAGAGGGGCTTGGTGAACAGTTTGGGGGAGGCTGTTCTAGGAGTAAGGGCCATGTGGCAGAAGGTGCTGAGAGGCCTGTGTGAGGTGGAGGCAAAGGGGTTTTCAGGCTGTTATCACTGGTGGAAGATGGGACCAGGCAGACTGTGAACAGATCGCAGCCCCAAGGTGTGGGCAGAACTTGTGCTAAGGCTGACGTGCCAGGGGAGGGGCCGCTGCATGGATCTCCTAGAGCCAGTTACCGAGGCGGGGTCCCAGGCCAGCATTCACTGTTCTGTGCTCCTCTCCTCACAGCGCTGGTCTCTGAGACGGATGCCAAGGGGAAAGCAATGGGCTGCACAGTCAGGGAGATGGGAAGAGGCTGCAACCCCCCAGAAAGTGTGGGGTTTTGGATGGGACTGTTCCAAAGCTCAGTGGGGGCACAGCCCTCTCCCCCGAACAATTTGAATAAGCCCCACAAAAGCCCCCCGTTCAGTTTTTGTTCCCCAGAACCCCCTGTCAGCAGGATTTCTGTGTGAGGGGTAAGCAGGTCTTAAAAATACAGTGACCAGCCCTACTCCCATGGAAATCATTTGGCACTGACCTCCGTGTGCACGGTGGCTATTAGAACAACAGGTTCCTCTAGCCACTGGGGCTAGCAGAATTATTTCAGCAATCTGCAGGTGGAACAAGAGGCGTGAGGTTTAGCTTTGCTCAAGTGGAATCAAGGGACTGGTTTGGGGCGAGTGCCCCTTATTGCTCTCAAGAGTTTGGTGTAACAGTACCCTGCATTAAAAGCAAAGCTCTGAAACTATCGTAAACAGACACCAAGGAGCATGTGGCAAGATTCCTGGCCAGCAATTGGCCCTGCAGCCCTCCTCCCTCTGCTGCCAGGCTCTGATGCGTGGTTTCCCCTTGTTCCATGTATGGAACTCATGTGGTATCAATTGTGCCACCATGCAGCTGGACCTGCAGTGCAGATGCGAGTGGGACAGGACAGGGAGAAGGAGTTTGCCCTGTGATTTTTATTGCCTGGAAAACTCTTAGTGCAGAGCTCCCTGTGGCTGGTTAGTTGCTTTTCCAGACATATCTTTTCCCTATGCTGCACATGTGATCGGGACTTTCCTTTAAAGCATGAAAACCAGGAGAACTTGGAAAGGGTAGGTGTATTATGGTTTCTTCCCCATCCTGTATCGCAGCAGGTATTCATCCCTGCTGGAAGGAAGATGCAGCACTTGATAGGCCAGTGGCCTGGTCCATTATGGCAAATTTCTCTTCCTTAAACATATTAAGAAAGAAAGTAAAGGATGGAGGCATAAAATGGGAGGGTCCCCTAAGATTCTGGCTTGCCGAGCCTGCTCAGAAGGCCTCGTGGGGGAGTTTCGGAGCACAGAAGGGGATCCAAATACAAGAAGGTGACAAAGTTTGTGTGAACTACCTCGGCCTTCACCAGCAGAGCACGGTCCCTGTGGAGGCCTGTGAGGGGGAGAACCATGGGGAAGGCTCCGTGTACCTTCTGCTGCAGTGTCCAGATCTGCCATCCTGGAGGCACAGCAGGTGATCACGTTGATAAGTCTTGGGTACAGAAGTCCTAGTGGGCCTGATCCTCTATTGCCTCCTCTCATGTCATTTGCACCTGTGAAAACTGGGCGTGAACTGCTACCCTTTCCTGACACTTGTGCAAAGTGGGTATTATTGACAACAGGGGCCAAGCTCAGGGAGAATCAGTTCCCAGGTGCATAATGTGGCTTCTTTCTTCTCTCGCCCTGCTTTTCAGCTCTCTGGCCTTGCGGAAGCTGACCGTTCAGGCAGCTTCTCTTCCTGCCATTTGCCATCCAGCTCTCCCATGGTACTGAGCCTCCCATCGTCCAAAGGTGTCCCCTGAGAAGGCCAGATAATCGAGGTTCTGCTGTAGACACAAAGGCGACATACTTGGCCAGCATTTCCCAGGTTCCCTTTGCTTTTACTTCAGAGCTTTGTGTTTAGATAGGTGTCTTCTCCCTGCCAAGCTCCTGTCTGGTCTTGCAATGAGCTCAGCATCCTATTGCCGGCTCCGCTGAATCCAGATGGCCACTTTATTGGGCTGTCTCCCAGTGACCGAGCCGAATGATAGAGAAGTGCTGTGACCGCTGCCAAATGGGGAGAGATTTAGCAAAGGTGCTGCTTAATTGCTCACGATAGTCATATGGGGCTTGGTATTGCTCCCGTCAGATTCACTGGCAGTCTTGCCACTGACTTCAGTGGAGGATCCAACCAGTGGTATATAGCTATGGCATTTGCTTCCCTTGTAGATCTGACAAGCCCAGTGCCTCCGCTCACCCAGACACTCACTAGCCTAAGATGTGGATGGGAGCGGCTGTGGAAAATTTCTCCTCTGGTTTAGTGCAGAAATGGCCAGATAAGGAAGGTGAACGAAAGATCAATTCAAGCTGAAATGCAGCCAATGCACACATATCCAGCCTGCTATTTTACTCCATTTCAAGCCATTTGGGGCTGCTTAAAGAAAGGGTTTCTTTAATTGCAGTGTGGCCATTCAGAGGGAATTGATATCACACACTGAGTCTCGGGAGGTCCCTGTCGGGCCAGAAGGGAGAGGGAGGGGGCTTGTGGCAGTGTGAGCACAGGTAGCCCTCCTCACTGGGAAATCTGGGGACACTGTTATCAGAGGCCTCTAAAAGGCAGCCAGCCTGGGGAGGCTGGGAGCTTCCTTCCATGGGAAGGTCTCTGGTTAATATCGAGTTGTTTTCCTGATGGATGCACTTTCCCATCGAGCTCTGAGGAAGCAGTTTGTTCACAGCCGGGCTGCTGTACACTACAAAAGGTCTTTCCCTGACACACAAAGCACATAGTCTGCTCCATCCCTTTGAAAGGATAATGCTGATCAGTGGGATCCACTCTCCAGCTTCTTGGAAATACCCATATACTGATGCTGGAGCAGGTAGGATGGGATGGAAAGGAGGCAGCTACTGGCTGAGCGTAGGGACAGGCTACAGAATAGACACGGATGAGGTCAGAGAGATGGTGAGTTTGGAGAAGATCTTGCTGTGGGCTCTGAGAGGGGCCAAAAGGTTCCAGGGGGTAGTGGTGGGGGATCTTTCCATTTTCAGGCATGGATATGGGGTGGGGAAAGGGGCTGTTGGATTTGGGAGAAATGTAATTTGGACAGTTGAGGACATTAGGGAGACCATAAAAGAAGGGCGTTTGGTCAGGAGGGGAGGAGGTGAAGGCAGGAATTAGGGTTTGGAAGAGGAGTGCATCAGGTCAGATGATATCCGATGTGGTGGGTGGGTCGGACGTGATAGGCAGATTTACTGGCCTTTGAGATGTGCAAGAGAGAAGAGGGTCAGGAGCCAGTGGGATCCTGGCAGCGGGTGGCAAATGGAGGAGCGGACTGAGACAAGGGAGGCCAGAGGATGTTTGGATGGAGGCAGGAGCTGTCTAATCGTGCAGTCTCGGTATTAATGCCAAGCTTATTGCTGAGGTAACAGCCTGAGGATGGAGCCAGTGAAGGAGAGAGAGGACAAGTAGGTGTGAGGAACTCCCCGAAGCACCTCACCTAGCCAGGCTGCACAGGCCAGATGCACAGACCCCTCTGGACCAATTCCTGTCTTTGGTTCTATTGGAAGTGAAATGTTCTCCAGAGAGTAATCGAAACTCAAAGCGCATGTGGTAAGCAGCATCTCCTCCCCACACTGGGTTCCACCAGACCCAGCTTGAACCCAGTTCTAGAGCAGGCAGCCAGAGCGGAGCTGCTGTGCTCAGATCCACCAACGCTGGAACTGGGTATAAGACCCAGAAGAGATGAGTCAGGTGGGCCCCTTCCCCCCAGCAGGAGGGCAATGCATGTTCAGCCTCAGACACATTACACACAGACACATCAGCCCTGGTGACTTGGTAAAGGACATTGATTTAAACAGCTATTTCTCACAGTGAATGTGCCCTAAAAATACTAATGTGAGAGACCTATAAGCAGCGATCTGGATTTCAAGAGAAAAACAATCTTAAAAGAAAATGCATCAGAAACGTTTGCATTGCTAAGACGTTGCAGGCATCATTTGCATGTCAATGTAATTATCTTGATTACAAATGCTTCTTTTTATATCTGAAGCACATAATGGCCCTTTCCCTGACTCGTGATCAAATGTTAATCGCTGTGTTGTCACTTGGTTACTTAGAATGTTCACCTGTGTTCCTGTGATGTCCGGTTCTGCGCCCTGCCTGGGAGGAATTAGCTGCTACATCAGACGTAGGCTCTGCCATTGTGTGTCGATATTCACGGGGGCTGAAATGTATCTGTCATAAATATAAAGGGAAGGGTAACCACCTTTCTGTATACAGTGCTATAAAATCCCTCCTGGCCAGAGGCAACCTCCTGTTACCTGGAAAGGGTTAAGAAGCTCAGCTAACCTGGCTGGCACCTGACCCAAAGGACCAATAAGGGGACAAGATACTTTCAAATCTGGAGTGGGGGAAAGGCTTTTGTTTGTGCTCTTTGTTTACGTGGTGGTTCTCTCTTGGGACTGAGAGATGCCAGACAGAAATCCATCTTCTCCAACCCATCCTAATCCAAGTCTCCAATATTGCAACCAGTAGAGGTAAGCCAGGCAAGGCGGATTAGTTTATCTTTTGTTTCATGTGAATTTTCCCTGTGCTAAGAGGGAGGTTTATTCCTGTTTTCTGTAACTGTAAGGTTCTGCCCAGAGGGGGATCCTCTGTGTTTTGAATCTGAATACCCTGTAAAGTATTTTCCATCCTGATTTTACAGAGGATTCTTTTACCTTTTCTTTAATTAAAATTCTTCTTTTAAGAACCTGATTGATTTTTCATTGTTCTCAAGATCCAAGGGTTTGGGTCTGTGTTCACCTGTACAAATTGGTGAGGATTCTTATCAAGCCTTCCCCAGGAAAGGGGGTGTAGGGCCTGGGGGGATATTTTGGGGGAAGAGGTTCTCCAAGTGGGCTCTTTCCCTGTTCTTTGTTTAAAATGCTTGGTGGTGGCAGCATACGGTTCAAGGCCAAGGCAAAGTTTGTACCTTGGGGAAGTTTTTAACCTAAACTGGTAAGAATAAGCTTAGGGGGTCTTTCATGCGGGTCCCCAAATCTGTACCCTAGAGTTCAGAGTGGGGAAGGACCTTGACAGTATCTATGGAACAAAATTGAACATCAAAGCTGGTATTGCTGTTTGCTGTTTTCTTGTGGGAAAAGGTAACACTTCTAGCTAGAGTGCTGCATTATCCTGCATTAACATCTTGTACAATGCCACTTCCTCCTGGTGTCATGGTCTGGATTCAGCTTTGATGGAGGTAATAAGAGTTATGCCTTGTCTTTGTTGGTGTTTTTAGCCATCCTTGTAGCTGTGCTGATGCAAACCCCTAGTGCAGTTAATCCCAGGGCAAGCCTTGATTTTCCCTGGTGTCACGTTAGTTTTGTATTGTTCTAGTTTTTTTTAAATCAAAATGCTGTGTAGTACCAAGAAATGTCTTAGAGAAATCTAAGTGCACTACATCAAGAGTATTACCTTTATCAACTAAATCTGTAAGCTTATCAAAAAAAGATCTAGGGTTAGTTTGACAGGGTCTATTTTCCATAAAGCCATGTTGACTGGCATTAATTATATAGCCTTCTTTAATTATTTATTAATCAAGTCCCATATCAGCAAGTCTGGTATCTTGCCGGGAATTGATGTCAAGCTATCAGGACTATAATTACACAGGTTGTCCCATTTACCCATTTTAATATTGGCACAACAGTAGCTTTCTTCCAGTCTTCTGAAATGCCCCTGATGTTCCAAGAGTTATTGAAAATCAACATTAACCATCCAGCAAGCTTCTTGGTCCACTCTTATAAAACTCTTGGCTGCAAGTTTTCTAGGCCTGCTGATTTTAAATGGCTTACTTTAGTAGCTACTGTTTAACATCCTCCTGAGTTACTGTTGGAATAGGAACAGTATTTCATCATCATCATGAAATATGACTAGATCTTTTTTCCCCCAAATATAGAACAGAAATACTTATTGATCACTTTGTTCCTTTCTGCATTCGTCTTGACAGCTCTGTTGAAGAGGAGGCAGTTGTGTACCACGTTGTACAGCTGTGTTTGTCTTGTGGCCTGCATTAATTTAAGCCTCCCATGCTTTTCGTCTAAGCCAAAAACAAACCAAACGCTAATTAGTTCTGTGCAAGAGTAAACAGAGGGCTGGATTCAGATGTTACACGTGCAGTCCTGTAATTAAAGGCTCTGTCTTAATGTGTACCCACAAGGGGGGCAAATGAAAGGGGCACAGGCAATGATTCCAGCATTTTCTAGCTTTCAGGTATGGGACTTTGCAGCTTTGACATTCTTTACATGTCGATGTTTTTGGTATGTGATTATTTGTTAATACCGGCTGGGTGCAAACCCAGTCTGCAGCAGGGATCCGCCATCCACGAGCTTATCCAGTGGAACTGCCAGAGAGCGAAGCTGCAAACCAAAGAGGGGGAATGGTTGCAGAGCTGAGCGGTGGAAGAGGAAGCATCACCTGTGCCATGGGGAGCAGAGCTGTTGTCAGGGAGAGCGATGAGTCTCATGTCCCTGTGGGAAGGAAGCACAAGGCACAGACAGTTTCATTAGTCTGGAAATCCTATGTAGGTCACTGGAGGAAATCAATTGTATTTCTTTCTGAGCAGAGATTAGCTCATTGTTCCCTTTTTAAAATCTCCAGCCGTGTCCCCTAAAGGCCTTTAACTGCATCTGGTTAAAGAGCAGCACTAATTCAGCAGCAGGCGTGGTTCGTTTGCTTGTTGTGGTGGAGGAGCTGCACTGTGCAGGCTCCCTTCTCATTTTCTGACTCCTCCAGCATCCGGCCATGAGAGGGTGCCGTGCAGAGCGCCAGGCATGGGACTGGAAGCCCAGCGAAGGAAGGCAGGAAGGCCCTCCCCTGTGGCTGCTCTTTGCAGGATGTATCTTGTGATGACAAAGCAGGGCTCAGGTAACGTTGCAGTAGAGGGGGCTCTGCTGAGGAATGAGCTAGATTAGACTGGCTCAAAGCCTGACAAAGCAGGATTTGCCTTCCTGATAAAGGTTCCCACAGTCACTGGGGTGGGAAAACGTACATCCCAAGCAGAACACCCAGGAGCCTCAGAAGACTCCATGCTGTCCACTGAGCGCTTTGCCATGCAAGCCCAGTGCACCCGGGAAATACTTAGGTACCAGGGGACTGGGCACTGTAGTCTCTTACATGGATGGGTGGATAGTCCCTTCTGAGCTCTAAGGCGGCGCTTGCAGTGATGTTAGTATGTCTCTCAGATCCACTGTATATTTCCTGCACCCCACTGTTGGGATTCCATCCAGACCTGTACTCCTGGGGTGGCCTGCTCCCATTCCCCAGGCCTCTCCTCAATTCACATCACATGCTCAGTTGTGTCTTTCCCTGTTTCTTTGGTAGCTCATTGCAGGGAGGATGTGTTTGAGGACACTCATTTCCTCTGTGCCAATCAGATCCTTATTTGACATATAACAAAAGACTAATCTAGTTCCTATTAATTAAAACTGGATTAAAGTTATTGAATCATGTAGTTATTCATGCAGAGAATTCCCATTGTAAGGAATAGCATTTCCCTAGAAAAAAGGAAATGAAGTCCTGACCACCCTAACAAAGTATCACCTTTGCCATTATGTCTTACCTGTTCCTTTCCTTTCCCACCAGAGCTTTTCACTAATTGATACAGGAACTAGACACAGGGGTCAGTTCATCTGCCACTGAAATGCAGCCATGCTGCAGGTGTTTAACTTTACTCAGCTGCAGCTTAGGACAGAAAGTGAAGAATATCCTATCAAACTACAACAGACGGGGGAATGTTAGGGAAGCAGATTAGCTGGGCTTTGAACAAGGCACCAGTGTTAACTGTACAGCATTTGCGAAAAGTACCATGTGGTTGTCAATAATCACGGATGATTGATGGATCAGTTTTACATCTTATCTGAACAATGATGGGTGGAGTTTTCAAATTACCCAGGTGATTTAGGAGCACAAGTATTGGTCATCAATTGGTCTTTTGCTCCTAAATCACTTAAGTAATGTGAAAATCCCACCTGACCCTTTATTATTATTGTAATACTTTGGCTATGGTACTGTCTAGAGACCCCCTGGAGCGAGGCCCTGTGAACACATCAAGAGAGAGACCATTCCTGCCCCAAAGGCTCATCTAAATAGACAAGACAGACGCAGACTGAAAAGAAAACAGGTGCCGTGACTTGTTGATAGTCCCACCGTGGCTCAGTTGCACATAGCCATGAGTAGAACCCAGCTCTCCTGACCCCAGTCCAGTGCCCAGTCCACTAGATTCTCTCTGTTCTCCTTCAGTGCTGGCATGACGCAGCTGGGCAGGCTGGGTGCCAGCTAGCAGACAGAGCAGAAAGTTCTTGTGGTTGGCCCCTTGTCAGAAGAGCTCAGAGTGAGCCAGAGCCTGACACGTAAAACAGACCTTTTAAATAAAGCTTTACCCAGAGCCAGTGTCCTCTTAAAGCCCTGCATGCCTCAAGTCCAGCTCTCCTGCTTCAGATACACGGAGAAACACCCGACGCTTGTCTGTGCAGTGCACAGACACCTAGCTGATGGGTACGGTATATTCACCGAAGATCAAACTATTGCTGACTCAAAGGAACAGTGTCTCCCGCAATCACTTACTGAAGTTTTCTGTCTCCTAGCCAAATAATGACCAGCCCAACAAGCTAAATGAATAATAGCTGATGCTAGCATGCCCTGCAGTGACACCATACTTCCTTCCTTTATCATGCACACATCTATACCCCCACCTTTCGTCCACTGCTGTAACCTGAGTGGCCATTGTAGCCTGAGGGAATAGGGCACTTTTGTCAGGAGACACTTTGCGCTATTCCTGCAAGACCAGATGCAAAGTGAGTGACAGCCAACTGTCTAGCAAGTTTGCGTTTCTCTATTGCTATAGAGCCTCTTTATCTAGTCAGCTTTATTTTGTAGTCTAGCAGACTGAGGTTGTTTTAAAGGGCATTTATCACTGTAGATAACAGAGGAGAGTATGTAAATCTAGTGCCAGCTGCTAGTCATGGAGTCCCTGGACAGAGAGGACATAGGCAGTTGCTACTGAGAGTTTGTGTCCGTGAAAGTGGGAAAGCTTTGCCTGCTGGAGAATTCATCTAACTAAAGAGAAGTGTCTTGCATAGGGGAGGGTTCTTCACCATGAAATGGAGGATGTATGGTACAGTGCAGCCAGCAGATTAGTACCTTTATTGGCTCTCCCATCTCCTGTGGAGCACTTGCAGTCCTCAATAAAGTCCAGGGAGGGCCAGAGTTTGCTCTCAGAGACAGTCACGTGAGGGCCATGGAATTGCACTGAATTTACACCTGCATAGCCAAGACCCTCGTATGTGCTGCCAGTCTTTTAACAGAGGGAAGGGCTCCCATGCTCATTCCTCCTTCGCATGGTATGAACTCTGTCTCTGAGGTGCAGCAGGCATGAAGGTTGATGGACGGGGGGAAGCTATCATCTCTGTGATAGGCTTACCCCCGCCCCCCCCCCACACATTCCGGGGTGCCACCTGATGTACTGGGGTACCATTGAGCCCGCCTGTTCCAGCATCCTGGGCTCCCTTACACTGTGCTGCTGAGCCAGGCCTCAAGCCTCCTCTAGCAAACACACAGGTAGGGACACACCCAACTGCAGAAAACCAGACACTGAATCAGCTCTGCATGGGAAGACTCAGCTAGGGAATTGCCCAGCACTCAAGTGCACACCCCCTCAGGGGTGCAAACCCAATATTGTATTATCTTGTGCTGCACAGCGTAAGCTCATGAAATTCACCCTCTTCCTCAATGTGGAGGAAGACATGCACAAGTTTTTGCCCCCCAAACAAATTTATTACTACACAGGATAGATTTTAAGTGACTATAAGGGACAGCAAACAGATCAAAGCAGATTACTGATCAAATAAAACAAATACACAAACTAAGCTTAATACACTAAAGAAACTGGTTACAAGTAGTAATTTCTCACCCTAAATGTTGTTTTAGGCATTTCTTTCACAGGACGGACACCTTTTTCAGTCTGGGTTCAGCTCTTCTCCCCCGGTTTTGTCTTTGTTTCTTAGATGTTTCCAGGAGTCATCCTGGGCGGGGATTCGGTGAAGAATGAATCCTGATTAACTTACTTTCCTGTCTTAAATAGGTTTTACATATGGTGGGGACCTTTTGTTTGCCAGTGTGGTTCCCACCCCCCTTATTGGAAAAATACTGGCATTCTATGATGGAGTCCAGTACCAGGTGACATGATCACATGACCCTGCAGTGTCAAAGCAGCCATGAGTCAAAGGCTGTTTGTAGCATCCCAGGAAGCTTCTCAGGAAGGTGGGAGATTAGCATCTTCAGAGACCTATTCTTCTCCCTAATGACCCAGCCAGACTGATTGCCTATTGTCTGGTGGGCGTTCCCCAGGTGCAAACACTTCCGTAATTGATATAGTCGATATTCCTACCTTCAGATACCAAAATGATCCATGCATACAAATAGGATAATCATATTCAGCAAATCATCACCTGTCCAATGATATCTCACAAGACCCATCTTGTGTAAAACACGTCTTAGCTATGCCATACTCATATCATAACAATATCTCTCTGACGAATATGGGGCGTAGCATCAGTCTTGTTTTCCTGTTTAAGTCAAAACACTTTTGCATAACTGAGGCAGGAGGTGGCACCCCTGCGTGAAGGGGTTTCTGTTCACTGGTGTGGAACGCTTACATTTTATTCTTGGGAAATAGTCCCTATTTCAGTGGGATACCAGAGCGTGCGACTTGAGTAATTTGGAGCCTGTGTGTTGTGGGTTAGGGGGTCATATGGGAGTCTGGAGTTATTTTCTCCTGGGAAATTTTGTAGAAAGCACTGGTCATTTGGTACAAAGGCAAAAAGAATTGCTCTTCAGCAGTGTTTTTATATGCCCCAGGGATAAGTCATCTCTGACAGGCAGGATTCAGAGACGGGATGACTGTCAGAGGCAGGGGAGCCACTCCAATCCTTTCGATTTGGTGGCAGAATTTTCCCAAAGGTCAGAACACAAGTGGAATGAGTTACTAGTGTGGTGCCTGTAGACTGCACCTGGGATTGTTGTTCATTGTTCAAGCATAAAACCAGAGAGCGCCAAGACACTGCAACCTCTGGGCTTTATTCCTTCCCCCATATGTACGGTCCTGTCTCATCAAGCACCTCTCTTAGTTCTTAGAAATTACTCTCTACATGAGCATACTGTTACACTATAACATCCCTCGTTGGGAAGCTGTCTATTGTAATATCCCTTTGGTCACACTGGAGATATCAAAATTGAACATGAATAAGCCTTCATATTGTACAGAATCTTGGGTATACCTTGCAGGCTATTTGGTGGTGGAGTGAATGCAAATGTTGGGTCTCCTTGGGGGGGCGGTGTTGGGAGAATCTGTTCCAATATCTATCTGTTGCCCATTGGCATGATAGCTTCCATGTCCTACTGATCAAGTCTCAGCAGAAGGCGTATTTCACTGTTCTTCATGTCCATGTTTTGGTCTTGGATACATAATGGGCATATATATTTGCTGTCTTGGTGAAATATATGCCCATCCATTGCTACATGGAATGAGGATTTATCTGTTCGACACATGTAGCATGCTTCCAAATGTGTGATTTGCCCTGAGGAAATAATTTGATACTGACAGGGTTTTCTAGTTGTAGTTTTGGAAGGTCTTTAGCTTGTTGGTCCTAGCAGGGTTTGGCCTTTGTATCTCTCTTTCTTTTTGTCTGTGACTCTTCCACCATTGTCAGTGCAGCAGTGCTGGGCTATAGACACCTGGTATGCATGTGCCTTTACATCAAGGGCTGTTCCAGGCTGCTAGTAAGGCCCTCTACGCGAGTGTCTCCCCAGTCCAGAATAGCTTACCATATATTTTCTTTGCCTTTTTGAAGCTTTCTTTAATAGAGTCTTAACAATTTTAACTGCCGATTCGGCTTTGCTGTTTGATTGACTCTGGTATAGTGATAATGTGATAAGACTGAATTCCTATTGCTGGGCAAATTGCAAAACTCACTGCAAGTAAACTGGGGCATGTTGTCTGAAACTACTCCGATTAGGATCCAATGCCTGCTGAAATGCTTCCTTGATTTGTCTAGGCCTGGTCTACACTGCCAAGCTTTTTCGCCAAAAGGCAGCTTTTGTCGATGAAACAGCAGAGGTGTACAGACTGTGAAGCCGCGTTCATGACGAAACTCCTCAGTTGCAGCAAAAAGCCACCTGGACGAGAGCGATAAGGCTTTTTGCGCAAAGGTTTTATCGCCAAAGTGCCAGTGTAAACACCTTGCTTGCTTTCATCGCTGGAATTGGCCTCCGGAGGTGGCCCCGGATGTTTTGAACTCGGCAGCCCTGCAGGCATGTGTCCCTCCCCTTTCAAAGCTCCGTTCTGACAACTGGCCCGCTGTGCTGCTCTGCTCCAGGAAACAAAGAGCAAACCATTGATGTGGAATGCTCCTGGGGGGGGTGTGTGTGTGTGTGTGTGAGAGAGAGAGAGAGAGAGAGAGAGAGACTGTGTTGTGCAGAGCCAGGGAAGGAGGCGGGGGCTGATGTCAGGGTTTCCCCCTCCCCCTGCCTCAGGACAGGTTGCTTCCGGCGGCTATCTGAATTTAAGAGACAGCACGGACACACTTACTCTCACGGGCCCCAGCTAGGGTTGCCAGGCGTCCAGTTTTCGACCGGAAGGCTCAGTCGAAAAGGGACCCTGGCGGCTCCGGTCAGCACCGCCAAGCGGGCCGTTGAAAGTCTGGGCGGCAGCACAGCAGGGCTAAAGCAGGCTCCCTGAAGCGGCAACATGACCCTGCGGCCTCTAGATACAGGGACCAGGGAGGCTCAGTGCGTTGGCCCCGCTCCGCGTACCAGCTCCGCTGCTCCCATTGGCCGAGAACCACAGCCAATGGGAGCTGCGGGGTGGCACCTGTGGGCGCACACAGCACGCACTGCACAGAGCAGCCTGGCTGTGCCTCCACCTAGGGGCTGGACATGTCAGACGCTTTCGGGAGCAATATAGAGCCAGGGCAGGCGGGCAGGGAGCCTGCCTTAGCCCCACTGCACCACCACCCAGGAGCCGCCTGAGGTAAGTGGCACCTGGCCAGAGCCCGCATTCCAAACCTCTCCTGATCCCCAGCCCTGAGCCCTCCCCCCACGCCCTCTCCTGAACCCCAACCCCTGGCCCCAGCTCTCTCCCAGAGCCCACATCCTGCACCTCAGCCCACTGCCCGAGCCCTGAGCCCCCATCCTGGAGGCTGCACCCTATACCCCCTCCTGCACCTCAACCTCCTACCCCAGATCTGAGCCCCCTCCCACACCCAAACACCCTCCCGGAGCCCACACCCTGCACCCCCTCCTGCACTCCAACCCTCTGCTTGAGCCCCTTCCTGCATTCCAAACCCCTCGGCCCCAGCCTGGAGCCCCCTCCTGCACTCCAAACCCCTCATCCCTACCTCCATCCAGAGCTCACTCCCCAGTCAGAGCCTTCACCCTCTCCTGCACCCCAACCCCCTGCCCCAGCCCAGTGAAAGTGAGTGGGGGTGAGGGGATGGAGTGAGTGGGGGTGGGGCAGGGTGTTTGGAAAAGGTGCGGGGCAGGGACGGGACCTCGGAAGGGGTGCGGCAAGGATGTTTGGTTTTGTGCAATTAATGTTCCCTGTCACACACTTACCCCCCCCCCCCCCCCATCATCATCACTGGCGATCCTACAAGGTCGAGGATGATCTCTTTCACAGGTTTTATTTTTCATGGGTCCTTTGGTGACTGAGGAGTCTGATCTTTGAGCCACAGGCTCGTTGGCAGACGTTGCAGGTGGTGCTGGAAGACAGGGTTGCGTGTGACTGTTGTCTGTCCTTTCTTTTCTGGTGTTTTTCTGAGACCAGAGCAAGGTGATTTTCCTCAAAAGTGGACGTTCCTTCTCCAACAAGTCTTCGCCGGTTATCCCTAACCTGGGCTGCTGTCTCCCAGTGGGCGGTGTCAATGCCACATCTCTTGATGTTTATCTTGAGGGTGTCTTTAAAGCGTTTATTTTGGCCTTCTCGTTTCCTTTCTCCTTTGGTGAGTTGGGCGTACAGCAGTTATTTTGGTAAGCGTACATCAGGCATGTGCATGCTGGTGCTGGATAATCAGGGCCTCAACACTGACGATGGCCTCTGTGAGGACACTGACAGTGCGATGATCCTCCCACTTGATGTTGAGGATCTTCCGAAGAAAGTGCTCGTGCTGGTGCTCCAGGTTTTTCAGGTGTTTTCTGTAGGTCACCCAAGTCTCACAGCCGTAGTGGAGAGTTGGGATTACCCCCGCTTTGTAAACTAAAAGTCTAGTGTGTGTTCTGATGTTGTGATTGTTGAACACCCGGTGAGACAGTCTGCCAAAGGCACAGAATGGCACAGCGAATTCTGTGCTGAATCTCGATGTCTATGTCTGCTCTCTGTGAGAGATGGCTGCCAAGATAGGCAAAGTATTCTACATTTTCCAGTTCTTCTTTGTCAATGTAGATCTTCCTTGGTGGGTCTGATGATTGACGGGGGACTGGCTGGTGGAGAATTTTTGTTTTCCTGATGTTCAGAATTAGCCCTAGGCTTTTGTAAGCTTCAGAGAAGCAGTTAAGGGCTGTTTATAGAGCCTCCTTTGAGTGTGCAAATACAGCACAATCATCTGCGTACTGGAGTTGGGTTATTGTTGCTGATATTACTTTAGTTCTGGCACGGAGATGAGACAGGTTGAAGAGGTTGCTGTTAATGTGATATTGGATGCCAATGCCCTGTGGTAGATGGTCTTGAGTTAATGTTTTCATAGCTATTAAGAAAATAGAGAAAGGGTAGGTGCCAGTACACAGCCTTGTTTTCTGCCAATTCGGACGGCACAAGATGGAGGCAGTGATCTGGTCATGGAGGAGTCTTACAATGGTGATAAATTTGCTTGGGCAGCCAAGCTTGACGTGATTTTCCACAGAGCCTCACAGCTGACAGAGTCCAAGGCTTTGGTCAGATCGATAAAGGCCATATACAGCTCCTGGTGGTGGTCTTGACATTTTTCCTGGATCTGCCTGGCTGCGAAAATCATGTTAGTTGTGCCTCGTGATGGTCTGAAGCCACCCTGGGACTCTGGAAGTACTTCCTCTGCAAGAAGTACTTCCTCAGTCTGTCTCTCCCCCTCCCCCCCACTCCCATTGAAAAGCAGCTGGCAATCTAGTAGGATACCCATGGAATGATAGGATTGAGAAACCTGCATCATTTGACGCTTTACCTGCCCCATGAGGCATTGCAAACCCTTCCCAAAGCACCCTGCGGCCAGTTGCACAGTGGGATAGCTACCCACAGTGCACTGCTCTGTGTCGATGCAAGAACTGCTAGTGTGGATGTGCTCTGCTGACACAAGGAGCTAGTGTGTACATGCAACAGCAGTTTAATTAAAGTGCTTTAATAAAAGTGGTATAACTTTTGGTGAAAAAACTTGGCAGTGTAGACATAGCCTAAGATGATCACTGTGGTGCTGTCTGACAGCTCAGTTAGTTCCCAGAGGTCTGAACAGTAGTCTACAGTGATGCGCATTATAAAGAGAGGTTTCAAAGAGGGATGGGCTATTACCAGCAGGAGAGTGAGTTTGTATGTATGTCTGTGGGGGGGGGGGGAAAGGGTGAGAAAACCTGGATTTGTGCTGGAAATGGCCCTCCTTGATGATCACTTTAGATAAGCTGTTACCAGCAGGAGAGTGGGGTGGGAGGAAGTTCTGTTTCATGGTCTCTGTGTGTATATAATGTCTTCTGCAGTTTCCACGATATGCTATGCATCCGATGAAGTGAGCTGTAGCTCACGAAAGCTCATGCTCAAATAAACTGGTTAGTCTCTAAGGTGCCACAAGTACTCCTTTTCTTTTTTCTTTTTACGAATACAGACTAACACGGCTGTTACTCTGAAACCTACAGTGATGAGTCATCTATATGGTTTGTGGTGAAAAAATCCATTCCTACTTTTCTCCAGGGTCAGTTGCTGACATATCCAGAGGCTGTTGGAGCATGAGACAGACTTTGCCTTTTACAGCTTTTTATCCAGCTCTGTTGCAAGTCCATAGTTTTCCCATTGTGATCTAAGAATTTCCAGTTGTGAAACACATCCCCATTCCTGTCCCTCTGCTTGGGGACTGGAATCTGCTATGCTGCCATGAAACCTCTTTACTTTTTAGTTAGGTTTAGGTTGGTTTTGCAGTATTTTGGTTTCTGATTTCATGTACCTGCAGGAGCCCGCTCATGTTCAGCACCACATTCAGTGTTCAAGCATAAAAAGAGGGAGAGCCAAGGGACAACGTTCAGGTTTATTCCTTCCGCCACATTTCCTGTCCTCTCTCATCCAGCAGAGTTCTCGAAGTTCCTCCACAGCGCCACTCTCAGATGATGGCGCCCCGGTGGGAAGGGCGCACAACCAGCATGGAGAGGGATGTACTCAGAGGTCATCAGTCGCTGACTGATCTCCCGTTCTGTGCTGGGCCGGCTCATCCTTATGGGAACCCCCACCCTCAGGCTGTCATTGTGATGTCTGTTCTGACCCAATCCCCAGTCCAAGCTCAGACCTGGATAACTAGGCACAGGTGGGGCTGAGCCCAATTCTCCTTAAAGGGCCAGACCACCTGTGATAGATACCTCATCTCTGGGAACTGCACTGAGACCCACTGACACAATCCACGTAGGCCAGCAAAGAGCAAACAGCCCTTGGGAGGCAACTGTGGGTCACCTCGTCCCTCCTTTGCCATGCAGTCAGTGTTGCAGTTTGATTCTGTAGGGCAGAGGTAAAGACATAAATGGAATGGAGGGTGCTATGCTAGGGTTTGGATGTAGTCTGGTCTGATGGAACAGACTCTTGACTCCTGCCTTTTTCAGTATAAAATCAGATACAGCTGTAATGTAATGCAACTATATTGCCAGGGACAATGTTAATTGAGACTAATAACTGGTGGCTTTTGACCCACAATTACTGCATGTGTAGCTCTGCAAGGTAAAAAATAAGGCTTCGATAGGTCTTGGCAAATCTAATCTCTCTTTAGCATCAGCCCATTCACTCGAAACATTTAAATGCTCATTTACAGCCAAAGAGAGACATGTCCTTGAGGGAAAACAAGGCCGGGGGAGAGGGAGCGACAGGAAGATAAAAATCTGATTTATGATTTGCCTGCTGTGTACTGATGGGAGGGTACCTTGTTGACAGAGGATCCTCTGGTGGAGAGAAGCTGCATCAGGTGGAGAGAAGCAGTAGCATTAGCTATGTGGGGGCTGACAGACGTGGCACAGTGGGTATTGGTAATGAGCCTGGTTGCTGACATGAGGGAGAATCAAAAGGCTACAGAAAGAGGCCCCTGACGCAGGCAGAGGTAGAAGAGACGGTGCTGAAGCTGAGAAGAAAAGGGCTGGATGGGAGGGGAGCTGGCATTCACTTCGGAGAGATGAAGGGACACAGATCAGCAGAAAGAATCTCTAAGCAGACTGTTTGTGGTCTGTGCTTGGGACTGAGATGTTCCAGAGCACTGGGGTAGGTTTATCTTCCTCCTGCAGGGAACGGAGCTGGAGGCTTGGCATTCTCCTGGGTATAGCTGGTAAGGTTTCCAGCAGGATGCAGAGCTCTCAATTGCCAGCCAGGCAGTGGTGTCTGCCGGTGACCGGCGTTAACAGGCGTCTGATGAGGATTCTTCTCCAGGAAATGGGCAGCATACCGACTGCTGGTAATTGCAGGTAGTGGTTCCATAAGCTCAGGGCCAGTAGTTTATTATCAGCTAGAGAAGGTCCTGGAGTGTAAGATGAGAAGCAGAGGGAACAGGAAAATACTCTCTGTCTGCTTGAGCCTGCAAAAGAATGAGTGCCTGGCTAGATGTGCTGACTGGCTGCTTGGGCACGTCTCTGTAGGTCACTCTGAAAACATCCGCTCAATGTGCAGCAGCAGTCAAACAAGCGACCAGAGTGAGGAGCCGTTAGGAAAGGGATAGAAAATGAAATAGAAAATATCATAATGCCACTCTATAAACCCATGGCACGCCCACACCGTGAATACTGTGTGCAGATCTGGTCGCCCCATCTCAGAAAAGACCTATCAGAATGGGAAGAGGTGCAGAGCAGGGCAACACACATGATTAAGGGGATGGAACAGCTTCCGTCTGAGGAGAGATTAACAAGACGGGGACTGTTCAGCTTGGAAAAGGGACGCCTGAGGGGGGAAAGGATCGAGGTCGATAAGCTCACGGCTGGTGTGTGGGGAACAGGGAAGAGCTATTTACCTCTTCACACAACACAAGAACCAGGGGTCACCCACTGACATTCATAGGCAGCAGGTTTAAATCAAACATAAGGATGTTCTCCTTCATACAACGCACAGTCCACCTGTGGAACTCTTTGCCGGGGATGTTGTGAAAGCCAGTAACTGGGTTCAAAAAAATTAGATAAGTTCCTGGAGGATAGATCCATTCATGGCTATTAGCCAAGCCGGTCGGGGATGCAACCCCATGCTCTTTGTGTTCCTAAACCACTGACTGCTAGAAGCTGGGACTGGACAAAAGGGGATAGATCACTCAATAACTGCCCTGTTTGACTGATTCCCTCTGAAGCATCTGGCATTGTTTACTGTCAGAAGACAGGATAGTGGGCTAGATGGCCCATTGCGGGCATTCTTATGGTCTGAATATTACTCAGGCAGGATGGAGCAGGTTTTCTACAAATCGATTACTTCCTGACAATGAGGAACCGGTAACCAAACTGGACACGTTGCCTCTAGCCCTGCGTGTGGTGGCTCTGAAGCTGAATGACCCTGCGTGCGCCCCTCTGTCCCTTTTCCAGGACTTTGAAGAATTAGGGGGTTGCGTTTTTGCTTGTGTTCTGCCTCCCTGAACCATTTCCTCACTCCAGATTTCACCTTAAAACCTCCCTTTTTGCCACAGACTGATTAACACTCCTCTGGGCTCCCCTTTGCCTCCCCTTCGTTCCTCTCTCTTCTCTGTCATTGGCTACTTTCAGCTCTCCCTCCTTTAAATGTCAGCTCTGCTCTGTTTCTCAGCTCTATGGGTCTCTTCCTCCCTTTCTGCCTGTGCTGGAGGAGCTGTGCTGACCCTAACTCTGTGAGGCACAGTCATGGTCTATTCTGCTTCTTACCAATACAGTACATAGAGGCAGGCCCTTACCTGAAGCAACGCACGCTGTAATTAGCACAGTCAGGTACAGATCTGTGCCCCTTGCAGCAGTCTCTTCTGAATATCCGAGAGCTTTCCTGACGCTGAGACCCATTCAACTTTGGAATGATCCCCTAAGGGACGAGGGGGCAGCCCCGTCACTTGGGATCTTCACTGCTAGAGTTGGCCATGTACTGCGGTGTGAGCAGTCCTACACTGGTTGCAGAGATTGGCTGATGTGTGACACTGATGACGTTTCCTGTCTCTGGGTTTTGTGGTTGTCTGATCATGTCTGAACCCCTTCAGCTTGCAGCTGGCCAGGGGTCAAATTTTGGTCTCAGGTGCCCAAGGGGACGACCGATCAAGTTGGGCAACCAGGTCCTCAGCCTGTAATTTACTGCAAGTGCTACATACTTTCCATTGCATCTCTGGCTAGCAACACAGCTGAGGGAGGGGCATGGACCCTCCACCTCTTTACCCCTTATGGGTTTCTTGCATCCCCATGGATACTAGCAGAGGTCAATTCAGCCTGTACAAGCTCTGCAGTTTTGCCCAGCTTCTGATCAGGGTGCAAGATGGGGGGAGAGAGTCTTCTTTTGCCGCTCCCCACTTCCTGTGCACCCGTGAACAGCTGGTCACCTTGGAGCTCTGTATTTCTGTGCATGTTACACATTGTAGGCCAGCAGCAGAACGGTACGGTTCTGTTGCCCTTGGGAGAAAGCCAGAGCCTGTGTCATTTGCATTGTGATCATCCAAGAAATAAAAAACTTAAACAATACAGTACCTGAAGGTGGCTGTTACAAGATGCATGCAGGAAATAATTTGATACTAGGTCCCGCACCCCTATCCTCCCCAAGCAAACACTGGGCTGGCATGGTTGAATCAGAGAGAAATGAATCTTGCATGCTGTGTCTGAGACTGAAGACTCTGGGCTTTAACCTTCAACTGCAAATATTTCAAATCTCATCAGTTTCGACCTTCAATATTATTTGCTCAACAAATATTACCACTGAAGATTGAAGTTCAATTTTTTACCTGCCATTTACATTATTATACAAAAATGTTTAATGCTACTGTTTACTTCCAAACTAAAGCACTCACAATATTGCTGAAAGGGTTTGAATTAGTGATTGTGCCTGTATAAATCATTCGGGTCATAGCTTTTCCCTAGCACAGGGGTGGGCAAACTTTCTGGCCTGAGGGCCACATCGGGGTTCTGAAATTTCATGGAGGGCTGGGTAGGGAAGGCTTTGCCTCCCCAAACAGCCTGGCCCCCTGGCCCCTCCCACTTCCCGCCCTGAGATTGCCCCCCTCAGAACTCCTGACCCATCCAACCCCCCCTGCTCCTTGTCCCCTGACTGCCCTGACCCCTGTCCACACCCCCGCCCAGCCAGGACTCCCATGCCTATCCAACCCCCCCCCCCCCGTTCCCCATCCCCTGACCGCCCCTCCCCCCCCCCAGGATCCTCTGCCCCTTATCCAACCCCCCCACTCCTTGCCCCCTTACCATTCCGCTCAGAGCAGCATGTCTGGCAGCCGCTCAGCTCAGCCGGAGCCAGCCACTCCACCGCGCTGCCCAGCAGGAGCTCGCAGCCCCGCCGCCCAGAGTGCTAGCTGCACGGTGAGCTGAGGCTGCAGGGGAGGGGGGTCAGCGAGGGAGCTCAAGGGCCTGGCAGGACGGTCCCATGGGCCGTAGTTTGCACACCTCTGCTCTAGCCTGTTAAGATTAAAGTTAGACCAATGCACATACAGTAGTGATTAGAAATATATTCTACACATTTGTTAATTACTGTGTGTGTTTTAGGGGGAAAAGCTCAAGAACGGTGGAGTGTGGGCTCATTTACGCTTTTCTGAGTAGATCTATGTAGTCTATTTCATTTTATTTAAAGAAACATGGTCTGTCATAACGAATAAGCGGAACATGATTCCTTTCAAGTCAGGATTACAAGCAGCCGCGTCTCTTAGGGGCAAATCCAGATCACAGCTTTTCGTCCAAGGAGCAGATTGGTTGCTGGGGAAATATATATGTGGAGGAATGAATCTTGGAGCATTTGCTGAGCATCTCCACAGATGTTATATCAGCCCAAGGACTAACATATTTTATGTTGAGCCCTTTATGCAGCTCACCATTGGATGGGCAGGACCAGGAGGAGCTGCCCTGTCCCTTGCTCTGCCATGCCCTGCCTCTGCCCACCCATCCTCTTGCACAGCAAAACCATAGCTGTTTGTCTGACTTCAAGGGAGTGTCTGCATTTGCTCATGAGGGGACTAGATTTTCTCCTAGCAGAACACCCACCAGGATGCCTCATTGACTTACACAGGAGATGTCACTGCTAAAAGCTTCACGCCTCACAGGGTAGATTAGAGACTCAAATCTTCAGTAAGTCCTAGGCGCTATAGATGGCATTTTCAAAGTTGCCACCAAATTTGGTGGCCTGCATTTTTAGGTGCCTGACATGAGACATCTCTCAAACTTTAAAGCCAGAAGGGACCATTGTGATCATCTAGTCTGACCTCGTGAACATTGCAGGCCACAGAACCTCGCCCACCCACTCCTGCAATAGGCCACTGAGCGCTGGCTGAGTTACTGAAGTCCCCACATTGTGGTTTAAAAACTTCAAGTTACAGCGAATCCACCATTTACTCCAGTTTAAACCTGCAAGTGACCCCTGCCCCATGCTGCAGAGGGAGGCAACACCCCAGGGACCAATGTGTATGATAATCAAGTTGGGCCATTTCCAGCACAAATCCAGGTTTTCTCCCCCCCACCCCCCACAAACGCACTCTCCTGTTGGTAATAGCTTATCTAAAGTGATCACTCTCCTTACAATGTAGATTTGTGCTGGAAATGGCCCACCTTGATTATCATACACATTGTAAGGAGAGTGATCACTTTAGATAAGCTATTACCAGCAGGAGAGTGGGGTGGGGGGAGAGAAAACCTTTTGTAGTGGTAAACACCCATTTTTTCATGGTTTGTATGTATAAGAACATCTTCTGTATTTTCCACAGTATGCATCCGATGAAGTGAGCTGTAGCTCACGAAAGCTTATGCTCAAATAAATTGGTTAGTCTCTAAGGTGCCACAAGTCCTCCTTTTCTTTTTGCGAATACAGACTAACACGGCTGCTACTCTGAAATGTGTCAGTTGGGGGTGATTTTTTTTACCATATCCTTATACCAGTACAGCCACTAGTACTGATGCAGTTATCCGAGTATAAAGATGGCTTATTCTGGGATATCTTACTCCCACACAGAAAGAAGCTATTCTGCTATAAGTACCTGTATATGGGTATAACAGCATCCATACAAGTGGGTGGGGGTGGGGGTGTCTACCACTCTAACTACAAACTGATGCATAGACCAGGCTATTGGAATCCTTCTCGCACTGTCAAACATCGCTCAGCATGTGGACAAGGCCCTGCTCTCCCGGGCTGTCCTGGGCCACTCTTTGCATGTCCTCTCTGTTGTTTTTTCCATCTCTGAAGTAACATTTGATGGAGGGGTTCTTTCAGTGGGCCACTTTTGCATGTTCCTCCAGCTGCCCCATGGCGTGCCTGCTAAGGCAGATTCTCTGACTTTGTTCCTAACACAGGTCCCTGATAGCTCCATCTTCTTTTCTGGATAAATTTGGAGGTTGAGAGTTGTTGATTCAGGCCACAGATGAATAAACGTGACCCACCTTTCAGGCCTTCCTTATACTCATAACGAAACAAAATAGGGCCCAAATCAATGTTTTATAGTCATTTTAAAGCAATAACAATACACGCTGGATTTTGATGTCTGTTGTACTGTCATTACTTAGAAAGCACCTAGACCTGCAGTGATCCCATTACAGAGCAGGTCTGCCAAGAAGCTCTGGGTTTAGAACAGATAGAATTGCCATGTTCGCCCGGGCTGAAGGTTTGTGCTCTGTGATGATGTTTATTTTATTGATTTCTACAGCACCTGGCACCTAGCAGCACATTTACAAAGTTAAAGCATGTTAATTATGTAAAAATGTGAGAGGAAAAAAATGCAAATGAAAGAGAAAGCACAGAAATGTGCTTTGCATTGTGCCCTGAAAGCTAATGCTCCTGTGTGTATTAAAAGAAGCTAACTATAGTGGTTTTCTCCAGGCGGCTTAGTCTCAGTGATGCTTCATTATTCCTTGATCAAAAGGCAGTTGCTGATAAGGATGGAGGAAACACAGATATGCCAGGTTTGGCAGTGAAGCCACACCGTGGAACTGCAGCAGGAATATTGTTAATGAATCCCTGGGGAATCCACACAAGGTCTCCAGTCATTGCTATGCTGTATCTGCTCCAGTTGGCAGTGGCAGTATCTGCCATGTTCCAGCTGGAGGCTGGAGCGGGAGACTTAAAAGGACTGAAGGGAGATTTTGACTCCCTTTTTGTTTTCTCTGCACTGTTTTGGTTTCCTGCATTGCTATAATTTGTTTCCAGCTCCCCCGCATTCCATCCCCACCCTCACTGTTCTCCAGAAGCGACCCTATTTAAGGCTTAAATGGGACTTAAATGGTGCATAATAAGTCTTGTGTTGATTCACTGCCTAGCGGTAAATATCACCCTGAGTCCAGCTTTAATTAGACTCTTTTTTTTCCTTCCCATCTTAGTGTTGCTGTGCAGTCTCAGCTGGCAACCATGTTCCACCCAAGAGCTGGCTGCATTTCAGTGGTGGATGGTTACCCCACATACTGTATCAAGCCAAACTCTGGATTCCTGTGAAAATGCTCCTCAGATGAGTGCACCCATATGCTTAAATGTACCATAAGCAGCACCTGTTTTCTTCCTGGCCAAAACCGTCTGTCACAGGGCAGCCCCACCTGGAACGCCCTCCCGTAGCAGTCCCTGGCACAACAGGCAAGTTTGCCTCAGTTTCCCTCCTTAAAGTCTTCCCAAGTACAAATATAGTCCATGTGGGGTTGTTAGGGTTCCCTCCCCACTCTGAACTCTAGGGTACAGATGTGGGGACCTGCATGAAAGCCCCCTAAGCTTATTTTTACCAGCTTAAGTTAAAAACTTCCCCAATTCTTTGTTCTTGGACGGTACACTGCCACCACCAAGTGATTTAGACAAAGAATTAGGGAAAGGACCACTTGGTATTCCTGTTCCCCCAAAATATCCCCCCAAGCCCTACACCCCCTTCCTGGGAAGGCTTGAGAATAATATAGCAACCAAATAGGTAAACCAGATTCTTAAAAAACAGAACTTTATTATAAAGAAAAAAAAAGTAAAAGAAGCACCTCTGTAAAATCAGGATGGAAGGTAACTTTACAGGGTAATCAGATTCAAAACACAGAGGATTTCCCTCTAGGCAAAACTTTAAAGTTACAGAAAACAGGGATAAACCTCCCTCTTAGCACAGGGAAAATTTACAAGTTGAAAACAAAAGGTAATTTAACATGCCCTGCCTTATTTACTTACTCTTTTTGCAATATTGAGACTCACTTTAGGATGGTTTATAGGAGGAGGAGTTTTTTGACCTGGTGCTTCTCTGCTTCCCAAGAGAGAACACAAAATAAAGAGCACACACAAAGCCTTCCCACCCACCATTTGAACGTATCTTCTTTCCCCATGGTCCTTTTGGTTAGGTGCCAACCAGGTTGAGCTTCTTAACCCCTTACAGGTAAGGAAGAATTCTAGGCTACCCTTAGCTGTATGGTTATGACAGAGGTTCATTTATTATAAAAGATCCATGCACGTAAACTGTAAGAGAACAAGTCCCAACACTAAGTCCCACAACCATAGTCCAGACTGTACATTAAGTAGATTGCTGGCTTCCCTCCCCATGCCTCAGCTTCCCTGACCACGCCCCACTCTCCAGCGCGGCCCCGGCCTTCCTCAGCGTGCCCCAGCTCTCCAGCGTGGCCCCGGCCTCCCTTACCGCGGCCCTAGTCTCCCTCAGCATGCCCCGGCTCTCCAGTGCGGCCCCAGCCTCTCTCAGCGCGCCCCGGCTCTCTAGCGTGGCCCTGGCCTCCGTCAGCGCGCCCCGGCCTCCCTCAGCACGCCCCAGCTTTCCAGCGTGGCCCCAGCCTCCCTCAGCATGCCCTGGCCTCCCTCAGTGCGCCCCGGCTCTCCAGCGTGGCCCCGGCCTCCCTCAGCATGCCCCGGCCTCCCTCAGCATGCCCCAGCTCTCCAGCATGGCCCCGGCCTCCCTCAGCGCGCCCCGGCCTCCCTCAGCGCTCCCCAGCTCTCCAGCATGGCCCCGGCCTCCCTCAGCGCGCCCCAGCCTCCCTCAGCGTGCCCCAGCTCTCCAGCGTGGCCCCAGCCTCCCTCAGCACGCCCCAGCTCTCCAGCGTGGCCCCGGCCTCCCTCAGTGTGCCCCAGCTCTCCAGCGTGGCCCCAGCCTCCCTCAGCGCGCCCCGGCTCTCTAGCGTGGCCCTGGCCTCCCTCAGCGCGCCCCGGCCTCCCTCAGCACGCCCCGGCTCTCCAGCGTCGCCCCAGCCTCCCTCAGCATGCCCTGGCCTCCCTCAGCGTGCCCCAGCTCTCCAGCATGGCCCCGGCCTCCCTCAGCGTGCTCCGGCCTCCCTCAGCGCGCCCCGGCCTCCCTCAGCACGCCCCAGCTCTCCAGCATGGCCCCGGCCTCCCTCAGCGCGCCCCGGCCTCCCTCAGCGCGCCCCAGCTCTCCAGCGTGGCCCCAGCCTCCCTCAGCACGCCCCAGCTCTCCAGCGTGGCCCCGGCCTCCCTCAGTGCGCCCCAGCTCTCCAGCATGGCCCCGGCCTCCCTCAGCGCGCCCCGGCCTCCCTCAGCGCGCACAAGCTCTCCAGCGTGGCCCCAGCCTCCCTCAGCACGCCCCAGCCTCCCTCAGCATGCCCTGGCCTCCCTCAGCGTGCCCCAGCTCTCCAGCATGGCCCCGGCCTCCCTCAGCGCGCCCCAGCTCTCCAGCATGGCCCCGGCCTCCCTCAGCGCGCCCCGGCCTCCCTCAGCGCGCCCCAGCTCTCCAGCGTGGCCCCAGCCTCCCTCAGCACGCCCCAGCTCTCCAGCGTGGCCCCGGCCTCCCTCAGTGCGCCCCAGCTCTCCAGCATGGCCCCGGCCTCCCTCAGCGCGCCCCGGCCTCCCTCAGCGCGCACAAGCTCTCCAGCGTGGCCCCAGCCTCCCTCAGCACGCCCCAGCTCTCCAGCGTGGCCCCGGCCTCCCTCAGCGCGCCCCAGCTCTCCAGCGTGGCCCCGGCTCTCCAGCGTGGCCCCAGCCTCCCTCAGCACGCCCCGGCCTCCCTCAGCGCGCCCCGGCTCTCCAGCGTGGCCCCAGCCTCCCTCAGCGCGCCCCAGCTCTCCAGCGTGGCCCCGGCCTCCCTCAGCGCACCCCATCTCTCTAGCGTGGCCCCGGCCTCCCTCAGCGCGCCCCGGCCTCCCTCAGCATGCCCCAGCTCTCCAGCATGGCCCCGGCCTCCCTCAGCGTGCTCCGGCCTCCCTCAGTGCGCCCCGGCCTCCCTCAGCGCACCCCAGCTCTCCAGCATGGCCCCGGCCTCCCTCAGCACGCCCTGGCCTCCCTCAGCGCGCCCCAGCTCTCCAGCATGGCCCCGGCCTCCCTCAGCGCGCCCCAGCTCTCCAGCGTGGCCCCAGCCTCCCTCAGCGCGCCACAGGTCTCCAGCGTGGCCCCAGCCTCCCTCAGTGTGCCCCGGCTCTCCAGCGTGACCTCAGCCTCCCTCAGCGCTCCCCGGCCTCCCTCAGTGCGCCCCAGCTCTCCAGTGTGGCCCCGGCCTCCCTTACCACAGCCCCGGCCTCCCTCAGCGCGCCCCAGCTCTCCAGCGTGGCTCCGGCCTCCCTCAGCGCGCCCCGGCCTCCCTCAGTGCGCCCCAGCTCTCCAGTGTGGCCCCGGCCTCCCTCAGCGTGCCCCGGCCTCCCTCAGTGTGCCCCAGCTCTCCAGCGTGGCCCCAGCCTCCCTCAGCACGCCCCAGCTCTCCAGCGTGGCCCCGGCCTCTCTCAGTGCGCCCCAGCTCTCCAGCATGGCCCCGGCCTCCCTCAGCGCGCCCCGGCCTCCCTCAGCGTGCCCCGGCTCTCCAGCGTGGCCCCAGCCTCCCTCAGTGCTCCCCAGCCTCCCTCAGTGCGCCCCAGCTCTCCAGTGTGGCCCCGGCTTCCCTTACCACAGCCCCGGCCTCCCTCAGCGCACCCCAGCTCTCCAGCGTGGCTCCGGCCTCCCTCAGCGCGCCCCGGCCTCCCTCAGTGCGCCCCAGCTCTCCAGTGTGGCCCCGGCCTCCCTTACCACAGCCCCGGCCTCCCTCAGCGCGCCCCAGCTCTCCAGCGTGGCTCCGGCCTCCCTCAGCGCGCCCCGGCTCTCCAGCGTGGCTCCGGCCTCCCTCAGCACGCCCCAGCTCTCCAGCGTGGCCCCGGCCTCCCTCAGCGCGCCCCGGCCTCCCTCAGCGTGCCCCGGCCTCCCTCAGTGCGCCCAAGCTCTCCAGTGTGGCCCCGGCTTCCCTTACCACAGCCCCGGCCTACCTCAGCGCGCCCCGGCTCTCCAGCGTGGCTCCGGCCTCCCTCAGCACGCCCCAGCTCTCCAGCGTGGCCCCGGCCTCCCTCAGCGCGCCCCGGCCTCCCTCAGCGTGCCCCGGCCTCCCTCAGTGCGCCCAAGCTCTCCAGTGTGGCCCCGGCCTCCCTTACCACAGCCCCGGCCTCCCTCAGCGCGCCCCGGCTCTCCAGCGTGACTGTGGCCTGTCTCATGTCATCCCCCTCTGCTGCTCTCAGCCTTCTCCCCTCTCTGGTTCAGGAGGGAGAGCTGACTAGCACTTCCACAGGCTTCCTAGCCCTCAGCTAAATAGTTCCCAAACAGTGGGGCTCGCCCCCTGAGAGGAGCATGGCAGAACGTTTGAGGGGCACATGGTGGCGCGTGGGCCAGTCCCTACAGAGGGCAGGGAGGTAGTGCCATGCTTCCAGCCCTGCCCCGCCCCCAGACCAGCTCCATCCCCAACTCCTTTCAGCTCCCAGTCCTGCTCCGCCTCCAGGCCAGAACTGGCCCCAGGCCCACTCCACCTCCATCCCCAGCTCCCTGGCTGAGGTAGCCCTGGCTGTGCAGCAGTGGGGGAGATGCAGACAGATTCTGTTAATTGTAAGGGGGGCGTGACTGGAAAAGTTTGCGCACCGCTGCCTCGGCCCTTTGGCATTGGCGCAGGAAGGTCAGCCAGCTAGTCTCTTCTCTGGCTTCCGGATAATTTCTTCTGCTTTCCTGGAAGGCCTGCATAGAGCCTGCTGCTCTCAGCCGCTTTCCCCAGAGACCTGTCCCAGTCCCCTGATTTTTCCTGCCTGCCTTTCTCCAGGTCTCACCCCACTCGGATTCTGCCTGATCCTTTACAGTCTCATGGGCTATTTCACCCTCTTAATTGGCCAAAGGGGAGCAGCTGTTCTGGCACAGGGGATCAGGTTCTGCTTCATGTACAAGGGCCAGCCACCCTGTGACTCCATCGCATGCACAGTACAGCCCCAATCCTGCACAGATGAGTCCTGCTAGGTGCATGACTGATCCATGGAGGAGTGAGGGAGTGGGGCATGGATGCCATTGCTCTGTTGAGGGCATGTGCAAAACCTAAACTGGAGATTCCTGCCTTGCAGAGCAACCTCTCCTGGAGTCTTGGGGCATCCAGAATAAAGGGGAAAACATCAACCCTCTGCTAGGTGAGAGGTCAGTGTTCTGGGCACAATCTGATCTTACACTGGCTCTGCCCATGAGGAGCGGTTTGCAGGTGAGGGCCTTAGTTTAGAGAGTGCTCTGGGATCCTTTAGGACGAAAAGCACCTCAGTGATGGATAGGGCATAAGGGCATTGAAGTCAGTGGGAATCCCTAAAATGTCTAGATGGGTAGATAATGTCAGCTATTATTGCTGGTAGCAGAGACTGAAAACGGCTGGTGTCATGAGGGAAACAGAAAGCTCTGAGTGTGTTTAACTTTTACTAACTCTGAGTTGTGCCATCCAAGAAATAAGGCACTGTACTAACAGACGGCTGTGTTCATTTGGCAGAGCCCAGCAATCTGAAAGTTCACAAGGTAAGAGTCTTCTCCATGTGAACAAACTGTGCAATGGAGATGAAAACACATGCACAGTGCCATCGTCTGTGTTGCTATGCGTTTTGGTGAGCCAGTACGTTAGTGCATGCGGGGCTCTGGAGTAAAGGTGTTGCCACAAAATGTTCATAGACAGATTTTTTTATTTTTAAACTCTGCAACCCATATTTCGTATTGTGAAATCATGTAAAATGTTTTCTTGCTCATTTAGAGCATCACTTAGCGAGCTATTCTGATAAGGACAATATAAGCGGTAAGACTAGTGCATTAGGAATGATCAGTGCTATGGTGCCTTTGAATCTGAACTTCTTTGCTTTACAAAACTATGCTAACAAACTTTAAGGTTGCAAAGTCAAGCACTCAGAAGTTAGGAAATGTTACAATTAAGCTTGCCCATGCAACGTCAGTTTAGCCCCCACATTTGTATGCAGCTTCGGGCTGGAGTATGCCCGGTACAGATGGAATGTTCAAATAATTTAGCTGCCCGACTCTGAAATCTCTACTGAGCATGTGCAAACTGAGATTCGCAGAGACTCATAAGTTGGCCAAATTTAGGCACATTTTCATGGGGACCACAAAAGGCACATCCATGTCACACTGACATCTGTGCTCCAAAACAGGGAGGCACTAAAGCTCCTCAGTGAAACACTTATAAGAATTTTTAATATGGGCAAAACAATACTTCTTCCTTTGTTCTTGGAAGCTGCTGAACCATTTTAGATGAAACGTCTGAAAAAAGAATAAATCGACACAAAATAAAAATAAAAACGCAACCACCACCACCAAATAAAACACACAGCCTGAAGCAGACACTCACCTGGAAAATTTCAGACCAAGTGGTTAAAGTTTGGCAATGTTATAAGCAACTGAAAATGAAGTCTTACCGTGGAAAACGTTAGGCAACAGTAGCTGTCGGTATGGGTACCCGCTCTGCCAACCGTAGTAGAGCGCTTTTCTATGGTAGATTTCCGAGTGTTCTGCAAAGGTGGGAAAATGTTGCTATCTTCATGCGAGGGGCGGGAAGCTGAAAGCACAGAGCGGTTAAGTGACCTGTCCAAAGTGGTAGAGTTGGGAAGAGAGCACAGACCTCTGGACTCCCAGTCTAGCGCCCCGCCTCCTTTTTATAGCTTAAACGGAAGTGAGTCTTTTCAGTGTCCTGTGAACAGGTGACATACACCTAGAATGGTGGCACCCCCATGACCCTGCACTCTTGTGTTCTGTTACAGCTTTGCCAGGCCTGCGTATGCACAGTAGATGGTGCTCAATAAGCTCAGGACGATGGGGCTGCTTTTAAACTGAAGGGGAAGATGAGGTGCCATTTTTCAGATGGACATATTTTCTTTCTGATAGTTTGGTTAATCCATATCGCATTGTCAGCACCCATAGGGCAACTGGATTTTATATGGGGAACACATACTGTTAGATTTATCACCTTCTCTCTCCTTCCCCCCATCCCCCAGCCTCCTTGTTTGCATTGTTCACCTGTTAAGTCTTTTCTTCTGGAATTTGGGACAGGAAGTGTCCACAACAGTGGTTCCCTTAACCCACCCAGCAATATTGTTAATCTATCCAGCTATACTCTTAGCCCAGCAGAAGAATCTGTCCTCTCTCGGAGCCTCTCCTTCTGCCCCTCCACCCCCACGAACATGATACAGTTCTGTGGTGACCTAGAATCCTATTTTTGACGTCTCCGACTCAAGGAATATTTCCAACACACCTCTGAACAACATACTAACCCACAGAGACCCTCCTACCAACACTACAAAAAGAAGGATTCTGGGTGGACTCCTCCTGAAGGTCGAAACAACAGAGTGGACTTCTACATAGAGTGCTTCCGCCGACGTGCACGGGCTGAAATTGTGGAAAAGCAGCATCACTTGCCCCATAACCTCAGCCGTGCGGAACACAATGCCATCCATAGCCTCAGAAACAACTCTGACATCATAATCAAAAAGGCTGACAAAGGAGGTGCTGTCGTCATCATGAATAGGTTGGAATATGAATAAGAGACTGCTAGGCAGCTCTCCAACACCACTTTCTACAAGCCATTACCCTCTGATCCCACTGAGGGTTACCAAAAGAAACTACAGCATTTGTCAAGAAAGTCCCTGAAAAAGCACAAGAACAAATCCACACAGACACACCCCTGGAACCCCGAGCAGGGGTATTCTATCTGCTACCCAAGATCCATAAACCTGGAAATCCTGGACACCCCATCATCTCAGGCATTGGCATCCTGACAGCAGGATTGTCTGGCTATGTAGACTCCCTCCTCAGGCCCTACACTACCAGCACTACCAGCTATCTTCGAGACACCACTGACTTCCTGAGGAAACTACAATCCATCGGTGATCTTCCTGAAAACACCATCCTGGCCATGATGGATGTAGAAGCCCTCTACACCAACATTCCACACAAAGATGGACTACAAGCCGTCAAGAACACTATCCCCGATAATGTCACGGCTAACTTGGTGGCTGAACTTTGTGACTTTGTCCTTACCCATAACTATTTTACATTTGGGGACAACATATACCTTCAAATCAGCGGCACTGCTATGGGTACCCGCATGGCCCCACAGGATGCCAACATTTTTATGGCTGACTTAGAACTCCGCTTCCTCAGCTCTCGTCCCCTAACGCCCCTACTCTACTTGCGCTATATTCATGACATCTTCATCATCTGGACCATGGAAAAGAAGCCCTTGAGGAATTCCACCATGATTTCAACAATTTCCATCCCACCATCAACCTCAGCCTGGTCCAGTCCACACAAGAGATCCACTTCCTGGACACTACAGTGCTAATAAGCGACGGTCACATAAACACCACCCTATACCGGAAACCTACTGACCGCTATGCCTATCTACATGCCTCCAGCTTTCACTCAGACCACACCACACGATCCATTGTCTACAGCCAAGCTCTACGATACAACCGCATTTGCTCCAACCCCTCAGACAGAGACAAACACCTACAAGATCTCTATCAAGCATTCTTACAACTACAATACCCACCTGCGGAAGTGAAGAAACAGATGGACAGAGACAGAAGAGTTCCCAGAAGTTACCTACTCCAGGACAGGCCCAACAAAGAAAATAACAGAACGCCACTAGCCATCACCTTCAGCCCCCAACTAAAACCTCTCCAACGTATCATCAAGGATCTACAACCTATCCTGAAGGCTGACCCAACACTCTCACAAATCTTGGGAGACAGGCCAGTCCTTGCCTACAGACAGCCCCCCAACCTGAAACAAATACTCAGCAGCAACCACACATCACACAACAGAACCACTAACCCAGGAACCTATCCTTGCAACAAAGCCCGTTGCCAACTGCGCCCACATATCTATTCAGGGGACACCATCATGGGTCCTAATCACATCAGCCACACGATCAGAGGCTCGTTCACCTGCACATCTACCAATGTGATATATGCCATCATGTGCCAGCAATGTCCCTCTGCCATGTACATTGGCCAAACTGGACAGTCTCTACTTAAAAGAATAAATGGACACAAATCAGACGTCAAGAATTATAATGTTCAAAAACCAGTCGGAGAACACTTCAATCTCTTTGGTCACTCGATTACAGACGTAAAAGTGGCAATTCTTCAACAAAAGGACTTCAAAAACAGACTCCAACAAGAGACTGCTGAATTGGAATTAATTTGCAAACTGGATACAATTAACTTAGGCTTGAATAAAGACTGGGAGTGGATGCGTCATTACACAAAGTAAAACTATTTCCCCATGTTTATTTCCTCCTCCCCCCGCTGTTCCTCAGGCGTTCTTGTCAACTGCTGGAAATGGCCCACCTTGATTATCACTACAAAAGGTTTTTTTTCTCTCCTGCTGGTAATAGCTCACCTTACCTGATCCCTCTCCTTACAGTGTGTATGGTAACACCCATTGTTTCATGTTCTTTGTGTATATAAATCTCCCCACTGTATTTTCCACTGCATGCATCCGATGAAGTGAGCTGTTGCTCACGAAAGCTTATGCTCAAATAAATTGGTTAGTCTCTAAGGTGCCACAAGTCCTCCTTTTCTTTTCTTGTTGTTTCTTATGTGTCTGTAGAATGCCTAGCACAATAGGCCCACCCAGTTTTGTGGTCTTTATGTGCTACCACAATATAAATATCAAAACCAACAGTAACTAATAATAACAATACAGATGCTAAATGAATTTTTGCACATATTTCACACATTAATTGGAGTGATAGCTTAATTCTAAAGGGTTAATTTTTAGTTGATAACTGCAGAAGGCCAGGACATTTTGAAGCGATGAAATTATATTGGCAAAGTTTGCTGCCAGAAGCAGCCTATCTTTCAACTGCTGGTTTATCAGATGTCTAAAGCTTTAGGATACAGGCAAATGCTTCCTTTATAAATAGACTTGAAGACCTTGTCTTGTGTTCTGGGCCCTGCATTTTAACAATGTGTGACCCTGGCCTGGCTGAGAATTGGAGAGCTGTCTTGTGCCTTGCTGCTTTGTCGCCGAGGTTCATTATATCATGAAAACTAGGAGATCTTGGAAGTCATTGGAGTAGTTAAGTGAAGAGACACCAGTTTGTTGTCTGCTAGACTTTGTATTCCCTTAGCATGGACTGAGTCTAGGTGGGGCAAGAATGCCACGAGGCGTGGACTCTTGCAGCATGAGCTGTGTGCTAAGGCTCTGTCTGAGCCTCAGACTGCTCTCTCTCCTTTGTGGGGTGGGGAGGGGGAATAAAAGGGAAAATACATAACTGGAGCATGGAGTTACCACATTTCTCGGCTTTTTCAGAGTCTTTTGGGGCTGCTGCTGGTGATCTCCCTGATGTGCAAATGACAGACTAAGCTGCCTCTTCTCCTTGAGTTTGTAGCTGTGGCTTTTTGGAGGCTTGGTTGGCAGCTGTCCCGGGTGCTGATCTGATCTGAGCTCTCCTGGGTAGGGATTGGTTGGAGCTGCCTGCAGATTCAGTCCAGAGATTAGCTGGATCTCTCAGCAAACAGGCAGGGGCTGTAGATCAAATGCAAACAGGCAGCAAGATGAACTGAGAGGGAGAGAAAGAAAACGCGGGAGCAGCGTGGCAGGAGGAGGCGGTGCGGTGTCACTCCAGCTGCTAGTGTTGCAAGAACCTCCAGTGCCCCGGCACCCACTGAGGCAGAACCAGCACCAGAACCACTGGGTAAGTAAAGAGATTGTTTTTCACTTCCACTCCCAGCTTCCCTCCAAGAGCACAAAGCGTAGGGGGATGTGATGGGATCTCCCCCTCCCCTACAGCCTTCTCTTCCCTTGGACTCCTGTGGTGACAGCTGTGCCCAGTGCCTGGAGCCTCTGCTGAGCACCCCTAGGGGAAAGGTACCCAGAGGTGCTGAGCGTGCTTACTGCATCCTCTCCTGAATGGGGGACGGTCAGCGTCTAGCCATGCAGGGTGCAGCTTACCAGGACATAGAGGGGATGGGGGGAGGGGGCGCAGCTTCCCTGAGCTCTGGATAAAGGGGCGTCTTCCTGACTGACATTTATTACCAGTCTAGACACCAAACCCATTCACCTTCCCCTGCAATGAGATGAGTAACGGGCTTTTACTAGCCAGTCAAAGAAATGACACCCTGGGCAAGGAGGCAAGTGAATTTTGCCAGGCTGGGTTAATTGATCTGGGATACAGAGATGAGCTAGAAAAGCTCTGGGTCTCATTATGGCACAGCCACATTTCATTGGCCAGGCTCAGGCTGGATGTCCTAGTGCTGCGAGGGGGCTCTGGGTGTTGTGGGCAGGGAGAGAGAAGGCATTGGGGCTGCTAATAACTTCAGTGCCCCCCCCATGCAAACTTGATTTTTAAATTCAAATTGGTCCAGTGTATATGTATAAAACACCAGCCTCCCCTGAGCCTGGAGACTGCCTCTGAGTAACTACTCCTCAGTCTCCCTGTGAAGCTGGACCGCACAAGAAGTGCTGGGTCTCCTGTGCCCCCAAGCCGCCCCCCTCCTGCCATCCATCCATGGGGGAGACGTGTCTAAACCTCATGGGTCACCTCTGCCTGCGGCCCCATCAGAGTGAGGTCTCCATCACCTGGCAAGGTCAGACAGAAAGACAAACGAGCCAACCTCTGGGGGTTGTTACTGCCTGCTGCCAAGACAAAGAGCTTGGAAGGGCTTACTCTGCTGGGGAGATTGGACAGGAGATGCGAGGGGGAGTGGAGGGGGGCGAGTATGCACACTGCCAGCACTGGCAATTGAGATCTTTGAGTTCCTGCGGCTCAGACAGGTTCCTAGACAAACGATACATTTATTTTAACCAGCTCAGTGTGACACAGGCAGCATGTTTTGACAGGCACATTCCAGCAGACTCCAGGCAACTGTAATTTACGTTTCAGTTTGTTTCTTAAATCAAGTGGATTTTAAATTATGGTGATTCCAGCTTCTGATTCTTCAGGCTGCTGCCTGGACCCTCCTCGTGGGTTTGGGATCCATGAAAGAATTGAGAATCTGTATAAAATTGTGTATTGATTTTAAGGTTTGTACAGCGAAGGGAGTGCTGTCATGCTGGCGGGACTTGTCTGAAAAGAACTGGTTAGAATTACTGTGTAAAACAAACCTTCACATTTTTCTGATCCGATGATGTCAATGTCTCTGTTTTCCAGTAGTCTGTCGGACAATAGCGGAGATGTTGGTTGGAGCTGAGAAAACCTACTGCTTAATATTGTGCTGCATTAGTTTTGGGTGTTTGGTATTTATGTGACATTTCTGAGGCTTGGACCCTGGCTGGTTAGGGGAATAGTTAGAAATGAACAGAGCATCCAAAGGAAAGAAACGTATTCAGATGTTCTCCTTGTCACACAGTTAGGCAACTGCAATTATTTTTAAATTTTAATTTAATAAAATATCTTAAATCACGGGATTTTTGCTGTATTAATTCTGGACAAAACTGGCTAATATCAAAATTTTACTCAAGCGTATATCACACCACTATTATTTATTAATTATTATTATTAATAATAATAATTATTAATAAAGATCTGCCAGTTGTGTTTGGGAGTGTTGGCTTTACTAGCTACGTTGCAGGAGCTACTTGACCTGCACTCTCTGGAGCAGGCGTGGTGTGTTGCAGTTCTTGGCTGCATATAAACCGATTTAAAACAATGTCAGACTCCTCCATTGGTCACATGACAGTCACATTGTCCAGTGTGTCTGAAGAAAAGCACCTCCCTGTTTTTAATCCAGAGTTAAAGTGCAGTGACAGATTTCTTTTGCCTTTGGTGCCTGGGCCCCTAACATTTTGGTTGAGCAAAAGGAACGTGTATGATTAGATTTTGCTGCTTTTTTATCTTTAAATAATAAATTACCTGAATTAGAGAGAACATTTGAATAGTGCTATTAGACATTCACAGTAGATTTCTGTACATCTGGCAGGGGGCAGAAAGCTCACACTGTTTTAAGGAGGCATTCAGGGGAGGGAAATATTAGATATGGGGGGGTGGGGAAATGAAAGATCCTCCGGTGCTCCTGATGCTGTGATTTAAAATCAGAGAACAGTGAACATTTAAGGTCCATAGCACTGAACTTTCCATTTTGTTAAAACTATGTTAGTCCAGAATTTTATTTTTCTTACTGTCATGTGCAGAATAATTTGCTTAAGACTTTTTAAAAATGGAATTCTAATGCAGGTAGTGAGTCTCTGTGAATTGCGAACTACTTCATGCATGGTTCTCAGGGAATGACTACTTGGCCTTTGGGTGCTATGATGAAATATATGAATGAATGTTTTATTCATGGAGGACATTGTTCTTCAAAGACTGATATATGTTGCTGTAGAATGTCAATATTTCATCCCCTTTTCAAGAAGACAATAAAAATCTGTCTTCTGTACTGTCAACGTCTATTGATCCATGTGAAGCATTGATACTTTTGGGGAACAGAGACCTGCATTTTAATGCCAGATTCCAGTGACAAGAAGACAAATATTCAAAGCCATTCCCAGTCAGAAAGCCGCTGATGTGTTACTTGTCAGCTTTTCACGGTGTGAAGGACGGGTGGTGACTCCCTAGTTCAAGTCTTAGGTTCTGTTTTCATTATTTGATAGTAAACTATGAATGACAACACAATATGTTGCTGTGCATTTTCTCTGGGGCCATTCCTGTCTCACCTTTTGAAGTGATTCTGTGCATTTTAATTGACTGCACCGAGGTCCGGCTGACCAGAGCAAAGCGAGGCCTTAATCCAGATCTGGGCAAACTACGGCCCGTGGGCCACATCTGGCCCGCGGGACCGTCCTTCCTGCGGGACCGTCCTGCCCGGCCCCTGAGCTCCTGGTCTGGGAGGCTAGTCCCCAGCCCCTCCCCTGCTGTTCCCCCTCCCCCACAGCCCCGCCACTGAGTGGCGCAATGCTCTGGGCTGTGGGGCTGCAGAGCCTGGCCTGACCCGGTGCTCTGGGCTGCGCGGCACAGCTTCCTGTCCTGGTGCAGCCGCTCCCCAGCCACCGGTGCTCCAGGCAGTGAGGTAAGGGGGCAGGGAACGGGGTGTGTGTGTGTGGATAGAGGGCAGGGGAGTTTGGGGAGTGGTCGGGCATGGATAGGGGTCGGGGCGGTCAGAGGGCGGGGAACAGGGGGTGGAATTGGGGCAGGGATCCTGGGTGGGGGACAGTCAGGAAGGAGAAGGGGGGTTGGATGGGGTGGTGGTGGGCAGTTAGGGGTGGGGGGCACTTAGGGGCCAGAGGTCCGGGGGCGGTCAGGGAGAAGGGGTGGTTGGATGGGGCGGCGGGGGGCAGTTAGGGGTGGGGGGTCCGTCGGCAGTCAGGGGACCGAGAGCAGGGGGGGTGGATGGGGCAGGGGTCCCCGAGGGGCCGTCAGGGAACAGGGGGGGTTGGATGGGGCAGGAGTCCCCAAGGGGCCATCAGGGGGCGAGAAGCAGGGGGGGTCGGATGGGGGCGGGAGCTGGGCCATGCCTAGCTCTTTGGGGAGGCACAGCCTCCCCTAACCGGCCCTCCATACAATTTCAGAAACCCGATGCGGCCCTCAGGCCAAAAGTTTGCCTGCTTCTGCCTTTATCTGTGTTTGTCGGTGCATTGCAGTCAGGGTCCAGTCCTGCTCCTCTTGAAATCAATAGCAAAACCTCCCATTGACTTCGAGGAAGAAAGACCAGGGTCCTATCAGACAAACTGCAGGAACACAGCTAGAGACAGATTGTCTGTACGGGCCATCTGCTTAGCAGTTTATGGTCCATAAATATGTGAAACGTGACCCTAGGCAATTTACACGGCTAAAGAGCAGGCATAAGAGAAGCATACATGAGCAGAAACGTTATGTACTAATAAAAGATCTGTCCTTTAGCTGCTCAGGATCCCAAGCTGGGAGAAGGGTTATTTTATTCCGTTTATCCTCATCAGTAGGGTGAATTTCGTGTTTGTTAGTCATGCAAAACCGATGTAGCAAGGACGACTGTCTCTCCACCATTGACCCCATGGGCGCAGGATACAGCCCACAGGCATTTTTGTCATTCTGGTGTTGCTCTTTGAATTAAAGAAAGTCAGCTAGGGAGGGTAACAAGGAGAGAATCCACCCTCTTCCCCCAGGCAACTGGACTTGAGGAAAAGCAAGTTAGTAGTTTTATCTCTGGTATAAAACTAATTCAAGGCCTTCCATGTGTCTGCCTAGCTGGGCCGACAGAGAGCTGAAATTTTCTCCTTTGACTTCCTATGTGACCCTGGGCACGTCACTTTGGCCCCCATGTTCTAGGGTGACTCCTGCTTCTGGGTGCCTCAGGTTTTGGGTAGACAGCTTGAGACTTTCAGAGGTGCTGAGCACCCAGACATTCCATTAGCTGAAGTTGGAGCCAAGGATGCTTGTGAGCTCTGAGAATCAAGTCCCAGTACCGCAAGCTGGGCATCTCAGAATTAAGACAACCAAAGTCAAAGGCCTTCTCTCGAAAATGTGGGCCTGCTCTTTCTTTTGCCTCTGTTGCCACTTCTGTAATATGAAGATAATGCCTCTGTCATGGGGGTGGGTGGGAGGCCTAAATCATGAGTGTTTGCCACACGCTTTGTGTTTGTGAGACACTTTGAGGGCTGAGATGGAAGATGCTTGAGAAGGACAAAGTATTATTAGCATTGTAAGACCTGGCGTGTTGGAGCTATTTTTAAGATTGACCTTTTTAAACCAATGTGTGGAAAGAAATTACCTACCACAGAATACTGACATAAACCTGCATTGTTCTTTTCCACCGGTGTATATTAAGTGTATGCTGCCTCAGCTGAGAAAGGTCAAACCAAACCTCCAAAATCTCCCTTTCTCTCAATGCCTTTTCATATCTGCATATGTGGGTTTGAGCCTCAAGTTTCCTGACCATGGCTTAACAATCAAGTTGACTGTGAAGAGGAGATGCCTGGGAGTGGGAGGAGATGAATGGGGTTTGTGGCCATATCCCTTTAGGTTTGTGACATGCGTATCATACAGCTGCTCTGCTTCGTTACTGAAATGCTTGCTTTCTTGCAGATCGTCTGATTGAAGCTGACTTATTGGTTAGGAGTGAATGATGGGGCTGTGCATAATTAAATACAGATTATATGCAGGCTGGAATGATTGGAGAAGGACGATTCCAAGCAGACCCCTGACTAAAAATGTGTTGGACAGTGATACTCAGACCTCAGTGGTTCAGGAGCCAAATTAGCAATCAACATTACTCAGCAGGGCCACAGCAGTGTGAATTCATTGCTTCATAGCTCTGTACATTCAGTCACGCAGTGTTTTAGCATCATGTGCTGCAAAGAGCTTCAGGAGACATGTTAACAGCCACTTGCAGCTTGAGAGCCTCACTCTGAGTACCACTGATCTAGGACATTAGTCTTCTAAATACACCCTGACTGTACCAGTGGAGACTGCATGACTCAGAAAAAAAAATCTGAACCCCCATTCTTTTCAGTTCACGACAGCAGCGATTGTTGCTTAGGGCATTTCTTGGGACGTTCACCAAGAGGTGATTATAGCTGCTTATACATTACTTCTCTATGATTTAAAAGGACCTGTTCAAATTACTGGCAAAAGTGACCTCTCCCAGATTGTTTCCACTACGGATGGAGAAGTGAAATAGTGTGCTGGCCCCCAACTGTGGGTCAGGTTTAGAGATGTTAGTCATGTTTCTTAGAGTACTTCTGGAGGGCACTCAGATGCTATGGCAATGAGGGCAGTATAAGAACCTGCATACGATAGAATAGAAGATCCTGCTGCATGAGGGAAGGAAGACATTGCCACTATTTTGGGGATGTTTATTTGCTAACTTAATAGGTGGAATGACAGGACTGTAGGCTCTAAAGATGCAGAGCCATCCTGCTGACTCACCCCAGCAGTCAGACTAGGTGGGTCTCATTTGCTCTAAACTAGGAGTTTAAAAGGTTGAGAGTCTCTCTGAAGCAAATGGAACAAGGGGCCCTGTAAGGAGGAATGCTAGGAACAGCCAGACACAGGAGGGAGTGCATATTGAGCTTTGTGTTTGTATAGGTTAACAAGAAATACCCTCCCAACCACAGGCACTGTATAGTTCTGTGAAAATGAAGTCTTGGAAATTCTCTCTAGCCATGTAAAGTTTATGTAGTTTGTCTTGTAGGGATAGATAATGGGGTGAGAAGACCACCTATCTTTAAGGTTGCACAACACTTCCCATTATAAGACCCTGTGTTCAGTTGCTTATAACTGCCAACGTTTAATTATTTTGGTTGAAGTTTTCCACGTCGGATGTCTGCCTGAGGCTGAATCTTTTTGGAAAGTTGTGCCCAAAGTGGGCAGCCCGTTTCTGGGAACAAGGGCAGGGAAACATACATTGTTTTGACATTTAAAAAACTTTTGGTGAGCTTTTGTTTGAGAAGCTCTAACACCCCTGTGCTTTGAAGCAGGGACTTGAAATTTGGCAGGGGATGGCCTTTGTGTCAGGGATGAGTCTTTTGCTGTGCCCAGGAAATTCTGCCCACATTTGACAAAGTTATAAGCCTTTGAAAAATCTCCATTCACGTGCTCCATAGAGACTTGCTAGAGCGTAATCAGTGAAATCTCTGAGGATTCCATCCTGAGAACTGTACTGCCTATCCCAGCAACTAGTGCTGACCAGACTGTGCAAGCACCGTCCCCATGGAGTGACTGAAGATGCTCCGTCCAGCCCAGGGCTACAGGGATAAAGCTGGACTTTCCCTGTAACGGGAGCTCCAGCTGCTCCAGCCAGAGTTGGGTTGGGCATTATAGCTGACCTCAGGGAGCCTGTCTCTCCTGTGCTCTCACCGACCCCCCTGCTGCTGCCCAGGTATTGTGATGGAAGAAGCCACCTGATACAAATGTAAATGGAACAACAGCCGGACCAGCGGGGTAGGGGAGGACAAGGAGGCTGGTGAGAATCAGGCAGGACGGAGGGACACAGATAGACAACAGCCTCCTTCACTGCAGAACCCTGATTCATCCTCAGAGCCAGTTTATTCTGTACACTGAATGAGGTAGGGGCCCTGGGGAAAAATTGTATGTGATGATGTAATTTCAGCCTGTGTCATAATGCAGGTGCCTATGGGGGGCAAATTAATGTTTTACAGGCAACCTTAATTCTGGCATTTCCTATCTTTTGAGTGCTTGACTTTGCAGCCTTTATGTTTTTTAACAGAGTGTTTTGTGTCTAATATATATTCATGTGGATGCATAGCTGTTTGAGAATTCAGTGAATAGTACTATAGTAATAATACACACCAGCTTGTATGTCTGTCCTCCAATATCCCTAAGAAACTTACATATTTAACAGAGAGAGAGAGAGAGCCAGTGCTGCAAGTGGGTGGTCCTGACTCACAGTAGGGCATCTCATGCGAGTCAGGGCTGGCAGGATCAAGCTAATAGGGATCACCTTGTCCCCCACAGAAATGCAGTCACCACGTGGAGGGGAGGGGGCAGCTGCTTAATTGTGCGCAGTGACTCTACATAGCAATTTAGAACAGATAGTGAAGATGGTTTGCTTCTTACTGTATCCTGCTGAAGCTACAGGGAGAAATTAGGTTGAGGGATTATTATGAATTGAACTGGAATTTAGTCTGTTTTAACAAACATAATCTTATTAAATGTGCTACATTCCTTTTCCTTAATTGATCACGTGTTTTGTTTGCGGGTATTGAAGGACATACATTCGGGTAAATAAAAATGTAAGAAATATGACACAGTCCTGAGGTGTCAGGTGGACGGTGAGGGTGTCATTAAAAAGACACGGCCAGGAGACAATCGACATACAAATAATGTGCAAAAATGCTGCTACCTGAGTTAGGAATCACACTTTGGACTATGAAAACTGAAAGGGCGTTTGTTACTCTAGTTTTCTTCCTCTCTGAATTTCACCTGCCTCGGGGAATGAAACTAAACTAGAGACAAAAGTGAGACTGAACAGTCTCTAGTTTCACTTCTGTTTCTCTCCTACACTAGCACCATCTTTGGGATGCAAACACTACATTTCCCCATGTTTATTCCCCCCCCACACACACACACACACTCTGTTCCTCACATGTTCTTGTCAACTGCTGGAAATGGCCCACCTTGATGACCACTACAAAAGGTTTTTTTTCTCTCCTGCTGGTAATAGCTCACCTTACCTGATCACTCTCCTTACAGTGTGTATGGTAACACCCATTGTTTCATGTTCAATGTGTATATAAACTCTCCCCACTGTATTTTCCACTGAATGCATCCGATGAAGTGAGCTGTAGCTCACGAAAGCTTATGTTCAAATAAATTGGTTAGTCTCTAAGGTGCCACAAGTCCTCCTTTTCTTTTTGCGGATACAGACTAACACGGCTGCTACTCTGAAACTACAAAGGAATGTTTACATTTAAAAGACCAACATGCTTTCCTTGAAATAAAAACTACTGCTATTATTAACAAAACCTAGAATTAGAGCTGGTGACTCCAGCTGGCTGTGCTTTTTTGAATAGTTTTTATTAATAATAAATGTTTCTATTGTAGGTATTATAATTAGCTCATGAATGAATCCATGATGCTTGTAATGAGAAGCAAAGCATGGTATTCTTTTAATGTATTTTGTCAGGGTCTCTCTCTGTTTATTCCCCTCTTCACTCATGCCTGCAGTTGTGGGATCTTCTAGCTTGGAATTTCACCCATTGGCAGAAATCCTGTTTTGTGTTCTGACTCCCAGTGCATGCATTAGATGAGATGTGGCTGGACAGCAGTGTACCCAGCTCTCTTCCTAAGGAGGCTTGTGCTCACTGCGATGCCCTTGGGCTCCTGCAGCTCTGTTTTCGCTTGGGGTTTGGTTTGTCATGTCTGCCCTGTTGCGCCCCCTGCTAGCCAAGCATGGCTCTGCCACACCCTGCCTCAATTTCTCCTTCACAGGTTCCCAGGAATAATCCAGAGACTTATATCCAATACCAACCCCTTTTCTTGTGGACTGGGTCATTAATCCAAGGTAAAGTCAAACCCAAAGCAAAGTCTCTGCCACATCTCCTGCCCCATCTCCCACTGGGCACAGCCCTTCCTTCCTGAGGTCTGTCTGACTCCAGGCCTCTCCACTAGGAACAATTTTCAGCCCTCCCAGGCCTTGCTCAGTCTCCACCATCAGCTCCCCCTGAGTGCCTCCATTCTCAGGCCTGTGGTGTCTCCCCTTTCCAGTCAGGGGTTGCACAGGTCTCCTTCTGGACTCTCAGCTGCTGTCAGAAGGTAATTAGTCGCAGGTGTACTGGACCCCCCGCACCCTCTGAAAAGGCCCAGACACCCTGGGACAAGGTTTAACTGGTGAATTTGGATTCTCCCTTCACCCTGGTTGAGTGAAAGGGCCTTCCCCTTGCTGGTTGTGTGGTTCTGTGAGCCACCAGCCGATCTGGGAGCTGTGCCTTTCAGAGGAGAGAGGAGTGAAAGGAAAAGTGTTCGTTAGAATCTGCTAATTTGGGTTCCCAGAGCTGTTGGCTTTGGGAGCAGCAGCTCCTTGTTTTCCTGTTTCTGTGGAATTCTTGGTAGTGCCTCCTTCCTTTTTGCCTGCAGTAATGCTTAGCTGTTACACAGCACTTCTCGTCCTTGGTTCTCACAGGGCTTTCCAAAGGAGAAACTGGAGGCCAGGGAGACAAAGGGACTTGCCAGAGTTATACAGCAGGTCACCACTAGTTAGACTCCAGGTCTCCTGACTTCCAGAACAGTGCCCTATTCACTGGCCCAACCTGGAGAACCTTCACTTCACTGGTGGTGTGTGGAGGGTAGTCAGGACAGTCCGCCCCCTGCCAGAGCTGGGATTCAAATCCCAAGTCTTGGGCACAGGAGAAAGTGAGTTTGCCAGGTGTCTGCCCACTGTGAGTCTTTGTGCGGATCACACCAGATGGTTTGGCACGAGTGATCTCTGCTGAATTCGGATGATGTAGGTCAGGCTTGAAGTGCGTTGGTGCCGCCCTGTGGAAAGGTTGCACAGAACCTGCCTGCTTCCTGCTTGGTTTTATCTAGTGGAGGCCGCACCAAATTCACAGGAAAGAAGAAAGACCAAATGTGCGATTAGGAGCGCCAGAGGAGATGGGTTTCCCTTCCTAGGCACTGCTGCTCATCATCCTTCGCTCCGCCTTTGCCACTTCTGCCGGTCTTCCCACTGATTCTTTACTGTCTTCTCTGCTGGGTCAGCTGGTGGTTTGCATTCACTCCTGCCCACCCAGTTCCCCTCTGCTGCATAATAGTAAACCTCACTCCTGATAAACCATGTGCTTGCCACATTTCTGAAATTTCATCAGCAGGAGGCAGATGAAGCGAAATGTGGCAGAATGCTTAAAATGTCACAGTGCTAAATAAACAAGCCAACAATCTTCACAAAACGCACTAAAGATCCATTAAGATATTTTCTCTGTGAAATACACATCATAAGATTCCAGTTTTGCCTTAAACATTTGGAGAAACAAAACCAGCACGTTTTGCTCCCATACTGTTCATCTGTGTGAGATCCTCATTTCAAAGCCCACTATATACATTGTGCCGCTAAAATATCTGTTTATGACAGAGTGAATTATATCCAGAGTCAAAACCAAAATATGTGTTCAAAGGAACCGACAAAGTACAAATCCCACTGCTCTCTGAAGTTATTTTGCCTTCTATTGTTACAAGTAACCCCTACGATTACTAGATCTGACAGAGATCAGAGGGACAAATTATTCTCTGGTTTGCCATTTTGCTTGCTTAGTGCACTGGACAGCTCTTTGTGTATAGTCAGTTTCCATTTCCCCCCGCCCGGCCACCCTCAAGATGGTCCCTTTTTGTTTTGATGGGTCTTTCACACAGTGACAGGGGGGAGATAAATCTTTTTTAAAATAGGAAAATATAGGCCTGCTCCTATGAGCCACACGCAGGTAACTTGATATTGCTCATGCCTTCTCGTATTTGCAAGAGAAAACCCACAAAATCTGGCAGCCATGACTTGGTCAGGGCTAGTATCAGAAACTACTTTTAGCTCATTTTTTGGAACTGACTAGGTTCACGATACACGGTGTCACATGAATGCAGCTGGTAAGCCTCGTGTGTGCTACTTTAACTGAGGAGGTCACAACTGAACTTGCCCCCGACCTTTTCCTGGATTGATGGTAGTGGGGGAAAAACCAACCCGCACTTATGTGACAGTGGGCACGAGGAGCTGTCTGCAGGAACGAAAGGCAAATGTGTCTTGAAAACCCACATCTGCCATGCTGGTTGCCTATAGTGAATTGTGTTCATTAGTACAGGAATTCCCTTCAGTTCTTTCCTTTACCTGATGTTTGTCTGCCCGTCTGTCTTGAGACTGTGAGCTCCTTGGGGCAAGCACCATCCCCTAATGCTTGGAAAGCACTAGCACCACAAACAAAGAAACAATAATAATAATATAGTTAAATGTCTCTCTCTTTTTCCTCTTGTGGCAGGGCAGGAGCAGGATAACACAGCAATGAAAATGGAGGGCACTTGGTTTGCCTCATTTAATTCAGCCTCTGAAAACCTGGTTATTGTCACCTGTCAGAGGTGTAAAAAGGGAGATTTTTGACTCATGTAGAAATGGTGAAGCCCTGGGCTCAGAACAGCCATTTGGACTGTGAGAGAAGGACACAGCCATACACTAAAGGATAGGGAAATGGTAGCAAATTGGGCAGGTAATGCTTCTGCTCCAGGAATTCCCTATAGCACCACGTGCACTGTTGGCACTTTACTACTGCTGCTAGTCGTCCTCATCTAGGGCCAGAGAAACCTTCCGGTGGTGAAACACTGGAATGCGTTACCTAGGGAGGTGGTAGAATCTCCTTCCTTAGAAGTTTTTAAGGTCAGGCTTGACAAAGCCCTGGCTGGGATGATTTAATTGGGGATTGGTCCTGCTTTGAGCAGGGGGTTGGACTAGATGACCTCCTGAGGTCCCTTCCAACCCTGATATTCTATGATTCTATGATTCCTGCAGCAATCCCAGTGAGAAGAAGATCTGCGAAGGTCTCCTCGTGGGCTATCCCCAAGGTTATTTCGTGGGGAGCGTGCTGAGATTTGCTTCCTCAAAGAATGAGCTGCCATTCCTCACTCAGGGTGAAATTTGCCCCATGCATAGGGCCGACACAAGAACTGCACCACTCAAATCCCACTGACACCCTCAACATAAAGAAATATCAAGGACATAATTAGCTGGAGCAAAGGAAAAGGAATTGATTAGGTAGGCCAGACATTTCACACGGAGCTGCCTAAAGCTGGCACTAAATCCATATTTAAGCAGCTAAATAAATGGGCTGATTTTCAGAAAAGCTGAGCACAGCATTCATAATAACAGTTGTGCAAGAATGCTAGCTTGTGCTATGTGTGACTTTACACATTTGGGTTACAATCCTAATCGCTGATAGCTAACATGGACCCTGGTTCCCATGTGGCGAGCAAATCCAGTGGCAGGTTCGGGGCTGTGATTTTGGGTAGAATCTCATTATGAAATTTTGTTGCTGTAGAGACCAAAATAGAGAATTTTTCAGTAGGTTTTTTTTCCATCGAAATCGCTGTTCATAGGAAATTAGTTTTGCACCTGCAAAAACTGCCTTTTGTTTTTGCCAAAAAATAAAAGCGAACAGGTGAGGTGTTTTTTGCACCTTTTGCATTCAGTTTCCATCTAGGATATCTTGACAAATGTACGTACTGTATACGTATGTAATCTCAGGAAGATGCAATTTAACAGATGGAATTCGGATCTTTGCTTTGTTGTTCTGAAACCTTGGAAATCTTGCTGAAAATGGCAAAGAATAGCAAGAGTAACATCATAATCCTTGTAACTATTTGACAGCAGTTCTGTCTCCAGTTCCCTAAATCATTGCTTACCAGCCAGCTGTTCAGTTTGCTGAATGGCACGCAGTAATGAGCTTGCTGCAGGAGCTTACAGGGGATGGAGTTGTGATTTATGCAGCATTTCCTCCTAGACCTGTCAATTCTTCCCAACCCCTTCCCCCACCGCTAATCGAGGAAAACATTAAGGCTCGGGAAAATCCAAATGTCACATAAAATACAGGGGTGAGAAATCATGGGTGTGTGATCGTTAATAGAAAAGCCTCTGGTTTCCTGGCTAAGCTGGTGGGCTGATTTAAAGTGTTGCCTGTGGAAAGCCCTTAATCAAGTTCCTTAAAAAAAGTCTTCTGATGCATATTCTAGGCGAGTGTCCTAAAAATAACTTGCGGCAGTATTTAAAGGGACAAGCCTGTTTCCAAATAGCTGTATGCGCCCAGAAATGTTATCCCTTCACTTTCAGTTCTCAGGACGAATATCCTAAAGCATATTCTGCATTGCATTAGAGACAGCTTCAGCAAAACCTTCCACGGGATCATACCTAGGGATGTTTTTTCCTTGCTCCCTGACAGACGATCCATCTGTCCAGCACTGATGGAGTTAAGCATTGCCTTATGCACTGAAGTAAGCAGTGGTGCATTCTGGTTATAAGGTGGTTTGATGGTTGCTGTGAGTTCCATAGTGTAGTGCACTGGTAACAGCATGGGGCGAGAATTTATCATGTGAAATGTGGAACTGTAAGTGCAGCGATGCAGCATTAGAGCTGATTGCTGAATAAGGACATTTTTTATCCATCCCAAAGCTGGCTAATAGTAATATAGAGCTTAGCATCCGCGAGAGCGATCCTTCCAGCTGTGGGGATGAAGGGTAGGGGCTGCTGGGAGACAGGATCCGTTCGTTCCTTCTGCAACTCCGGCTGTCTGAATAAATTTAAGAAGGGTTAGTGGCCTTCCCGGCTTCCTCATGGAGGCCCTATGTTCATCTAATGAGCCCTTGTTCTGTTGCTGGTATTTTTACTGCATGATCAATTCAGTCCAGTGTGCATTCCATCAGCAGAAGGCATGGATTTTTAAAATGTCACGCACCACGGTTTCTGTGTTTGGGAGTGTCTTGCAATGTGTTTTGGCGTGATGGAGGGTTTGTAGCAGCTAGAAAGGGGTCTTCCTGAGATGTCTTTGTATTTAACTTCATACAGAAGCAAAAATGTACTAAGTCAAAAAGAAAAATATGTGAAAGCAAACCATTCTAACCCATCTTCCGCGCTGCATGATGGCACTGCATGTTCTCTCGGAACAGAGAGCTGACTTGTTAATTGCCTAAAAGGGGCAATTGGGAACTGTGTGCTGCATCCGTTCTCATCTGTGTTTTCAGCTTTATCCAGTGCATGGCACTTTCACTTGGATGAGTTGTATTAAGTCATGAAGGTCATATAGATCCCCCCAGCCACCCTGTGTTTCTGTCTGGTTCTAGTGCTGAAGGGGTTAAACTCCATTATTTTTTATTCTTTAGCATTGTATTTTTAATAATAGAAAATAGTTAATTGGGGTGTTTGTCATTGTGGGTAAATTAGCTGCTGTGAGAGATGAGCTTCTGCTTATTGACTTGTAAAAACAGTTGGTTTTCATTGTAATTGAAATTGCAGTGAGATGAAATGTGGAGGTTTCACTTTTTTGCACGGTAACTTGCCTTGTCAGTTCATACAGCTCACTCCCTCTGAGGCTCAGAAATGTTCCTCCGGAAACCCTTCTCTCTGAATAATGAATAGAACTGATTGGTGGCAAACTGTATTATAAGCTCCTGAATTCTAGACTCCTGCTCTTTAATGCAGGCTGAACTTACTACAGTCATGGCTTTCTAAATGCGCAGCAAGAATTCACTGTAGGTTATATGGTCTGTTGGAGAACTTTGGTTTATACGGTTACTGATTCTATGAAGCAATGTACTGAACAGCACCAGTTTGGGACTGAAACTCCCCCTTGCCAGACTCGGGAAGGATTTTGTTGTTATTTCTGGGTCAGATCCTGAGGACCGTGCTCGGTGTTGTATTGAGACGTTGGAGGCAGTGGGAACTTGCCTAGTAAGAACCTCAAAGTTCAGTCTGTTGTTTGTTTTATTTAGAGTTGTTTGGTTTTCTCTGTGATCCTACACAGCCCTGTTGACTGGAGCAGAGCTCCTGGTGGGCACAGCAGTCTGTCAAAGCAGAACAATTTGCAAGGTTGGGGCCGTAGATAATACATACAACTCCATGCCTATGGCTTAGGTCGGTTACAATGGGGAAGGTATGCTGTAGAATCCTGCCTCTTGGGGGTTTGCAATGATTCACTGTCTTCTGTTTAAACTGTAAGTAGCTGCCTTCCAACTGAGCAGAGTCTCACTTACAGGTACCGTTTAGGAAAATTATATCCACAGCCACTTTCAACTCAATCCCCCTTTTTTCATGGATTGGCTTGCAGGTTGCTACCAAGCAAGGGGCCGGTTAGAAAACCTGCCAATCATGAGTTTGTAACAAAAATATAGTTCTCTGAATGTGCATCTCCAACGAAATGGCGACCTCCCTGGTGGGCTTTGGAGAAGGACTTCTCTGGTGCAGTGGCTGTGGCACTAACAGCTGGTTTTATTCGTCATTATCTGCATCGCAGCGGTGCCCAGTGGTCCCAGTGGAATTGGGGTCCCATTGTGTTACACGCTGGAAAGACAGATTGTGTTGTGGTCAGTTTTAGTTGCTAGCATTTTGACTGAGCCTGGGATTATCGGAGGTTAGGCACCAAAATCCCATTGAAATTCAGTGGGAGTTGGGCCTCTCATTTCCATTTCTCCTTCGAAAATCCCAGTTTTGAAAATCCCAACCTTAAGGTTTACCTTTCTGATTTAAAAAACCGCCAAAACACTGACAACTGTGCAAGTGTTAAATTCAGCATTTCCTTTCATCGTACAAACTCTGATGCTGTTCTTTGTGGCATGAAAATTTGTCCCCTGGGAACTGAACTAAGTCCACCAAATCCATTTCACAGCTACAGTGTGGTACACACAAAGTTATTCCCAGTCTGTAAAATCTCAAGTATAATTTTGCATTAAGTTAAGTAGTTTCTTTAATCTCCTTTTTGATAAAGGTAGAGGAAGTGGAATGTGATGCTGCATGGACTTGAAGGTGTAATTAGATTGTTCGTACAAATCAAGTGTTATGCCAATGGGCTGTTACAGTGAGTTACTGACTATGACAAAGGAGATGCTCATTCCTAGCATCAGGTTGTCCTATTTTTCATATTTTTCTTTTGTGTGGCTCTGCACTATTTTTATAGTCGTGTTATATAATGGCATATGTACATAAAGAGGTGTTCACGCACACACAAGCTGTTGTGTGTTATGTAACACACACACACAAATGGAATCAACTCCACATTTAAAGAGGAAAACCAACTGATTCCTGTGGCACATAAGTGGGAGAAAAATGCACAGCCATGTTAAAAAGTGTAGAGAATGCCAAGGGCATTTTTTGTATTGGGCCAACTTCTGTTGGTGAGAAGTGGTATCTAACTCACACGGAGCTCTTCTTCAGGGCTGGGAAACGTATTCAGTGTCACAGCTAAATACAGGGTGGAACAGGTTGTTTAGCATAAGTAGTTAACATATATTTCAAGGGACCGTTCAAGGTGAAGTGGTCCCTTAACACCCCTCCAGTCACGGAGGGGAAAAGAGGGGGCAAGGTGATTAGTGGGTTACAAATTCTTGTAATAAGCTACAAATCCAGTGTCTGTTCAGTCCATGATTTGTAGTGTCCAGCAGAGTTATGAATTTAAGCTCCCAGGCTCGTCTTTGGAAAATGCCCTGCAGGTTTCTTTTGAGAATGGAGGCAAAGAGATCAGATACAGAGGGATCATTTTGTGGAAAGTATTCACCCACAGGCCTGGGCTACACTGTTAAAATGACCTAATTTTCTAATGTCGGTTGGGCTGTGAAAAATCCACTTCCCTGGGTGGTGTTGTTAAGCCAGCCTAACCTCTGGTGTAGACAGAACTAGACCGACGGAAGAATTCTCCCATTGACCTAGCTACCGCCTCTTGGGAGATGGATTCCCTATGCCGCTGGGAGAACCCCTCCCGCCAGCATAGGCAGTGTCCATGCTGAAGTGCCACAGTGATGCAGGTGAAGTGGCACAGCTGTGTCCCTGTAACATTTCACGTGACGGTGTACGCAAGCCCCACTTTTCACAAAGCGACCCCTCCATATCTGATCTCTCAGTCCTCATTCTCATAGGAAACCCGCTCAACGCATTCCAAAAATGGACCCTGGGAGCCTAAATTCATGGCTTTGCTAGACACTTAACATCATGGGCTAAATAGAGACACTGGATTTATGGCTTATGACAACAAAGTGTGACCAATAACAACCCCAGCTGCCTTCCCCCCTTCGTTTCCTCCCCACCCCATGACTGGAGGGGTGTTAACAGGCCACTTCACCTTGAATGGTCCCTTTAATATGTGTTAACTACTTATGCTAAACAGTCTGATCCACCCTGTATAAATAAATCTGTTCGTCTTTAAGGTGCCACCGGACTTCTTCCTGTATTTAGCTGTGACACTCAGAGTACCTTTCCCAGCCCTGAAGAAGAGCTCTGTGTGAGTTTGAAAGCTCCTCTCTCTCACCAACAGGAGTTGGTCCAATACAAGATATTGTCTCTCTAAGGCCAGGTCTGTACTAGAAACTTACATCGGTCTAATTGCATGGCTCAGGAGTGGGAAAACCCACTCCACTGAGCGACATATATATTTCTAGAGCCCTGCGCCGATACAAAACTTGTATCCACATGTGAGCCGCAGAAATGGTCCGCTGATATCTGCGGATTTGCAGGATCCAGTTAACCTAACCCCATCTGTAGACAGCGCTAAGTCGACTGGAGTATTCTCCTGTGGACATAGCTACCACCTCTCGGGGAGGTGGGTTAATTACACCCACGGGGGAAGCCCTCCCTTGGGCATAGGTAGCGTCTTCAGGGAAGCGCTGCAAACGGCGCAGCTGCAGCATTTCATGTGTAGACCTGCCCTAATATCCTGGGACCAGCACAACTGCACCAACACTGCCTACAAGGACTTTTCTGTAATGTAGACATTAAATTAAAATAGCCCCAGGGTTTGCCTTTGTGCTGTTTCCCTGTGACTCCCACCCTGCTGCGGAAATGTCCATCCATCCATCTCCGACCTATTACAAATACAACGAAATATGGATTTCAGCGTCTGCAGGGGACAGCAGCCACAGAGCCTTGCTGCAAGAGTCATTCCCAGCATCCTATGCAGTACACATGTAATTTATTTTATATAGCTAAAATGTTATATCTATTTTATTTATATATGTGTGTGTATATCACCTTGATCGATCGGTCCATCAGCCCTCACAGAGAGAGCGCCGATCACAACATGTCATTTGTGTTATTCTAGCCAGTCCTTCAGCTACCCACTGGCCAGGCTGTCAGTGGCACCAGACACCGATTGGCACAATGCACCACAGCTCAGAACTCCAGAGCGATCCCCTAGCCTCAGCTGGGAATATAGGCGCATGCCCCCGCGCCCGGTGTGTGTGTGTATATACACACATCTAAATATTATTTGTGTGTGTGTGGATCAAAAGTCCTAGCCAATCTTCATTATTACCTGTCCTAGCCTTGTTGCTAGCCTTTTCCATACAGCAGGACGGACAATCTCTTGCCTGATCCCACTGGGCTTAGACTGGTTAAGAAAATCTTCTTACAGTAACTGCACACAACACATCGCCTTGTTAGAACATAAATCCTAAATCAAGGGGGACGACACTTTCCTTTCATGTGTTCCGATGAATAATGGGTTTCTGCGTTACATACTTCAGCTAGGAATACATTCTGGTGTGTCTATGGAATCTCTTGGCAGACAGTAATGGTAGAGTAGCTTTCAGTAGGATTGTGATGGTATTTCACTGATGGAAAAAGAATGCTTTTGGCAGAATCCAGGGCAGTCACATTACTATAGACATTTTCCTATGTCAGACCATTATGTATGGTATACCTGGCCGATCCCGGATGACCTCTTTGTCTCCCTCTCGCTCGCTATCTCAGAGTGATGGGGTTGTTGAAAGTACAAGCTGCGACTGTGTTACTAGATAGGTTTCAGAGTAACAGCCGTGTTAGTCTGTATTCGTAAAAAGAAAAAAGAAAAGGAGTACTTGTGGCACCTTAGAGACTAACCAGTTTATTTGAGCATGAGCTTTCGTGAGCTACAGCTCACTTCATCGGATGCATAGCATATCGTGGAAACTGCAGAAGACATTATATACACACAGAGACCATGAAACAAAACTTCCTCCCACCCCACTCTCCTGCTGGTAACAGCATATCTAAAGTGATCATCAAGTAGGGCCATTTCCAGCACAAATCCAGGTTTTCTCACCCTTCCCCCCCCCCCCCCACACACACATACAAACTCACTCTCCTGCTGGTAATAGCCCATCCCTCTTTGAAACCTCTCTTTATAATGCGCATGATAATCAAGGTGGGTCATTTCCAGCACTAATCCAGGTTTTTCTCACCCCCCCCCCCCACACACCCCCCTCCAAAAACCACACGCACAAACTCACTCTCCTGCTGGCAATAGCTCATCTTACAATGTGCACAGCAATAATCCAAGTTTAACCAGAACGTCTTGGGGGGGGTTTGTAGGAAAAAAACAAGGGGAGATAGGCTACCTTGCATAATGACTTAGCCACTCCCAGTCTCTATTCAAGCCCAAATTAATAGTATCCAATTTGCAAATGAATTCCAATTCAGCAGTTTCTCGCTGGAGTCTGGATTTGAAGTTTTTTTGCTTTAAGATAGCGACCCTCATGTCTGTGATTGCGTGACCAGAGAGATTGAAGTGTTCTCCGACTGGTTTATGAATGTTATAATTCTTAACATCTGATTTGTGTCCATTTATTCTTTTACGTAGAGACTGTCCAGTTTGACCAATGTACATGGCAGAGGGGCATTGCTGGCACATGATGGCATATATCACATTGGTGGATGTGCAGGTGAACGAGCCTCTGATAGTGTGGCTGGATCCCTGGATATCCCTGGTTCAATATCCCTGGAACCCCGACCTGGGATATTCTATCTACTACCCAAGATCCATAAACCTGGAAATCCTGGGCGCCCCATCATCTCAGGCATTGGCACCCTGACAGCAGGATTGTCCGGCTATGTAGACTCACTCCTCAGGCCCTACGCTTCCAGCACTCCCAGCTACCTTCGAGACACCACTGACTTCCTGAGGAAACTACAATCCATTGGTGATCTTCCTGATAACACCATCCTGGCCACTATGGATGTAGAAGCCCTCTACACCAACATTCCACACAAAGATGGACTACAAGCCATCAAGAACACTATCCCCGATAATGTCACGGCTAACCTGGTGGCTGAACTTTGTGACATTGTCCTTACCCATAACTATTTTACATTTGGGGACAATGTATACCTTCAGATCAGCGGCACTGCTATGGGTACCCGCATGGCCCCACAGTATGCCAACATTTTTATGGCTGATTTAGAACAACGCTTCCTCAGCTCTCGTCCCCTAACGCCCCTACTTTACTTGCGCTATATTGATGACATCTTCATCATCTGGACCCATGGAAAAGAAGCCCTTGAGGAATTCCACCATGATTTCAACAATTTCCATCCCACCATCAACCTCAGCCTGGTCCAGTCCACACAAGAGATCCACTTCCTGGACACTACAGTGCTAATAAACGATGGTCACATCAACACCACCCTATACCGGAAACCTACTGACCGCTATTCCTACCTACATGCCTCCAGCTTTCACCCTGACCACACCACACGATCCATCGTCTACAGCCAAGCTCTGCGATACAACCGCATTTGCTCCAACCCCTCAGACAGAGACAAACACCTACAAGATCTCTATCAAGCATTCTTACAACTACAATACCCACCTGCGGAAGTGAAGAAACAGATTGATAGAGCCAGAAGAGTTCCCAGAAGTCACCTACTACAGGACAGGCCTAACAAAGAAAATAACAGAACGCCACTAGCCATCACCTTCAGCCCCCAACTAAAACCCCTCCAACGCATTATTAAGGATCTACAACCTATCCTGAAGGATGACCCAACACTCTCACAAATCTTGGGAGAAAGGCCAGTCCTTGCCTACAGACAGCCCCCCAACCTGAAGCGAATACTCACCAACAACCACATACCACACAACAGAACCACTAACCCAGGAACCTATCCTTGCAACAAAGCCCGTTGCCAACTGCGCCCACATATCTATTCAGGGGACACCATCACAGGGCCTAACAACATCAGCCACACTATCAGAGGCTCGTTCACCTGCACATCCACCAATGTGATATATGCCATCATGTGCCAGCAATGCCCCTCTGCCATGTACATTGGTCAAACTGGACAGTCTCTACGTAAAAGAATAAATGGACACAAATCAGATGTTAAGAATTATAACATTCATAAACCAGTCGGAGAACACTTCAGTCTCTCTGGTCACGCAATCACAGACATGAGGGTCACTATCTTAAAGCAAAAAAACTTCAAATCCAGACTCCAGCGAGAAACTGCTGAATTGGAATTCATTTGCAAATTGGATACTATTAATTTGGGCTTGAATAGAGACTGGGAGTGGCTAAGTCATTATGCAAGGTAGCCTATCTCCCCTTGTTTTTTTCCTACAAACCCCCCCCAAGACGTTCTGGTTAAACTTGGATTATTGCTGTGCACATTGTAAGATGAGCTATTGCCAGCAGGAGAGTGAGTTTGTGCGTGTGGTTTTTGGAGGGGGGTGTGTGGGGGGGGGGTGAGAAAACCTGGATTAGTGCTGGAAATGACCCACCTTGATTATCATGCGCATTATAAAGAGAGGTTTCAAAGAGGGATGGGCTATTACCAGCAGGAGAGTGAGTTTGTATGTATGTCTGTGGGGGGGGGGGGGAAAGGGTGAGAAAACCTGGATTTGTGCTGGAAATGGCCCTCCTTGATGATCACTTTAGATAAGCTGTTACCAGCAGGAGAGTGGGGTGGGAGGAAGTTCTGTTTCATGGTCTCTGTGTGTATATAATGTCTTCTGCAGTTTCCACGATATGCTATGCATCCGATGAAGTGAGCTGTAGCTCACGAAAGCTCATGCTCAAATAAACTGGTTAGTCTCTAAGGTGCCACAAGTACTCCTTTTCTTTTTTCGTGTTACTAGAACAGTTGGATATTTCCTGTAACCCATCTGTATCTTAAATAATACTGGATTGGGAAGGCATTTCCCCAGACTGTTCCACTGGGGTGAGGTTGGGCTGTTTGCTCTTGGGTTCACGGAATTGGGTGGTCTCGAATTCCTCTGGAGGACCTGGGCCCCATCCTGGGCCCCAGCAGCTCTCCATCACAACCTTAGCAGCATGGCTGCGTGCCAGAGCTGAGATGACAGGGCTCCCCTTGTTGGCTGCTGCCCCAGCACCCCCTAACGGGTTCTACAGCACAGAGAGGGCTCCGTGGGAAAGGGGCTATAGTCCCAGGCTGTTACCTTCTGGACAGATTGTCCTGGGGCTGTGGGTGATGTGCAGAATGCATCAGTCTTCCCAGCTCCCTCCAGCCCTCAGGAGAGCCTTCTCCGGGACAAGGCCATGTTGCTGTGGGTGTTGAATCCCCTACTCTTTTATGACAGGCAGGGGGAGATACCTGCATAGAAGGAGCCCTTCCCATTTCTATCTGGGAGGAAGCAACTGAGCCAAAAGCCTCATCTAGGCAAAGATGTTTACTTTTTCACCTCCCAAGATGTTCCCATCACTGCCACCCTTGTCTCAGCTCTCCTGGGGCAAGCAATAAAGGGCTGGACTAGAACTAGGAGAAAAAAGCCAAATACTTTTTGTCAAAAATTTTGAAGAAGCAACTTTCATTGTGTAAATTTCCCACAAACATCTTCCCGTCTGTCCCTGAAAAACTGAAGCCAAAATCTGAAACACTTTTACTTAAAACTGGAAAGGTTTTCCAAGGAACTGTTGGGTTTCAGTTGAAAACCCAGAAAATTTCTGCCGAAATGAATATTTTGTGCAGAAATTTTCATTTTAGTCAAAAAGCCATTTTTTTCCCACCTAAAAATGTTTAGACAAAAAAAAAAGTGTGAACAGCTCTAGGGTGCACCCTGAGGGTCGCTACCTCCAGCCCCCAAATGCTCAGGGTGCTCCCTTTAAAACGGGTTCTTTTGGTAGCAGTGGATCTTGGGCCTATTGTAGGGATCGGTTGCTATAGGCAGAAGTCTTTGGAGCGCCTTCTGTGAATAAATAAATACAATTGCAGTTTCTCTTTATATTTTGTATCCCGTAAAGTGAGTGTTTCATCACATCTGCTGCTTCCCCTTACTGACTGGGGGCGGTCAGGGGACAGGGAGCAGGAGGGGTGGCTGGGGCAGGAGTCCCAGGGGGGGCAGTCAGGAATGAGAGGAGGGGTTGGATGGGGTGGCAGGGGGCAGTCAGGGGACAAGAAGAAGGGGTGGTTGCATGGGGCAGGAATCCCGGGGGGGGGGGCAGCAGTCAGGAAGGAGAGAGGTTGGATGGGGCGGCGGGGGGCAGTTAGGGGTGGGTGGTCCGGGGGCAGTCAGGGGACAGAGAGAGGGGTGTGTGGGGGTGGGGCAGAGGTCCTGGGGGCCGTCAGGGAACAGTGGGGGTTGGATGGGGCAGAAGTCCCGGGGGGGGGCTGTCAGGGGGCGAGAAGCAGGGGGGGTCAGATAGGGGGCAGGGGCCATGCCACGCCTGGCTGTTTGGGGAGGCACAGCCTCCCCTAACCAGCCCTCCATGCAATTTCGGAAACCCAGTGTGGTCCTTAGGCCAAAAAGTTTGTCTGCCCCTGTGCTAAGTGGCTTGCCCTGGGTCATACAGTGCATTCAGTGTCAGAGCCAGTGCTAGAATCCAGAATCCTGACGCTCAGTCTGCTGTTCTAACTACTATCTTATAAAATTATAATTGTTTGTATTCTCATAGTGCCTAGTTTCAGAGTAACAGCCGTGTTAGTCTGTATTCGCAAAAAGAAAAGGAGTACTTGTGGCACCTTAGAGACTAACCAATTTATTTGAGCATGAGCTTTCGTGAGCTACAGCTCACTTCATCAGATGCAATGAATTCATCCGATGAAGTGAGCTGTAGCTCACGAAAGCTCATGCTCAAATAAATTAGTTAGTCTCTAAGGTGCCACAAGTCCTCCTTTTCATAGTGCCTAGGCACCCTCTTCATAGACCAGGACTGCATCCAACACTTCAGAGTCTTTCATGAATATTTGATCTCACTAGATGTGAACATTTGTATTGAGAGTCAACCCCAGGTCTCCCACGCGGCAGCAGAGGCACCTGTGCTTCTTGCAGGCTGACGATTTAGTTAGCAAGTCAGCGCTCTGGGGCTGACAGGTGATGTGCCAAATTCTAAGGCACAAAAGACTTTTAAGGCCAAATTATAAAACTCTAAAGTGAGGTTTTAAAACTGAGGTGCAGACAAAGTATAATGTATAATTAATGCTGCATTAAATTGATATAAGATTACACTTAGCCCTCGTCGTCAGAAAAAGGGTCTCTCGGTTGGTGGATCAAAGAAAGGATCCAGCTGTCTCGATTGGCTTCCAAAAGTTCAGATCCTTGCTCTGCCTTTATCCAGAACTGTTTGGTGTGGAAATCAGGCCGAAATCTCATGTTATGGGACTTTCACGTGAACTTTATGGTACCTTCTGCTTCTGCACGGGTCGGTAAGCTTCCCTCAGTGCCTTGGTGCTTCCGCTTCCAGCTGCGTCATGGGAGCCTTTCCCACGGTATCTCCGTTCCTCCTGTCCCAGGAGAGCCCCTCTCCCAGTGCTGTGCTACGGCTACTTCCTTCCTCAAACCCTTCCCCACCTCGGGAGTGGGTCACTGGGACCGGGGGGAGAAGTTCCGATCCGTTTCACCTGTCCTTAGTGTTTAGGCTTCTCCTGGGAGTGCACGGCAGCAGCCGCAGTTTTCAGTTGCTCAGAAGTAAACCAGCTAGCAGCATATGTGCAATTTCCTGTATAAACTCATCCATAAACCAACTCCCATCACAACTGCCCGTCCCTGGATTTACACACAAAAGTACTGACCCACGTATCAGCAGCATAGACTGACACATGATAGCCAGGGTCACATAGAATAGCAGGGTTGGACGGGACCTCAGGAGGTCATCTAGTCCAACCCCCTGCTCAAAGCAGGACCAACCCCAATTTTTGCCCCGATCCCCTAAATGGCCCCCTCAAGGATTGAACTCACAACCCTGGGTTTAGCAGCAGGCCAATGCTCAAACCGCTGAGCGATCCCTCCCCCATGGGCTTAAGGTGGCTCCTGAGACAAGAGGTGTTGACGGAGCCTGTTTTAGACAGTGCAGCACTTAGAAACTGTTCAGGCTCAGTCTCGTGGCACGGATGATCTGTGATTTATGGATACGCTGATCCATCATAATGCAGGCCAGACATTTTCCCTAATAATTAATCTTGTGCACAGTTCTATGTGGCATCCAGTGTGAGTGACTGGTGCAGTGTGACTTTGGGAGCGGAGCTCATCAAGAGGGTGTGAAACAGTAGCTACAGTCTGGATGATAACTTCAAGCCTCAGATATTTCTGTCCCAGGAAGCACTCACAGAAGGGGCCATTATGATCATCTCATCTGACCTCTTGCTTAACACAAGTCAGAGAATTTCCCCAAATGATGCATCAAGCCCATAACTTCTGTTTGAGCTGTGGCATCTCTTTTAGAAAGACATCCAGGCTTGATTTAAAGACTTTAAGAGACGGTGTATCCACCACATCCCCAGGTAAGTTGTTCCAATGGTTAGTTTCCTTCACAATTAAAGGAAAATTATGCCTTATTTCTAGTCTGAATTTATCTAGTGTTAGTTTCCAGGCATTGGATCTTGCTGTGCCTTTGTCTGCTAGATTAAAGAGCAGTCTACTAGGGGAAATTTCTTCCCGAAATAGTAAACCAGGATCAAAAGTCACTTCTTTACTTTCTCTTGGACAAATGAAATAGATTGAGCTTCTTATGTCTCTCATTGTAAGACACATTTTCCAGACCTCCAATTATTCTTGTACCTCTTCTTTGAACTCCTTATAATTTTTAATATTTTTTTTGACATGTGGACACCAGAACAGGACACAGTATCAAGCAATGATCTCACTAATGCTGTATTCAGAGATACCACCTTTCCACTCCTATTTGATATTCCCCTGCTTACACATTCAAGGATCATGCCTCCCTACCCCTTTAGCTAAAGCATCACATTGGGAGCTCATGATCAGTTGGTTATCTGCCATGACCTCCAAGTGCTTTTCAGTGTCATTGCATTCCAAGATACTATCTCCCATCCTGTATGTGGGATTAATTCCTTTGTTCCTAGATGTATCAAGTGCTGTAGGTCAGCCTCTGTAACCTGTTCTTTTAATTATTTACCACTCCATCTATTTTTGTGTCATCTTCAAATTTTTCTAGCAATGATTTTATATTTCCTTTCAGATCATTGATAAAGATATTGAATAGCATTTAACCAAGAACTGATCCCTGCCCAACTCCGCTAGAAACATCCCCATTGGGTGACAAGTTACAATTACTTTTTGAGATCCATTGGTTAGCCAATTTTAATCCATTTAATATTGGCTACATTGATTTTGTATAATGCTAATATTTTATATCAGAGTGTCACGCGGCACTAAGTCTAAGTATATTACGTCAACACAGTTACTCTTTATGAACCAAATCACAAAAAGGATTCAGATTTGTTTGACAAGATCTATTTTCCATAAAACCATGTTGATTGGCATTAATCATGCTACCATCTTTGAATTCTTTACTGGTTTTGTCCTCTGTCAGTCTTTCATGATTTTGCCCAGGATTGATGTCAGGCTAACCAACCTATAGTTTCCTGGGTCATCTCATTTACCCTCTTTACCAATTGGCAAAATATTAACTTTTTTTCTGGTCCATTGAATCTTCCCCAGTGTCTAAACTTTGTTAAAAATGAACATTAAAGGCTCGGAGAACTCCTCAGCCAGTTCTTTTAATCCTCTTGGGTAAAAGATATATGGCCATGCAGATTTAGAAATGTAGTAGTTACTGTTTAACATCCTCCCTAGTTACTAATGGAATAGAAGGTTATAGTAACGAGGGTGTGCACGTGTGTTACTGTTACATCTCTGTATTATCACTGTGAATACATCATCATCCTGTCTCTTTCCAAATACAGAACAGAAATATTTACTGAATACTTCTGCATTTTCTGCATTGTGATTGACAATTTTACCATTGTTATCCAGTACTAGACCTAAGCTGTTGCTAGGATTTTGTTTGTTACTGATGTATTTAAAGAATTCCTTCCTGTTGTCCTTAATTCTACTGTCCATAGGTTTTTCACTGATACCTTTGACTTCCCTTATCAATTTGCTGTTTGTACTCATTGTTATCAGCTTCCCTTTTTTTCATTTGTTATATATTATGGTTTTGTTTTTAATTGCTACTTTCATTTCCACTCCTTAACGAAAGAAACCTTATTTCATTACTGCAGAACTGTGATTTTTTTCGGCATCTAATAAAGCATTCTTAAACCACTCAGTTTTGCTCAGGATTGTTTTCAGCTTTGGGAAATTGGTCCTCTTAAAGTGCAAAGCCAAGCCTATATACTGCTGGTCAGGACAATATTATGTTTGCACATAGCACATTAAATTAGATTATAATCACTTACACTTGGGCAATCATCAGTTTTTAGTTCAGTGACCTTTATCCATCAGAATGAGGTCTAATATAGAATTACCCCAAGCTGATTATAATACTTTTTGTGTGTGACAGGGTCAGGCCAGATGGCTACAGGAGAGTAATAGAAGGCAGATATATTAGCCCCAGGCTAAGTAGGTCCCTTTTCCCTGGGTAAGGTAACAGGGAAGGTTCCAAAACAATCGGGACCCTTCTGGAGACAATTAAGACAGGCTGATTAGAACACCTGCAGCCAATCAAGAAGCTGCTAGAATCAATTAAGGCAGGCTAATCAGGGCACCTGGGTTTTAAAAAGCAGCTCACTTCAGTTTGTGGTGTGCGTATGAGGAGCTGGGAGCAAGAGGCGCTAGGAGCTGAGAGTGAGAACGTGGACTGTTGGAGGACTGAGGTGTACAAGCATTATCAGACACCAGGAGAAAGGTCCTATGGTGAGGATAAAGAAGGGGTTGGGAGGAGGCCATGGGGAAGTAGCCCAGGGAGTTGTAGCAGTCACACAGCTGTTCCAGGAGGCACTCTAGACAGCTGCATTCCACAGGGCCCTGGGCTGGAACCCGGAGTAGAGGGCGGGCCCGGGTTCCCCCCAAACCCTCCCAACTCCTGGTCAGACACAGGAGTCGTCGATCTGGACTGTGGGTTCATGAAAACGACCGAGCTGAGGGCTGCCGTGAAGCTCCAAGGCGAGCAAATCCGCCAATAAGCGCAAGACCCACCACGACAGAGCAGGAACTTGGTCACGTGTTAGAAAGTTCTCAGCTATAATTCTTTTAAACTCCAAGAATTTTACCAGTTGCACCCTGAGCCTTCCAGCACGTATCCCCCAGGTTGAAATCCCCCCTGATACAACAGCTCTTCTTTCTGCAAATTATAGATAGATGTTTAAGGAGCTGCTCACCTTTCCATTGTCTGATTTCTTGGGCTACAGCAGATCCCTTCACTACCCCAGCACCTTGTGATTTATCAGTCAGAACATGAATCCACAGGCATCTGCTTGATACGTTTATGAAAAGGAAGACTCATTCCTTGTTCTGCTCAGGATTGTTCCCTACTTCTTTCTTTCTTTAGACCTTCCTGGAACTGTGCTTGGATGAGAATATGCCCCATTCCTTTTTAACAATACGAAATACACTCCCTGTGGGAGGGCTGCGACCTTGTTCAGTACTTTTGCAGCAGGTACAATAGAGAGGCTGGGTCTCATTCTCCAGTCACTGTCACTGGTACAAATGGGAGTAACTTCACTGAGTCAGTGGAGCTACCATAGTGTAAAACCCGGTGTAAGTGACCAGAGACTCAGGCCTACTGTTCCCAGCTGTGAGATGAGAAATTAACACGCACTACAAAATAAGTGTCTTAGTTAAAGGGAAGAAAAAACCCAAGTAGGTCACGTAAATTCCTACAGCTTGGGGCAGCAGCCACTTCTGTGCTGCCAAGTCCCATGGGTTTAACAGGCCTGCAACTATTCAGTAACAAATGCCTGAATGGCCGTGTCCCACTGTAACCCTCAGATCACATGGAACACTTGCTACTGTCCGGTGACCTCTGCCAAATGCTCCATGCAATGGAAGGCTCACAGAGACGAGGTGATGCAGAGAAGCCAGAGATGGAGTCTCTTGAAAGGCACAGACATGCTGGTGCTGGGGAAGCTTTGTGCATTTGAGTATGTTTTAGGCACGGGCTGGCCAAAGTGCAGTCTATTCGGGGGGGTGGTCACAGGCAGCCCCTAAGTGTAGCATCCTGAATGCAGCCCATGCTGCTCACACATGTTGTCCTGTTCCCCAGGGTTCTTTCAACCCAAAGCTCTTGGTAACTTTTACTCTGTGCGAGCTGGTGTCAGGAAATAAATCAGGGGAGACATGGCCGTCCGACCGATGGATGGCGGCACAAACAGGACAACACAAGAGTGCTTTCACTTAAAGCTAAACTTCACTCAGTCTCAAGCATTTATATGCACGTCCGCAAGAGGTTAGTAAAACACCCCCAACCCTTGATAATGACCAAAGCTGAGTGTGGCTCTTGAGTGGCACAGCAGCAGCCCGTCTGCTGCTGGGAAACACAAGATGCATCCAGACAGAGAGAGTCCAGTCCTGAAGAGTCCCCCTACCTCAAACTTTCCCCCCTTATTTATACATTAGTAATAGAATGACATGTCCCTTAAAGAAAACTTGTTAAGTAAGCAGTTCCAATGGGCAAGCAAGAGGCTCCTTCTGATTATCGATTAACCAGGTGTGGGTTTTTCCAGAGTTTGCAGGCCCCAATAGACATTCCTGGGGCACATCCTGCTCTTCTAAGATGCATGTATCAGCAACTTCAATACAATTCTAATCAGGAAGGATGCAGGGTGAAGCTGCCCTTCCTGTGGCACCCAAAACCCCCCATCCCCTCCTGCCTTGGTTAAGCTAAGCCTGCTAACTTGGCTAATTTACAGCCTGCTGACTTGGCTGCTTTTAGCAATAAGCCATAGTGGTTTCAGGCACTTTACTGATTTGCCAAAGTCTCCCCATACAGTCCAGCACATGGCTGTTGCTCAGGGGTCACCACTCATCCCCTTTTTGATGGGGCTGTTCCCAGTCTGGCATGCAGAGACTGCTGGCGTTGCAATTCTTGGGGTGCATTTTGGGCTCTCCCAATGTCATCCATCACGGTGCAACACAGTGTCGCTGTCACAGCCCAGTGATGTAAATGATATGACATGGTGTTGCTACAGATTAGTCCTGGAAGTTGATGACAAAGACAGAAAATGGAGTGGCAGTCACCAGTTCCTTCCCCTGCTTCTGCTTGCCCCCCCGCTGCCATGCTTGGTTAGAAACAAAGGCTGGAGGCAGGTGGCGCGTGCAGTGAAAGTGATGCAGCATCTTGTGGCACAAGGCAGTGTAGGGGAAGAGCCACGACAGATCAGGCAAACGGGAGACAGTGGCTTATGGAAATGCAGCAGCAATCTGGAGAGGCAACCTAGTCTTGCTGTATCTTTTGAGGCTCCTAACATAAATCTGCTCCACACATGCTCTGCTCCCGGCAGATATTAATAGAAAACACGTCTCTATCAACTATCACGAGGCCATTCATTTCTTGGACACTTTGAGGCCCTTCTGCACTAGCTGACCTGTATCTGCCAAGTGTTTTGCAGGCCATAATGATCTCGCATAGGGGAAGGGCTGGGAATATACTGAGCAGCAAAGGTCTCTCTTGGCTGAATAAACCGGATGAGCATCAGAGCAGAAAGGGTGTGCACATGTGTTCTGGGTGAGCGGCAGAACACACTAATTTGTCGGTGAGCAGTAATGGGAAAAGATGCCAGTTAACAAGGGCTCTTCCCCTTCCCTTGGTCCTCGGGGTTAAAGGAGGCTTGGAGGAGAGCTAGCTGTTGCATTTATACCCTGTGGCTGCCAAAAGGCCGGAGAAAACGTACACATCTTGGATGGCATCTGTCACAAGTTGGCTGTAAGCCAAGGAAGGAGGCTGCATTTCAAGTTTACTGGGATGTAATGAAGTAGAACCCCAGCAAGGGCGTTTTGTCTTACTCCCCTTTGTATTGTGTGAGTTCGTAAGGGGCCCTCAGAGAAGAGAAACTGAGGCAGGGGGTGCCTGCAGCACCATGCTAGGTCTTGGGGGTGCTACAGGGCAGGCATTTCCCATGACATCATCTCAGGAAGATTCCATGCAGCCTGTTCTGTCCCATGTTACCAGGAGCTCAGAGTTCTGACCTTTTTGTCATCCGTTCTTCCATGCCAGGCCGTTTCTCACTGCATTAATCAGCATGTTTCTCTTTCCCTCTCTGACCTTCCACTTCAGTTTTCCCAATCCTGGCTAATGGGAATGGTTGACATTTCCTGTGTGGGGGAGGAAGGAATAATTGCAGGGATTGTGCCACGTTCTGCTAATTGCAAGAATTGTGATGTTTAGATGTGTGGGTTAATTGGAAATACCAGCCAGACTAGCCTTGCATCCAGGGTGGCAGGTGTTAGCCACGTATCTTCACAGCACAGGCTCAGCCCAGAGAGCTTGTCCCTTGGCTATCATCAGAGCAGACAAAGTGAGAAGAGGAGCTGCTGAGGCATATGGCCTGTGTATCACCCTTTCTGCTCTGAACTTTCCAATGGCATCCTGTGATTTCTCAGTGCCACTGATCAGTCGTCAGCTGCTCCATGTGACGCTGCTGTGTGCACACACGTAGATCCATGTTAACCACTGCTCTCCAGGGTTTAGAGACCGGAACGCTGCGGGTCACACTGCTCTCGGATGTGTGTGAGAGCCTTGGAGATGACAAGAACTCAGATGCTACGGAGGTGCCCGGGAATGCGCCCGTGCAAGTTGGGTGCACATGTCTGAAGTCTGAGTTTTGCTAATTAGACATGACTTGCTGCTTCTGATCAGTCTGTCCCACTCTGCATAGTCAAACCTCCCCTTTTACATGCGTGTAAACTGAACCCCTTCCTTCCCCCGAAATAAACGATCAGGTGATGGGCTGAGTTTCAGAGATGCATAATGAAGCCTCTCAGCTCTGGGACCTGGCGTGCACTTTTACTCTACTACTAGTGCAGTTCGTTAGTCAGTTTTCCCTGCCCTGGGGAAATCCTCCCAGGGAAGCTGGTATTATGCCCAGAGTCCCAGGGTGCAACCATTGTATTTTCTCCCCCACCCCCCCATGTTCCATGAGCGATGAACACCTGGTGAAAACCAACCGGCCCCATTGGCGTATGCAGAAGACAAAACTGAACTGGATCAGAGCAACTTCATCGTCTTCCCCAGAAGACATGGTTACTCCATCTTCCCGATCTCCACCTGATGACTATAGGCAATATCAGGAGCTCCTACAAAGGGTGGCTTCTGAGCTCCATATACAGCTTGAAGAGGTTCAGAAGCCACAACATAGATTTCTGGACATCTTGCAACCCTTGGGTCCTAGTTGGTAGTCCTCCCAATCAATTAGGTCTTCACAGATCCATCATCCGGCTAGAACAGTTTGTGCTCCCTGAGAAATGTTACTGCATTCCATCTAAGGGGACGGAGTTTCTATTCTTTCATGCACTGCCCATTTCTCTGGTGGTGTATGTAGCCACTGAAAGATCCAGGCTGCAACGCCTCAAAACAACATCCTGGGCCAAGGGTGCGAAATGGCTCGACCACCTAGGGAGGAAGGAACTGGAGAGGTGCCAGGCTGCATAGCCCCTCAGGCCCTTGGTTCAGAGCACAAGGAGAACAATTGCACATGTCCGAAACAGTGGACACTGCTTACAAAAAATCTCTGGACTCAGGCATGGGGTGCGCATTCGTACCCATGTGTGGAATACAGTTAGGGACCAAACATCTCAAAGAGCTTCCAGTTACAGGCAAGTCTCTTCCGTTTGTGCCAAGCTAGGGGAGCTCTCAGTTTTAAGCACGTTAGTAGAGCTGATGCTCTTGGCATGGACATGGCATTGTTTAACTATGTAATGTCTGTCTGTCTATTGGGTGTTCCTATATGAGCACCCTTCACCATGCTATCTGAGCCCCTAATGCTGGTGTTCCTCTCCAGGCTCCAGAAGCAGGGCATGAAATGCTCACATTTCATTTGTCCACTGAAGAATGAGGAACCCATGGATTTCTCACTAAACCCATAACATCTAGCTAGCTGTGTAGCTACGTGTGTGTGAGATGGTACAGCCCAGGTCTGCAGGGTATTGGGCCTGTCCTGTGAGCTGTTAGCATCTCCAGCTCCCACTGCAGTCCGCAGGGAGGATTCGCCCCAAAGTGAACAGACCCAATATACAACCATTAGTTCATAGAAGCAAATTCATGGTAAGAGCCAGGGTCACATTCGTCTCACATTCGCCTACTGAGCGAGTCTCTTGTAGCAACAGGAAGCTCAGTGGCGTAGCTTGTCTGGTTCCACATACTTGGTGCTTTGGAATTTCCAGAAGCATCAGAGATCGGCACTGTTCATAACGGGGGAATTTTTCTCTAAGTCTTCAGGCAAATGATGAGCAGAAGGGACAAGTGCTTGCAGCTGCATCTCTCCTTCAGTCAGCCCGTGTCCACCTGAGACTGCTGACTGTGGGAGCTGAGCCACTTACTTTGTTTATGAACTATCATTCCCCGCCCCATCCCCTTCATTTGAAACAATCAAAGCTTGTCAAGCACATCATTATACCAGGACCATGTGCAGCGTGCGCTGGTATGTGAATCATTTGTTGATGAAGAAGCCCACTAGAGCCAGGCTAACAGTAGGAAATGGATATGCACCGATACTGTCAGCAAAACAGCATGCAGACTGCTGGAGCGCTGGCCTGGAATCTGGGCATAATGAGAGGCGGAACGGCAAAAGATGCTCACATCATTGGAGTTATTCAGCTGACATCAGCAACAATGCAGGGTTTTAAAATATGGCTTCAATATAATTAAGTCTAATCAGGAGAAAGTGGCCATCTTGACAGTCCAATGGCATAATTAGAGACAGGAGTTGCAGTTAGCATTGGAATGAAGGAGGGGAGCCTCAAAGCTCCATCCACCTTGGCCTTTAAAACAGAGATTTTTTTGTCCTGGTGTAGATACACCATGGCGGCACTTCTACCCTGGGAGATTGCACCTGTGCAGCTACAAGACACCAGCGCAGACCCCTAATGTAGACAAGCCTCAGCCACATTTCTCAGTCAGCTACATTTCTCAGTTAATAGTTGGAAAGGAATGCCATTGCCTATCCTGCTTCGTATCCCTGTGGAGTAATTAACCAAGTATAGTTTTCATGCCTGTTATTGAGGCCACTAAGTTTCCTTCTATTTGAGTTCAGTCTAAGAATACCTGATTAAACAGCCCATGTACCTTATGGAGGCATCGAAACCTGTGAAAACCAAGATACCGAGATTAGCAGTGGCAATGCTATATTTGAACACTACATGCATCACAAGGGGTTGTCTGAATTGTAAGTTAGATGAGCTATTAGTATCATCACTCTAGAAGTGCAGGAACCCCCTAGGAATGCACAACACACGGTGCTGGCTGTTTCTCTGTTCGGTCATGAGGCCCCTGCAAAGGAAAGAAAAAGAGGCAAGGTGTGTGTGCCCTGTTTTGTTCACTTTTGTCAAAGAAGGCCTGAAAGGAGATGTTTTCTGGTTTAAAAAAAAAAGACTTCCTTTTGCGTGTTTCTTACCTTAGAAATATCAGGAACGCCAACTCTGATCTCCTCTGTGTGCGGATCTCTCAGGCGTAAGGAGTGGGAGCTTTCTCAGCCTTTAAAGAGGCAGCAAGGGGACCTTTTCTCCCAATTGTGAGAGTTAAAAAGGTGTAAAAAGCAAAGGTTTCAGTTCTTCCCTCGAGGGGGGCTCAACAAACTGATGATGGGTCTCTGATTCTGCACCAGCCCAATCCTGGCATGAACTAGAGCAGCCTGGGAGCTGCTCTAGCTTATACAACTGGCAAATGGTGCCTGAGGTACCTTAGGCTAGTGCAGGATTGGTTTAGTGGAGCAGGCATATGGTCTGGCACACCCCCTGCTAATTCTCCAGTCAACCAGAGAGTCTTATACGAAAATCAGGGTAGGCAAAACACAAATGTATAAACACAAGCAGAAATGTAAAAACACAAGCAGAACCATCTCCTTCATTCCCCCCCCCCCCCCCGGACAGATCAACTTTCAGGCTGCTGCCTTCAGGCATTAGTGAAGCATGGCTGTGACATTCCTGACAGCCTGTCAGAGAGCTGCAGATGTGTCCTGGCTCCTCCGGCCATTTCACACGGGTGTTGGGGGCCCACAGACGATGCTGGGAAGGATTCAGATCCAATCGCATGCAGCAGGAACTGTTGCATAACTATCGAAAAGGCAAAACTAATCCAACTCTCTGCTCCCCGGCAGGGGAATCAGCACTGTGTCTGTGAGGCCACCCTGCATCGATGTCACCAAACGACCTTACACATACCATGGACTGTGCAGCCACAGCGGCCCTTGCATGGCGCCTGGTGTCCAGCTGCTCGCACCATGTCACTGGGGATTACAGGCTGCCGTACTGATGTGTCCCTGGCAGAGCTGGGGATGGGTGAGTGCTCCAGGGCTGAAACAGTTCCAACGCTGACCTTGAAAAATACTTCAGCCAGGGAGGAAGAAGTGGCTGAGAGTGGAGGGGGCTCTGTGAGCAGCTGAGATGGCTGGTGATAGGACAACAGGAGTTTTCCCAGGGGGTGATAAAGCGCTCCCATTATTTACTAGCCTGGGGTAATGGCCTGCTTCACTCTTTCCAGCTCACAGTTATTGACATGGTCCCTTCCCCAATGAGTGTGGAGTCTTGGGGCCATAATCTGACCTCATTTACACCTGGTAAAACTGGAGTAGCACCAGTGACTTTAATGGCGTTCCTGCAGACCTGCAGTGGTGTAGCTGCGATCAGACTCTGGCCCTAAGACACAGACAGGTAGTGGGAGTCTAGAGGACTGCACTAATGGCGAGGGTTTGGCTATGTCCTGTCGAACAGGGCGGTGATGACAGTTAGGGTCTGTGTTCGTCGGCCTGGTGGAAGAGGAGATTTCAGAGGGATCTGGGCGGAATGTGGGTGGGGCCTGTCACGCCCATGCAGGGAGGCTGTTCTGAGGCATACGCAGCACCTAAAATACATTGGCTCTTTGGAGTGGAGGGCAAGGGGAAATCTGCCATTTCAGTGCTAGAGTTCTCCCTCCCTCCACCATGCAGGGCAGGGCCACTGATGTGAACAAGGGGTTAAATACAGCCAAGATTCCCCCACCCCTTGCTCAGGTGCTCATGGGAAGGACTGCAGATTGGCTGCTTGGAGCAGACAGGCAGAGAGTGCCAATGGGCAGGACAGCTCCGCACTCGCTGGGGAGTTCCCCCCAGGTGGCGGTTGCTAATGCAGACTTACTTTCCTTTCTTGTTATAATGCTTCTGAAGAAAGACTGCTGACTGTTGGTTTTAGCTGCTGAGTCATGGCACACCTTACACGTGGCTTGTAGTCCTGTGAAGGGCTCTGTAGGTGATGCATCCTGTGTGTCAAAGTGGAGGGTTTGCAATGGTCAGGCTGTCTAACGACCTGATTGATTGATTGAGAGACTCAGACATACTTGTCTTTAGTCCCCAGTGTCAGTCAGGCTCTACCACAAATGGAAAGAGTTGATGGCTTTGAGTTGGGGCTGGACAAAAATCTCCATCATAAGAAGCAGACACAAATCTGCAGAGACCGCAGTAACTTTCACCTACAGTTTGCAATGGGTTGAAGCAGTTCAGGATTAAGGTACATTGGCCACATTAAGTTGGCCATACAGCTGCCTCTGCTATAACTGTTGGGTCACCATCCATCTGGAAACTTGCTGGACAGTTCTGGTTTTCAACTGCGCTTACATGACATCCAGGAGTCTCCAGTTTGCAATGTGATGGAATTTGTGTCAATACAGGATGACTCCTGCTCATTTGCACTGTGGAACTGAGCTCAGTGATAACTACGCTAGAGTACACCCCACCGTCTCCTGCATGCCAGCAGCTCGCCAGGGCTTGCATACCTTGTAGAACAGTCAAGTATTGTCCAAATCCCTTTTGCTACTGGTGAAACTGATCTGATTGGGATTATTTGGCCTCTAAACTATAGCTTTGGCTTCTAGTGAATGGCGCCGTAGAGGTGAAGTAGGTCAGTGGTGAGATAGGAGCTTTCTTTTCTCTTTCAATAGTGTTGTTTTTATGCACAAATTGGCTGGTTTTAGCCATTCCATTTGGCAACCAACCAAATGGCACCTCCCACTCTCTACAGCCTCCAAATTATTGCATGCAGCATCACCATTTATATCTAATTAAGCAGGGCCGAATACTGGTAGTAAATTGCAGCATTTAATTAGCATTAGCATAGTCACAGAAGGTATAAATTTTGCTATTCACTAGTTCATGTTATCTTACTTTGGGAGAAATTACCAGTAATTATAAACCTCTTTGCAGCTGTGCTTTAATCTAGACGTTAACTTTTGGATTTACGTGCAGTGAAAGACCTCGAAACGCATGTAGCTGTGAGCTGCCCTCACCGCCATGGCTCCCTCGTGCTGTGAACCGCTTTTGTTTCGCCTGTGCTGATCACCTCGCTTAACTGAACATCACTCGCTCTTGAGGTGAAACCCAGGCCCCGCTGAAGCCTGGGGCAGAATTCCCATGGCCTCCAGTAAGGACTGGACTCTTGTTGTCTCCACTCTTACACTGTGAAGCTTTGAATTCTCTCCAGAGGCACCACATGAAGCCTTCTCTTCCTCGCTGTATAAAATCTTTTAAAAAATCCACCCTAGGCCAAGGGCCCCAGAATCGTTAGTGTTAAAGGGGAAGGTTTACTGCAGTATATTTCCCAAGGTTTTTTCCTTTAAAAATCCCAGGGAGTGTGTGTAATGTTTTGAAACCATGGGCCAAATTCAGAGATGATGCCTGTGGTGCAGAAGTTAAATTCCCTGAATTCATCCCCCTAGACTGACTTTGTCACTCCACCAATGTGTAAAAGTCCAAATTACATGGTGAGGAACTGGGAGAAGGTGCAAGATGCTTTTGGGTTAAACTAACTCCCACCCTGCCTCCACTGACACCGTCTTACACTTTGCAGAGCCAGGAGAAGGTGCCAGATAGACCCCTCAGACTCCCTTGCCCTGAATAAAGTAGGAGTAGTTAGACCAGGGAGTTTCACTGAGCAGGAGCGGGTCTGAACTCGGCCTGTGCAGCTGAAGAGAGTTCATTTTTCCAAGATCTAACTGTCTCGATGGTCAGTTAAGAAGACCTTGTGCAACTGTCTGCAGTAGGGCCACCGCACTTCCTGGGGGAGATTCTTCCTTCATCCAGTAACTCTCACTCTTCCTTCCCCACCTGTAGCCACAAGCAGGGAGGTCAGAAATGCAGGTTTGATAGAGGCTGTCCTAACCCATCCCTCAGTCTGACTCTGAAAAACAGTGCTTGGCCTTGATGCTTACCCCTTTGTCCCACTTCCCTAGCCTCAGTGTGGATTGCAGCTCTGCCTCCCTCTCTTATACCCCCCAGCCTCAGTGTGGATTGCAGCTCTGCCTCCCCCTCTTATACCCCCCAGCCTCAGTGTGGATTGCAGCTCTGCCTCCCCTCCTATTCTCCTCTTCCAGCCTCCCTGGGGATTGCAGTTTCGCCTCCTTCTGTCCTACGCCCCTCCCAGCCTCAGTCTGGACCACGGCTCCACCTCCCTGTGAATAAAGTTGTCTGTACTTTTATTCTCCTTATTGAGGTTTAGCTAGGAAGCAACTGGCACAGATACCAAAATGTCCCTCATAAATCGCCAACTATTTTCCATTAGCTCAGGAAAGCCAGGGGCGGGAAGTGTGTCTTGAAAGAGTACAAGCATATGTTCTGCTGGGGCATTTTCCAGAAGAATATCGAGTCTCATCACTTACTGCAGGTCTCTCCTTTTGCTACCTACAGATGATTAGACATGAAATCTCCCTACCAAGAAAAGCCTGAGATCGAAACACTGTGTTCCTAGCAAGCCACAGCCCAAACTCATCCCAGCTCTAATCCCGGGAGGCACCAGAGTTATGCCAGGGATGACTTTGGCCCAGTGTGTGCAAGGGGCTCCATCAGGAGTAGGGCTGTGGGGAATGCACTGAATCCTGTTTTAACTCCCTGCAGCTCTTGTTAGATAATGTTCTCTTCAGCTTCTGTACGTCTCCAGCCGTGCTGCAAGCAGCGATTCCCTTTTCTTTGGCCCGAGGATTTTAAGCAGCGAGGCTGACCTGCATGTGAGCTGCCCTTCCTGTGCTCTGCAATCTTAGAAGGACCTGAGGGTGGAAAATATTTAAAGACAATTAAAAATGTATCTTCTGTGATGCATTGAGAGCGATATCCGAGAACCTGAGCGTTAAATAACTGCCTGCCAGGACACTGCCACTACTGGAGAAGAGCATCCAGGGCAAGGCTGAGATGAGTGATGGTGTCAGTGGGAGCTGGTGTAATTTACACGCCCTGGTGTCTAAGGTGTGTCAGGGGCATTTGCCTAGGTTGAAGGTAGAAGGAGGAATGTCACCCCAGGAGGAACTCCAGGAGGCTCCTCAGGAAGGCACAGAGCTCCCCAGCTGGCAGGAGAGCGGGACCACTCTGCCATCCACTAACAAATGTGGAGAGTTCATCTCTTGTGTGACTCGTGATGCTAGCTGCGTGCAGTGCTGGCTTTCAGGAGGACACACTAACAGCTAGTTCCCCAGCCCGGCACATGGGTGTAAGAGAGGTATTCTCCTTGAACCCTGTTCACTCTTGGGCACCATGCAGGGGCTGGGCACAGTCTGGCCACCAGGGAGTGGAAGCGCAGGGTTGTAGCAGTAAATACTACAGGAAATGAGGGATTCAAAGGTGCTAGGGAAAATCGCTCCCCTGATTTTACTACTTGCATCTTGTGTTAGTTGTTTTTCTTGCTACAAACAAGTTTTTCCTCCTCCCTTTCCTTCTCAGTGTCTAAACTGCAGTGACACCCATGTATAACGTAAACCCCCATGTACATTACCTTGGGATTTGGGCTGAAGTGTCTGAGCTCAGAAGGCTCTCGGGCTCTCATACCTGGGCTATTCAACACCCCTTATGTGCAGCATTCCCAGGAAAGCAGCTGCACTCTCGTGTGCTGTATTGCAAAGATATGTGGTCTTGTGTTCCTGTTTCCCAGCAGGGGCACTGGAACACGAGCACCATGGCCCTCCCACTTTTGAAGGTGGACAGGCCTGGCCAGTCCACTTTTCACCATGGGCCCGGTCCCCTGCCCCTCCTCTTCCCCCCAAGGCCTCGCCCCCTGACCAGGCCGAAAGCTGGAGCCTGGCCCAGGTAAGAGCGGCCTGATGAGCCCAGGCAGCTGTGGGGAGCTGCAGATCCCTAAGCCCCCCCGGCCAGGGCAGGTGGAGGCTCCGCACAGCTGCCGCACGGCTCTTACCGTGGTAAGAGCAGCTATGGGGAGCTGTGGACCCACCATCTTCCCTGGGCTGGGGGGGGTGGGGCAGGGACATGGGCCAGGGGCTGCTCTCGGGCCCCTCCACCCTGGGCAAGTAGAGGGGTCCGGGCTTCCCGGCCTGGCTCCAGCTTCAGGCTTGCCTGGGGGGGCAGGGCCTCAGGGGAAAGAAGAGGGGCCATGAAGGGGGTGTCAGGGCCCGCCCACAACATTTTGGCACCTGAGGTGGGCACCTCAAATGACGCCCCCCATGCCCCCTCGCTTGGGCCAAAACTTTGAAAGGTCTCAATTCTGCCTTCTTCCTGTTCTATTCCTCTCATGGTACTGCTCTGTTCCTACCCCAGTAAAGGAGAACTAACAACTTAAAATGCCTTGTTCAAAAATTTTAAGTAACACTTAACTTTCAAACACCTGAACAGCAAATGTAACTTTTCTTGTCTGCATAGTAAACATGGGCATTTTTATCTGTGTGAATACTCAAAGTGGTGCTTTCCGTGCCTTCTTGGGAGCAAAGTTTGAACTGCTTCCAGAAGGTCCACAGTCTGGGCCAGCTCATGCTCTGTTGAGATGGTTGCAAGGCCGACCAGCCTCTCCTGTGTCATTGTGGAGCGTAGATGTGTTTTTATTAACTTCAGCTAGGAGAAGCTGCGTTCTCCACTGGCAATTGTTACAGGAAGTGTTAGACGTATGCGCAGAGCAACAAAAGCATTTGGAAAGAGGGTGGTCATCTTATTTGTGCACATATATTCCAGAACAGCCTTTGGAGTTGATTCTGCTGAAATGTATCTTGAAAGGGCTTTCAGTTCATCACCTAAATCACTCGTATCAATATCACGCATGTCATCATGTGTCAACACTGTCTCTAGTGCCCTGCATTGCTGGTGTAGGTCTTCTTCAGGTATCGTGAGGAGTTTGGGAATATGTGGCAAATTGCCGGCACTACTATGACGGGTCTCGTGCTTTCTCTTCTTGGGCGGGGCGGAGGGGGTTTCAGGGCACCGTTTCTTGCCCCTGAACTGGGGTATTAACTGCCCCACTAGAGTCCTAGAGGAGGGGAGTGGAGAGGGAGGGACCCGGGCCCACCCTCTACTCCGGGTCCCAGCCCAGGGGCCCTCGGGATAGCGGTAAACCACTAGAACTAGCGGTTCCTTCCCCTGGGCTACTTCCCTTTCCTGCCCTTCAGCTTGTGGGGCTTCCTGCTCTCCCTCTGCACAAACCAGGTGTCCCTTTACCGAGGGTCTTGGTCTTCTTAGCCCACCGCAGCACTTCTCCGGACTCTCCTCTGCTGCCCTCCAAACGGCTCTCTGCTCCAACGCCAATCCACTCTGCTTCAACTCCTCCAAACTGCTCTTTGCTCCAACACCAATCCACTCTGCTTCAACTCCTCCTCTTGTCTGGTTGAAGCAGGGAGTTTTTATCATGTGACTGGCTTCAGGTGCTTTAATTAATTTATAGCAAACTTTCTTCCCTCTTCAGGGAATAAGGCTCCCTTCTAACACTCTCCTGCTGCCCTCTGGCCATGCTGTATCACAAATATCCTACAACATCCCAAATACACTGCTGTGTTCCTTGAGCTGCATGAAACGTTGTTCAACTGACTGTATTGCATAATCTAGCACCTGGTTAAAGAATTCAACTTTGAATTGTTGTTTGGGGTCTCTTATGGGATTATCCCCCGCCTCATAATCAAAATGTCGTCTTCTTCGGTGACTCTTGTATTCTTGAATGGGTGGGAAATCGCTTCAGTGTGAAGTTCCCCTGCCAACTTCTGTGCACTCTCAGAACATTTTGAAATCCCTCATCTGAGCGGTAAGACCGTAGGTCTGACTTTGCTTGGTCCAGTTGTTCCATTGCTCCAGATATATCAAGGTCAACACCTTGGAGTCTCTTGCTTACAACATTTATTTCAAACAGTTTGTCAGGCCACAGCACTAAGCCACACAGAAATGTGAAGTTATGTATGTTTCTGGTGATTCCATTTCCCTCTGCCACTGTTCTCCCATGAACAGTTCCTGTCACAGCATTATCCTCCATAATGGCAACTGTGGCATCATCTATCTCCCAATTTGGTGTTTGATAGGCTTTATCGCCTCCACTCGACTTTCCCATCGTGTGGCACTCAGTGGTTTCAGTGTCAGAGAGGATGTTCCCAGATATTGCTTCAAAATTTGCCATCGATGAGTTGATGCAGAGAAAAATACATAGATGCTTTGAATTACATTAAAAAATTCAGCAGCCTCACGAGAAGTTGATGCTGCATCACCGACCACCAAGTTCAATGAATGAGAACTGCATGGGATAAAAAAAGCTCCAGGGTTTAACACTCGGATCCATGTCTGTGCTCCTCTGTTCTTTCCTCTCAGGTTGGCACCATTATCGTAGCCCTGCTCTCTCATGTCAGCTATCGCAATTCCTGTATCTTCCAGCTTTTTAAGAAGCACACTTGTCACACCAGCTCCTGTAGTATCATCAATGTCAATAAATTCTAGAAAATGCTCTGGCAGTCACCATTGCAGGGACATTTTCACTCGGTTCTGTTGTTGTTACAAAATGCACCATTAAAGTCATTTGTTCCATATGGCTGATGTCAGGTGTGCCGTCCAGAATAACAGAGTAATCTCTTGCTGACTTCAGATCTGCCACAATCTTCTGTTTGACTTTTGTTGCCAGTAATGGTATGATCTCATTTTGAATGGTTTTTCCAAGGCAGTGGTGTGTGTACATTTCTTGGGTGGTGACTCTTCTTAGATGCTCCTGGAGTACAGCATCAAACTCAGCCATCAGCTCCACAATCTTAAGGAAGTTTCCATTGTTTGGCACATACAGCTGATCTGAAGTGCCATGCAGTGCTAGGTTTTGGGTCGCAAGCATTCTCACAATGCAATGAGCCTTTTCAGAACATTTTGCCAGTAAAGAGACTCAGATGCAATCGTCTCTTGATGCTGATCATCTGTGGTGGCCTTTAACCTTAGTCTCATCTCAAGCTCTTTCCACCTATGGAATACTCTCTGGTGATTTGCTGCCTTCTCATGGCATGCCAGATTTCTAGCCAGATTCTTCCAGTCCTTTGTTCCTGTAGAACCCAATGTGGCTGGAACGTTAGACTGGAAGCGTTGGCAACAAAAACAGTATGCAGCAATTCTGGGTTTTTGAGTACATAAGCCATGGCCTCTCCACTTTGTCACCACTGGGGATTTCACGCCAGTAATGTGTTGGATGGAAACTTCTGTTTTCATTGTCTTTGGGGAACATGAAGTTTTTCACTTGCTGTGGCCCACGCAGTACAAGCAAGTCCCTCAGGCTACTGCTCAAGTGGGTCCAGAGTCCTGGATCCTCTAGACTTAAGGAACTAAACTCAGCAGCAGCTGTTTCTTGCGCCTCCACCACACCCTTCTCTGATCTATCCTTTTCTTCAGGAATGTGCATGGCTACATCCATTTGAGATGGAGATACGGATGCTGCAGTAGCTGCCAGGTCACCTGCACTCTGACTGACTGGAAGATCAGGCATCTCCTCACCACTCACATCCTCACTGGGGCCGGAAGGCTCACCAGGAACATTTGTGTCTATGTATCTCAGGAGAGCTCCTTCCTGCTTAGATAGAAAAGCTTCCTTTGCTTGCTTGCTTTTTCTGAATGCTGCCCCAGAGGGGCGTTTTCTTCTTTCACTCATGACTGCTGTTCTGGGCCAGCGATAGTGGCTCTCAACACTCAGTTGAAGGGGACAAATAAGCAGGCTGGTAGCAGGGCCTGAGTGAGGGAAGATGTCAGCGTCTTAAGGGCCTAACTGGCTCCTACTACTTCAGTTCGCTGCCTGTTCTCCTCAAGTGGGTTCAGGGAAGCAGCAGGAAAGAGGAAGCTCCCTGAGAAGCTGGGGTTAATCAGTCCAGGCCCTGGGGGGCTAGAGAGGTACATAAGAGGTTCCTCCTCCTCTCTCCCCTTACAGCTCCTGCTGCTTTCTGTGATTCCCTCTCCCCTTTTCTCTGGCCTGCCTGTTCTGTCTCTTGTGCCCTCCTCCCTCCAGCCCAGCACTCCCCCATCTCTGTGCATCTAGCGCAGAGAGAATCCAGATGCACCAGCAGCAGACACCATTTTCTACACTCTGGGTCCTAGTGTCCCCCCACCCCCAGTCTGGCACCTGAGGCAGCTGCCTCAGTTCGCCTCATGGTAAGGCCAGCCCTGGGGGGTGGGGCCTCATGGCTCCCTCACTTTTAGGAAGCTTCCCGTTTTCCAGTCCCCCACTGAAATGCAGTAGTGTTTACATTTCAGTACAGCGGAACCTTGCTCATTCATGCTTATCACTGGATACTAGTGAATTTAGAAGAAAGAAAACAAACACAGTTACAAATTAGTATGGATCATACATCCCAGCATGCATTTTGTTCATTTATTAGGCAAGAGCAGTTGACTTTTAGTTAGTTAGTTATTATAACACTTTGGCATGTTCTAGTGAATATTCTGCATTCAGTTTTTAGAAAGTATGGAAGCCTTAGGTAACATGTGACCTCCCTCCAGTCCTGTCACCTGGTGACTCCTGGCTGGAAAGAGGGAATTGTGTAGGGGTTGGAGGAGCTAGCAAAGTGAAGTTTCATGCTGTTTATTCAGCCGTGGGACTGGCTGCCCCAGGGGATGGGAATGTGGCATGGGGCTTTTCATCTCTCCCTCTCTGCTGTGGGAATGTCCAAAGACAGCAGTGGCTGAGGAGCACAATTTCAAAAAGCAGCCTCTCCATCTGTGCTTGTAAAGCTCAGTATTTGCGTCTGTAAATCAGGTAATTAGATGTCTAGCCATCCGATTTGCATGTGCAGGACTGCAAGGCTACATTTAAAGCTACACTGAGGCCCTTCTGAACACTGGATGCTAATAGTCGCCCTCATCTGATGATTGTTTGGCAGCCCATGCACAGGGAATTTGTGGGTCTCAGCCTAGTTTCAAGGGGACAGATGTGCATGAATCACAAAAAACCACCTTCGTAATTTTCACCGATTGGCAGCCTCAGCAGAGCCGTGAAGGAACAAGAGGGCCATGAAAAGAGAGCTCTTCCCTCATCCCTAGAGCTGGCCCCTTCAAGCAGGAGTTGGCGTGTTCTGTTGCATCAGCAGCGGGCTAGGAGCTCTACAGTTGAATAGGCAGGCGAGTGCAGCGTGAAGAACATAGAATCTGAACGCACATTGGCAAGAGCAGAATCTGTCATTGTCTGTGGTGGGCTTGTTCTGTGGGTGAATTCTGTGCTGGGTTTCGAGGGCTGTCCCTACGACAACTTTCCCTAACAGGGAATTGACTTTTAAAAAATCTGAATCCAAATCTCATTCAGTTCCATCAAGGCTGCGTGAACTGTGGACATGTCAATCTCTGTTTTGCACCTTAGATGACTGAAGACTTTATAACACACTAAACAGGTCACGTGGCTGTTGTCAGGCTCACGTTCTAGCAATTGCACTGGGTAAAGCTGCAGGTTCAGTTTGCATCACTGACGATCCTTTTTTAAATCATGAAATCTGGAAAGAAAGAGACCAACAAACTGTCATAGGACACGCTTGGGAAGCACGTGTGGCCTGAGTGCATCAGCAGCATGTGGCACCGGTTACCAGAGATCTCCATGGGCTTCAGTTCATAAAGAACAGGAACTAGCTGGCTCTCTTCAGTGGGGCACTATCATTTCTTTAGCTTGCTCCTTGTTACAGCACACCAGATGTCCCAGCAGCTGTCTCCCTCTCACAGATACACACGCCAGTGTTGGCAGATACTGTAACTGATTATGGAGCAGCATGGACACACCAGGTTCTTTGGGAGAAGAAGCCACAGTGATTTCCTCGTTAGATAGTCTCGCCTTTCCTCCCCAGCCCATTAATTTAATCCCCTGGATGTAATCAGTCTGCCCTAAGGCTTTTCCTCTTCATTGCCCCACTCTAGCCTTCAGCTCTAGCTGGGCTTCAGCCACCTGCACTGCTGACTTCCCCCCCTTTCAGATCAGGAATCGAAAGGAGAAGAAAAGTTCCGTTCTGTTCCAGGAAAGGCCGAGGAAGACGGGATGCTGCAGTAATTTAGAGACAAGGAGAGCGAGCGAAGGACCATTCAGACCTCGCAGACACCCAGGAAAGGTTTTCCAGGGCAGGAGATGCTACACAATGGCCTAGGAGTGGAGACACAGTGGAGCTTGCACCTGCTCCATTCAGCTCAGCTTGCAAGGAACTCGAAACAAACAAGGTGATAGGTTCCATACCCATCTTCTTGCCATACACGGGAGACCTTTTCCATACAGCCTAGAGACAGAGAGCGATAAACAGTCTTCCTTCAAAGGGCCCTGTACCGTCACCTCCGAGAGGCGATGGGAACATATCTCAGCACCTTTACTAATGAATAGTTCAGTGACTACATAGGGGGCTGCACTCGACCTGTCTCTGTCCCAAGCTCCCACTCCTCTCAGTGGAACAGCTACCAGGGATCGAAGGGTATTCATGGCCATTACTTTGTAACCCCGGCCCACTCCACAGCATGGCACAGACACCCCATGTTAAACCAGTGGCAGAGGCTGGTAATTCTGTCCATCTGCATCCTTGATATTTTATTTGTGCTCTGTTTGTAAAAAGAAAAGGAGTACTTGTGGCACCTTAGAGACTAACCAATTTATTTGAGCATAAGCTTTCGTGAGCTACAGCTCACTTCATCGGATGCAGTGAGCTGTAGCTCACGAAAGCTCATGCTCAAATAAATTGGTTAGTCTCTAAGGTGCCACAAGTACTCCTTTTCTTTTTGCGAATACAGACTAACACGGCTGCTACTCTGAAATCTGTTTGTAAAGTCAGTCATGATGGTGCTGGTAGTAAGGGAAGCACAGAGCCTTCTTGCCAGGCACCGGGTTGGTGAGCTGACGGTCTGAGTGCAGATGGAGAGACTGTGCTTTGCTAACCATATTGTAAACTCTGTCCCTGGCAAATTGGCTCTGTAGATATAGCCCTTCCCCTCTCTCCCCACTGCAGGCATCTTCTCTAGGCTCAGTCATCACCTCCCATCTTTCCCTGTGATGGACAGACAGCCTGGGTACCAGCCGGCTGGCTAGCAGGAAGGGTTGATGGTGTTAATGATGCTCCCTGTCTAAAGAGGGTCTTAGCCGCATCAGTGATGCTTGTTCTCAGCAGATGCAAAGACCGATTGAGCTTGCAGGCCGGAAGGCCCTGTGGTGCTGGCTTGCTCAGCAAGGTTGGAGCGTCTAGCTGTGGTTTCATAGGGCAGTGCCGCTTATCACAGATCTCCTAATGTATCTGTCTTAATTCGTATGAGGACGGAGAGCAGACAGAGAGCGCCTCATGAGCACAGCACTGATTCCCCGTCTGGTTTGATCACATCACGGCTTGGAATCTCTTCTCTGTGTTTAATGAACATTAAGCATTTTGTAAATGGAATCCTGGTGAGACCCTCCAGGGCTGGTTAAAATGCAAGAGGTACAGTGGGTTCCCAGCTGCGGATGAGCGCTCCTCCATCTCAGGAATGTCTAGAGGAGGGTGAAGGGAGACACTTTAAATGACAAAGTCTGCGCCACTGGTGGAAATCTTACAGGTGGGACCCACACCTGTCACAGAGCTTCTGGCACTACTGGCACTGAGAGGCTGGGCTGGGTGCTCTCTGACCGGCCTCTAGAAAACGTGCAGCTTCCAAAACTTTGGCTGCAAGATCATTCTCTTCAGGCTGCCTCGTCCCACAGCCCCATCTGCACAAAAGAACATAGGAACGGCCAGACTGGGTCAGACCAAAGGTCCGTCTAGCCCAGGATCCTGTCTTCCGACAGTGGCCAGCGCCATGTGCCCCAGAGGGAATGAACAGAACAGGTCATCATCAAGTGATCCATCCCCTGTGGCCCATTCCCAGCTTCTGCACCAGTCATAACCAGACGCTTGCCAAACTCCTCATGCTCAACCCAGAAGGCAAGCATGATCTTCACCACTGTGCAGCAAGGACGCTCAGGAACCCATGTCCTTACAGATGGGGCTTAGGGGAGACTGTGTAACCTTCCTGCACAGAGATGGAGAAGTGAAGACGGACAGGATGGACTCCCCATCAGAGCTCACTAGCACTGATCCTAGCCTAGTCAGTAGGGGTCACTGCATATGTGATTTGGAGCACTCCCGTTTCGTGCCTCTCTGAGTATGTCTACACGGGGATAAAAAACTGGCTGGCCCGGGTAAGCTGACTCGGGCTTGTGGGGCTCAGGCTCGCGGGCTGAAAAATGGCTGAGTAGATGCTCGAGCTGGGGCCCGAGCTCTGGGACCATGTGAGGGTGGAGGATCCCAGAACCCAGACTCCATCCTGAGCCCAAAGATCTACACAGCAATTTTTAGTCCTACAGCCTGAGCCCTGTGAGTCCAAGTCAGCTGAGCCGGGCCACCCGGGGCCAGTTTTTGTCTTCATGTAGACATGCTCTCTGTCTCTAGCTCTGCTGTGAGTGCCTGAGCCAGTGAAGTGCTGAGCCCCTCTGGAGCGGTGCTGAGCTCTCTCCAGTCCCCTTTAAGATTATTAGCATAGAGAGTGCTGAGGACCCCCTTCAAAGACATACAGCCCCGTACTGGATGAGGCTTCTAGGGAAGGAGGAGCCGAGTCTGGTCTCAAGCTGATTGGGCACCAGTATATCTCCATCGGCATCAGCGGAATTATTCCTGATTTACACCAGTGTAATTAAGAGCAGACTTTGGTCCCAGGACTGAGAATTGAATGTAAGTCTCCCACACAGCCGCAGAGCCCAGATGAGAGGCCACTGGCCTCGCCCTTAAGGAGCTGAATATCACAAGATAGCCTGGACTTTGGAGCCTGATTTGTAAAGCTGGCGCCCGGTTGGCATTCCCAATGTTGCCGGAGCATGGAACTGTGGGTTCAGTTTTGCAGTCACAAATAATGCGTGGAGCATTTAACTGCCATCATTTGAGCCTACAGTTAATTGCACCAGCAAAAGAGGAGGCAGATTTTCTAGAGCAGACCCACAGCAAGGCAATGCTCTGCATCCCAAAGCAGCTCAGTCGTTCCGGGCAGAGGCTTTGGGTGCTGCTGGTTTCCTAAGGCTCAGCCCTATAACAGGAAAACTTTCTATTGCTAGCAATCCATCTCTGCACTGGAGATGAGCTGAGCAGCGGAAGCTGCTAGTTGTCTGGGCAATGCACGGCCATCTCCCCATAATCACACCTTCAGGAGCCACTTTCTTGCTGTTATTCAAAGCCCTCTTTATGCAGGGATGTAAATGAGCATTTCTGTGCGGCCGATATGGCCAACTTTGGCTCTTTAGCATTTAAACAATAGTCTCCGCTGGGCATATTTTTATCTCTGATTATGTTTCCTGTCAGTTTCTCTCGTCAGGATGTGTGTGATCCCAGGCTAGCCTGTTTCCAAGCTGGTTACCTTGTTCCCGGCATTCGCTTTGCAGTTACCTGACTTGCACACAGATTGCTGCTGCTCTTTCTGTCCCAGCAGAACTGCAGTGAGGAGAATGGCAGCCTGGTTGAGAACGGGCAACAAAGCACATTGAAATCTTTCTGAGACGCAAATGCTGTCCTTACTGGCTCTTGAGGCGGGGCTTGGACGGCTTTTTAAGACATCCACTTCTAAAGACCTGTGTTTCTGTTGTAGCCTTCAACAGTTCCCTAAGTCCTTACCGATACTTGCCCTGCTTTTATAATTTATACATTTGGGGCCCAAATCTGGTGCCATTGAACTCAATAACTTAAACAGGATCCCAGGTAGGCCTGTTCTGAATTTGACCAGCTGTAGCTTGCTCTGTTTGGCTGCTTCCTTTTCCAGAATGATCACGAGTCCTCTGCTGTGCTGCAGAGCAATGCAATGTCTTTCTTACCTAACGTTGCCATTGATCTTACCTAAAGTGGCCCGTGTGGGGTGAGAAGGAGAGTCGGAAAATCTTATGTATTAGTAGGAGAGGGGGTGGTGGATGTTTAGAGAAGCTGCTCTGTTGGTGAATTTAGCCATGAGAGATTAGTTGTCTTGTCCAAGGTCACACCTTCAGTCTGTGGCAGAGCTTGAGACAGACCCCAGATCTCCTGGCTTCCAGCCTTGGGCCTTGACCACAGGAACTTCTTTTGTCCCTCAAATGAGTTAAGATTATATATATTTTAATGATGGCAAAGATGCAGAATATATGAAAATAGCTGTTCCATATTCCAGTGTTTTCTGGGAACTTTATACTCTGCTTGCCATCCATCGTACAGGAGAAAGCCTTGATTGTATTTGCTTGTCACAGGATAGGTTCTGCTTTTCATGCAGGATTCTCTCATATATGTCAGGGACTGGAAGTTCTAGGTCTTTGCAAGACAGATGCCGTTTCACGCCAAATATGTGACTCACCAGTTGTGATTTGGCCTGCGGTGGCTTGCACTGAACGTCAAGCTTTCCCCTGCTGTGCCCCTCTGCTCCAGCCTCTCCGGGGGGCCGCAGATTGAGATGCACAGGAATCAGAGCAGGAGCCCATGGGGAGTGAGGAAGGGCGGCCCAAGCAGGGGAAAGCATTGCGTCCACACAAGTGCAGAGGAGCACAGTGGTGGGGACTGTGCTCCTGTCACCCAGCAGTGACATGGCGTTCACACTGGTTAGAAGTACTCCTTTACCAGACAATACAATCCACAATGAGGCGAGTAGTAAAATATGCCGTTGTTTAGGTAGATCAGATGTTCAACCCAGTGACCCCTAGTTTGGCCTCCTTGTTTGTGCTGGCACATTGGCATGGCTAGAACAGAACTACTCAATGTCAGAGCCAGAATTACTGTATGAAACATCCACCCTTCCCAAAAAATACCACTTTTGTGTCTGGCTGAGAGGTTATTCCAGCTCCACAGTTGCTCTTGACTGGGCCAGGCTGATTGAGTTCAGCCATTATGCATTGGATAGTTTTGTTCTGGGTTCTTCTCTCTGTTTGGATTTCTACTGAATCCATGAACATTTACTTTAAAATCACAGCTTGGATCAACCTGGCTGCTTTTCTTTTCTTTTCCTTTGTAATTTATCCAGAATGGGTGGCAAGAAATTATCTGTTCTGACAACTTTTAATCCTTCCAGGCTTCTGCTCTTGGATCTTATCAGATCTGGGCCTACCATGTAGTTAGATTCATTCCCCTCTCCCTTTACAATCCCAGTGAAGGAGTTCAGATAGATATGTCTGATTATTCCTTCAAGTGAAACTACTGTCTTAACACGTGACTTGTTCTGAAGAACTGTTGTCCTCTGGACCTCACTTTGGGCTTGGATAAGGTCAGTACTTTTTCTGCACTCATCTCACTTTCTAATGGTTGGGTCTGTTCAAAAGTGTTCACCAGGAGATATGACAGATGAATAGCAAGGTAATGTTTCTATTCTTATGGTCCCATTTGCATGAACAGCTTTCCAGTCATATTAGCAGTCGGAAAAATACCATCGCGAGCCATGTTATAACTGTTAATGATCATTCAGATTTGGGATAATTTATGAAGGATGTTTTCTACGTGATTTTGGTGATTTAAGTTCCAATATAATTCGTTAGAAATGAAAATGTGCTTCTATTCACAGAGCTAAAAAAAAAAATACATCTTTCTTTGGACATCCAGACTAGACTATTAAATATAGATACTAATTTCCATTAAATATTCATAGCTATTAAAAAGTAATCAAAGCAGATGAATTCTCCACAGCCAACATGAAGATTTCTTCATTAGAGAAATGACTAAAAATCAAAATTTCACCAAGTGATAGGAAAATAGAAATCAGCAAGAGCAGCATTTCAAAATAAAATTCATGGGGTCAGAAGGGAAGTGAATCTTAGGGTAACAGAGGGATAATTTATCTCCTAACACAACAGCATTGGTTTTCATGGTAAAACTCCCACTCCAAAACACCTGTAAACAGTAGATCATTCAGATTTTTGTCTCAGATCTGTACAGTGGCTCTCAGCTCTGATAGTCTCCTCTCTTCAAGGTCCACACACGCCCCTTTGCCTTGGGAGAAAGGAAAAGATTCTAATAAGCAGGTGTCATAAATATAAAGGGAAGGGTAACCACCTTTCTGTATACAGTGCTATAAAATCCCTCCTGGCCAGAGGCAACCTCCTGTTACCTATGAAGGGTTAAGAAGCTCAGCTAACCTGGCTGGCACCTGACCCAAAGGACCAATAAGGGGACAAGATACTTTCAAATCTTGGAGGGGGGAAGGCTTTTGTTTGTGCTCTTTGTTTATGTGGTTGTTCTCTCTTGGGACTGAGAGAGGCCAGACAGAAATCCATCTTCTCCAACCCCTCCTAATCCAAGTCTCCAATATTGCAACCAGTAGAGGTAAGCCAGGCAAGGCGGATTAGTTTATCTTTTGTTTTATGTGAATTTTCCCTGTGTTAAGAGGGAGATTTATTCCTGTTTTCTGTAACTTTAAGGTTTTGCCCAGAGGGGGATCCTCTGTGTTTTGAATCTGATTACCCTGTAAAGTATTTTCCATCCTGATTTTACAGAGGTGATTCTTTTACCTTTTCTTTAATTAAAATTCTTCTTTTAAGAACCCGATTGATTTTTCATTGCTCTTAAGATCCAAAAGTTTGGGTCTGTGTTCACCTGTACAAATTGGTGAGGATTCTTATCAAGCCTTCCCCAGGAAAGGGGGTGTGTAAGGCTTGGGGGGATATTTTGGGGAAAGACGTCTCCAAGTGGGCTCTTTCCCTGTTCTTTGTTTAAAACGCTTGGTGGTGGGAGAATACTGCTCAAGGCCAAGGCAAAGTTAGTACCTTGGGGAAGTTTTTAACCTAAACTGGTAAGAATAAGCTTAGGGGGTCTTTCATGCAGGTCCCCAAATCTGTACTCTAGAGTTCAGAGTGGGGAAGGAACCCTGACAGCAGGGGAAGCCATTTCCAGATACATTTAGAGAACACACCATGAGTCAGATAAGAAATGAGGCAAGAGAAATCAAATGATCTCATTGGGTAGTAAGTAGAGCTGGTGAACTTTTTTTGAACAAAACTTTTTTTTCATTGAAATGGCCTTTTTTCAAAACCAATTGTTTTGCAAAAATGTATCCATTCTCTCTCTTTTTTTTTTTTTGCATTTTTTGTGATATATTTTCCTATATATTTTATTTCTCATTTATTTTTTCTTCCCTCCCCTCACTTTCCTTTTTTCTTTCTCTTGTCTTCTTTTCTCTTTTTTCCAGTGATTTTTGATCATTAACATTTTCTTTCCAAAATGACTGGAGCAAAAACAGGAAAGAGGAAACATGAGAAGAATTAAAAACTGAAAAAATGAACAATATTGGGAAGATGTGATTCCATCGTTTTGAAGCATGGGGAACAAAAGCAATGTCTGCATTTCGAAACTGTTCGTGAAACTGTTTTTGATTCAACTTTAATAGTCAGGGTTTGGCATGGTGGCACTAACAAAACACAGGTCACTGACCCAGCCTCAAAACCAGACCTTGGTTCTAGTTCAGGCTTGTATCCATTTGTGGTTAAGTGTTTCCAGAAATGCCAAGGGTTGGCTGTCCTTGAGAGATTGATTTACAGCCCCAGAGTCAAGACCAAAGAGTGAGACTTTCCATGTGGTGTGTGAGGTCATTGCATTCATTCATTCAAAGAAGTATGGGCTGGATGAATGCACTATAAGGTGGGTAGAAAGTTGGCTAGATTGTCAGGCTCAATGGGTAGTGGTCAATGGCTCCATGTCTAGTTGGCAGCCGGTGTCAAGTGGAGTGCCCCAGGGGTCGGTCCTGGGGCCGGTTTTTTTCAATATCTTCATAAATGATCTGGAGGATGGTGTGGATTGCACTCTCAGCAAATTTGCGGATGACACTAAACTGGGAGGAGTGGTAGATATGCTGGAGGGCATGGATAGGATACAGAGGGACCTAGACAAATTGGAGGATTGGGCCAAAAGAAATCTGATGAGGTTCAATAAGGATAAGTGCAGGGTCCTGCACTTAGGATGGAAGAACCCAATGCGCAGCTACAGACTAGGGACCGAATGGCTAGGCAGCAGTTCTGCGGAAAAGGACCTAGGGGTTACAGTGGACGAGAAGCTGGATATGAGTCAGCAGTGTGCCCTTGTTGCCAAGAAGGCCAATGGCATTTTGGGATGTATAAGTAGGGGCATAACGAGCAGATCGAGGACGTGATCGTTCCCCTCTATTCGACATTGGTGAGGCCTCATCTGGTGTACTGTGTCCAGTTTTGGGCCCCACACTACAAGAAGGATGTGGATAAATTGGAGAGAGTCCAGCGAAGGGCAACAAAAATGATTAGGGGTCTGGAACACATGACTTATGAGGAAAGGCTGAGGGAACTGTGATTGTTTAGTCTGCAGAAGAGAAGAATGAGGGGGGATTTGATAACTGCTTTCAACTACCTGAGAGGTGGTTCCAGAGAGGATGGTTCTAGACTATTCTCAGTGGTAGAAGAGGACAGGACAAGGAGTAATGGTCTCAAGTTGCAGTGGGGGAGAATTAGGTTGGATATTAGGAAAAACTTTTTCACTAGGAGGGTGGTGAAACACTGGAATGCGTTACCTAGGGAGGTGGTAGAATCTCCTTCCTTAGAAGTTTTTAAGGTCAGGCTTGACAAAGCCCTGGCTGGGATGATTTGATTGGGGATTGGTCCTGCTTTGAGCAGGGGGTTGGACTAGATGACCTCCTGAGGTCCCTTCCAACCCTGATATTCTATGATTCTATGATTGCTTAAGACAGGGACTCTCATCTTTGGACCTTGGCAACTTCCAATAGACCAGGTTTATAATCCAACCAGAACTTAATAGTCTGTTTTAAAAGGTACATTGCTTAATATTGCATATGAATGAGCCCCTTCATTTTCAGTTTAAACCAGTTTTTACTGAAAACATCCCGGGTTTTACAAAAAGTATTATTCTTTTTTTCCAATTTTCACCCTACTTTTGTATCATTCAAATATATAAAAAAATCATATATTTGTTTTATTAGGAAAACGATTTGTTTTATTAGGAAAATACAATACATTGTATGAGATATACATATTAAAATAATACATTAATGTGGGTATGTATACAAAGCTGCTTGTTGAAGTAAGGCTATATCTTAGCTATATCTAGATGATACACACAATAAACGAGCAGGCACGCACGCAAGCTATGAAGTGCGTGTGCATCTGAACATACTGATGAATCTCATCACCACCATGTGCACATTTCAAGCTGCTAGTATATAATTGCTTAATGATCTGACACACTGAAATGGGAAGAAAACAAAAATCTGTATTAGAATATGTTTCAGAACACAAGGAAGTGTTCGAAAGTTTTTAAAAAAAACATAAACAGGAGAAAAGGATGAAGTTGAGGGTATGCACCGCAAATGGTGTGTCCCAATTATAAAATGTACATATTGTGACAGAGTCGGGCCAGATGGCTATAGGAGAGTAATAGAAGGCAGATATATTAGCCCCAGGTTAAGTAGGTCCCTTTCCCCTGGGTAAGGTAACAGGGAAGGTTCCAGAACAATCAGGACCCTTCTGGAGACAATTAAGATAGGCTGATTAGAACACCTGCAGCCAATCAAGAAGCTGCTAGAATCAATTAAGGCAGGCTAATCAGGGCACCTGGGTTTTAAAAAGGAGCTCACTTCAGTTTGTGGTGTGCGTATGAGGAGCTGGGAGCAAGAGGCGCTAGGAGCTGAGAGTGAGAACGCGGACTGTTGGAGGACTGAGGAGTACAAACGTTCTCAGACACCAGGAGGAAGGTCCTATGGTGAGGATAAAGAAGGGGTTGGGAGGAGGCCATGGGGAAGTAGCCCAGGGAGCTGTAGCTGTTGCACAGCTGTTCCAGGAGACACTCTAGACAGCTGCATTCCACAGGGCCCTGGGCTGGAACCTGGAGTAGAGGGCGGGCCCGGGTTCCCCCCAAATCCTCCCAACTCCTGGTCAGACACAGGAGGAGTTGACCTGGACTGTAGGTTCATGAAAACGACCAAGCTGAGGGCTGCCGTGAAGCTCCAAGGCGAGCAAATCCGCCAATAAGCGCAGGACCCACCACGGCAGAGCAGGAACTTGGTCACAATATTTATAGGCTAATAGTTCTAAGTCTACAATAGTAAACTCTTTGTTCAAATGAAAAGTTTTATTTGGGGATTAGAGATATATTAGTTTCTTAAACTCAGAGGTGACATTGTATTTTGAATTCTGTTTTAGTTCTGCAGCAAACCACATTGGATTCCATTCATCAAAGCGTTAATCTACTGAATACCTTTTTCCCCGTCCTTCCATCCACCAAAATAAACCCCGATATTTACCCAGAAAAGTTATTAATGGTTTTTTTCTGCCAGTTTTCACCTGTTTTTCTTTTTGTAGTAATAAATACTGATAAATTCCTAGGAAAAATAAAATAAAATAAAAACTGAAAACGAAGGGCCCTACATAGGAAACATTTAAATGTCCCGATTCACACTAATGTCTAGGGCACATGAGAATTCTCTGTGCAATGCAAACCCATGGCCTTTAATAAAAACCATTATTTGCTGATTGAAACAGAAACCTGGATAGTTGGAGATCCCTGGGGATGTGAATTTGCATAGTGAGGTTTACATTTTGAACTGTATTTTTCAGAACCTGCAAACTTTCGATCAAGTCCTTGTTTTTTGGCGAACTCATATTTTTTGACCATCACACAGACAACCCCTGTCCCCCGCGTAGCCTCCTCTCGTGCACATATAGAACGCGGGCCTGTAGTCTCCATGGTTACCACAGTACACAAGCTTGGAAAGCGGCTTGCCAAGCTCTAAGCCCCGTGCCTGAGGCCTCGGATGTATTGTTGTTTCTTGCAGCGGCAGAGTAACCGTATTTTACATTTTTCTATATTTACTCAGAATGAGTGAGATAAGCTTAGGAATGCGTGTGAGTGAGCTAGCGTGCGAGTGAGTGAGTCTCCCATCCAACCAGTGAGACTGGACACGTTTGTGTTTCAGGAGGGGATTCCCTGTAAAGCAGACGGAGATGTGTGGGGAAAGGCTGGCTTCCCCACCCTGACTGCTTCTGCATTGTCCCTGGAAAGCTCCAGAGGTGAAAGCTTGGTACTGAGGAGTTATGAGCAGGTCCCTGTGGGAGGCAAGGGGAGAATATGCCAGGTTAGAAGAATAGAAAATGGCTCCAGTATTGGGCTAGCTCTATGCAGCCCCCAGTGGCAGGCCAGTTGGTGATGTCTGAGATATTTGCTTATCATGTGAGATAAGGGAGATGGAGACTGTGTCATAACCGAGCAGAGATGGAGACAGTGTCCATCCCTCACTCCAGGCTCCTGCAACGTATTCTCTCCATAAGTTTGCTTACCCAGTTGTTCAACCCCTTGGAGCCAGGAGTGGGGTTAGAACTAGGGGATACCCAAAATGGGCTGGTATTTGAGGGATCTTAGAATCATAGAATATCGGGGTTGGAAGGGACCTCAGGAGGTATCTAGTCCAACCCCCGCTCAAAGAAGGACCAATCCCCAATTTTTGCCCCACATCCCTAAATGGCCCCCTCAAGGATTGAACTCACAACCCTGGGTTTAGCAGGCCAATGCTCAAACCACTGAGCTATCTCTCCCCCCCTTATCTTTCCCCAGGATAAGCAGCCTGGCGAGAAAGAGGCAAGATTTTGTACCCAGTCATTTAGCTTGTACAGGCTAGTAACAGTGGCAGAAATTAATAGTTGAGTGGCCGGGGTAATGGTAAAGTGAAGTGTAATAAAGACAGGCAGCTCTAGATCTCTGGTGTATTGGAGGGGAACATGTATCCTGAGTGGCATTCATATACTGTAGGAACTGGTGCACTAGGAACACCAGAAAGAGAAAAAATAGACAGGCAGCTAGACTAAGTAGATTCATTCCTAATTACTCCAGGTTTACAGTACACATCCACCGGCCTGGGCCATAGCCACTAACCCAAACACCTAGCAACAATTCTCAGCTGTCCCATCCCCTTGGCACACCTGCCTGAATGAGAAATGCGCTGATGACTGGCCTGGGGGGAAGAGTGCGGTAGGTCAGAGTTCGGGGCCAGAGCCAGGGTCCCCACCCAGGCTAGAAGGGCTCAGCTCTTTGGGGACAAGGTGGAAGGAGGGCTTTAGACCATGTAGCGCTCTGGCCAGTTTAGGAGTGGTATTGGTGAGCCCCACGGGGGAATGGCCGGTTTGCCTCAGCCAGAGGGAGAGGGGCTGGCAGGAGGCAGGAGAGTAAAGAGACAATGGAGTGATCTTTGGACTTCCCATGGGTATCAGTCGCTGGGCATGGGGCAGAGGGAGGAAACCAGTTTAGATTCTCTAGAGTTACAGTACAGTAACTCCTCACTTAACGTTGTAGTTATGTTCCTGAAAAATGCGACTTTAAGAAAAATGATGTTAAGTGAATCCGATTTCCCCATAGAATTAATGTAATGTTCTACAGTCATCATTGCGGAGCATGAAGCTTGGATGAGGTGATGGAGTCAGAGAGCGGAAGAGGGTGGATTGTCCGACTGCTCCTCTTGCTGTTCTTGCAAGCACTGGCACCGACTTTGCCAGGGGCAGAGGGCTCAACCCTCGGCCCGTCCACTCCACCCCTTCCCCCAAGCCCCCACCCTTAACCCACCTCTTCTCCCCACCCACGCTTCACCTCCTCCCCCTTTACTCTGCACGCCGCATCCTCGCTCCTCCCCTCTCCCCCCAGCCTGCTGCCCGCAGCAATCAGCTGGTTTGCGGCGCTCAGGAGGCAGGGGAGGGAGGGGGGAGGCTGCGCGCCACGTCCTCCCCCCTCCCCCCAGCCTGCTGAACGCCACAAGGCAGCTGATTGCAGCGGGCAGGGGGAGGGGGGGGAAGGTGCTGATCCGCAGGGTCCGCCGGCGGGCGGGAGGCGCGGGGGGCTGGGGCATAGGGGGGCTGCCAGCTGTGGACAAAGCAGGCGGCCACATGACATTATAGGGGAGCATTGCAGGACTTTAAACGAGCATGTTCTGTAATGGAGCAGGGACGTAACATTGAAACAACGTTAAGCGAGAGGATGTTAAGTGGGGAGTTACTGTATCCTGCAGAGAGGGGCTGTGTCTTTGTGATGTGTGGGAATCCACTCTGCAGCAGGAGGGGCCTCCTGAATCACTGTCAGTGATTAATCCGTGCTCTCAGCCCAGAGCTCGAGCCCCCCCCTTTGCTGCTGGACTGGGAGCATGTTCTCCCTCAGCCATTCACTGAAACCCACTCTGTGTGGGAGGCTTCCTCTCCCTGTGGAAATGTGGGGGGTGGGAGGAGGAACAGAGATTACTCCCATACCAAGTGGGGAACCGGCTTTCTCCACCTCCCGTCCAAGCAAGCGCTGCAGAAATGTGCTTTCTTCTGTCTCACTGTGTGACAGGCTCATCAGCACTTGAGGGGCAAATCATAGCTCATTAAAACCAGCTGCAGTGGTCGGTCCTTCTGCCTGAGGTTTGCATGGCAGCCACTGAGAATTCATTGCACAGTATGACCAAATCTCATTGCCTCAGTCAGCAGCGCTCGGACCTGCTGGGAATCTTGATTTCAACTGGCTGTGCTAAAAATACCGTTTCTAAGTCTCATGCCAGGACTTGCTTACTTGTTTCTTTAGCTCCTGGTGGGGTGTTGGTGTGTCACTTGTACCTGTGTGTTACATGAAGAGAAATGTCGGTGTAAACATTTACTGCAATAATTTGTTGCAAGTGACTGTTTGAACTATTCATGGTTGCTGAAAAGTTGAATAACTTGGGCCACCAGTTATGGTAATAACAGTGATGTGTATGTAGCACTTGCAATAGCCGTGTTCACAGGTCTCCAGCAAAGGGTCTCTCTGGGATTTAGTACTTGCTGAGACTGGGAAACTTGGCTAAAGAGTTTTAGTCTATAAGTTAGTAACTTTGATACAATGTGGAGAAAAATACCTTCCTCCCGCCCCCCCCCTTTCTTTTTAAGTTTCTAGGGTTGTCTTTCTGTTTCAGGGGAGAGTCAGGGGTTCTCTTTCTGTTCTGTGTCCGTACAGCGCCTAGGTCCATGGTTGGCATGCCTAGGTGCTATCATGATGCAAATAATAAATAATCATAGAGTCAGAGAAGTGTAGGACTGGAAGGGACCTCAAGAGGTCATCTCGTCCAGTCCACTGGATCTCTCTGGAGAGAGATCCCTGACGGCCTCTCCAAACCCATGTCTCCTGGACAGCAGCCCCTCAGAGCGTGGCTGTCCATTCTTTGGGCCACCCTGCATTGCTGAGTTGAGGATACCTTGCTAAGGTTATGGAAGCAGGCTCAGCATAAGGTGTGCAAGGCCCAATTTTCAACATGAATGCCTCGCTGGATGTCCACCTCCCACGGTTGGACACTCAGTCCGGTACCTGACTGCCTAAAATAGACATTCATGCACCAAAGTGCTGAGCGAAGTGCCCAGATGGGGGCTGCGAATGTCCTCGTTGGGTGGCAAGGTTTGCAATTGAGCTCCCCATGTAATTCATTTCCTCCAAAGGTGCTTTGGGGAGGCCGGATCGTAGCATGGTGAAGGCACAGGCCTGTGTTCTATTCATGGCTCTGTCACTGTATGACTTGGGGCAATTCACAGAGCCCTCTTGGCCTTGGTTCCATTTTGGGGGCACTGTTGTACTGCTGAAGTAGGAGAGCAACTCTGATTATGAAGCTGCATGAGACAGAGCTCTCCTTCCATCGTACACTTGGGCTGCTTTCCTCAGGACACGTCCTCAGTTAGCCTGAGAGTTACTGATGAGCAAAGGCGACAGAACAGCCCTCAAAGGCAGATTTTTCTAGGAGCCTAGGAACTGTCTTGGTGGATCGGATCACCGGTCCATTTAGCCTGGTGTCCTGTCTCTGGCTGGTCAATACCTCTGAGAAGTTTGAAAGATTTGACTGAGGATTGCAGGAGGCTCAGGGAATAGTTGAGGACATGGAGGTGGGAAGAGACATTCTTCTCACTGAGAATACAAAGGGTATGTCTACACTACAAAGTTTTGGTGATGCAAGTTACATTGGCATACAGATGCTGCAGTTAGTACATCGCCTGTGTGCATGCATGCTTGGCTCCTTGTGTCAGCACCGTGTGTGCTCAGCAGGAGTGCTTGGATTGATGTGCAATGTGGTGCACCCTGGGTAGGTGTCACAATGTGCCACCATTCAGTACACTTTTTGCATAGTTTTGGCAATGCACGGTGGGGCAGAAAGCTTCAGAGGGGTAGCCATGTTAGTCTGGATCTGTAAAAGTGGCAAAGAGTCCTGTGGCACCTTATAGACTAACAGACGTATTGGAGCATGAGCTTTCCTGGGTGAATATCCACTTCGTCGGATGCATCATGTTCCAATACGTCTGTTAGTCTATAAGGTGCCACAGGACTCTTTGCTGATGGGGTAGAAACGAGTCACGGAGGGGTGACTGGGAGCAAGGGGTCAACTTCCCATAATGCAGTGTTCTCCGTCCCATAATATTATATCTATCCCATACTTTTCTCACCTATTTTCAATTTCCCATGAACCCATGCTAGACTTATTGCTGTCCACCATCTCTGACAAAAACATGAAGTCTGCACAGCACTACACTATTGTTGTGAGCATTGCAAGCACAGGACACACAATCCTCCGGTATTTGCAGAGCCACTGGAAGAATTGCAGGGAACATGATGATTCCACAGAAGACAGATTGCTGGGGACACAGCGCAGACCAGTTCGAGATTGTTGGTGTTCATGGAGCAGCTGCAGACAGTGGCGTGCTCGGAGTATCTGGGATCAAGAAACAAGCACTGACTGGTGGGATCGGATCACAGTGCAGGCTTGGGAGGACAAGCAGTAGCTGCAGAATGTTTGGATGCTCAAAGCCACATTCCTGGAGCTGTGTACCGAGCTCGCCCCGGCCATCCAATGCAGGGACACCAAACTGAGAGCTGCACTGACAGTGGAGAAGCGAGTGGGGACAGCGCTGTGGAAACTCGCAATGCCAGATTGCTACAAGTCAATGGGAAGTAATTTTGGAGTTGGGCAAATCCACCGTGGGGGCTGTTGTCATGCAAGAGTGCAGGGCCATTAATTGTCTCCTGCTGCGCAGGACTGCGACTCTCGGCAATGTGCAGGACATAGTGGATGACTTTGCAGCAATGGGATTCCCAGACCGTGGTGGTGCAATAGACAGCACATCCCTATGTTGGCCGTAGAGGACATCAACAGAACAGGCTACTCTTCCATGGTTATGCAAGTGTTGGTGGATCATGGGGATGCTTCGCTGACATCAGTGTGTGCTGATCAGGGAAGGTGCTTGACTCTCGCATCTTTAAGAACACAGGACTGTTCAGAAAGCTACAAGCAGAGACTTTCTTTCCCAACCGTCTGATTACCATTGGCAATGTTGAAATGCCAATAGTGATGCGGGGGGGCCCAGCCTACCCCTTACTCCCCTGGCTCATGAAGCCGTACACTGGCCACCTCGACAGCTCCAAGGAAAGATTCAACTCCGACCTAGCAGGTGCAGAATGCCAGCTGAATGTGCTTGTGGTAGATTGAAAGGGCACTGGCGTTGCTTACTCACCAGATTGGATCTCAGTGTGAAAAATATCCCAGTGGTTACAGTTGCCTGTTGTGTCCTACATAATATCTGTGAAGCAAAAGGGGAGAACTTGCTGCAGGGGTGGAGGCAGAGGTGGCGGGGCTGTCTGCTGAGTCTGAACAGCCAGACACCAGGGCTATTAGCAATGCCCAACTTGGAGCTATATGGCTCAGGGAGGGTTTGAAAGAGCACTTTAACAGTGAGCCACAGGAATGCATTGTGGTGTACTGGGTTCTCCCTGGCCCTGCTGTTTCGGGGCCTGTTAAGAATTGTGTGGTGCTTGGTCTACGTGTATGAATATAACATTGACAATGCACCTATTAATTTTGTGGTGTTTGCTGTACATTGATGATTCTTACACTGTGTTTGTCACTGATCCTATGAATTGCTAGTGTACAAGACCACTATGCCTGCCGGCATTATAAACTAATGTGTGTTACAAACTAATAAAGATGAATAACTTTCAAAATAAAAGAGTTTTATTCAGTAATGAAAACACTACCTAACAAATAATCTAAAGAACATACTAGTAAATACTTTTTAACTTTAAAAAATCTGGGAACGCTTAATAAATACACAAGGGCATGGAACCCTGGTGTGCATTGCAGCCATGCATATATCAGCCATGGCTCTCCAAGGTCAGTGTATTGGAAGCTGTGGCTGTCCATGCTTTCCCCTGGTGTGGAGTGGTAGGGGTAGGCGCGCTGGCCCTGAGGTCATAAGGAATGCCCGGGGGGGGATTGTGTGTAGGGAGGCGCTGTGCTGCAGTTCTCCACCCACTGCCATGGCAGTTGAGCCTGGGATTGTTGAACCTGGAGATCCACGAGACTCTGCAGCACCTGTGCGTGCTGTCGGCAGAGCTGTAAAGAAGCATTTTAGCATCTGGGTGAGCAAGCATATCTGCGCCCTCTAGAGGCAATGTGGCCCCCCACGATGTGGCCTGCGGGGTCACATCTCCCTCCAGATTTCTGCCTTCTGTTTAACACAGAGGTTTTCAAACTGGGAGTTGGCCGAACTGCTTGAGTCCCTGGCTCTTTGTTGTGGGAGCTGGGGCACTGGCTGGCTGCCCAGCAGCCCTCCGTTCCCTGCTCCCTGAGCTGAGCCACCTCCAGATGGCCAGATGCTCCCCAGGCAGGGCAGGCAGCACTGCTCCGAGCTGCGTCCCTGACATGCTCTTGCCTTGCCCCTGAAGGAGCCTGGCACCAGAACCAGCCCCTGCCTTGGCGCGCTCCATGGTTTGAAAACCTCTGTGCTAAATGGAAGACAGAAATCGTGGGAGCGGCATGTGGCCCCACGCCGCCCCCACTTGCCCTGGTTATGGCCCTGGCTGCCGGAGAAGCTCCATTATGTCCTGGTGCATCTCCCTCACCTTTTCCTGGGCCTTTCTCCTGTCCGCTCTGTCCTTCTCCGTGCAGTCTGCAAGATTCAACCTCTGTTCAAGGTCTGAGCCAGCACGGGCTTGCAGTATCTCGCAGAACATGACCTCCCGAGTCCCAGGTCCTCTGTTTTCTCCTCGTATCTGTGTCAGTCATTCCGCTGGTGGGGAGGATGTACCCCTCAAGGGAGCAGCTACGGGTAAAACACAGAGGTGCAATTGTCAGTATAGGATGCACAGAAGGTGAAACAAGATTTGCAACTCCCCCCTCTCCTTGCTCCCGTAAAGCGCTAAACAACACGACCTTATTGGCACTTCTGCTTTGGAGAGCTTGTTCCTGGCGCCACTCCCAGCACCAGCCATGGTGAGTATGGCCCGCCGGGGTGAGGGAATTGCTCAGTTAGCATGAAACGGAGCACAGGGCATGGGCACTGAGGAATAGCTGCATTTTCCACAGGCAGTGGTGGTGTTAGTTGATATCTACAGTAACAAAGGGAGAGAGAGCACGGCTGCTGCCGGCGTCCCGTTGCCCAGGCTCATTTGCTGCTCGCCTGTTTAGGGCAGTGGTGCCTGCTGAAGTTATTGCTGCCTGGCGTGGGGCAGAAATAAGGCTGCTATCCCTAGAAACCTTCAGGAGCAGATTGCAGGGTGTGGCACCTCCATGGAAGTTTCATCAAGATCACAGGAGGATTCAAGGGAGGTTCGCTGTGTACATAAACAAACTGCTCCCTACGCCCTAGAGGGGAATGGGAAGCAGATAACAACGGCCTGCCTTTCTTGTACCACTACCTCTTCTAGTGCCAGTAAATTAATTAGAATTCAATAGCTGGGTCCTGATAGTTGGGGGTGCCATCCCTGGAATGGGAATTTCATTGACATTCATACCAAGGTTCCTTCCCCTGCTTCGGGCTTGTCTGTGCTCGACTGCAGGGACTGGCTGGACTCCAGTGGACTCAAAGCAGACTCCACAGGTCCTGCCTGGCTGGCAGCACAGCTAGGTCCCCCAGTCGCCTGTCCCCCCCCCCCCCACACACATACTTTCCCTCTTCCTCCTTGCTGCTCATGGCAGGGGCCTGTGACGTGGGCTCTTTGGAGTATCCATAGGGCTGTGCGGGGTGGTGGTGGGGGGGCTCTCCACCAAGTAGGGCGTGCAGCTCTTGCAGCTCCTTGGCTGTCACACGGCACTGCTGCTGGTCCCCATTACAGGCCTTCTCCTGCATCCAGGGCCATCCTTACCCATATGCAAAGGATGCAGCTGCATAGGGCACCAGGAAATTTGAGGCACCAAATTGCCCCAAATTTCCGGGTGCCCTATGCAGCTGCGTGCTGCTCCACGGGCCAGCCCGGTCCCCCGGCTGGCTAAGCCAGCCAGGAAAGCTGCCCCCACCCCTGCTCCACCCCAGCCCCGCCCCCACTCCACCCCTTCCCCTGAGCAACGTCCCAGGGGACTGCAGCAGGGGGCGGGCGCGCCCTGCATTCACCGGGCTGCAGGAAGTGGAGCGATCCGACCCCAACCTGCTCCACTCCACTGGCTCGTGCTGAGGGGCGGTTCCCCCTACCCCCAAGCCTGCTCCTGCCCCCCCACAGAGGCCTGGGGCCAGCCTGCCCCCATTGTCCCCCTCCCCCGCGGAGACCTGGGGACACTCCCCCTTCGGTGGGGCTGCATAGGGCACCGAAATGTCTAGGGATGGCCCTGCCTGCATCCCCCGAGCAGTCTGCTCGTAGCTGTCCACGTTCCTATGGCTGGTTCGGAGCGGTGCTTGCACAGCCTCTTCTCCCCACAGACCCAGGAGATCCAATATCCCCCGTCTACACCAGGCCAGAGCGCGTCTGGAGCGTGTAGCCGGCATGGTCAGCTGGGCAGTTGCACACAACAGTGGAGAGATGCTAGATGTCCTTGCTCCGCTGGACAATCAGGAAAAGGCATTTCAAAAACGGGGTGGGGGGGGCCTTAAAGGAGGGGGGAGGGACTTTATTTTTTTTTTTAGCTTGCAGGCCACGGATCTGCCCATGTGGCTCTGGCAGCTTCTGCAAACACACAGAATATCTGCATCAGAAATAATAGCCTGATGACGCTCTCACATGTCTGCAAAATCACAGGGCGCCAGCAGTCACCTACTTCATCCTTTTATTCTATTTTCCCTTCCAAACAAAAGCAAAAGGAACGGATGAGTGCAGGGGCTGTCTGTAAGTTATATCAAGAGGTGGCTTATGTCAGCTTAACTTTGTAGTGTAGACCAGGCCAAACGAAGGGAAAGTTTGCTAAAGATCTGCTGAGCACGATGGGCTCAGAGTTCTCAGGAGGGTGAGCGGGGCCTCCACAGAGGTGATGGCTATCATTATAATGGAAACAGTGGAGGAAACACACCACTGATTGTATTCTATAACGATGCATAGAAATGGGTCCTGTATCTTTTGTGTGCTGAAGCTTCTACTGCAGTATACAGGTTGTGCTGAAGCTTCTACTGCAGTATACAGGTTGCACTGGCGGGGGGGGGGGGGGGGCGGGGGGTGCACTAGCCAGGCTTGGGTGGCAAACTCAGGAATTCTAGAACTGTAAATATAAGGATTAATTCCAAAAGATTTGGTCCTCTTGTCTCCCTGCATTCCCAGGCATCCACCATGCAAGGGATTCCTGGCAATGGATAATTAGCTAGAAGAAAGCGTGTGACCTGTGAAATAATCTGATCAGCAGCTGCAGAATTCCAGGATCTCTGCCGATCATTCGGTGGGAGTTTGCAGGAAGTTGTGCTGACCCTGTAGTGGAGTGTGCTGTCCCACGCACACAGTGTAGCCCATCACCTGTCTTTTTCTGTGTTGCTTGGTTTTGCCACAGGCCAAAATGCAATGATCTGATGTCTCACCCGTGCAGCACGATGTCTGTATCCTCTGAGAAACTCTCTAGCAAAATAGTTTTCTGATGGCTCCCGAGTAGGGTTGCCAATTTTGGTTGGACGTACTACTGGAGCTTTCATCACATGACATAGTCTTTAATTAAAGAGTAACCTTTAATTCCTGGAGACTCCAGGAGAATCCTGGCAGGTTGGCAACCCTACTCCTGAGAGATTGAAGGCAAAGTTCAGTATTTAGCAGAAGAAAGTTGTATGGAAAGAAGGGGAATAAGAGGAATGGGTGATGTAATGGCAGCTTCTTCCTTAATGGCCTTGTGTCTGCAGCATTGTTCTGTCACTAGGAATTTCGTGCATTTGCTCTCCTGAGCTGATAGGTTGAAAAAGCAGCCCAAAGAGGCTTACGGCTGGTTAGCTGCTGATCCATTTTACACAGGAGATTAACTAGCATTACGGTTCTAAAAATGGTTGGTTTCAGAGTAGAAGCCGTGTTAGTCTGTATTCGCAAAAAGAAAAGGAGGACTTGTGGCACCTTAGAGACTAACCAATTTATTTGAGCATAAGCTTTCGTGAGCTACAGCTCACTTCATCGGATGCATGCAGTGGAAAATACAGTGGGGAGATTTATATACACAGGGAACATGAAACAATGGGTGTTACCATACACACTGTAAGGAGAGTGATCAGGTAAGGTGAGCTATTACCAGCAGGAGAGAAAAACAACCTTTTGTAGTGATCATCAAGGTGGGTCATTTCCAGCAGTTGACAAGAACACATAAGAAGAACAGTGGGGGGGAGGGGGGATAAACATGGGGAAACAGTTTTTCTACAAAAGGTTTTTGGTTTTTTTTCTCTCCTGCTGGTAATAGCTCACCTTACCTGATCACTCTCGTTACAGTGTGTATGGTAACACCCATTGTTTCATGTTCTCTGTGTATATAAATCTCCCCACTGTATTTTCCACTGAATGCATCCGATGAAGTGAGCTGTAGCTCACGAAAGCTTATGCTCAGATAAATTTGTTAGTCTCTAAGGTGCCACAAGTCCTCCTTTTCTTTTTCCGTTCTAAAAATAGTCTTCCTGGCTTATGGTGAGGCTGGCTGTTCCCATAGCAACTGCCTTGTGCTTAGCGTCCTATAGATAAAAATCGAAACCAAGGTTCTTGTAAGTTTGGTTGCAAAACAAAGTGATGAGCAGAGTAAGTCCTGGGATGGCCTGTGTTTTTCAGGGTTTGTTTGGTACGTGGGTTAAGTGCACGTATCCAAATAAAAACCACATGCACCTGCAGTTAGGAGATCCATTACAATTAATCAATAATAAATAAATGACTTTGTAAAATGTCAAACTGATAAGTAAGTGGACACTGACCAAGTCCGTGGGCAGGAAATTAGATAGAGGGTTAGGAGACCTGGGGTCTGTTCCAGACTCTGCCACTGATCTGCTGGGTGTCCTTGGGGAAGTCACTTCCTCTTTCTGTGCTTCTGGTTCCCCTCCCACCCATTGTCTGTCTGTGTGGTTAGATAGTAATCTCTTTGAGGCCCCGAAACTGGAAGGTGCCTAAGCACTCATTGATGCCAATGGGACTTCAGTGCTTTCCTGAATCAGAGTCTGGGGACTCTTTCTACCATGTGTGTGTTCAGTGCTTAGACCCCTCGATCTTGGGTCGGTCCTGTAAGTACCACTCTGTACAATAAATAATAACCCGAGTAAAACAGTGCACAGCACAGTTATGGGTATTGACTTTCCAAGGGGTTTCTGCTGCATTTCAAGGTAAGTTAGCAGGTAGTTTAAGGGAAGAAAAACACTTAATACAGAAATGTCTTTATTATGATTTGTAATTTGGTAGTGCCTAGAGGCCAGGGCCCTGGTGTGCCAGGCGCTGTACAAACATAGCACAAAGAACAGTTTACAATGTGGGGTTGGTTTTTTTAAACTATGAAAACACCTTCTTGATTTCAGCATTTCTCAGCAGTCTGCAAAAACCAGAAAGTGAACCTGACTAGAGTGATGGTTAGTATGCATTATTTGTATCATGGTAGCACCTAGAGCCCCCATGGGCTGGGCACAGTACACACAGCAAGAAAAGCATATCCTTTCCCAAAGAATGTACAGCCTCGGGAAGCTGACCAGGCTAGTTTCACTCTACAAACTGTATTAAGTCCAGTAACTAAAGAAGTGGAATAAGTATTGAAAAGTAAATTCAGTTTTTAAATTCAATTTAAAATTGGATTAAAAAAATACTGGAGTGGGAGCTTTCTCACTGCTAGGTAGCAGAAGTGGGGTGTCAAAGCTCTGAAGAGATACTGCCTCCCAGCCATTTGTCAGGTGATTGAATTAAGTAGGTGCTGTTATAAAGCAGATAAAAACCAAACAGTCTGACAGAAAACTCTTCACTCTTCATTGCACAGGTTTCAGTTCCTTAGTCCCTGTGGTGTCAGACTCCTGTTAGTCTAGTTGGCCATAGAGTCTTCTTGGCAAAACAGGAGAGACAAGACCAGAATTTCTAATGTAAGAAAAAGATTTAGGAAAACCCCACAACTTACAAAAACTAAATTAAACACACCCCGCTCTTGATATGTCATAAAGACACAAAAGAGGGCATAATCCCAATTTGTATTTTCCTTTGCTCATCAAAGTCCTTTTAACCAGGCATGACCTGCTTCGTGCCAGAGAGAGCCACATCCAGTTTCCTTGGTTGTGCTGCGATAATAAGGAAAAGGCCCAAATACATTTCTGATGTCTTTATATGAATGTTACCAGGGATTCAGAGCAATATTAATATGAACAGTTTGTCAGGCTTCATTTCAGTTGGAGTGCCCATTGTGATACTGTATTATCATAAAAAGAAAAGGAGGACTTGTGGCACCTTAGAGACTAACAAATTTATTTGAGCATAAGCTTTCGTGAGCTACATGGATGGCATGTATCCGATGAAGTGAGCTGTAGCTCACGAAAGCTCATGCTCAAATAAATTTGTTGGTCTCTAAGGTGCCACAAGTCCTCCTGTTCTTTTTGCGAATACGGACTAACACGGCTGCTACTCTGAAACCTGTATTATCATAAGCACTCCAACAACCCAGTGAATTACTGTGCAAATGGAAACATTTCATTGCAAGTCCATTTTCTCTACTTTTGCTGATTTGAAGAATCGGTGTAAATTAACTTTCACTGATTAGTTCTGTCAACAGGCAGGAGGCAGCCCTCAGCTGCAGAGCCTGGCCATGACACCAAGGTAATATATGATTGGTATTTCCATAGAGCCCAGGGGCTGCTCTGTGCCGGAAGCTGGGGATGGATTACTTGAGGATTACCTATTCATTCTCTCTGGGGCACCTGGCATTGGCCACATCGGAAGACAGGATACTGGGCTAGATGGACCTTTGGTCTGACCCAGTAAGGCCGTTCTTATGTATGTTCTTATGCATTGCAGTCAGTGGCAAAAAATCTTATTGACTTCACTGTAGCCAGGATTTGACCCTAGGTGTGCATGGCTCAGTAATCAGACTGAAGACAGCAAGGGCTTAATCCCAGAAAAACACACATGAGCTGCAGTGGGACGTAAAATTACTTGGGTAAGTAAGGGTCTGCAGGACTGGACCTCGCGGGAGAACAGCAACCTCAGTAATGAAGGCAACTAATAAATAATTGCTAGGTGGTCTCCATATGGCACTCTTCATCCTGAGGTCCCGAGGGAGGAAGAGGTGGGACAGGGCAGCTAATGACAGTGCCAGGAGATTTGTATAGCTGCATCTCATTAGTTTCCCTTTGGGGCTGAACTCCTAGGCCCACTGAAGTCAGTAGGAGTTTGGCCATTGGCTTTGCTGGTGCTTTTTTTATAATTATATTTGTAATTAAAATACATATAAAATGAACATAATAGATCCCCAAGTGGGGTCAGAGCTGAGGGGCCATTGGGGTGGAGAGGGTTGGGGGAGGAAGGGGATCCTGCCCGATGTACAGGGTTGGGAGGGGGGGAGGAGTGTTCCTTGGGGGAAGAGGCGGCAAAGGGCCCTGTGCTGTGCCCAGCAAAGTCAGTGGGAGCAGGACTGGCCGACCAGGGCTGAACTGGCAGGGCATGGGGGCAGGGGGCAGCTGGACGTGAGATGGGCACAGGAGCAGAACTGTGAGGGGCTTTGAGGGCGAGGAGCGTGCCCGCGATGCGGCGGGAGACCAAGGCAAAAGCCGGCTCTCAAGGGAGATGGTGACGTGGCTGGACCAGCAGGGGGAAGATGGGTCTGGCTGCGATGCGATGCGATGGACAGGCGTGAAGAGTGCGGGGTGTGAAGGAGGGAGGCAGTCACGGATGGAGTTGCGGTCATCGAGTCCGGAGGTGACCAGGGCGTAGAACAGGATTTTGGAGGGTAGGAGAGGGCTCAGAAGCCGGTGTAAAGGAAGAACCAGCAAGTTCTGGTTTCCCTGGAAGAGGAAAGGGGCTGGTAGCAAGGTGCCTTCGCCCCCTGTGGTGGCAGTTGTGTGTGTAGGAGGAGGGGTCACGGGAAGGGTCTGGGCCCAATCTTTAGTTGCATTAAGGCAGCTTTGTGCCTCTTTGTCAATGCACAGCTCTCTAGGGCCAGCAGACCCTACCCATGAAGGATCTCCCCAGTATAAATGAGTCCTTTGGGGGTGTAGAGCTGCCTTCCCAACAGATCCACTAACGTCCCTGCCTATGGCTGGTGCTGGGGGTGTGGCCTGGCAAGAGTGTCCCTGTGCCCTGGAACCCCCAGCTACCAGAATGGCCCTTTGGGTACAGGCTGGCAGCTCAGCCAGGGTTCCAGTCTGGTGTAGGGGAGCCATAGGCCCAGGAAGGTTAAAAATGGCTTAAGGCAGCCTCCCCTCCTGCTAAGCCCAGATAGGAGCCTATACCTTCCATCCCACTCTGGGGAGCTGAATCTGCAAAGTCCAGCTGACTGCTGCCCACAGAAGGCTGTGACCAGTTTCTCTTCTTGCAGTGGACAAGAAGCTGGATATGAGTCAGCAGTGCGCCCTCGTTGCCAAGAAGGCCAATGGCAAATTGGGCTGTATTAGTAGGAGCATTGCCAGCAGATCGAGGGAAGTGATTATTCCCCTCTATTCGACACTGGTGAGGCCACACCTGGAGTATTGTGTCCAGTTTTGGTCGCCCCACTACAGAAGGGATGTGGACAAATTGGAGAGAGTCCAGCAGAGGGCAACGAAAATGATTAGGGGGCTGGGGCACATGACTTACGAGGAGAGGCTGAGGGAACTGGGGTTATTTAGTCTGTAGAAGAGAAGAGTGAGGGGGGATTTGATAGCAGCTTTCAACTACCTGAAGGGGGGTTCCAAAGAGGATGGAGCTCGGCTGTTCTCAGTGGTGGCAGATGACAGAACAAGAAGCAATGGTCTCAAGTTGCAGTGGGGGAGGTCTAAGTTGGATATTAGGAAACACTATTTCACTAGGAGGGTGGTGAAGCACTGGAATGCGTTACCTAGGGAGGTGGTGGAATCTCCATCCTTAGAGGTTTTTAAGGCCTGGCTTGACAAAGCCCTGGCTGGGATGATTTAGTTGGTGGGGGGACCAAAACTGGACATAATACTCCAGATGTGGCCTCACCGGTGCCGAATAGAAGGGAATAATCACTTCCCTCAATCTGCTGGCAGTGCTCGTACTAATGCAGCCCAATATGCCATTAGCCTTCTTGGCAACAAGGGCACACGGTTGACTCATATCCAGTTTCTCGTCCACTGTAATCCCCAGGTCCTTTTCTGCAGAACTGCTGCTTAGCTAGTCAGTCCCTAGTCTGTAGCGGTGCATGGGATTCTTCCGTCCTAAGTGCAGGACTTTGCACTTGTCCTTGTTGAACCTCATCAGATTTCTTTTGGCCCAATCCTCTAATTTGTCTAGGTCCCTCTGTATCCTATCCCTACCCTCCAGCGTATCTACCTCTCCTCCCAGTTCAGTGTCATCTGCGAACTTGCTGAGGGTGCAATTAATCACATCATCCAGATCATTAATAAAGATAGGTTTCAGAGTAGCAGCCGTGTTAGTCTGTATCCACAAAAAAAAAGGAGGATCCGATGAAGTGAGCTGTAGCTCATGAAAGTTTATGCGCAAATAAATTTGTTAGTCTCTAAGGTGCCACAAGTCCTCCTTCTCTTTTTATTAATAAAGATGTTGAACAAAACCGGCCCCAGGACTGACCCCTGGGGCACTGGATGGATGGAGAGAGACCTGCAAGCTCAGCTAATTTTTCTCCTTGGGGCTAGACTCTTCCCCACTGCTCGGACCTTTGCCCAATTTTAATTGTCTCAGCTGCTGGGGCATCATTCACTTCCCTGGAGGCTGTTCCAAAGTCTGAGATTTCACCATTCAGAAGGGTGTTTTTTGCTTTTGCAGCATAGATTCTCCTCTCCATTTCACCCCATTGTTTCTAGTTATTGTTCTTTGTACCATCCTGAACTTCCTCTTCTTCCCAGGGGATTTCGTTGTCCGGGTAGTTATAGGCAGTTACCATGATTGTGGTCTTCCTTAGTTGCTGTTTAGCTCATCTGTACATAGTTCTTTTCTTTTTACCTTGTAAATCAAACCCTCTAGCCTTCTGACAATGGTAGTTGCTCTGCTCAGAACAACTCTTAATTTGTGTACCTCTTTCTCAGATCGATGTGACTACACGTGAGCGTAGCATTTCAGATCCCCCTGCCCGCCCCCGCGTACTCCTTGCCTAGTGAGCGTGTTACACTTCGGCTCACAGAGCTCCATGCTGGCTGTGGAACTGGAACAGGGGTCGTGCATTCCGCCAGTGCTGTGCATTAGGGAAACTGAGGTACAGCCAGAATTCCTAGGAATGGATTGGCTTGAGGACACAAGGCAAGCAAATGCAAAATAAGAGCGTTATTCAGATTTGCTTCCTAATGTTAATATCTTGGTGACCCAGAGGCTGTTTACAGTCTCCTTCATTTCACTGCTGAAAAACCTGCAACAATCTCAGGCAAGACTGTCAGAGCATGTGTTCCCACCCCAGGGTTTATTGTGATTTAACAGAATCACCCATAGCTGAGGATAGCATTTTCCAAAGCACCAAAGGGATTTAGGAGCACAGGTCCCAGTGATTGTTAATAGGTGCTTCTGAAAATCCAGACCAGTCTTCTGCTATTGCAGGCAATCCTGCCATATAATTCCTGAGGTGGCTGCAGTGTTCTTCTCTGAAAGGCTGGCCACCCCAGGTTCTGCATACATACCCAATGAATATCATCTTGTTCCTGCACTGGGTATTGAGCCCAGCTTTTCCCCATGGACTGGGGAGGTGTAAAGACGGTCTCTCTGTAGTTGGTGGTGTAATACAACAGAAAATATCATATTGCCTCTATATAAATCCATGGTGCACCCACATCTTGAATACTGGGTGCAGATCTGGTCGCCCCATCTCTAAAAAGACATATTGGAATTGGAAAAGGTAGAGAAAAGGGCAACAAAAATTATCAGAGATCTGGAACAGCTTAGAGATGAGTAAGGGGGGATATGATAGAGGTCTATAAAATCATGACTGGTGTGGAGAAAGTAAATAAGGAAGTGTTATTTACTCCTTCTCATAATATAAGAACTAGGGGTCACCAAATTAAATTAATAGGCAGCAGGTTTAAAGCAAACAAAAGGAAGTTTTTCTTCACACAAAGCACAGTCAACCTGTGGAACTCCTTGCCAGAGGTTTGCATGACACTAAAAGCAGGGTAGAGTTAAAGTTATTTGGATGCTTTAACTGTGCGTTTTTCTCTTTAGCATGTTCGGATTTTTTTCTTAGTGTAACATTAACACTAAATTTCCTGGGTCTATAATGCTTGGTTTGGGGATAATTTTGGATATTTACAGCATCCCTGTAATGCTTTTATCTGTAAATTACATATATTAGCAATTTAAAGGTAAAAACATTTTACCCTTACATTATAGGGATGCTGTAATTATGTATATATGACCATGTTAATTTAACCATTCCATGAGAAGCTGGTTTTCCACATCTTCAGGTTTCTGGATGAAACTTCTACCTGTTAGGAGCAGGAGGCTAGTAAAGACTCTTTGCTTTTGTCCTTCCAGTTTCAGAGACACCTCGGAGGCTCCAGGAGGCTGGACTGTTATCCAGCTTGAATTTAAGGCCCTGAGTTGCAGCCCCAGTACAATAGTTTGAAAACCCATTTTGTGATTTGAACAAATTATGTCTGGAAGTCACTGAGAGAGAATAAACCTGGATCCCAGTATGTCAGTGTTCCAGAACTGCTCTGTACTGCTCACCTCCGGCAGCTCATTAAGCAGACAGATCTATTTTATAACTGGCCCTTCCCTTGGACACCTCCTATGGGCTTTCAGGCTTTTTTCAAAGCTTCTTTGTTCCCCCTTCGCTGCTCGTTTTCTGCTCCTCTTTCTTTCTAAGCAGGCTGTTGGTTTGTGTGTGGTTGTTCTTAACTCCAGTAGCTGCAGCCGTTATGTAAGACAGAATAAAGGGAATAGTCCTTGGCTGACCTAACCCATCCGGAGCAGAACAAAAGCACAACTGTAACCATTCGGCCCAGGTGCATTTGCTTGGCAGGAAGGGATTTTTTTTTCCAGGCTTGAGTTGCTTATGTAACTTTGTGTAGCAGCAAGAAAGCCCGCAAGCACTGGTCAGAGACGAGTGCCCAGAGAGAGCAAGAGACAGAATTTAAGCATCCTTGATAAACAGATCTGCCAGACTACGGGAAATGCTAGTGTCAAAGGATGGGGAAAAGCAGAACACTTTGTCACTAAGGGACACAGTCCCCTCTGGCACATACAATCTGGACTGTACAGTACTGGTTTCAATCCAAACCTACCTGCACAGGCTCTGAATCTGTCCCTGTCTTTTATTTTATTATTAGTAGTAGTGGATCAAATCCTGAGGCCCTTACTCAGCTGTTATTCAGTCCTTAGGCAAAAACTCTTGGAAGCCATAAACTTTGCCTGAGTGATAGCTGAGTATAAACTGAGTATGGGCCCAAGAGTCAGCCCTAAAATAGCAATTAATAATCACAGAATCATAGAAATGTAAGCCTGGACAGAGCCTGGAGAGGCCATCTAGTCCAGTTCCCTGCACTGAGGCAGGACCAAACAGACCATCCCTGACGGGTGTATGTCTAACCTGCTCTTAAAAACCTCCAGTGATGGAGATTCCATGACCTCCCTGGGCAACTTAACCACCCTGACAGTTGGGAAGTTTTTCCTAATCTCCAACCTAACCCTCCCTTGCTGCAAGTTAATCCCATTGCTTCTTGCCTTTCCTCAGTGGTTCAGGAGAACAATTTATCACCCTCCTCTTTATAACAGCCTTTAAGTATGGTTATTGTGTTCCCACCCCCTCAGTCTTCTCCAGAAAACCCAGTTTTCTTCAATCTTTCCTTGTAGGTCATCTTTCTAACCCTTTAGTCATTTTTGTTGCTCTCCTCTGGACTTTCTCCAATTTGTCCGCATCTTTCCTGAAGTGTGGGGTCCAGAAATGGACACAGCACTCCAGATGAGGCCTTCTTAGTGCTGAGTAGAGCAGAAGAATTACTTCTCGTGTCTTGCTTACAACAGTCATGGTAATGCATTCCAAAATGATGTTTGCTTTTTTTGCAACAGTGTTCCACTGTTGACTCATATTTAGTTTGTGATCCACTATAACACCCAGATCCTTTTCTGCAGGACTCCTTCCTAGGCAGTCATTTCCCATCTTGTATTTGTGCAATGGATTATTCCTTCCTAAGTATAGGACTTTGCATTTGTCCTATTTATTTCAAATCTTTTCTCCAGTTTGTTAAGAGCATTTTGGATTCTAATCCTGCCTTCTAAAGGGCATGCAATCCCTCCCAGCTTGGTATCGTCCACAAACTATATAAGTGTACTCGCTATCTATTATCCAAATAATTTATGAAGATATTGAATAGAACCGGACCCAGGACAGATCTCTGTGGGACCCCACTCGATATGCCCTTCCAGCTTGACTGAACCATTGTAAACTACACGCTGAGTATGGTTTTCCAATCATTTGCACATGCACCTTATAGTAGGTTCATCTAGACTGTATTTTCCTAGTTTGTTTATGAGAATGTCATGGAAGACAGTATCAAAAGCCTTGCTAAAGTCTTGCTAAAGTCTACTGCTTCCCCCCATCCACATGGGTTGTTACTCTGTCATAGAAAGCTATTAGGGTGAGTTGACATGATTTGTTCTTGACTATTACTTATCGCCTTATTATCTGCTAGACATGTCTTATCTGTAGAGTGTATTATTAGCCCCTTTGTACAGATGGGAACTTGAGGTCTGTAGAAATAACTGCCCCATGTCACATAAGGCACAGACAATAGCACCCAGGAGTCCTTACTCCCAGCCCCTTGCGTTCACCACTAACCTTCTAACCTAGTCTTGCCTGGGGAAGGGCGGGTACAGAGCCCTATTTCAGTTACCCATAGTCCTTTGCTGTCAGTAGGAGGCCATTGGATGATATCATGTGTCACAAACTCACAAGTGAAGGACACGTTTCTTTCTCAGTGACGGTTACTAAGACACTGTAAATGTATCACTCCCACCACTCAGACTCCTTCTCCCTTCCTCTTGCTACTGCATAGCTGTATCTCCAGGCAAGGGGTTGGCTTAGTTATGTATGCACATTTCCAACAGGTTTTCTGTGACATAGTCATGGTGATTGATTCGTGGTCCCTATGAGGTATGGTCAAAGAAAACCAAGCCAGCTGTCAACAGTGATTCATATTTTAGCTTCTTCCTGTGCTTTTAAAAAATGCCGATTACCCACCAACAATAAGAAGGTTTCAGAGTAGCAGCCATGTTAGTCTGTATTCGCAAAAAGAAAAGGAGGACTTGTGGCACCTTAGAAACTAACCAATTTATTTGAGTATAAGCTTTCGCGAGCTACAGCTCACTTCATCGGATGCATCTCTAAGGTGCCACAAGTACTCCTTTTCTTTTAACAATAAGAAATGTATCGAATATGGCCAGGAGAGGCCATTGCCGAGCAGCGCGGCTAGCTGCAGCATCCAGAGGTTCCATTAATGTGAAGGGACGTTCCATGGAAAAGTACTACTGGAACCCGTCACAGCGGCACTGAAGAGCTAAACCTTGGCAATGGCCACTCTGCGTGGCAGACAGGCAACAAGATTGTCTCCTGATCAGAGCAAGGACGGAGCGACAGGAGGGTGGTTGAGTCCTTCAACCAGTGTGCCAGCAAAATAAGTAAGAGGCAGAACCTCCCCAAAAACAGGCTGATATATCTGAGTCCTCCTCTGTAAATAACAATACAATGCAAATCGTGTGTGTGTGTGTGTGAAAACCAGGCTACTGGGGGAAGGAGAGACCTTGGTTTTTGGCAGTGTTAATTTTTGGTCTGGCACACAAACACTACAATGACAAGCACAGTATAAATGCTTACATAGACCTAGCTCTAGTTTATTCATCTATATTTGCTGCAAAGAGATGTTAGTCTCCAGAGCAGGATATTTTGCATTCCCCTCATCAAGCCTGGTGAATGTTCCATGCAGCCTGTTCTGAGCTGGAGCGTGACTATTCAGACAAACATCTGTGCTCAAGAGTTGTTGTTATTTGTCCTCACTATCCTGGAACCTTGCAGTAGAGACACAGAGACTGCTGTGTTACTTTTCATTGTCTTTGGCTGTTTACATACCTTGGGGTGAGAACTGGGTTACCTCCTAAAGCTGTGATCTCTGTCCGAATTGGAGATCACTCTATTCCCACCTGCTCCTTGCTTTCCTGGCTCTCCACCCCCTGTCCAACATCATGCTATGCAGGAGACAGGTGATAAATACACAGCGAATGTGGCACATGCTTTGCTTTGATGCCCAGAAAAAATGTCCATTTCTGATGAGCTGATTGCATCGCCAATACAAAGCAGCGTTCTCATTAACCGTCTGGCGCAATGGCTTGTCTGTGGGCACTGCCTGAGATTAGTGCTGCAGTACGCGTGTTTATGCTCACACGAATACAGGCAGCGCAGACTCTTCTCAGAAGCTGGTTCCTCTAATTGGAATATTTCCCAAAGCATACTCCTGTTCTGCCTAGTCCTGCTGGAGCGTCTAACGAAGGCTTGTCCCTCCTGCAGTTGAATCATTCTTTGTCCTTTCTCAGACATGGATTTTGAAAGCCATAAAACGCTTACAACTGCAGTTCGGTTTAATCTTTGCGTTTTCATTGCCAGAGCTCATTAGAGACCATAAAAAAAAGCCTGGAAAACTTCACCTGTTTTCAGAATTTGAAAAGCTGCAAGAGTCGGATTCTTCTCTCTGTTCTACTCGTGACATCAGTGCAGCTACTCCAGAGCTATGCTGGTATAAGTCAGAGCAGAATCTGGCCCTAAATATTTGACATCTTCAGCAGTGATTTCACACTGAGCCACTGCTGGACAGCCCTGGCTGTCCTGCCAGAGAGGAGCCCCAATGAACCTGTCAGCCATCCAGCCTGAACCCTGCCACTGTCACCCCCTAGTTCTGTGCTTGCCGCAGTCCTGGTTCCTGTTGTCCTGGGGTATCTGATAACAAGGGGACAAAAGGAGAGTCTCATGTCTGTCCTGAACCAGCCAGTTGTCCACTCACAATTCACAGTGCTGATTCTTAGACAGGATCTGCTGTAAGCTGCTTTCAGCAAGGTCAGTGTATGACAAATAAGAACTATTCTGGGGCTCAGCTGAACACCCAGAGAGGTTGATTTACTTTCCTTATACTGAGACAGAGTTGCCTAGAGCATATGAATGGATAAGTAACAAAGTCCCTCCGAAACCTGACACTGCCTCAGTTTCCCCATAGGGCATGTCTGCACTGGAAGCGAATGTGTGATTGTAGCACAGGTACTCATGCTAACAGTACAGGTAACAATCACACTGTAGACATGTGGCAAGGGCTGGCATCCTGAGTACATACCCAGGTCCCTGGTAGGCTTGTACGTCATTTGCCGTGTGACCAGACCCTACGCGTCAGCCATTCAGCAGCTCCCAGCGCTGTCAGGTTGCTGCAGTGACTTAGCCAAAGAACAACTAAAGTCCAAACAAACTCAACACATCTTCCGATGTTCTGCCAGCCTACCTGGGCTCAGCTCCCTTCCTCCTCCTCCTTCCCGGGGTCACCACATCACCTTGCTAGGCAGCTCCACAAATAGTCCGTTTGTACCCCCTCACCAAGGAGCAACATAGGAGGAAATCAGGCCCAGCCTCTCCTGTGGGTTCCCAGCCCTGGGAATCCTAAACAGCCAGGCTGTCTGCCCCATAATCCAACACTACCCTGTCTTCTCCCTGGGCCTTCTCCTATACCCTCCAGCCTTGGCCTCCTTTTCCTCGCTGACCCCTCTGACTTCCAGGCCTGCTCTTTCCAGGGCCTGCCTCATCCACTTCTCTCCATTGCTCACTGGCTGCTCCTATCCCCAGCTGGCCTGGTTTAGTCACATGTGTCTACCCTTAATTCCCTTCAGCCGGGCTAGCTGCCCTGTGCCAGGCTGCACGTCTTCAGTGCATGTGATCTTGGCTCCCACTAACGGTTGGTCCCAGCAACTACAAGAGCTTGCTACTCAACTCTAAAGCAGTGGGGATTTTCAGCGTGAGTGGCCAGGGCTTGTGCTTTTGGTGCTGATGGTCCCATGCTCCTCCCCTTCTGGAGGACAGACTCCCCTGACTGGTCTTTCCTCACTGCTGCTCTGTTTTGCACTCCGAGGACATGGCATTGATCTGAATTAGCTGGGTTATCCCAGTGCTTTGTGAATTGACACTGAGCCCCGGGGTCCCTTCATCAACCACTGACAGGGGCAGGCTCGCCTGGCACCATTTTGCAGTCCCTTTGCCCGAATCCCAGCTGTCTGATCTAGACCAAGCCTAGAGGAGAGCTGCCTCAGCAGGCTGGCAGGGCGCTTTACTGCGCCCGCCATGAGATCAGTGCAGTGCTCAGCTCTGCAGCTCTTTTACATGGCGTGATGCACTTTCCATAGGTTGAGTCTCCCCCACATCGGTCAGCCATGGTGCGCCGGCTTTTCCGGTCCGCCTCAGTGGGTTTGAGGAAGAACTCTGCTCTTTTCTTGTCAGCTCCACCAGCCGCCTTTCCCATCTTTTCCAGTCATCACTACTTGTCGAGACAAGGCATCATAGCTGCTTGCTCCAGCCCTGATCCCCATCTGGCCACTCTGTGCGCTCACATCCCGTTAATGCATCATTGCCTGCTGCCCTGATTGCTCCCCCATGCTGTGACACTCCTTTTTTAGCTTTGCCCTTTAAAGAGGGACATTCACATTGAGACAGACTTGGAACCAAGGTGCCTTTCCCAACCTGTTCTCACACGGAAGTCCCGTGCTCGCGTAACGCCAGCAATCCATGCCTCTCCCTCTCCCCCAGCATCTGGCTTCTCTGGACAAATATGTTAGCGATATGCAACATAAAGTTTGGCTTCTCCCTGGCTTGGCTGCTTCCATGGGCACAGGGCTGTTCCAAGTCCTCTGTGTCTCTACAGAGACACTCTCTCCTCCCCTTGTGTGTAGAGGGGGGGAACCCACTTACCCCTTTCCTAGCAGAATCAAAGCCTGTGGCAAGTGGGGTGTTGGAGGCGAACCCTGCCAGCCTCTTGCAGGAACATTTTAAAACCCCACAATACAGTGCTGGGGATTGGCAGGTTAGGGGGATTTGTAATGGGGTGTAGAGTCCTCCATTTCTAGGTCCCCTGTTCGTATCCCGCCCAAGTGGGGAGTGGCTGGTACTGCTACCACCTGAGGAGTGGTATGGGAGGCCAGCTGAAATGAGTAGGTGGGCTCAGTCCTGTTTGTGGTGGACAGGCCTCCAGGTCACAGACCACATCACTGCCAATGAGCCTGGCTGGTCAGAGAGGCTGAGGTGGCTGCTCCCAAGCCGGAGGTGAGGATTTCAGTCACTGTCTGTCCAGCAGCGTTCACCACGCGGCTTGCACGCCCCCTGAGGAGTTTGCAAGGTGTTCAAGCTGTGTCCAGGAGAGCGGTGTGACCCCAGGTTCGGGACTGGGTGCAACAGAACAATTGTCAAACCTCGATGAAGGTGTCAGATCGCTATTCCCTTAATGCTGCCCCCAAGGTGAAAGGCACTTAGGGATTCCAAAGGCAGAAGGGGAACCGGCTTTGCCAGGTGCGATTTGGTGACTTTCCTCCTCTCCATTATACCTTGCAGAGCGGTTATTGTGACAGGAGTGCATAGGCTGCTCTTGGTGTAAGCACGCTTCCATCACACCGCTGCCAACTCTGGTACGTCCGTGTGCTCGGAGTGAGACGCGGCCCGTCACCCCCGGGACGTCCGTGTGCTGGGGGCGGGATGAGGCCCGTCACCCCCGGGACGTCCGTGTGCTGGGGGCGGGACGAGGCGTGTCACCCCCGGTACGTCCCTGTGCTGGGGGCGGGATGAGGCCCGTCACGCCCGGTACGTCCATGTGCTGGGGGCGGGATCAGGCCCGTCACCCCCGGTACGTCTGTGAGCTGGAGGCGGGACGCGGCCCGTCACCCCCGGTACGTCTGTGAGCTGGGTGCGGGATGAGGCCCGTCACGCCCGGTACGTCCATGTGCTGGGGGCGGGATCAGGCCCGTCACCCCCGGTACGTCTGTGAGCTGGAGGCGGGACGCGGCCCGTCACCCCCGGTACGTCCGTGTGCTGGGGGCGGGACGAGGCCTGTCACCCCCGGTACGTCTGTGAGCTGGGTGCGGGATCGGGCCCGTCACCCCCGGGACGTCCGTGTGCTGGGTGCGGGATCGGGCCCGTCACCCCCGGGACGTCCGTGTGCTGGGTGCAGGATTGGACCCGTCACCCCCAGGACGTCCGTGTGCTGGGGGCGGGATCAGGCCCGTCACCCCCGGTACGTCCGTGTGCTGGAGGCGGGATGAGGCCCGTCACCCCCGGGACATCCGTGTGCTGGGGGCGGGATCAGGCCCGTCACCCCCGGGACGTCCGTGTGCTGGGCGCGGGACGAGGCCCGTCACCCCCGGGACGTCCGTGTGCTGGGGGCGGGACAAGGCCCGTCACCCCCGGGACGTCCGTGTGCTGGGCGCGGGACGAGGCCCGTCACCCCCGGGACATCCGTGAGCTGGGGGCGGGATCAGGCCCGTCACGCCCGGGACGTCCGTGTGCTGGGGGCGGGACAAGGCCCGTCACCCCCGGTACGTCCCTGTGCTGGGGGCGGGATCAGGCCCGTCACCCCCGGGACGTCCGTGTGCTGGGGGCGGGATCAGGCCCGTCACACCCGGGACGTCCATGTGCTGGGGGCGGGATCAGGCCCGTCACGCCCGGGACGTCCGTGTGCTGGGGGCGGGACGAGGCCCGTCACCCCCGGGACGTCCGTGTGCTGGGGGCGGGACGAGGCCCGTCACCCCCAGGACGTCCGTGTGCTGGGGGTGGGATCGGGCCCGTCACGCCCGGGACGTCCGTGTGCTGGGGGCGGGATCAGGCCCGTCACCCCCGGGACGTCCGTGTGCTGGGGGCGGGACGAGGCCCGTCATGCCCGGGACGTCCGTGTGCTGGGGGCGGGATCAAGCCCGTCACCCCCGGGACGTCCGTGTGCTGGGGGCGGGATCAGGCCCGTCACGCCCGGGACGTCCGTGTGCTGGGGGCGGGATCAGGCCCGTCACGCCCGGTACGTCCGTGTGCTGGGGGTGGGATCGGGCCCGTCACGCCCGGGACGTCCGTGTGCTGGGGGCGGGATCAGGCCCGTCACCCCCGGGACGTCCGTGTGCTGGGGGCGGGACGAGGCCCGTCATGCCCGGGACGTCCGTGTGCTGGGGGCGGGATCAAGCCCGTCACCCCCGGGACGTCCGTGTGCTGGGGGCGGGATCAGGCCCGTCACGCCCGGGACGTCCGTGTGCTGGGGGCGGGACGAGGCCCGTCACCCCCGGGACGTCCGTGTGCTGGGGGCGGGACGAGGCCCGTCACCCCCGGGACGTCCGTGTGCTGGGCGCGGGACGAGGTCCGTCACCCCCGGGACGTCCGTGTGCTGGGGGCGGGATCAGGCCCGTCACCCCCGGGACGTCCGTGTGCTGGGGGCGGGACGAGGCCCGTCACCCCCGGGACGTCCCTGTGCTGGGGGCGGGACGAGGCCCGTCACTCCCGGGACGTCCGTGTGCTGGGCGCGGGATGAGGCCCGTCACGCCCGGGACGTCCGTGTGCTGGGCGCGGGATGAGGCCCGTCACGCCCGGGACGTCCATGTGCTGGGGGCGGGATCAGGCCCGTCACCCCCGGTACGTCCGTGTGCTGGGGGCGGGACGAGGTCCGTCACCCCCGGTACGTCCGTGTGCTGGGGGCGGGACGAGGTCCGTCACCCCCGGGACGTCCGTGTGCTGGGGGCGGGACGAGGCCCGTCACCCCCAGTAGGTCCCTATGCTGGGGACGGGATCGGGCCCGTCAGCCCCGGGACGTCCGTGTGCTGGGCGCGGGACGAGGCCCGTCACTCCCGGGACGTCCCTGTGCTGGGGGCGGGATCAGGCCCGTCACACCCGGGACGTCCCTGTGCTGGGGGCGGGATCAGGCCCGTCACCCCCGTTAGGTCCCTATGCTGGGGGCGGGACACGGCCTGTAGAATTTCGTATGGTCTCATCATCCCAGTTGTTTTGTTGTTCCCTGAGCTGCGTCTATAACCCCCGTCCTGCAGTTTGCGGCTGTGTAGTGCTTCCCCTGGGACCGTACGTGCTCTCACACACCCTGTCCCAGTCATCTGCTCGTGAGCTGTTGTCATGCTGACATCACTGCAGCTTAGCAGCGCGGATACCCTTCTTTCCCCTGCCCTGCTCCTCAAGTCTCAGACTGGCTGTTTTCCTGACTCCGGAATCCTTCAAGGGCGTCTTGTTGCTTGGTGGTTACAAATACTAGCCTTGATTTTTTGCCCTCAGTTGCCATGATTCATCTTACCTTCTGGCTGTGTGAATTGCTTCCAAAGTTTGTCATCTGCATCTGGGCCTTGGGGGCCCAGCTCTGGATTGCAGGCAGATTGGTTGCCATGTTGTGCGATACTGAACTGGGGCTCTCTGTTACAAGATTCGCTACATTTTGCTGCTTTCCCTGCATTCCAGCGGGGGCTCTTGGGTCCGTTCTCTCATCTGGCTGAGGCTTGAGAAAGTCTCTAGTGTCGGATGAGCCTCAGCTCTGAGTCACAATTACTTCCCTGTTCCTATGACACCCTGGCTAAATAGAATCAGAATCTGGGCATTTGGCAGCAAGAGTCAGCTTCCCAGCTGCTGACATGTCCCCGTTTCCTCGTTTTTCAAAATCTCTGTGAGTGAGTTATTAGCCCTGCCACTGAGGAGCTGGTGGATCTGCATTGAGCCAGCCACGGTGCAGATGGACACAGTGCAGGCTTCCCCACAGAACTCTGCCAGGAGCTGTGTCTGACGTGATTGCCGTTGAGCGGGTCTGAGCACAAACAGTTCAGTGCGTGCCTGCTCGCCGTGCCACTCTCACACTTCTCGTTTGTTCCAGTGACAGTGCTCTCCAGGAACCTGTCTCCCAGTGCATTCTGGGTGATAGTAAAAGCCCACCAGTCCCCTCTGGGGCAGTAGAGGGAGGACTAGTGGACATGGTTCAACTTGTCCACGTCCACACTGGCACTAAACTGGGTCAAGTTTAAACCGAACAGTTTCCTAAACCTGCTGAGAGCTAGTTACTCTGGCTGGCTCTCAGAATGCTTGTAAACTTCTTGACGCTCTTTTGTGTGAGGACATGAGGTGTTTTGCACACTCTAGGGGGCTAGACTGGTTCCAAGTGGCCAATGTCTTATTGCAGCCAGGGCTGTAGTTACCTGCCTTGTTGGGGTGTTGTGCGGGTTAATAATGGATGTGCAGTGTTTTCAGCTCAGACGCGTTGAATGGATCGCTTCCCTTCACCCAAGAGGGGGCATTTGAAGGGATGCTGGATAAAGCACTTGGGGATGGAAGATGCCCCTATATACAAAGTTATTATCATCTCGTGTGATTACAGTGGAAAGGCCACTTTCTCCACATGGCCATGTAACATGCTCCGGACTGCAGCTCAGCACACTTCCCAGGCTGCTGCACTTGCTTTTCGTTAGCACTTGGGGTTGATTGTCCTTCTATGCTACCCAAATTGCTCTGATTCCTGTGTTACAAACACTGCTTGGTTGGTTTTAAACCCAAGTCTGTTTCCCCTTCCGTGAGCTGTGGAATCAATGTGCTACTATTGAATGATAGCTGGACATCCGTCTCAATAGTATCATCTTGAAAATCTTATCAATAAGCTCGGGATAAAAAACCCACATCCGTTTATCAGACGAAAGGCGGGAGGTGAGGCAGCAGCTGGGCTGGCCGTTCCAGGCCAGAACCCCTGACATGCCAGTGAAGCCATCCTGCTCTGACTGTAATTGAGGCACCTTCGAAGGCTCTCAGCTCTGGCGCACAGCTTGGGCTCTCTTGCCATAGAAGAATTTGTTGACACTCAGCCTTCTCCCTTCTGTCCCTGCATGCCGAGCCAGGCAGAGACGCCACAGAGAACAAGCCCTGCTTTCATTCCCGGTGCTGCTTTGTTTGCCTGCCTGAGGAGCGTCAGCAGGATTAATTGTGGGAAGAAATTCATCCCGTGGCCATGCAGGGACTTTGATTAGGTTTGCAACTGGTGGGAGGTCTTTCTTTTAGCTCCAAAACATTGGACCGGGTTCACTGATAACATAAGCTAGGCAGCTCGATTGGCAGCTTTCAATTCAGCCCTATGACTTCTCATTCAGAGATAAGTAACTTGTGGAATGATCAACTCGACTCGTGGAGGTTTGGAATGGGAGCCGGCCGCCATCCTCAGATTAGTCACATGTACACCAGGATCCTGCCTCTAACTAGGACATGTGGGCCCTGCGTTTGGCTGCTCAGTTTGGCACTTTGTCTTCACATGCTTACTTAGCAGCCTTGGGCCAAGGGCAGCTCCTATATGCACCAGTGCAAGCCTTTTGGCCTTGGTGTAGTTACATACTTTAGAGAGCCAGTTTAAAGGCCCAAGTACAGAATCTGGATGTCCCATTTTAAATGTCCATGTTTGACAATCCAGCTCACAACATGTACATTCTAGCTGCTCTCAGCTTATGCACCATCCAACTTATGCACCAACTGAAATCAGCTGAGAGGCTCCTTCTAAGGGTCTCTGGCTTTGAGCTCAGCACGTGTAGAGGCTGAAGGCCAGATGTTTGCAAGAGTGAGCCCGAGCTCTGGAATTCATTTTCCAGCTTCTTCCGGCAAAGCGCAGGCTTGCTGACCTGAGCAGGCTCGGAGCTTATCTAGGCGCTCAGCTTTATTCCGGGGACTTGGGGTTGTTCCTTTTGTGGACTTGGGGTTGATTTGGAGTTGACATTTATCACTATTTATCATTTCCTTTGTGCAGATGTACACAGAGAGAGCTGCGCACACCTGTGTTGTCAGTCGGTAAATACTGTGCTTTAGAGGATGGACAGGACAGGGAACTGCCTCCAGAAAGGGAAAACCAGGGCAGAGACAGCCGCCTCCCCACACAGTCCTGAAGCACAGGGTAACTGGCATATGCCTCACAACATCTGGGGCATGACTCCCTGTATCAATGTAAGGATACAAACTGGTGGACAGAGTGCCTTAGCACTGGAATTACAGCCACCGCTCAGCCTTACCCAGGGCTTGGCCACTTGGGCTCACGCTGAGTAGAACGGGATCACTGTCACTCTTTGGAGGGCTGTATTTTGTAACGTTATGCTTCTTAAAAAAAAATAGAATTGCTTGAAAATCAATGGGACGGAGTGTCCCTGCTCCTGGGCGTGTGACCGGGGATGGACGGAGAGTCCCTACTCCTGGGGGTGTGATGGGGGAGGAATGGAGAGTCCCTGCTCCTGGTGGTGGGGGTGTGACGGGACGGATAGAGAGTCCCTGCTCCTGGGCGCGTGACGGGAGATGGACGGAGTGTCCCTGCTCCTGGGCGCGTGATGGGGAATCGGCGGAGTGTCCCTGCTCCTGGGCATGTGACGGGGGATGGACGGAGTGTCCCTGCTCCTGGGCACATGATGGGGAATCGGCGGAGTGTCCCTGCTCCTGGGCGCGTGACGGGGGATGGACGGAGAGTCCCTGCTCCTGGGCGGACAGGGGCAGAACACATCTACTCGCGGGGCTGTGGGGAATGGGAGGCACACCTGCAGCCAACGTGCAGAGGAAATGGAGTGCTCATGCACCAGGGGGAGGGTGATGAGGACGGAGCGCAGCTGCACCCGAGTGGGGGGACATGAACCGGGGGGCTGGGGCAGTGGACAGAGTGCAGCTGCACCCAAGAGAGGATGGGGGCCAGGGTGCACATACTTCTGGGGTCGTCGTTGGGCACACAGCTGACAACTGCTCAGACCCAGCCCAAAGCCATAGTTGTGTGGCAGGTCTCAGTGTTTGGTGGTGTTGGTACATCGGTGCCCAGCAACATCATGTTCTCTGGCTGTGCAGTGGGGGCCTTCCCGGGCGTAGCAGAGCAATGCCGCACGGACTTGGTGTTGCCCCTGCTGGTTGGGCACGATGTTGGGAAGTGACGCGGTAATGCCTGCAGCTCAGGGCTCTGGGCCTGCCCTCCAAGCTCAGCCTGCAAGGCAGATCCAGGGGGCATGAACTGTGGGCCAGGATGGTGACAGTGTGGAGCCGAGTCAGTGCAGCACGACGATTTTTAATGGGACCCATGTTCCGTAACACAGGATGTGTATATGGGGAGGGTGCATAGCTGAGCTGCACATGCTCTAAAATCACCCCTGGAACCTCTGTAGTGTCAGGGCTGTTTTCCCTTTCTCAGTTTGACTTCCTGGTGGATTTTTTGCTGATGTCTCTGATCCCTGCATAGAGCCTCTTGATCCCCCAACTTGTGCTTGACTCCACCTGCCTCGAGGGGAGAGAGAATGGTGCATTTTAAAGAAACTCATCACATTACACTCATTATTCATTGCTTGTTTAACACCACACAATATTTTTATGTTACAAAAATAATCACCATTTCCGTTGAATCTCAGTGATATTGAACATACTCCCCTTCTGCAGTGCTGGTTTTGTTGTTGTAAATATTAAATGGATATTTCCTTCCATGGTAACATTCATGGAAGTTGTCCTTCCCTCCCCAAAAGGTCAGCTGCCTGAGGCCTGCTGCGCGAGACCTGAGAGCCCCTCAGCAGTTCTACACCATGTATAACCTCCTCTCTCGGCATGCAGCAAGCAGCTGCCAGCACTGTGCTACCTGTGTGGCTCTGACCGAGGCCAGGACACTGAAGGCATGAGTTGGTTATAAAAAACAGATGAAAAATGTGGATTGGACTCAAGTGTAAAACTATAATTAAGCAGCCAAAAAAGAATTTGAAAAGCAACTAGCATGAGACACAGAAAAAACTGAATCTATTTCCCCATGTTAAGTATCCTCACCCCTTCTTGTCAACTGTCTGAAATGGGCCATCTTGATTATCCCGACAAAAGTTTTTTTTCTCCTGCTGATAATAGCTCGTCTTAATTAATTAGCCTCTTAGAGTTGGTGTGGCAACGTCCACCTTTTTATGTTCTCTGTATGAATATATATCTTCTTACTCTATGTTCCATTCTATGCATCTGATGAAGTGAGCTGTAGCCCACGAAAGCTTATGCTCAAATAAATTGGTTAGTCTCTAAGGTGCCACAAGGACTCCTTTTCAAGGATGACAAGTCCGTTGCAAAGAAGCTAAATGAATTCTTTGCACTGGTCTTCGCTGCAGAGGATGTGAGGGAGATTCCCACTCCTGAACTATTCTTTTTAAGTGACAAAACTGTCCCGGATTGAGGTGTCAGTAGAGGAGGTTCTGGAACAAACTGATAAATTAAACAGTAATAAGTCACCAGGACCAGGTAGGATTCACCCAAGAGTTCTGAAGGAACTCAAATATGAAATTGCAGAACTACTAACTGTGGTATTTAACCTATCATTTAAACCAGCTTGTGTACCAGAGGGCTAATGTAATGCTGACGTTTTAAAAAAATGGTTCCAGGGGTGATCTGGGCAATTACAGGCTGGTAAGTCTAACTTCAGTATCAGGCAGATTGATTAAAACTATGGTAGAGAACAGAATTATCGGACACTTTGATGAACACAGTATGTTGGGGAAGAGTCAACACAGCTTCTGTTAAGGGAGATCATGCCTCACCAATGTATTAGAATTCTCTGTGGGTATCAACAAACGTGGACAAGGGTGATCTAGTGGACGTAGTCTCCTTGGACTTTCAGAGAACTTTTGACAAGGTCCCCCACCAAAGGCTCTTAAGCAAAGTAAACTGTCATGGGATAAGAGGGAAGGTCCTCTCATGGATCAGTAACTGGTTAAAAGGTAGGAAACAAAGGGTAGGAATAAACGGTCAGTTTTCACAGTGGAGAGAGGTAAATAGTGGAGTCCCCCAAGGATCCATACTGAGACTAATACTGTTCAACATATTCATAAATGATCTGGCAAAAGGGGTAAACTGTGAGGTGGCAAAGTTGCAGATGATACAAAATTATTCACGTTGGTTAAGTCCAAAACTGACTGCGAAGAGTTACAGATGGATCTCACAGAAGTGGGTGACTGGGCAACAAAATGGCAGATGAAATTCAATGTTGATAAATGTAAAGTAATGGACATTGGAAAATGTAGTCCCAACTGTACATACAAAATGATGGGGTCTAAACTAGCTGTTACCACTCAAGAAAGAGATCTTGGAGTCATTATGCATAGTTCTCTGAAAACATCTGTTCAATGTGCAGCAGCAGTAACAAAAAGCTAATGTTAGGAATCATTAGGAAATGGATAGATAAGAAAGAAAATATCATATTGCCACTATATAAATTCATAGTATGTCCACATCCTGAATAGTGCATGCAGTTTTTGTTGCCCATCTTTAAAAAGATATATTGGAATTGGAAAAGGTACAGAAAAGGGCAACAAAAATAATTAGGGGTATGGAGCAGCTTCCATATGAAGAGAGATTAATAAGACTGGGACTGTTCATTTTAGAAGAGAGATGACTAAGGGAGGATATGATAGAGGTCTATAAAATCATGACTGGTGTGGAGAAAGTGAAGAAGGAAGTGTTATTTTCCCTTTCACAGAACACAAGAACCAGGAGTTCTTAATAGGCATTAGGTTTGAATCAAAATAAGGAGTACTTCTTTACACAACACTCAGACAACCTGTGGAAGTGGTTGCCAGGGGATGTTGTGAAGGCCAAAAGTATAACTGGATTCAAAAAAGAATTAGATAAGTTCATGGAGGTTAGGTTCATCACTGGCCATTAGCCAAAATGGTCAGGGATGTAACCCCTGGCTCTGGGTGTCCCTAGACCTCTGACTGCCAGAATCTGGGACTGGATGACAGCGGATGGATCACTCGATATGTTGCCCTGTTCTGTTCATTCCCTCTGAAGCATCTGGCACCAGCCACTGTCAGAAGACAGGACACTGGGCTAGATGGACCATTGGTCTGACCCACTATGGCCATTCTTATGTTATTATGTAAATTTTTGAGACTTAACCCTTAGGGAATAGCTCATCCTTATTAAATTCATTAGGGCTTTATATGGAAATCACTCTGAGCCCTGTCGTATTTAGTGAAGAGTGCTCTCCTTTCTGTAGAACTTTGAAAACATCCTATACTCCCCCGTCTGCAGGATTACATAGCCTGGTTTCAAAGTGCTATAGAAAGGCTGTTATTCTATACTGAGTGTCCAGGACCTTTCCATGTGGGTGAAACTTGAAACCACCTAGAACAGAATAATTTTCCTTACGAAAGACGGGTGTTTCGGTGCTCCCCGAGGGTGCGTCTACACAGCATTTTGGAGCAAGCCGCCCAGCCCAGGTTGATAGACTTGGGCTGGTGGGCTCAGACTCATGCTCTAAAAATAGCTGGATGGTCAGTGCTTGAAGTTGAGGCTGGAGCTCGGGCTTGGAAGCCCAGCTGCCTCCCAAGGCTTCAGAGCCTGAGCTGCAGTCCAAACCGTGAGTTCAAAGTGCTGTCTACACGGCTATTTTTCGAGTGCTAGCACGAGCTTGCTAGCCCCTGTCTGTGGACCCCCTGGGAAGCTCGCTCTAAATGCTGTGTAGACATACCCTCAGTGGTTCCGTCGGTCCCAGTGTCACACAGATGGAGACACAAATTCCGATCCAAACTGCACATTTGTGCTAATGACCCACATGGTTTGACTAATCACAGTCCAGGGTGTTATGATGGGAACTCCCCGGCAGAGGTTCTGGGGTGGGGGGAACTCTCCACACTTGCTGTTGTGGGACTTGGCCCTGTGTGAATGCCCTCCTTAGTACAGTAGTGGCTGGCACTTGCACATCTAGCTCTCCTGAGCCCTGCATGGCGGTTAGCCTCTTTTGGGGGCGGCTCTATAACTTAGTGAAGTCACTGGGAGTTTTCCTGCTGACATCTCTGGGCTTTGGATCAGATCATTACAACATTGTTCTTTTTTGGATGCAGGAGACTGGGCACTCCTGGCCCAATCTCACCCCAGTGCTTAGGTGTTCGCTAGGGCCCCCCCGGCCTTGTTACTCCCAGTGTCCTGGCGCTGCTCATTCCCGCAGCGCAGCAGTCTCAGGTGGGAGCTGGGAATGTTAGGACAGAGCACCCAGAAAACGCAGTGCTGCCTGGGGACGCTGGCTGGCTGCTTTTTCCACAGGCAGAGACGTGCTCTGCACTGACCCCTGCTTCCGATACACAGGAAGAGCTTGGCTACAGGAGGAGTGAAAGCAGCTAGGAAGCAGGAGGGGGAATAGGAGCTCCGTGTGTAGGGCAGAGAGGGACGAGCTAGGGGCTATTCTGAAAAGCTGTCCCCAAGGGCAGTGTGCAGGCTCTCTCACCCCCAGCCCAACGGCACTCAGCCGGCACTCAGCACAAGCCAGGAGCCCTTGACTCACTTCCACTGCACAGCCCGACTTCGTGCTTTAGTACAGTCCGGTGGTAACCATGGAAACCGTTTTTTCTCTCCACCCCCCACTCCCCTCTTTCTAGATGACTCTGGTGATGAGGAACCAACCTCGCAGTCTGACAAGAGTGAGCTGCACAGCACTCTGAAAAGCCTCGCCAGTAAGCTGGAGGATCTAAGCACGTGCAATGACCTTATTGCCAAGCACGGGGCGGCTCTCCAGAGGTCCCTGAGTGAGCTGGAGAACCTGAAGCTGCCTGCCGAGAGCGGGGAGAAGATCAAAGCCGTCAATGAGCGAGCCACCCTCTTCCGGATCACCTCCAATGCTATGATCAATGTAAGTACTTTGTCGCGCTTGAGTTCTCTTGGAAATCCTGGCAGTAGCAGGGGTGTGGGCAGGGGCTTGGCTTGCCTGCGGCATGTGTAACTCCTCACTGGTCCCTGCATGCAGTGAACAGCTGTGTGCCAGGTAAACTGTGCACGAGTGTGCGTGTGCTCCACTGTTCTGTTGAGAAGAGGACAAGGAGGCATTCACTCCCCAGGGTCTGCTGCTCTCCTTCCCTTTTTCTTCATTCCTGTCCTCCCCCAGCATATGAAGTGTCTTTCCCCCCTCCCTGCCCTGTTTCCCCTCCATGCTTTTCACACCGGAGGAGGGAATGGCGAAGGCTTTCGTGTCGGATTAGCGTTGGGATAGGCGCTCCGGGAGCAGCTTGGAGTTTAGTTAAGGCTCGACTGCCATTTATTCCGGCTGCACAGCAGTTAACAAGCCAAAGAGGATTCAAACTTGACAAGGCATAGCAGAGAGACGAGAAGACAGGCTGCTTAATGGTCTGTGGTGTAATGTGTTCATGGACCCATTCAGAACGGCTGTGACAGCGGCTAGATAAGCTAAGTTTGCACAAACCACTTATGGGAGAGGCTTCTCCAAATGTCCCAGTGGTCAGCCACCAGCTGGAGTTAGAACTGGTTCCATAGCCATTCTGTGGGGAGCAGGTAACTTGCCACCTGGTAGCACAGCAGGTCGGGAGCTGATGTATCATGGGTTCATTCCGACTGCAGATTGAGATCCTCAGATGGCATAAATCCACACTGACTTCAGAGGAGCTGCCGTAGCATACACCAGCTGGGGATCTAGCCCTTGGCGTTTAAATGCCAGGACAGTGACCTGGATCAGAGGTGCCCAAATGCACAGCTGTGGCTTCTCCTTGTTTGTTTATTGCAGGTCATGTCCTCCTAACCAGCCAATCAGTTCACACACCTCACCGCACCCTGTGGGATAGTGCAGGACTCTTTTATTTTGTGGTTGTCCTGCATATTGGGGAATTCTGATCGGCTGCCTTTGTGGTGAAACGTTCTCTGATGGTGGTGGGGACGTGTGTGGTTATTTTTTCCTGCAGGGAGGAAGGAGCAGAAATTCCATAAAGGAAGCAAAACATTAACGGTAAAAAAAGGAATAATTGATAATGAATGAATTCAGCCTGGTGGAGATCCTGATCCTGGTACTGAATAAACGATTCATGGCAATGTGTAGACTGCACCTCTCCTAGGCAGTCAAGGCAATAGAGAATTCCACCTGGTTCAGTGTCAAGAATTAAAGTGTTCACCAGCCACCAGAATCAAAGGCTAACCCCTCTTCCCTACCCCATTCAACCCGCCTCCCCAGGAAAACGCTGGGAGAAGAAGCTTTTCAGTGTCCTTCCCCTTCTTCCCAGCAGGGGCACTGCACCTGTTCAGCTTTGCTGGGTGCTACCTTCAACCAAATCTTACATTGTGGTGGTGCTCTTGCACCTTAAGATGTATCTTGACAGTGAATGATCATTTATGGTGTTATCCTGCCCAGCCTAGCAGCGGGGCAGTGTGCTCCAGTTGAGAGGACACAGGCTTGGAATCAGGAGATCTGGATTTTATATCCTGCTCTGATATTGACTCACTGTATGATCTTGGGCAGATCACATTGCCACTTTGTGCCTCAGTTTCCCCATTGTCAACATGGGGTTAATGACACTGACCCTCCCATGAGATCTGCAGATGAAAAGCACTGTGAGTCAGAGTCTACTACCCTCCCTCACACTGTGTGCCATAGGGCGCTGAACAGCATCAGGGTGTGAGAATCTGGCCCTGTACAAGTATAAATTATTACCAAAGAAAAGTACAGAACCAAAACATCTCCTAGCAACAGATGAAGTTAAAGTGCCCACGTGACAATGCTGATTCTTTTAGGTCTGTCAGCTACCTCTGATACCACCGACTGCGAGGTAGAGTGTAGCCATTGATACCACCCCCAGCGAGGTAGAGCGTGGCCATTGATACCACCAACGGCAGGGTAGAGCGTGGCCGTTGATACCACCCACGGCGAGGTAGAATGTGGCCATTGATACCACCCACGGCGAGGTAGAGTGTGGCCGTTGATACCACCGACGGCGAGGTAGAGCGTGGCCATTGATACCACCCACGGCAGGGTAGAGTGTGGCCGTTGATACCACCGACGGCAGGGTAGAGGGTGGCCATTGATACCACTCACGGCAGGGTAGAGTGTGGCCATTGATACCACCCACGGCAGGATAGAGCGTGGCCATTGATACCACCCACGGCAGGATAGAGCGTGGCCATTGATACCACCCACAGCGAGGTAAAGCGTGGCCATTGATACCACCCATGGCGAGGTAGAGTGTGGCCACTGATACCACCCACGGCGAGGTAGAGTGTGGCCATTGATACCACCCACGGTGAGGTAGAGCATGGCCGTTGATACCACCGATGGCGAGGTAGAGCATGGCCGTTGATACCACCCACGGCGAGGTAGAGCGTGGCCGTTGATACCACCCACGGCGAGGTAGAGCGTGGCCGTTGATACCACTGATGGTGAGGTATTTTTGATGTGCCTGTGATCCCTGACAGGCATAAATGGAGCCACCCTGGTGTGGCTCCACCCCTTTGTCTGGGAGAGGTTCCAGACATAAGTGATGGGCAGTTGTTGTTGCCTGTGGGGTTCTGCAAGGTGTGGGGCTGTCAGCCCCCCATCAGAGTGCACCTGAAGCCAGGCGGAGGTTTGAAGCGTAGGGGTCGGCTGTGCTGGTTTTAGTATGCTGAGGACACACAGTCCTCTCGCGCTGCTCTGCTGTGCAGTGGCTGTCCCAGGGGATGCGTTAGGAGGTAGCTGGCTGAGCCTCTGTCCAGTAATGACCGACCTGATGTTCGCAGATTGGAAGATGCAACGAACACTTGGCAAAGATTTATTAGCAGCCTTGACTGAGGGAATACCCCTCCCAGTTGTTTCCCTCATTCACAGCTTAGGGTTGTCATTAGATCCAGGGCAGCTCCTAGGTGCTCCAGCAGCGTCGGTGGCTGAGTGCTTTCCCCTGTGTGTCTGGTGAAGAGATTAACTTGCTGCCACATGCTCTACGTGGGGCTACAGCTTGGGCCATCTGGGAGCTGAAGCTCGGCAGAATGTGGCGACTGCCTTTGCTGAGCAGACGTTGATACCCTCAGCACGTCATACGAGCACTCCGGAATCAGCATTGGCTGCCCGTTGGCTTCCAGGTGGAGTTTAAGGAGTTAATTTTGGCTTGCAAAATCCTAAATAATTTGAGCCCAGATTAGCTGAGAGATTCCTTTCCCCTCTTTACCGCTCCCCTTGTTGTCTGTGGAGGCGCTGGTTCATATGGGAGGGGTTCTGAACTCTGAAACTTGCTCCCCGCTTTGGTCCATTGTTTATTGGTAAAGCATGTTGCAGACCCCTCTTACTCGAGCGTGTGGGTCGGGAGGAGGGTGTTCTTGTGGGAGGTCTGGGTTTTGTGCTTTTAGGCAGGGGTGTGGCCAGCATGGGCTACATCGCATTGTACATCATGTATGTGTGGGTTTTATCTGGCTGGATCTGGTCTGATCGTGTGAATGTCCCTAGAGCCAGGGAGAGGAATGTCCAAGAAGCAGAAATAAAATAGATACGTAGATAGGAAAATAATACTACCACCCTCTTTCTGTAAGCTTGCTGTACGCGCCCCAGAGAGGTGGGGTGACCTGAGCGTGTTCCAGGCAGGCTCGGCCCCATGCAGCTCTGCCTTCCTCTCGGGTAACCTGGGAGTGACTCCTCTCTCTTCGCTGGCATTTCTTTGGGTTTAGGCTGGGGTAAAGGAGATCAGAATTTGGCTCTTTGTCGCCCAGTTAGTGCTGTGTAGGATAGGAGAGGAAGTCTCGACAGCAGAAAGACGGCAGAAGCACATGCCAGCTAATTATTTTTTCGGAGAGGTTGAAATGGTGAATTCAGAGTCTGGAAGTCTTGTGGCCTGGGTGGCTTCCAACCATCTCCACCCAGAATTCCCTACCTCTTGCTCACGAAGGGGGTTGAATGCCCCAGAAGGGAAGTCCCTTGCCAGGGGCAGGCGGCAGCCAAAGGGATTTTGTCTAGAATATGATACAGCGATGGAGATAGCTATCTGCCTTAAGTACTTACCTGACCCCCACTGCCATGGTGTTGGCACTCACAGTCTGTAATGTAGCTATCCTCACAACCCCCTGTGCGGTACCCAAGGATTACTATCCTCATGGGGTTTTTTTGAGAGACAGAAAGACTAAGTGACTTGCCCAAGACCACAGACAAAATCTGTGGCAGAGAAAGGACTTGGGCCCAGGTCTCCCAAGTCCTAGCCTATTGACCTAACTGGTGGGTCGTCCTTCCTCTCCTCTCCACTAATAATTATTAAATATTACATAGCTGTGTTGGTGAGAGAGTGCAACTGCTTTTGAGCCCAGCTGAGCCTAAACAAGGCACAGGCTGATGTCAGTGAGTGGGGCTATGAAGAGCAATAAGCAGGAGGCACGAAAGGCAAGGAGCAATCTGCTCTGGAGGAGGAGTGGGAGGTGCATAAAAATAAGGAGAAACCAATTAAAAGGCTAATTAGAGGAGCTGCGATGAAAAGAACCATGCTGGGCTGTAGACACTATTCCAGGGAGCAAAGAAGGAGCCCTTTGAATAATTTTGCAAGCAGACAGGTAAGAGAGACTCGCACGTCAGAGGAAACCAGTTTGGGAGTCAAGAAGAGTTTGAAAAGCTGTAGGTGGAGCTGGAAATAGGTCCTTAACGGGGATGGATTGTGCTACTGTGAAGTTCAGGGGCAGCTAAGCTAGCCGTCTGGCTAATGTCTGCAGTTCTTTTTTTGCCAGGCAACAATCTGAGCAAATGTTTGAGTGCAAATATATGGGCTGAATTCGGCTTGCCCCAGTTGCTCAGGTACCACATTGAATGCAATGGTACCACTCAGGAGGGAGGAGAACAGGCTTGAGCCCTATGTCTGTCCAGTCAGTAAGGAGTTAATTCCTTTAATTGTTTAAGGGTTCTTTAAGCCACCCATCTCCAGGAGCAGCAGGAGCCAGGTGCTTGCAGACTGGGGTGATTTTCAATACGCCAGTAGCAAGGTTTGAGAATGCCCAAGGAGCAGACTCTTCAGGTGAAGGGACTCCAGGCAGGTTTGCCCAGTAATAGTCCATCTTAAAAAGCCACTAAAATATGTTTTTCTGTCCTCATGTGTTCTCCCCGCCTCCACCTAGCACAGGAGAGGGAAGAGCCACAGAACTCAGCAGCAGAACTGAGCTATGGATGGGCAGGGTGTTGTGATGCCGACCCATCTCTAAAGGGAGACTCACATCCCCTGGAACAGGCGCCGAGCCCAACAGCTTTTCCCAAACTGGACTGGCCGACACAGCACCTTGGCCCTGGTTTCCTTGCTGAGCTCCACTCTCCCTGGCACTGTGCAGGAGAGAACAAGCTCACACGGGAAGCTCCTCTGGCTCCTCTTACACCTTCCCTCCTACTGGCCTTGGAGCTCCTGCATTCCTTCTCATCCTCATGCCATTATCTGGGGAAGGATGTTCACATCTAGCCCCTTGGTTCCTGCTTTCAAGCTCACTCGAGTAACAAAACAGGGAGATGGAGGAAATAAAGGAGCCCAGGATCCTGGTAAGAGTGGCTCCAGTCACTGTTCCCAGGATGCATCTCTGGGCATGCTCACATCAACATGAGCACGTCCACCCAAATGCTCCCAGTGAAGGTAGCTTCTTCTTGTGCCCTCCCCCACCCAGCCTGTACCAGCAAGCCCATGCCCTCCTCACCCAGAGCCTCTGAACCCCCAGGGGATACTAGGTATGAAATAAAACCCACTCCTGTTGGTGGGAGCTAAAGGACCAGCTGCCGGTATGGTCATGGGAGACCGGCTGCCAGCCAGCTTGGCTGTGGGAGGGTTGCACAGAAAGAGCAGACTCTCCAATGCCAGAGGAATCAGCCAAACAGCAGCTAGGGTCAGAAGCACTAACTAAAGCTCACTAGGGCCCAGGGGCTCTATGAGGAAGGGCCAAGTCAGGGGAGAGGGAGAGTATTTGGTCTCGGCCCAGTAACCATTCCTCTTCCAGAGTTACTGAGAGCCAGTTCATTGTGTGGCCACCTCTGCCTTCCTCCTCCTCTGAGTGCCCTCAATTCCCATTGGCTGCACTGGGTGTGGAGGGAGCTCAGCTTTTTCCAGGAGACTGCATCAGCAGAGGGAGTGGAGGTAAATCGAAAGTACAATATTGTTATTGTATCAGGCACTGGTCAGGTTTCACCCCTGTGCATAGGGAGCATGGGCCTGCCCAGGAGAGGGCCAGCAGTGGGGAAGCCAATTCCTGATGTTAGGAGCTCTTGTTGAGAAGGAGGCTGAGCTGATTGCTCCTGGAGAGGAGAAGCCCTGGAGCTCAGCTTCTGCTGTTTCCTTTTGTTCTTCCTGTTGGGAGCTTTTCTTGTTTCACACAAGTGAAGCTCACAATGAAATGAGCTGTCCCCATGAGTAAATGGAGTCCAGGGGGAGAGATCCCACTGAACTCAGGGGAGCTCTTCCATGTTTGCACTGGGGGAGACCAAAACTGTTCTGCTAGAGGGAGGGAACCAAACGAATGTCCGGTCTGAACGGGGAGGAGGGATAGGCGGGGAATTAGAGCCCAGCTTTAGGAGCTGGCGTATCCACCAGTGGCGTTTGCCACTGAGGTGTGTCACCCTGGCCACAAGAGTCACAGTTTCCATAGAGATCAGGGAAGTGTGGTCAGCGTGGCCCAGTGTGAGATTTTGTGGGACGTGTCATGCAGGACAACACAGGGCCCAAGAGCACAACATGGGTCACTGCCGTGGGCTTCCAAACTCTGCACAAACGGACAGTTATCAGACAATGAGGGGATTGACATGAGGATGGGGGAAAACCATCCATAGGCAGCAGTCTTCAGGTGAGAGGAACTCTTTGGATGATATAATTAGCTCTTATAGCAGAATGCTCAGAGATGCTGTGTGGTGAAACAATTGTGGATTATCTTGTGCCCAAAGGATCCCAGTGCACTTAACAGTCTTTGCAAACTGATTTAAAAACTATAAATAAAGGAATCACATCACCTGTTGAAATGCAGCCACTTCTGGGGTAGTATGCAGCAGCCTTTAACAGCACACAGCAACACTATACAGCAGTTTAGGACTGAAGTGAAGAAGAATCCTGTAACCAATTGAAATCATAGGGGGGAATTTTAAGTATGTTCGATACAATTAGTCCAATAGAAGCTTGATCATTATCAACCTGTCTCCTGAAATAACTTCTTCTCTGTCAGAAGAAGTGTCTTTTTTGCCAGAACTCCATGCTATTCAGTGGCATTCACCCTGGCAGGGAGGGTGAACGATAAGAGGACAGGTAACCCCAACTCACAGCAGCCAGATGGAGTGGGAGCAGAGTGTTGGAATCAGCTATGAAAAGGTCTAGCTAGTGTCATGTGTGTCTGTGAGTGGGGCAGCTGACTCTGAAAACCAGCTAATGGATAGGCCTGTGCGATTCGCTTCTTAGAACCATAATCCGCTCTGAGAGCGTTCAGATGTGCACACTAACTGCCTCGCAGTGGCTACTGTGGAGGAGAAACATTGCCATGGGATTCATGTCAGTAAATCAGATCCTGTATAGCTGGAGTAACATAATCTGAGGAAAGGAAGGTCTATTCTAGTTTGATGGCCATTACCAGCGCCTTTATGTTGTCACGGTCATTGAATTACCGTCACCATGTATCTCTGTCAGGAGCCCTGGGGCCATGGCTGCTCTCAGCCGTGCTGCTTGAACTATGGTCTGGCTGGACAGGCATCTGCTGTCTCTGGCCCATGGGGAAGCTCCCTGTCCCAAGTGTGGGAGTTACCTCTAGTTTCCGTGCACCTACGTGTGATGTTGTGTCAGGGTGTGGTGACGTAACATCGTCACACACTTGCCATCAGCCAGTGACACAAATGACACAACTCTGCTGTGTGATGGATTTGTCCCCAAGGAAAGGACCTGCTGAAATGCAGCCACCTTCGGGGTGGGACACAGCAGCCATTTAATAGCACACAGCAACATGACACAACAGTTTAGTACTGAAGTGAAGAATCCTGCAATGCCAGACTTCATTCAGCCAGTGGGGTCATTGTTGAGCCCCTTCAAGGCTCCTGGATCCTATTAGTCCTGGGAGCGAGAGGGTTTGGCCAAGTCTCCCAAATGGCATGCTGAGCCTGGGTGTCAGGCTGTAAGCAAAGCTAGCACCCGTAGCCCTTTATGGCCAGAATTTCAAACTTGGGTGCCGACAGTTAGGCATCTAGCTAAGCAGCCTGATTTCCAGCGTAGCTGAGCCCTGCAGATGCTCAGTCAAGCTGGCAACCAGGACAGTTTTAGTGAGGTACTACCCACTCCTGACCTGCCAGGGCTTTTTTTTTTTTAATTGTAAACAAATGCTTTCCAGTGTGCCCACAGCAGTCATTAATTTCCACTCAGTCACGGCACTGGCCCCATGGGTTTTGCTGCAGTTCATAGAATCATAGAATATCAGGGTTGGAAGGGACCTCAGGAGGTCATCTAGTCCAACCCCCTGCTCAAAGCAGGACCGATCCCCAACTAAATCATCCCAGCCAGGGCTTTGTCAAGCCTGACCTTAAAAACTTCTAGGGAAGGAGATTCCACCACCTCCCTAGGTAACACATTCCAATGTTTTACCACCCTCCTAGTGAAAATTTTTTTCCTAATATCCAACCTAGACCTCCCCCACTGCAACTTGAGACCATTACTCCTTGTTCTGTCATCAGCTACCACCGAGAACAGTCTAGATCCATCCTCGTTGGAATCCCCCTTTCAGGTAGTTGAAAGCAGCTATCAAATCCCCCCTCATTCTTCTCTTCTGCAGACTAAACAATCCCAGTTCCCTCAGCCTCTCCTCATAAGTCATGTGTTCCAGTCCCCTAATCATTTTTGTTGCCCTCCGCTGGATGTTTTCCAATTTTTCCACATCCTTCTTGTAGTGAGGGGCCCAAAACTGGACACAGTACTCCAGATGTGGCCTCACCAATGTCGAATAGAGGGGCATGATTACGTCCTTTGATCTGCTGGCAATGCCCTTACATATACATCCCAAAATGCCATTGGCCTTCTTGGCAACAAGGGTACACTGTTGACTCATATCCAGCTTCTCGTCCACTGTAACCCCTAGGTCCTTTTCTGCAGAACTGCTGCCTAGCCATTCAGTCCCTAGTCTGTAGCGGTGCATTGGATTCTTCCGTCCTAAGTGCAGGACTCTGCACTTGTCCTTGTTGAACCTCATCAGATTTCTTTTGGCCCAATCCTCTAATTTGTCTAGGGCCCTCTGTATCCTATCCCTACCCTCCAGCGTATCTACCTCTCCTCCCAGTTTAGTGTCATCTGCAAACTTGCTGAGGGTGCAATCCACACCATCCTCCAGATCATTTATGAAGATATTGAACAAAACCGGCCCGAGGACCAACCCTTGGGGCCCTCCACTTGATAGCGGCTGCCAACTAGACATGGAGCCATTGATCACTACCCGTTGAGCCCGACAATCTAGCCAACTTTCTATCCACCTTCTAGTCCATTCATCCAGCCCATACTTCTTTAACTTGCTGGCAAGAATACTGTGGGAGTTAGTGCTTGTTGGCTCTTGGGGAGTGTTTATTACAGTGCCAGCATTCATTCCCCTGACTGGAGCCCGTGTGGTGGGAAGCATAGCTCGCCTTTCTGGGATCGACTGGAACGTGGGAGCATTTAGTGCAGCATTCCAGCAAATGGAGGGACTGTGAGAGGCCAGGCATCTATCACCCGAATGTGGCTGTCCTAGCAGTGCAGTGTAATGCAGCTTCCCTTCCCCAAGGCTCCGCTCAGCAGGAAGCAGGAGTATTCACTGTGAAGGTGTGAAGTCTTCACTAATAGCCTCCTGGCGACACCCAGTTGGCTGTGGGTTACATGCAGTCTGTGCTCTGCTCTCTGCTTGCACCCTGCAATCTGCACGCCAGTTGTCTTCTCTTGCCTTTGTCCCATATGAGGGAGCTCACGGCATGCGCTGCTGATGCCCTGGGGGTGGAGACATATCTCTGGTGGGGTGCTGACACAGGACATTTCGGACTCCCTTGGTTTGTCCTGGTTATGCTTGGGCCTATCAGTGCTTCCTGTTGCCATCATGGGAAGGGATTTCTGGCAGCACCCCCAGCGTAAACGCGACTCCTGTGCAAACTCGCTGCTTTAGCCTGTGGTGGCTTTCCAGATGGGAGCTAGTCACATGAGAATGGCCAGCAAGTGGGCAGAAGGCCAAGTGAAAAGACCAGCCCACCATCTGTACAACTATGGAGCTTGGCTGCTGACTTCAGCTGGGAACTGCCAATTCTGTCCATCCTGGATTAAGCACTTAATGCCGTGCCTAGTCTGGTCCTTGGCTGAGGTTGTTTCAAAGTAGATGGGGCACAACCCTGTATCTGGCTGAGCTGTGTTTGTCACAGAGGGGACCGAAAGTTGGATCTAGGCACCTCCCCACTCCCTGGGCACTGGGACTGGCCAGGGGCTTCTCCAAATTATGGCTGCTGGAGTGGCCTCGTTGAGGGTGCAATACTGGCCTGGAATGGCCACACCCTTGCCGCTCCCTATACTAGGGCACAGGAGTCAACTGTGGTGGTGGTGGGGGGTTCCCTTTTGTAAGGGAAATCCTCATCTGCCCCCTTAGCTCTTCAGCTGCTTTCCAGGGTGGAGTGGGGCTCATCGCTGGAGGAGGGCCCAGGATCTAGCTCTCAGAGACAGTGAGTGCATGCGCAGAGACCTGTGGTGACGAGAGCCAACAGGGCTGCACAGATTGTTTGGGTTTTCCCAATTTATACTGAATCAGATGGGATTGAGAACATTGTTCCTCTGGCCCCTTTGAGTTCACCCTCTTCCGAGACCTCCCCAGCCATTGCAGCAGCTGTGATGGGGTGATAGGATAGGAGGGGAATGGACCGTTTCCCAAGAGGGAGATGGTGGCATCTCCCCGTCCCCCTTGCTGGGATCTGCAGGTGTGGGGCCCCTCTGTGTATGTGCAGAGGGAAACTGAAATGAGGAAATGTTGTGTAAATTCATTGTTACTTTACTAAGAAGCTAACCCTCCTGTGAGCGGGATTCATTTGTAATCCTAAACCCATGTCAATAGCGGATCAGAGTCTGATCTCGGTCAATCTGGAGTAACTGCACTGAAACTAACAGAGTTCCTCTGGGTTTACACTGGTGTAGCTGAGATCACATTCTGGCCCAGGGAATAATTTTTAATGACTTGTTTTAGTGACACAAACCACTGTAAGTATCTGTATGTCTGATTTAAATGCCACTTCCAGCTAATAAGCCAGCAGAGTATGATCAAATAGCCTCCAGCACTTCGCAGTGCTTTTTAAATGGTCTGTAGCTGTAATTGCCAGGGCTTCCTGAGCCTTCATTAGGAATTCTTAGGCCTAGTCTACATCTAAAATTTAGATCAACCTAACTCCATCGCTCAGGGCCATGAAAAATGTCACACCTGTGCAATGTAATTAGGTCAACCTAACCCACAGTATAGACCTGGTGGGCAAACTTTTTGGCCTGAGGGCCACATCAGGGTTCCAAAACTGTATGGAGGGCCGGGTAGGGAAGGCTGTGCCTCCCCAAACAGCCTAGCCCCCACCCCCTATCCACCCCCTCCCACTTCCCGCCCCCTGACTGCCCCCTTAGAACTCCCGACCCATCCAACCCCCCTTGCTCCTTGTCCCCTGACCTCTCCTTCCTGGGACCCCCCACCCCCTATCCAACCCCCCCGTCCCCTGACTGCCCTGACCCCTATCCACACCCTCACCCCCTGACAGGCCCTCCAGGACTCCCGCACCTATCCAACCCCCCCACACTCCTTGTCCCCTGACTGCCCCCACCAAACCATCCAACCACCCCCTGCTCCCTGTCCCCTGACTGCCCCCCGGGCCCCCTGCCCCTTATGCAACCCCCCCCCCGCCCGCTCCCTACCCCCTTACCATGCTGCTCAGAGCACCAAGACTGGCAGCTGCGCTGCCCGGCCGGAGCCAGCCATGCCGCCGCGCAGTGTAGAGCACCAGGGCAGGCCAGCGGCTCTGTAGACACAGGTAGGTCGACAGGAGAATTCTTCCATGGGCTTAGCAACCACCTCTCAGAGAGGTGGATTCCCTATGTTGGTGGTTCTCAACCAGGGATACATGTACCCCTGGGGATATGCAGAGGGCTTCCAGGGGGTACATCAACTCATGTTGATATTTGCCTAGTTTTACAACAGGCTACATAAAAAGCACCAGCGAAGTCAGTGCAAACTAAAGTTTCATTCAGACAATGACTTGTTTATCCTGCTCTATATGGCCTTTAAACTATACGCTGAAAGGTACGTACAGTATTTATATCCCATGGTAAAAATGAGAAAATTAGCAATTGTTCAGTAACTGTTCAGTGTGCTATGACATGGTTGTATTTGTAGGTCTGATTTTGTAAGCAAGTACTTTTCAAGTGAGGTGAAACTTGGGGTACACAAGACAAATCAGATCCCTGAAAGGGGTCCAGCAGTCTGGAAGGTTGAGAGCCACTCCCCTACGTCAGTGGAAAAAACCATCCGTCAATGCAGGAACCATCTACGCTACAGTGCTACGGCAGCATGTCTGCAGCGCTGTCACTGGGCCACTGTAGCCACAGCAGTGTGGACATACCCTTCATCTCGTTAGCAAGTGCTGACCTCCTCCCCTCCCAGTAAAAGAAATAAGCAGCTGTCAACACTTGTGCTAGAGTAGTGCAGGCAGCCTCAGCACTTCCCTTTCAAACCCTACCCCACTTTCAGGATGTTCAGAACTCCGCTGGGGCCACGTCAGGGGGACCAGTTGTGCGCAGATGCCTGGTTTTTTTTATAGATTGACATTGCCCTGTGCCCCCTGGCCCCAGGCATTGGTTCTTGCAAGGTTCCATTTGCTCCGGAACTCAGGGAAAGTGAGAGAAAATCTTCAGTTAGAATTAAATATTGTAAACTCTTCCCAGAGCTGAGCTGATACTGACATCCTTGGTAGTTGTGGGCATGGACCAAAGGCAAGCTAGAAGCCTCGGTTTGATTCCAAGGTAATGATGGATTGCTAGTTGCTGGGTGGTGGGATTTTGGCATAAGAACGGCCATACTGGGTCAGACCAAAGGTCCATCCAGCCCGGTATCCTGTCTACCGACAGCGGCCAATGCCAGGTGCCCCAGAGGGAGTGAACCTAACAAGTAATGATCAAGTGATCTCTCTCCTGCCATCCATCTCCACCCTCTGATAGACAGAGGCTAGGGACACCATTCCTTACCCATCCTAGCTAATAGCCATTAATGGACTTAACCTCCATGAATTTATCTAGTTCTCTTTTAAACCCTGTTATAGTCCTAGCCTTCACAACCTCCTCAGGCAAGGAGTTCCACAGGTTGACTGTGCGCTGAGTGAAGAAGAACTTCCTTTTATTTGTTTTAAACCTGCTGCCCATTAATTTCATTTGGTGGTCCCCAGTTCTTATAGGAACAAATAAATATTTGTTCACTTTCTTCCTTTATACCTTATTCACTTTCTCCACACCACTCATGATTTTATAGACCTCTATCATATCCCCCCTTAGTCTCCTCTTTTCCAAGCTGAAAAGTCCTAGCCTCTTTAATCTCTCCTCATATGGGACCCATTCCAAACCCCTAATCATTTTAACAGGTTTCAGAGTAGCAGCCGTGTTAGTCTGTATTCGCAAAAAGAAAAGGAGGACTTGTGGCACCTTAGAGACTAACAACTGTGGGTGGGTGAAATTCTGTGGCCTGCATTGTGCAGGAGGTCAGACTAGATGATCATAATGGTCCCTTCTGACCTTAGTATCTATGAAAATTTATTAGAGCATAAGCTTTCGTGAGCTACAGCTCACTTCATCGGATGTATTTTCCACTGAATGCATCCAATGAAGTGAGCTGTAGCTCATGACAGCTTATGCTCTAATAAATTTGTTAGTTTCTAAGGTGCCACAAGTACTCCTTTTCTTTTTGATAATCATTTTAGTTGCCCTTCTCTGAACCTTTTCTAATGCCAGTATATCTTTTTTGAGATAAGGGGACCACATCTGTACGCAGTATTCAAGATGTGGGCATACCATGGATTTATATAAGGGCAATAAGATATTTTCTGTCTTATTCTCTATCCCTTTTTTAATGATTCCTGCATCAGCAGTAAATTAGCCCAGTGTCATGCAGTGCCATGTAATCTAGTCCTCCTGGGGGAAGAAAGATGGGGCATTAAGACACTTCCTAAACTTCAGTGCCAAGTTGCTTGCTTCTGGCTGCCTCGCATCACCCACCCTGTTTGTGTATTGTCTATTTGCAGATAGATCCCTTCTCTCTTCTTCTAAATGCTTTTCTTGATGAGACCCTTCATAGCTATAGACCGGGACATAAGGTTTGCGTGTGGTATCTGGCCTGCAAAATCAAACACAAATGTTTCCTCACTCTTGTTTGCCTGGAAAGTGTAGAGTACAGTATTGGCACTATCTAAATCAGTAGTGTCCAACTTTTTCTGACTGAAGGGTGAACACATTATTTCAAACAGGCCAAGGGGCCATAGCCAACACTTTGGGCTGGATCCTCTGCTCTGTTTCCCCCCTTTGGGTATGTCTACATAGCAAAGACAACCCCGCAGCTGGCCCACCTGGGCTGTGGACGTTTCACTGCTGTGTGGACTTCCAGGCTCGGACTAGAGCCCAAGCTCTGGGACCCTCCCACCTCACAGGATCCTAGTGTCTGGGCTCCAGCCCGAGGCCAGATGTCTACACAGCAGTGAAACAGCCCGAGCCCCATGAGCCCGAGTCAGCTGACACAGGCCAGCCACAGGTGTCTAGCTGCTGTGTAGACATATCCTTTGTGCTGTTTGGGTGACACAGAAGGAACAGAAACCACCTAAAAGTAGAGCTGGGAAACTGAATATTAGTTCCACAAAAAACTTTGAGGTTTTGGAAATGTTTTCATTCCAGACCAGGATGAAAAGCAAAACCTTGGAATTATTGGTGGACCGGAAATTCCCCAATATTTCCAGGAACATTTCAAGTGTTTCCAAAACAAAATATGCTCCCTGGGCTCCTGGCTTCTCGATAACTTGCCCCGGGGCTGCCACAGACCAGGGGCTCCCAGGGCTGGCTCGCTTCCGTCAGAAGCTTTGTTGAGATTCCCACAAAACGTGTCAATCTCAGTGAAAATGTCCAGCAGCTGCAGGGGCTCCGCCTGCACTGGGGAATCCGGACCCCCCTGCCCTCTGTAGCCAGTTCCCAAACCTGCCTCCCTGCAGCCCCTTGCATAGGGGCTGTGTTGGGTGGGAGTGGCTGGTTCACACTGCGCTCCAGCAGTCTCCAGCCAACATGGCCTGCAGGCACCAGATAGGGGAGCCTGCACCAGGGCTAGGGCTAGTTACTGGTTCTCAGCTTCTCCTCTTTCCCCCAACCTCTCCTGGGCTGCCCTGGGTTGGGGAGGGGAGCCCTTCTTTGCCCAACGCTCACCAAGTTCCTAGCTTGCTCCCGCAGGGCTCCCCCAGCCAGCTGTGAAGCAGGCAATGGACCAGGGAGCGGCCAGACCAACTCTCTCCTCCCTCTCCGTGATGCAGCGGGCATCCAGCAGGGGAGCTGCTGAGCAGTGGCAGCAGGGAGGGGACAGCAGTTGCCCTGGGGCCGCTTGGCTCTCACCAGAGCTGCTGCTGAGGCTGCGGCGGAAGCACCACCCCCTTCTGCATCCCCCATGGTGGCCAGGATCGATCAGACACGGCAGTTTGGGAATCACACAGTGCAGCTCAGAGACCACAGCCCAGTTCATAAACAAATACACCAGGTCCTAGCGCCGTCACGCTGGAGGCTGCCAGGGACTCCAGCTGGATACCCCATAAAATCCTGCAAGTCCAGGCATTTACTGCCTTGTGACGCAGGCCCTGTCTCACGGTATGAAGCCCAGTCCAGAGTCCAGGGTCCTGGTGCCCTGTATTGGTGAATGGGCGCTTGGGACATTTGCTATAGTCAATGAATATATAGAGGGGTTCTGCAGTTCCTTTGTCCGGGTCATTCATAGATACACATAGATTCACAGAACGCTGCTTCTTGGCTGAGAGTTGCTCTAGTTCACTGCACCCAGCAGTTCGCTGCCTTCTCCCTGCCCTGGCGTGACCTGACTGTCTCCAGCTTCGCCCATAAAAGGGGAGTTAATTGGATTATCAGTGCAGAGCCAGAGTGCAGCTCACAAATATTTCCGGCCTGTTCTTTCAGACTGTGTGCAGGGAACCAGCCTTGGGGGGCAGGGGGGAACCACGCCCAGCACTCGCCGGCAGCGCAGAGCAGGCTGGGGCCGGGTCGCTGTACTTACCGCTGTCGGTGATCGCAGGCCCGCCCCCTGCTGCAGTCCTCAGGGGAGTGGAGGTGGGGCTGGCGCGGGTGCTTTGGGGAAGAGGCAGAGCAGGGGCTGGAGCAGCACGCAGCTGCACAGGACACCAGGAAATAATGGTGCCCCAAATTTCCTGGTGCCCTACACAGCTGCATACTTTGCGTTTGGGTAGGGATAGCCCTGATGCAAACCCTGCTGTGGCTGCTTGGATTGTTCTTCACCACCTAGCACATACTGTGACTCTGAACCAGCCATTCTCAGAGCCAAGGCCTGACTCTAAACCAAAAAGAGAGCATCTTTCAAATGAAGCCTACAGGCACTTTGCGTTCACACTGTCGTCTCCCCCAGTCCCAGTCCCTTGCAAATCTGTGACGAAATCCAAGGTCGACACACAAAGTTCTTGTTAGCAAAACAACAAGCTGATAGGCTCGGCTGATGCTGGTGCCTCGACCTCATGTTAGGGCATGAGCCAAGCTCTGACGGATGGAGAGTTAGGAGGAAACATCTCTAGGCAGGTTGTTCCACACATGCCCATGATGAGGTTCCTTGAGCCGTCCTCTTCTGGGCCTGGCCACTGCAGAAACAGGGCACCCCTGGTCTGTTCCAGCGTAGTGATCTCTGGGCCCTCTGTATTGTGCAGATGCTCCAGCTGTATCCCTCCACTCTCCTGTCACAGGATGAGCTGGGCCTCAAGGGGGAACTCTGGCCCCAGCTCTTCTCTTTGCCTGGTTTCCTCCCAGAACACAAGGCTTGCTGGGGGAGCGGGCTGGGCTCTGAAGAACCCTCTTGGGTTGAGGAAACATGGACGAGGCCTATGGCGAGGCTCTCTGCTGGCTTGGGGCGGGAGCTGGGGGGCAGTGGCAGCAGCAGCCCTCTCCTGAGAGCCAGGTCTCTGCCAAGCTTCCTGCTCACAGGCAGCTGGGAGAGGTGCTCGGCGGTGGGGGGGTGGGAGGGGGGTGGCTGAAGAGGCCTGAGCTGGGAGGAGGGTGAGGAGAGAGGCAGTCCTAGGAAGTGGCCCTGGAGAAAACTGAAGCAGGTAGCATGAGTCTGGGGTGGACGTCTGCAGCATGGTCCTGGGTCTCTTAGGGTGCCATCCAGAGGTGGCATTGTGACACATCTTCAGTCAAGGGGTGAAGAAGGGGAGAAGAGGGAGGTCACGCAGGCCTTGCAGATGGCTGGGGCCCAAGGAGGCCCAGAGTATTCCTGGAAAAGCTGTTTGTGTTGGGACTTGTGGCTTGGCCAGAAGGGTCAGATCAGCCAGGGGGTGACCGTCTCCGGCAGGGAAACTGAGCCACAGGGGGCCAGAGTGAGCTACACCAACTCCCAGCTCCCCTCTCTAAAATGCAGCATTTCTCGGCCGTATAGCATGGTGCTGATGTCTGTGACACTCCAGAGCCTGTCCCATGGGCTGCCATCTGAGCTTCAAGGGCAGAAACATCTCCCATCCTTTCTGGCCTGCGTTTCAAAGGTCCTGCCCCACCAGATGGCAAGGTTATCTCAGGCCCAGTGTGAGGGCGGATTTCTCTGTTCTGGCTTTTGGGAAAAGAATGGTTTGAACACACCCGCACTGGTTAACTGCTGCCATGACAGCAGCTCAACAAGAGCCACATGGAAGGGACTTGTACGTAGCGGATAGAGCAGCCAACAGTTTTGACCTTCTGGGTTCTCCAGGCAGAGGACCTGTCGGGATTGCCCGCTCAGATAGGTGATATCATGACATAACATCCACATACTTTCCTGTGCTGATAACAGTTTGCCAGCACAGCAAGGTGAGCCCTGATCAATTCCGTCTGGATCATTCCAGGCTGTGATCTATATTGTTCTTTAACCAGACACTGGAGACAGTGGCTAAGAGTTTAGACCTTCCAACAGCTGCCACGTGTCTGTATGTTGTGGTTATTGGTGCATTCAGGGGAGACTCGTGAAGGGCTGCTAATAACACAACATGTTTCATTGTGTTTTAATTCTTTCTCTGGCTCTGCCCATTGTAACACCACAGGGCCTTTGTTAGACTCTGCGTCGCACAGATACGCAGAGCCATTGAGCACTGGTCTCCAGCTGCCTGAGCTGAGTGCCGTTCACAAAAAGTCCGGCCATCCCCAGCGTTCTTGGAAACAGTGGCCCTCACGTTTGAGTATCAGGAACTCAGGCTAGGTGCCATTGACTGCTCTGGGGGATGTACAGCGTGGGGGAATCTGGTCCCCAGTCACGGCTCAGGCATAAGGTAGAACCCAGCCCTGCTGCACCACCTGCAGGGTATTAAGGCCACCTCATCTGTGTCCCGACCCTGTGGGCTCCACCTCTGTTTGCCCTGGAGTTAATGCCAGCAAGTTTGTGAGGTAGGAGGACTCCTGAGATCGGCGAAAGCTCCTGGGGATCCGGGCTGGAGGCCTGTTAAGAAGCTGTGCATGTTTGCAGTAAGCACTTATTGCAGATAAGTAGCACAGCAGGTTGGGGCCATGTTTAGTGCTCCGATGCACTCCAAGGGCTATGAGAGGAGTGACGGGGGCCTGTGCATGGCCCAAAGCACAACCTGGGTGTTCTCTTTGTGATAAATTATTCTGCAAAAGGCCGGGCGGAAATATCCACTATGGACACGCCTGCTGGATCGGTGTGCTGTAAAATGTAAACAAAGCCATTCTGGACTCATCGAAGTGCAGAACAAGCTGCGGGGAATCGGTGCCGCTGCATCCCTCCCAGCAAGGCCAGGTAAAGCACTAGAACACCCATTTCCAAACCCTGCTGTGGGGATCCCCAGAGAGCCAGCTACTCCCCTAGTGCTGGCTCTGCTCCTTGTGTAGCTGCTTCTGGGGGTTCAGGCCCTTTGCTACAAACAGCCCAGAGGCCTGTAAAAGCAACTAGAAGCAAAGAGGAAGGAGCCAGCCTAGCGGCCCCTGCTCAGATCACAGTTGCTCCTTAGGAGGAGGAGTGTGTTATGGCATTCGGGGGATGGGATCCAGACCAGTGAGGGGCTGTGTCACACCTGCCCTGCACTCCTGGGCGCCTCACAGTGTTTTGACTGTAGCTCCCAACCAGGGCTGCGCCCAGCCAGCCGAGCAGCATGCAGGTCACACACTGAGTGTCTGTGTATTGCTGCAGCCCCGGCCCAGCAGCCTGTCAGCAGCACCCCAGTCACACTCTGGCTTCCACCAGCCTTGGTTACAACCAGCAGGGTGACCCCAACACACCCCATCCCAAATTTTTCCCAAACCGTGTGCCCTGAAGTGTCCAGCTCCCTCCTGGACAGCTCGGGGAAGTAATGAGACTTCTTGCTGCTGTAAAGAGACAAAACTGCATCCCAGCTGATTGACTTAACGGGGGGTAAATATACTCTTCCCTTTAAACACTGCACTGAGTTGGGTTGTCGTGAACATAAAACAAATCTGTTAACAGGACATAGGGAAAGCAATCCAAGTAACAGGAATAAAGTCAGAGAGTTACCAGCAAACTAAAGTGAAAACACACCTATAAGAGTCTAAAACTTACTTTAGCAAGAGACAGGCTTTGTTCAAGATGGTTTTTCTCACCCATCATTCTTCTTCTCAGCCATGGCTGACTTTACCTCAGTCAGGCCCTTCCACAAACGCACAAGGTGCTGGCTTCCCTTGTCTTCCTAGGTGAAAGATCTTTGCTCGAGCAGGTTTCTCACGTATCATCAGTTCCAGAGACTTCAGCCCCCATCTCTTGGCTGAAGGACCCATTTTCCCCAGCTTGCAGGAGCTCTGCTCCCTCTGTCAGGTGATGCCGAAGATGACCTAGTAAACTGGAGTAATAGAAATGGGATGATATTTAATAGGGCAAAGTACAAGGTCATCATGTAGGGACTAACAAGAATTTTTGTTACAAGCTGGGGACATAGTTGGAAGTGACAGAGGAGGAGAAAGACCTGAGTATATTGGTTGATCACAGGAAGACTATGAGCCGTCAATGTGATGCGGCCGTAAAAAAAGCTAACACAGTCTTGGGGTGCATCAGGTGAGGTATTTCCAGTAGAGACAGGGAAGTGTTAGTGCCATTATACAAGGCACTGGTGATACCTCATCTGGAGTACTGTGTGCAGTTCTGGTCTCCCATGTTTCGGAAAGATTTATTCAAATGGATAGAAAGTTGACTAGATTGTCGGGCTCAAAGGGTAGTGAGCAATGCCTCCATGTCTAGTTGGCAGCCGGTATCAAGTGGAGTGCCCCAAGGGTCAGTCCTCGGGCTGGTTTTGTTCAATATCTTCATAAATGATCTGGAGGATAGTGTGGATTGCACCCTCAGCAAGTTTGCAGATGACACTAAACTGGGAGGAGAGGTAGATAGGCTACAGAGGGCCCTAGACAAATTAGGGGATTGGTCCAAAAGAAATCTGATGAGGTTCAACAAGGACAAGTGCAGAGTCCTGCACTTAGGATGGAAGAATCCCATGCACCGCTACAGACTAGGGACCGAATGGCTTGGCAGCAGTTCTGCAGAAAAGGATCTAGGGGTTACAGTGGACGAGAAGCTGGATATGAGTCAACAGTGTGCCCTTGTTGCCAAGAAGGCCAATGGCATTTTGGGATGTATATGTAGGGGCATTGCCAGCAGATCAAGGGACGTGATCGTTCCCCTCTATTCAACATTGGTGAGGCCACATCTGGAGTACTGTGTCCAGTTTTGGGTCCCACACTACAAGAAGGATGTGGAAAAACTGGAAAGAGTCCAGCGGAGGGCAACAAAAATGATTAGGGGACTGGAACACATGACTTATGAGGAGAGGCTGAGGGAACTGGGATTGTTTAGTCTGCAGAAGAGAAGAATGAGGGGGGATTTGATAGCTGCTTTCAACTACCTGAGAGGTGGTTCTAAAGAGGATGGATCTAGACTGTTCTCAGTGGTAGCTGATGACAGAACAAGGAGTAATGGTCTCAAGTTGCAGTGGAGGAGGTTTAGGTTGAATATTAGGAAAAACCTTTTCACTAGGAGGGTGGTGAAACACTGGAATGGGTTACCTAGGGAGGTGGTGGAATCTCCTTCCTTAGAAGTTTTTAAGGTCAGGCTTGACAAAGCCCTGGCGGGGATGATTTAGTTGGGGATTAGTCCTGCTTTGAGCAGGGGGTTGGACTAGATGACCTCCTGAGGCCCCTTCCAACCCTGATATTCTATGATTCTATGAAATGGGAACAGGTGCAGAGGAGGGCTACTAGGATGATCCAAGGAATGGAAAACTTACTTTATGAGAGGAGACTCAAAGTGCTTGGCTTGTTTAGCCTAATCAAAAGAAGGCTGAGGGGAGATATGATTACTCCGTATAAATACATCAGAGAGGGATAAATACCAGGGAGGGAGAGGAGTTATTTAAATTAATCACCAATGTGACCCCAGAACAAATGGATATAAACTGGCCAGCAACAAGTTTAGGCTTGAAATTAGATGAAGGTTTCTAACCATCAGAGGAGTGAAGTTCTGGAGCAGCCTCCCAAGGGGAGCAGTGGGGACAAAAAACATAACTGGCTTCAAAGGTGAGTGTCATAATTTTATAGAGGGGATGGTATGACAGGACTGCCTACGATGGTGCATGGCCCATCGGCGACTGCCTGTAGCAAAAATCCCCAATGGCTGGAGACGGGACACTAGGTGGGGAGGGCTCTGAGTTACTTCAGAGAATTCTTGCCCAGGTATCTTCCTGGTGGATGTTGCCCACATGCTCAGGGTCTAACTGATCACCGTATTAGTGGTCGGGAAGGAATTTTCCCCCAGGTCAGATTGGCTGAGACCGTGGTGGTTTTTAGGGTTTCTTTGCCTTCTTCTGCAGCATGTGGCCTCGGTCACTTGAAAGTTTAAACTAGTGTAAATGGTGAATTCTCTGTCACTTGAAGTCTTTAAACCATGATCTGAGGACTTCAGTAACTCAGCCAGAGCTCAGGGGTCTATTGCAGGAGTGGGTGGGTGAGGTTCTGTGGCCTGTGATGTGCAGGGGATCAGACTAGATAATCACGATGGTCCCTTCTGACTTCAGTAAGCATATCTGTAAAGGGGCTAGGCCGGGGCTCGACCCTTTCCAGGGCAGCGGGGAGCCACACCGGCTCGTTACACAGAGTTGACTTTGGGAAATTTGTCCGGCCACCAGAGTCTCCCTTGGCAGCCCTTGCGGTAACTGGAACAAGCACCGTAGGCCCGGGCCCTGAGTCAGGGCAGGGCACCCAATAGTCAGTAGCTCAGGCCCTCAGGCAGGGACAGAGCAAATAGTTGAAGATTAGGCAGGCCCAGGCCCTGGGTCAGGGCGGGCAACAAACAGTCAGTAGCTCAGGCCCTCAGGCAGGGGCTGAGCAACACAGCAAGTGTGAATTAGCCCAGGCCTCCAAGGACCTGGGAGAGGGGGAAGATGGCCACCCGCGAGTTGGGTGGCAGGGAGGACGCAGGCCATCCCAGCCCAGGGCCCTAGCAGCAGCAAACGACCCGCTGCTGGGTCAGTGGGGATCCTGGCCACAGCACACTGACATGGGTTCTGGCAGAGTTACAGCCAGACGAGGGTCGGCTGTCCCCGGGCTACTTCCTAACTCCCCTCCTCCTGGTACCTGGGTCACGGCAGTGTTCTCCAGGGGGTCCAGAACCTCGGGGTAGTGGGCAAGCGGCCGGCCCGGTAAATCCTCTATGTAGAGGGCGCAGGGCAGTCCGGTAACTCCCCTGGAGAGTGGGCGCAGGGCAGGTCCAGCAACTCCCCTGGAGAGTGGGCGCAGGGCAGGTCCAGCAACTCCCCTGGAGAGCGGGCGCGGGGCAGGTCCAGTAAATCCTCTATGTAGCAGGCGGGGGGCAGGTCCAGCAACTCCCTTGGAGAGCGGGCACGGGGCAGGTCCAGCAACTCCCCTGGAGAGCAGGCGCGGGGCAGGTCCGGTAAATCCTCTATGTAGCAGGCGCGGGGCAGGTCCGGCAACTCCCCTGGAGAGCGGGCGCGGGGCAGGTCTGGTAAATCCTCTATGTAGCGGGCGCGGGGCAGATCCAGCAACTCCCCTGGAGAGCAGGTGCGGGGCAGGTCCGGTAAATCCTCTATGTAGCGGGCGCGGGGCAGATCCAGCAACTCCCCTGGAGAGCAGGTGCGGGGCAGGTCCGGTAAATCCTCTATGTAGCGGGCACGGGGCAGGTCCAGCAACTCCCCTGGAGAGCAGGCACGGGGCAGGTCCGGTAAATCCTCTATGTAGCGGGCGCGGGGCAGGTCCAGCAACTCCCCTGGAGAGCGGGCGCGGGGCAGGTCTGGTAAATCCTCTATGTAGCGGGCGCAGGGCAGGTCCAGCAACTCCCCTGGAGAGTGGGCGCAGGGCAGGTCCAGCAACTCCCCTGGAGAGCGGGCGCGGGGCAGGTCCGGTAAATCCTCTATGTAGCGGGCGCGGGGCAGATCCAGCAACTCCCCTGGAGAGCAGGTGCGGGGCAGGTCCGGTAAATCCTCTATGTAGCGGGCACGGGGCAGGTCCAGCAACTCCCCTGGAGAGCAGGCACGGGGCAGGTCCGGTAAATCCTCTATGTAGCGGGCGCGGGGCAGGTCCAGCAACTCCCCTGGAGAGCGGGCGCGGGGCAGGTCTGGTAAATCCTCTATGTAGCGGGCGCAGGGCAGGTCCAGCAACTCCCCTGGAGAGTGGGCGCAGGGCAGGTCCAGCAACTCCCCTGGAGAGCGGGCGCGGGGCAGGTCCGGTAAATCCTCTATGTAGCGGGCGCGGGGCAGGTCCAGCAACTCCCCTGGAGAGCGGGTGCAGGGCAGGTCTGGTAAATCCTCTATGTAGCGGGCGCGGGGCAGGTCCAGCAACTCCCCTGGAGAGTGGGCGCAGGGCAGGTCCAGCAACTCCCCTGGAGAGCGGGCGCGGGGCAGGTCCGGTAAATCCTCTATGTAGCGGGCGCGGGGCAGGTCCAGCAACTCCCCTGGAGAGTGGGCGCAGGGCAGGTCCAGCAACTCCCCTGGAGAGCGGGCGCAGGGCAGGTCCGGTAAATCCTCTATGTAGCGGGCGCGGGGCAGGTCCAGCAACTCCCCTGGAGAGCGGGCGCGGGGCAGGTCTGGTAAATCCTCTATGTAGCGGTCACGGGGCAGGTCCGGCAACTCCCCTGGAGAGTGGGCGCGGGGCAGGTCTGGCCAGTCCTGGCGTGACCTTGGGCTGTGGGGTTTTCCCAGTCGCGGGCTAGGCTGGCTACGTCTGGCCTCCCCGGCGGCTGGTCCTCTAGTGAGCTCTGGGGCCCGCCTTTCTACTTCCGGGTCACCGCCTGTCCCTCTGAGGGGCGGGCTCAGAGCTCCCTGGCTCCGCCCACTCTGGTGTCTGGAGGGGCTCGACCCTCGCTACAGCATCCGAGTAAGAATATACATTACAATTTCAAACCCAACCAGTGACCCATTTTTGACTTGCCACAAGATGTCAGAACACGTTAGTATTAGAGCTGAGGGGATCTAATATTTAACTTTCTTGAGATAGGAATTAGATCCCATGCTTCTGTCAGATAATTTCTAAGTTATCTGCAAAAAAGTTAGAGTTTTCAGTTGCCTAAGTAGCCCCTGGAGTCATGGTTAAAGTCATTCTCTCCCCGCCACAATCTGAAAAGGCATTGCTGTGGGCAGGCATGGAATTTACCTCCTCTCCCTTCCCCCCCACCCGGCCCCGTTGGCATGACTGGAGCCGCCCCACAAGAATAAAAGTCAAACTACACCTATGTGCTTAGCGCTGTCCCACGTCCATTCGGTGGGAGCGGAGCAGAGCAAAGGTGATCTGTACAACGCTGGCCTGGTGTGTTCTGCTGCTGTGTCCCTCAGCTGGTCTAGAGCAGGGCATGGGCAGGAAGAAACACCTGGCTGCCAGGGTGAGGGAGCGAAGGAGACACCAGAGAAAGACAAACAATGCAGAGTTGCATAAAAAAGTGAAAACTGGTTTGAGAAGTTCAATTTAGATGCTGAAAATCTAGCTCTCTGCAGCTGTTCTTTATGCTCTTCTAAATATTAAACCTAAAGGCAGCTCTAAGCACTGGTAATTATATCCCATGGTAATTAGATCCCATAGAAATACCATGAATAAACAGCCATAAGCCAATCAGTGCCTGAAAAGGAGTAGTATAAAGAAATAGCATATCAAAGCTGACCGGGTGTCCCTCTCTGCCAGCTGGTGATCTGCATCTCGTATTCAAGTCTGCTCTGCAAAGCTGTCTTGGGTTGTGCTCACTAGATAAGTGATAGGTTAGCACTGGAAACTTGGAGTCAGCCCTCCTGGGTTCTATCCCCAGGAGTCCCACTGGCCCACTGTGTGATTTTGGGCAAGTCACCTAACCTCAGTGAACTCATCGATTTCCCCATCTACAAACTGGGCATATGCGACTTTCCCAACCCCTCTGCGGTGTAGGCAGCGTCAGTTAATGTTTGTGAAGCAATCCTCAGGGGAAAGATGCACTACACAGTAGAACCTCAGAGTTACGAACCACACACCTCACTTGGAACCGGAAGTACACAATCCGGGGGGGGGGGGGGGGGAGCAAATACAGCACAGTACTGTGTTAAACCTAAGCTTCTACAAAAATACAGGGAAAATTTAAAAAAAAAAAGATTTGACAAGGGAAAGAAACTGTTTCTGTGCTTCTTGAATTTAAATTAAGATGTTTTTTCTGCACTATAAAGTTTCAAAGCTGTATTGAGTCATTGTTCAGCTGTACACTTTTGAAAGACCAACCCTCATGTTTCGTTCAGCGCTGCAAACATTTCAGTTACAAACAACCTCCGTTCCCGCGGGGCTCGTAATTCTGAGGTTCTACTGTAGCTGCAAAACATTTTTCTGATTTTCCTTGCAATAAGATAAGATGCAGAATCAGCTCTCAAACAGATAAATGCACAAAGCGCCTGCACAATTTTACTTTAAAAGCAAGTTTTCAATCGGAGGGTCACCACAACGTGCTGAAACCACAAATCGGTACTTTTGTATTTGTACGAGTAATGCCAGGACAGCCAGAGCAATCTACATTAATTTGGCAACAAGCTTCCTAAACAAATGTTGCCCTACAGCATAGTCCTTGTGGGATAAATTAATTTCTGGTGCAAATCCAGTGAACTCAATGAAATTACTCCAGAGACAAATATGACTACATGGCAAGATTCTGCCTGCAGCAAATTTTGTTACGGATTTATAATACGCCCCCCTCAAAATAGAAATTGAGGAGGAAACAATGGCAAATCCTTCACCAGGGCTGTGTTAAGAGGCTGCTTTAATCTATTACCCACACAACATTATGTAGGCTGCAGAATCCATGATCATAACTCAGTAGGCACAATAAAAGGAAGTATTCATTCGAGCTCTGAAAACAAAGCGGCAGAAGGGAACAAAGCCTTGATGCACATGCTGTGCAGAGTGCTGAAGATGGCCTTGCTGTTCAGCATATCCTACCAGGGAGGAGTGCCAGGGCTGCCTGGTGATGTTATTTACTGACACAGCGACTGGCGTACTCCTGCCCCAGTGTAATTAGGGTGTCAGGGGTGGGGGGGAAGAGAAGGCTGATGAAACTGGATTATCAATGTACAGAATAAACTCACAGGCTCCCCTTAGAACACACACCCAACGGCATCTCTCAATGTGGGATGGGGGATGTTTGACTGAATTATGACTCAAGTGTTTGTGAACAAGGAGCATTGGGGGAGTTAGTAAACAGGTCTGCACTAGACAAAGGAACGCTTTGTAGGATCTTCTTGTATGATATTCCGGTTCTCCTCCATATTGGCAATACCTCCCAACTTTTGTGTCATCTGGAAATTTTATTAGCACACTCCCACTTTTTGTGCCCAGGTCAGTAATAAAAATGTTAAATAAGGTTGGTTGCAAGTCTGATCCACAAGGAACTTCACTAGTAACCTCCCTCTAGCCCAGGGGTGGGCAAACTACAGCCTGCGGGCCGGATCCGGCCCGTCAGGGCTTTGGATCCAGCCCACAGGATTGCCCCCCGTGGTGCCACGGGCCCCGCGCTGCTCTCAGAAGCTGGCACCACGTCCCTGGGGTCCCAGGGGGCAGCGGGGAGGGGGGCGGGCAGAGGGCTCCGTGCATTGCCCTTGCCTCCAGGCACCACCCCCCGCAGCTCCCACCGGGCCAGAGCCTGAACCCCTCCTGCACCCCGTCCCCCAACTGGCCAGTCGTGGCAGCCAGGTTACCTTACGTGGCTGGCTGGTGGATGCGTCCCTGCCCCACTGCTGCTCCTGTTTGCTGCCAAAGGGAGCTGTGAGAGAGGAGCACATGAGAGAGGAGACCCCCTGGTCTGCCGCTCCCTTCCCCTGGCCTTTTTCCGGGGGCCGCCAGCAGCAGGGCATGCCAGGGACTGCACCTGTGCTGCCCGGCATCCCGGGGAGCAGGGCAGCAGGACAGGTGCGGATAGATGCCCTACCAGGGGAGTGCGCCCTCATCCCCTACTGCGTGCCCCCAGCCAGCCACTCCCCTGGCTGCCTGCTGCGGAGCGCGGGGCCTCCAGCGCCAGCCTGCAGCAGGAGCCCCGGGAGCCAGCAGGAGCCTGGCTCCGCGGCTAAGAGAGCGCCCCGCACGCCGCGCCTCCAGGACGGCTCTTAAACAGTTCCCTCCCTGCTCTCTCCTGCAGCTTCAGTCCCCGCAAGGGTCCCCCCCACCACAGGGGGTGCTGGACGGTGCTGGGCTGCCCAGCCCTGGGGCCCCCTGTAGTTGGGGGGGGGGCCCATGCCAGGGCACTGTGTGTTTCATTGTAAATCTGCCTCAGCATCCAGGTAGATTAGATCTGCTGCATTTCTTTGGCTAAAAAATCAGTTCTCCTCTCAAAGGAAGATATTAGTAACTTTGTTACCACCTCTTGAATCCTACAATTGTAGAAAAATCTACAATTATTTTCTATCATTTAGGCTACTCACTTTTTGCAATTCACCAAGTTTGGAACAGATCATTGAACTTTAGGAAACATCCTAACAGCCCTTTCTTATCTTAATCACCTGTGAATCACTCTGTTTATAAACAAAATTCTGGCTCCCTGCCACAGGAGTGCAAGCTGGAGAAGAGGTGCAAGGGGTGCAAGCTGGAGAAGTCTCCTGTCTCCTCTGCAGAACTCATTACATTTGCACACTCAAGTTCCAGTTCCTCTCAGGGACTGTGTGGCTGTGATGTTCCCCTCTGGTGTTGTCTGGACCGGTATTCTGCTAGGCCACTCCACTCCTTGACTCCGGGAGCCAGACTTACCCTGCTCTGCTGTGAGAACCCCACTCCTGGGCTGCTCACGCACAGCCTCTGGCATGTCAGCTGCTCCTTGGATTTTGCAACCGAATGACACTAGCCAATACCTCCGGTCCCAGACACAACCCTAGGAACCTCCACCTTGCAGTGTCCAGTTATGCCCGCTGGACACTGCAAGCTTATATGAGTTCATCAATTTAACAAAGAAATTGATGTGCACCAAGCTTGTTCTCCCAAGGGGAGTCTCTGTCACACTTCAAACCAAATGCACTGCTTCAGGTAGAATAAACAAACAAATTTATTAACTATAAAGATAGATTTTAAGTGATTACAAGTCAAAACATAACAAGCAGATTTGGTCAAATGAAATAAAAGCAAAACGCATTCTAAGCTGATCTTAACACTTTCAGTGCCCTTACAAACTTAGATGCTTCTCACCGCAGGCTGGCTGGTTGCCCTTCAGCAAGGCTCTCCCCTTTGATCAGTGCTTCAGTTACTTGGTGGTGGTGTCTGTAGATGTAGGTGGAAGAGAGAGAGAGAGCATGGCAAATGTCTCTCCCTTTTATCATATTCTTTCTTTCTTCTTGGCTTTGCCCCTCCCCCCCGCCCTTCAGAGACAGGTGAGCATTACCTCATCGCAGTCCCAGGTTGACCAAAGGAAGGGGGGTGACTCACTTGAACGGATTCTTTTGTTGCTGCCCAGGCTAGCGTCCTTTGTTCCTGTGAGGCTGGGCTGGGTTTGTCTCATACCTGCCCTGATGAGGTGTGAACTGCCCCTCTGCTCTTGGAGAGTTTTTGCCTGGGCTTATTTTAAGCCAGGAAGACACATTTTCAGCCTCATAACTATATACATGAAATTATAATGTATAACATCACTATAACAACAATGTTCAGTGCATCATGAGCCTTCTGAAGACACCCGACATGACAAACTTTGCATTGGATACCACACAATCATTTTACAAGGATAAACATGGGGGTTCTGGGGGTTCCCCCAAGGTACAGAGCGTCACAGTGACATTCTCCCTCTGTTTCAGTTCTGGCTCTGTTCAGAAGGGTGGACAACACTGGTCCTCTTTGCTACAGAGAAATTGCTATTCCTGATCTGACAGGCTGTCCACCGTGTTTCATTCAGGTAGTGCAGTAAATGGGAATGGCAAGAAAGGTTCCACGGTGATGGTGCACAACAATTAGAACATCTGGGGGGCTGCGTCTCTGGAGCACTGAGATTCAGATCACTGACGTTAACAAGGGAATGGACTATTTTACTTGCTTGGAATTGAAAATGTGACTTTAGAAACCACCCTTCTGAACTGAGAGGGGAGTGGCTGAGATGGGCACAGGGTGCTCAAGAATCCTCTGCTTATTGAAATGCAGACTTCAGCTGTTAGTATCTTGCTGCCTCTACATTATTCTCAGTTGCCTGCGCTCAGGAGCCAAAGCTTTGTCCCCAGCCATCAGCCGTGGTCCCTCATTCTGTGCTGACCTCTTCTGTTAGCTCCATCCAGCCTCACGGGCGTTCCTATCTAGAGACAGGGGGGTGGGGAACACTCTTCAGGAAACCACTCTTTGTTTGAGTGGTTCTCAACATTTTCCATATCGGGACTCCTTCCTCCGGTTCAAAAGATGAGGGCAAAGTGGTTGCCAGCCCGACACCTGTGACCTGCAGGCTGAGAGAGCATGCTCCCAATCCCCGAGCTGCAGTGCTGGAATGGAGTGTGGAAGTTGACACTGCCCTGGTTGGCAGACAGGGGAGTCAGTCACGATCTGGGGAGGAACGTCACTATTTGACGGTTTGCTGAGTTGCCAGCAATATACGCTGCCTCCCCTCTCCGGGGCTCAATGCTCGAGCAGTCCTACTCAGCGCCTTCAGAAGTGATGCAGAAGAATGGGTTGGTGCCCAGAAGAGGAGCTGTCTGATGCCATAGAGAACTTGGCATGGCATTTAATGCTGGCAACTGTAGAGTCTGCATCTGGTGAGGAACAGCAGCACTAATAAATGGGCTTTGGTCCCCAAGTGGAGGAGACAAAAGAAAAAGACCTCAGGAAATCAGTGTGTGATGCAGTAGCTGGTAAAACTCAGGGGATTGCTGGGTTGTAACAACACGGGGCTGGCTGGGTTGTAACAACACGGGGCTGGCTGGGTTGTAACGATGCGGGGCTGGCTGAATTGTACTGGCGTGGGGCTGGCTGGATTGTACCAATGCAGGGATAACCTGAAAGTCTGAAATCCCCAAAGGAGCGGCCTGGGGCTCTGGCACAGTTTGAGAACTGGGTGCAGCTTTGTTTCCCCAGTTTGATGAAGGCGTTCCCATTCAGGTATTAGTGTGCAGAGGACTGTGCATAGCCATGAATAAAGAAGGTGGAGTGTGGATGTAATCACGGTTGGCAAGCACTCGATTGGCTCAGCTCTAACAAGAAGCACCTTTATCTGGGTATAAACTGCATCCCCGCTAGGGGTTACTCTGATTTCATGGTACGTGTTTCTAACTGATAGTAGTTAAATTGGTACAAAATCTGTGCAGACAAGCTCTGAAGTCCTGTATGAACAGGCAAGGTGGGGGTGACAGCAACAGAAGGGAGATGCCCTTCTGCTAATGGGCCTCATCCATCCTGGGAGAGAGCTCTCCAGGGGTGAACGGGGAGTTCAATCTATAGGCCTTGACTGCTGAATTCAGTAACAAAGGGGCCATGGCAGGTTTTGTGGCCCACTGGGAACTGGACTCAGACTCCTCCTTCATGTTCCATAGGCCATGGCTGAGCAAACACCCACTGCAGCTTCTTGGCGCCTCGGCCTAAAGCTCTTTGCAATTCAGGGAATCACAGAACTGCAGGGTTCTGTCTAATATCGGCAGCCACAGGAGGTGGCTATTTCGCCCCCCTGCTGGTGGTTGATTTACTTCCTGGGAAATTTAGAGGCATATTTTCTAGATGAAATGGAAACAAGGCGACATCATTGGCAGCTGTTCCATTATCGCTGAATGCATTGGAGGAAACAAACGTTCCTGAGACCCCCTTTCCTCTAGTTCAAAGCCCCCGCTCTGCAAAGGTGTGGGCATGCAGGCGTGTGGTGTTTTACCCCAGCAACAATCCTCAGGAGCCAGGCTCACAATTGAAGAGCTGGTGAATCTCCTCTGTAAGTTCTGCATTTCATTCTTGGGCTTAGTTCCCACTGAGACACCTCAGAGAAGGAAAAGCATCTGGATCTGGGCTGCTCAGAGCCCTGTGTTGGTGATGGCTTTCGTTTGTATTGGGGTCTGGGCTCTGCAGGGCATGGGTAACCTTGGCCAGCCATTGTCAGCTGTATAAATAATTTGCAGAGCTCTAATGATTTTTCTATTAGTCTCTGACAAGCCATGAAATCTGACATTGTTGCCGTGACTAACCCATGAAATTCACGGGACTTGTCTACTCTTGGTGCCATGTCTGGCGTTTCCGCTTTGTCTGTTCCCAGCTGGCGTTTGGTCACCATCAGCATCTCTCACCAGGATAGTCTGCATGGATCCAGGGACCCTTCTCCCCTTATGGCCAATCTCTGGCAGCCAGCGGGAGCTATAAACACTCAGTGGGGGACCGGACATCCACCCCCTTCACAGCTGTAATTCCTCTCACTCACCTCCCCGGAGAAGGAGGTGTGAAAGGGCTACCTGCAGTCTGAAGTGCTAATGGCCATCAGCTTAATGCTCAGTTAGGGCTCCCTGTATGTTAGGCCGTTCAACCCTTTGGGGACTCTATTGCATCAAGGCACATGTAACCTGCATCAGTGTTTAAAGGGGGGTGGGGTGCTCTGATTTACACTGAAGTTGCAGTAGATTCTCCCAGTATCTGTAGTCTCCGTGCCTGGTGTCCCCAGCTGGAAATGGGGAGGATCTGGATCTGGCTTACAGGAGGGGGTTTCGGGTTAGTTAATGCTGGACCATGGCTTTGAACATGAGAAAGTGCCGTGGGATGTTCCTAGAGAGAGGCAGGACAGTGTGGCCTAGTGGATAGAGACTGGCCTGAGCCTTGGGGACCTGGCTTCTATTCTTGTCTCTGCCCAAGCCCAGCAGGGCCCACTGTGATCATCTGGTCTGACCCCCTGTATCACACAGGCCAGAGACCAGCCCCCAAATCCTTCCTAGAGCAGAGCTTTTAGAAAAATGTCCAGTCTTGAGTTAAAAACGGCCAGTAATGGAGAATCCACCACAGCCCTTGGCAGATTGTTCCAGTGCTTAATTACTCTCACCGCTAAAAGTTTACATCTTTTTTTTTTGTCTGAATTTGTCTAGCTTCAACTTCCTGCTGCCCTGGATCAGGTTAGACCTTTCTCTGCTAGGGTGGAGAGCCCATTAGTAAATATTTGTTCCCCCTGTAGGTACTTACAGACTGTGATCAAGACACCCCTGTACCTTCTCTTTGTTAAGTTAAACAGATTGAGCTCCAGGTATCTATCACTATAAGACATGCTTTCTAATCTTTTAACATTCTTTTGGCTCTTCTCTGAACCCTTTCCAGTTTATCACCATCCTTCTTGAATTGTTGGCACCAGAACTGGACACAGTATTTCAGCAAGAGTCCCACCAGTGCCAAATAGATATATCAAAAACCCTCTCTACTCCTACTTGAGTTTTTCCTGTTTATGGATCCCAGGATCACAGTAGCTCTTTTGGCTGCAGCATCACATCGGGAGCTCATGTTCAGCTGATTGTCCACCACGACGCCCCAAATCTTCTTCAGAGTCACGCTTCCCAGGATAGAGTCCCCCAGCCTGTAAGCATGGCCTGCACTCTTTGTTCCTAGGTGTTTACGTTTACATTTAGCCATATTAAAATGCATATTGTTTGCTCCTGCTCAGTTAACGAGCAATTGAGATCGCTCTGAATCAGTGACCTGTCCTCTTCATTATTTACCACTCCCCAATTTTTGTGTCTTCTGCAAACTTTACCAGTGATAATTTTGTATTTTCTTCCAGATCATTGATAAAAATATTAAATAGCACAGGGCCAAGAACTGCTCCCTGCCTGACTCCACTGGAAACACACCTGCTTGATGACAATTCCCCATTTACAGTTACATTTTGAGACTTGTCAGGTATTCAGTTTGTAATCCAGGTAATGTGTACCATATTAATTTTATATGTTTTAGTATTTTAATTAAAATGTTGTGTGGCACCAAGTGAAACTCCTTACAGAGCTCCAAGTGTAATACATCAACACTATTACCTTTATCCACCAAACTTGCAAACTCATCACAAAAAGATAGTTAATTTGACAGGATCTGTTTTCCATTAAGCCATGTTTATTTGCATTAATTAGATTACTATCCTTTAATTATTTATTAATCACGTTCTGTATCAGCCACTCCATTATCTTGCCTGGGATCGGTGTCAGGCTGACAGACCTATAATTACCCAGATCAGTCCATTTGTGTTTTTAAAAAATTGGCACAACATTAGTCTTCCAGTCTTCTGGAACTTCCCCAGCACTCCAAGTCTTATTGAAAATCAGAGTTAATGGCCCAGTGAACTCCTCCTTGGCCAGATCTTTTAAAATTCTTGGATGCAAGTTATCTGGACCTGCTGATATAAAAATGTCTAATTTTAGTAGCTTCTGTTTAAGATCTTCCGGAGATACTAGTGGAATGGAAAGAGTGTTATGCCCATATGATGAGACTACATCATCTACTTTTTCCCCAAATACAGAAAAGAAATATTTATTGAACACTTATGTCTTTTCTGCATTATAATTGATAATTCTAGTATTTCCATCTAATCATGGACCAGTACCATTGTCAGGATTCTTTTTGTTTGTAGTATATTTTTAAAACTCCTTATTGTCCTTAAACTCTGCTGGCCACAGAGTTCTTCTTGTGTCCCTTTGCTTCCCTTATCAATTGTCTACAATTCCTAACTTGGGCAGATTACTTCTCTGTGCCTCAGTTTCCACATCTGTAAAATGGGGTTAGAGATATTTTTAAAGCATTTTGAGATCTATGCATGAAAATTGCTAGATAAGAGCTAGGTATTGAAATTATTATGGGGAAGTTCCTTCCTCTGTGGCCACCCTCCGTGGAGGGTGCCCTGGCAGTGTAACTAGCATGATTCTGCCATTCAAAGGGACGGACACACAGTTTGGGAACAGGATGGAGCTCAGCACTGGAGGAGCTCTCTATGTGGTAGCATGCAGGTGCTGAGGAAGACAGGCGGCAGACTTGGCTGCTACAGCACTGATTTGTCCCACAGTCAGGGTGAGAGTGGTGGCCCTAGGGATTCCTCTCTCCTGTCACTCAACACTCAGCTCAGAACCCATGCCCCATGAAAATGAGCCCCCTTCACCTTTAATGGCTGGAAGAAATCCCAACCCTGCTTAAGGACTTCAAAGCAGCTATTTCTGGCATGCAAGTGCAATCGTTTTCTGATGCTGTGCCCACTCGTATGCCGGCTAGGGGCTGCCTTTGCAAAGCACGCAAGGCACAGATGGCTGAGCAGAAATAGGCAGCCTCCTTGCATGTAAAACGGTGCCGGTGTTCTTAAAAAGAAGCCAAGTCAGATGCTCTGCATTTCTGCTCTGGAACCCCAACAGTCATGTTCAACATGCTTGCCTAAGGCAGACTTTGGCAATGACCGCAGCGGCAGGTGAAGAAAGGGACCATCTTCAAACATCTGGGGGTGGGTTGCTTCTGGACAAGGTGAGCAGGTAGCTGCCTGGGACAGGGTAGCTGCCTGGGACAGGGAGAGATTCAGCTGATGGGAAAATGGGAGAAAGTTGAAGCCAGTCACAGTAGTGGCCTGGAGACAAGACAACATGCAGAGGGCTGGAAGGCTGGGCTGAGTTCAGGCCCAGCAGAGGGGTGGGGAGCTCAGCCTCTCCTGTCACTCTTCATCAATCACCCTCAGGAGTACACTGAGGTCAAGTGCCTCCTGCCCTCCTTGCTCTAAGGAAGGGTGCCGTTGTGAGAGGTCTCTGAGGGTGGAGGTGAGGAATTGTGTGTGGAGTGTAGGGGGGTTCCTAGTGACCCTCAAGGGGTGGGTGGGAGAAGGGGTGATAAGGAATGAAGAAACTGCTTTCCTTTCTATTACATATAATATGGCCATTGCCTTTGCCTTGTATGCAGACACTGGGCTTTGGTCATTGGTGAATGGCTCTGAGAATCCCCCAATGCATTATGCTACATCTGCCTCATTCGCTGTGGGGGAGGGCGCCCCTTTGCAGAGGGGCCAGCACGAAGCTTAGCCCCCAGGTAACTCCTATGTACACTCATAGAATCATAGAATCATAGAATATCAGGGTTGGAAGGGACCCCAGAAGGTCATCTAGTCCAACCCCCTGCTCGAAGCAGGACCAATTCCCAGTTAAATCATCCCAGCCAGGGCTTTGTCAAGCCTGACCTTAAAAACCTCTAAGGAAGGAGATTCTACCACCTCCCTAGGTAACGCATTCCAGTGTTTCACCACCCTCTTAGTGAAAAAGTTTTTCCTAATATCCAATCTAAACCTCCCCCATTGCAACTTGAGACCATTACTCCTCGTTCTGTCATCTGCTACCATTGAGAACAGTCTAGAGCCATCCTCTTTGGAACCCCCTTTCAGGTAGTAGAAAGCAGCTATCAAATCCCCCCTCATTCTTCTCTTCTGCAGACTAAACAATCCCAGCTCCCTCAGCCTCTCTTCATAAGTCATGTGCTCTAGACCCCTAATCATTTTTGTTGCCCTTCGCTGGACTCTCTCCAATTTATCCACATCCTTCTTGTAGTGTGGGGCCCAAAACTGGACACAGTACTCCAGATGAGGCCTCACCAGTGTCGAATAGAGGGGAACGATCACATCCCTCGATCTGCTCGCTATGCCCCTACTTATACATCTCAAAATGCCATTGGCCTTCTTGGCAACAAGGGCACACTGTTGACTCATATCCAGCTTCTCGTCCACTGTCACCCCTAGGTCCTTTTCCGCAGAACTGCTGCCTAGCCATTCGGTCCCTAGTCTGTAGCGGTGCATTGGATTCTTCCATCCTAAGTGCAGGACCCTGCACTTATCCTTATTGAACCTCATCAGATTTCTTTTGGCCCAATCCTCCAATTTGTCTAGGTCCTTCTGTATCCTATCCCTCCCCTCCAGCGTATCTACCACTCCTCCCAGTTTAGTATCATCCGCAAATTTGCTGAGAGTGCAATCCACACCATCCTCCAGATCATTTATGAAGATATTGAACAAAACCGGCCCCAGGACCGACCCCTGGGGCACTCCACTTGACACCGGCTGCCAACTAGACATGGAGCCATTGATCACTACCCGTTGAGCCCGACAATTTAGCCAGCTTTCTACCCACCTTATAGTGCATTCATCCAGCCCATACTTCCTTAACTTGCTGACAAGAATACTGTGGGAGACAGTGTCAAAAGCTTTGCTAAAGTCAAGAAACAATACATCCACTGCTTTCCCTTCATCCACAGAACCAGTAATCTCATCATAAAAGGCGATTAGATTAGTCAGGCATGACCTTCCCTTGGTGAATCCATGCTGACTGTTCCTGATCACTTTCCTCTCATGTAAGTGCTTCAGGATTGATTCTTTGAGGACCTGCTCCATGATTTTTCCAGGGACTGAGGTGAGGCTGACTGGCCTGTAGTTCCCAGGATCCTCCTTCTTCCCTTTTTTAAAGATTGGCACTACATTAGCCTTTTTCCAGTCATCCGGGACTTCCCCCGTTCGCCACGAGTTTTCAAAGATAATGGCCAAGGGCTCTGCAATCACAGCCGCCAATTCCTTCAGCACTCTCGGATGTAACTCGTCCGGCCCCATGGACTTGTGCACGTCCAGCTTTTCTAAATAGTCCCTAACCACCTCTATCTCCACAGAGGGCTGGCCATCTCTTCCCCATTCTGTGATGCCCAGCGCAGCAGTCTGGGAGCTGACCTTGTTAGTGAAAACAGAGGCAAAAAAAGCATTGAGTACATTAGCTTTTTCCACATCCTCTGTCACTAGGTTGCCTCCCTCATTCAGTAAGGGGCCCACACTTTCCTTGGCTTTCTTCTTGTTGCCAACATACCTGAAGAAACCCTTCTTGTTACTCTTGACATCTCTTGCTAGCTGCAGCTCCAGGTGCGATTTGGCCCTCCTGATATCTTTCCTACATGCCCGAGCAATATTTTTATACTCTTCCCTGGTCATATGTCCAACCTTCCACTTCTTGTAAGCTTCTTTTTTATGTTTAAGATCCGCTAGGATTTCACCATTAAGCCAAGCTGGTCGCCTGCCATATTTACTATTCTTTCAACTCATCGGGATGGTTTGTCCCTGTAACCTCAACAGGGATTCCTTGAAATACAGCCAGCTCTCCTGGACTCCCTTCCCCTTCATGTTAATCCCCCAGGGGATCCTGGCCATCTGTTCCCTGAGGGAGTCGAAGTCTGCTTTCCTGAAGTCCAGGGTCCGTATCCTGCTGCTTACCTTTCTTCCCTGCGTCAGGATCCTGAACTCAACCAACTCATGGTCACTGCCTCCCAGATTCCCATCCACTTTTGCTTCCCCCACTAATTCTACCCGGTTTGTGAGCAGCAGGTCAAGAAAAGCACCCCCCCTAGTTGGCTCCCCTAGCACTTGCGCCAGGAAATTGTCCCCTACGCTTTCCAAAAACTTCCTGGATTGTCTATGCACCGCTGTATTGCTCTCCCAGCAGATATCAGGAAAATTAAAGTCACCCATGAGAATCAGGGCATGCGATCTAGTAGCTTCCGTGAGTTGCCGGAAGAAAGCCTCATCCACCTCATCCCCCTGGTCCAGTGGTCTATAGCAGACTCCCACCACTACATCACTCTTGTTGCACACACTTCTAAACTTAATCCACTCAGGTTTTTCCACAGTTTCGTACCGGAGCTCTGAGCAGTCATACTGCTCCCTTACATACAGTGCTACTCCCCCACCTTTTCTGCCCTGCCTGTCCTTCCTGAACAGTTTATAACCATCCATGACTGTACTCCAGTCATGTGAGTTATCCCACCAAGTCTCTGTTATTCCAATGACGTCATAGTTCCTTGACATCACCAGGATCTCCAGTTCTCCCTGCTTGTTTCCAAGGCTTTGTGCATTCGTATATAAGCACTTGAGATAACCTGTTGATCGCCCCTCATTCCCAGTATGAGGCAGGAGCCCTCCCCTCACAGACATTCCTGCCTGTGCTTCCTCCCAGTATCCCGCTTTCCCACTTACCTCAGGGCTTTGGTCTCCTTCCCCCGGTGAACCTAGTTTAAAGCCCTCCTCACTAGGTTAGCCAGCCTGCTGGCAAAGATGCTCTTCCCTCTCTTCGTAAGATGGAGCCCGTCTCTGCCCAGCACTCCTCCTTCATGGAACACCATCCCATGGTCAAAGAATCCAAAGCCTTCTCTCCGACACCACCTGCGTAGCCATTCGTTGACTTCCACGATTCGACGGTCCCTACCCAGGCCTTTTCCTTCCACGGGGAGGATGGACGAGAACACCACTTGCGTCTCCAACTCCTTTATCCTTCTTCCCAGAGCCACGTAGTCCGCAGTGATCCGCTCAAGGTCATTCTTGGCAGTATCATTGGTGCCCACATGGAGAAGCAGGAAGGGGTAGCGATCCGAGGGCTTGATGAGTCTCGGCAGTCTCTCTGTCACATCGCGAATCTTAGCCCCTGGCAAGCAGCAGACTTCTCGGTTTTCCCGGTCAGGGCGGCAGATAGATGACTCAGTCCCCCGGAGGAGAGAGTCCCCGACCACCACCACCCTCCTTCTCTTCTTGGGAGTGGTGGTCGTGGAACCCCCAACCTCAGGACATTGCATCTCATGCCTTCCAACCAGCGGAGTCTCCTTCTGCTTTCTCCCCCCAGACATATCATCTGGTCCACTCTCCGCAATGGTACCTGTGGAGAGAACATGAAAGCGGTTAGTTACCTGTGTCTGTGTTACTGGAACCCGGACATTCCGCTTACCTCTTATGGAGGTCACATGTTGCCAAGCTTCTTCACTGGCCTCTTGGCTCCTCTGTGCAACCTGCTCTATATCTTTAGAGCTTTGTGCCCCTAGAAGCCTATCCTGAGTTTTGTCCAGAAAATCCTCAGTTTCTCGTATACAACGCAGGGTCGTTATCTGTTGCTCCAGACCTTCAATCTTCTCTTCCAATATGGAGACCAGCTTGCACTTTGTACAGACAAAGTCGCTTCTGTCCTGTGGAAGAAAGACAAACATGGCACATCCAGTGCAGGTCACAACAGCTGAACACCCCCCTTCCATATCACCTACCTACTATGAGCTTCCTCAGAGACGTTTGCAAGATGTAAGCCTCACTGGGCTCACTCCAGGCGAACTCCCAGGCAAACTCCTGCTGTGAGCTGCTCTGCTGTCCCCGCTGCTCAGCTGGTTCGCTGCTGCTCAGTGGCCCAGGCTCCCTGGGTAGCTCTTTTTAAAAGTGGGGGGCCCTGGCCCCTAAGTTAACCACTTGTTCCCCAGGACCTAGACAGTGCTCCTGTGCCTTATCTCATCTCATCCATTATGCCAAAGGGAGGGGTTATTTTGCATAGATTCCAAGGCCAGAAGGGACCACTGTGATCATCTAGTCAGATGGATAACACATGGATAACACATGTCCTGTGCTAGTTAGTATGCCGCAATGCTGCTGTAAACACTCAAACCCCTTTGGGCTGGCTTAGAACCCTGTACTTTCTGGGCACTGTGGGTGAATCAGGGGTTGTGAGCTCAAGAAATCCAGAGTCTGGGGCATATGGACACGTGCTCTAGGCTGGCACATTTGTCACCTGAAAGGTCTGTCAGCCTCATCTAGAAAACGTGGGCAATGGCATCCCTGTTTCATGTTCTCTAAGAGGCCCAGGATCCTCCACCAGAATCTCTTGGTCTGTCTCCTCCCTTCTGTCTTGTGTATCAAGCCTAGTCTGTGGGGCTGCACTTCCAGCTGCCCATTGGCAATTGGTTCTGGTTGGGCCACTCCCTTCCTTTACGGGCAGGGGAATGTGCAGCTGGCCAGTGGCTGGAGCTGGAAGGAGAGAGGCAGACTATGGGTGCACTTTGCTCTGATGTGACATGACCATTGGGAACCTGCTCTGCATCTACATAAAGCACCTACCATTCACTGGACTTGAAACTGGGGCTTTTAAATTGAATCCAAGGAAACGGACGTAACCAAAATCTAGCTTGAAGGAATTAGTCACATCTGTCTCTTCCTCTGCCTCTCTCTGAGCCAAACTCTTTCCCAGGATGTGCTGGCTCTGGGACTGCAAACCTCACTGGGAGTTGTGCAGGTGTATTGGGGGACAGATTTTGGCCCTTCAGTTTTTCTTTCTGCTGCTATATACCTGTGTAAAAGGAGGAAGGCTGAGTATACTGGACTCACCCGTGGTACTCCTTTTCTTTTTGGAAAGTGAGAGTAATTCTATGCTCCTACCCCGGGGGAATCGAATGGCGGAGGATCAATAAAGAGTTGGCCCTTGCTGCCTGGGACTAGAGTTCTGTCTGCATAGAACAGCATGTTTCCATTTGAGAGATGAGAGGAGAGGAGAATCCTCACGCAGCTGAGCTCTCCTGTGTTTTGCAGAAGCAGAAGCTCTTTGAGAATGCGGACTTGAAATGCGGGCTCATCCCAGAAGCCTCCTGTCCCTCTGCGTGTCACCGCTTGCTTTTCCTCAGTGCCATGATCTTTCAGAACAGACCCTCTCAATTCCCCACCAAGTGTCAGGATTCCTCGGGTGGCTGCTTCTCAAAGGGCTTTGGGAGGTGAAATGTGGGGGAACTTTGGCAAATCAATTCTATCAGGAGAATAAAGGTTTTGTGCACAGAAGTGATTTTTGTGTGCAGTCCTTTAATTCCACCACTGTTCTCTCCCTGGATTGCCCAACATATGCCACCATTCAGTGCTGAGGCCAGCTGAAAAGTCTCACATCACCTCACTGTCCCTGCTGCCAGTGCCAGGGCTGTCAGGTGTACTGCCTGTCCAGCTTTCCTAGTCCCCTGCGCTACGTGGAGAGGGCTTGTCCCTGTGCATTGCCGAGAGGCTCCGCCAAGGAGTGCAGTTCTTTGGTCAGCGGTGGAGCCCAGCTGGCCTGTGCAGTAGCATGACCAGCGAGACTCCTGGGCTCCCAAGCTGACCCAGAGCCTCTTGGAGCATTTGCCAGAAGGGGTATAATGGCTTTTAGATCCCTCAGCTGGATGTGTGCAGGCCGAGGGGAAATGGGGCACAAGGGAATAACAGGCTGACTCCGGGCCTGGGTCTCATTGCTTGGAGATCAGGCATCCATTCCCAGTGATAAATGTCCAGCTAAAACAATGCACTTGATGGCTAGAGGCTGGGGTAAGTTATTTTACTCTTCATGTATTTTTTCCTCCTTTGGCTGGAGACTGTAGTGATATTAATACCAATCCTACGTGCCATCTAGCCACAGCGCTTCATGAACACGAGCTAATGTCTGTACACCTCGTACAGGGACATCTCTTTAAACCCCTCCCCAGGGGGGTCTAACACTTTTACAAAGTACTGTGAAAGCCCATGCAAGCAGATCGGGGTGAAAGGGTCGAGGGTTTATTTTATGTATGGCAGGAACTAGGCTGTCTGTCATGTGCAGGCACCTCGCCTGCTGTGCCCTGCTTCCTGCCAGCATCACGGAGCCTGTTAGACCCAAGAATGAGATCTGACCAACTTCAAACAGTCCCTTGTGCTGTGCTCCAAAGCTTTTGTGTCTGCGAGTCTCTCTAGTGCAGCGCTCCAGATGGGCTTTACAGAGCTGCCATTATTAGCCAGGGTCTGACAGCGTCTCATCTGCTCCCAGCCGCCAGCCCAGCACCAGAAACATTATTTCAAGTTGTCAGCAGATCCACAGAGGAAGGAGCCAGCCCTCTGCAGCCTGTCCCTACGGGCTGCTGGGAGAGAGGGGAGGGGAAGGCTGGAAGATAGAGCCAGAGGAGAGACGGTGGAGAGAGGAAAGGGAGAGTGAGCAAGAGGGATCCATCTCAAGTTCTAGTTACCCAGAGAGAATTAAAATACCCAGAGGACTGACTCCTGCCCAGTCCTGTGCCAGGGCACAAGGAGGGTGCATGGAGGTTCCCTGTTCTGTCAGATCTCTGTGCGGTCTCAGTGCTAGCAGGTGTCCCCAGCTGCCATCCCCCACAGCCTCAAAAGGTTGTGGCCTGCCAGCAAGGGCTGAATCCAGCCTTCCAGCCAGATGCGATGCTGCAGCACGTAGCCTGCACAGTCTGTGGGCACGTGCTGCTTCTGATCAGAGCAGCAGCTTCACGTACCACAGGCCTCCCTGGGGAATCTTACCATGTCCAAGCACAGGGGAGGCATCTGACGACGTCCCTGCGCCTCCTCGCAGTGCTCACCAGCACAGAATGGCCCGAGGTACACACAGTGCAGAGCCTCCGTGAGCCAGGAGCCGTGAGCACAGACACATTTAATGAGCAGGTAAACGAGCCACTGAAGTCTAGTTTGCCACATGCTCCTGAGCCAGCAGCCGTTCTACCTGACTGGGTCTGGCTGCCATGCATCCAGGACCCCTTTATAACAGCTCTGCCCAGGTAGCTGAGCCGGAGCCGCCGTGTCTCAGTGCCCCAATCATATGTGGGTAGTAACGGCACGTCTGCCTACAGCCCCAGCCCCTGCCCACTCCTAGACAGCAAAGCCCCGTCCTCCCTGCGTTATCTGCTCGCCTGTTTGTATCTGGCTCAGGTGAACGTTAGGCCCCCAGCCCTCAGTGCTTAGAGCAAGAGCATCTTTTCCTCCCAACCTGGCTCATCCCCCTGCCTGATCCTGCAGATAAACCATTTGTTACCCTGGGTTTATGACATCACAGCTTTCATGGTGAGGTCACAACTTCACTGCGGGGCTGCTTGGTAAGAGCCTATGGGCTTGGAGGGAAGGTCCCTGATGGAAACACCCTAATCGCTCCTCTCCCTGCTCCCACTGTGCTCTGCCCTCTCTGATTCCAAGCCCCATCTGTCTCCCCTCCTCCATTCGCTGCCTCTCCAGTTGTTCGCACACTGTGGAGGGCTTCTGGAGAACACTCCAGGAGGACGCTGATTGTCCCATCCCTGCCCGCTCCCCTCTGGACAGCCCAGCTTCTCCCTCTGGGTCAGTTCCTATGGGGCCAGTCTCCTCAGCCTTCACTTCTCTCCTTGTCCCCTCTTCCCTGGCCCTGCTCTGCCCAGGATCTTACCAAACAAAATGGATGATCTTTCCTCCTGCTCCCATGCCCTACCCGCGCTGTCTCACCCTCCCACGTCTCCAGCTTTCCCTCCCCCCGTGACCCCTGAGCCTTGGCTCCCTGGGCTCCTTCTCTTTCTGCCCATGTGGGCACCTGTGACTGCCCTTCCCTGCATTCTACTTGCCTCAGTAGCTGTTGTCCCATGCCCCTGCTGCCTAGACTCCTCTCCTCCTGTGCCCCCTCACTCGCCCTCCCCACTGGCTGTCTGCTCCCCACAGCCACCCAGGCTGCTAATGACCCCTTCTTAGCAACACCGAAGGAACATTTCTCCCTCCTTATCCTTTCCGCTCTGTCTGCTGCTGATCTCTCGCTCTCCCACATCCTCTCCTCATCCTCAGCTCTCCCCCAGTGGCCCCACCAGGGTCTATCATCAGTCCCCCCCTTTCTCTCTGGATGGCTTTATTCCATAGGTGTAGTCTGACTTCTATATTTGCTGGGGGAATGGCTCCAGTCAAGCCAACTGGGCCGCACATGAGGGGGTGGGGGGGTGGGATTCCTTTGCCATCGCACAGGGGCACGATTTTAGATTTTCTGGGGGAGAGGGGGAGGGTCAGAGAGACTTTAATCATGACTCCTGGGGCCACTTAGGCAACTGAAAAATCTATTTTTTCCCCATATAATAACTTAGAAATCTCTAACAGGAGCATTGTATCTAATTCTTATATAAAGAAAGAAAAATAAATGCTAGACCCACTCAGCTCTAATACTAACATGTTCTGACATCTTGTGGCAAGTCACTTATGGGTCACTGGTTAGGTTTCAAATTGTAATGTATATTCTTACTCAGATACACTTACTGAAGTCAGAAGGGACCATCATGATCATCTAGTCTGACCTCCTGCTCATTGCAGGCCACAGAACCTCACCCACCCACTCCTGTAATAGACCCCTGAGTTCTGGCTGAGTTCCTGAAGTCCTCAAATTAAAGACTTCAAGTGACAGAGAATCCACCGTTTACACTAGTTTAAACCTGCATGTGACACATGCCCCATGCTGCAGAGAAAGCAAAAAACCCCAGGGTCTCTGCCAATCTGACCTGGGGGAAAATTCCTTCCCGACTACTAATATGGTGATCATTTAGACCCTGAGCACATGGGCAAGATCCACTAGGTAGACACCTGGGAAAGAATTCTCTGTAGTAACTCAGAGCCCTCCCCATCTAATGTCCCATCTCCAGCTGTTGGGGATTTTTGTTACAGGCAGTCACTGATGGGCCACATGCCATTGTAGGCAGTCCTGTCATACCATCCCCTCTATAAACTTATCTAGCTCAGTCTTGAAGCCAGTTTGAGTTTTTGCCCCCACTGCTCCCCTTGGGAGGCTGCTGCAGAACTTCACTTCTCTGATGGTTAGAAGCCTTCATCTAATTTCAAGCCTAAACTTATTGCTGGCCAGTTTATATCCATTTTTCTGGGGTCCACATTGGTGCTTAACTTCAATAACTTCTCTCCTTCCCTGGTATTTATTCCTCTCTGATGTATTTATACAGAGTAATCATATCTCCCCTCAGCCTTCTTTTGGTTGGGCTAAACAAGCCAAGCTCTTTGAGTCTCCTCTCATAAGGTAGGTTTTCTATTCCTCGGATCATCAGTAGCCCTTCGCTGCACCTGTTCCCGTTTGAATTCATCATAAACATGGGAGACCAGATTTGTACACAGTACTCCAGATGAGTTCTCACCAGTGCCTTGTACTAACACCTCCCTGTCTCTACTGGAAATACCTCACCTGATGCACCCCAGGACTGTGTTAGCTTCTTTTACGGCCGCATCACATTGATGGCTCATAGTCATCCTCCTGTGATCAACTAATACACTCAGGTCTTCCTCCTCCTCTGTCACTTCCAACTGATATGTCCCCAGCTTATAGCAAAAAGTCTTGTTGTTAGTCCCTGAATGCATGACCTTGCACTTTGCACTATTAAATTTCATCCCATTTCTATTACTCCAGTTTACAAGGTCATCCAGATCTTCTTGTATGATATTCTGGTTCTCCTCCGTACTGGCAATACCTCCCAACTTTGTGTGATTCGCTAATTCCCACTTTTTGTGCCCAGGTCAGTAATAAAAATGTTTTAAATAAGGTTGGTCCCAGGATCTGATTCCCAAGGACCTGCACTAGTAACCTCCCTCCAGCCTGACAGTTCACCTTTCAGTATGACCTGTTGTAGTCTCCCCTTCAACCAGTTCCTTATCCACTTTCCGTTCTCATATTAATCCCAGCCTTCTCCAATTTAACTAATAATTTCTCTTGTGGAACTGTATCAAATGCCTTCCTGACATCCAGGTAGATTAGATCTGCTGCATTTCCTTTGTCTAAAAAATCAGTTCTCCTCTCAAAGGAAGATATTAGTAATATCTTGAATCCAACAATTGTAGAAAAATCTACAATTACTTTCTGTCATTTAGGTCACTAACTTTTTGTGATTCACCAAGTTTGGAACAGATCATTGAACTTTAGGAAACATCCTAACAACCCTTTCTTATTGTAATCATCTGTTAATCACTCTGATTATAAACAAAATTCTGACTCCCTGCCTCGGGGGCCCAAGCTGGGAGAAATTTCCTGTCTCCTCTGCAGAACTCATTACATTGCCCGATGCTTGCAGTCTGGGGGTGCAGTGCCCCCCAAACTCCGCCCATGCCTCATTTGCTTTGTAATGTGGATCCACTCATCAGATCCTCCCACCTGTACTGGGCTGTCTTCAGCTACCCTCCTGCTGCCACCTCAGTCTCCACCTCTCCCCTCAGCCTGCCCAGCCAGCTCCACTGCCCTTCCTGACTCCCAGGCTCCTGTCACCGGCAACTCTCCTCCCAGGTGCAGTCTCTCTCACTAAGCCCTGTCTCCTTTCGCTTTAATATCACAAATCCCTGCCCTGATCCCACCTTGGCCATCTCTTACTGTGGCTACTGTAACCATCTGCCCACCCCCACCCCATCTCTCTCCATTCGATCCAAAATGTCACTGCTAGCATCATCTTCCTGTCTTGTTGCCTCCCTCGCCCCGCCCTTCCCTGGTTCCCGTCTCTCCCTGCACCATATCTAAGCTCCTCACCACCACCTTTCAGGCCCTGGGCATTTCCTTCCCACAGCTCCCTTGCTGCTTCCTTCTTTCTCCCACTCTCAGCTTTGTGCCTTCCATCGCGCTGCACCCTGAGCTTGGAGCAATCGCCCCTTCTCTGCCAGTCACACTCTTCCAGGCCCCCTTCTCCCGGGTAACTCCCCACCCTTCCTGCAGTATCACTCCATGGCTGATCTTTGCCCTTGTCCGCTTAGCTCTTTGGGCAGGGAATGTCTCAAGCATGCCAATTTGTGGCACCAGATATGTGCATTTTGGTAATAGTAAGAAACAGTGTTGGAAATGGTCAAAAGCGTGACAAGAACAATGCTAAGCAGCCTGCAAAAGGCATCTGTAAGATATGTAAATATAGGCGTGGCTAATTGAAACAAAGAATGAAGAGTATCCATAGCCTGAAATATTTGCACTTGCACACTGACTCTGATTGGCTTGCAGGCACTCTCAGGAATCCAGGGGAGATTTAGCTCCGTTCATACCCCTAAACAGGTTCCTTATTGATTTATTGGTGAAATAATGGGCTGTCCATATCATTGTGTCCTACCATTGACCTTAATAGCATCATGTCTCTCTTGTGTGCCTGTCTCCAGCCATTATCCTTATAACCTCAGCGCAGGACACTGTGTACCCAACTGCTTCCTGAGTTGCATATCATCCTGTTGCTATCCCTTGGAGATACCAGCAAATGGTTGTATTAGGAGAAGAGGGTCGCTGCGTGGGGAAAGAGTGCTGTTTGCGTCTTTCTAGTTCTGCAATTCTAAGTGCTGTGGAAAATATGAGTAACCCACTTACTGCACTGTAGTTTTCATTAAATGTTCCTCTAAATGCCTCTTGCAAGGAGCCCTCTGAGATGGAAGGTGGAGATTTGAGTTATGCCAGAGACAGTCTGTGTGCGGAGATGTCACAAATTGAAAATAGATCTGCTGCTTAAAGGCTGAATGTCTGGGCTCCCATAACCCATGAGAGGTCAATCACCCTGCCCTGAATGGGGGCTGGTGCATGGAGCCCCCCACAGCTACTGCTGGGAGCTGCAGCTTTAGACGCAGGAGCGTCACGTATTTCAGCAGAAAGCAACAGTGAGCAGGATTTTAATTATTGCTTCTGACAGATGGGAAGGACTCTAGCCAGCAAGACAATCAAATGGCACAGTGTTGTTTAATATGCATGTTTCTCATCGAAAGGGATTAGCATGTCATCGCTGCTTTGCGATCAAATGGGAGCTGCAGTGGCTGGGACCAAAAACCAAATGTCCCAGGAAGACAAACCCATGTGGGATTACTCTGATCGAGTAGTGTCAGGTTAGAAAAATAAACAGCCAGGGCTGACGGACCGGCAGTGCTGGGCCAAGATGGGATGGCGTTGAAGGATAGAATAGTATGCTGCTGGCTGGTACCTGCTGACGCTCCTGTCCGGGACACACATTCATGAGTAGGGACTTTCTGACTAATTCTGAGGTCAGTCAGAAGGATCTGCTCTGGGTAGCTTTTAGAGCAGATGGAGCATTTAAAAAAGAGAATGGAAACCGCAGACAGAATGTAATTTCAGATCCAGGGCTTCTTGTTGGGTCACAGAGACACCACTGCAGTCAGAGATCATCCTGACCCCGACCATTGTGCCATGTAGATAATAAGGGTTAGTGGGAACCTCAGCCAGCAACTCCTTGCCCAGAGGGAAAACAAACAGGCTAAATCCTGCTGAAGAACGGAGCTAGCCATGTCCTCAGCTTGTCCTGGAGCCAAGAGAGCCTTTGTAACTGACAGAGCAGGGGCTGATCCTGCGCCCTTTTACACCAGTGTAAATTTGGAGTAGCTTCGTTAAAGTTAACAGAGTTACACTGGTGATGTATCTTGCTGTTAGGAAGGCCTTTAGCAGAGCCCCGCATGACATTCTCACAGGCAGACTGTGTCTAGATGAAATTACTAGAAGCCGGGTGCACATCTGGTTGAAAGACTTTAGGGCTTGGCTACACTTGCGAGTTACAGTGCAATAAAGGAGCCCTGGGCGCACTCGGCCACTCCCCATCCACCCTGGCAAGGCACGTAGAGCGCTCTGACTACGCAGCTACAGCGCTGCTGGTACTCCACCTCGGCGAGTGGAATAACTCCCCGCTGGAGGGCCGCAGCGCCAGTGTGAACGAGGTGTTGCATTAGTGCTCTCTGATCAGCCTCCGGAAACGTCCCATAATCCCCTTAAGTCAAGTGGTCACTCTTGCAATTGTTTTTGAATCACTGTAGGAATGAAGAGGGGAGGGATAGCTCAGTGGTTTGATCATTGGCCTACTAAACCCAGGATTGTGAGTTCAATCCTTGGGGGGGCCATTTAGGGATGTGGGGCAAAAATTGGGGATTGGTCCTGCTTTGAGCAAGGGGTTGGACTAGATGACCTCCTGAGGTCCCTTCCAACCCTGATATTCTATGATTCTAATGCAGATATGTCCTTTGAAAGCTCCGTTTCTGACAGCCGGCTGCTTATCTGCTCCGAGACAAAGCAACCATTAGTGTGGAATGCTGTGTGTGAGAGAGAGAGGCGGGGGGGGGGGGTGGTCTGCTGCTGTCTGAACTTACAAGACAAAATGCTGACATGCTCTCAGCCCCCAAAAACCCACTCTCTCTCCCCCCACATACACACAACACACTCCCTGTCACACTCCACCCCCCAACCCCCCTATTTGAAAAGCACTTTGCAGTCACTTGCATGCTGGGATAGCTGCCCATAATGCACCGCGCCCAATGCTGTTGCAAGTGCCGCAAATGTGGCCACACCAGTGCGCTGTCAGTATGGACAGACTGCAGCGCTTTCCCTACTGTGCTCTACGAAGGCCGGTTTAACTCAAAGCGCTCTGCATCTGCAAGTGTAGCCCTGCCCCTAGTCAAAGAGTAGTTGTCAATGGTTCATTGTCAAACGGGGAGGGAGGGTGTATGTCGTGGGGTCCCACAGGGGCCAGGCCTGGGGCCGGTACTATTCAATATTTTCATTAATAGCTTGGATAATGGAGTCGAGAACACACTTATAACATTTGCAAATGACTCCAGACTAGGAGGGGTTGTCAGCACTTTGGAGCACAAGATTAGAATTCAAAAAGACCTTGACAAATTGAAGAATTGGTCTGACATCAACAAGATAAAATTCAGTAAAGACAAGTGCAAAGTGCTATAGTTAGGAAGGAAAAATCAAACCCGCAACTACAAAAAGGGGAATAACTGGCCAGGTGGTAGTACTGATTAAAAGGATCTGGGAGTTACAGTGGATCACAAATTGAATATGAGTCAGCAATGTGACACAGCTGCAGTAAAGGCTAATATCATTCAGGTGTATTAACAGAAGAGTCATATGGAAGATATGGGAAGTAATTGTCCCACTCTGCTTGGCCTCAGCTGCAGTACTGTGTCTAATTCTGGGCGTTACACTTTGAGGAAGATGTCGGCAAATTGAAGAGAGTCCAGAGGAGAGCAACAAAAATGATAAAAAGTTTAGAAAACCTGACCTATGAGGAAAGGTTAAAACTGGGCCTGGTTAGTCTGAAGAAAAGAAGACCGAGGGGGACGTAAGAACAGCCTTCAGATGTGTTACGGGCTGTTCTAACAAGGACAGTGATCAGTTGTTCTCCATGTCCACTGAAGGCTGGTGAATCTTGCCCATATGCTCAGGGTTTAGCTGATCGCCATATTTGGGGTCGGGAAGGAATTTTCCTCCAGGGCAGATTGGAAGAGGCCCTGGAGGTTTTTCACCTTCCTCTGTAGCATGGGGCACGGGTCACTTGCTGGAGGATTCTCTGCTTCTTGAAGTCTTTAAACCACGATTTGAGGACTTCAATAGCTCAGACATAGGCAGGAGGTTTTTCACAGGAGTGGTGGGTGAAATTCTGTGGCCTGCATTGTGCAGGAGGTCAGACTACATGATCATAATGGTCCCTTCTGACCTAAATATCTATGAATCTATGAAGGCAGCATAAGAAGTAATGGGCTTAATCTGCAGCATGGGAGAGTTAGGTTAGATATTAGGAAAAACTTTCTAACACTAAGGGTAGCGAAGCTCTGGAATAAGCTTCAGTCTAATGAGCAAAAGCCACACAGAGCCAGAGAGGGCTGCCCTTACTCTTGAGCACTGTCTATCTAAGGTACTTCTGTGGGCCTGTCACTGGGTTCACTTACCGTGAGGGCGCCTCCTCCTGGCTGCTCTGGGGATTAGCTCTATCCAGATATAATGTCCCCTTTTCCTCTTGTTGCATGCCATGCCACCTTTCTCTCCCACTCTCTGCAACTCTGGGTGCTCTCCCTTCCCACTGGCCAGGTCCCTGTGTGTTTTCCCCCTTCCTGGGTGTCAAAGTCTGTCTGTATAAAATGTCTCAGGCAGTCTTATGCGCTGCCCAGATGATGCCACTTCCCCAGTGGCTGATAGGGGAACCTGGGCCTGCCCTCTACTCTGCGTGCCAACCCAGGAACCCTGTCAGCAGCAGCCAAGGTTGGCACCATTTTAAACCTTGCTGCCATTTCCCTGAGCCTTTTCCTACATCCTCTCCCCACATTTTCTTCCTCCCCTCTCTAATGTCCAGAGAGTAGCCACAGGCTCCCTCACTGCAGCCCTTTTCTACTGCCAGCTTCCTGGCTTTACCCCAGCCCCGCTGGCTCCATCATTAGGCCACCTCGTTCCCCTCAGCTGTGGCCTATCTGCTTAAATGGCCCATTCATAGCCTCATTAACCCCTTCTAGGCTAGTGTGGGGCTGAACTGAAGCACCTTGCAATATTTGATGTATTTGTCCTCCTAAACCCCCTGTGAGATAGGACAGAGCTATTGTCCCATTTTACAGATGGAAACTGAGGCACAGAGAGGTTAAGTGATTTGTCCAAGGTCACGCAGGAAATCTGTGGCAGAGATGGAAATTGAACCTGGGTCTCCTGAATGCCAGAGTGCCCTAACCATGGGTCCACTGTCCCGCTTGACACCATGCTCCATGAACAGAAATCAGTGGGGTTACTCACAGTGTAAGCGATGAATAAGGTGGCATAACTGAGCCCTCAGTGACTGCAGTCAGAGCTCTCTGGGCACACCTATGTCTTTGCATCCGTGTGTGTGGGGGGAGGGGTTGCTAGTGTATTTGAGTATTTGCTTCTCTGTGGATTGTTTCCTTTCTGCCTTCGTTTCCTCAGGTCTGACATGTGCTGGCTATTCTTTGTGGGGGCTCCAGCTCTGAAATAACTAGGGCCGCAGCAAGTCAGGACTGAGGTGTATCAGCCAAGCAGTGTGGAGTCCTTGGGCTGGAATTGCAGAGAGAGGGTAAACGTCATGATTGAGCTGCCTTAAAAAAAGCTGGATGTGAGTCCCAGAGCTGGATTAGCTGGGGGGTCACTGGGGCAGGATTGGTGGACACTGACAGCACTGGCTGGGAGCTGGGGAATGGAACACCAAAGTATGCGCCAGGTCAGGAGTGAGCGACACTGACAGAGAGGTGGGAGGCAAACCTGCCCTGGGCCTCCCTTCAGTATGGTGGACTCTGCTTGCTTTTCTGCAGGGGGTCAACCTAGACACTTTCAAACCCTGATTCCTGCTCCGTTGATGCATAGCCCACAAAGCTACGGTAACTATATTTACATGCCCTGCCAAGAGCTGGAAATGCAGCTTAAGATCTAAAGTCAAAGAATATCTGTCACTGGATAATGGCCTCCTGCTGCTGGATAAACGTCTCAGGAGTCTCCTAACGTTCCATTGACATCCGTTCTCTTGTAGAGCTCTGGCTGTTCAAATAATCAAACACACACAAGTAAATCTGTTAGTCTTTAAGGCGCCACTGGACTCCCTGTTGTTTTTGCAAACACACACAGCAATTTCCAGACTGTTTCCGACCAGGGGTCTGTCTCGGATCCTGTCTGTGGCAGTAGCCAGCACCATGTGCTTCAGAGCTGGACAGTGCTATGCAAGAAACTCCAGATTGCCCAGAGGGGATGTTCCTTTCTAGCCTGCTGGCTGATTTGTTGCTCTCCAATGGGGAATACAGAGTTTTCTCCACAATGGTCTGTTCATTGACGGTGTCACCTTGTGATCCCGTTTGGTGTCACAGGCTAAGCAGGAGGTGGACTGGGTCAGTACTCGGACAATGAGGTGCAGTCAGCGTAGGCGATGCTGTCCCCTCTGAGGATATGTCTAGCATGCGGGCTAGCCTTGTGAGTAATTACCCAGAGCCCACATGGAGTCTCATGCTGCTGCGGCTCTGCTGTTCTGGGACCCAAACTAGTGAGATTAGAACTAGTTTACATGTGTCGGCTCAAGCTGCAATGACACCCAGTGTTTGAAGTCTAAAGGTTCCCAGAGACACAGCTGAAACTCTGTCTTCTGGAAATCCTTGTTCAAAATCTGATACTTTTAATGAAACAGCTGCTGCTTTTCACCCCAGAGGTGACTGCAGCTCAGTGGTAGGTAAAATGATTCCTGTAAGGTCCTTTCCTACCTTGCAGAGGTCTTATGATGCTTAAAGATTCATTGCTGTTTGAATAGAAGGGGCAAAGGGTGGTTGTTCTTAGGGCTTCTAGGGCAGAAGGAATGTTGCTGGCTTACCAAATAATGCTGTAGTATAGGAAAACTTGACAGCAAGTTTAGAAATGGCTTCAAGGTTTATCCTATGGACTGTTGGGGCCATGACCCTCCTCGCTATTCAGACCTCAAGCTGGCAGCTCTCATCTTAACCTTGCCATCCTCTAGGCCCATCTGCTTACTCATGAGGTGACTCCTTCAGATCTAACACAGGTGGGTTATAGACTGAGACCCAGTGAGTGATATGGGTTCACTTTAGCATTATTCTGATTGGCTGGGAGAATAGATTTGTTTTGTGCTTCTGGCCAATCAAAGAATAACTAACATTAAGAATGATGGTCTCTGATCAGCTGGAAGTTTTTACTTTTTATATTGGTCAAAAACAGTGAGCCACCGGATGATCTGCTGGTCTGATTGGCTGGCAGAGAAGCTGCATCACTGCACCCCGGTGGTGGTTTTTCGTATTTTATCTCATTCCCTTTTCATGAAGGGTTTCCATGATCTAAAGAGATTCTGTTTATGGAACTAACTAGAGTAATGCGAAACATGCTGCTTACATCAATATTACTGTCCGAGACACAGATATGGTTTTGTATCCTAGCTTATCAGACCCCGGAGCTACATTGTATATTTTACTGCTTGAATCTTCCAGCTACAGCTCGGATGTAACAGCCTCTTTCCATTTGCCATCCTGCCAAAATGCTTTGCTCTTCCAGTGTCTTCCTGGGAAGTTCTAATCAAGGGCAGCATCTCTTATGTGGGTCCGTCTGCCTTCTGTGAGGCAGGTGGATGTGTCAGGTCTCTGGGCAATGGTCCCTGGTCAAAGAATACGAGAGGTCACCATGGGGTCCAGATTCTACCGAGAATGGGGAAATGGGGAACGCAATGTCAAAATGCCTGGGACCACAAGAGAATCAGAGGGCTGGATTTACTGGTTTATCTCGTTAGTGCCAGTGATTCCCCACTCACAAGCTCTGCTTTGAACATTTAGGCCCTGAGTCTCCTCTCACTTGTTCAACACTTTAGTTGAAGTCCATAGGGTTACCCTGGGTGGCAGACAGCTGTTCCAAACTGGGATTTAACCAGGATTTTAGCATCCGTCCTGATATTGACTAGGCCTGGCTGTACTTAGCTGATGAGATCCACTCAGAATGCAGCCCACACTGGAATGGACGCAGGTGGTTGCTCTTCACAGTAAATTGAGCATACATGTCCTGAGATGTTACCAGGGCATCCAATCCAAAAGCCACCAGAGTTGTTGGCTATTCTGACAGCGTAACAAAGAGCTGACCTCATACACATGGCCAGGGAGTTATTTAAAAGCATTTAAGTGATTATTAATAGCCTCATCTCAATGAGAGCGAGATGATCCTAGCTGTACTTCTCAAAGGCAGCAGTGCTCCTTCCTCAGATGTGCATGTCACAGGCTTTCCTGAAGACTGAACATCCCAGTGAGAGCTGGAGAGAGCCACGGGCTCCATGCTTTGCAGGGAATGCTGTACCCTCTAGTCAAAAGAAAGGCCTTGTTAGATTAGGCCACCAGCACAGTGGCTCGTTTTCTTCTCCAGTACTAGGGAGAGTCCAAACCAGTGGTGAAAAGGGGCTGCAGAAGGGATGGCTTGGCAATGGGCTGTGTATTTTTTATAGCAATGAATAAAACTTGCAGGTAAACAAAGGAGTTGTCACCTCTGTAACTAGAACAGATTTCAAATCACACTGTACAGCAAGCCAACAGGGAAGAGCCCAGCATGGAACTCATTTGGGAGAACTGTGACATTATTAACATTCACATTTCCTCGAGGGCTCTCTTCCTGTCTTTGCAGAAGGAGGTTACCTTTTCTCCCTTCCCAGTGCCAAGAGGGAAATCAATTTAGCTCACCTGCAAAGCACGTCCCTCCTTGAGCCCAGTGCAGGAGAGAGAAGTAAACACAGCAGCTACATGCCTGTGCAAACAAGCACCAGCAACTAGTAACTTCACTTCACGAGCTACTGACCCTCCTGGGGGCTGCTCCTAACCTGGCTTTGATCCCAGCTGTAGTTGTGGTGTTTGTTTCTGACTTGAAATGTCGGAGTTCTCCACCCCAAAACTGGATTTGATCAGGTGACCTGGCTATGGTTAAGAAGGGCTACGGAATCGCTGCTGGAGCCGACCTAATTCTTCTGCACAACGGCATTGAAGTCACTGAGACTAATTGATCGGGACAACTTCAGTGTCTATGCAGCTGAGGACTCATTAGCTCAGGACCTCATGGCAGCCATAGCATGGTCCGAGGCAGCCTCTGGCTTAACTCCCAGGACTGGCCATGCTTTGGATCTTGCCTCTTTCGGGCTGGGATTTGGAGGTCAAGAGTTGTGGGTAAATCATGCCCATGCCATGGACAGGCCATTATCTCCTCGGTTTGAGGGCAGGGGTGCATCTCTGCTGCGGGGATGCAGGACCCGTTTTCATGGTTTGCCCTCAGAGGCCATTGGAACTCATTGGGTGTCAGAGGACAGGCTGCTGGGCACAGTCGAGGTCCACAGCTGTGCTGTCCTCATAGCATCACAGGGGAATTCTCACCGGGCCTTCCCCCTGGGGCAGGGTCTTTCTTTCTGTTCTAGCGCTCATCCCAGAAGCATTTTTCTTATACATCAAGAGACTGTCATTTTCTTCTGTGTTTGTACAGCGCCTAGCACAAAGAGGCCCTGGTCCGTGACCGGACTCCTAGGTGCTACGATAATGCAAATAAATAACAAGAAGTTTGCCTAAGCCTGCCCTGTGTCTGGTTCAGATACAAACCATGCCTCAGTTGATCACATTGTACCATTTATCACCAAACACTGCTGAGAAGTGTCCCCCAGGCCCCTGCCCTGGTATGGACGGGGTCAGGTTTGCTTAATCACCTTCAAAAGTCACCAACCTGGTGCCCGGGGGTGTAAAGAGTCCACCTCCAATCTCCTTAGTGGTTGCTGCTGGGGCCCTCAGATCTGGACAGTGAAATTTTTCTTTACACCCAAACGATTCCCCAAACAGAAGCCCCTGGGGAAAGTGGATCCACCCCCCTGCCCTATTTTTATTAAGAAAGGAAGGGATGCAGCATCCTTCAGTGGCTAGGACGCAGGATAGGATTTGGGAGGCCTGGATTCTTTCCCATGCTTTGCCACAGACCTGCTGAGTGACCTTTTCATAGATACATAGAGTTTCAGGTCAAAGGGACTGTTTAGTTTGATCTCCTGTATACCGTTACCCTAATAACGAGCCCAGTAACTTGTGTTTGGTTAATACGTATCTTCCAGAAAGGCATCCAGTCTGGATCTGAAGACATCAAGAGGTGGAGAATCCACCACTTCCCTTGGGAGTTTATTCCAGCCGTTACTCACCCTCTCCATTAAACATAATGACAGGTTTCAGAGTAACAGCCGTGTTAGTCTGTATTCGCAAAAAGAAAAGGATGCATCCGATGAAGTGAGCTGTAGCTCACGAAAGCTTATGCTCAAATAAATTGGTTAGTCTCTAAGGTGCCACGAGTACTCCTTTTCTTTTTCCATTAAACATGTGTGCCTTATTTCTAATCTAAATTTCTCTGGTTTCAGTTGCCAGCTCTTGCTTCTTGTCTGCCTTGCTCTGCTAGATTAAAGAGCCAGTAGTACCTGGTATTTCCCCACCATGAACGTACTGATACACTGTGATCAAGTCACCTCTCAATCTTCTTTTTGACAAGATGAACAGATTCAGCACTTGTGCCTCAGTTTCCCCATCAATAAAACGGGGATAATGATATTGACCCTCCTTATTGCAGTGCTTTGAGTTCTGCAGATGGGAAGCTCTAAGAGTTATTTTGATCAGGTTTGTCCATCATCTAGGACATTGACTTCAACACAGTGACCTTGATGTTCCCCTCAGGAGTCACCCTTAGCTCCTGTCTCTTTCCCGTAGCTCTGGGTACCTTGGCACAGTCCCGTTTGTAACTATTTCCTTCTTCTTTGTAATTTACCATGGCACCAAAGCTGTTCAATTTCCTGTAACTGTCTTAAAGACCAAATTTAATTGCCGCACGGTAATTACAGGTGAAGATCTCCAAATGTATTATTAAAAAACATGCATCCCCCTGAGCCAGAGACAGCTGGTAATTCCCATATTACACTTTGCCGAGCAGCTCTGGAACGGCTATTGCTGTGCACGTCACATGTGTGATGACTGCAGAGCTGGAACCTGAGATCTCTAAAGCGGATAATGAGCTTTCCCTGAATGGGAAGGCCAGTGCCACTCGCTAAGTACCTGCTATTGTGATATCATCCTTTTATCACAACCTTGCAGCGTAAAGAAGCTGGTTGGCACACGGGCTCTCCGTGTACAGTTAATTAGAATGCCGTCAGTGCTGGCAGTTTTCAAGACGATACGCAGATGAAAAAGTCTTTGATTTGGAGAGAAACTTTGAGTCTGAGGTTGGGTACAAAACATCAAAGCCTTGGAGATGCAGCATCCACCCACATCTGCTGCCTGCCCTGTGGATGGCTCCCCTGGTTTGGCAGATGTGCCTAATGGAGCAGGCGAGGGAAGGCCGTTATGCTCTGCCTCTGGGGTCAAGCCAGGGTGGAGTGACTGTCTGTAAAGGGCGCCCAGACGTGGCACATTGTGGAACTCTCTAAAACTTGCTGTTCTGGTTTCCTCTCTTTCTCCTTCCCTTGGGGGCAGAGGAACTTTCCGTGCCCCCTGTCTGTGCATCTGGGTTCTTCACCCCTGTGCTCTCTGCTGCTCTGCTGCCCCTGTGTCTCAGGGCATGTGCCAGGCCGGCGTCCCTGCAGCTCTGCGAGTTACCGCGCTGGCATTAGGATCATCGTCACCATCTCACTGGGGGGGAAGGGCAGGTGTGAGGTGGGGCGAGCCCTCCACAGGGAGACTCTGGATTCACCGCCCATGGACATGGGGGAGCCCTGTCACTGGGGCACTTGCAGCCAGGCTGCACAGTGTGCTAGCCAGTAGACTGGAGGGACCAGTCCTGGGACGGGGGGAGGTGATGGATGTGGGGAGAGAATTGGTCTTTTCCAGCTAGGAGTATGGGATAATTTGGGGACAAATCCCACCCCCTCCTGTGTAGGGCCTGGGGGGGGGGGCAGATGCAGAGCACTGGGTACAGTTTCATTGCCCAGGGGAGGGAGAACAGGATCCAGGGAGTCTGCCCCCGATGAACACCATGGAACCCAGCTCCCCAAGGGCTCCCTTCATACAGCTATGTGGGGGGGGGGGTGTGCAGGTGGAGTGGGGGAGGGGTCATAGGTGCTGACTCCATGGGTTATCCAGGGCTGGAGCACCCACGGGGAAAAAATTATGGGTACTCTGCACCCACCTGCAGCCCTGCGGATCAGCTGTTCAGCGGCGTGCAGGAGGCGCTGGGGGGAGGGGTGGGGGCAGGAAGAGGCAGGGGGTGGGAGATTGGGGGAAGGGGTTGAGTAAGGCTGGGGCCTGGGGCGGACCCCGGGGAAATCCCAATGTTGGCGCCTCTGGAAGGGGTAGATCTACCAGCCATTCTCCCCATCCCCACAGAAGCTAGTCCAGCCCTGAGGCTGGAGCAGTGACTGCAGAGCATTGCTGCTGCCCCTCTGTGGCCTGGACGGATTTCATCCTCCTGGCTCTCCAAGAGCTCTTGGTGCTAGAATAAGTAGAAGCCAAGCCAGGGTGTCCTGGATGTTTGGAGCTGGCCAGGGATCTAGTTCAGTTACGAGCAGATGGGCAGCTAGGCCTTGTGGCTGGTGCTACAGAAATGCCCCTTTGCCAAGCCATAGGGCTGCTGTCTCTCCAGTCCACTGTGGGTGGCAGCATTCGCGGGCTGGGTGTGACGGTTCCCGTGGCTGGTGTGGGCCAGACCCGCTCAATTCGCTCAGATGCCTGAGCAGACTAACCAAGGGTGACCCCTGCTCTGATCCTGCATTGCAGATGCCAGTGGACCACCAAAGCCCCACACGAAGAGGAGCTCTCTAGCGAAAACCCAAGGACTGTGTGTTCCCAGGATGCTGGGATGAATGCGGGGGTGACAGGAAGGGAGTTAAGGTACATCTTGGTGCATGGGTCAGAGTCCGACTGGCAGTTGGTGTCACACGGATGCTGAGGGTTGGAGGGAGATGCGTGTACCACCAGCCCAGCATGCCTTTGGCTTTGACCCATAAGACATGAGGCAGGTCGGGACTGGGGCCATTTCCACCTGCGTCTGGCCCCTCGGCCTGGCAGCTACTCCAGCTCAGACTCACTTCAGTCAGCTGCTGCTCTCAGTTACACCGCTGTCTTCCACAGTAAAACCAGTATGAGCTCAGAATCTGGCCCTTCCGCTGTCTGGGCCAGATCCTGGCACTCAGCTTTGATGTTCAGGGAATGCAAAGGGGGAGTAAAGAAGCTGTAACCCACAGCGGGAGATTCTCCCAGCATGTCCAGCCCCACACCAACTCCACGGCAGCCCTGGCATAGGGCACACACGTTGAGGCTCTGGTGAGAACTCGGCTGGTCGGTGACCCACGGGGCACCAGAGTCAATGAGCGTAACTCAGAATAGCAACTTTCTCCAAGGACTTTAGCTCTTGCTGACATTTGTATCGTCGTGTTCAGGGCTCTCTCTGATGAAATGCTCCCTGCCCCACTTGATGGGCATTACCCCTGTGCCACGAGGAAGGGTCACCCCAGGGCTGCCTCCATCTCCTGTTTGCTCCTTTGCCAGACCAGGCGATAAGCAGACTGGCTCCGAGGGAATCCTTGGCTCTGCATGCTGCATTAACACCCCTGTTGGCTCAGTGGTGTGGTTCAGTACTTGGACCTGCTCCCACTGAAACACTCAATGGACTTCCAGGGGGCAGGATCGGACCCTTTAAAAGGCGCCGTTCTCGATCAATTCAGAAATAGACAGGAGTGGGGACAGTGGGCAAGCAGAAACCTCTCCCAGTTAGGAACCCAGCTCATTGTCTCAGGCAAGCGTGTCTGGCACCGCCAGGGGCAGGGGGCTGATGTCATTTTGCAAATGAGAAATCCCCGTGTTTAAGAAGTATATGGGCCTGATTCTCCATTGCGTTACCCCGATGTCATGCTGGGGTAACTCCAGTGACTCCTATTTACACCTCTTTAATTCAGAACTTGGCCACAACAGCTCTCTGCAGCCTGGCTCAGACAGGTCACGTCGGGATTTTTAATGAAGTAGAAAATATGTCACGTGGCCGTTGCATTCTGCTCCCTTTGCCATGCCAGCTGCTCGGTCACTGCCAGTCTCCTGGGCCGCTTACTGTGCTGACGCTTATTGTGCCCCTGTGCTGTACCACTCCCCTTCCTGGGCCAGGCTCTGTCGCTCCAACCACCCCACGGACACCGTCAGCCCCCCAGAAACATAGGGATACTGAGCTCTCAGGCCAGGTGTACACTACAGAGCTGTATTGCGATAGCTGCCTCGGTCAGGGAAGTGAAGCATCCACAGCCCAAGCGATGTCGTTACACTGGCCTATCCCCTGTGTAGACAGCACTGTGTTGATGGGAGAGCGTCTCCTGTGACCTAGCTACAGCAGGCAGGTGCATTACCCACGCGGACGGGAGACACTCTCCCACTAGCATCCTAATGTCTTCACTAACGTGCGACGTCAGCACAGCTGCGCCCGTGCTGCTTGTCGCGCTGTATGGGAAGACAAACCCTAAGAAATGCACGCCGCTCCCTCCCTCCCCCACCGCTGCCCCAGAACCAGACCCATGGCTGCGGCGGGGGGAAGCGTTAGGGCCTCTGTCCTTCTCTCCGCAGAGGGGATTGCCTGAGACTCCTAGCCTGAATGTCCTCTTAATGCGCTGCTAATGGGCAGGCAGCTATTGAACGGTGCCCCGGAAATCTCCCTTTGTAACCTTCTCCACAGGGCTTTTGGGTTGCTTCCCAGAGTCCTACTGCAGCTCATGAGTTAGAAAGACTCTGGAGGCAGAGAAGTGCTGACTGCAGGACAAACTCCACCTGTTCAGAGCTGCTGCTCTTGCTTGCAAGCTTTTCTCGAGGGAATTTTTATTGCTAGCTAACAAAACTGCCTGCGGCTGTCTCTCATTAGGGACCCTTATCTATGCTGAATAGTACTTCATGCCATGGATAGTACTTCATCCCACAGGGCTGCTTACAGATACCAGCCAGCAATCAAAGATAGCAGCCCGGGTTAAATCCAGCTTTACCTGTGGTGAGGACAGGGTTTGTGTCTTGGATCCCAATCCTCAAATCTTACACATATGCTAAACTCTGCGCACAGTGAGTAGTCCAACTGAAGCCAGTGGGACTACATGTGTGTGTAAAAGTGCAGACGTGTTCTTTTTTGCAGGATCAGGTGTCTAGTTACTAATCCTTTGTTAACAGAAATATGAACTGGTGAACAGCACAGAGATTAATAAAAAGCAAAACATGCTTTACGAACGTGAGGTGATAAGTTGTTTTTGGCCAAGGACAGTTTATAACAGAGGATCTAATAGCTATATGTGAAGAGTTCACGTGTGATCAGGCTTCAGGAGGAAGATCCTGCAGTGAGGATAAAGAAGGTGCTGGGGGAAGGCCGTGGGGAAGTAGCCCAGGGAGTTGTAGCTGTCACGCAGCTGATACAGGGAACATTGTAGACAGCTGCTATCCACAGGGCCCTGGGCTGGAGACCGGTGTAGAGGGTGGGCCTGGGTTCCCCCCAACTCCTGATCAGACACAGGAGGAGTTAACCTGATCTGTGAGAAACACCAGAAGGGAAGGTCTAAATTGGAAAGGGATCTGGCCTGTCCCTGACCCACTAGGTGGGACACAGAGACTGCGGGGATTGTTCTGTTTCCCCCATGCTGGCCAGTGATGAGGCTAGCTGGATGGACGGCAGGTTTGAGCCACTAGTAGGAGTGGCCAAACTGAGGGCTGGCGTGAACCTCTGAGGCGAGCAAATCCGCCAATAAGCGCAGGACCCACCACGGCAGAGGAGGAACTTGGTCACACTAGGTTACGCTGCTTCTAACACGTCACGTTTTTAAAATGCTGTGCGAATATTGACCAGGGGTGCCAGGACTGAAATGTCCAGGGGAGTGGGGAGGTGGCAGGTCAGGGCTGAGGGGCAGTGGCAGAGCTGGGGTGGGGGGCGGCATCCCATAACTGAAATGACAAGGGACCTGCAAGTGAAAACTGAGCTGCATCAGCAGAGCTGAATGTGTGTGAAACTTGCAGTGCAGTTGGCACTACCCAGTGGTAAAACTCCCTGACTGCCCCCCCCCCAACCCAAGGAGGCCTGAAGCCTCCTAGCGCTCAGTATATCCATGTTTGGATGCTCAGGGCAATGAGCCATGACTACAGATTCCAAGCCAGTTTCTCACACCACGGCTGTGCGACCTGTACTGTACGCCTAGCTGGGCAAAATTTTTCGACAACTAGGTTATCTGTCAAAAAATGCAGCTTTGGGTGACATGAATTCACCAAATTGTTTTGGCTACAGAGCAGGTGGGATGGTGATGCCCCCTTATAACTTAGAATCATAGAAATGTCAGGCTGGATGGGACCTTGAGAAGTCAGCAAGCGCAGCCCCCTTCCTCAGGCCAGACCAGCTCAACCTACACCATCCCTGACAGGAGTCTATCCAACCTGTCCTCAAAAAGCTCCAGTGACAGGGATTCCACACCATCCCTTAGAAGCCCATTCCAGAGCTTAAGGAATGAGGCTGAGGGAACTGGGCTTATTTAGTCTGCAGAAGAGAAGAATGAGCGGGGATTTGATAGCAGCCTTCAACTACCTGAAGGGGGGTTCCAAAGAGGATGGAGCTCAGCTGTTCTCAGTGGTGGCAGATGACAGAATGAGGAGTAACGGTCTCAAATTGCAGTGGGGGAGGTCTAGGTTGAATATTAGGAAACACTATTTCACTAGGAGGGTGGTGAAGCACTGGAATGCGTTACCTAGGGAGGTGGTGGAATCTCCTTCCTTAGAGGTTTTTAAGGTCAGGCTTGACAAAGCCCTGGCTGGGTTGATTTAGTTGGGGATTGGTCCTGCTTTGAGCAGGGGGTTGGACTAGATGGCCTCCTGAGGTCTCTTCCAATCCTAATCTTCTATGATTCTATACCCTTATCATTAGAAAGATTTTCCTAATATCTAACCTAAATCTCCCATGCTGCAGATTAAGCCCATTACTTCTTGTGCTGCGTTCAGTGGACATGGAGAAAAACTGATCACTGTCTTCTTTAAAATAACCCTTACCATATCTGAAGGCTGTTATCGGGTCCCCCTCAGTCTTCTGTTCTCAAGAGTAAATATGCCCAGTGTTAACCTTTCCTCATAGGTCAGGTTTTCTAAACCTTTTATCGTTTTAGTTGCTCTCCTCTAGACTCTCTCTAATTTGTCCACATCTTTCCTAAAGTGTGGTTTCTAGAATTGGACACAGTATCCAGCTGAGGCCTCACCAGTGCTGAGTAGAGCAAGACAATTACCTCCTGTGTCTTACATAGGACATTCCTGTTAATGCAGCCCAGAATGATATTAGTCATTTTTGCAACTGCATCACATTAACTCATATTGAATTTGTGATCCACTCTAACCCCCCAGATCCTTTTCAGCAGTACTGCCACCTAGCCAGATATTCCCCTTTTCGTTGTCATGCATTTGAGTTTTCCTTGCTAAGTGAAGCACTTTGCACTTGTCTTTACTGAATTTCCTCTTGTTGATTTCAGACCAATTCTCCAATTTGTCAAGGTCAATTGAATTCTAATCCTGTCGTCCAAAGTGCTGGCAACCCCTCCGAGTCTGATGTCCTCTCCAAATGTTATAAGGTTGCTCTCCACTCCATTATCCAAGTCAAACAATAGTATTGAATAGTATCAGACCCAGGCCTGACCCCTGTGCGACCCTGCTAGATACGCCCTGCCTGTTTGACAGGGAACCACTGATACCCACTTTTTGAGTAGGGTCTTTTTGAACCATATGTGCCCCCACCTGGTAGTAATGACATCTAGCTCAAAGCTCGCTTTTAGCTGTGTGGTCAGGGCACTCCCCTGGGATGTGGGAAACCCAAGTATGAATCCCCACTCAGGAGCAGGATTTGAACCTTCTCCTCTGCCAGGGACATGCGCTCCGCACCAGGCTTTTAGCTGTTCTGGGGTGGAGTGCCCTCAGGGTCGCCTGCTGAAGCTCTTCTATTTTGTATAAATAATGAAATATTCAATGGTGCAGAGACTTGATCTCGATGCTGTCACCCCCCTGGTGAGGAGCCTAACCTCCAAGCTGCAGTGTCATTGTCTCCCCATTTTATCCTCTGGCCCAATGACTGTTCAAGTACTGTATACTAAGTGGGACAGGAGAGACAGAGAGGCCTGACCCTAGGCTAATGGTTCAGGTCAGGATGGTGGAGACCTGGGTTCAAATCCCTGTCCTGCAGACTCTCCAGCTAGGATTGTCTTAAGTGAGCATGCCAGCCAGTGGGCTAAAAGGGGAACCCCACCTTTGGCCATTTTATGAATCTAGCCCTTGGAAAATACTGTATTTCCAGTTGAACAACATACTTTCTTTGATCCCAAACAGACTGTTTTGATTTGCAGAAATTTTTCAAATTCAGTTTGACCCAAACCAAATGTTTTAGTTTCATTTTTTGGAACTGCCAGCAAACCGAAAAGTCCCCCAGCTCTGTTCCCAGCCCCGATTGCACGGGGAGGGCAAGGCTGGGGGGGCTGAAGATCTGAAGGGGAAAGGCTGGAGTGCTGCTCCTGGTGAAGGGCTCCCTGAGATGTGGGAGGAGCACAGAGCTCCAGAATGAAAAGGCCCTTCTCTTGGCTCCTGTGACAGAGACCCTGAGCTGCTGTGGGCAGTGCTGTTTGCTCACGACTGGGGCCTGTCCCCGAGGGAGCCTGACCTGTGTGTTTCTTGCTTCCCCCAGGCTTGCCGCGACTTCCTGGAGTTAGCCGAGAGCCACAGTCGGAAATGGCAGCGGGCTCTACAGTATGAGCGGGAGCAGAGGATCTGCCTGGAGGAGACCATTGAGCAGCTAGCCAAACAGCACAACAGCTTGGAACGGGCCTGCCGGGGAGCCCCCGGCCTGTCCTCGAGCGCCACCGCAGTCAGCAGCACTTCCAAGGGTGAGCGGCCTCCTTCCCTGGGGGCCCAGAGGGCTGGGACGCCGACGGCCTGGGTCCCGCCCGCCAGCCCAAGACCTCTGCTGCTGGGATGTCACAATGTGAGCTCTGCTGCTGGGATGTCACAATGGCTCCGGGGAGTCACTGACAGAGCCCAGCAGTATGGGGGCGGGGCGGGAGATGGGGCAGGAGGGATGGGGGACTGCCCTCTCGCTCGTTCCCAGTCAGCCACTGGTAGTGCACCAGCAGAGACGGGAAGGATGGGCAGGGCAGCCCATCATGCCCATGGATTTTTTCTCAGGTAAACGCTCGTTGCGGGGTACAGGACAGGCGTGTCCTGTGACGAGGCAGTAATACAGCTGCCTCCCTGGGAGCTGGTCTCCCCAGGGGAATCCCACTCTTCCCGCCATTGCCTCTGCTGCGCATGAGAGCACTGGAGCCTTTGCCCACCTCCCGTGGCTGGGGTCTCATCTGGGTTTCGTTTGCTGGTTGCAATCGTTGCTGGAGAATAAAGCCGAATTGCAGGTGATGCTGGTGCCAAATTGTTGTCCCCAGGCAGCCAGAAGGGTGTCTGGGGACACCAGCAGCAGCAGGGTTTGGTTTCATTGTAACCCACAAACGGAGCCTTAACTGACCAGTAGCAGCTCGTTCCTTGGCAGTGTCTAATGCCGGGCTGGGGCAGTTCCCTTGTACCACGTTGGGGTCAGGGGAATGGATCCACTCAGATAAACACGTAACATTCAACCCCACCCGTGCCCAGAGCCCTCCAGCGTAAAGGAGCCTCTCACTGTGACACTCCGTAGCTGTGGGGCTCTCCCCACAGGGCAGTGTCATCACAACATGGGTTTGTGATGCAATGTAACAGGTGGCCTCCTGCCAGCGAGGAACATGGGGCATAAGTATAGCAGCTCCTCTAGGGCCTTTGGCCCAAGTGGCTCAAAGCATTTGACATCCCTGGGAATGGTTTATTGTTCCCATTTCTACAGGGGGAGGGAGCTGAGGCAAAGAGGCGAAATCACCTGCCCAGTGTCACAGAGCAAGGCAGTGGTACAGTAGGGAATCGATCTCAGGGATTCTGTTTTCCCCCATGCTGTGATCACTAGATCACACTCCCTTCAAGAGCCAGGATCTGAATCCAGACATCCTGACTCCCAGTCCCCTACTCTAACCACGCTGCCTCCAAGACCTAGGGATTTAACCTAGGAGCCCAGCTTGCCAGGCCCCTGCTCTGACCACTAGATCATACTCCTTCCCCATCCAGGAAATTGAATGCAGGAGCCTTGACCTGTGGGTCTCCTGCTCCAGCACAAGAGTACGTTTCTTCTAGAGTCAGGAATAGAGCCCAAGAATGGGTCTGTCCCACACTGGGCCAGTCTGAGACATTATCCTCCTTCTCCAAGACTTTCTGATGTCTGGCTGCTAACTGGAGCTACCTGCCTGCCAAAGGACAGTGAAAAGCGCCTAGGAGCAGGTGTTTCATATCAGCAGAGGCCTCGAGTGCGGCACAAACCAAGCTACATTTGCAGAGCTGGGCTATTTCTCAGGTGGGAAGAGAAGACGTAGCCTGGGCTTTGCAGAAGCCCCATGCTGTGTACAGCCCCATCAGGTGCTGAAGGGGGACACACCAATCTATTTCCCGGAGTGTTGCTGTGGCCAAAAGGGCTAGTGTAATCCTTGGGTGCATAAACAGGGGGATTTTGAGTTGGAGTAGAGAGGTTGTAGCACTTCCGTATTTGGCACTGGTGTCATTGCTGCTGGAATAAACTGCGTTCAGTTCTGGGGCACATAATTCAAGAAGGATGTTGATAAATTGGAGACGGTTCAGAGAAGAGCCATGAAAATGATTAAAAGATTAGAAGACCTGCCTTAGAGTGATGTTTTGCTTAACAGAGAGAAGGTTAAGGGGTGATTTCATTACAGTCTATAAATACCTGCATGGGGAACAAATATTGCATAATGGGCTCTTCAGCCCAGCAGAGAAAGGTCTAACAAGAGTCAAGGTCTGGAAGCTGAAGCTAGACAAATTCAGACCGGAAATGAGAAGTACGTTTTTAAGACTGAGGGTGATTAACCATTGGAACAATTTACCCAGGGGTGTGGTGATTCTCCATCACTGGCAATTTTTAAATCAGGAGTGGATATTTTTCTAAAAGCTCTGCCCTAGGAACTCTTATGGGGCAGGTCTCTGGGCTGTGCGATAGAGGTCAGATGATCACAGTGGTCCCTTCTGGCTGCACTGCATGGAGGGTGGAGAGGAGGTGTGCCACCCTAGCAGAGCTGGATGGCGTATGATGTGTTTTGAAGGCTTACTGCCCCCGACACTGGGAGAAACATCCCCTGCTACACCTGGGTAACCAGCATAGCCATCATGGCTGGAAGGAGGCAGGGCTAGGAGCTGGTCATGCCCCACCCACATTGCCCCTCTCTGGGGCCATTAGCTAGCACACAGTGCTGGGAGGCAGCTTGTAGCAGGGTGTGCTGGGGAGCAGCCCCTTGTGGGCCCTTTTTTCCCCCGCTAGAACACCCACATGGCATAGACATTTACCCCCAGCCCCCTCTTTAGGCTTCTGAAGATGCGCAGTGTGTCGTGCTGATTAGCACTGCCAGGGAAAATGTCACAGCACATCCCTTCCGTATGGATCCCAGTGAGCCAGGACCAAGCAAGGAGAAGAGAGCAGATTTCCTCTGGGGGATGGGAGAGCAAAATGCAGCTTGCTGGCTGGAGAAGGTGCATGGACAGCGCAGTGTCTGGGTCTTCATTGCAGATTCTTCCCTTGACCTACCTCCTGCCTCTCGGAGGGATGGATTAGCTACGGCAACGGAATAACCCCTTCTGTCGATGCAGGAAGTGCCCGCGCTATAGCATCGTAGCTGTGCTGCTGTGATGGCGGCTGCCGTGTAGACTTGCCCAGAGCCTGTTTACACGGTGCATTCGGCAGCACGTCGTGTGTCGTCATTTCGCCCCAATAGGCAGCAGGCCCAGCTGGTTGTGATGCCTGGAGTTCCAGTTGCCTCTATCTTTGTTCCATTTTTCAGTTGCTCCTAGCTTTGTCAGACTTGAACCACTGAGCTGAAAATTGCCTGCCGGGTGTCTGTGATTTGTATCACAGTAGCACCCAGCGGCCCCCAGTAGAATCGGCGCTGCTTGGCGCCGTACAAAGACACGGGAAGACCATGTCCCTTCCCCCAAAGACCTGACAAGGTCTGAAACAAGGGGGAGCAAGTGCCCGTGTTCCACCGTGGGAGCAAAGCGAGGAGGGAGGCTGGGTAAAGGCCACTGTAGCATGTGGACACCACGGGAGTCATTCCGCAGTTTCACAGTCCCAAATCATTGGAGGTGGTTGTTTCTATCAGCTCTCCCCAAATGCCCCAGGCCCAGCCGTCTTTGGTTGGCTGATTTCTTGTAGGAGGTGGGCCTGAGGAAGGATTGGAAGGACGAGAGGGTTGTAGCCTTATGGCTCAGCTCCTGGAGGGGGGTTCCATGCATCAGGAAGGGCAGCGTGGAGAAGTGTGTTGGAGAAGGGGCCAAATGGCATCCAAGGCCGGCCTCAGTGGCAGAGCAGAGGGAGAGGCAGAGTTACAGTGATCCCAAGAAGCTCGATCTTGATGCTGGTGAAGTGCTCAGCTGGTCAGCTAGGATGTGACTCTTAGTAGCTGTGTCTTGTATCGACTGGAGGGTGTGCCATCAGAGCGCCCGCCCAGAGGAGTGTTAATGGTCAGTGTGGGGGATGATGGGGTGCTGGTGTCTGAATGGAGGAAGGGTCAGATCATAGCTCTTGGGGGAACAAACAGCAGCAGGGTTTGGAGTCCCTGGGCAGGGCTGCTGGAACAATGTGTATAGTGGGCGGGGCTGAGAGCCATTGACCCAAACTGCAAACTCTTTATATGATGGAAACCACCTGAAGCCAGGGGGTGCTGCAGCACCCCTAGTTCTAGCCCCTATGTCTCTGGGCAGGCATGTTCCCTGTTATTGGTTCAGATCTCTCAGGGAAGAACATTTTTTAAACATAAGCAAATGTTGTTATAAATCCCTCCCCCCCGCCCCCCCGGCAAATAGCAGGGGCCTTGGGGACAGCCCCAAAAACGCCATTAAACTCGTTGTTTGAGATTGACTAGATTGCCAGTTGAACGTGTCTGTTTTGAAATTTGAACCATATTTGATGGGACACACCGGTCACATGGTTAACTTCCAGCTGAATCCAGGCATTGATGGCATCTGTGAGGCACTCATCACCGTGGTACCAAAGCGTTTTGTGCCCTGATTGGGCAGGAGCAAAGTCTGCCCAGCAGTGTCCCTCTCATTTTTCCCACCCACGTGCGGAATGAATTTTGTTACGTGCAGCAATAGGGAGGTGTTGTGAGACATGTGACCCTCCTATGGGTGCACATAACAACATTCATGTGGTGGGGGTGGGACCGAGGGGTTTGGAGTGTGGGAGGGGGCTCAGGGCTGGGGCAGAGGGTTGGGGTGCAGGGGGGTGAGGGCTCTAGCTGGGGGTGCCGGCTCTGGGTTGGGGCTGGGGATGAGGGGTTTGACGTGCAGTGGGGCTCCCTGGGGCTACGGTGGGGAGAGCGGACCCCCCCCCAGCTCTCTATCGCCGCAGCAGCTGGGCTGGGGGAAGAGGTGTCTCCCCAGCCGTGGCAGGTCCAGGGCTGGGCTGGGGCTGGGCCAGCGGGGAGAGGCAGCAGGTCTGGGGCTTGGGGAGAGGCATCTCTCCCCGCTGCAGCCCTGAGTGCCTGTGTGGCACTTAATAGGCAGCTGCGCGTTCGCGCAGCTTAGAGGGAACTTGGCTACCCAGCGCCCTTCAGCCAGCGTAACGCTGGGCGTGAGAGAGGAGAGGGAAGGGGACAGACAGCACAATGGGGCAGGGGGAAGAGCGAAGGTCTGTGGGGATCCACTGGGGCTCTGGTCTGGGAGCAGATGTTAATGCTCTGTGTGAGCAGTCAGGGGAAGATGCAGTGCTGACTGGGTTGTTCTTTGTGCCCGCAGGGAGTGTGCCGCCTGCCAAAGGGGAAGCCAGTGATGAAGATGAGGAGACAGAGTATTTTGATGCCATGGAGGATGCACCAGCTTTTATCACAGTAGCCGCAGACCCCAAACATCACAGGTATGAAGCTACCCACAGTGCGGTGCAGGCCCAAAGCCCACCGCACGAATAGGAAGAGTGGGGAGGAGGCACTTAGGCTGGCTTCTCACTAATAACGTAGAGGCAGCATCCTCTTGGTTTGCATTAATCACACCCACCCCTTCAGGTGGGTCAGCTGTGCGGGCAGGCAGCAAGAGGTTTCAAACATCAGTGCTGGCCAGCGGCCTAGAGAGTGGAGCCCTCTCCCCCTGGCAGGGCAGAGTGCCCTCAGACAGGGCCACCAGGGCTCCTTCTTCCTGGACTGGAGGGACAGCCTCTGGCTGGCTCTCACCTCTCCACTGGGACTGGTCAGGGCCACTGGCAATGTTTTTGCAGTGTGGACTCTGCCCACTAGAAACTGGACGGAGACCCGCCAACCTGCTGTGCAAGGGGCAAAGAGCCATGATCAGAAGGGAACAGCATGGGCTGGATTTGAAATAGCCACAGAGGTGAATGGCTCCCTATCCCGGACCCAATGGCCTGGTCTGTCCCCCCGAGACCTGATTAGGAATGTGGGATTTACCAAGTGTGAGGACAAGTTTCTAACTCGGTAACACAGGCCCAGAGCCTTCAAGTCATTTAGGCTCCCAATTTCCAGAGAGCTCAGTGGAGCTTAGGAGTCTGTCTACCTGTGAGGATCTGGCCTGGAGTCCACGGCACAGGGGAGCTTTCAGAAGTCCGAGATCCCAGACCAGAGAGCACTGGGGACAGAGGTCAGCAGCTGCCCTGGCTCCTGGGGCTCTGGGGGAAACAGCTGCTCCACGCAGCAGCACCCACCAGGCTGGGCCTGTGTCATTGGACCCAGTGCGTGGCAAGTGTAGCATGCTGCCATTCTCACTGGGCAGCCCTGCACACCCACTACCTTGGTGGCAATGAGTGCACGAGACGGAGGGGAACAGGGAATCCCTGAGGACAAGCAAGGCCTGCTTTGGGACTGGTTCCCATGCAGGGTCACAAGCGGGAGATGCACTGTGCCCTCTCCCTCCTTCTCAGGAGCCACAGGGACTGGGCACAGCCTGTCCCCCCTTTCACAGCCACTGGGGTCTGGTTTGCAAACAGGGAGGAGGCCGTATTTATCCAGGAGTCCAGACTCCTCCCACTTTCCCAGCCTGCTTGGGAGGAACTGCAGTGCCCAGCTTGCCTTAGGAGGCCTCCATCTTCTGTAGGGAGGGCTGGGAGGAAATGGCTTCTCCTGTATTCTAATGCTTTGGCCCCGGTGAGTTCTTCCAGGGAACACTCCCTATTCTGGACCCCTGCAGCCTTGCAGAGCAGGCCCTCAAGCCAAGGTAATGAAGAGGGTGGGAATTAGGTGCTGCTGGACCCCGACATAACAAGGGGGTGACCTCGCCCATCACCTGCAGCTCTGTCATGGGACATGCAAGCAGAATGCCGCTGTATGCCCCTAGCACCACTTCCTTGCAAGCCAGGGGACCCCACTATAGCTGGGCACAGCACCACTGCCGTCTGGTAAGGAATCCACCTGCCCGGGGGCTCTTCCAGAGTCACCTGGTGCTGTCAGCAGCTCCCTGCTTCCCTTTAAAGGGACTTCTGCAGCCAGGGAAGGTTGGGCTGAGCAGCCTCTCCCAGTGGCCTGATCCCCCAGAAGTAGTGGGGACGGGGAGTTTCTGAAGGGCCAGAGTACACTTGTGTGGCCTGGGATTGCTCAGGCCCACTGAAATCCAGGCTTCTTGATTAGGTGCCTAACTACAGACTTGGGGGCCTGATGTGCGGCAGCCTGCTTTGGCCCTTCCAATGGCTTGGCGGGTGGTGCTTGCCATGAATCAGAAGCAGAGCTGCTGCTGGCCCAGGGCACTCTGATGACCCAGGATCAATTATCTGCTCTGCTACAGGCGCCCTGTGGGAGCTTGGGAAAGTCACTTAGCTTCTCTGGGCCTCAGTTCCTATCCATCTGTGGGGATAAGCCCTACCCTGCCTGGAGGGCTGTGAGGCTAAATCCATTAGAGACTGTGAAGGGCTCTGAGCCTTTGGTGGTGGGGGCCACAGACATACCTATGATGGAGCCAGGAGCAAGAACTTGGGTTGCCTGGCCTCCCCAGACCTGAGCTTTAACCACTAGACTGCACTTCCTACCTAATCAAACCATGGCAATGGGGGCCAGAGCTTGAAGAGGGCACGGTGATGTCTCTTAGTGAGAGACCTGCCGGCACCAGGAAATGTCTCACACATGTCTCTATTTACATTAAAGAGACAGACTGTTTGGAAAGCTGGGCCCAAGTGTGATTTGCAAACCAGTTTGGCTTCGGTTTCGGAGGGCCTGGTGACAAGATTAGGCACAATGTATCCTAGATCTGGGAATCGGGATCTTTAAGGGCTTGGAAGTGAGTTTTAGAAAGATCCTTTCCAGCAATGCACCTTGGTGTGCACTCGCTGACACACAGGAGCAGTTGGCTTCATAGCAAGAATGAAAAGAAATAAGAACCTCCGGCATGTTTGCATACTAAGCTCCACCTATTGCAGCCCCCTTGCAATATCCTGTGGGTTAAATCAGGCCCCAGCATGGCCAGAGCAGCCATTCCTGTTCTGTTCTGTGCCTGCTTGCGCCCATGCCCTCTGCCTCGGTCTTCCCTGCAGGCGTTCTGGCAGTAACCTGAGCGGGGCCAGCGAGGGGCACCCTGAGGACTGGAACCTGGAGGACAATGTGAGTGCATCGGGCAGATGGTGCTGGTAGAAAGTAATGACAAGGAGCAGGCCCCAGGGGACGAAGGCAACTTGGGGAAAATCCCCATCCAATTCCCTCGCAGGGCGGTAGAATGGGCCATACCGGGGGATATGGGAACTGAAGTCTCAGTTACAATATTCCAAGTGTGTCCGTTCAGCAGGGAACAAGTGGGAGCAGAGGGGAGAATAAGATGGATCAGCTCCCCACCAGCGCTCCCCGCACTTCATGCAGGATCAGCTGTAGTTCTGGTGATACCCCTCTGCCCCAAAGAGTCTTCTCCCTCCACCGGCGGCTTTGCACTGGGGCCAGGTTGGTGGCACCAGGGGGCTGAGTGCGGCTACCCGGCCATATCAGCCTACATGTGGTCCTCCTGAGCCTTTCTTGTGAGGAAATGCCCTGGCGACCCGGAAAGCCAGCCCAGAGCACGCACATGCTAAGCAGCACCTGTACTGTTGTCGAGCAGATTTCTGCCCAGCCCGACAGGCCTTTCCTGAGAACAAGCAAAGTCGCCTGCTGGGGGATGTTCTGGGTCTGAGCTGCACATGCCCTGCATGGGGAAAGGCCAGATCCCAGGAGTGATACCTCAAGAGCTGACTGTCACCAGCCGCCAGTTTTCCATGGTTGGTTAGGGTTGCCAACTTTCTGATTGCAGAAAACCAAACACCCTGGCCCCCGAGGTCTCACCCTGCCCTGCCCCTTCTCTGAGGCTCCGCCCCTCCCTCTGTGGGTCACTCTCCTCCCCCCCCCCCCCACTTGCTCATTTTCCCTGGGCTGGGGCAGGTGGTTGAGGTGTGGGGGGGGTGAGGGCTCCGACTGGGAGTGCAGGCTTCAGTGTAGGGCCAGAAATAGGGGTTTAGGGTGCGGGAGGTGGCTCCGGGATGGGGTTGGGGTGTGGGCTCCAGCTGGGGGTGCAGGCTGTGGGGTGGGGCCAGGGGTTGGGGCATGGGAGGGAGTGCAGGGTGCAGGCCCAGGGAGGGAGGTGGGGTGTGAGAGGAGGCTCAGGGCTGGGGCAGGCAGTTGGCGTGCGGGAGGGGATGCAGGCCCCAGGAGGGAGTTGGGGTGCAGGAGGGGGCTCAGGGCTGGGGGAAGGGGTTTGGGGTGCGGTGCAGGTTCCAGGTGGTGCTTACTTGAGATGGCTCCCGGAAGTGGAGACATGTCCTCTGGCTCCTAGGCACAGTGGCAGCCAGGGAGGCTCCGCGCATTGCCCTAGCCGGCACTTGGGGTAGGGGCAGCGCGTGGAGCCTCCCTGGCTGACCCTGCACCTAGGGGCCACAGGGACATGTCGCCACTTCCGAGAGCCGCACAGAGGTAGGGCAGGCAGGGAGCCTGCCTTAGCTCCGCTGCACTGCCGACCGGACTTTTAATGGCCCAGTCAGCAGTGCTGACCAGAGCCGCCAGGGTCCCTTTTCGACCAGGCGTTCCAGTCGAAAACTGGATGCCTGACAACCCTACGGTTGGTTGATCTGGCTCTTTGACCCTAAGATTGCTGCTTCCCCAGGTCTTTGAGAGCGCAAATAAAACTGGCTACAATGAATCAACGGGCAAAGACGTCCTGCCAAAGAAGAGGAGACGAACGCGCATCCCAGACAAACCCAACTACAGCCTTAACCTCTGGAGCATAATGAAAAACTGCATTGGCAAAGAACTGTCCAAGATCCCTATGCCTGTACGTGAGTGCTTCCCCACTCTCGCCTGCGCCGCGCCCGATCTGAACGCTGCTTCCTGTCAGTATTTTGGTCAGACATATATGAAAGGGCCTGATCCTGGGAGGTGACGAGCTAGGGGTACTTGGTATCTGCCAGGATCAGGCCCCAAATAAGGAATTCGGAGGCAGTGCTGAACTGCAGAGGTAGGGCTGGGGGCACCAGGAGGTGCATTCTGGGTCAGGCTGGGTTCACCACTGAGCAGCTAAGGCTCCATGAAAGGGGGAGAGCTGTGTTTTCTCTCCTCCTGTTAGAGAAGGAGGTAACGGAAGCTGCGGAGACCTGGGCATTGGGGAGTGGCTGACGGCAGCGGAGCTGCAGCTGCACACGAGCCTTGAGCAGAGTCTGGCTTTTGCATTGTGAGACACTTTAATCGGAAAAGAAATGGAATGATTCCTTGTGTGTTTCCAGTGCTCAGACGACAGTTGCCCCCCAGCAAGCCTGTCTCAGGGCAACTGCCACTGCTCGGGACCCTTCAGCGGAGCGAATTTGCATTGCTAATTGTTTTTGGCAATTGGCTCTTGTGACTGTTAATAAGAGAGGATTCAAGCAAGTCAGCTGTGCAGTGCAGTCTGATCCTATCTGCCCCGACCCTGCCTGCCTCGTGCGCAGGAGTTAAGAGCAGCGGAGGGATTACGTCCTATTGGTGGGTTTGCTGGTTTGAATGGATTTTCCCATGTGGGTGATGGGGGACAGGGAAGGAGACTACTCTGCCTGTAAACTGGGTTTCTGGGATCCCCTGCACCAGCCTGGACTCGTGGGTTCGCTCCTCACCTTCTGAAGGATAAAGAAAAGGGGCTGCAGTGAAAGCAGAGTTTGCCCTACGGCATAGCATCGGGGGAGGGAGGCTGTCACTGACACCAAATGCTCTATGGAAAAACCTTCTGTGATGATGTGGGAGAAGCATAGCTCAGTGGTTTGAGCACTGGCCTGCTAACCCCAGGGTTGTGAGTTCAATCCTTGAGGGGGCCATTTAGGGATCTGGACCAAAAATTGGGGATTGGTCCTGCTTTGAGCAGGGGTTTGGACTAGATGACCTCCTGAGGTTCCTTCCAACCATGATATTCTATGATGGACCTGGCTTGATCTCCTCCCACCTCTACGTGGAGCACTGATCTCTTCCCAGATGGGAGGCACTGGCCATGGGCAGTGCTCTCTATGGGTTCTGGTGTTTTTCAGCACTGACAATGGTGTCAGCATCCCCCTGTTTGGGTCACATATCCCCTGTGCCGTGGGGAGGGTCTGAAGTTACTTACTCCTGTCGGAGGATTGTTTACAGCCATCTGCTTTCAGGTCCCCTTCTCAAAGTGCTTTCCTCTGTAGAAAAGGAAAGCAGAGTCCTGTCTTGACAGTAAAGTTTCCAGTTCCTACTCTGAACCGGGAAACCTCTTTGTGGAGTCCGCAGCTGCATTGCCAGTGAATTGTCCCAGTTAGGGGAGAAGAATTGCTTAGGTCTGGGTAGGTGACACTGGAATTCATGCTTTAGAGAGCTCTCTGAACCACTGAGCAAAGCTCCTAGGGTGCGTGACATGCTGAGGGACGTTCCCGAGCCCGTTAGATGTGGTTCTGCTTTGGAGATTCCACCACCTCCCTAGGTAACGCATTCCAGTGCTTCACCACCCTCCTAGTGAAAATTTTTCCTAATATCCAACCTGAACCTCCCCCACTGCAACTTGAGACGATTACTCCTTGTTCTGTCATCTGCTACCACTGAGAACAGTCTAGATCCATCCTCTTTGGAACCCCCTTTCAGATAGTTGAAAGCAGCTGTCAAATCCCCCCCTCATTCTTCTCTTCCGCAGACTAAATAATCCCAGTTCCCTCAGCCTCTCCTCATAAGTCATGTGTTCCAGTCCCCTAATCATTTTTGTTGCCCTCCGCTGGACTCTTTCCAATTTTTCCACATACTTCTTGTAGTGTGGGGCCCAAAACTGGACACAGTACTCCAGATGAGGACTCCCCAGTGCCAGGGCCCAGCAGGAACCACAATTCTTCCTGCTTGGCCCTGGCAAAGGGACCTGCGGGATGCTCTTAAACACCTTGCTGAGCAGTGCCCATGGGAGACACTAGGCTTTGGGGACTGGTGCTGACCCAGATAAAATCCTGCCCTTAGTGTTGCCCAGGAACCCATCCCCAAATTGCATCAGAAAAGGCACTTTGCAAAGAAAAATTGCCTTGTACGGGTGGCTGATTTTGCATCTCCTGCTGGCCGGCCCTGTAAGCACCATTCCTGGGACACGGTCATGGTGCAGTCTGACCAGTCTCCATTTGAAGATTAAGCACTGCCAGGCTCAGGAGCATTACCTTGGCCGCTGGAGAGTTCCAGCAGCGAATGTAGGTTATCGTGACCCTGTCAGAGGACAGAACTAACCTGAGAACCATTGTTCCAGTCAGGAGAGAGTTTGCACTGTAGCCATATAGCCAAAGTCCGGCTCTTACAGAACTCACTGACTCCTCCCCCCAGGGTCAGAAGGGAAAATGTCCTGTTATGGCAGCTTGTGCATTTTGTTGGGAAAACACCCATTATCCCTGCTGGGGGCTGTGCCCTTATGTGGTCTAACAGCCTGTGTGGCACTAAGTGGTAGATCTCCATCCCTTTCCCACAATGTTCTCCAGCAGATACACCACAGTCCTGGGCAGCCCATTAGACTCTTCTGCAATATCCATTTCAGGGGAAAGTTTGAAGTGTACAGGAATGTGCCTAGACCTAATGGAATTGTGTAAAAATACCAGCAGCTGCTGCATCTGCAGTTTGGAGCAATTTTATACCTTTCCTGTCCATCAGAACATCCCGGGAATTACTAATGCGGAGTCAGGAATGTGAGAACAATATGCTCTGCCTGCCCCAATAACATCATCTGTCAGCCTGTGGGAATTAATTACAATAAACCCCAACAGAGCAAATTAATCCACACAGCTTCCCCAAGTTGCTGTCCCCAGTAAACTGTACAATAACCCCTGTGCTGTAAACAAACCGATGGAACCTAACAGTGACCACAGCTGCCTGTCCTCCCCCTCCATCAATGCACTCAGCATCCTCAGCACAAAGACCTAGTTCTGCGAGACACTGAGCTCCCCTTTGAAGTCTGGGGAGGGCTGCCCCAGTTACCTTCATTTGAGATATTTACTCTGAGAACAATAAACTCTTGGGAAAGGCTGCAATCATAAAGGGCAATTTAAAGCCAGTATCTGTGATGCGTTTGCTTCTAGTGCAATACAAATCAGCAGGAGGTTGCAATGGACTGATCTGGGTGCTGTGCATTAGTGTCAGAGTCCTTTGTCATTCCCAAGTTAATAGCGCCAGGATAGTGAATGTGGGAAAAAATTCTTAATGTCTTATAAGCACTTCTAAATATTTCCCGGGCTGGTTCTTTTGTTCCCTAGTCCCCATTTGCACACCAGTGGCAGATGTAAGGAGCTTAATAGATCTTCCATTCCACAGAGACAGGTTTCAGAGTAGCAGCCATGTTAGTCTGTATTCGCAAAAAGAAAAGGAGTACTTGTGGCACCTTAGAGACTTTTCTTTTTGCCATTCCATAGAGCATTTTTCCAGACCCCATCTCCTCCCTATATGACCTGAGAGATTTGAAATCTTTCTGTGCAATTGAACAGGTCCCTCTGATTTTCATTGTGAGTTGATATCTCTGTGTCTCAAAATGGAATGTGCAATAAATCAGCTGTGGGAGTTTTGCATTTTTGGTGGATTAAACTTTATTCATCAGTGGGAAGATTTTTGATTTCCCATTGAAAGTGCAGTGTTGTTGGAGCAGCTGTTGGGTTGGTTCTGGTACTGTGTGTTGGAATGGATCAGTTTGCCTGATTTCTCTTCAGCGACTTCTCTCAAGGTGGTAGAGCTTTGCCCATTTTGTAAAGGCTGTATTGTAAATGTGCAAGGAAACCAACCTTTTCGACACAGCCGATTAACTCTTCCTTTAGCTCTCCACCTCAAAGTTTTGAGGATGCTCTAAGGATCCTATTGCCTATATCATAGAATATCAGGGTTGGAAGGGACCTCAGGAGGTCATCTAGTCCAACCCCCTGCTCAAAGCAGGACCATTTAGGATATGCTAAATCTCAGAGGGACACTGACCAGATTTTAAGAAATGTGTACATAAAAATATAACTAGGGCTGAGGGGGAAGCGGTTTTCCCATCTCATGAGAATTTGAGATTTAAAACATTTTTCCCATACCAAATCAGGACAAAAAGTCAAATCTTCTCAAATGGACCATCTGATCTGGGTCAATTGACAATTTCAGTTTTGACCACTCTTCTTTACGCTTTTCACTATAAATGAAGTTACATTTTTAAAAGAAAAGTTATTCTGAACAAAAGCCCCCAAACTTTTTGTTTAGAAAATGTTGACACAAGAAATCTTAAGAATTTTGATACATGTTTGTCTGTGGTTTTCAGGTCAAAACTGACCCTTTCCCATTAACAGTTTCAGTGAATTGGCTTTTTCCTTTTTGTGAAAAAACATGTAGTCAAAACCCTGGCCAGCTGTAATAGTGCAGCGTAGGTGTAGATGTTTCAGCACCAGGATACTAGAGAGATAAGAGTGACCCGAAAAAGAGTTCTTTGTGGCTTGAAAGCTTGTCTTACTGGACCAACTTCTGTTGGTGAGAGAAAGATAGGACCTCGCCCACTGTGTCTCTGCTGTAATTGTAACATTCCTTCAGCTTGGACAATGAAAATGGTCTGATCAGTTTCTCTTTTGCTTTTAGTTAGTTTCATGTTCTGGTTCTTATGCACTAGCCTGGCGCTAACACTGCAGAGGACACTTTACTTTTTTTTTTAAACTTATATTTATTGGAAACTTTTTAAAATTTCATGGTAGCATTTCTTTTGGTCTTAGGTTTTCCTGAAGCTGTTTTTTTTCCAGCATCAACTTTCAGGGGTAGACTTGCTCTGACAGTGTTGCTTTAAGAAAGAGACCCACGATCAAATCTCTACAAATAATGATTCCAGAATATTTCGCTGCGTTTAGCAAGAGCATCGTCCTTCCAGTTTAGTGGTATAAGCAAAAGAAGGAATGATTCTAGCTGCCATGCAGGCTGCAGCTGGAGTGGAGAGAGCTCTGGACCCAGAGGAGGTGCTGGGCTGAGGATTTAATTGCTGGTTATTTATAGAAGCAGGAAGAGGGGAGCTGTGCAACAAAAAGTTAGGTGTGTACGTGTAGTCTCCCCTCTCCCCATATGCCTCGTGCTGCTGCAGGATGTCCAGCCGTGATCCCTTCTGCGGCATGGCATCAGGCTTGAGCTCCAGCTCTATCTATCAAACATGTTTGGCGGGAAGAGCGAGTGTGGAATTATTCAGGTTACCTGCAGAAGCAGAAATTTGCGAAGGCAGAAGAGTCATTATCTTGGCCTCAGCCCTGAAGTGAGACACCTGCACTCTGCTAGCTGCCACCATTGGGTCTGTGATGAATGATGCAAGGAGGATAGAAGCAGAGCGCACAGCAGCATCATTTCCCTGCTCCCAGCCCCACCGTTACAGTAAATAGATCTGACTCGCTCCTTGTACCTTTTCCCTTTTGATGGCTCTCTGTTCACTGTGTCTCACACCTGAGATCTAGGCAGGGCAGAAAGCCCAGCTTAATCACTGCCAGTATCTGGAATTCAGGGATGTCAGATCACTAAGCCATTGTTATTTAAATCTTATTAGAGAGAGTCCTTTCAAAGCTGTGGCTCTCTGGACTATCTCAAAGCTCTGTTTTCCTATCGAGGCCTTTCCAGGCTGAAGATCTGCCCCAGTTCCAGCCCTCGGTGCAGCTACACAAGTGCAAACCTCCAGTGCAGACAGGCAAGCCCATATTGCACCCAGGAAGCTGAGCTCTGCTATAAACCAGGGCAAGCTGCAGAGGTGCAAATCATGGCGTAGAGCAATGGTTCTCAACAGGGGGTCCACGGACTATGTCTAAGGGGTCCACGAAAGACTTAGACTGAAAACTGACTGAACAGAATTCAATTCCATGTACAGACGATCGATTTCCAATGGGGTCTGCACCTCATTCGAAATTTCCAAAGGGGTCTGCAAATGAAAAAAGGTTGAAAAGCAAGGGCATAGAGCATCCTTGCCCGTGTGTGCTAGGGATTGCATTGAGGCAGCTCCGCTGGTGGCAGTAATAGGAGCTAATGTGCAGTGCAGAGAGTGCCCTGGAGAGGGACTCTTTTCCGGTGTCGGATAGTTCAGGTCGGTTCGCCTCTAGCTCTGCACTAGGTAGGCTTGGTACCTGGCTTTTCAAACTGCCTTTTAAAACCTGGAACGTTCTCCTGGAACCTGCCGTTAACCACCTGGCATCACGTCCCCTCTGTCCCCTGGCCCAGGAGTTGTGTACTCAGCTTGAGGACCCTCTGGAGCGTGCAATCACATACTAGAATGAAGGGTGAATTTGTGCACTGCTTCCCTCCAATTTCGTGTGGCCCAGGAAGCAGCTAGTTTTCATCTTGCTATTAATAAAGCTGCAGGCCGGGCTGGGCTGGCAGCCTGTTTGTGGGCAATCAGACTCGGGCTGCTGAGTGAGTCTGGCAATGGCTGGAGGCCCCTGTCTATGGTCCTTGAGTAACCCCATCGTGCTGACACGGGAAGCGGCGCTGAGTGAGAGGGGCCCACCCTCGGCCGGGAAAGGCTCCTGGGGGGTGGGTTGTAAATAGAAGGTAGCCGGTGGTGGAGGATGCCAGGGCTCTGTTCCGCACAGAGTATATTGCCTTTGCTGAAATGTTTCACGTCTGAGGATTAGTGTTGGTATTGACACAGATCATTTTGCCTGAGTGCTCTGAAGAGGGGATGTTTTAGTGGTCTCTGTTTCTGGCCCTGAAGAATGAATTCCCCTGTTCTTCCCCCAGAGACAGACACTCACTTCCCTGCTAATGTGCCTCGGCCCAGACCTGGAGGGACGCCCTCTACAAGCCAGAGGGGAGTCAGGTCTCGGACCCATTGACTCCTTGACTCTCTTCTGAGCCGGTCTGGCCTGGGTGACTGGTGCCAGTTCTAGCTCTCGAGGGGAAAGTGTGTCTGTGCACGCAACACAGGATGCAGCTGAGAGCTGTCAGTCCGTGCGGGTCTCCAAGTCCCAGGTCACACTGTTCCCAGCTGATCCTGGCCATGCTAGTCGAAGCCCCCCAGCCCTGGTGATGTGATGCAGAGCCTAGGAGCCAGGCATGAACCACCCTCTTCACCTTAACACTAGAGTTAAACTGAGAGGGCAGCCTAGGCAACTCACTGTGTCTGAGCAGATCTGGCCTCCCCCGGCAGGTACCCCGTCACTCCACCCCACCTGGCAGCAGTCCCCGCCCGCCTTGCCATTCATTGGTAGCACCCGCCCACACACGCTGTTGCACTGTTTTAAGTGAGGTTTCCTGCAGCTCCCACATGGAGGGGGATGGGAAAATCCAGACTAAGGAGGGGAAGAGACTGTAGAGTGAAGCACAAGGAGCCAGGGATGGATTGACCTTTTGTGGGCCCGGTGCCAAACTTATTTGTGGGCCCCCATGGAGGCAACAGGGCCTGGCCTGGGGAGGTCAGTCCCTGGAGCGAGGGGCCAGCCAGGGGCAATGGGGCATGGCATGGCAGGGGTGGCCCTGCTCCACCCAATGCAAGGGCACTATTTACAAACCGGCAGTTGCCCCACGCACAGTGGCCTGCCTGGCCCTGTGCTGCCATCATGCCCCTTCCCCTTGGGGGCAGGCCCATGCCACCCCACCAAACACCCCCAACTCCCTATGGTCAGAGGCCCCCAAGACCCAGCCGGCAGGCAGGCCGAGAGGAGCAAGTGGTGGGCGGGGGGAGCCAGTGGGATCTCAGGGTGCAGGGCAAGTGGAGCAGGCTGGAGCCCCATCGGAGCATGAGCCTGGCTCCATGGAGCCACTGGAGCTATTGTAAACCCGGGACTGCAAGGAGCGGAGCTGGGGTTGCAGTGCGCTCGGTTTGCTCTGGCGAATTAGAGCGTTCCCTTCCTCTCCAGATCTCTGTTCAGGACACAGTCACCTCGGAGAGGCTGAGGGCTCAGCACTGGAAGCCAGGAAGTCGGAGGTTACCTTGAAAATTAGATGTGTGGGAGAGCAGTGTGTACGGGGATGGATGTGCAGCGCAACACAGTGGGACAGCAGCTAGGCCATAGTCTACCTGGAGATCACTGACTGCCAGTGTCTTTGCCAGAAGCCCATTGCTCACCCATTAGTGCAGGTGCCTAATTCTCTATTCCCCCTGCATTAGGTAAACTTCAATGAGCCACTTTCCATGCTGCAGAGGCTGACCGAGGACCTGGAATACCACGAGCTGCTGGACAAAGCCGTGAAGTGCGAGAGCTCCACCGAGCAGATGTGTTTCGTTGCTGCATTTTCAGTGTCTTCCTACTCGACGACTGTGCACCGCACTGCAAAGCCGTTCAACCCCCTGCTGGGGGAGACGTACGAACTCGACCGGCTAGATGAGCTTGGCTTCCGATCGCTCTGCGAGCAGGTATGGGCAGGGTTGCGGGAAAGGGGCTCTTCATCTCAGTCTTTCAGGAGCACTGTCGCATTCCTTGAAGAGCAGTTCCCTGGGGCTCCCCTGTTCCACACTGGTCCTGCTTCCGCTGCAGTCAATCTGCATTTGTTATTGCTATGAATGGGCCCAGCAGCAGATCCTACACAAGTGACCCTTTCAGAAGGCAGAAGCAAAACGTGCATTCCCCAGGGTAACAGGGTGGAAATGATGGGGAGACCAGGAGGAGGTGGGAGCCTCCTCCAACCTATCAAATCTAAAATGAAACTATCACAGTTTTAACTAGCTGGACATAGGTACCAAATTGCCAGCCCTGGGTCCGGGGTCTGGGATGAGCTTGCACATGGAGCTTTGCAGCTAAATTCTCCACAGATGTGTTGTCTCTGTCGACAGTTGTGCTTAATCTGTAGGCCCAAACGTGAACCGGTTTTGTGTTTCCACTGTGGAAGGGAGTGCTCCTGATTGTTCAGAACCTAACGTCAGGATACATTCAGTTAAATCTGGTTCGGAGCAATAGTTCCCATATGTAAAATGCATGAGGACCCCACTGTATAAACCTGGCTGTGCCTCCATTCTCTGCGCCCAGGGTCTGACGGGAGCTGCCACTGGCTCCCTTAGGAGCAGGCACAGGGCTGGTCACAGGGATCTGCAGGGGACAGAACTGGATACCCGGCAGAAGTCAAGGAGCAGGCTCATGCAGTGACACCCCCAGGAGGCTAAAGGGAGCCCAAAAGTTTCCCTGGCATCACCAGCTGGGCTTCCAAAGGCTGCCCAGCCGAGCTATTGGGCAGGTGGGGGTGTGGTGTTCAGTAATGCCCACAGAGTGCATGGATGGTGCAGGGAGCAGGAGGATGGTGACTGATCATAGTGAAAGCCAGGGAGCGTTTGGGGGAAGGCCAGGAGTTCAGCTTTGGCCATGCAAAGCTTGAGTGAGCAGCGAGACACCCAAGAGGGAGGTGTCAGCCAGGCAGGCCGGGAGGCGGAATTGGATGGAAGTGACAGATCAGGTGTGCTGAGCTGATCAGGCTAGAGATGGTAATTGGAGTGCGAGAGCATGAGGTCACCCAGGAAGAGGGTGTAAAGCGAGAAGAGGAGGGCAAGGTTGGGGCCCTGTGGGACCCCCGGAGCATGAGAGAGAGGAGGAGAAGGACCTACCAGCAGAGATGCGGAAGCAGCAGGAGAGCAGGTGGGACACACTTTAATTGAAACTGAAAGAAGAACACTCCTTGTGGTGCCAAAATTGTCCCAAATGACAGAGGAAATGAAGAAAACAGCAAGGAGATGGTCATCCCATAGAATCTTGGCTAGAAGGTCGCTGTCCCCCTGGCAAGGTGGGTCTTTGGTTTCTCTCCCTGAGGTGCCAGCCGTGCGGTGCCAACGCCAGTCTTGTGAGTTCTGCTGTAATTGTCTGTGTGCCAGGATGGGCGGCGATCATGTGACTCTCACAAACATGCCCTGTGCATGAAGGATGTTGTCTTCCCAGCTTGTGGCAGGAACGATGACTCGGTCACGGATGGCCACTGTGGGAAGTGATGTTGATTCCAGTGGGGAGTAAAAAGCCGTGGCAAGGAATGGCCTCCTGTCAGAGACGAGAGCGAAGCATGGGAGTCCTCAAACACTCCTTCCCCTCTGCATTCCTTCAGCATCAAGGGAGCGCTGCCCCAGAATGCTTAGGGGCTCCGTCGCCTAGTGGGTTCATGCTCCCGCTGCGTAGCTCTCGCGCCCTGTATTCCAATCCGAACTGGCTACAGGCCAGCAATAAAACAGGCCAGATGGTCTCACGGCAGAGATGAGCCCATCGGCCTTTGGGACGGGGTTTCATCTGACGTTTGAGCAGAATGGGAAATAGCAGTGGGGGCGAAAGTCTGCTACAGCTGAACTGTTCGCATAAACTGCTGCTTTTTGAAATGTCACAGAGAGGCACGTTTAACAAGCTGGTTCCTCTCTGCTCCGAGTGTCTCTGCAGAGCTGGATGGGGCTCGGTAGTTTTCTTTGTCCTTGTCTTGGAATGAAAAGGTTTCATTGCATGGCCCTGACACAAATGAAGATCCTCGCGCTTCCCAGTGTATCCAAGGCTTGCCTGTCAAGCAGAAGGTCTTAATTAAAACCTGGTGAGCTTAATTAGTTGAGATCTATAAAGAAAATTGACTCATGACAAGTGACTGTTCAATACTCTCAGCTGCTCCATCCCATCCTCCTGGTGGATAGATTTACAGGGCCATTTATTTTCTTTCCCCCATATGTAGACAGTGGTGTTGACATGGTGATTTACGTTATCCAGAAGGTTTATTTGCCATCTTGAAAAACAAGGTCCCGTGGAGCAAGAGAACTGTTTGATCTTTGTCTAGATCAGCGTTTCTCGAATGCAGCCATCATGGTTGCATGTGGCCACCAGTGGATTTTTTTCTGCAGCCACAACAGCCTCCAAAGCATGGGCAGAGAAGGGGGGGGGCAAAGCAGCGGCCCCTCCCTGCAGCACCCAGCTGTTGCTCCTGAATAGCTGTTACCAAGAGTAGCGAGATGCGCCACCTTGATGTTTGCGCTGGCACCGCCAGCAGGGATCGGTGCCCTGCACTGCACCACCACCTCGGAGCTCTGGGCAGCGCCTCTGGAGACACATGGGGCCGGTGTCTGCGGTGCCGGAGTTGGATCTTGTCAGTGGAGGCGGCTGCAGCGTTTGCGCACCGGGGCTCTCCCCTGGGCAGCTGGGGCCTGGGGAGCCTGGAACTCTGCAGGTGGCCAGTGAGTTCTCGACCCCCTTCCCTGGAGCAGACTCTCAATGAAGGACTGCAGGAGTCAGGAACAGAGAGACAGGGTTTGTCAGAGCAGCCACCAGCAGGAACCCCTGGTCTAGATTATGAAACCCTGAACAAAACACGAATATCTGCATGTAAAACACAGCCCATCCCCCTGCAAAGGCAGGACATGGCTCCCTGATTGACGTATCCGATATGACACTGACACTGGCAGTCTTCTGTAGCTAATGCTCTGGTATTAAACTCTTGCTTCTTTCTACACTAGAAATTTCCCTTAAGATTTAAACTGGTCTTGATGTCAAAATGTTTCTGAAATGCCTTTGCAATGCAGTGTGAGAAGCAGCCGGTCAGTGGCTGGCACTGCATGGCGAAAGCATTGTGTGTTACATCAAGGGGAACAGTCTCGTACCCCTGTCTCCTTGAGGTACAGCCCTGTGGACTTGCCTGGTCTCACTTACAGCGGTGTCTCCAGTGGAGTTCGCTTGGAGTGAAATGATGGAAAGGGGAGAAGACTGGGGCTCGGGCGAGTCTGCCGGGATCTGAGCATTCGGGAAAGTGCAGGGTTAGCCACTGCTGTGAGGGGAGCAGATGGGAACAGGAGCGGAGGGCCAAGTGCATGCAAGTGGAGTGAAAATATTCCGGTGTATCCCCAAATCCTACAGTTAGAGCCCCTGTGAACCAGACTCCTCCATCTATTGCTAGGGTCTGCTGACTGGCCCTCCCCAGCTCCCAAATAGCAAGGTCAGAGCCCAGCTGTTTGACATTGTCAGCTATGGGCAGCTTAATGTGCATAGTGAAATGCAGCTTGGAAATGTGTAGCCTTTTGCTTCTGCATATTGCCTGGGTGGCCAAAGTGGCACAGGCCTGCCCCTGTACAGGAGATCTGCAGTTCCCACAGGGGTGGACTTGGCAGTGCGAAACGGGCAGGTGCAGACATCTTGTTTGACTGAGTCTGGAGTTGAAATAACTTTGCTGTTGGTTACACTGAGTTGTGCCCCTAATGAAGGGGCTCTTATAAAGCTGAGAACGGGGCTTGATTGGTTCTTGGGGCAGTTCTCCGTTCCCGCTTGGGGATGGTTACCGCGAAAGGCAAATTGTCTCCTGCAGATGGACTATGTGCATGGATGGTGGATATAGGAGACCAGAGGGCAGGGGGAATGCTGAGAACCCTGTGGTGTTCTTTGCATGATTGTTCACTCTTGGTGCACATGTGCCCCGTGCTCACAAGATCAGGTTCTTTTGGGGCCACACCTGAGCCACAGATGTCCTCAAGTGTCCCCTCCCTCCCCCCCAGGGCAATAAAGGGCAAAGTGGGCTTGACTGCCCCTCGGGTCCTTCTTCCTGCCAGTGACAGTGAGATGGAACCCCTGTGGTGCCACCTGCCTCACTGGGCTGGGGAAGGTAGGTAGTAGTCTGAGTGAGTTCATATCGTTAGTTAGTTACTGCCTGTTTGCATAATGTATGTCTCTCGGTGTTTCAGTGGGGCTAGCCCCATACCCGGTAATGTCTAAATCTCCTGGGTCCAAACCTGCCCCTTGTGTGAAGCTTCAGTGCCCATTAACACCAGGCACTCCCTCTGCCTAGGAGCAGGACGTATCCCCGAGAGATGCTCCACGTGTCGCTCCTTCTCCAAGAGCACTCGGAAAGCTAGAGAAGCCAGCTGGAGTCGTGCCTCCTGGAGAGCTTAGTGCAGGCTTCCCTGGGCACCGAGAGGAAGGGCAGAGTTACACCTCAAGCCTCCACTCAGTTTCTCTCCATGCACATCCTGGGGAGCTGAGATTTCCTCCCAGGCCACATCTACTAAGAGGCTCCACTTGCCCACCACCATTCCAGCTTCAACGTACTCTGACGGGGCAGGAAGGCACATGCTGCAGGGATGAGCCCGGGCACAAGTCACCTTCTCCAATGCCAGGCTGCTCACTCTTCTTGGGCTCCACCTTCTGAGAGCCAAAGGCCTGGAAAGACCTACTACCTGGGAGTCATGTTCCTGGCTACCCAGCATTTGAGTATCAGCTATCTTGCTATTGAGTGATTTCACTGTGAGCCTAGTACTGGAGGCACCTCTCCTGGAGAGGCTGAGGAGGGTGAAATCTAAGCCATCAGTTATTGAGCCAACAATACAGCTAGTCAAGGAGGTGTCTCTGGTACTGACCCCTTCCCTGGAGTCAAGGCATCTGAGTCGAATGGTCCATCCTTGGAGGGAATCTCCTTGACCCCATCCACACAGAGCCAGGGGACCTCTCCCACCCACTTGCTGTGGCTCTGGGAGGCAGAGATGCAGCCACTCCAAGCCTGTTTAGGGCTTGAGTGAGAGCCAGGTTTTCCCATTGAGCTGATGCCAGTGTGGAGCGGAGAGCCCTGGTGTGACCGCCCGCACTGCTGTGTTCTGAGCTAGCAGAGTGTGCTCCACTCCAGATCACTTATTGCCACTGCAGATTGTCCCCATCAGATAGGAAAGGGCGACCACAGCCAAGGAAAGGGCACGTTATTGTGTGCCCAGTGACAATCGGAGGGCAAAGGCCCACATCCGCAGTGAGGCAGCCACTCATCCAATGCGTCTCTTCGTCATTTCAGCATTGCCCCCTTCCTCCCTGGATGGAGCCTGAGCCAGCCACTTTTCACCCAGGACCCTATTCTGTGTAGCTCCTAGGACAGCAGGAAAACTGCACTCTGTGCTTCCTGAGAAGGAGCTGTACGGCTGGGGGTTCAGTGTGCTGCTAAAAGCTGTTGCCCAGAGCATCTTCTGATCCCTCCTGGCCACCTGCTGTGGAAGGAGCTGTGTGACAGGACCGAGCCCTGTTGGAACATGGAGAGCCTTTGGAGAAGAGGAGCAGGTGTCCATCCCAACCCTGGGAGAGTTCTTCCAGAGGAAGGAACAAAGCTAGCTTTGTTCAGCTCCATCCACCCCCACCAGCTCCCAGGGAGAGGTCATCAGCCCCTTGCGATCCAGGGTGTTGAGGGCCTCCAGTCGGTCTGAGATCACAGGCATGGGTATTCAACCATGTCCTGAGATCATCCATCACTTAAACCAGCACCGTCTCCAGGCAAGATCCAGCTCCAAGGCCTGGCGGGAGGAGAATGAGATTCCGTAGGAAGCTGCTGGAGGTGACCGTAAACACCTTCTGGGTGCCCTTTCCCATGAAGGGGAGGCTGGGACTGAGCAGCGATTTGTGAGGCTGGTGTAGAAAGATGCTGATTTCAAGCGGCATTGCCTGGGACCTGGCTAATGGGAGTTGGTGTAACACATGGGGCTGACTTCTCGTTGTCTCCTACTCATTGCAATAGAAACCCAGCCAGTGGGAAAACCCACGATTCCTGTTAAATGGCTGCTTGCGATTCCAAGCTCCAGTGATGCCAAGGCATTGTTTGGTCTAAGCACTCCAAGATGTTTCACAGACTTTGCTGGAATCCCCAAGGGGGTGAGTGGGTGGGGGTGGGGAAGCGTAATCCCTTCTTATCTGAGGCAGTTAAGAGGATAGGGGTCGGCTGATAGGACAGGGGAACCCTGGGTTTTCTGGCTTGCTTAGTGCTCAGGGCTTCACCCTGTCTCCGAGCTGCACGCTCACCTTCTGGATCTGCCACCCCATTTCCTATCACACTGAAGCTGTTCTGGCTTCCTGGCTGGGTGGAATCGTTCAGCTATTGGAGATTGTGCACCTTGCTTGCAGCAGTTTCTCTAGGCTGGCCCATTTTGGTAGGGCTGTGCTGTAACCTCTCCCATACCTGTGGTTACAGGGGCAAGGTGCAGCAGAGAAGGCCAGCCTAGAGCACCACAAGCGTTGCTATAAGCTGGACTTTGGGTCAGTCCGCATCACCAAGTCAACGACCACAGCTGGCCCTGCGTGGCCCAGCAGAGAGGCCAGGGAGCCCCTCCAGGGCAGAGCTGGGGAGCAGTGTGAGGCTGGATCCATGGACCAGCCTTAGGCTCCAGGGCTGCTCTGAGCCGCTTATCCTGACATAGCATTGAAAGTGGTTTCACCCTCTCTTCACAAGCACGCAAACAGCTGTCAGCAGCAGGGCCGCTGGGCCTTGCTGAGGGCAGGAAGAGGAGGTGTTGGTGTGGAGAAGGCTGGTGCGTGTGGTAGGTGTTTGGAGACTCCAGAAGCCAGTGAAAGAAGTATCTGCCCTGCCGGCTGCTTCTCACACAGCATCTCTTCAAGCTCTAGGAAGCCCATCCCTGCCGCACCCTACTGATGCTAGGCTGCAAGGCCAGGATTTTCCCATAATGCACTTGAACATCCCAGAAAGGAAGTAGCTTGAAATGGCTTCAATGATGGGCTCCTCAGGTGAAGAACAAATCAAATGGGGCGTCTGCATAATTCTCATCAGAAACCTTCTGGTACATCCCAGATGCCGCTCTCCAGCCAGGGTACAGGAACTGCGGAACGCTGGCATCCTCCAGGACTGGCTCGCTCTCCAGCATCCGCTCCATGTAGGGGACCACTAGGAAACCCCAGTTCTGTTAGGTGCCGAGTGGACCAGTGAGTTAATCAGCCTGCCCATCAATGCTGGAGAGTGGACTTCAAAACTACCCATCACAACGAGAATGAGCTTTGATAACTTGCAGCCTTTTCTCTTCAGAATATCTATTCTTATCACAACACCACCAACCCAGACCGACAGGGAGGGGCAGGGCTGCAGGTCGGGCTGAGGTTCATCAGCAGAGCTGTGGCGGGAAGGCCTCGGGACTGGAACAGCAGGGAATGCTGTGCTGCAGGTCAGGACTGGCAGAGCTGTGTTGGGAAGTCAGCAATCGGCTGCTGCTCCCCGTTGCTCACCTCCAGCCAGCACCAGCCTCATGCACCAAATGTCTCTTCTATTAAAAATCTGCTCTGGAGGTGTTGCAAACCTCGCTCAGCCTTCCTTACGCTGGCATGGCTTAACAGGAACAAATCACATTGTGGCTGCGAGAGCAATACCTCCCTCACAGAGACGTGCATCACAACAACGCTCAGAGGAGCGGGTAGAAGAGAGAGGCTTTTGGGGCTCATTTAGACACTCTGTGGGGCTCTACTTTACACCATGCATTCAGCAACAATCAGTCCCACAGATGTGACGAAGGCTAGATTGTGCAGCAGGGGCCACAGTGCAGGTTTTGGGCACGGTCTGATGGATGTGGCTGGGAGTAAACAGCAAGCCAGCCTGGGTGTGCTGCAACAGCTTGTTTAATTCAGTGTTCTCCGCCCGTTTGGTAATTTCCTTTGGTAATAAGCCGTTGCCTGGTGGCTTGACTCTCTCGCCCCATTGGGACAGTCTTGCTAAGCAAAGGATGTACAAGACCCTGATTTCAGCTGGGCTCCAGAGGTGTTCTTGTGATACAAATAACTAGCAATCATAAACAGGTTGGGTTAAATCTGTGCAACTGGTGTGCATAGACAAGGCCAGTTTGCCTGCAGAAAAACCAAGGGCTGTAGCCGTGCGGTGGGGTGGGCTGGCCTGGCCTGGACAGACACGAAGGCTCTTGCTGAAGAGGTTGATCCAGCTGAAGGAAGGGTTGGCTTCCCCTCAAGCCAAAATGGACTGTTTGGGGTTTTGTTCCCTGTAACTTTTTTGCCGGGCTGTCACCTTTTGGGCATTTAAGCCAAAATTCTCTCCCTCAGGAACCTCACGTTAGACACCTAAATGCAGCTAGGGACGTCCTTACTCATACACAAAGCACGCAGCTCCGTGGGGCACCAAATTTCCTGGTGCCCTGCACAGCTGCGTGCTGCTCCAGCCCCTGCTCCAGCTCTTCCCTAGGGACCCCCCCTTCCATGCCCCCGCCCTGCCCCCACTCCCCTGAAGATTGCAGTCAGGCCCAAGCCTGCACTCACAGCGTGGTAAGTGAAGCAATCCGGCCCCAGCCTGCTCCGCTCCCCTGACTCCCAGCCGCGCCGCCCGTGAGTGCTGGGGGGCGGCTCCCCCCCCTTCCCCCAAGCCTGGGAGCCAGGGGAGTGGAGCAGGCAGGGGCTGGGTCACTCCACTTACTGCAGGAAGTAGCCAACCCCCCTCCCCCATGGAGGCCTGGGGCCCCACACGGCCCCCCGCGCAGGGCTCCATAGGGCACCACAATAGCTAGGGATGGCCCTGAATGCAGCCATCTCAGCACCTGAACAGCTCGCCTGCGCACCCTCCGCTCTGAAAGTCCGGCCCCCAAGTGAGGTGCCTAAAGATGGATGGAGGTGTCTCACATTAGTCGCTAAGGGCCCTCCTCCTCTCAGGAAAGCCATAGGTCAGGGAAGAGCCCTTCCAAAGCTTTGCTGAAGCAAGCGGGGTGGATCTTCCTGGAAAACTGCTGAGCTTCTGTGAGATTGCTGCCAGGGACTGGCCTCTGTTTCCGCTATTTATGGAGCAGCAGCATCTTCCGAGGGGGCCTGTGAATTGCTTAATGCTCCATGCATTATTGATCAAGGGCTCTTTAACTAAACAAAGCTACGTCTCCTACCCCAGAGTCGGCCCGCCGGCCAGACCTTCCTGGCAAAGACAAAGCATGCGGGTATGTGCCACAGGGCTCATCGTTCTCAGTATATGAAGCCATCCAAATAACACTGCTGCAAATTTGCCAGTGCTGCTTTCTATGCTCAGCATGTACGATAAGCTGCCCCTTGCTTGGTCCACTACCATCAGTGCAGCAGGTTGTGGGTTCGTGTCTGGCCCCATACGTCCATTAACTCTTTACTGCTCTGTGGTCATGGCCATCAAGGGGGCTTGCGTATGGCCCTTTACTAGTGTGCTAGAGGTGTCCGAGTGGTGCTCAGGGGAGTTAATCTTTCCCTGAATTCAGTGGTATGTGACAGCAGACTCAGTACGCTAGGTGGCGCAGCTGGCACATTCCAGCCCTGGGAATACCCCAGCGTGTCTCCTAACAAAGCTCTTTGTATGGATCCCCACCGTGAGCTCTGAGCAGTGTCTGAACCTGGGACCTTCACCGCCAAAGTACAGGCCTCTGGCACTCGAGCTAAAGGAATAACTCAATTAACTGGCAGCTGTAGTAGGCTGTTATACTCTCTGTGTACCAGCCATCTCCCTTTGGCTGGAGCCCTTGTGGTGAAAGCTCTGGCCCGTGATGGGATGCCAGCTGATTTGGGCCATCCAGCCTGCCCTTCTGCATTGTAGGTTGGCACATCAGCCTTCTCCACTCTTGACCACTGCTGACTGGTGCCCCGCCAACCAGCAAAGGGTGTGAGCAGGCTCCAGGCCACTTATTTAAAGCAGGGTCTTGTACCCCACCCCCCGAGGCAGGTCACTGATTTCTAGCTGAGTGAATAGCCAGGAGTCAGTCCTGTGATGTTTGCCACTCCTCCGCAGCCCAGTGACCACAAACGTCCCTGCCAGGGGCCGGGAGTGTCCAGGCAGCCCCTGCCTCCTGTGCACCACGCTGCTCAGACCCCCCCAGTTTAACTGATACCTGTGTTCTCCATCCCTGTTAAACTACGCTACTTTGGCCTGTCCCCCTTTAAATAGTGCTGTGGTGAAGGGAGGGGATTGAGAAACACAATCCTCCTATGCCACAGTCCTCCTGGTCTCTGTGGGTAGTGTGGGCTCATCTGCAGGCCAGTACCCAGCATGCCCTTTGACTCTTTCAGCTGGCGGAGAGCAGTATGAGGGCACACAATGAAGGGAGAGAAACTTCTGTCCGTGCCCACAGCCAGGATTGGATAGCGGGCTGCAGTGGATAGTGCCGTCTGCCAAGGGGACTGTCAGGAGCCTATTGCTTGGGATTTTTAACACTAGTGTTTTGTGGGAATGATCCTGCAGTGGCCCCAGGGAGATGGGCTGCAGCTCTCCGCCAGCTGCAGCCTCTGGTCTCCTGTGCTGGGCAGACAGAACCTGGGGCTCTAGTCATGGGACTTTTCACTGTGGGGCACCGGTTACTGGAGCATTGCAAGTAAACCGGTTAAATACCTTGACCTCAGACTAGAGTGCATACAGATCATCTGATTCTCTTCACTAGCTCTATGCCAGTCCCCCAGCGGCCTAGCTAGTGGGCACTTCATTGCACACGCTCCTGATCTGCTGGCCTCCGCTCTCTGAGCAGAGGGAGATTTGCATAATGATATGTACAAAGGAGAAGGAGCAAACTAGCATGTGAAAACTGATCTAACCTTGCAAGTAGGTCCTGAGTGCAGGAGGTGACCCAGTGTAACCCTTGCAGCGCTGCCTGCCTGCCTGCCTGCATGGGAGTGCCAGGTACAGCTGGAATGCATCACTAAAACGGCACACCACTGGGCTTCTCGTAATGCCAGCTTCTGCACGTCTGCACCTAGAGTCATTCTGTTGTTCCCGCCTGTGTGTCATCCAGGGATCAAGCCGTTTGTTAATTCTGTGCAAGTGTGGATGAGCTGAGAGGCAGCTGTTGAAAACACAGGCTTTCGGTTATTGTGTAGTTACTAGTCGTCTTGGCAGAAAACCTGCCTTGTGCAAAATCTCTGCAACAAACTGACCCACCATTTACCTCAGCCATGCCTGGGAAATCATGGGAGGGGATCGCTTTGCTGCTGGTCCTTCACCAGCCTTGCTGTGTCCGCTCCCCGGGACATGCAGGTGTCTGGAACAGCCATGGCTCCTGCGGACTAACTTACCAGGGGCTAAGTTGCACAGCGGGATCGTGCACAAAGCCTTTCTCTTCTGAAGACTTTGTGTCAAGTCCCAGGGTAGGAGGGATAGCTCAGTGGTTTGAGCATTGGCCTGCTAAACCCAGGGTTGTGAGTTCAATCCCTGAGGGGGCCATTTAGGGATACTAGCAGGCCCCTGTGCTTCGTGGTGAAATGTTTGTTTTCCTCTTAAAAAGGAGCTCTCCAGGGAACATGTGAAGGGCCCCAGCAGCAGGACTAGGCTATCTCCATGCCCATGGTCTGAGATACTGTCCTGCATCTACACCTCTATTGCTGAGAGGTAATTCTCCCTCTGCCTCCCGCTGTCACAGGGCAGTGCTGTAGCAGGTGCCTCTTCCATGACCTTGAAAGTAATTGTCTTTCCATGCAATGGGAAAAAACTCTGAGCAGCAACTGGCTGATTTAGGACGATAGGTCTGATAACGTGCGACTGCTCTGTGCGAGGGGGGGCCTGAGTACCCCGCATGCTGCGAAATGATAGCACAGCCGCATGGCACTCTCCCTATGAAAGGAGGCTTCTTCAAGGAACATTGTCAAATGAAGACCTAAAATGTGACCGGCCGCTAGGTGCAGGTTAGATGTTAAGCCTGGTCTACACTAGGAAATTAGGTCAGTATAATTATGTCACTCAGGGATGTGAAAAATCCACACCCTTGAGTGATGCAGTTAAATCGACCCAAACCCTGGTGTAGACAGAGCTAGGTCTATGGGCGAATTCTCAGGGAGGTGGAGAACCTCACCCATCGGCATAGGCTGCAGCATTTTAAGTGTAGAGCAGCCCTTCGTCTGCAGAGGAATGTCCTCCAGCTTCCAAATATCCCTTCTTGGGTGGGGGAGGGGTGTTAATCTACATAAATTAAACAACTTGCATAATTTGGTGAACAAACTGACATTCATTTTCAGGCTGATGCTGCTGAGGTCCAAACCAGCCAGCAGAGGGAGCCCTAATTGAACACTCTTCCCTGATGCGCTGGTGTCCTAGATGCTGCCGGTTGGGAAGTGAAACCAGGCAGGGCTGTGTGGGCTCCAGCCTGGTTGGAATCCAGGGGATCCAGTCATTCTATCCCTGGAAAAGGAGGAAAATGATAAAGGCAGAAATATAATTTCCCAGCTTCTACGGGGGCTCTGGGTAATGAGCTCTGGGATGGGGCCTTGAACTGTGTCCTTTTCAGTTGCTTCCCCAGATCATCTCTTAAAATACTCCAATTCTCCCCCCTCACCCCATCAGCATGCTGCTGCCTGTGCCCAGAGCATCCGCCCTGATCCTCTTTGCCACACAGCCTCCCTCTGCTCTGTCAGACCCCTCCTCCAAACCATCAGTCCCCCACACAATGACCCACCTTCCCTGCCAACCAGCCATGGGCAGCGGGTAATGGAGGCCAGGGGAGGCTAAGCCTCCCCAAACCTCTGCTAATGCTCCCTGAGACAGCCCTGGGCCACGGGATGAGTCTCAGAGCTCCTCTGGGGGGCCCGGGCTTGGGGCTTGGCCAGCCGACTGGGGCTCAGAGCTCTTCCAGACTGCTCCGGGCACCAGCGGGCCGGCCAGGGTTCAGGGCTACTCCAGCCGCTGGCCGGGGTTTGAAGCTGTTGCCGGCAGGCTGGCCGGCAAGAGCGAGAGAGTGGAACGAGCAGAGTGGGGGCGGGGTCTCGGGTGGTAGAGGTGTGGTGGGGGGCTAGCCTCCCCGAATGGAGGGTGCATGACTGTGCCCAGGTCTCTGGGCTTCAGATTCTGTGCTTCCTGCCTGCGATCCTTCTCCATCAGCGGCGACCACCAGTGCCGTCTGCGCTGCCTTGGGGAAGCTCGCGTCGCAGCGAGGTGCAGTATCTGCTCATTGTTCCCCAGCCATAGTCGAGAAGGGCAGGAACGTTGTCTCTGCAAATACCCAGGCCAGGGAATGACCCTGTACATCGGCCTGATTCAGCAAGGAGTGCGCCTCCGGCTGCGAAGTGTGACTCTGGTGCGGGAGAATCCACCCCTGCAGACTCCACAATAGAGCCTTGTCAGGAAGCTAGGAAGCACTCTCATAAGCATGAGACTAAGTCTTCCACAAAGTGCGCTTCAAAGCCGTTGGACTCAGTTGTAACAAGCCTACCAGCTCACCCCATGAGGACTTAGGATGTCCTAAGTCCCAGATGCCCGACAAGAAAGCCCCTAAGCACTGGGCTCCATCAGGACCAGTCTGTGTTCCATCGGAAACATCATCCCAATCTCCTCCCAGCCCGGGATCTGTTAGCACCGATGAAATCTGATCACTGCCAACTTCGGATACCACCCTTCTCGCCGGCTGTGATGGCCGGACAAACAGAACCCGTCTCACACCGAGGAGAGCCGAATCCGTTGCTGCCTATAGTGGGGCAGTTGCCCCACTTTGGCGGACAAAGGGTTAATAGCAGCCCTTGGAGGGGCTGTGCAGAACCCAGCCAATCAGAGAAGGCTTAGAAGCAGCCAGTCAGGGCCAGGCTGGGCCCTATATGAAGGCTGCAAAGCAGAGGAGACGGGAGTCTCTCCCTGACAAGCAATGGAGGAGGACTAGCTCCCAGGGATACCACCTGAGATAGAGCAGCGCTGGGCAGGCTCAGGGGAGTGGAGGGAAAGCTCCAGCCTGATGCCTGCTAGGCTGAGGCCCCTGAACGGAAGGGCCGAGAAGGTGCAAGGGCCAAAGGGGAAGTGGCCCAGGGAGTGTGAGCAGTAGAGGGGAGAGAAGGAGGGCAGGACATGGCTGCTGCCAGAGGGTCCCTGGGCCAGGACCCAGAGTAGTGGGCAGGCCTGAGTTCCCCCCTGCCCCCTTACACTGCACCTGGCCTTGGAGGAGCGTGGCCCTATGCAGACTGTGGCTTGCCCTGAGGCCAGGGGCTAGACTTTGGAGCTGCAGTTGGCCACAAGGGCAGGTGCAGACCGGGGACTGCGGATACCCCCAGAAGGGGAGAGAACCGAGCGGGGCACAGCCGAAGGGCTGTGTCCAGAAAAGGATGCCGCAAGCCAGGGAGCAACGCGGGTCCCAGACAGCACAGCAGAGCAGGCAGCGGGCGGGACACCGCCCGCAGAGGGCGCTCCACAGCTAGGACAGAGCTAATTCCCGGAGCAACCAGCAGGAGGCGCTGCGGTGGTGAGTCTGAGCCCCGTTACCCTGCCCCACGGGACATTTTCGCTCTCCCGGATCTGGAATCCCCTCCTCCATCAGGCCTGTCTGTTTCCAGGGAGATAATAGCACCTCCGAGAGACTTGACTGCTGGAAGGCGCTTATCACCCATCCCATACACAACATACATCTACCCTCCAACGGCACCGATGGTCCTGCCACTGGAACCGGAACCAGCCTTTTGCTCATCAAGAGATTCTGAGCCATCTGATGAACCTCTCTTCCCTGATCCTGTTGCCGGTCCCAAGTGGGGCGGGGGCTTGGATACACTCAGTGAAGCCACGCCAGGTGCATAAGTATAACCAGTTTTATTGCTAAAGTATAATAAGCCTCCCGGCCTTCACGCATTACTAAATATGTGCTTTCCAGCAACCAAGCAAGAATCCATGCATACACCCCTTCTGCTACGGACAGTCCTGGACGCTCCTGCCTTGTTCTTGAGGGCTTGTAGCAGGCGGTGCTCTAGCGTGGGGAATTCCTGGGCACCCAGAAGGCCAGGGTTCACAGGTGAGACTGTTTGTCTAAAGCAATTCTCATAGCTGCTTTTAATTTGCCCCCCCTTAGAAGGAGGGGATTATTCACCCACAAGCAGGCTCTGGCAGGAAACACTGCTGTTTCCTATTCCCACACTTTACAGTCTTAGGCCTTTCTTATCTCTTCACTTGTTTATTCAGCCAAGCAACTGCAAGCCAGCTCCCCCAGTCAAAGCCAGTTCACTACTAGCTCCCCCCAAACCATTCTGTAGCATCAAACCCAACACCTGTGTATCCACCACCACCTAAAAAACTCTCACAGACATGGGACCAACCTCCACCTCATCTAACGAGGAGCTGCTGGTACTCCACGCCATGGGGGGGCCCCCCGCAACCACATGTCAACCTCTCCTACTGGCTGTATTGGGGCCTTGGGACCAGTACCCCCCTGCAGAGTCAATTTGATCTGCTAGAGACACCCCTTGCCTCCCCTCTAAGGGGACGCTCAGATCAGCCCCTGGATCCAACTGAGAAGGAGGAACATTACGGTCTGGATCTGGCGATTCTGCCGGAACCAGCAAGACTGCCATCGTCATCCCCAGAGAAACAAAATACATCTACATCTCCTCCACCCCGGATGACTTCAGGCAGTTCCAGGACTTGCTCTGCAGAGTTGCTGGAGAGCTTCAGAATCCCCTCAAGGAGATCCAAGACTCTCAGCACAAACTCTGAGACATCCTGCACGCTTGCATACCCAACAGAATAGCTCTTTCTGTTCATGAAGCCATACTGGAGCCAGCTAGGACAGTTTGGCAGACCCCTGCCACCTGAGCTCCTACCCCAAAAGAAGCATTATGACGTGCCAGCCAAGGGAACAGAAGTTTTGTTTTCTTACCTCACTCTCAATTCACTGGTGATTCATGCTACTTCTAAAGGGCTTTACATCAATATTCCAGGAGTTGCGAGCCATTCAGAAGACATGCGATTCCTCCTTCCATAAATCCACGGTCACCATGTCCTCATAATGTCAGACACTGTTACGACTGTCTTCTACGTCAGCAAGCAGCGGGGAGTGAGATCAGCCTCCCTGTGTGCAGAAGCAGTCAGCCTCTGGAATTGGCATATCAGCAATCAAATCACCCTGTCGGCAACCTACCTTTCTGGGAAGCAGAATATGCTTGCAGATTCCCTCAGCAGACATTTCACAGTTGACCACAAGTGGGAGCTCCGTGATTCAGTACAGCGCAATATTTTCCCTCCATGGGGGACCCCAACCAGGGATCTTTTTCTCTCAAGCAAACAGGAAATGTACCACGTGTAGCTCCAGAGGAGCCCTAGGTCACCACCCCCAGGGCAGCGCTTTGCCTCTTTCTTGGTTGGACCAGTTCAATTTTGCCTGCCCTCCACTACCACTCCTGCCATGAGTTCTACACAAAATCCAGCAGGACAGAATGCAGGTCATCCTGATCGCCCCCTTCTGGCCCCAACGGTTCTTTTTTCCCAACCTCCTACGCATGTCCTCCCGACCACCAGTCATCTTCCCAATATTCCCAATATTGTGGATGATACTAAACTGGGAGGAGTGGTAGATAGGATACAGAGGGACCTAGACAAATTGGAGGATTGGGCCAAAAGAAACCTGATGAGGTTCAATAAGGATAAGTGCAGGGTCCTGCACTTAGGACGGAAGAACCCAATGCACAGCTACAGACTAGGGACCAAATGGCTAGGCAGCAGTTCTGCGGAAAAGGACCTAGGGGTTACAGTGGACAAGAAGCTGGATATGAGTCAGCAGTGTGCCCTTGTTGCCAAGAAGGCCAATGGCATTTTGGGATGTATAAGTAGGGGCATAGCGAGCAGATCGAGGGACGTGATCGTTCCCCTCTATTCGACGTTGGTGAGGCCTCATCTGGAGTACTGTGTCCAGTTTTGGGCCCCACACTACAAGAAGGATGTGGATAAATTGGAGAGAGTCCAGCGAAGGGCAACAAAAATGATTAGGGGTCTGGAACACATGACTTATGAGGAGAGGCTGAGGGAACTGGGATTGTTTAGTCTGCAGAAGAGAAGAGTGAGGGGGGATTTGATAGCTGCTTTCAACTACCTGAGAGGTGGTTCCAAAGAGGATGGTTCTAGACTATTCTCAGTGGTAGAAGATGACAGGACAAGGAGTAATGGTCTCAAGTTGCAATGGGGGAGGTTTAGGTTGGATATTAGGAAAAACTTTTTCACTAGGAGGGTGGTGAAACACTGGAATGTGTTACCTAGGGAGGTGGTAGAATCTCCTTCCTTAGAAGTTTTTAAGGTCAGGCTTGACAAAGCCCTGGCTGGGATGATTTAATTGGGGATTGGTCCTGCTTTGAGCAGGGGGTTGGACTAGATGACCTCCTGAGGTCCCTTCCAACCCTGATATTCTATGATTCTATGATTCCCTGGGCTCATGACTCTGTGGAATAGCAAGATCAAGCACCCTGATCGGTGTCTGCTCCACCTCAGGGCTTAGTGTTTGGATGGGCATCATCCTTAGAACATTCATGCTCCACATCCATATGAGACATCCTCTTCAATAGTAGCAAGGACTCTACTAGAATATCTTACCTAGCCAAATGGAAACACGTCTCTTCCTGGGCACAACAAAGAGGTGTGTGATGGGTTCGGTCAGAGATTCCCTGGGGACTGTCAATTTCAGCACACCTGAGCCTATTTTCCCTGCCAGCTTGGGACTCCAGAACCCTGCCTTGTTGAGCCAGACATGCTAGCCTGCGTGCAACACAGGCCCAGGGTCTGGGTCACACCCCCAAAGCTGCAGACTTTAACCAAAAACAGCTCAGCAGGTTACCTGTCTCCAGTACCCAGACACCCAGCTCCCAATGGGATCCAAACCCCAAATAAATCTGTTTTACTCTGTATAAAGCTTATACAGGGTAAATTCATAAATTGTTTGCCCTCTATATCACTGATAGATATGCACAGCTGTTTGCTCCCCCAGGTATTAATCACTTACTCTGGGTTAATAAAATCACTTTTGTTTATTAATGAAGTATAAAAAGTAGGATTTAAGTGGTTTCAAGTAATAACAGACAGAACAAAGTAAGTCCTCCAAGCAAAATAAAGCAAAACCACATAAGTCTAAGCCTAATACATTAAGAAACTGATTACATGTAATATCTCACTCTGAGATGTTCCAATAAGCTTCTTTCACAGACTAAAAAGAAAAGGAGTACTTGTGGCACCTTAGAGACTAACCAATTTATTTGAGAATAAGCTTTCGTGAGCTACAGCTCACTTTAGCAAATACAGACTAACACGGCTGTTACTCTGAAACCTTTCACAGACTAGACTCCTTCCTAGTCTGGGCCCAATCCTTTCCCCGGTACAGTCCTTGTTAGTTCCAGCAGACATCTCAGGTGGTAAGCAGGGTCTTTTTCATGACTGGCAGCCCCCTTTGTCCTGCTCCGCCCCCTTTTTATAGCTTTGGCACAAGCTGGGAATCTTTTGTCTCTCTGGGTCCCCAACCCTCCTCCTAAATGCAAAAGTACCAGATTTAAGATGGATTTCATTATCAGGTGACATGATCACATGTCACTGTAAGACCCCTAGTCTCCATTCTCCATGGGCTGGCCCACACATACACAGGAAGGCTTGCAAGTAAATAAACCATTTACAACCAATTGTCCTAGTCAATGGGAGCCATCAAGATTTTAAACCACCATTAATGGCCCACACTTTGCATAATTACAATAGGACCTCAGAGTTCTACTTCATATTTCTAGCTTCAGATACAAGAATGATACATGCATACAAATAGGAGGAATATATTCAGTAGTTTATAACCTTTGTTATGATACCTTACAAGAGACCTTTTGCATAAAGCATATTCCAGTTACATCATATTCACACTCATAAGCATTTTTCCATAAAACATGTGGAGTGCAACGTCACAAGGTGCTCCACCAGAGACTACAGCTATTCCTCTCCTTTTGGACTATATCTAATCTGTGAAAACATCACCTTTGTCCATCAACTTCTTGCGAGTCTATTTGGCAGGGATCAGCGCATACCATCCACCTTCTCAGAGCTACTCCGTCTTCTCCCACCCCCTGACCAATAGATTCTGGAAAGGCCTAATCAGAACCTTCCCACCTACTCAAAAGCCTGCTCCCCAGTGGGAACAAACCTTGTTCTCGCAGCATTCAGAAGTTCTTCCCCCCCCGCCACCTTTGAACCTATAGCTACTTGCTCCATGCCCCTCCTTTCCATGAAGGTTGCTTTCCTTGTAGCCATCACCTCAGCAAGAAGGGTTGGAGAACTTGGAGCAGTGATGGCAGATTCTCCATACAGTATATTCTTTACATCGACACTCCAAATTCACCCCTAAAATAGTTTTAGAATTTCACTGTAACCAATTCATTCACTTACCTGTGTTCTCCCAGAACTGCACACTTCCACAGAGGAGCAAAAGACTCCACTCCCTCGATGTTTGGCAGGCCTTGGCTTTTTACCTGCAGAGAACAAAACCAGCAGGCAGGCAATCCCGGAGGCTGTTCGTCGCTGTAGCAGAAAGGATCAGAGGGTGCACCATCTCCACCCAGAGACTCTCCAGATGGATCTCTGGCAGACTTCTAGTCTGCATTCAGCTATTGAACTCCCCACCCCATGGGGCAAGAGCTCATTCCACCAGAGCGCAAGCAACAGCTGTGGCGTCTCTTCAGGAGATGCCCTTCCTGGACATCTGCAAAGCAGCCCCGTGGGGCTCCCTTCACGCATTTGCAAGATGTTATGCCCTGTTGCAGGACTCTTCTGCCTCCTTTGGGACAGCGGTGCTCCACTCAGCTCTACTGTCTACATCCTCCTCCTACTGAGGTACTGCTTGTCAGTCACCCACAGTGGAACACAGTAGGGACCATCAGTTGAAGAAGAGGATACTTGCCTGTAATTGGAGGTGCTTTGTGATGTGTGATCTGATTTGCAGTAGTGAAGGAACTGGAGAGGTGGTTGGTCTGCCCCACCCTTTATCCCCTCAGTTGGTGGCTTGAGGTGAGCCAGGGTGCATGCACGGACCAACTTTCAAAATTCTCCGGCTCCAGGTGCATGGTGCACATGCATAGCCCACAGCAGAATGCAGATAGAGACCAAACATCTCAAATACCCTGTAGTACAGGTAAGTAACTTCCTCTTCACTGTAACCTGAATCCAGACTTGCCTATAGCAGCACCCTGAAGCAATTCAAGACTGGTCTCCTCCTTCACTGTGAACAGTGTCATGCTAGATCACCCTGGTCCAGGCAGGCTTCACAATGTACTGCTCTGCAGACAACTCCCAAACGGGAGGGGGTCCGAGAGGGAGCTCGTACTGGATTTCATGTGTTTTAAACTGTGAAGTTTCAGAGCTTTCTCTTGTGGATCCTCTTGGCAGAGAGAGATTTACCTTGGGTGAATTTCCCAGGGCTGTAGCACATCCGGGGTGAACAGGTGAAGGGAGTGCAGATTCAGATGCATATTTTCACACAGTCAGTGCTATGAAATTCTCCTAGAAATGTATGTGCACTGCTCGGCCCCCGGACACAGTGAACAAAGTATTGATAATCTCCGTGACTAAAATCCAGTTATCCAAATAGGATATTCTCTTGCCGGTTACAGAGGAATTGTAGGAGGAGATTTTGCTGTATTTCTCATTTGTAATCCAGTTGCTCAAGGGATTTGGGCTGTAATTGCGTTAATACAAATAATCTCTTAACTCATTTAATGCAGCAGGTCTTTGGGCCCCCTGGCTGCAGTATGTTACAGCTGATGCACAGAGCTCACTGCACTGGAGACAGTGCAGATTGGCTGCCTGAGCCCCAGACTGGGGGCTAATCTGAAGGGCACTGCGTTTCTCAGAGTGCTGCCCTGGCCCTGGGGTTCAGTGGGGAGGTGGATGGGTTTCCATCACTGTGCTGCAGAATTCCCTTGGCGGTAGCTAATGAGGCAGGGCTTTACTGCAGGGGACGTCCAATGGGACGAATTCGTCCAATGGGAGGAATTAAACTAGGGCAGAGGGAAGGTTGTACCATAGACAGGGCCTGAGACACGCTGTAGTTTTCTGACATCCCCCAGACAGTGATACAAGGAGCTGTGCCCGTGTTAGGCAGCCAGATGGAGACATTGCTTATTATTTAATTCTGAACGTCCTAATGCCCTCAGTTCTCAGCTCCCTGAGGGCACCTCCCCTCTGCACAGAAGGGGAGTGCAGCAGCACCAGGACCCCTGCTCAGCTTTGAGGTGCTACCAGTGACATGCTGCCCATCCTTGGTTGGGTGAGGACACACTACTACCCCTAAAGGTGAGGAGGAGGATGGCAGCTTCCTCCAGGCAAAAGCTAAGGACGGGGTTGAGATACTTGGCTGCTGGCTGCTGGTGAGATCTCTGTTGCTTTGGTGCACTGGGGCATCAAGACAGAGTGGGATGTTAGGCTGAGAAAAGGGCTGATTATTAAAGTACTGTCAGAGCAATAGGGGCCATTATATAGATGGGAAACTGAGGCCCAGAGAAACTAAGTGGCAGAGCAGGGAGTTGAACCTCGGTCTCCTGAGATGCAAGCTAGTGCCCAAACCCACGGGGCAATTCCTTCTCCCATCTCTTCCACCGGGGTGACTGTGCTGTCACCCCATAAGAGGAGAGGTCAGGGGGTGACTGTTCTGTTCCTTTGCCCCCGCAAGGAGTGTTAATTTCTGTCAGGAAACTGCCTTCATAAGTGGGAGGGGGTCTCCACGTCCAGCCTGTGTGTGCAGTGAGGGTCCGGTCCTCCTTCCTGCGAGGAACTGACCCTCCCTTGGCTTTAGAAGCACAGAGGAAATCTGATAGTAAGGCAGAGCCATGAGAGGCGGCGGAGGGCGTGCGGGGGGTTCCTCCCCTGATGCCAAGGCAGGGTTGGTAATAACGTGTGCCTGACGAGGGCCCTGTCCAGGCCTAGACTGTGTATCTTTCTTTCCCCTGGGAGGATTTAGGCAGTTCAGATGGTAACACTTGTGTGACTTGTCCTGCCGGGCTGAGGACTGGAGCCCTGTCTATCCATGGGAAGGGTACGGCCAGGGCGCCGCAGAGCCTGCTGACCCCACAGTATGTCCCAGCCCTGCCCTGTAGGGAGACCACCTCTGGGGGGGAGGGAGGGGTCAGGAAGGGAGCTGAGTCTGAGCCAGCCAGTGCTTGGCCCCCTTGCGGATGGTGCTGGTGAGGAGGCTGAGCTGTGGTGGTGTCCCTGGGGCCTGGGTGCCTGCCTTCTAGGAGCTGGGCTGACGCCCACACCCTCTCCCATCTACTGGCTACCTGCGAGGTGCCTAGGCTTGGACTGGGTTTGTCTGGGCCACCTTGCAGTGTGCTCTTGCTACCTGTCCCCCTCCTCACCAGTGTGCAGGAAGGCTGAGCTGCCCCCGGCCTGCTGAGGGCTGCGGGTGGCTCCCTTCAGAGATAATTACACCTCAACATGGCACAGCTGAGGCCCCTGTTCCAGGGAAGCACAAGGCCCTAGCTCCCTCCCTGGTCCCCATGCAGCTGGGAGGGAAGGGAGCGGACGTTGGGACCCAAACATGGATTCCCACCTGGGAGTCGCTAGCACTGTCAGCCCCTGCAGCTTCTCTCCTAGTGTCCCGTTAAACCTTCCTGGTGCAGGTGCTCACCAGCTGCATTCTCCCCAGTGAGTCCACCATCTCCTCCCCCAGACATGCTGGGGCCGGTTTCCTCAGAGTGCGGCAGGGGCTGCAGCGCAAAGGCCGTCAAAACAAGGTAGTGGGGTGGGTGGTGAGGCGAAAAGCTCTAGCTGAAGTGTACAGCTGTGGCTGCAGATCTTCCCCGCAGGCCGTCCAGCTGCCCGCTGAGGGGTCTCCAGCAGGAGCCGGGCCTGCCTTCATCTCTGCCTGTCATTGCAGAGCCCTGTGTGGTTAGCAAGCTGCCTGCTGAGCAAGCAGCCCTTGGTCAGCATCCTCATTAGAGCCGGGAAGGGGAAAGCAGAGAGATTTAAATGAGGTTTCAAGAGGCTTCCACGAGCTAATAATAGCAGGTCCTTTTTGGGGCCCAACAGAGTGTGAGATGCCGAGACCCAGGACCCAATTCTGCCCTCGCTCTCACTGGGGTCAATAAGGAGGAGCTCCACTGACCATACCAGCAAGAGGAGACATGGATCCTACCTCGTAGTCTGGAAACAACCTGCCCAGGTCCTGGTGCCTCCTCAGATCCACCAAGCCAAGGCGGATGGATCTGGCCACGTGGCGAGACTAAGGAACCTGAGGGGAGCGGAGCTGCCCCAAAGGGGGAGATTAGAGACTCTTCTGGGGAATAGCTTCATGGCAAGTTTAAATGGGAGGAGGATGGGTACCTCTCCCAGTAATTTCTGCTCGAAGACTCCCTGCAGTCTCTGCAGAACTAACCTTAGAGCTGATCCTGTTGAGCTATCGGCATCTTAACTGTGTCTGGGACAATATCCTCAGAGAACTCAAAGCCTGGGATTTCTGCCCTCGGGATCATTCCAGAGTTCTCCGGAAGTGGCACTGAGGATTTGCTGATGTAAAACTCCGAAGGGGCCAGGGTCTGAAATCCAGGATACAATATTTAGCAAGGCTTAGGGTAACTGTGGGCAGCCAGGTGCTTATCAGTCCCAGCCTCGAGCAGGTGGAGATCTTGATATCAAGAAAAGTGTCTGGAAATCTCCTCCTCTGGATTCAGTCCCTTCCAGTCGAACCCATCCAGGCTGCAGATAGATGGACAGCACGCTGACTCATACGCATACGTCTTCCTGTGCCTGGACTTAGCTCTGGAGTTATAAATGACCAGTTGTCTGTGTAAGCTCTTCCGGGGCTGGGTTAATGGGGTAGGTAATGCAGGGGGTGGGGTCTGTGTTTCTGTCCCTGGGTGGTTGTTTGTTTTCTTTTGATTCCCCCTGTTGGCATGAGAGGAGTCTGTTTGGTCTCTGCCGTGCCCTGGCATTGGGGAGCTGGGTTGGGTTTCCTTACAGAGCTGGAGTTGGGGGGGGGGGCTTACACTTCCTAACCATATTTAAAACCAAGAACGGATCATTCAGGAGCAGGGGCTGGGGCCATGAGATTGAGCATTTTGCTGTTGTCTCCTGGCACTGGTTCTTTACTTTGAAAGATGCTGGGTTGTTTTTATAGCTTCCGGGACTTGACAACAAGTGCTAGCAAGTCCTGGCAAGATCTCTCTGCTGCTGGCTTGGAGTGCTCATGTGCCAAGACAAGGAGTTGCCGAGGCAGATGTACTGCTTGCAGTTGGAAAGGCTGCTGCCCCCAAAGGGGAACCTGCTCCTGCTGCAGTGTCCGTTGCTGTTGTGCTTGTTAGTCACAGAGATTAGTGAGTGTAAATGTCTTGTTGGCACAGTCAATAAGCAGCCGCTGCTTTATCATGAGAGAAACAAGATGGGTGAGATGACGTCTTATTGGACCGACTTCTGTTGGCAGAAGGTACAAGCTTCTGAGCTACACCAAGCAGCAACCACAGCAATATTTGGGTACATCTGTGAACCCCGAGTGTGCAGGTGGCAGGTTGCTCTGTGTCGCTGTGTGTTCCTGGCCAGCCACACGTCCCAGCTGAAGCAGGACACCCTCTGCCCGACACACCTCACAAGTGCATTTGCTCACCTGGTTATTAATGACCCGAGCAGCCTCCTGCGATCACTCCGTAAATACGAATAGAGCCATGCTGGCTGCAGGGAAGGAGCCTCTCCCAGGAAGCGCGAACGCTCGCACTGCCAATCCACACACAGGCCGCAGAAGCTATTGCCTCCTGAACTCTGTGTAAATGTTTAAGAAGCGCAGCCCCACGGATCTAAGCATTTGCGTGTCTAAAGGACTTCCCAGCTAAACCATTTTCCATGTGTAGGATTCTACTTACTGTGTGCATCTGTGATTCACGCAGCTTGAGGAGAGGAGAAACCTGAATTCTGAAGGGCTGGGGGGGTCCCTGTTTACAGTTAGTGTGACAATGACAGGAGGGGGTGTGGCTCTGGGGACCCCTAAATTCCTCAGGGCTGTCCCACTTCAAATGACTGTCTAGATGATTAGGGGACAGGGAAATGTAAGGTCAGAGCATTAAGACCAGGAGCGGAAGAACCCTGTATGAGAAAACCCATGTAGTGTCCCTGAGTGGTGTAGCTGCCTGTCCTGTGAGACGGGGCTTATCAGGCAACGACTGCATGCTATCACCCGTAGGCGGGCAGGGAACACTGTGTCTTTTATGGTGCAACGTCGTAATATCCTTCAGGAAGTCAGAACGCGTCACGTCCTCGGTTCCAATGCCAACCCCAGGTTGTCCCCTCCCACTCTGAGTATTGCTGCCTGGATACCAGAGTGCCATACAAACTGTGAAGTAGATCATGGCCCGTGGGCCCCTCTCTCCTGCCCACCTGTTGGGGTGGGACATTGTTTCCTGTTCTGAGCCTTTCTCCCATGGGTGTGACGTTGCTTTCTCCTTATGTCTCACAGGTGAGCCACCACCCACCAGCTGCGGCCCATCATGTGTATTCAAAGCAAGGCTGGACGCTGTGGCAGGAAATTACAATTGCCAGCAAGTTCAGGGGCAAATACCTCTCTATCATGCCACTGGGTAAGTGACTAGCCCAGATGCTGAGTGTTAACCCCTGGGTGCGTTTGCTCTGCTTGTGCGCTACTCAGAATGTTTGGCTAATACCTGATCCCATGGGGATCACATAAACCCTGCAGAGGGTCTGAACCGAGAATCATAGAATATCAGGGTTGGAAGGGACCTCAGGAGGTCATCTAGTCCAACCCCCTGCCCAAAGCAGGACCAATCCCCAACTAAATCATCCCAGCCAGGGCTTTGTCAAGCCTGACCTTAAAAACCTCAGAGGAAGGAGATTCCACCACCTCCCTAGGTAACCCATTCCCGTGCCTCACCACCCTCCTAATGAAAAAGTTTTTCCTAATATCCAACCTAAACCTCGCCCGCTGCAACTTGAGACCATTACTCCTTGTTCTGTCATCTGCTACCACTGAGAACAGTGTAGATACATCCTCTTTGGAGAGGCCAAATTGGACTGATCTCCCTTTGCAGCATGTCCGCAGGGAGAGACACAGGCGCTGCAAACCACCAGCCAGGGGAAACCAGGCAGATCTGAGGGGTAGGAGGAGACACAGATGGTCCAGATTTGCGTGTTCTCTACATGCAGGGAAGCAGGGCTGTCTTGTGGCTACCACTGGAGTCAGGGTTCCTGGGTTCTTTTCCTGGCTCTGTCACTGATTGACTGGGACTTTGGGCAGTTCACTTAGGGTGGGATTTTCCAAAACCGCTAAGAGCACAAGTTGTATCACTGCTGAGTAACACAGGGACTTTTGGAAATCCCATTCTTAACACTCTTCCCATCTACAACATGGAGATGATGGTCCCAACTCCACAGGGGAGAGGGAAGGTTTTGTCCAAAGCACTAGCTTCTGCCTTATTCAGTCCCTGCTTCCCACCAGACTCTAGCCAGCAGGGGGTGGCGATACACAAACACTACCCAGAACGCCCAAAGCAGTTCTCAGGCTGTCAGTCTCTGGGGCACTGCAGAGTTGGTGCGTGCCCGGCACAGACTGTGGGATGATTGCGAGTCAGGCTGAAAGAGTCGGTGGCGCTGTTTGATGGCTTTGGGATCTGGAATGGTTCCTAGTGAATGTTTCTTTCAGTTACAGAATTTCTCCCTAGACCCTTTGGCCCTTTCTCATTTCAGTGCGTGGAGCTGACTTGTTCTAGTCACTGGGCATCTGGTTTCCTGCTGGCTTCTGAACTAGTCTCTCCTTAAATTATATTTAAGACACTTAACATGTCTAGGGATTTCCTCCCCCTGTTAGTTCAATGCAGTGAAGCTCTGGTCCTGCGTTTTCCCTTACGAAGCATTTGCTCTGGGTCAGTATCAGACTTTCTGCACTGGCTGTTCCTTTTTGATAGTTCTGTATCTCAGAGCTCTACCTACCGCTTAGTCCAGGCCTAACAAGCATCACAGATGGATGCAGCTCCAGTTACCTGATGGAAAGATCTTATCATAGAATCATAGAATATCAGGGTTGGAAGGGACCTCAGGAGGTCATCTAGTCCAACCCCCTGCTCAAAGCAGGACCAATCCCCAACTAAATCATCCCAGCCAGGGCTTTGTCAAGCCTGACCTTAAAAATATCTAAGGAAGGAGATTCCACCACCTCCTTAGGTAACGCATTCCAGTGTTTCACCACCCTCCTAGTGAAAAAGTTTTTCCTAATATCCAACCTAAACCTCCCCCACTGCAACTTGAGACCATTACTCCGTGTTCTGTCATCAGCTACCACTGAAAACAGTCTAGATCCATTCTCTTTGGAACCCCCTTTCAGGTAGTTGAAAGCAGCTATCAAATCCCCCCTCATTCTTCTCTTCCACAGACTAGACAATCCCAGTTCCCTCAGCCTCTCCTCATAAGTCATGTGTTCCAGTCCCCTAATCATTTTTGTTGCCCTCTGCTGGACTCTTTCCAGTTTTTCCACATCCTTCTTGTAGTGTGGAGCCCAAAACTGGACACAGTACTCCAGATGAGGCCTCACCAGTGTCGAATAGAGGGGAACGATCACGTCCCTCGATCTGCTGGCAATGCCCCTACGTATACATCCCAAAATGCCATTGGCCTTCTTGGCAGCAAGGGCACACTGTTGACTCATATCCAGCTTCTCGTCCACTGTAACCCGTAGGTCCTTTTCTGCAGAACTGCTGCCGAGCCATTCAGTCCCTAGTCTGTAGCGGTGCATGGGTTCTTCCGTCCTAAGTGCAGGACTCTGCACTTGTCCTTGTTGAACCTCATCATATTTCTTTTGGCCCAATCCTCCAATTTGTCTAGTCCCTCTGTATCCTATCCCTACCCTCCAGCGTATCTACCTCTCCTCCCAGTTTAGTGTCATCTGCAAACTTGCTGAGGGTGCAATCCACACCATACTTCAGATCATTTATGAAGATATTGAACAAAACCGGCCCGAGGACCGACCCTTGGGGCACTCCACTTGATACTGGCTGCCAACTAGACGTGGAGCCATTGATCACTGCCTGTTGAGCCTGACAATCTATCCAACTTTCTATCCACCTTATAGTCCATTCATCCAGCCCATAGTTCTTTAACTTGCTGGCAAGAATACTGTGGGAGACCGTGTCAAAAGCTTTGCTAAAGTCAAGGAACAACACGTCCACTGCTTTCCCCTCATCCACAGAGCCAGTTATCTCATCATAGAAGGCAATTAGATTAGTCAGGCATGACTTTCCTTTGGTGAATCCATGCTGACTGTTCCTGATCTCTTTCCTCTCCTCTAAGTGCTTCAGAATTGATTCCTTGAGGACCTGCTCCATGATTTTTCCAGGGACTGAGGTGAGGCTGGCTGGCCTGTAGTTCCCCGGATCCTCCCTCTTCCCTTTTTTAAAGATGGGCACTACATTAGCCTTTTTCCAGTCATCTGGGACTTCCCCGGATCGCCATGAGTTTTCAAAGATAATGGCCAGTGGCTCTGCAATCACATCCGCCAACTCCTTTAGCACTCTCGGATGCAGCGCATCCGGCCCCATGGAGTTGTGCTTGTCCAGCTTTTCTAAAGAGTCCCAAACCACTTCTTTCTCCACAGAGGGCTGGTCACCTCCTCCCCATGCTGTGCTGCCCAGTGCAGTAGTCTGGGAGCTGACCTTGTTCGTGAAGACAGAGGCAAAAAAACCATTGAGTATGTTAGCTTTTTCCACATCCTCTGTCACTGGGTTGTCTCCCTCGTTCAGTAAGGGGCCCACACTTTCCTTGACTTTCTTCTTGTTGCTAACATACCTGAAGAAACCCTTCTTGTTACTCTTAACATCTCTTGCTAGCTGCAACTCCAGGTGGGATTTGGCCTTCCTGATTACACTCCTGCATCCCCGAGCAATATTTTTATACTCCTCCCTGGTCATTTGTCCAATCTTCCACTTCTTGTCAGCTTCTTTTTTGTGTTTAAGATTAGTAAGGATTTCACTGTTAAGCCAAGCTGGTCGCCTGCCATATTTACTATTCTTTCTACACATCGGGATGGTTTGTCCCTGTAACCTCAATAAGGATTCTTTAAAATACAGCCAGCTCTCCTGGACTCCTTTCCCCCTCATGTTATTCTCCCAGGGGATCCTGCCCATCAGTTCCCTGAGAGAGTCAAAGTCTGCTTTTCTGAAGTCCCGGGTCCGTATTCTGCTGCTCTCCTTTCTTCCTTGTGTCAGGATCCTGAACTCGACCATCTCATAATGAGGTCACTGCCACCCTGGTTCCCATCCAATTTTGCTTCCCCTACTAATTCTTCCCGGTTTGTGAGCAGCAGGTCAAGAAGAGCTCTGCCCCTAGTTGGTTCTTCCAGTACTTGCACCAGGAAATTGTCCCCTACACTTTCCAAAAACTTCCTGGATTGTCTGTGCACTGCTGTATTGCTCTCCCAGCAGATTGAAGTCTCTCAGGGTGATTGAAGTCTCCCATGAGAACCAGGGCCTGCGATCTAGTAACTTCTGTGAGTTGCCGGAAGAAAGCCTCGTCCACCTCATCCCCCTGGTCCGGTGGTCTATAGCAGACTCCCACCACGACATCACCCTCGTTGCTCACACTTCTAAACTTAATCCAGAGACACTCAGGTTTTTCTGCAGTTTCATACCAGAGCTCTGAGCAGTCATACTGCTCCCTTACATAGAGTGCAACTCCCACACCTTTTCTGCCCTGCCTGTCCTTCCTGAACAGTTTATATCCATCCATGACAGTACTCCGGTCATGTGAGTTATCCCACCAAGTCTCTGTTATTCCAATCACATCATAATTCCTTGACTGTGCCAGGACTTCCAGCTCTCCCTGCTTGTTTCCCAGGCTTCTTGCATTTGTGTATAGGCACTTGAGATAACTTGCTGATCATCCCTGTTTCTCAATTTGAGGCAGGAGCCCTCCCCTCTCGCGCGCTCCTGCTCGTGCTTCCTCCCGGTATCCGATTTACCTCAGGGCTTTGGTCTCCTTTCCCCGGTGAACCTAGTTTAAAGCCCTCCTCACTAGGTTAGCCAACCTGCTTGCGAAGATGCTCTTCCCTCTCTTCGTTAGGTGGAGCCCGTCTCTGCCGAGCACTCCTCCTTCTTGGAACACCATCCCATGGTCAAAGAATCCAAAGCCTTCTCTCCGACACCACCTGCGTAGCCATTTGTTGACTTCCACGATTCGACGGTCTCTACCCAGGCCTTTTCCTTCCACGGGGAGGATGGACGAGAACACCACTTGCGCCTCAAACTCCTTTATCCTTCTTCCCAGAGCCACGTAGTCCTCAGTGATCCGCTCAAGGTCATTTTTGGCAGTATCATTGGTGCCCACGTGGAGAAGCAGGAAGGGGTAGCGATCCGAGGGCTTGATGAGTCTCGGCAGTCTCTCCGTCACGTCGTGAATCCTAGCTCCTGGCAAGCAGCAGGCTTCTCGGTTTTCCTGGTCGGGGCGGCAGATAGATGACTCAGTCCCCCTGAGGAGAGAGTCCTCGACCACCACCACTCGCCTCCTCCTCTTGGGAGCAGTGGTTGTGGAACCCCATCCCTAGGACAGTGCATCTCATGCCTTCCAATCGGCGGAGTCTCGTTCTGTTCCCTTCCCTCAGACGTATCATCTGGTCCACTCTCCGCATTAGTACCTGTGGAGAGAACATGAAAACGGTTACTCACCTGTATCTGCATTGCTGGTACATGGACGCTCCCCTTTCTTCTTCTGGAGGTCACATGCTGCCAAATTTCTTCACTGTCCTGTCCCCGCTGCTCAGCCTGCTCTGAATCTTCAGAACGTTGTGTCCGTAGAAGCATATCCTGACGTCTGTCCAGGAAATCTTCAGTTTCTTTTATGCAACGCAGGGTCGATACCTGTTGCTCCAGACCTTGAACCTTCTCTTCCAATATGGAGACCAGCTTGCACTTTGTACAGACAAAGTTGCTTCTGTCTTGTGAAAGAAAGACAAACATGGCACATCCAGTGCAGGTCACAACAGCTGAACGCTCCCCATCCATATTACCGTCCTTCTACGAGCTGCCTCAGGAGTTGTAGTAACTTCTCAGAGAAGCCTGCAAGATGTACGCCTCAGTGGGCTCTCCCCAGGCGAACTCCCTCTGTTAACCTCTCCGCTGTTTGCCTCTCAGCTGAAGCTGTCTGGCTTTTTATAACAGGCCCACTGAAGGCTCACCTGGAACAAAGCACTCCCAATTCACACTTTTCAAACAATCAAGCACACGGTCAAACTGATAAACTGTCCCCTCAACAGACACTCAGATACTCAGATCTTGGCTGGGGTTCATGGAAATGTGCAGGACTGTAGGGGCCAGGTCCCACTTCTTCGGACCAGTGCGGTAAACTTGGGTCCACTCTTCCCACACAGGCAGGAATGGCGGGTTATTCAGCTCTCTTAGCAGCGAAGAATTGCTGCCTTGCACTTAAAGGAAGACGCCCAGGCAGGGGTTCTGTGGCTGCTGGCACAGGCTCAGTAGGGAGCAGCTAAGTATATTTGCTCCTTGCTTCTGAGTCTCCTTATCCTTGGTTCAGGCCCTTTACCTTCAATGAAGATGCTACCGCCGCCAATGGGAGGTGTTCTCCTGTCAGCATAGAGAACCCACCTCCCCTAGAGGCAGTAGCTAGGTCAATGGAGAATTCTAGCCCTGTCTCCACTGGGGGTTCAGTCCCTTTAACAGCGTCGCTCCACGGTGTGGATTTCTCACACCCCTGAGCAACATAGTGATACTGACCTAATTTCCCAGGGTAGACCTGGCCTGACGCTAGCCTCTGAGGACTGGCCTGCAGGAGGCTGGTGCAGCCACGCTGCTCCTTGATGATCCGAGAGTCCAGCTCTGCCCGTGACTGCACGGCAGCACCCCGGATTCAGCCTGCTCTGGAACACGGGGGGTCGGAGATCTTGCTCCAGTGACTTGCCAGGGGAATTTGCTTGGAACCAGATAGGAGGAGGAATTGTGCAGCTGTCTCCCAAGCGGTGGGCAGGGGAAAGCTCTCTGCTGTCCCCCGCACACTGATGAGAGGCTCCCTCACGCTTCACGAACACAAGGCCGTGTGGGGTATGCCCAGACGGCAGTGAGAGGTGTCAGAGTAGCAGCCGCGTTAGTCTGTATCCGCAAAAAGAACAGGAGTATTTGTGGCACCTTAGAGACTACGAGGAGACATACCCAAGCTACCTCCCTCCAGTACCAACGCAAGGGGACGGGCTGGCTGCTCGAGAGCCTGCCCTGGGTTCTGGCAGCACTGTGCAGCTTGTGCTGCTCCCAAGCAGTCGCAGCGTCACTGCTATTGTTCTACATTGGCACAGATGACTCGTGCCTCCCAGTAGTGGGGGGGGGCACAATCTAAAGGGGACGACATGTCACCGCCCCACGTGTTCCTCTCTACAGCAACCCCCCCACACAGCCCCTGCGCCCAGCGCCGGGCTGCCGCGCTCTCCCTGCCCCACCTGAGTTGCAGGGGGGTGGGGAGGAGGCTCTGTCCTTCTCCTTCTGTGTCTCCGCCCCGGCGTGTTCAGCCGCTCTCCCTGGCTGCTGGGCCCACGTGCGGCGCGGGAGAGAGCAGCCTCTCACGCAGCTGAAGTCGGCCACTCCTGGTCGCTGTCTGAGAGAGCCCAGCTGGGGAGGCAGCAGCCTGCCCTGCCCCCTCTGCTCCCTGCCTGGGCCCAGCTGCCAGAGACAGGGGCTGAGCGTGCTGGGGGGCAGGCATAGTAGGAGAAAGACAGAGCCCTTCTTCCTCCCCCTCCACCCCCACAGGCTAAGCAAAAATCGGGAGGGGCGGAGCACTTGACCCCCCCCCCCCATGTGTCACCTATGTACAGAGCTCTCCCCACTCCGAACAAGCCAGTGGCCTGTGCAGAGTTCCCTCCTCCACCCCCACCACCTTGACCCCAGACGAAGCTTCACTTTTCGATCGTTCCTTTTTAAATACAAATTCAGCATGGGGATAACTGGAGGGCTCAAGGGAAGAGGTTCCACCCATGGACAGCCCGGCTGGTCTGCACAGCCATAAAGCTCTATGTCACCGGGGACAGGCTGAGCTGGGACTGGCCTGCCTGCACCGGGCAGCACAGCCATGTTCCCAGCAGGCTGCTGGCCACGCTGCTGGCACCTGTCCTGAGCCGGGGCTGATAAAAGCAGCAGACTAGGCCGGGGCCGTGCTGGCCTGCTCCCATCAGGAGCACAGTGCGGGGATGGGAGGGAAGAGTTCACATCTGCGAGGTGGGAAAAGCCTTAAGCCAGGAAACATTGTTCAGCTTTTAAGCTCCTAGCAGGGTGCTTGGGAGCAGCGGAGAGTTGAATGAAAATGTGGGAATGAGAAGGGGTAGCGTCCCTTTAAGAAGTATGAGACAATGTCTACACTAGCTAACTTACAGCAGCACCACTGGACTGACGCAGCGCCGCTGCTGTAAGATGGCTCGTGTAGCTGCTCTGTGCTGTAAGATCGCTCTCCCATCGACATGATAAACCCACCGAAATGAGTGACAGTAGCTGTGTCTACTGGAGAAGCTCTCCCGCTGACCTAGCACTGTGCACGCGAGCGCTTGTGCAAGTGAAACTTACGTTGCTCAAAGGGGTGTTTTTTTTCACACCCCTGAGTGACATAAGTTTTGCCAACATAAGTGCTAGTGTAGACATGGCTGTAGTCTGGTGTCTTCATGGTGCTGCTCAAGGATAGCACAGTATCTGACTGTCCCCTAGCGTGGGACTGTCTCCCTCATCTCAAAGCAAAGGGCTCTCTCCCTCTGCCTCCACAGGTGCCATCCATCTAGAATTTCACTCCAGCGGGAACCACTATGTCTGGAGGAAGGTCACCTCCACCGTTCACAACATCATTGTGGGCAAGCTCTGGATCGACCAGGTCAGTGGCAAGTGGCGCGAGGATCCTGGTCCCTTATCGCCCCACTCCACGTGTTCTGTCCTGGGTTATTTTGTTACAGTGCTCCAGCAAAGAGGGGCTGACTTCTGGAGGGGGCAGTGAAAGGATCCCAGCTGCTGGCTGTCAGGAGAGGCTTCCCCTCATCTAGTATGGCCCCTCACCCCTCATAACCTTCTGAGAAGGAAGATCTATCCCACCAGCTGCAGCGGGCACATGGGGAGGCCCCTCAGTCAGGTCCACCTTGGAGCTCCAGTGGGGTTAAGGGCAGGACTGGCACCCCTGGGTAGCCCCCTTCTCTCCCCTGGAGTTGGCCCTGGCCAACTGACAGTGATACTCCCAGTCCAGCACTGGTTTTCCCCCTCCCTGTCATGCCAGCCCCAGTGAACTGGTACCGAGCTGCTAGGCTGGCTTCTATCATCCACACCCACTGGGAACCCAGTCTGTTTGCTGGCACTAGGTTAAAGTGCCTGAGTTCAGGGGACACAGTGCTGCTGAGGATTCTGATTTGCATGTGAACAAACTGAAACTCATGCCTGATTTGTCTCTTTGTAAATCCTCTCTCTGCCTGTGATTCTGTGTCTTTTCTCTAGTCTGGTGACATAGAGATTGTTAACCACAAGTCAAAAGATAAATGCCAGCTGAAATTTACTCCCTACAGCTATTTCTCCAGAGACGTCCCCCGAAAGGTACGTATCCAGAAAAAACCCAATTCACTTAAGCAGCCTCACACATGGCAGAGGCACTGATTCTTCCCTCCGGGCAGTGCCAGTTGCCAACGGGATGAGAAAGCTGTTGGCTGTGGACAGACAGGACCTGGGGCAGCAGGAGTCCTGCAACCCTAAAATAAAGTTGATGATGATTTCCTTGAAACTGTGTTGGCACCCCCTAGTGGCCAGCTCCCTGCACCACATGGAATGTGATGGCTCATATTTATCTCTGTTCTAGCGTTTTTAAGGCTAGATAGAATATAGTGAACTGTCCTGCATTCACGTCCCTACCCGCCATGTTAAACGGGTTCCATCTGGCTCCATCATGTGCTCCTCCAGAGTCACAAGTTAAAGCAGTAACACTGGCTGCGTTTGAGACCCGAGAAGGGCGAGACGAAGCTGGATGGCAGAATGAAGGAGGAGACGGGCTGGGTCTGGGATGAACCCCAGCGTGAAGTGTGGGGAGCTGGGTGTTCCCTGTACATGACTCTCCTCAGCCTCAGCGCTGCCGTCCCAGAATCAGGCCTTCTGAATGACACCAGGCCCCAGTGCTTACCACGGGCAGCCAGGAGGGTGCTGTGGGCACCACTCTAGTCTCTCTCTTCTGGATGTTTGCAAGCTCCACCATCGTAAGCCCATGTGATTTTTCTTCCCCCGGTGCCAGGTGACGGGCGTGGTAACGGACGCTGATGGGAAGGCGCATTACGCCATGTCTGGCACGTGGGACGAAAATATGGAGTGCTCCAAGATAGTTCAGAGCAGCCATGGCAGCACCAGCTCAGAGGGCAAGCAAAAAACCGTCTACCAGACGCTGGCCCCAAAGGTCCTGTGGAAGAAATATCCTCTCCCGTGAGTCCTCTCTGCAGGCTTGGTGTGCTGTGGTCATGCTCTTCAACAGCTGCTGCATTTCAGCTCAGAGGTGGCTGGAGTTCGGTGGTGGGCAAAGTGATCTGAGAAATAAGGACTTACTCCTGCTCTGGCCAGTGCAGGATGGGGACCAAGAGGAACAGCCATGGGTAATGGTGCTATAAGGCACACTTTGCTGCTTCTCTGAGGTTTGCTGCTAACTGCAGCATCTCCCACCCTTGAGTATATACCCAGGGTCCTGGGTGGGTGGGGCTAGCCCGCTCTGTGGTCAGTGCAACCGCACCTTCAATGCTGTTGTCCCTCATTCTGGCTACACCAACCCATCTAGCGAGATCACAGCTATCTTGAGTATATCTATACATGCTGCAATCACACCTCTGATGGCAGTGTAGACAGACCCTCAGTTGCAAATAGGGATAGGGACTTTATGGTAGCATGGCTTAGAATGGAATAACATGGCTTTCAACACTAAAGGGTGTTTTACAAAGCCATGTTACAGGCATGTTCCAGAACCATGTCTGGAGCCGGCAGGAGCTGGTTTCTAACATGGGTCTGACCATCACGGCTCACTCCCTTTCCAAAACAGTCTCATCAGCTGACATCGTTCCTGGAAGAATTGCGAAGAGGTACTCAGCCCGGTTTGGAAACCTGCTTTGCTGGCACGGTTAACGCATGTTCATGGAACTGCTTTTCATGCCAGCTTAGCAATCAGGGTGGCCTGGTTTCCACCCTACCAAATCTTCGTACTCCATTGTGTTGCCTTGTTTGGCTCGCTGCTGAGAGCTAATGCCAAAGGCCATTAGTCCTCCGTGTGCAGCTGCGGTCAAACACCTGGCACAAGCGGCAAAGCACTAATGCACGCTTCTGGCTTTTCGCTAGAACGCCGCCTATTCTCTGGGATGACTCTTGCCAGCTTGGTTGTGGGGCAGCAGCATTGCTGGATGGGGAAGTGACCTGTGCCCTCTTGACTTCCTGGCCAGTGGCACAGAGTTGTAGGAGGAGACCACGACTCCTGTGGGAAGATCATGGAACTGCATTGGTTGAACTGTTCTCTCATGTGAAGGTACCTTAGGCATTTCCATTGGGGTGGTAGGAGGAAAGGCTCCCCAGAGGAAGAATTCTGCCACCTCACTGAGGACTCCCTGCACTCCAGGCAGGTAGTGTGGCCAGGTCTGGATCTAATGGTAGGAGATGCTTAGATACCGCAGTGATGGGGGGGCCATGCAAGCAGATGGATGGATGGATGGATGGAGACCCTTCGTATCTGGGTGGGTGGAAGAATCCACCCGCTAACCTGACCCCTTCTCCTCCAGGGAGAATGCCGAGAACATGTATTTCTTCTCTGACCTGGCCCTGACCCTTAACGAGCCTGAGGAACGAGTGGCCCCCACAGACAGCAGGCTGAGGCCTGACCAGCGGCTCATGGAGAATAGCAAGTGGGATGAGGCCAACGTGGAGAAGCAGAGGCTGGAGGAGAAGCAAAGGGCCGTCCGTCGCAGGCGGGAGGCAGAAGCCGTGGAGGCCTTGGAGGAAGGTGAGTTTGACTGGGTTGCAGGGTTCAATAGATAACCAGGGGACTCAGAAAGGCTGCTTGTCTCAGGCTGTGGGAACTGCGGCCAAAGGGAGGGAGCAAGTCAGTCAAGTGTCTCAAGTCCCAGAAGAACCATCCCTGAATCTGCCAGAACAGCACAATCCTGAATTGGCAGAGGATTGGGTAGGGAGCCTGGTTGCTCTTTCCCATCTCTAGACACCTTTGAGGGGTTTAATGGACTCAGCTGAGGGCTGGGACTCAGGTGCCCAGCGTGGGTTCTGTTTCAGACTTGCTGGGTGACTGTGGGCAAATCCTTTCTCCTCTGTGCCAGCTGGCCCACCTGTAAAATAGGGACAGTGCTGCTTCCCACCCCCTCCAGCCCCTGGTAAAGAGATCTGAGGTTCTAGGACCAGATGTGCTGTGTAATTATTGATGTGGCAGAGAAACCCGCCTTCAGCTGCAGTCACACCCATCTCCTCTCGTGAGCTGACTGGGCACAGCCTCTGAGCCTTCCAGCTCTGACACTCCGCCAGGCATCTCTTTGGGAGCCAGCCACAGCACATGGAAGTTTACCAGCTCCCCTGGAAGGCCTAGGCTCATGAATTCATAGGGTTGGCTGGTCCTGCCAAGTAGCAGGAGTTTCGATAGCAGTGGGTGACCCAAGCATGGCTTGCTGGGCTGATTCTGATCCCTATGTTCCTGTTCACTGCATTGTGCTGACAGCACGGCGGGGATGCCAGCAGAGCAGCCTGGCTTCCCTACAAGACGTGCAACCAACCCTTGTGCTGTGCTCTCCGCTCTCGACAGGCAAAGACTATGAAGGCTACATCCCGCTGTGGTTTGAGAGGAAGGTGGATCCCCTGACAGGGGAGCTGATCTGTGTTTACAAAGGTGGATACTGGGAAGCCAAGGAGAAACAGGACTGGGATCTGTGCCCTGATATCTTCTGAGCTGCTCCTCCCACGCCAGGCTGGAAGGCCACAGGAGAGGAGGAGGAGGAGCACCTGGGATGCATTGGGCAGCATCCTGCTGTTTATGTCACAGCGCACAGAAACACACACAGAGTAAATAAATACAGAAATTTAAAAGAAAATAAATCAAAACAGGGATTCCAAACCTATTTTTTTATGCACTAATAAAATAGCGTTCAGTGTTTTTTTTAACGGTGACAGTTTTTTAGCTACTAATTAGGAACAAGGACACATCGATTTGGTTCATTTTTAGCCTAGCATATTTATTGCTGTCCGAAGTTGCTGCCTATATTTTTTGAAGCCTCAGCTTTGTTAACTGAGACGTCGACTTCCAAAGAGGCACGCATTGCGGGGAGACGATGCACAGCCCTTGGAGCTCTTCCTTCTGACTTTTCCCCCGTTTGCCTATGGACTTAATTTTTAAAAAATCTGCTTGTGGTTCAGGTTCCTTTTTAAAGGCACAAGCAACTCTCAGCTCCCAGTCGTCTCCGAAGCTCTAGGGAGAAGACGACTTTTCTAGAGACGGTAGATTAGGTGCTTATTCCTAGGTTCTCCCCATAGTTCCCAGCAGTGCCCCATGCTCCCATAGCTATGAATTAGGTTATTTCTGAAGCTCTTTAGGTGACTTTTGGGGGGATTGTTTGAGTGGATTTTTTCCGATCTGTAATATTTAGTTGATATTTTTTAGAACCGTCTCTAACAAGATGCTTTTTTGATTTTTCCTTTCAACTGTGTCTTACTGGGAAACCGTTCCTTACAGAGAGCAGAAAAGAGGTGATCTGTCTAGGGAGACTTTTTAAACCTGCCCTCAGTCAGAGTAGAGTCAGTCTTTGTGGACTAGAGCCAAGACCCTTACTCAGCAGTTCATAGATACCACCAGTGCTTGTCGGGATCCATAGCCCACCCAAGCCCAGCTCCTCGAGGCCCCTTCCCCCTCCATGTCTCACAGTACTAATTAATGTTCCCAGCTCTCTACGCCTTCCTGCAACGCTTTCCAGGCAGGGTTTGGGCTCTGAGCTGCCCTTCGGCCACCAGGCAAAAAGGTTGAGGCATGGATGGTTCCTGTCATGTTGCAGTCAGTGTCAGCCCCCTAACGGGCAGCTGGAGGTGCAGGGAACAGTGACGCTCGTTCAGGCAAAGCAGTAGTAAGGTTCATGGCGAGCTCGGTGTGAGAGCCCGGAAGTGTAGTCGGAGGCTCTTGAACAAGCAGATGGCTCCCCCTACCCTTTTCCTTTCCCCCATTCCCTTGGCTTCCTTCCACTTCCACCCCATCCTCCTGCTATCTCCTTGGCGATCTTTCTCTTGTGCCCACCCCGAATCTGGTGTCATCTCCTTAGGCTCTACTCCCCTCCCCCAGCCTGGGCCACTGACTTCAGTGTGCAGGGTGGGTTGGGGAGCAGAGCATGGGGGTTCAGCAAAGGAGCAGGAGGAGAGACGTAGTTATCTGGCAGGATGCCCCAGCTCCAGCACAGGGACACCTGAGTGAGGCTGGCTCTGTGTTATGACTGGCTGCGAGTCGCTCTAGCTCAGTCACATGTGACTCATGGATCCCAGTTCCCACTCCCCTGATGCACAGATGGGCCAGATCCAAGATCCCCAAATGCAGCTGGAGGGATGCAGGATTCCAGCATGGCCCCCGTGACTATAATGGGTTGCTCCAGAGCCTGGCTCTGAGCACCAACCCCCAAACACCATTAAATCACCCTGCAGTCTAAGGGGAGAGATGCCCAGGAGCTCTGCTCACAGACCCCGCCCCCCCCCCCCCCCCGCCGCCTCTGGGCCCTGGGCGGTGTCCCACCTCTGGCAGGACTGAGCCTACTTGCTGAGCTCTGTCACAGGTGCACGGGAAAAGCCCAGAGACTTTTGGGCAGAAGGGGTGAGGGCAGCCTGTTCCTGCACTGCAGAGGGTGCTTGGGGCTCGCATCAGCTGCTGGAAATGGGGCACAACATTGTAATGGCCCAGTAGAAAGCTGAGTGCGCTGTGGGCCACTGGCCCCACTCTGCCCTAGGGCCCTCCCTTGGTTCCCTGCAGGAAGGTGGCAGGCAATGGTTTGCTTTCAGTGCTGTGTGCAGGCACCAGTCCTGGACTGTCACTGACTGCTTCAGCTCAGCCCATGCTGCAGGGTTCATTTAGATCCATGCAGTACTGCAGACACTCCCCTCCCCCCCCCACCGCAGGGCTGGACGAGCAGCAGGCTACCCTAGACCAGGGCCCGTTCCCTAGACTGTTGCTGCTGAGTGGCAGATAGCAACCCCTCTCCTCCTCACGTCCCTTGCCTGATGCTAAAAATCCCTCGCTGCTGGAGTTTCACACAGTGACCAAAGTATCCCCCCCTGGGCAGCAGGTGGCCCTGAACCCAACAGACTTTGGCACATGGACTCGCTCCCTTCCAGTCCCCTGGCTCTGGACCACCCCCCATTGAAACATTAGAACAGTAGGGCAATCCCCTTCCATGGGGCTCCTGCTGTTGCCATTATTAGGAATGTCCCATCACTGAACATCCACTGAGCCACGCAGCAAACATTACAGCAAATATCGGGCCACACTCACCTCTTGGGGCTGTGATGCCAGTGGAAGTAGTGTCTGTCCTGAAACAGCTCTGCTCCTAGATCTCCTGCTTTCTGTACCTCCCTTTCCAAGTGGCCCCCTGTTGCGTGGGGACAGAGGCCCGTGCACTTCTGCTGCTTCCTCCCCACCAGAGCAGTCTCCTTGCTGGGATACTGAGTGCTCCGGAGATGCCCGGAAAGGATGAGCAAGCCTTCCAGGTGATAAATGAGCAGCAAGAGAAGGCGACTCACTCACACATCCTGCTCTGGTATATACACGTCTGGTAACTGAACTGCCGGGTGTCCCGCAAGAGCTCTGTCTGCGCTGGCGTTTGGGAATGGGAGTCCGGATCTGCACACTGATGAGCCCTGCCGAGCATCCTGGGCTTGAGAGGGAGCTATGTGTGAGCTTCCAGGAGGGCTAGAGGCAGGGTTCTGCCTTGTGTGCTTTCATTTCTGATGTCTTCTGCTCTGGCTTTCCACCATGTCACACCAACCACTCTGCTCGTGTGGGTCAAAGGCCATGCTGGGACAACTGGGGCCAGCCCACATCCATGGGGGAAGAAAAGTAGCAATAATGAACTTCAAGGCACTGGTAACTGAAAACCCAGACTGCACAAGGGGCTCGTATGCAATCAGGTTCCGAAGACCATCGGTCTCCAGGTCAGCCCTCTTATCCAGCACCCACGGACTATGATTTACAACACATGTATGTATACAGTATACGACTTGTACAATGTAACATTAGTGAGTGTCTATCAGTGTGGTAACAGCTGATTTCCGCGTATCCTTTAATCTTTTATTTGCTTCTAATTTATATATAAATATATATAAAATTATTTTGCTTAAATTTATATGGTACATAATGGATGAAAAATAATGAGGACAGATATGGCTGTCTGAGGTTTTGTAGTGCAACCTGTGTGGTACATTTCAGCGTGTCTTTCAGGCAGGCTTGTTCTAAAATGAGCAGGGAGAGAGAGGGTTAAGGTAATTGCTTAATTAGCTAAGTAACATTGCTCCAAAGCCGAATGCTTTCACATTCAAAAGGTGTTAATTAGAAAAGATCATTCCCTTTTAGAAAACAAGGCATCTCAGCTTTCTAAGGCCTGGTCTACACTACAGAGCTAGGTCGACATAAGGCAGCTTACATTAACCTAACTCTGTAAGCGACTCCACTAAAATGTAGCTCCCACCGACGTAACTTGCCCACGACACCGACTTAATAACTCCACCGCTGTGAGAGGCGTAGCGCTTAGGACAACGGAGTTAGGTCGACGCAGTGTCAGTGTAGACATCGACTGTTACCATGGGCGGCGAGTTCTATGGGCCCGTGGTGCCCAGGCACCACCGGCCCAGCTCCAGCACTGGTCTCTCCCTCGGCCCTGCCTACTGCCCCCGTGTCCCCCGGACCATTTCAAACAGCCCGGGGCCCCCACTCACCACCGGCAGCACAGCGGAGCTGAGCAGCTTCCTGCCTGCTCGCTCCACGTGGCTGCCGGCCCCACCCTGTGGCTCCTGGGCGGGGTGGGTCTGTGTCCTGCCCCAAGCACCCCTGCGGCCAATAGGAAGCTGCGGGGTCAGTGCCTGGGGGTAGCAGCGCACGGAGACCTCCCGGCCCGCCCTGCTTAGGAGCCCCAGGTAAGCACCGCACCCCCCCTTACCGCCTGCCGGAGCCTGCACCCCCACCCCTTTCCCACACACACACCCCCTCTGGCCCCCAAACTCCCTCCCAGAGCCTGTACCCCAGCCCTCCGCACTCCCTCCCAGAGCCTGCACCCCTCACCCCCTCCTACACCCTCACCCCTTGCCCCAGCCCAGAGCCTACACCCAAACTCCATCCCAGAGCCTGCAACCCTCACCTCCTCCTGCACCCCTGCCCCAGCCCAGAGCCTGCACCCAGCACCCAAACTCTATCCCAGAGCCTGCACCTCAGACCCCCCTCTCTCACCCAAACTCCCTCCCAGAGCCTGCACCCCCACCCCTTTCCCACACACACACCCCCTCTGGCGCTCAAACTCCCTCCCAGAGCCTGCACCCCAGCCCTCTGCACTCCCTCCCAGAGCCTGCACCCAAACTCCCTCCCAGAGCCTGCACGCTCACCCCCTGCCCCAGCCCAGAGCCTGCACCCAGCACCCAAACTCCATCCCAGAGCCTGCACCTCAGACCCTCCTCTCCCACCCAAACTCCCTCCCAGAGCCCAACCTCTCACCCATCCTGCACCCCAATCCCCTGCCCCAGCCCAGGGCCCGTGCCCCAGACCTCCTCCCCCCCACCCACACTCCCTCCCAGAGCCTTAGGCAGGTGCGGGGTGGAGTTTGGGGGCGGGCTCTGGGCATTCTGGGCACCACCAAAATTTCTACAAACCTGCTGCCCCTGACTGTTTCTGCCTGTCAGAAGCCATCCCCCAATGCCCCACACTGACAGTGAAATCAGTGCAAGCGCTTCTGGTGAGGACGCGCACCACCGACAGGAGCATAGTGTGGATGTGCAAAAGGGATTTAATTACTGCAGTGGCTGTATGTCGACGTAACTTAGGTCGACTTAATTTTGTAGTGTAAACTTGCCCCACAGGAAGGCTGTCAGTATTCCAGCTAGTTGCCATGTTTGAAATTCAATGCTGTGTTCTCCTCTTCTCTACTTGAGCAGACTGGCACTCGGGCCCCACGGTCAGCCAGTGCAGGTGCACGCACGACTTTCAGCCTGGCTGGCTGTGTGGGTTGCCTGGGGCCCCATAAAGCAGGGGAATCTCTCCCTTTTTTGAACTGCTGGGTTGATAACATTGAGCTGCTTGGATCCAGCCTGCTGGGTGACTATTGCATATTCCATTTTGGAGGCATTTAGACCCTACCTCCTTTTGACACAGACTTTATGTAACTGTGGGAGCACAGAAGGTTCTCTGCTCCAAAGCTCCTCAGTCATGCCTTTCTTATTTTTCCTTGCGTATTTTGTTCCAACAAGTGTTAGCCCAGAGCTTGGAACGATAAGAGATTCCTACATCTGCTGTCACTAAAACAGGACCCGTGTGCTGTTGCAGCTAACCAAAGTGCAGAGTGAAATTAAGTGTTGGCACCTAAATGCCCAGCTTTGCTGGTCTCTGGGGCAGCAATTAGTCCTTGCTGATCTACCTTCAGTAAATGCATTTGTGTAGAAGCCTCATACCCAGACACTACAGAATAGCAGAGCTAAAGAGGGGAATATTGGGAATACACCCCAAAACACTCAGTCATTTTTAGGACAGCTAATTTTAAAAGCAAACTACTTCTCTGACACAGTTTCTTTAGTGACAACACTTAATCTGAGCACTGTCCTGGTCTTTCTGTTTTCCCACCAGAGGATTTTAATGTCATTCTGCTGTAAATGCTGTTGAATGTAATTCTTTGGAACAATATATTGTGTGATCCCTCTTCTCCTACACAGGAATAAAACATGGATTCAGGAGTTTTAAAATGCATCATGCTGAAGTGTCGTCACTTACTCCACTGGGCTGCCCCTGGGGCTCGGGAAATGCTCTGTGCGAAGCTGGAGGCGTGGGGGGCAGTGGGCACCGCAGGGCAGTGGCAGCTGGGTGGGTTGGAGATGCTCTTCTATGGGGGGCTCTGGGTGCTTCCTGTGAGGATTGGGAGCTGATAAGAGTTTGAGGAGTCTGTCACTGGGGTAGCCAGGGGTGTTGGGTCCCCAGGTTTCTTTTTCAAGATGGGGGGTGTCTCAGCCATTGAAGGGATGTGCTGGGAGGTGGCACAGAGGTAGCAAGCCCCAGTGTAGCTCCACTGGCATGTATGTGGCGCCAGCCCTGGCAGAGGGTTCCCCTGTGCTAATTCACCCAGGTCCTTCAGGGTAACTGGCTCCTTTTCCCCTTACGCTGCACAATGACCACATGTCGGGTTCAAGGAGCTTTGGGAACTATTTGCTAAGTAGCAGGCTGCCTGTGCCCTCTGAATCCTGTCCTTGTTCCCATCATTTGCCCTGTCCTTCCTCCCCGGGTCCTCCTTAAGTCATGGTGAATGGGAAGTGCAGGGGGGCCCAGGCACTGGTGAGTGAGAGGGGCAGCAGGGCCAGGCAAACGCCACTGGGAGTCAGGTGGAGCCAGGTAATGGCAAACAGGGGGGAAGGGGGTCAGTGAGACAGTCTTCCTGGTTGCTGCCAGTGTTATGGAAGCGTTTGAGAGCCCCTGATCTAGAGGGTGATCCAGCCACTGTCGGGGAGAGCTGCAGGACTTTGCTGAATGGTGCCAAGGTGTAGCTGGCCTGGGAGATCCCAGTAGGGATGGGGCCTCACGAAGGAAAAGGCCGCAGCCCTGCAGGGACCAGCTCTGAGCAACTTGGTTGCCTAGGACACCAGCCCAGCCTGTAGCCCTTCTGCAGTGCGCCACCTGCCCCCATTACAGGGCCTGAGACCCAAGAGGAGGATTTCCCAGCCATCCAGTTACTCCACCCTCTCTAGCAGCAAGGGCAGGGCGCCTTGTGGCTAAGGCTCTTGCCTGACATTATAGATTTGTCTCCCCCTTGCAGGCAGATAGCTCTGCTGTCTGCCCCCACCCCTATCTCTCTCAGGAGCCCTCCTGGTGCCCTGCGCCTCAACCTGGACACCTGGCATCTCACAGTCCTGCCATTGCACAACCTCACGAGCTTGACAGCTTGAGGCTGAGCCTCTGAGCGGTTTCCTTAGCCTCTTAGGTCCCGAGTCCTAAGAGCTGCTGCCTCCGTGCAGTCGGCAAGGTCAGGTCCCATCTGATGCCTGCTCCAGCTAGGGTCCTGCTTGGGCAGAGAGATGGGATTGGCCTCTCCCGCAGCACATGTGTTTTCTCTTCCACCTTGCAGGGTCCCACAGTCACAACTGCGATCAGAGTCTATGGGGCCTTTGCCATACGGGCTCCTCCCTGGATGTCTGGCTCTGCAACCCGCTTCTAAGAGACACATTAACACTGTTGTTTTGAAGGTGTTTGCAGGGCCACTGGCCCTTTATTTACTACCTGCCTCTGCCCCCACCACCTCTTTGTGTACTAAAGGATCCCTGACTCCGGTGGGGATATGTTTGGTTTGTTTGAATTCAACCTGGGGTTTCTTGCATGCGACACTGAATGTTAATCAGATTTTGTTAGTACCTCCCCTCTAGTGCTTTTTAAATTACACCATTGGTACATTAAGAAGATCCTGCTTGTATTACATTATTTGTAGCATTGGCCAACACATAATTAACAGTGCTATAACCAGAGGCCAGAGTTTAAAGTATAAGCTCAGATAAAATGCTGATAGACATGGCATGAGAAGACAAGACAATCAAACGAGACTGCACCTTCAGACTTAACTGCATTTCCTGACAGGAGAGTGCCTGAGAAACTGCCAGCTCTCTGAACTCCTTTCTCCCTTAGATTTTCTTCCTATAGGACCTTACTTACCACTTCTCAGAGTTGGTGAAAGTTGGCTTTTTTGAAGTCCATTTGTCGTTATTCTGCTGCTCTCGCTCCTTCCTTTCCTTGGAATCATGAAATCTCTCATTTCCTGATCACATGCACTTAAATTGTCTTCCACCTTCAGATTTACAACCAATTCCTCCCTGTTGGTCAGAGTCAGGTCTAAAATAGCTGTCCCCCTCATTACTTCCTCCACTTTCTGAAACAAAAAGTGATCCTCAGTACATTCCAAGGGCTTACTGGAAATTTTGTGTTTTGCCATATTACTTTTTCAACAGATGTCTGGGTAATTCAAGACCCGCATCACTACCAGGTCTTGTGTTTTAGATATTTGTTCTAGAATGACTCATCCATCTCTCCTTCCTGATGTGGTGGTCTATAGTAGACCCCCCTCATACCACCCTATTTTCTCCCTTGTATGTGTACCCAGAGACTTTCAGCTGGTTTGCCTCTCACCTGCTCTGGATCTCAGAACACATGTATATATTCTTGATATATAAAGCAACTCCTCCTCCCTTTTTTCCCGGCCTGTCCTTCCTGAACAAGCTATAGCTCTCTATATCAATATTCCATACATGAAATTTATCCAATCAAGCCTCTGTGATGCCAATTAAGTCATAATTTAGCTTATGGACTAATGCTTCCAGTTCTTCCTTATTTATTCCATATACTCCTTGCATTTGTCCATAAACATCTAAGATGTTGAACTGATTTCCCCACTGATTTCCCACTTGTTCCTCCGATGACCCTATTCTAATTTTCCATGTCCGACTCCTCCCACACCCAGCATCTAGCCCTCTGTTAAGGTCACCTTTTTTATGTTTACCTTTAGGCTTTAGTCACATGCCCCCCTTGAACCTAGTTTAAAACCCTCCTCGCTAGGTTGGTGAAAATGCTCCTCCCTGTCTTGGTCAGGTGGGTGGTCCTTCCTTACTCATCAGACCTACTCACTGTGTGTATCAGAGTCAGATCTGCTGACCGGAGTGACAAAAATATTTTCCCTATGGTTTACTCCTTTTAGCATAGCCCAGGGCTGGGAAAGAAGGAGACGAATTCTGCTGTGGCTCATGCAGCAGCCTCAGAACTATTAACTAAGCACAGATCACAGCAATGTTATTGCAGCTGCTGATGTCCAAACCAGAACAAGCCCAGTGTGACTCTCTGACCACAAGGTTGTTTCTCAGGAAAAGTCTTTTTCCTTGTGAAACGAGCTTATTTGAGCCAGTCAGTGAAGCCGCAGAACTGCGCAGCGATCGCATCCCATTTCCAACAGGAGTTGTTTCAGGGAAATTCCATGGCCTGTTATACAGGAGGCCAGGCCCTTTCTGACCTTGGAGTCTTGGCCATTTTGCAGTTGCATCTGACAGCAGAACTGCACTTTGACGTTGTCACAGATCCACAGATGTGGTGCTCTCGCACAGCTCTGGAGCAGTCCCCGGGAGGGTCCCCTTCAGTGTGTCAACCCCCTTAGGGGCACACTCTCGCCCCTTGGCTTCATCGCCTCCTGGGACCCAACTTTGGAGCCTTCAGCACCCCTGCTTCACGCCGTGAGCTCCCCTCAGCAAATCCATCTGGATTGGACACCTGGGGGGAGACTTCACTCCCAAAAGGAACCATGCACTCCCAACTTCCTTAATCTGGAGTGACTCTCAGACAGTGTTGTACAAACATAAGGGTTTATTAGACGTCTAGAACACAGCATAGAATGTCCTTAGTTAATAGAGACTGGAAAGTTACAGCAAAGTATATCTGGACCCTCTCTGACCCCCCTCTTGAATCCTAGTCCAGAAAATTCTCTCCCTCTTCTAGCAGCCCAACACTTAAGCTCACCTGATCCCTCCTCTGTCCTTTGTCCTTGTTCCAGGACAAACCTCTTCACCTAGCCCTCCCCATTAGCCTTTTGTTCTCCAGCTGGTCACACCCAGCTGGCTTCCTGTGGAGGAGTCACCCTCCATGGTCATTAGTTACTCGGTACCAAACATCTGGCCAATTGGAGTGGCCACATTGTCTTTTTTGAGCTCTCCATGGCATGGGCTCCAGGCCCCAGTCAGCCAGGTGTCAGTCACGCCTGTATCTCTGGGTCACTGCAAAGAGTAAACAACCTTTTCCCACCATCTAGTTAACCAGGCACCACACAGGGGAAACTGAATCACACACAAGATTCATACAAAACATTACAAAAATTTCCCACAGTCACAGATGTTACAGCACTGGCAGAGTTTCCCAAATGCCCAAGGAACAGCCTATACCAAGACAGACAATGCCTATTTTTAAAACCTCCACTCTGGTTAAGGTTTGTGCCTTGGGCCTGTTGGGTACATTTGGACCCTGCTGTTGGTGGCTGGTTAGACTTGTAAGCTCCTTGGTCCAGGGACTTCATTTTCCTGTGTGTGGAGTCCAGGGCTGAGCTCGGGGCAGCAGGCCCTGAACAAACATGGGCTAGGCCCCTCCTGGGGGGTTGATTCTTCCTCACTGATGCTGGGTCTATTCCCTGGGCCCTGAGGCAGGAACTGCAGGGGCTGGTGACCCGGGTTCACTCTGTTTTCTGTGCAGGGCAGGATCCTACCCCATGGGCCTTGGGGCTCCCTGCAGACTGGTCCCCGGCGCGACGGCCCTGTCCCGGGGGCTGGCGTGGGGTGGGGGTGGGTTGGAAAAGAGAGGAGCCCCGTAGGGGAGGGTCTGCAGTGCCCGGCGGCCAGGCTGGGGAGGCGCGCGGGGCTCCGGGCGGGGATGGGGGCTGAGGGGCGGGGAGGGGCCCGGCCGGCCGGCGCCCGGGTCTCCCGGTTTGGGCCGCTCCAGCCACCGCTCCCGGCCCACTTGGCTTCCCGCCGCCTCTCGTAAGTTTCCGCTTCGCGCCGTCGCTAGGCAGCGGCTACACGTGCCCACCAATGAGAGCGCGGAGGGGCCGCCGCGTTCCACGGTTGCTGCGCGACCCCGGCCGGGGCGTTCCAGAGTCGCTGCGGAGCGGCCGGCCGGTCCCGCCCCGCCGAGCCGTTTGCCCCGGAGCCAGGCCCCTGCCCGGCAGGTGAGTCAGACCCTCCCCCGCTGCAGGGGCTGGATCGGGGGCATCTGGGGCAGGAGCCCGAGCGGGGCCCCCCGAACGCACGCCTGGGGGGTGCGCCCGCCCACCCGGGACCCGGAGCCCCTGGGAGCACCCGACCCCGGGACCCGGAGCCCCTGGGAGCACCCGACCCTGGAACCCAGAGCCCCTGCCCTGGACCAGGCCCCCTTGGAACATCTCCCCCCCCACCCCACCCCCCACCCCGCGATCTCTGAGCTTCTGTCCTGGGCCGGACCCCCTGGGAGCACCCCACCCTGGAACCCAGAGCCCCTGCCCTGGACCAGGCCCCCTTGGAACATCTCCCCCCCGCCCCGCGATCCCTGAGCTTCTGTCCAGGGCCGGAACCCCTGGGAGCACCCCACCCTGGAACCCAGAGCCCCTGCCCTGGACCAGGCCCCCTTGGAACATCTCCCCCCCCACCCCACCCCCCACCCCGCGATCTCTGAGCTTCTGTCCTGGGCCGGACCCCCTGGGAGCACCCCACCCTGGAACCCAGAGCCCCTGCCCTGGACCAGGCCCCCTTGGAACATCTCCCCCCCCACCCCACCCCCCGCCCCGCGATCTCTGAGCTTCTGTCCTGGGCCGGACCCCCTGGGAGCACCCAACCCCGGCACCCGGAGACCCTGCCCTGGGCCAAGCCCCCTGGTAGCATCCACTGTCCTGGGACCTGGAGACTTGACTGGGCCCCTCACTTGGGTGCACTCACCCTGGGGAGCCTGGCACCCACATAAGAGTCTGCCGCCCCAGTTGAGATGGGGAGGGGACTGGTCCCAGTATGCAATGCTCCCTTGCCAGCCAAATGACCTTCATTAGTGAGGGCAGCATGAACCTCTGGGCCTCTCTCTAGGGGCCCACTTCTCCCCTGCCAGCCCCCAGCCTGGTGACCCCTCTGCCTGTGTGCGGAAGGGGTGTAACACGCCACTAAATTACACCCCCCTCCCCAACATGCTGATACACCCACTGAGCACTCACTTTGCTCTAGGGTAGATGGCACACCGGCTCTCATTCCATCCCTCTTTCACCACCCGTCCCTGCAGGACGCAGGCACCACTTACAGCCACATGAGTGTTCCCAGGTACCTGCCGAGGTGCTGGGGTGGCTCCGGGTTGGGCAAAGCTTGGGTCCCCTGGTTCCATTACTCCCACGGAGGGTTGTGGGTACCACACCACCCCTGCATGCATATGGTTGGCTGCTGCTTATGATGCCTGCAGGCAGATCTGCCTCTGGAATGCTATCCTCCATCCCATGCCCAGTGTTTGTGAGGAAAGTATGGGCACTTGGGTTGAGTCTCTTTCAGCGTGCTCACCAGGGGCAGGAGCTCTCACATTGGCCTAGTTCTTAGCAGTTGCAGGATCCCAGCCCCATTGCTGGCCAATTGGCCACTCAAGGGTGAATTAGCTTTTAAAGCTGAAGCAGAGCAGGAAACGTGGATTCTCCCTGTGGGGGCAGAAGCAATGGGATAGATGTCTGAACACCTTAGGTCAGGAGCAGGGGCTGTCAAGCATAGTCCACAAACAGATCTTTGGTTGTCCTCTCTCGCACATCCTTGGCCTTTTGAGCAGGACTGGGAACTGCTGCGTACAGAGATCTTCAAATGCATTTGCTTTGGAACTGGCCCCTGGGCCAGCCTCTCCCCACGGCTCCTCAGTTAGAACTTGGTGTGTGTGCAGAAGCTGGAATGGTAAAATCCCTCCTCCAGCATTACATGTTTCTCAAACCCAATCAAGTGATGAGTTCTGTCACCCTGCTGCCTCCCACTCCTTGGTATCTCTGCACAGGGGCCTGTTTGGGCAGCATGCCAGAGACACACTATCACCAGGTTCTGCTCCCCTCAACCCTGGGCCACGGTGCCACTGCTGAGTTAGCACCTAGCTCCAGGGACACTTGAGTCTGGGTCGAAGCCTCTGCCATGCTGAGATGCTGGATGAGCTGCACTGTCAGGCAGGGCAGGTCTGGGCAGATCTCCCTGCCCAGCCATGTGTGCTCTGGACATACTGATGCTGAGAAATCTGTTGGCGTTCAGTGAGCGGGAACAGTCTGGGCTGGCGGGGCGGGGGAGAAGCTGGCACTGCGTGTGGAGGACTCATTCCCTGCCTAGCAGACAGGTTGGCTGCAGTGTCACCAACTTTCAGGATTTTATCGCCAGTTTCACAATAAGTGTGTTTTCCTTAAAGCCCCAGGTCCTGGAGTCAGGTGATGATGTGAAAATTTCATCTTTAATTTAAAGACGTCAATTTCTTGCCTTTCTGATGCCAGAGAAAAACCTGAAAATGGCCCTAAAAGGCAAATAAAGCACACCATGACTGTTGTAAATCAATATCATAATTTGGGGGGCCGCTACCGGAGCCTCTCCATTAGCTGTTACTAGTGTCGGGAGCTGTGACACACAAGCAAACAGTTCTGAGTCCATCCAGCAGAGGGCAGCGCTGCACAGTCCTAGTCCAGTTTGCTATGGCCTATATGTTCAAAAGAGACATTGATTTTTGGGGCCCAGTATGAGCCACCCCCCAGAGGCATGAGTTCCAAAAAGTGCTGAGCCTGCGCTCAGTGAAACTCCACCCCGCTTTGAGGTGTCTGCAGTTGGGCCCCCAGTCACTGGTTCCTCTTGAGAACTTAAGCCCACGTTTGAATGATTTCCTCTGACGCTGCCACATGCTGCCTGTGACCCATTTCTGGCATCTGCACCTCCTCCGGTCTTGGGAAAGAGGCAGCTGGAATGTCCTAGGTCCTAGCTGGGCGAGCGGAGCCAACCGCAGCCGTATCCATACAGACAGTCGTGGCTGTCACAGGCACTGCACTCAGGAGCTTCTGCACCAAACACACGCATCTAACACAGGAGGTCAGGGGAACTTCTGCAGGTGGGAGTTAGTGGCAGGCTGGCATGTGCCCTCGGTGGCCAATAGAGGGCGACACGCCCACGTGCACAAAGTCCAGTCACTGCAGAGCGTCAGCCTGCCCTCAGCAGTGGCAGGAGTAAGCCGCGTGAGCTGCCGCAGGAAGGTCCCACAAGAGCCACTTGCCCCAGGGCAGCACGGAGGGGAATTGACCCACTTGCTGCTGCGCTTTTGTGTTCCAGGGCCAGGCAGCATGACCGACACGGAGCTGGAAGAGGGCGGAGCCACCCTGGAGCTCGAGGATGAGAATGGCACCAAATCCAGTAAGGGCATGGCCTGCGGGTGGGGATTTACACCTCCCTTGTGCCAGCACAGAGCTCCCACACACCCGGTAGTGCCTGGTCAGGGGCGCTGCCGTGACCAATGGCCTTGGGGGGTGCGGGGTGGCACCCGGGGCGTGGACATTTCCAGCTGCAGTTAACTCTGTTTCCTTAAGCGAATTGGGGGATGGTGGAAGGTGCCAGTGTGGCAGCCCCAGAGCCTGAAACCCACAGCCCAGCTCAGACACTGCTGAGCGAGCTACCCTCCCAGAGCACCCAGCTGAGACCGAGCGCAGCGGGCACATGGCCATGTGCCACAACCGATGAGGGGCAGCCGGGGGCACAAAGAAAGGGGCGGGGTTTGGGGTTCATTTGATTGTATTACAGTCAACATCACAAACACATCTCACCTGTCTGCACACACACAGATATGAACACACATACCCAGAGCTCACCCGCCAGGGCGTGGACACACACACACGCAGAGCTCAATCTCCAAAGGCACAGAAACACAGGGCTAAAATTATACACGTGCAAACACCTGTCTGCAAGTCCCCACCCCCAAGTCTCCCCAAGGGGTTTCACAGGAGGTCACGGCATTTCGTTGGTGACTCCTTACAACGTGCCGCCCACTGCTGCGTCTCTCTGGCTGCTGTAGTGGGGCAGAGGAGCTGACGGTCTCCGTATCAGCCTGTGAGCAGAGGCAGCAAGAAGGCATCTCAGAGCTGGAGCCGCAGGGTACATTGCAGCTGCCATGTCCCAAAGCAATGGCAGGCTGGTGCACAGGGTGGGAGGGAAGGGTGTGTACACACCCACACCCACAGTCTGGGGCACTGGCGGGAGAGCAGCGTGACTCCAGCCCATTGGCTCAGCACAGCCTTGGGTGTGTTCCACCTGACACCGTATGTCTGACCTTTAGCCCATCAGCCCTCACGCTGCTCTGGGAAGGGCGGCGAATGCTCTTGTCATCCCCAGGCCCCAGGAGAGGAAGCAGTGGCTATGCAGTGACAGAACTGGGAGTAGAACCCAGGAGTCCTGCTGCTTTTCTCATACCTTATCACCACAGACCTGTGCATCTCTGCTTCTCCATGGGTTTGTGTGATCCCACCAAATCGCAGCAGAGGGCAACACCCTTCCCAGCAACTTACCGCTGACCTGAGACAGAGAGAGGGAAGCCCAGGGTGGCCTGGTTTCGTGGGCACCGAGGAAAGAATGTGGTGGAAGGGCAGGTCTGTCAGGTTCTGCATACAGTCAGAAATGTTCAAATCTCAAATTAGATTAGATTTCTCTTAGATTTACTTTCCTAAAATACCAGTTGTGTTGCTCCTAGCCTGATTCTACAGGCACATGCACACACACGCACAAACACGAACACACATGGGCAGGAACATGCAGATACACGCTGATCTCTGGTTTGCACTTCTCAGGTTATTAGGAAAACCTGCCCAAGGAGCTGGAAATGTGGAAGCATCTTGTCAGGGTTCCTTCCCCACTCTGAACTCTGGGGTACAGATGTGGGGACCCGCATGAAAGACCCCCTAAGCTTATTTCTACCAGCTTAGGTTAAAAAATTCCCCAAAACACAAATCTCTATTTGTCCTTGGACTGTGGTATGCTGCCACCACCAAGTGATTTAGACAAAGAATCAGGGAAAGGACCGCTTGGAGTTCCTATTCCCACAAAATATCCCTCCAAGCCTATACCCCCTTTCCTGGGGAGGCTTGAAAAATAAACAAGGTGAGCACAAACCAGACCCTTGGGTTTGTAGGACACTAAAAACCCAATCAGATTCTTAAAAAACAGAACTTTATTATAAAGGGAAAAAAAGTAAAAGAATCACCTCTTTAAAATCAGGATGGAAGGTAATTTTACAGGACAATCAGATTCAAAACACAGAGGATTGCCCTCTAGGCAAAACTTAAAAGTTACCAAAACCAGGGATAAACCTCCCTCTAGCACAAGGAAAATTCACAAGCTAAAACAAAAGATAAACTAACGCATTTCCTTGCTTTACTTACAATTTTTGTAATCTAGATGCTTAGTTCAAGTAAGGCTTTGGGAGATGTATTTTCCCTGTCCTGATTCCTCGCTGACCCAGAGAGAATCAACAAAGAGAACAAAGCAAAAAACTTCCCCACAGATCTGAAAGTATCTTCTCCCCTTATTGGTCCTTTTGGTCAGGTGCCAACCAGGTTACCTGAGCTTCTTAACCCTTTACAGGTAAGGAGGGATTTTATGGTACCCGTAGCCATATGTTTATGACAAACCTAGACAGAGGCAGCCCTAAAGCTCCCCTGCTCTGGGGGGTGGAGGCCATGACATGAGCCTCTCTCTGCAGGACAGGTGGGGATTAAAGCTGCGGGGCTGTAAGGCTTGTCCCTGTCTGGCCTGCTGGGGTATGTGGGTACTGACCAGATGCTGCCACCCCTGCAGATCTGGAGACAGCGGAGCCGCCATCCTGTCCTGAGACTGCAGGCACCCGGGCAAAGGACCATTGTGATTCCCTATTGGACTCCATCGACACTCAGCTCAGCCAGCTGCAGGTGTGTGGGGAGGGGCTGGGAAGCCCCGAGGAAGGGGCAATTGCTGTGGGTCAGAGGAGGCGTCTGAAATGTGGCAGGTCTGGAGGATTGGTCTCAGGATTCAGCTTATGCACCAACCACTCAGGCAGCTGGCTGGTGTGGGCCAGTACCTGCCCAGGGCCAGTGGCTAGCGGGGAGTGGTGCCTGCCCAGGGATCCGGCCACCTGGCTGGCATGGGATGGTGCCTGCCCAGGGATCCAGCCACCTGGCTGGCATGGGGTGGTGCCTGCCTGGGACACGACCACCCGGCTAGAGTGAGGTGGTGCCTGCCTGGGGACCTGGCCACTTGGCTGGCTTGTGCCCAAGGACCTGATGGCCAGTGTCTCTGTCTGGACACACATCTCCCATCATGAGCCCCAGGTGCAGTCTCTGTCGTGTGGTGGATCTGTGCCGAATGGGTTTGTTTCATGCACACGCACCCCCCTGCTATTCTGGACGCTGCGTAACCAGGAGGGGGGGCGCGGGTATAGAATCATAGAATCATAGAATATCAGGGTTGGAAGGGACCCCAGAAGGTCATCTAGTCCAACCCCCTGCTCGAAGCAGGACCAATTCCCAGTTAAATCATCCCAGCCAGGGCTTTGTCAAGCCTGACCTTAAAAACCTCTAAGGAAGGAGATTCTACCACCTCCCTAGGTAACGCATTCCAGTGTTTCACCACCCTCTTAGTGAAAAAGTTTTTCCTAATATCCAATCTAAACCTCCCCCATTGCAACTTGAGACCATTACTCCTCGTTCTGTCATCTGCTACCATTGAGAACAGTCTAGAGCCATCCTCTTTGGAGGGTAGCCTGCAGCTGTGCCATTATCTGTTTCTTCTCCTTCTGCAGTGGCAGGGCCCTGGTGCAGGAGTCGCAGGTGGTCGCACGAACGGGGACACCTCCCTGGAATGCTCCCCCAACGCCTCCTGGACTGCAGGTGAGTGAGCAAGGGCCAGCATGATTCTGGGAGGGAGAGGATCTAGGCCCACCCAAAACTAAAGACCCGGCCCCTAAAGCGAGGAGCGGGGCCACGAGGCCAGAAAGCAGCAGAGCACTTGGGACAGCAGATGTAAAAACAGGATGGGAGTGAAGGACAAGGGGTCAGAGTCAGGGCACTGGGCAGGCTGAGCGAATGATGGGACGAGCTTGTTCCTGGTGTGCTTTGTGGAAGGGCAAACCCCCCCAGTGCAGGGGAAGCTGGCTAGCGAGCAGCTGTTGCTGGGGAAGCCCAGAGGCTCTGTTCAGAGACAGCTCAGAAATACAAACCCCTCCCTCTTGGAGCTGCAGAGTTGGACTGTGCCCATTTCAGATTCCCACCGGCCAGGCCCCGCGTGTGGACTCTGCCATGCTCTGATACACAGCGTGGGAGTTCTGCTGCAAGCCTCCGATAAACAAAGCAGCTGAGGTTTCTAGTGAATTAAATATGAACTCAAATGATGCTCTCAGCAGCACTGCCCCCCGGCAGTTTCATCCGTTTTTGAATTCCGTTTATTTTGAACTGCCCCCTAATCTTGAATTCTGAGCACGCTGCAAGATTTTGAACTGAAAACACAACTGCGTCATCAACTTTGTTGGGGGAGGGAGGTCCTGGCAGCCAAGGTGGGGGCCATGGGGTCAGGGAAGGTATCAGTGTGGGATGCGGTTGGGGATTTTGTGATTATTGCATCAGACAGCTGGTTTTGCTAAAACAATCAGCAGTGAAATAGTTAATGAAGTGATCATTTAAATGGGCATCAACTTCAGAGTTAGTACCCCTTCCACGTGATGAACTAGGGCAGTTCACGCTTCCTGGTGCTCTTGTGTCAGGCTCTCTGCAGACTCAGGCAGGCTCAGTTGCACCTGTCACACTTGGTTCATGTTTGGAAGGTTTTCCTGGCAATCAGAACTTATGTTTTAAATGAAAGCTTCCCTGCTGGAGCCCAGTTCTGCAGCAAGGCGAGGCCCTGCCAAATAGCTGTGGGCTTGTATGGGAAATAAAGTCTCAATAGTATTGGGCTAAATATTCTCTGATCCGCTTCTTGATAGGTCTCATTTGCTCCCTGCCTGATGTCACAGTCCTCTGCTTGTGACATCACAGCGATGGCCAGAGCAGCCAGTCTCTGCTCAGCCCCACTCCAGGAGGGCAGATGGGTACGTCTGCAGGGGAGGGGTCTCTGGGCTGCTCGGAGGAGGAGGAGCAAGGACTTGTGTTGCAGTTCACACTCTGCAGGTCTGTGTTGCTGCTGATACGCAGATCAAGGGCTCGGCTGAGGGTACGGGTCCCAGGCAGAGCTGCTTGCTGCTGACACACAGATCAAGGGCTTGGCTGAGGGCACGGGTCCCAGGCAGAGCTGGGTGAACTGGTGTAACTGCATTGAAGCCAACAGAAGTTCGAATTTGGCCCATGAACAGCATGGTGCTTGGCAGGGATGCCGCTTGGCCCCTTCATCCCTGTGTTGTTTCAGAAGGCTAGGGGAGGGAAGTGGCAGCTGGGAAGGGAGGTGGGTGGAATGCTGCAGCAGTGTGTTTGGGGTGGAGTGCATGTGAGTGGGGCAGACAGAACAAGGGTGAGGAGCTGGTGGGGGAGCAAAGGGGGTGGTCACTGAGCAGGGGGTCACTGCTGGCGGTAGGGGGAGCCATGCGACGCCATGTGATGGGGGGGCAGGAGAACCATCTGAGGCTGTTCTGGGAGCACTGCAAGGCTTTGTCCTTTAACAGGTGTCAAAGTGGAACTAAGGGGTTAACTGAGGGCGGGTCTTTGAAGCGAATAACCAATTGCAGGAATCGCTTGTGGAGAAAGTGATCAGGAACAGTCGGCATGGATCAGGAACAGTCAGCATGGATTCACCAAGGGCAAGTCATGCCGGACTAATCTAGTTGCCTTCTAAGATGAGATAACTGGCTCTGTGGATGACGGGAAAGCGGTGGACGTGTTGTTCCTTGACTTTAGCAAAACTTTTGACATGCTCTCCCACAGTATTCTTGCCAGCAAGTTAAAGAAGTATGGGCTGGATGAATGGAATATAAGGTGGATAGAAAGCTGGCCAGATTGTCGGGTCTACGGGTAGTGATCAATGGCTCCATGTCTAGTTGGCAGCCGGTATCAAGTGGAGTGCCCCAAGGGTCGGTCCTGGGGCTGGTTTTGTTCAATATCTTCATAAATGATCTGGAGGATGGTGTGGATTGCACCCTCAGCAAGTTTGCGGAAGACACTAAACTGGGAGGAGTGGTAGATACGCTGGAGGGTAGGGATAGGATACAGAGGGACCTAGACAAATTGGAGGATTGGGCCAAAAGAAATATGATGAGGTTCAACAAGGACAAATGCAGAGTCCTGCAGTTAGGATGGAAGAATCCAATGCACCACTACAGACTAGGGACCGAATGGCTAGGCAGCAGTTCTGCAGAAAGGGACCTAGGGGTTACAGTGGACGAGAAGCTGGATATGAGTCAACAGTGTGCCGTTGTTGCCAAGAAGGCCAATGGCATTTTGGGATGTATACATAGGGGCACTGCCAGCAGATCGAGGGATGTGATCATTCCCCTCTATTCGACACTGGTGTGGCCTCATCTGGAGTACTGTGTCCAGTTTTGGGCCCCACACTAGAAGAAGGATGTGGAAAAATTGGAAAGAGTCCAGCGGAGGGCAACAAAAATGATTAGGGGACTGGAACACATGAGTTATGAGGAGAGGCTGAGGGAACTGGGGATGTTTAGTCTACGGAAGAGAAGAATGAGGGGGGATTTGATAGCTGCTTTCAACTACCTGAAAGGGGGTTCCAAAGAGGATGGATTTAGACTGTTCTCAGTGGTAGCAGATGACAGGACAAGGAGTAATGGTCTCAAGTTGCAGTGGGGGAGATTTAGGTTGGATATTAGGAAAAACTTTTTCACTAGGAGGGTGGTGAAACACTGGAATGCATTACCTAGGGAGGTGGTGGAATCTCCTTCCTTAGAAGTTTTTAAGGTCAGGCTTGACAAAGCCCTGGCTGGGATGATTTGATTGGGGATTGGTCCTGCTTTGAGCAGGGGGTTGGACTAGATGACCTCCTGAGGTCCCTTCCAACCCTGATATTCTATGAAAGGTGCAACAGAATTGGTTGCAATACAAGCTTGCTATTCCTAGGCCGGGATTGGCCGAAATAACCTTTGTGACATGCTGATTGGACGGGAGGCTCAGGGTGCAATGGGTCCTGCACAGGCTATGAAATCTGAGTGGTTATAGGGACCCAGTGGCAAAGCCCTGGGCCTTGATCTGCCGCCCATAGTGAGCCCTTCCCTATGGGGACAGGCCCTGGCGGGGGGAGGAGCGTGTGTTATAAGAACATAAGAACAGCTATAGTGGGTGAGACCAAAGGTCCATCAAGCCCAGTATCCTGTCCTCTGACAGTGGGCAATGGCAGGTGCCCCAAAGGAAATGAACAGACAGGTTATCATCAAGTGATCCATGCCCTGTCACCCATTCCCAGCTTCTGGTAAACAGAGGCTAGGGACACCATCCCTGCCCATCCTGGCTAATAGGTCCATCAATGGCTATCTTCCATGAATCTATCTAGCTCCCTTTTGAACTCCGTTATAGTCTTGGCCTTCACAACACTCCCTGGCAAGGAGTTCCAGAGGTTGACAGTGCGTTGCGTGAAAAAATACTTTCTTGTGTTTGTTTTAAACCTGCTACCTCTTAATTTCATTTGGTGTCCCCTTGTTCTTGTTTTATGAGAAGGAGTAAATAACACTTCCTTGTTTACTTTCTCTGCACCACTCATGATTTTATAGACCTCTGTCATATCCCCCCCTTAGTCGTCTCTTTTCCAAGCTGAAAAGTCCCAGTCTTATTAATCTCGCCTCATACGGAAGCCGTTCCATACCCCTAATCATTTTTGTTGTCCTTTTCTGAACATTTTCCAATTCCAATATATCTTTTTTAAGATGGGGTGACCACATCTGCGCACGGTATTCAAGGTGTGGGTGCACCATGGATTTATAGAGAGGCAATCTGATATTTTCTGTCTTATCTATGTTACCAGATAGTGACCCCTAAAGGTGACTGAGTGATGTTGACGGTCCCTGGAGGGAGACTCCACCATTCCAAGGAGGTCTCCAAGATGACGGCCACACTGCTGGGATGCATGCGGTGGAGGGAGGGGGGATTTGGGCTGACATGCTGGCACTCAACACTGGAGGCAACCAAAGCCAGAGGCTGCTTTCCCACATGCCAGCCTAAGGCGCCCATCTTCCCCAGCCCCTTCGCTTAATACCTGTCCCACGTGTGCAAGAAACACTCCACAAAGGAGCAGGGAAACCGTGGGTGGCCAACAGCAAGTGGTTCCACTTAGAAGGTGTAGTCTGGCACCCAGACACTGCGGTGATGGGCTTTCATGAGTGGGTGACTGCGACACTTCTAGAAAGGAACAAGAAAAAGCCCCGGGCGGGTGGGATTTTATGGTTTGCCTCCTGCCAGAACAGAATCTACACCAAATAAGCTTTAAAATGACAAATAGGAGCGTATGAATAGCCAGATTGGATCAGAGCAAAGGGGGACCAGCATTCTGTCTCTGAGGGTGCCCAGTGCGAACTTCAGAGGGAAGTGTGCGAACCCTGCAGTGGGCAAGTACAGTCCCATAAATACCTGCAGAGAGAAGGCAGGTAATGGAGGCAGCATGGCCCAATGGGTAGGACATGGCGGGAGACTCTGGAGACCTGGGTTCTGTTCCTACCTCTGGCTTCCTGTGTGTTGTCGAGCAATCGACTACTTCTCTGCCCCTCAGTGTCCCCCATCTGTTCAATGGGGCTAGCGGTACTGACCCTCCTGGGTAAAGCAGGGAGAGATCTGCAGATGAAAAGAGCAGACTGTCCTGTCTTCTCACAGTAGTGAGCTTGAACGCCTTTGCAGAGGAAGAAACCGGCTTGTTGTTAGTATAATGATATTTACAAATCAGTTCCGCCTTCATTTAGCTTTCAGGACCAAGTTCAGAGTTGGGTGGATTTTCCCCCCTGCAAGATCAGACATTGCTAGCAGCTCCTCGGGCAGAACAGAGCGGGCAAGGCAGGAACTCGGCTGCCCCGTATGGAGTGCTAGCTCTGAGCCTCCCGGCTGGATGGCCCCTGCTCTGTTTCCCATTGAGATGTGCAGGCCTGGGAAAGTGAGGGTGCTCGCCAGTGTAATGGTGGTTTGTGGAGGGACTCACAGCTCTTTGTTTACTTCCCTCCCCTGTGCAGAGATGGAAGGATGCTGTGCGAACCAGGACGGCACCTCCTGGGGCGAAGCCGGCCCCTCTCGGAAGGAGGAGTACGGCTGGAGGCTGCTGCATCTCCTTGGCTCTGAGCAAGCCCCGGAGAACCTGGGGGACCAGAGCGACTCGAATTCCATCTGCACGGAGGACTTTGCTGCCAGGTTTAGGGACGGCATGGTCGACCCCTTGGTGAATTCTGATGGGGAAGGGGATGTGCCAGCTGGAGACTCTGCTGAGGAAGGGAGCGTTCCGGGAGTCAAAGCCAGGAGCACTGGTCTCTCCCCCGCCGCGGAGACGTTTGAGGCTGTGGCAGAGGGGCGAGAAGGGGACTTACCCCTGGCTTTGTCCAGCAGCATGGAAGGGCCCCAGTCCCTGAGCTCTAGGACCAGGAGAGAGAGCCTGGAGTCTCTGGGGGGCAGGATATCCAGGCTGAGCCAGCTCAACTCCATGGACACCCCAAGCAGCACAGACCCGGGGAAAGCCAGCTCCACGGGAAGCCGGGCTCCCGGACTAGCCCCGCCTGAATGGGTGGAGACCTCGGAGGAAAGCATTCCCTGGCCTCTGGAGGGCTCTTCCAGATGGATCCAGGACTCCTGGGAAAACTCCCTACCTTTTAGCAGCCCCTTGCTCGTGGAGGAGCTGGGCCCCAGCCAGCCACACAGAGCTCTGGGTGCCGGTGCCAGCGGCACGAGAGCCTGGGCCGGAGAGTCCCAGCCTGTGAGGACAGCTCCGAGTCTGTCCGGGAGGAGACAATCTGAGCATGGGCACATCTGGTCCCACAGCCCATCTCACTCTGCACCCACAGCGGCCCGCAGCAGCCCTTCACTGGCCTCCAGAGGGGAGAAGAGCCCCCGGCTAATAGCATCCCCCTGCCCCGACCAAGGGCTGCCCCTGGAGAAGCTGGGACATCAAGGCTCAGCTTTGCAAGGGTTTGGTGCCACAACACAGCTGGCTAGTAGCCCTGAAAGCGCCCAGACATCCCTAGCTATGGTTAGCGATGGCTGCGTGGTGAGGCAGGGTGGGGTTGGTCCAGGAGATCCCAAGAGGGAAGCCCCAGAGCTGCTGCAACAGGGGTCGGTGATTCCCCGGGGACCGTCGGGAAGGGGCGTCACTCGTGCTGTGGCTAGCAGAGGCGGGGAGAGAATCTGGCGGAGCTGTGAGCTGCAGTCTGGCCCAGCGGAGAGGGGAGCTCACGGCCTGACACTGTGTAAGTCTGGAGCACAGGGCTGAAAGTGCCGTGGAGTTGGCTGGACTCTGCAGGAGTCTGGCTGGCTCCAGAACTAGGGCTGGCTCGTCCCCCTGCCCTGTCACCATGGAACTGAGTACGTGGGGAGAAAACGTTCATCGCTGAGCTCGGGAGGAGGGTGTCAGCATGGATGGGAAGCACTGGATCAGCACATGGGGGAGCAGTGACAGTACGTGGGGGGGACGCTGTGACAGCACAGTGGGGGCTGCATTGGCCATTGGGGTGAGATGATGGAGCTCTTGTGGACTCTTCCTGGCTCATAAGGGGTCTGACAAACTCCCCGGGGAGTGCCACATTCCCAGTGATCACAGACATCCTTGCAAGCTCAGCAAAGCCCCATGGGACCTGGCCAGTCTGTCAAAGGGGATGGGCAGGGCCCGGTCACGTCCCCACCCCGTGGGGCACTAGCAGGGAAAGGTGCTTGGGGCTGCCCTCCCTTGGGCAGGGACACACATGCATTTCTGCCATGCTGCGAATGAAACAGACACAACCAGTTGTTCCCGCCTTCCACCAGTGCTCCCAGTGCCGGAGCAGCGCTGGCTGGTTGCCTGTCCTGGCTTTGGCAGCGGGGGAGCTGGGGGGCAGGGCCTGGGGAGTGGCTGGGAAGAGAAGGCTGTGGCAACACAGGGCTGGGGTTCCCGCGTGACAGCAGGGACGGGACGGGCAGTGTGGAGTGACACTGCAGCAGCGTGGGAGCGGATCAGGGGCATGGTGGAAGACAGGGAGAACCCTGGGGCTGGGTTACTCGCGTGCTGTGCAGCTGGGGGTGAGACGCCGCCCCGCCTGGAGCACCTGCCGTGCTTTGCCAGAGGACGTTGCAGCGTGGCTGGCCAAGGGCATGTCCCGGTCCCGTCCCCACCAAAGGGGGTGTTAGCAGGGGATTGGCCTGTGCTCAGGGCAGTGCAGGGAAAGTGACTGTGATTGGCCCCTGCACTGCAGGGCAAGGGGGACCCCCTGCTCCTCTCTCAGTGGGGCTCGGTGGTGTAACCCTGGGGCAGGGCCTGAAGCTCGGGGCAGGGCCAACCCAGCAACAGGAGTGGTTGGGGGCTGGGCAGGGCCCCATGGATTCCAGGAGCGGGGAGGAAAGGTCAGTTCCTTGGGGCAGGAAGCTGAAGGATTCTGGGGTGGGCAGGTAGCTGGAAGGGGGTGACAGATGGGGCCCCACAATGTGGTGGTCCAGGCACCCTGTCTGTGGGTGCTGGGGGGAGGTGTTCCCAGCTGGTGAGGAGGGAGCTGGGGCACCACGAGGGGAAGGTTCTGGGCTCCTAGAGCCGCCCCTGCTTTCCTGGTTACCCCCACCCCGACTCCCATGGACTCTCCCTGTTCAGTGCTGGGTGGGGGGGAGCAGGGGAAGCCCCGAGGCCCTCCCCCAGTCATTGCTGAGGGGAGAGTTCCGCCTGGCCCCCGATTTGCCTGGCCATTCAGCCTGGTGCCCCGGGGGGGGGCCTGTGCTACCAGCAGCTCTGTCCTGCAGCCACACGGCCCATGATGCAGGAGTGCATGTGTCTTCCAGGAGCCCCTGGCTCCCGGCTCCAGTTCTCACCCTCTCTGTAGGTCCTAACCCAGGGGCAGGCGTCTCCGAGAGTCGTGAGATACAGAGCAGCCTGAACCCAGCTTGGGACGAGGGCTATCCGGGGCCCTGCAACTACAAGCACGTGGCTGGTAAGAGGAGCTGCCGGCTGGCTGCCGCTTCGTGGGGAAAGCGCTGGGTCCTGCCCAATGTTCTCTCTAATTTTTGACCGGCCATGTGCGCAAAACATTTCTTCTGTGCAAATTTTTGAGAGGCCGTGTGCGCAAAAAATTTCTTCTGTGCAAACCGTTGTGCTTCTGTGCAAATTTTTGTGTGTGTGGTGTTTCGCCGTGTGCGCGGGGTTTAGGATCTGTGTGTGCGCACACGCGCACAGCTTAGAGGGAACAGTGGGCCTGCCCCCAATCCTGGGCCTGCGCCTGCCTGGGATCTGTGCCCTCCCATCGATCTGCTCCTCTCCTGGAAAATGGGTGATCCTGTCCCGGCCTCACCTGCTGGTCCCCCACCCTGGGAGATGCCTGCGCTCCTTGTCTCTGCAGGGAGGGTGGAACAAATGCAGGATCTGGGGGAGGACAGAGCCTCTGGGTTTGTGCCGTGGCTGGGGCTGGGAGAGCAGAGGAGTCACCCCTGGTCACAGGTTCAGTTGGGCGAGAGGGTGGCAGGGAAACCCCCCTCACTCTGGGGTCAGCTGTGTTTGGCATCTCTCCCATCCTCCACTCATCCTCTTTCAGGCGTCCCCATCACCAGTTTCGACACCGTCACCATCGACAGTGACCTGGACTCAGTGAGGACGGAGACAGTCCAGGTTCACCTCTGCAGGGCCATCAGCTGCCGGAAAGGTATGGCCTGGGGCTCAGCCAGACGGCAATTCCCCAGGGAGCTCATCAGTGCCCTCAGTGAATCCCCCTTATGTCTCCTCCTCCAGACCAGCCTCTCTCTGCCCCCTGGCCCTGCTCTCGCTGTCGCAGGGCGATGGAGCTGCACTGGGGGCGTGGGGATGGAGCTGCCCCTTGCAGCTGTGCGGGCCCCGCTCTCTCTTGTTCCCGTCCCAGCCCACAGGTGACAGTGCCTGCTCTGCTCTCTGTGTGGAATGCACCCCAGACCCCCCAGCGCATTCACACCTTGCTGCTGGGATCCCAGCCGCTGCCCCCCTGACCCCTCCAGCCCTGCTGCATTAGCCACATACTGTTAGGGGCGATTGCCTTAGCAGGGTGGCTCAGACTCAAAGTCCAGGCTGGCTCCCTGCTCCCCATAGCTCCTCCTGCTGGCTCTCGGGTGCACTTGCTGTCCCAGGAGCTAGTCTACTATTGCTGTGGAGACACAATGTTTCTCTTCTCCAAACAGCTCCTGGCCGCAGCACCAAGGGGCCCTGCTACCCACGGAGAGACTCTTTGGGGTAAGTGCTGGTGAGAGTCCACCAGCTCGGCCCCTGGTGCAATGCCAAGCAATGATGGTCCTGTGGAGACTCACGCCCAGGGCTCCCATTATCTGTGGCACTGCAACCTGCCACAGCGCCATGCCAAATCCTGCAGACAAGATCACAGGAACGGCCGCACTGCTCAGATCAGTAATCCATCTAGCCCGGTGCCTGGCCCTGACAGTGGCCAGTGCCATATGCTTCTGGCAGGCAGCGGTTCAGGGACATAGGGTTGCATCCCTGCCCGTCCTGGCTAATGGCCTTGGACCTATCCTCCATGAACTGAGCTAGTTCTTTTCTGAACCCTGTTCTAGTCTTGGCCTTCACAACATCCTCTGGCTAGGAGTTCCACAGGTTGACTGTGTGTTGTGTGCAGAAATACTTCCTTTTGTTTGTTTTAAACCTGATGCCCATTAATTTTATTGGGTTACTTCTGGTTCTTGTGTTATGTGAAGGAGTAAATGACACTTCCTGATTTACTTTCTCTGTACCACTCCTGGCTTTAGAGACCTCTAGCATATCCCCCCTTAGTTGTCTCTTTTCTAAGATGAACAGTCCCAGTCTTATTAATCTCTCCTCGTATGGAAGCCGTTCCACCCCCCTTAATCATTTGTGTGGCCCTTCTCTGTACCTTTTCCAATTCTAATATAACTTTTCTGTGATGGGGCGACCAGAACTGTACACATTCGTGGTGAGGGCATCCCATGGATTTATATAGAGGCAGTAAGATATTTTCCGTTTTGTTATCTATCCCTTTCCTAATGATTCCCAATATTCTGTTCACTTTTTTGACTGCTGCTGCATACTGAGTGGATATTTTCAGAGAACTATCCACAATGACTCCAAGATCTTTCTCGAGTGGTAACAGCTAATTTAGACCCCATCATTTTATATGTATAGTTGGGATTATACTTTCCAATGTGCATTACTTGCATTTATCAACATTCAGAGTAACAGCCGTGTTAGTCTGTATTCGCAAAAAGAAAAGGAGGACTTGTGGCACCTTAGAGACTAACCAATTTATTTGAGCATAAGCTTTCGTGAGCTACAGCTCACTTCATCGGATGCATACTGTGGAAACTGCAGAAGACATTTCCACAGCATGCATCCGATGAAGTGAGCTGTAGCTCACGAAAGCTCATGCTCAAATAAATTGGTTAGTCTCTAAGGTGCCACAAGTCCTCCTTTTCTTTTTATCAACATTGAATTTCATCTGCCATTTCTTGCCCAGTCACCCAGGTTTGTGAGATCCCTTTGTAACTCGTCTGCTTTGGACTTAACTATCTTGAGTAATTTTGTATTGTCGGCAAATTTTGCCACCTCACTGTTCACCCCCTTGTCCACATGATCTTTCCGGCATGTCTCTGCTCATCCTGCCCTCCAGCAGTGGCAATGAGACTGCATTGCAGCAGGATGATGTAGTGATTAGCGCAGGGGGTTTGGAAACCAGGATTCTGGCTTAGGCTCCGCTGCACCCTGCAGGAAGTATCTTGCATTTTTGGGTTGTTTTTTTTAAAAGCCACAACCTGATCTGAGCAGGCCAGTGCGGCTCGGCTGCTCCAGGGAGCCACCAGCTGAGATGTGAATTCTGAAATGATCAAGAGCTGCTGACACAAGGCTGGATGGGACTACATCCAGGCCCCCCAGCTAATGCAGTGTCATTCCACTGGCTCATGCAGAGTGGGTTCCCCTAGCTTTCAGGCCTAGACACAGTCCCCTCCTGTCCTGCATCAGCATCTCTTGGCCATTTTGACAGTCCTCCTGCAGGCTGCAGTACTCCCAGGTGGGGCACTCTCCCTTGCATTGATCCTTAGTTGAGGCACAGGGTACTGGCACCTCCACTTGACTTTGGAACTTTCCTCTTGACCTTGGAGCACAGAGCCTGCCAACTCCAGGCACTTGGAGGCTGGGTACGAAGAAGGCTTTGAGGTGGGCCACCGGCTTCGAGCCAGCAGCCTTATAAAAAGGCAGCCAGTTGCAAACCAAGTGAGCAGTGAACAGAGGACAGGCAAACAGAGGGAGTTTGCCTGGCAGTTTGCCTGCAGGGAGTTCGCACAGAGTGTTTTTGCCTTTCAGGCTCCAGTGAGCAGTACATACAACATCTGAGGAGCCTCTTAGAAGGAAGACATGGATAGTGAGGAATCAGTTGTTGTGACCTGCTCAGAATGTGCCATGTTTGTCTTTCTCCCAGAGGACAGAAGTGATTTTGTCTGTATGAAGTGCAAGCTGGTCTACATATTGGAAGAGAAGGTTAGAGGACTAGAGAACCAAGTATCATCCCTGCGTTGCATCAGAGAAAATGAATAGAAGTCAGTGTTTGGTTCTGGAAGCAAAACATGCTGAAGAATCAGAGAGTGCAGAGCAGAGCGGGGAAGAATATTGGTAGCATGTGACCTCGAGAGGAAGAAAGAGGAGAACCTATGTACCTCCAATGCAGATAGAGGTGCACAACCATTTTCAGGCTCTCTGCACAGGTACTATGGCGGAGAATGGTTTGGAAGAGCCCTCTGAGGGAAAGTATCAGAAGGAGACCCCATTGGCCAGAAGGCATGGGATTAATTGTCCTAGGAATGGGGGTTCCATGACCACCACACCCAAGAGGAGGAGACGGGTGGTGGTGGTCGGAACTCCCTCCTAAGGGGGATGGAGTCATCTATCTGCCGACCAGACCGGGAGACTCGAGAAGTGTGCTGCTTGCCTGGAGCTAGAATCCAGGATGTGACGGACTGTTTGCCAAGACTGATCAAGACCTTGGACCTCTACCCCTTCCTGCTTCTCCCCATGGGCACCAATGATATTGCCAAGAATGACCTTGAATGGATCACTGCAGACTATGTGGCTCTGGGAAAAAGGATAAAGGAGTTTGAGGTGCAAGTTGTGTTCTCGTCCATCCTCCCTGTTGAAGGAAAAGGCCTGGGAAGAGACCGTCGAATCATGGAAGTCAACGAATGGCTACGCAGGTGGTGTCGGAGAGAAGGCTTTGGATTCTTTGACCATGGGATGGTGTTCCAAGAAGGAGGAGTGCTAGGCAGAGACGGGCTCCACCTAACGAAGAGAGAGAAGAGCATCTTCGCAGGCAGGCTTGCTAACCTAGTGAGCAGGGCTTTAAACTAGGTTTGCCGGGGGATGGTGACCTAAGCCCAGAGGTAAGTGCGGGAGTGGGATACCAGGAGGAAACACAAGGAGGAGGGTACAAGATGAGAAGCCTCCTGATTCATGCTGAGAAAGTAGGGCAATCGGCTAGTTATCTTAGGTACATGTACACGAACGCAAGAAGCCTGGGAAACAAACAGGAAGAATTGGAAGTCCTGGCACAGTCAAGGAACTGTGACGTGACTGGAATAACAGAGACTCAGTGGGGTAACCCACATGACTTGAGCACTGTCGTGGATCAGTATAAACTGTCCAGGAATGACAGGCAGGGGAGGAAAGGTGGAGGAGCTGCATTGTCTGTAAGGGAGCAGTATGACTGCTCAGAGCTCCAGTCTGAAACGGAAGAAAAGCCTGTTGAGAGTCTTTGGGTTAAGTTTAGAGGCGAGAGCAACAAGGGTGATGTCGTGGTGGGCGTGTGCTTTTGACCACTGGATCAGAACGAGGAGGTAGACAAGGCTTTCTTCGGACAACTAACTGAAGTTTTCAGATCACAGGCCCTGGTTCTCATGGGGGACTTCAATCACTCTGACATCTGCTGGGAGAGCAATACAGCGGTGCACAGACAATCCAGGAAGTTTTTGGAGAGTGCTGGGGACAACTTCCTGGTACAGGTGCTGGTGGAACCGACTAGGGGCCGTTCTCCTCTTGATCTGCTGCTCACAAACAGGGAGGAATTAGTAGGGGAAGTAGAAGTGGGTGGCAACCTAGGCAGCAGTGACCATGGGATGGTTGAGTTCAGGATCCTCACAAAAGGAAGAAAGGAGAGTAGCAAAACATGGATCCTGGACTTCAGAAAAGCAGACTTTGACTCCCTTAGGGAACTGAGGGGCAGGATCCCCTGAGAAGGTAATATGAGGGGGAAAGGAGTCCAGGAGAGCTGGCTGTATTTTGAAGAAGCCTTATTGAGGGCACAGGAACAAACCATCCCGAAGTGCAAAAAGAATAGCAAATATGGCAGGCGACCAGCCTGGCTTAACAGTGAAATCTTCAGTGAGCTTAAACTCAAAAAGGAAGCTTACAAGAAGTGGAAATTTGGACAGATGACTAGGGAGGAGTATAAAAATATTGCTAGAGCATGCAGGGGTGTAATCAGGAAGGCCAAGGCACAATTGGAGTTGCAGCTAGCAAGGGATGTGAAGGGTAACAAGAGTTTCTACAGGTATGTTAGCAACAAGAAGAAGTGTGGGACCCTTACTGAATGGGGGAGGCAACATAGTGACAGATGATGTGGAAAAAGCTGAAACAATTAGGAGTTCTTGTGCCACCTTAGAGACTAACAAATTTATTTGGGCATCAGCTTTTGTGGGCTAGAACCCACTTCATCAGATGCAGGGAGTGGAAAATACAGGAGCAGGTACAAATACATGAAAAGATGGGAGTTGTCTTACCAAGTGTGAGGTCAGTCTAACGAGAGAATTCAATTAACAGTAGGATACCAAGGGAGGAATAATAACTTTTGTAGTGGTAATGAGAGTGGCCCATTTCAAACATTGACGAGAAGGTGTGAGTAACAGTAGGGGGAAATTAGTATGGGGGAAATGAGGTTTAGGTTTTGTAATTGAAGTACTCGATGCTTTTTTTGCCTCGGTCTTCACAGACAAGGGCAGCTCCCAGACTGCTGCACTGGGCAACCCAGTATGGGGAGGAGGTGAGCAGCCCTCAGTGGTGAAACAACAGGTTAAGGACTATTTAGAAAAGCTGGACATGCACAAGTCCATGGGTCCAGATCTAATGCATCCGAGGCTGCTGAGGGAGTTGGCGGATGTGATTGCAGAGCCATTGGCCATTATCTTGGAAAATTCATGGTGATCGGGGGAGGTCCCGGATGATTGGAAAAAGGCAAATATAGTGCCCATATTTTTAAAAGGGAAGAAAGAGAACCCGGGGAACTACAGACCGGTCAGCCTCACTTCAGTCCCTGGCAAAATCATGGAGCAGATCCTCAAGGAATCCATTTTGAAGCACTTGGAGGAGAGGAAGGTGATCAAGAACAGTCAACATAGATTCACCAGGGGCAAGTAATGCCTGACCAACCTAATTGCCTTCTGTGATGAGATAACTGGCTCTGTGGATATGGGGAAAGCGGTGGATGTGATATATCTTGACTTTAGCAAAGCTTTTGACACGGTCTCCCACAGTATTCTTGCCAGCAAGTTAAAAAAGTATGGATTGGATGAATGGACTATAAGGTGGATAGAAAGCTGGCTAGATTGTCAGGCTCAGCGGGTAGTGATCAATGGCTCCATGTCTAGTTGGCAGCCAGTATCAAGTGGAGTGTCCCAGGGAATGGTCCTGGGGCCAGTTTTGTTCAACATCTTCATTAACAATCTAGATGATGGGATGGATATCACCCTCAGCAAGTTCGCGGATGACACTAAACTGGGAGGAGTGGTAGATACGCTGGAGGGTAGGGATAGGGTCCAGAGGGACCTAGACAAATCAGAGGATTGGGCCAAAAGAAATCTGATGAGGTTCAACAAGGGCAAGTGCAGAGCCCTGCACTTAGGAAGGAAGAATCCCATGCACTGCTACAGGCTGGGGACCGATTGGCTAAGCAGCAGTTCTGCAGAAAAGGACCTAGGGGTTACAGTGGACGAGAAGCTGGATATGAGTCAACAGTGTGCCCTTGTTGCCAAGAAGGCTAAGGACATTTTGGGCTGTATAAGTAGGAGCATTGCCAGCAGATCGAGGGAAGTGATTATTCCCCTCTATTCAGCACTGGTGAGGTCACACCTGGAGTTTTGCCCCCCCCCACCACTACAGAAGGGATGTTGACAAGTTGGAGAGAGTCCAGCAGAGGGCAACGAAAATGATTAGGGTGCTGGGGCACATGACTTACTAGGAGAGGCTGAGGGAACTGGGGTTATTTAGTCTGCAGAAGAGAGGAGTGAGGGGGGATTTGATAGCAGCCTTCAACTTCCTGAAGGGGGGTTCCAAAGAAGATGGAGCTCGGCTGTTCTCAGTGGTGGCAGATGACAGAACAAGGAGTAATGGTCTCAAGTTGCGTAGTCGGGGAGGTCTAGGTTGGATGTTAGGAAACACTTTTTCACTGGGAGGGTGGTGAAGCACTGGAATGCGTTACCTAGGGAGGTGATGGAATCTCCTTCCTTAGAGGTTTTTAAGGTCAGGCTTGACAAAGCCCTGGCTGGGATGATTTAGCTGGGGTTGGTCCTGCTTTGAGCAGGGGTTGGACTAGATGACCTCCTGAGGTCCCTTCCAGCCCTGATATTCTATGATTCTATGAAGGGGTGGCCTATCTGCGCTGCACTACCTGCTGCTGCTCTTACAGGTGCCTGGGCTCCAGCGGTGCAGTCACTGACGAAGAGGAAGAGAAGGAGGAAGAGGAAGAGTTCCTGTGGTCTCGTGGCAGCGCTGAGCGAAGGAGCAGCAGCCCTGCGAGGTGGAGCTCAATACCAAGCAGGGCAGAGTCCAGCTGGGAGGACACCAGGAAGGAAGCCTGCATGGAGCACAAGGTGCTGTTCCTGTGGCAGAGGGCGATTCTCCCATGGGTGTTGGGATGGTGGGTGTACTGCAGATAGGGCAGCCCTGGGCACCACTGTGTGTGACTGGGAACGATGCCTGTGAAGTCCAGCTTGGGGGGGGGGGGAACCCGGCTTTCCAGCTGGAGAAGGGTGGAGCCAGCAGGGGAGACGTTGTATTTTGGGGTTTTGTAGGGTGGTTCAGAAGGGGTTGACAGCCACGCTCCTGTCCAGTGATGCCCCAGAACCCAGACAGAGGCTATAGCAATGGCACTGGCTGGTTGCCCTTGAGCTCAGTGGCAAAGCTCCCCACTGGCTTCGGTGGCAGTGGGAGCAGGAGGACAAGGGGGCCCTGAAGGAGGATGAGAGGGATCGTGCATCCCCATGACCCACTGCAGAGGCACCAGGATTGGGCGGCCTGTGGTTGGGATCTGCTGGTCTTGCTAGTGAGGCAGGGCTGGAGGGATAAGGGTGTCAGGAAAGGCTGCTCCCCTGAGTGTGATTCTCCAAGCACGGGGACTCCCCAGAAAGAATTATTGACCTCCTGGCTCTGGGTGTGGCCTGGGAACGTACCTGTACTGCAGGTGCCCACCTCCCCGGCGGTCTCTGCGCCTTGCTTTGCTCTGAGCTGATGGCCAGCCCGGCTCATTCACTTGTTACAGCTCTCCCCGGCCACTGCATGGCGCAGAGCAGACCCATGGCGCAGGACCTCCCTGCTGATAGGGGGATCCCAGAGGAATCCATCGCCAGACTGCAGCAGGTGTGCTGGCTCCTGACTCAGGGAGTGGGCACGAGGGAGGTCGAGAAGCAGATGGAGGCTGCAAGGTGGGGACTGAGGCAGGTAGCAGAGTTGCCTGAAATTGACATAAGGAAGTGCAGAGAATTGTTACAAGGCAGCTCTTGCATGAGACCGTAGCAGCGCATGGAGCTACATACTATTCTGGAAATCCAGGCAAGGGCAGTGATCCCACCAGCAACGTAGGAAATCCCAGAAGCACAGCATAGCAATCCTGTCTCCTGTACCATAGCAGTAGCAGTGTTGTCCAGTAGTAAGAGCAGGGTGCTGGGGGTCTGGTGACTGCCTTCTAGTCCCACTCCTGACACTTCCTCCCCACATGGCCTTGAGCAAGTTACTTAACCCCGCTGCCCTTTAGTTTACAATGAGGATAACACACTGCCCACCCTTTTATAACACTGGAGCCTTTGGGGTTATATCAGAGCTAAGTGTTGTTCCACCCAAAGTAACTGCATGGGAAGAACACGGTCAAGGCTGCAGAATTCAGCCCTCCAAAGATGGGAAATGCTGGAACTAAGATTCTTCTTTGAGAGCTGGTCCGTGTGAGTATCCCACACGGGTGTGTTTGTGCGCTGGGGGCCCGAGTCCAGAAGTTCTAACAAGCCATGTCCAATAGTAGTTCTCCGCGTGGCCCAGTCCGAGGGCACAAGAGGCAGTGCGAGCTGACATCTCTCCAGTTCCTTCTCACTGCCACTTGGCCTGAGTTGGAATGCCTGTGTCCACAGATGTCTCCAGCTTTTATTCTTAATACTTGGTAAATCAATTTGTAAATAGTTTGTAGTTTTTATGTTAGCGTAGCTAGAGTTTTTAGGATAGTTAGCGTAGGTAGTTTTTCCCCCGTACCGGAGACTTCCTCCCTGCAGCCTGGGACTATACCCAGGGTTCCAGGTTCAAGAACTGTGTCTCCTGCCCTCACTTCTTCTCTGTGAGTGATGAGTATCAGCGCGGTCTCTGCTGGTTGGGTGAGACACAAATTCTGCAAAGTGCAGAATCTGTCACTCTTTTCCACTGCGAACTTGCCAAGTTCATGAGCTTAGATTAAAGAAACACTGTATAGAGAAGGCTATGAGGCGTCACTCTGATCCAGGCCAGGGAGACCCCCCCGTACATCGGCCCCATCGGATGAGCAGTGCCCCTCTGAGCATGAGCTTAGGAACAGTGTCTACAGCTGCTAAGCCCAGGACTCTTCTTCCCAGGCTTCCCATGACCGTAAGGGGCACTCTGATGACTCTCTCATGATCAGATCCCCCCAAATCTGTCCATAAAAGAAGGGATCCCTTCCTGAGCCCGCCCATGCTGGGCAAGCCTTCACATGCAAATCCCATGGGTCCAGGTCCGTGAAGTACCCCCAGGCTGGAGGGTACAGTGCACAAGAAGAAGGATTTTTCGGTGGCTCTGGCTTCGAAACACAAGGACTGACACCAGCCGGCTCCATCCAGAAGTGTTGAACCTGCTTCTTCCTCCGTGCTGTCCCATCCTCCTAAAGACCCTGCCCGGCTACGGATTCCTGGGACATGTCGGAACCGTTGGCCCTGACCACTGGGTTGTCTGTACACCTACATTACACTAGAGGATATTTTTTTCCCTTATCCCCAGTCTCCTCTCCTCACCATCCCAGTCCTTCTGAGGGACATTGCTGTGCCAGAAGACAAACCTGTGTCAGTGTCACTGGAGCCATCCCCTCTCCAGCTGCCAGGCAGGAGCATGCACCCTCCGGTACCATCCACCCCACCACTGGAGGAAGAGCAGTTCTCAGACGCTCTGGCTGGTCAGTCATCTCCTCACAGAGATCTCAGCCCTGATAGACGGTTGAAGAGATCTGAGCCCCATCCTCCCTGATGTGACTTCTCCAGAGACCACTGGTACCCAATGCCGTGGGGTCCCCCCTCACCTGGTCGATCCCTCCTTTTGGCCATATTGGGGCCCCTGGAGCCCCTATGGGAGACGCCCTGGATCTGTCCATGAATCCTACCACACCTCTCTTACTCAGCACTCACCAGATCCGACAGAGTACGAGGAGGACAGAGACCCAGATTTGCAGGTACTGACAGGAATCTTGTCCTCATCTCTGTCTGAAGCTGTCACTCCATCCTCACCCTCTCCGCCGGACGACCATAGGCAATACCAGGAGCTGCTTCGGAGGATAGCCAATGACCTCCAGAGGAGATCCAGGACTTCCTGCACTGGCTTCTGGCTATTCTGCAGCCTACAGGTCTGAGCAAGGTGGCGCATCTGGTTAACGAGGCCATCAGGGAGCCAGCCAGAGTGGTGTGGCATAACCCTGCCTCCTGCGCCCCCATGCCTGAAAGGGCCGAGAGAGGCTGTTTTGTCTCTGCCAAAGGGGCTGAATTTCTTTTCTCCCACCCAGCACCCAGCTTGCTGGTGCTACAGGCAGCTGTGAAGAGAGCAAAATTGCGTCATCCCAAACCCACCCCCATTGATAAGGCCTTGAAGAGGGTGGACCTGTTGGGAAGAAAGGTCCTTTCCCTGCAATTCTGCTTCACTAACTATTGGGACTTGTTAGCGAATAGGATTTTACCAATCACTCCAGCCTGGCCAGTTTTAAGGATAATCTTCCCCCTGATGACAGAGCCCAGGTTCAGCCTCCCTTAGAAGAGGGCACGTTAGTGGCTAAGGGTATGTCTACACTACGAAATTCGGTCAAATTTATAGAAGTCAAATTTTTAGAAAGCGATTTTATTACAGTCGATTGTGTGTGTCCCCACTTAAGACCATTAAGACCATTAAGTCAGCGGAGTGCGTCCACAGTACTGAGGCTAGCGTCGACTTCCGGAGCGTTGCACTGTGGGTAGCTATCCCACAGTTCCCGCAGTCTCCGCCACCCAGTGGAATTCTGGGTTGAGATCCCAATGCATGATGGGGCAAAAAACATTGTCGCAGATGGTTCTGGGTATATGTCATCAGGCCCCCATTCCCTCCCTCCCTCCCTCTGTGAAAGCAACAGCAGACAATCGTTTCACGCCTTTTTTCATAGATTACCTGCACAGACGCCATACCATGGCAAGCATGGAGCCCGCTCAGCTCACCGTCACCGTACATCTCCTGGGTGCTGGCCGACGTGGGACTGCATTGCTACACAGCAGCAGCAGTGGCTGCTTTTGGCAGCAGACAGTGCAGTACGACTGGTAGCCATCCTCATTGTGTCCTGGGTGCTCTGGCCGGCCTTGGTCAGGTCGGTCGGGGCGCCTGGTCGGACATGGGTACTCCTGGCAGACCTCCGTAAAGTCTGTCAGGGGTGTCTGCACATAAATGGGAATGACTCAGGTCATTCTCTTCTTTAAATTTTGTCTAATGGAGATTCAGTCCTGCTTGGAATATTGGCAAAGGGATAGCTCTCCCAGCCAACTGCACCGTCTGCTGCCAGCCTACCCCTCCCTCCCTTTGTGAAAGCAACGGCTGACAATCGTTTTGCGCCTTTTTCTGTGCGGGTGCCATATTGCTGTCAGCATCGTCATCCACCCGCCGCTTCCGCTGCCACTCTGCTCTCCTGCTCACGCCATACCAGGGCAAGCATGGAGCCTGCTCAGATCACCGCGGCAGTTGTGACCGCTCTAAACACCATGCTCCTTATCATGCAGTATATGCAGAACCAGAACCTGCAAAAGCAGGCGAGGAGGCGATGGCAGCACAGTGAGGAGAGTGATGAGGGACATGGACACAGACTTCTCTCAAAGTACGGGCCCCAGCAGTTTGGCCATCCTGGTGGCAATGGGGCAGGCTCATGCTGTGGAACGCCAATTCTGGGCCCGGGAAACAAGCACAGACTGGTGGGACCGCATAGTGTTGCAGGTCTGGGACGATTCCCAATGGTTGCGAAACTTTCGTATGCATAAGGGCACTTTCATGGAACTTTGTGACTTGCTTTCCCCTGCCCCGAAGTGCCAGAATACCAAGATGAGAGCAGCCCTCACAGTTCACAGGCGAGTGGCGATAGCCCTCTGGAAGCGTGCAACACCAGACAGCTACGGGTCAGTCGGGAATCAATTTGGAGTGGGCAAATCTACTGTGGGGGCTGCTGTGATGCAAGTAGCCAAAGCAATCACTGAGCTGCTGCTATCAAGGGTAGTGACTCTGGGAAATGTGCAGGTCATAGTGGGTGGCTTTGCTGCAATGGGATTCCCTAACTGTGGTGGAGCTATAGACGGAACGCATATCCCTATCTTGGGACCGAACCACCAAGGCAGCCAGTACATAAACCGCAAGGGGTACTTTTCAATGGTGCTGCAAGCACTGGTGGATCACAAGGGACGTTTCACCAACATCAACGTGGGATAGCCGGGAAAGGTACATGACGCTCGCATCTTTAGGAACTCTGGTCTGTGGGAACGGCTGTAGCAAGGGACTTACTTTCCAGATCAGAAAATAACCGTTGGGGATGTTGAAATGTCTGTAGTTATCCTTGGGGACCCAGACTACCGCTTAATGCCATAGCTCATGAAGCCGTACACACGTACCCTGGACAGTAGTCAGGAGCTGTTCAGCTATAGGCTGAACAAGTGCAGAATGGTGGTAGAATGTGCATTTGGATGTTTAAAAGCGCGCTGGCGCAGTTTACTGACTCAGTTAGACCTCAGCGAAACCAATATTCCCATTGTTATTACTGCTTGCTGTGTGCTCCACAATCTCTGTGAGAGTAAGGGGGAGACGTTTATGGTGAGGTGGGAGGTTGAGGCAAATCACCTTGCTGCTGATTACGCGCAGCCAGACACCAGGGTGGTTAGAAGAGCACAGCAGGGTGCGCTGCGCATCAGAGAAGCTTTGAAAACCAGTTTCATGACTGGCCAGGCTACGGTGTGAAAGTTTTGTTTGTTTCTTGATGAAAACCCGCCCCCTTGGTTCACTTTACTTCTCTGTAAGCCCACCCCCCTCCCTTCCCCCCTTTGATCACCGCTGGCAGAGGCAATAAAGTCATTGTTGTTTCAAATTCATGCATTCTTTATTAATTCGTCACACAAATGGGGGGATAACTGCCAAGGTAGCCCGGGAGGGGTGGGGGAGGAGGAAAGCACTGGGTGGGGTGGGGGAGGAGGGGAGGATGGAAGGACAAGGCCACACTGCACTTCAAAACTTATTGAATGCCAGCTTTCTGTTGCTTGGGCAGTCCTCTGGGGTGGAGTGGTTGGGTACCCGGAGGCCCCCCCACCGCGTTCTTGGGCATCTGGGTGAGGAGGCTATGGAACTTGGGGAGGACGGCGGTTGGTTACAGAGGGGCTGCAGCGGCGGTCTGTGCTCCTGTTGCCTTTCCTGCACCTCAACCATACGCCGGAGCATATCAGTTTGATCCTCCAGTAGCCTCAGCATTGCATCTTGCCTCCTCTCATCACGCTGACGCCACCTCTCCTCTCACTCGTCCCTCTTGTCCTCGCGTTCATTTTGTGCTTTCCTGGACTCTGACATTGTCTCTCTCAATGCATTGTGCTGGGCTCTTTCAGCATTGGAGGCCTGCATGAGCTCAGAGAACATTTCATCACGAGTGCGGTTTTTTTTAGCTTCTAATCTTTGATAGCCTCTGGGACGGAGATGGATAGGGGAAGTGATGAAACATTTGCAGCTGCGGGAGGGAAAAAAGGGAGATTAGTCTTTAAAAAGAGACATTTTAGAGAACAATGAGTAGACTCTTTCATGGTGAGCCAAGCTGTTAACATTACATAGCACGTGTGCTTTCTTTACAAGGTTGCATTTTGCCTCTTATATCGAAGGCCTGCTGGTATGGTGTGAGAGATCACACACACAGGGCCGGTGGGCAACAGAATTCGGCTTTCAGGCAGCCATGGTAAGCCACAGTCTTTTGGCTTCTTTAACCTTCCTAATGTGTGGGAATGGTTTCAAACAGCAGCACCCTCATTTCACATACCAAGCACCCATTGCATTGGCCATTTAAAAGGAGGGGCTGCGGTTTTCAGGTTAACGAGCAGCACAAACCCAACTAACCCCCTACACCCCTCCACACGCACCAAATTCTCTGGGCTGATCGCTTCACCCCTCCCCCACCACGTGGCTAACAGCGGGGATGATTTCTGTTCAGCCACAGGCAAACAGCCCAGCAGGAACGGCCACCTCTGAATGTCCCCCTAATAAAATTCCCCTATTTCAACCAGGTGACCATGAATGATATCACTCTCCTGAGGATAACACAGAGAGATAAAGAACGGATATTGCTTGAATGCCAGCAAACACCGGGACCATACGCTGCCATGCTTTGTTATGCATTGATTCCAGACTATGTGCTGCTGGCCTGCCATGGTAAAGTGTCCTACCATGGAGGACGGAATAAGGCTGCCCTCCCCAGAAACCTTTTGCAAAGGCTTTGGGAGTACATCCAGGAGAGCTTCATTGAGATGTCCCTGGAGGATTTCCGCTCCATCCCCATACACGTTAACAGACTTTTCCAGTAGCTGTACTGGCCGTGAATGCATCCCAAGTCTTCAGGGCAAATTAATCATTAAACACACTTGCTTTTAAACCGTGTATTATATTTACAAAGGTACACTCAGCAGAGGTCCCTTCTCCACCTTCTAGGTCCGGGAGCCCGCCTTCGGTGGGTTGGGAGGGTACTAGATCCAGGGTACAGGGTACAGTTTCTGGCTGTCAGGGAAAACGGTTTCTCCGCTTGCTTGCTGTGCTTCAACCTCCTCCTCCTCCTCCTCGTCCCCAAAATCCACATCCCTGTTGCGTGAGAGTCCATTGACAGAGTCCGCGCACAGGGCTGGGGTAGTTGTAGGGGCACCTCCTAGAATGGCATGCAGCTCATCATAGAAGCAGCATGTCTGGGGCTCTGACCCAGAGCGGCCGTTTGCCTCTCTGGTTCTTGGTAGGCTTGCCTGAGCTCCTTAAGTTTCATGCGGCACTGCTGTGGGTCCCTGTTATAGCCTCTGTCCTTCATGCCCTGGGAGATTTTTTCAAATATTTTGGCATTTTGTCTTTTGGAACAGAGTTCTGATAGCACGGATTCATCTCCCCATACAGCGATCAGAACCAGTACCTCCCGTTCGGTCCATGCTGGAGCTCTTTTGCGATTCTGGGACTCCATGGTCACCTGGGCTGAAGAGCTCTGCATGGTCACCTCTGCTGATGAGCTCACCACACTGGCCAATCAGGAAATGAAATGCAAAAGTTCGCGGGGCTTTTCCTGTCTACCTGGCCAGTGCATCTGAGTTGAGAGTGCTGTCCAGAGCGGTCACAGTGGAGCACTCTGGGATAGCTCCCGGAGGCCAATACCGTCGAATTGCGTCCATACTACCCCAAATTCGACCCAGCGAGGTCAATTTCAGTGCTAATCCACTCGTTGGGGTGGAGTACAGAAACCGGTTTTAAGAGCCCTTAAAGTTGGAAAAAATGGCTTCATAGTGTGAACAGGTACAGGGCTAAACCGATCTAACACTGCTAAATCTGACCTAAACTCATAGTGGAGACCAGGGCTAAGACTTCCCTTCATGCTGTGGTGGACGTAGTGGATACTGCATCAAGGGGCTTAGCCCCTAGCATAGTCATGAGGTGTGTGTCTTGGCTTTGCCCTGACAGCAAACGTAAACAAAGAACAGTCCCTTTTAACACCCACACAGATGATAAACTTGATCGTGGTAACACTGGGCTCCTTGCAGCAAGAGCTTTCCTCCCCATGGACAGATGATAGCTAATGAGCAATCTGACTGTGGTCAGGATGTGCCTTTGTCTTCTAAGCCACATGACACCATTCATCAGGCTTCATCTAGACTGCCTACAAGCTGGGCTCCTGTCTGTCTACTCACCAGACAGGGAGTGCATCAACACCAGGGTTACTGTTCCTGCCATGGCCATTGCCTCTCTTACCAGGCAGTCGAACCCGGATTGAGCTAGAGTTGGCGTCCCCTTTGTCACTCTGCCCCCAGTGCTGCCATCGTGGAGCTCACTTGAACAGGGTCTCTGGAACCACAGGGAGGCAGGCAGCACATTGATCCACTGCAACTGTGGGCACACCGCCTGTCAAGAAGGGATCTTCTCCTGCTCATTCAATCTTTTCATGTCCATGTGATGTCAGACAATATCACCACAGTCTTTTACATAAGCAGACAGGGCGGAGCAAGATCTCCCCCCCCCTTTGCCTAGAAGCAGCCAGGCTTCGGAACAAGTGCATCAGAAACCACATCACTATCCAAGCCACATACCTTCTGGGTGCCCAAAACTCTTTAGCAGACAACCTGGGCAGACACTTCTCTGCGGATCACGACTGGGAGATGCACAGCTCTTCCCTGAGCGAGATACTTACTCGGTGGGGAACACCTCAATGGGATCTCTTCGCATCCCAAACGATCAGGCTTCCCTTGTACTGCTCAACAGGAGCTGTGGGTCATGGCTCTCAGGGCGATGATCTCCATTGCCATGGACACACAATCCCAGGTGTGCCTTTCCCCTGTTCCCACAGGGCTTGCGAGATCCGTCAGGACAGGGCCGGGGACATTCTCCTAGCACCCATCTGGACCATACAGTTTTGGTTTCCGGAGCTCCTGAGGATGTCGATCTATCCTCCTGTCAGGATCTGCCCCTTCCTGGATCGCCTTCCTCAGCAAGGGGGCAGAATCAGACACCCAATCGAGACCCCGTCCACCTCATGGCCTGGTGTTTGGCTGGGGATCAGAACTAGAACACTCTTGCTCGGCACCCATCCAAGCTATTCTTATTCAACATAGGAAAGACTCAACTGGAAGGTTGGACATACGACCAGGGAAGAGTATAAAAATATTGCTCGGGCATGTAGGAATGAAATCAGGAGGGCCAAATCACACCTGGAGCTGCAGCTAGCAAGAGATGTCAAGAGTAACAAGAAGGGTTTCTTCAGGTATGTTGGCAACAAGAAGAAAGCCAAGGAAAGTGTGGGCCCCTTACTGAATGAGGGAGGCAACCTAGTGACAGAGGATGTGGAAAAAGCTAATGTGCTCAATGCTTTTTTTGCCTCTGTCTTCACTAACAAGGACAGCTCCCAGACTGCTGCGCTGGGCATCACAACATGGGGAGTAGATGGCCAGCCCTCTGTGGAGAAAGAGGTGGTTAGGGACTATTTAGAAAAGCTGGACGTGCACAAGTCCATGGGGCCGGACGAGTTGCATCCGAGAGTGCTAAAGGAATTGGCGGCTGTGATTGCAGAACCATTGGCCATTATCTTTGAAAACTCGTGGCGAACGGGGGAAGTCCCAGATGACTGGAAAAAGGCTAATATAGTGCCAATCTTTAAAAAAGGGAAGAAGGAGGATCCTGGGAACTACAGGCCAGTCAGCCTCACCTCAGTCCCCGGAAAAATCATGGAGCAGGTCCTCAAGGAATCAATCCTGAAGCACTTACATGAGAGGAAAGTGATCAGGAACAGTTAGCATGGATTCATCAAGGGTAGGTCATGCCTGACTAATCTAATCGCCTTCTATGATGAGATTACTGGTTCTGTGGATGAAGGGAAAGCAGTGGATGTATTGTTTCTTGACTTTAGCAAAGCTTTTGACACGGTCTCCCACAGTATTCTTGTCAGCAAGTTAAAGAAGTATGGGCTGGATGAATGCACTATAAGGTGGGTAGAAAGTTGGCTAGATTGTTGGGCTCAACGGGTAGTGGTCAATGGCTCCATGTCTAGTTGGCAGCAGGTGTCAAGTGGAGTGCCCCAGGGGTCGGTCCTGGGGCCGGTTTTTTTCAATATCTTCATAAATGATCTGGAGGATGGTGTGGATTGCACTCTCAGCAAATTTGCGGATGATACTAAACTGGGAGGAGTGGTAGATACGCTGGAGGGCAGGGATAGGATACAGAGGGACCTAGACAAATTGGAGGATTGGGCCAAAAGAAATCTGATGAGGTTCAATAAGGATAAGTGCAGGGTCCTGCACTTAGGACGGAAGAACCCAATGCACAGCTACAGACTAGGGACCGAATGGCTAGGCAGCAGTTCTGCGGAAAAGGACCTAGGGGTTACAGTGGACGAGAAGCTGGATATGAGTCAGCAGTGTGCCCTTGTTGCCAAGAAGGCCAATGGCATTTTGGGATGTATAAGTAGGGGCATAGCGAGCAGATCGAGGGACGTGATCGTTCCCCTCTATTCGACATTGGTGAGGCCTCATCTGGAGTACTGTGTCCAGTTTTGGGCCCCACACTACAAGAAGGATGTGGATAAATTGGAGAGAGTCCAGCGAAGGGCAACAAAAATGATTAGGGGTCTGGAACACATGACTTATGAGGAGAGGCTGAGGGAACTGGGATTGTTTAGTCTGCAGAAGAGAAGAATGAGGGGGGATTTGATAGCTGCTTTCAACTACCTGAGAGGTGGTTCCAAAGAGGATGGTTCTAGACTATTCTCAGTGGTAGAAGAGGACAGGACAAGGAGTAATGGTCTCAAGTTGCAGTGGGGGAGGTTTAGGTTGGATATTAGGAAAAACTTTTTCACTAGGAGGGTGGTGAAACACTGGAATGCGTTACCTAGGGAGGTGGTGGAATCTCCTTCCTTAGACGTTTTTAAGGTCAGGCTTGACAAAGCCCTGGCTGGGATGATTTGATTGGGGATTGGTCCTGCTTTGAGCAGGGGGTTGGACTAGATGACCTCCTGAGGTCCCTTCCAACCCTGATATTCTATGATTCTATGAACTAGCTCCTGTTACTTAGCTAAATGGAGACAATTTTCTACATGGGCTCAGAATAAGGTGCTGCCTCCAAATTCGGCAAGGATCCCAGTTGTTTTAGATCACCTCCTGTTTTGAAGAGCTCTGGTCTTTCCGTTGGCTTGCTGCAGGTCCATCTTGCAGCAATCAGTGCCTTCCTCCTGCCGGAAGGTGGATATTCCATCTTTACTCACCCTACAGCAGTGACATCCATGAGAAGCCTAGTTAGGATCTTTCTGCCAATCATCAAACTTACCCCTCAATGGGACCTCAATCGCGGCCTGCCAGCACTCATCGGGCCACCATTTGAATCCTTGGCAACATGCTCCATGGCCCACCTGTCCATGAAAGTTGCATTCTTCGTGGCTATTACCTCAGCCAGAAGGCTGAGCAAGAGGGGAGCCCTCATGACAGACCCATCACACTGCCACCAGGAAAAAAATCTCTCTCTGTCTACATCCTAACTTCCTCCCCAAGGTTATTTCTGAATGCCATGTCAACCACATTATCCACTTAACTGTTTTCTTCCTGAAACCCCATCCCTCTGCTGAGGAGAAGAAACTTCGTTCCCTTGACTCAGACACACCTTAGAGTTCTACCTGCAGAGGACCAAATCTATCAGCAGATCACCTAGGCTATTTCTTGCCATAGCAGAAAGGTTGTGAGGAGAAGCGATATCCTCTCTGAGAATCTCCAGATGGATCTCTGGGTGCTACCAGTTAGCACATATCCATCCACCTGATGAGGTAAGGGCACGCTCCAGGAGAGCACAAGCTGCCTCCACAGCGTCGCTGCAGAAAGTACCATCGCTGGACACACGCAGAGCAGCTACCTGGAGCTTCATTCGCACATTCAGAAAACGTTACGCGCTAGGTCAGGCCTCTGCTGTGGATGCAGCAGTGGGACCTGTAGTACTTTAAGAATCTTTCTTGCTGGCACCCTTGCACCCGCCTCCAGTCTGAATACTGCTTGTCAATCACCCACGTATGGAATACACATAGGGACCAGCACTTGAAGAAGAAAGGGAAGTTACTTCCCTGTAGCTGGGTGTTCTTTGAGGTGTGTGGTCCCTGTCTGTATTCCACTGTCCGCCCTCCATCCCCTCTGCTTCAGATCCTGCTGGATTTGTGGTACGAAGAGGAACTGGAGAGGGTTAGGGTTCTCTGCATCTTAAAGTCTTTAAACCATGATTTGAGGACTTCAATAGCTCAGACATAGGCTAGCGGTTTGTTACAGGAGTGGGTGGGTGAGATTCTGTGGCCTGAGATGTGCAGGGGGTCAGACTAGACGATCATAATGGTCCCTTCTGACTTAAAGTCTGTGATTCTATGGAAAGGCATGAGCCCACACTGCCTCTTATGCCCCAGTCTGGAGCATGAGGAAAACTACTGCCCGTGTGCTGGCCAACGGACGCTGTTTGTTGGAGTTTCCAGATTCGGGTGCATGGCGCGCATGGGCACCCATGTGGAATACAGACAGGGACCACAAGTCTCGGAGAACTCCCAGTTACAGATAAGTAGCCTCCATTTGCCCGTACAAGCTGGGTTCTGTCCCCTTGCACATGGTCATGACTGTACTTCAATGCACATGCACAACAGCAAACACAAAGCTTGATTGGACGGCAACGTGGGAAGTCTGGGAAGAGGCCCTGTTTGCTATTTGCATAAGAGAAGCTGTTTGGGGTGGCTGAGGCCGGTTGTGTCAGCTGCTGGAAGGGGCTCCAGAAAAGAGCTGGGAAGTGCTACTAGGGTAGTCAGAGACAGTGAGCCGTGTGTTTGATTCATTGCACAGGACCTGGGCACTGAAGAGGAGAGTCTGTTGCAGAGGAAATCCCAGCTGCATGAGGCTGATTTGTCCCTGAGTGACATCCTGGGTCAGAAAAAGGTATTTTCCCAGCAGCCTGGTATCAGCAGCCCCATCCAGCAGGGAGGCGCCGGGGCAGAGAGATCGCACTCTGCCGCAAGCCAGCTGCCTGCAGAGATCCATCAGAGCCATTGGGTCACTCCCTTGTTCACATGCACTTCATGTCCAGAGACAGTGGCTGCTGCTAGGGCAAGGCAGGAGGTTGCTGGTGAGATTAGAGTTACTGATGGAACCAAGGGGCCGGCACGGAGACGGGATCAGCACCCCACAGCTCCAGCCATGGAGGGAGGATAAGGGAGGCTTGGAGTATGGGTGGGAGAACTGGCTCCCAGTATGGAGCAGCCTGAATCATGGATGGACCTGCGGTCTTCTGCTGGTCTCCTGCTAAACTCAGCCCTAGACCACATGGCTCCTATTGTGTTTGCACATTGTTTGTCCTGGGACAGTTTCTAGCACTGGGAGAGAGGCCTTGGGACACATGGGATTTGGAGAAAGCAGCTGGCCAGGACTTGCCGGGGGCTTGGGTCTAATCTACACGTAAGAGTTTTGCCAGTCTAGCTATACTGGTACTAGCTATACTGGCAAACCCTCCTACTGGAGATGCAGCTTATACTGGAGAAAAAGGGCCTTTGCTGGTATAGCTTATTCCAATTCAGTGAGCGAAGGAGCTATCCTGGCAAAAGCCCTTTTTTGTTGGTAGAATCGTGCCTACACCGGGGCTTTTGTCAGCACAGCTATGGCATAAAAAACTCCCATCCTAAGTGACGTAGCTGGGCTGGCAAAACTTTGAGGTGTAAACCTGGCCTTACATGGAATCTGTCCTGCCCACATACCAAGGTGATGGGCCCCAGACAGGGCGAGCTTGTTTCCTGTATAATCTAGCCAGGCTGGTGGGGAGTTCCCAGGTGTGGGCAGCCTGGCCTCACCTTGGGCCTGTGTTCTTGCTTCTTAGTGGAGGGGGCTGATGGGCTCCAGCTCCTCCCCACAGCACCTGCTTGGGGCCTGCAGGGAGGATCTGTCATGTTGGCCCTGTCAGACCAAGGCAGGAAGCTACAGAGCCCTAGGCTCATCGTGGCAAAGTTCTTGCTGAAGGACCCCAAGTATTTGGATCTGTCAGCAAGAGAGTCCCATCTGAGCACTGCTGTTGGGTTGCCAGGGGAAGGGAGAGGTCCACTCCATGCTCACGTTACTCATGAGCAACAGTCGTGTGTGTCTCTGTCTGGGGGAGACCCGTCCTGCCTGGACTCCGCTCCCATTTGGCACCTGGGCCTGTGGGATGCAGCAGTGGGTTCGGCCTGTGGCGAGGTGAAGGGCCTGGGCGGCAGGGCAGGTAGATGGACATGTGCCTTTCCTGACACGTTTCCTCCCCTCTGCTGCCAGTGTGCGGTCCAGGAACTGGAGTCACTGCGTGGGGCCCTGGAGAGGAGCCAGAAAGGGGTGGAGACGCTGGAGTCCTGCCGGAAGGAGACTCGGAGCAAAGCAGATGAAGCCAGGTATCTGGGGTGAGGTTGGACACACATGGACCTTGGCAGGCCAACGCTGGACGGAGGGTGGGGGAGTCGTCTTGCAAATATGGGCCTGCTCTCCCTGAAGCCAATAGCAAAATGCCTGTCGAGATCAGTGGGAGCAGGAGCAGGCCCAAGAACTGGTCACTCCTAGCCAGTTAATGACACAGGCACTCTGCCCAGCGGAGGGCTGTAATGCAGTGTGCTGGGCAAGCCTGGGGGCCACCTCTGGTTGGCGCTCACTGGAGCAGATGGCAGCCATCCTGTGGCACATGGAGGCCAGATGGCCCCATAGACTAAGCTCCCTTGTGATCTCAGGAGCCCTTGCATCGACCCAGAGGGAGCAGTGCATGCTGGGGCCAGTTGCCTCTGCAGGCTGCACGTCCCTCTAGACCCTCAGCAAGCTGCCCGGTCTAGACGCGTGCTGCCTCTTGGAGGGTGTCGATCCCTTCTTCCCACAGGGCGGACATGCTGCTGCTGGAATACAGACGGGACTCGTGCCTGCAGGAGCTGCCGGAGCGGGAGAAGGCGCTGAGTACGCTGAGACGGCGGCGCTCCACCCTGCACAGCACCCAGCTGGGGGCCTTCCAGGCCGAGGTGAGGGTGGGGGTCCCAGGGTGGCCTGTGGGTCAGATGGTTCCCATGGGGGATTGCAGGAGCAGTGTCCACATTGCAGGTGGGAGGGGGAACAGGAGGCAAAGGCAAGAGGGGCAGAGAGATGGAGTAGGGAGGGGAGGGGGAAACCCCATTGCCCACTGCGGGGTTAAGGGGACCTCTCATTGCAGAGTCAGGAGGCCGTGCTGCTGGGTTTCCATGGCCAGGAAGCAGTGCTGCGGGACACAGGAGCCAGGCGATCCCATCCTCCGCTCATTTCCCAGGTCTCCTCACTAGCAGCCGAGCGGGAGGAGCTGAAGGCCCATGTGCGTCACCTGGAGGGCAGCTTGTTCTCTGAGCAGCGGGCAGCCAGAGCCAGGATCAAGGAGCTGCAGGAGGTAGGTGAGCTCCCCGGGGCTCCCGGCTGCTTCTGAAGCACTGCTGCCTGGTGGGAAGGCGCCTGGCACCACCTCCCAGACGCCACTGGAAGCAGAAGGTGTCTGCAGAGCAAAGGACCCCCATGTCGGGCTGGGTCCTTCCCCTATCCTGTGTGCTGAGAATGAGATCTGGGATGCGCCTGTAATTCTCCAGGTGCCGTTTGTTTCCTCAGCAGCTGGAAGGGCCTCCCAGCCATATGATTTATTGTTTGTATTGCAGTCAGACCTCGCAGCCCCAGTCACGGCCCAGGACCCCCTGGTGCTAGTCGCTGCACAGACAGCACAGAGACGCAGTCCCTGCCCCAAAGAGCCCACGCTGTAAATAGTTCTCTTGTCCCCCAGCCCCACAGGAGAGGGTTCCCTTGGCGGCAGCGTCACATGGCTGAGGTAGAGCTCCCGGCAGAGCCCAGTGTCTCTCCCCACCCCGAGCCCTTCTGGTGGGAATGACCCGGACACTGTCATCACTGTGAGCGGGGGTCGCCCTCAGTCTGAACAGCAGCTGTGTGACGCGCTCATGCCCGCCCTGGGCTAGCTCACACGGTGTGAATTGTGTGCGTTCCTTCACCGGCAGTGCCTGGAGCAAGCTCAGAACAAGCTGGAGGAGAGGACGGCCGAGGGGATGGAGCTGCAGGAGGAGACCACGCGACTGAGACTGCAGCTCAGGGAGCTGGAGAGGGTGAGGGAAGCCCAGGTTCAGATCAGGTGGTTTCCACATGGTGGGGGAGGGGAGCAGGGGCAATGGAAGGTGGGAGGTTTGCTTGGTAGGTGTCGAGTTCCCTCCCCACTCTGAACTGTAGGGTACAGACACGGGGACCCGCATGAAAGACCCCGTAAGCTTATTTCTACCAGCTTAGGTTAAAACTTCCCCAAGACACAAATTCTCCCTTGTACCTTGGGTTTAAGTAACGCTGCCACCACCAAGTGATTTAACAAAGAACCAGGGAAAAGGACCACTTGGAATTCCTCTTCCCCCAGCAATCCCCCCAAGCCCTTACGCCCCCTTTCCTGGGGAGGCTTGAGAATAGTATCCTAACCAATTGGTTACAAAATGATCAAAGACCCAAACCCCTGGGTCTTGGAACAATGGAAAAATCAGTCAGGTTCTTAAAAGAAGGACTTTATTTAAAAAGGAAGAAAGGTAAAAATCACCTCTGTAAAATCAGGAGGGAAAATACTTTACAGAGTATTCAGATTCAAAACACAGAGGATCCCCCTCTGGGCAAAACCTTAAAGTTACAGAAAACAGGAACAAACCTCCCTCTTAACACAGGGAAAATTCACATAAAACAAAAGATAAACTAATCCGCCTTGCCTGGCTTACCTCGACTGGTTGCAATACTGGAGACTTGGATTGGGATGGGTTGGAGAAGATGGATTTCTGTCTGGCCCCTCTCCGTCCCAAGAGAAAACCCGCACACAAAACAAAGAGCACAAACAAAATCTTCCCCCCTCAGAAGATTTGAAAGTATGTTCTTTCCCCATTGGTCCTGTTGGTCAGGTGCCAAGCAGGCTATTTGAGCTTCTTAGCCGCTTACAGGTAAGGAGGAATTCTAGGCTACCCTTAGCTGTATGTTTATGACAGTAGGTTTAAGAAACTGTCCCCCTTTGTATGCCACACCCCTCTCCCACTTCCAATAGAGAGGGGTGTGTATGCAAGCACACACATGGGTACCCAGGGCTGTCCCTGGTCCCAGTGCAGGCCTGGTGGGAGCTGGGTGGTGAGACTGTTGGGGCATGAAGAATAACAGGGTGAAGGCTGGCTGCCGGGAGACTTCTGCCAGCAGCGAGTTGTATCTAGCCCCCCATGGGAGAGATGAGAACCCCATTGCTAGGGCAAGTCACACCGGAAGTTCAAAGCCCTGCAGCCGGGGTCTGCCGATGTTTCCATAATGTGAAACACGTCTTAATAGACAGAGTGTGTCCCGGACCCCACCTGCCCTCCCACAGGGCATTGCCCGGACCCCACTTCCCTCTCATTGGGCATTGCCCGGACCCTACCTCCCCTCTCATTGGGCATTGCCCGGACCCCACCTCCCCTCTCATAGGGCATTGCCTGGACCCCACCTCACGCCCCACTGGTCACAGTAGCTGCAGCCAGGGTGCAGTGGAGCCGTAAGAGGCAGGTGCTGATGGATCTTTAACTGTCTCTAATGCACCAAGTGATTGGTCCTTTATGAAAACTGCTGTGCGGATTGTCTCCTTTTGCTCTTTTTTGTGTCTCCTCCTCTCCGGTCCATTCCTCCTTCTCCCCTTCGGCCCCTGCTGCCCCCTGCTGTACTGCTTGGGTGCTTGTTCCTGCCCCCATGTCCTTTCCTCTCCTGCGGGGACTGGCAGCTCTGCCCCATTGGTAGTTCCTGGTGCCCAGGACGTAGCTGTGGCCTCTGGTTGAGGCAGTTGGCCTGGTTCTTCCTCCTTGCAAAGGGGTCCTGGGTGCCTGAGGAATGAGCTGGAAAGGAGGAGACAAGGAACCAGCGCCACGTGACTAGGCAGATCTCCAGGTACCCTGGCGGATGCTCCGTGCAGGATATGCAGGAGCAGTTGGGGACCTGCTGCTCTAGGAAATGCACTGGAGGGGACAATCATGCCTTGGCACATGCAGAAGATGAACTCAGCTGTGTTTGGCCTCTTCCACCCCTTGTTTGAATGATGCTTTGACTCCCGCTTCATGCTTCTACAGACACCAGCGGACACCAGCGGCCCCCAGAGCCTCTTGGTGCCCGTGCCAGTTTGTGATGGTTACGCAGGGCTCTCTGTTCCAGAAGCAGGCAGCAGCTCTGAGTGGGCAGGTCCGAGACCTCCGAGTGTGGGAGAGGGAGCAGGAGCTGAGACTCTTTGCTATGGAGAAGATCCTGTCGGAGAAGGAGCTAAAACTGGTGAGGCTGCGAGAGGTCGTCTGTGCCCTGATGGCTGAGAAGGAAGTGCAGCAACGTGCTATGGAGAACCTGAGAGAAGAACATGACAGGCAGCTGGGGAAGATGCAGCAGGAGAAGGTACCAGCCGTAAGCAGTCCAGCCTGAGCTGGGCAGGGGGCTTTCTGTGCATGAACAGGGGGCTCCCTCATCCCTTGCTCTTCTCATTCATTGTTTTTCGCCCCCTACCTAGCTGAATGGTTTTTATTCATAAAGGTGCAGATCCTGCCCCATGTCAGGGAGTGGAGCTGCTCTGTTTGGAATTTAAGGGAACATCCGGGGGTCTTTGCACCAAGTATGTGGCCCAGCTACTCCAGGCTGCTCTGTGGCCACCGGCAGGGGGCTTTGGGGCAGTCTGGGCCATTGGATTCCCTACTATGCAGTTCCAGTGGCTGTTGACTCTGCAGAATGGGGACACTGGCAGCCTCGGGATTCCTGGCCCCCTGCAGAGATCACCAGCATGCAATGCACCCATCCCCTGTGTTTGGGCCAAAAGTGGAGGAGGGGGAGTTGGCTTCAGCCTGAGAGAAGTAAATATTAAACTTGCCTTCCTGTCGGTCAGTGGTTACCAGGAGGGGGACAGTTTTGCCCTGCCCGCTCCTCCCCCCCACTACAGAAGGGATGTGGACAAATTGGAGAGAGTCCAGCAGAGGGCAACAAAAATTATTAGGGGACTGGGGCATGTGACTTACGAGGAGAGGCTGAGGGAACTGGGTTTGTTTAGTCTGCAGAAGAGCAGAGTGAGGGGGGATTTGATAGCAGCCTTCAACTACCTGAAGGGGGGTTCCAAAGAGGATGGAGCTCGGCTGTTCTCAGTGGTGGCAGATGACAGAACAAGAAACAATAGTCTCAAGTTGAAGTGGGGAGATCTAGGTTGGATATTAGGAAAAACTTTTTCACTAGGAGGGTGGTGAAGCACTGGAATGGGTTACCTAGGGAGGTGGTGGAATCTCCTTCCTTAGAGGTTTTTAAGGCCCAGCTTGACAAAGCCCTGGCTGGGATGATTTAGTTGGGGTTGGTCTTGCTTTGAGTAGGGGATTGGACTAGGTGACCTCCTGAGGTCTCTTCCAACCCTGATCTTCTATAATTTTATGACTTGTCTACACTGGAAAGCTAATTTGGAGTAAGGGGGAGTGAATTAAAAGCGCTGTAGCTATTCTGGAATAACTCCATGTGTGCGTGAGCCGTAAAAGGCCCAGAAAAACAACAGCCCCTATTGTTGACTTCTGATAAGTCAGTTAGGAACAGTTTGGCATTTGCAGTCTGATTGGCTGCTGTACCAGGATAAAGTAGTTGCATCTCTGGTCTGATTGGTCTAGTCAGCGTTCAATGTCTCCAAGAAACATCACCTGGCTGATGCATCACATGGCACCTTTCAGTTACTCGTGGGTGAGAATTTTCTTCATGCTTGTAGCAATAAGAATGAAGAAGAGGGTCTGGGTGCATTGGGTACGTGCATCTGGGAAGTGAGATGAGACAGTAATTTTATTGGACAGCTCTGAAAACGGCTATAAGAGGCATCATGAGATGTCCTTGTTTATTGTTTCAATAATTTCTATATCAAACATGCCCAGTTTACCAGTCAGATTATTTTTCTCACTGCCCAACCTGCAACATTAATTGGGGATCTGCAAGTTGAGCTGGACTCTTTTCTTCTCACACATCATCGCCTGCACTACAGGTCACTGATGATGGCCCTGCAAAACACCTGTGTAGCCCCATAATCTTTCAGCTAGGCCCCTGCTGACACCTGGTCAGCCCCATTGCTTTCCATGGGGGGTTTACTCCAGGGTAGCTGACTGGAACTCAGTAGCAACTGTATTGATGGCACACAAGAAAGAACGGCACTCGCTGTTGGAGAAACACTGGTGCCAAGATCCCCTCTTTTCAGCCTTCACTGAAATGCAGCCACCTCTGGAATGGATGCAGCTGCTGTTTTCCAGGGCACAGCCATGCTGCATAGCAGTTTCAAGGCAGGAGGTGAAAGAGAGCCCTGGATCCAGTAAAGGGACAGGGCAGTAGCTTGGGTGGGAGGAACGTAATGACCTGAAGTGGAGTCTAGCCAGGACTCTGAGGCTAAGGAGTCCTGCCAGCAGTGCATACAACCCTGTGGACTCTGTGGCTGTGCAGTTATGGGGCTCTGTGCATCGGCAGGAGGGAACATGGGGGCTGGCTGGGTTGCGGGGTGTGCAGTGTGGCTAGCTGCTGTTTTCTGTGCCTGTAGGAGCTGGAGTGGGCCCAGCAGAGGGAGGAGCTGCAACGTCTGAAGCAGCAGGAGCTCCAGGAGGTTTGTATCATGCAGTCCCATACTCATGTGTCATGTTCCCTCCAGGTGTGTGTGCAGCTGACATGGTGACTGCTGTTGGCATATCCTCCAGCAAGCTGGCTTGTGCCATGTGGAGTAGCTGCAAAGTGCTGGGAGGAACAGGTGGCTGCGTGGCCCTCCCCACGTGTCAGTGTCTCAGTGGTGTGAGTCGTGTGATGTGGCAGATGAGCTCATGTCACTGGAGTAGGGGGTGACATGTTGGACTTCGAATTGGCTGAATGGTCCCCTCTTTCTCTGACTTGTTCTCCTTTGGCCAGGAGCCTAGCTTCATTTGCAGTGGGGAGACAACAAGGCCCTAGACAGAGCACCTGTTTGTGACCATAGCCATGTCCCCTCACTTTTCTGTGCCTCAGTTTCCCCACCTGTACAGTGAGGCAGGTAACGCATTCTGAGCTGCATGGGTGAGGAGAGCTATTTAAGGGTGAAGCTGTGGTGTTGTCAGTACATTAAATGCATTGTAATGTCAAGGAAATCAGTCGTTCTCCATCAAGCACTGCCTGGGATCAAAGGATCTTCCAGGCAGAGAGGAAGAGCCCCAAGGGCTCCTAGCCCTGGTCTACACTAGGACTTTAGGTCGAATTTAGCAGCATTAAATCGATGTAAACCTGCACCCGTCCACACGATGAAGCCCTTTATTTCGACTTAAAGGGCTCTTAAAATCGATTTCCTTACTCCACCCCTGACAAGTGGATTAGCGCTTAAATCGGCCTTGCCGGGTCGAATTTGGGGTACTGTGGACACAATTCGACGGTATTGGCCTCCGGGAGCTATCCCAGAGTGCTCCATTGTGACCGCTCTGGACAGCACTCTCAACTCAGATGCACTGGCCAGGTAGACAGGAAAAGAACCGCGAACTTTTGAATCTCATTTCCTGTTTGGCCAGCGTGGCAAGCTGCAGGTGACCATGCAGAGCTCATCAGCAGAGGTGACCATGATGGAGTCTCAGAATCGCAAAAGAGCTCCAGCATGGACCGAACGGGAGGTACAGGATCTGATCGCTGTATGGGGAGAGGAATCCGTGCTATCAGAACTCCGTTCCAGTTTTCGAAATGCCAAAACCTTTGTCAAAATCTCCCAGGGCATGAAGGATAGAGGCCATAACAGGGATCCGGAGCAGTGCCGCGTGAAACTGAAGGAGCTGAGGCAAGCCTACCAGAAAACCAGAGAGGCGAACGGCCGCTCCGGGTCAGAGTCCCAAACATGCCGCTTCTATGATGAGCTGCATGCCATTTTAGGGGGTTCAGCCACCACTACCCCAGCCATGTTGTTTGACTCCTTCAATGGAGATGGAGGCAATACGGAAGCAGGTTTTGTGGACGAAGAAGATGATGATGATGACGAGGTTGTAGATAGCTCACAGCAAGCAAGCGGAGAAACCAGTTTTCCCGACAGCCAGGAACTGTTTCTCACCCTGGACCTGGAGCCAGTACCCCCTGAACCCACCCAAGGCTGCCTCCTGGACCCAGCAGGCGGAGAAGGGACCTCCGGTGAGTGTACCTTTTAAAATACTATACATGGTTTAAAAGCAAGCATGTGAAAGGATTACTTTGCCCTGGCATTCGCGGCTCTCCTGGATATACTCCCTAAGCCTTTGCAAAAGGTTTCTGGGGAGGGCAGACTTATTGCGTCCTTCATGGTAGGACACTTTACCACTCCAGGCCAGTAACACGTACTCGGGAATCATTGTACAACAAAGCATTGCAGTGTATGTTTGCTGGCGTTCAAGCAACATCCGTTCTTTATCTCTCTGTGTTATCCTCAGGAGAGTGAGATATAATCCATGGTCACCTGGTTGAAATAGGGTGCTTTTCTTCAGGGGACACTCAGAGGAGCCCATTCCTGCTGGGCTGTTTGCCTGCGGCTGAACAGAAATGTTCTCCGCTGTTAGCCACAGGGAGGGGGGAGGGTTGAGGGGGTAGCCACGCGGTGGGGGGAGGCAAAATGCAACCTTGTAACGAAAGCACATGTGCTATGTATGTAATGTTAACAGCAAGGTTTACCCTGAAAGAGTGTAGCCAGTGTTTTATAAAATGTGTCTTTTTAAATACCGCTGTCCCCTTTTTTTTCTCCACCAGCTGCATGTGTTTCAATGATCACAGGATCTTCTCCTTCCCAGAGGCTAGTGAAGATTAGAAAGAAAAAAAAAACGCACTCGAGATGAAATGTTCTCCGAGCTCATGCTGTCCTCCCACACTGACAGAGCACAGACAAATGCGTGGAGGCAAATAATGTCAGAGTGCAGGAAAGCACAAAATGACCAGGAGGAGAGGTGGCGGGCTGAAGAGAGTAAGTGGCGGGCTGAAGAGAGGGCTGAAGCTCGAATGTGGCGGCAGCGTGATGAGAGGAGGCAGGATTCAATGCTGAGGCTGCTGGAGGACCAAACCAGTATGCTCCAGTGTATGGATGAGCTGCAGCAAAGGCAGCTGGAGCACAGACTGCCACTACAGCCCCTGTGTAACCAACCACCCTCCTCCCCAAGTTCCATAGCCTCCTCACCCAGACGCCCAAGAACGCGGTGGGGGGGCCTCCGGCCAACCAGCCACTCCACCACAGAGGATTGCCCAAAAAAAGAAGGCTGTCATTCAATAAATTTTAAAGTTGTAAACTTTTAAAGTGCTGTGTGGCATTTTCCTTCCCTCCTCCACCACCCCTCCTGGGCTACCTTGGTAGTCATCCCCCTATTTGTGTGATGAATGAATAAAGAATGCATGAATGTGAAGCAACAATGACTTTATTGCCTCTGCAAGCGGTGATCGAAGGGAGGAGGGGAGGGTGGTTAGCTTACAGGGAAGTAGAGTGAACCAAGGGGCGGGGGGTTTCATCAAGGAGAAACAAACAGAACTTTCACACCGTAGCCTGGCCAGTCATGAAACTGGTTTTCAAAGCCTCTCTGATGCGTATCGCGCCCTCCTGTGCTCTTCTAACCGCCCTGGTGTCTGGCTGCGCGTAACCAGCAGCCAGGCGATTTGCCTCAACCTCCCACCCCGCCATAAACGTCTCCCCCTTACTCTCACAGATATTGTGGCGCACACAGCAAGCAGTAATAACAGTGGGAATATTGGTTTCGCTGAGGTCTAAGCGAGTCAGTAAACTGCGCCAGCGCGCCTTTAAACATCCAAATGCACATTCTACCACCATTCTGCACTTGCTCAGCCTGTAGTTGAACAGCTCCTGACTACTGTCCAGGCTGCCTGTGTATGGCTTCATGAGCCATGGCATTAAGGGGTAGGCTGGGTCCCCAAGGATACATATAGGCATTTCAACATCACCAACAGTTATTTTCTGGTCTGGGAATAAAGTCCCTTCTTGAAGCTTTTGAAACAGACCAGAGTTCCTGAAGATGCGAGCGTCATGTACCTTTCCCGGCCATCCCACGTTGATGTTGGTGAAACGTCCCTTGTGATCCACCAGAGCTTGCAGCACTATTGAAAAGTACCCCTTGCGGTTTATGTACTCGCCGGCTTGGTGCTCCGGTGCCAAGATAGGGATATGGGTTCCGTCTATGGCCCCACCACAGTTAGGGAATCCCATTGCAGCAAAGCCATCCACTTTGACCTGCACATTTCCCAGGGTCACTACCCTTGATATCAGCAGACCTTTGATTGCGTTGGCTACTTGCATCACAGCAGCCCCCACAGTAGATTTGCCCACTCCAAATTGATTCCCAACTGACCGGTAGCTGTCTGGCATTGCAAGCTTCCACAGGGCTATCGCCACTCACTTCTCAACTGTGAGGGCTGCTCTCATCTTGGTATTCATGCGCTTCAGGGCAGGGGAAAGCAAGTCACAAAGTTCCATGAAAGTGCCCTTACGCATGCGAAAGTTTCGCAGCCACTGGGAATCGTCCCAGACCTGCAACACTATGCGGTCCCACCAGTCTGTGCTTGTTTCCCGAGCCCAGAAGCGGCGTTCCACAGCATGAACCTGCCCCATTAGCACCATGATGCATGCATTGGCAGGGCCCATGCTTTCAGAGAAATCTGTGTCCATGTCCTGATCACTCACGTGACCGCGCTGACGTCGCCTCCTCGCCCGGTATCGCTCTGCCAGGTTCTGGTGCTGCATATACTGCTGGATAATGCGTGTGGTGTTTAATGTGCTCCTAATTGCCAAAGTGAGCTAAGCAGACTCCATGCTTGCCGTGGTATGGCGTCCGCACAGAAAAAAGGCACGGAACGATTGTCTGCCGTTGCTCTGACGGAGGGAGGGGCGACTGACGACACGGCTTAGAGGGTTGGCTTCAGGGGGCTAAAATCCACAAAGGGGGTGGCTTTACATCAAGGAGTAGTTCAGGCAGGACTTCACGGAGGGTTCCAATAAGAAATGGTGCACCTAAGTTATTGTTCTTATTGGAACAAGGAGGTTAGCCTGGCCTCTGGTTGATACATGGCTAGATTTACCTCGCTGCACCTTCTCTGTGAGTGACTGCAGTGTGACCTAGAGGAATGAGTCCCCTAGACAGGGGAGGAGGCAAATGAGTACAAAACAAATCTGGTCTATTTCTTGTTTTGATCCAATCCATCTATCTTTTACATCTTTGGCTGGCAGCAGACGGTGCAGAAGGACTGCAAGCCATCCACATCTCATGGCTGCTCGGCAGAAGATGGTACAGTACGACTGCTAGCCATCGTCATCTCTTGCCTGCCTGGCAGAAGATGGTGCAATATGACTGCTAGCCATCCTCATCTCTTGCCTGCCCGGCAGAAGATGGTACAATACGATTGCTAGCCATCCTCATCTCTTGCCTGCCTGGCAGAAGATGGCACAGTACGATTGCTAGCCATCCTCATCTCTTGCCTGCCCGGCAGAAGATGGCACAGTACGATTGCTAGCCATCGTCATCTCTTGCCTGCCCGGCAGAAGATGGTACAGTACGATTGCTAGCCATCGTCATCTCTTGCCTGCCCGGCAGAAGATGGTACAATACGACTGCTAGCAATCTGTATTGCCTGCCTGCTCACCATAAGACAGTTCAATACGACTGACTGCAGGACTAAAGAGAATGACCTGGTCAAGTCACCAAAAATTTAGTCCCTGCGCCCATGTCTGCCCAGGCGCTCCCAGCCGACGTGGCCAGGAGCACCTCAGACATGACGAGGACGGCTATCAGTCATACTGCACCGTCTGCTGCCAGAAAGCAATGGGTTGCTGCTACTGTGTAGCAATGCCGTACCGCGTCTGCCAGCACCCAGGAGACATACGGTGACGGTTACCTGAGCGGGCTCCATGCTTGCGGTGGTATGGCGTCCGCACAGGTAACTCAGGAAAAAAGGCACGAAACGATTGTCTGCCCTTGCTTTCACGGAGGGAGGGAGGGAGGGAAGGGGGGACTGACGATATGTACCCAGAACCACCCGCGACAATGTTTCAGCCCCATCAGGCATTGGGATCTCAACCCAGAATTCCAATGGGCAGCGGAGACTGCGGGAACTGTGGGATAGCTACCCACAGTGCAACGCTCTGGAAGTCGACTCTAGCCTCGGTACTGTGGAAGCACTCCGCCGAGTTAATGCACTTAATGCACTTCTGTGGGGACACACACACTCGAATATATAAAACCGATTTCTAAAAAACCGACTTCTATAAATTCGACCTTATTCCATAGTGTAGACATACCCTAAGTCTCGTGTCTAAAGGCAGAGGCTCCCCATTCTCATGCCTGTCTTCTCAGTTCGCAGAGAGTTTGGAGCAGGTGAAGGCCAGGGCCCTCCAGGATCAAGCCGCCTCCTTCCAGAAGGAAGTGGAGAATCTCACCAGGGTGCTCGAGGTAACTGCTCCCCACGGGGCAGGGGGAGTGGGTGGGTCCTGGTTTGAGGGAGGGCGAAATCTGACCCACCTGGTTGAGTGTAGTACAGCCATGGATTCCAAGGCCAGAAGGAACCATTGTGATCATCTAGCCTGGGCTCCTGCAGAACCAAGACCCTTCAATTCTGGTAGTTACTGATTTTCTCCAAAGATTTCCCAGGTTTTGAGGAAGCCACTATCTGGATTTTTATTGATCTCCCCACCCAATTTTGACTTTTTTAGGACCTGGGTATTTTTCTCAGGCGAAGCAGACAGGGCTGCTCTGAAGCACCAGGTCAGGAGGGTGTTTCCCCCCCACCCAAAACCAGACTCCAGACACACCTACAATGGCTTGCCTATATTTGCAGCTTAATCCTCAATTTGTGTGGTTTTGGTGAAAGTGGGTGGCCCACCCTAGTGGATTTACCAGGGGGTTTCTCTCCAACTTTTGGAGGACTCCCCGGACTAGACTAGCTCTCTTGACCCTTGGAAGGACATGGATACAGCCTTCCACTCCAAGGATTCACACTCAGACAGTCATTCTTTGAAAACAAAAATAACCTTTATTTAACACAACATACCCTAATATAGTAAATCTAAAACAGATTTAGAGAAACAAAAACATAAGTTCTTACAATTTAAGACACATATTACAAGATAACAAACTCTATTAGCACAGATACACATTGAAGTACCCAAACTTGCAATAGTCTACAACTGGAAAATAGCTTTAAGTGGTTACGTTCTGTATGCGATGGCCAGTCACGTATAGGATGCTGACAGCAAGTTCTTAAACATTAAAGACTATACATATTAAAACATACACACACCGCTATCCAGCTTTATTATCTCAAAGACACGCCTTCATACAGTCTCGTTATTCTTTAGGTGAGAGTCGTTGCGATTACTTCCCCGCAGTCCTCTTTCCCTCTGCTTTGTCTAGGTCCTTATGATCTGCCAGGACTGATGTTGTCACTGCTGCTGCTTCTGCCTTCATTCTTCAGTGATTTCAAATCTTATTTTTCAGATTCTGATGCTCCTAATGTTCAATCCAGTGCCTTCCACTCCCACTCACTCAAGCCTGTCGGCTCTCTGCCTTGTAGATAGATTTTGGCCTGTTCTGCCTGGTTATTTTTTACAATCCCAAGCATTCCCACCCAGTGGCGTAGCTAGGAGTGGAAATTTGGGTGGGCCCCAACAGATCATGCTAGCTCAGCTTCTCCCCCGACGCCACGCCCTCTTCCTAGCCCTGGTGCCCCCAGACACAGGGCTTCACCTGCCAAGCTGGGCACATCCATGGGGCAAGGACCCACCTCCATGCTCCAGTGTGGGTAGCTGCTGGGGTAAAAGAGGTTCCCCCCTTTGGGCTGAAAATTCCCCACATTCCTTAGGGCAGAGGGGGGATAATATGCACTGACCGCGCCCCCGCCTTCAGTTGAGCAAAGTCCAAAGGCTACACCACCTTGCAGGGTACCCAGTCAGGGACACAGGTTTCCTGAGTCTCGCCATCTTGGGAAGAGAGAAAGTTTATCCAAAGCAGGAAGGAAAAACAGGGGTGAGGGGGCTGGATGGGGGAAGGTAGAGGCCAGGGGCTGGAGTTGGGGGAAGGGGCAGGACCCAGGGGGGCATGCGACATGGGTGAGGCGGAAGAAATGAGGGACATCACAGAGCCTGGAGCTGGAGGCGCAGGGATGGGGCTGGCTGGGGCACAGGTGGGATCGGGGGGCCCCTCCAGCCAGTCCTTACTGCTCAGCAGGCACCAGAAGACGAGGCTGCCTGGGGCACACAGGCTGTCCATGTGGCAAAGAGGGCCAGGGCTCAAGCTCTGCCCACCCCTTTTGACCCCGGCTTAGTATCCATCTGCCTGGCTGGCCACGTCTCCCTTTCCTGCCAGCGTTGCTGTCCCCGTCCGTCCTGCACCGCGTGCAGCTGCCCTGGTCTCCGGTGCCCTGCCCTTGCCCAGCCCAGTCATGCACCTCGGCGCCCGGCCCGGCTCTGCTCTGGCCCCGCACCTGCCCGCACAAGGCACAGCCCCTGCCTGGGATGACTCACCTCCTCCCAGACCTCCATTTTGGCTTTCTCTGGCTGCTTGTGATCTCCATCTTGTCATTGCTAGCCACCTAAAACCACCCTCATTAATTATTAAGTCTCTGTCATTATAAACAGCTGTCCACGTGTCAGTGTATCCTGACGCTATGACTCATAGAATCATAGAATATCAGGGTTGGAAGGGACCTCAGGAGGTCATCTAGTCCAACCCCCTGCTCAAAGCAGGACTTATCCCCAATTAAATCATCCCAGCCAGGGCTTTGTCAAGCCTGACCTTAAAAACTTCTAAGGAAGGAGATTCTACCACCTCCCTAGGTAACGCATTCCAGTGTTTCACCACCCTCCTAGTGAAAAAGTTTTTCCTAATATCCAACCTAAACCTCCCCCACTGAAACTTGAGACCATTACTCCTTGTCCTGTCCTCTTCTACCACTGAGAATAGTCTAGAACCATCCTCTTTGGAACCACCTCTCAGGTTGAAAGCAGCTATCAAATCCCCCCTCATTCTTCTCTTCTGCAGACTAAACAATCCCAGTTCCCTCAGCCTCTCCTCATAAGTCATGTGTTCCAGACCCCTAATCATTTTTGTTGCCCTTCGCTGGACTCTCTCCAATTTATCCACATCCTTCTTGTAGTGTGGGGCCCAAAACTGGACACAGTACTCCAGATGAGGCCTTACCAATGTCGAATTGAGGGGAACGATCACATCCCTCGATCTGCTCGCTATGCCCCTACTTATACATCCCAAAATGCCATTGGCCTTCTTGGCAACAAGGGCACACTGCTGACTCAGATCCAGCTTCTCGTCCACTGTAACCCCTAGGTCCTTTTCCGCAGAACTGCTGCCTAGCCATTCGGTCCCTAGTCTGTAGCTGTGCATTGGGTTCTTCCGTCCTAAGTGCAGGACCCTGCACTTATCCTTATTGAACCTCATCAGGTTTCTTTTGGCCCAATCCTCCAATTTGTCTAGGTCCCTCTGTATCCTATCTCTGCCCTCCAACGTATCTACCACTCCTCCCAGTTTAGTATCATCCGCAAATTTGCTGAGAGTGCAATCCACACCATCCTCCAGATCATTTAGGAAGATATTGAAAAAAACCGGCCCCAGGACCGACCCCTGGGGCACTCCACTTGACACCGGCTGCCAACTAGACATGGAGCCATTGACCACTACCCGTTGAGCCCGACAATCTAGCCAACTTTCTACCCACCTTATAGTACATTCATCCAGCCCATACTTCTTTAACTTGCTGACAAGAATACTGTGGGAGACAGTGTCAAAAGCTTTGCTAAAGTCAAGAAACAATAAATCCACTGCTTTCCCTTCATCCACAGAATCAGTAATCTCATCATAGAAGGCGATTAGATTAGTCAGGCATGACCTTCCCTTGGTGAATCCATGCTGACTGTTCCTGATCACTTTACTCTCGTGTAAGTGCTTCAGGATTGATTCCTTGAGGACCTGCTCCATGATTTTTCCAGGGACTGAGGTGAGGCTGACTGGCCTGTAGTTCCCAGGATCCTCCTTCTTCCCTTTTTTAAAGATTGGCACTACATTAGCCTTTTTCCAGTCATCTGGGACTTCCCCCGTTCGCCACGAGTTTTCAAAGATAATGGCCAATGGTTCTGCAATCACAGCCGCCAATTCCTTTAGCACTCTCGGATGCAACTCGTCCGGCCCCATGGACTTGTGCACGTCCAGCTTTTCTAAATAGTCCCTAACCACCTCTTTCTCCACAGAGAGCTGGCCATCTACTCCCCATGTTGTGATGCCCAGCGCAGCAGTCTGGGAGCTGTCCTTGTTAGTGAAGACAGAGGCAAAAAAAGCATTGAGCACATTAGCTTTTTCCACATCCTCTGTCACTAGGTTGCCTCCCTCATTCAGTAAGGGGCCCACACTTTCCTTGGCTTTCTTCTTGTTGCCAACATACCTGAAGAAACCCTTCTTGTTACTCTTGACATCTCTTGCTAGCTGCAGCTCCAGGTGCGATTTGGCCGTCCTGATATCTTTCCTACATGCCCGAGCAATATTTTTATACTCTTCCCTGGTCATATGTCCAACCTTCCACTTCTTGTGAGCTTCTTTTTTAGGTTTAAGATCCGCTAGGATTTCACCATTAAGCCAAGCTGGTCGCCTGCCATATTTACTATTCTTTCGACTTATCGGGATGGTTTGTCCCTGTAACCTCAACAGGGATTCCTTGAAATACAGCCAGCTCTCCTGGACTCCTTTCCCCTTCATGTTAGTCCCCCAGGGGATCCTACCCATCCGCTCCCTGAGGGAGTCGAAGTCTGCTTTCCTGAAGTCCAGGGTCCGTATCCTGCTGCTTACCTTTCTTCCCTGTGTCAGGATCCTGAACTCGACCATCTCATGGTCACTGCCTCCCAGATTCCCATCCACTTTTGCTTCCCCCACTAATTCTTCCCTGTTTGTGAGCAGGAGGTCAAGAAAAGCGCCCCCCCAGTTGGTTCCTCCAGCACTTGCACCAGGAAATTGTCCCCTACGCTTTCCAAAAACTTCCTGGATTGTCTATGCACCGCTGTATTGCTCTCGCAGCAAATATCAGGAAAATTAAAGTCACCCATGAGAACCAGGGCATGCGATCTAGTAGCTTCTGCGAGTTGCCGGAAGAAAGCCTCATCCACCTCATCCCCCTGGTCCGGTGGTCTATAGCAGACTCCCACCACTACATCACTCTTGTTGCTCACACTTCTAAACTTAATCCAGAGACACTCAGGTTTTTCTGCAGTTTCGTACCGGAGCTCTGAGCAGTCATACTGCTCCCTTACATACAGTGCTACTCCCCCACCTTTTCTGCCCTGCCTGTCCTTCCTGGACAGTTTATAACCATCCATGACAGTACTCCAGTCATGTGAGTTATCCCACCAAGTCTCTGTTATTCCAATCACGTCATAATTCCCTGACATCACCAGGACCTCCAGTTCTCCCTGCTTGTTTCCAAGGCTTTGTGCATTCGTATGTAAGCACTTGAGAGAACCTGCTGATCGCCCCTCATTCTCAGTATGAGGCAGGAGCCCTCCCATCACAGACATTCCTGCCTGTGCTTCCTCCCGGTATCCCGTTTTCCCACTTACCTCAGGGCTTTGGTCTCCTTCCCCCGGTGAACCTAGTTTAAAGCCCTCCTTACTAGGTTAGCCAGCCTGCTCACAAAGATGCTCTTCCCTCTCTTCGTAAGATGGAGCCCGTCTCTGCCGAGCACTCCTCCTTCATGGAACACCATCCCATGATCAAAGAATCCAAAGCCTTCTCTCCAACACCACCTGCGTAGCCATTCGTTGACTTCCACGATTCGACGGTCCCTGCCCTGGCCTTTTCCTTCCACGGGGAGGATGGACGAGAACACCACTTGCGCCTCAAACTCCTTTATCCTTCTTCCCAGAGCCACGTAGTCCGCAGTGATCCGCTCAAGGTCATTCTTGGCAGTATCATTGGTGCCCACGTGGAGAAGCAGGAAGGGGTAGCGATCCGAGGGCTTGATGAGTCTCGGCAGTCTCTCCGTCACATCGCGAATCTTAGCCCCTGGCAAGCAGCAGACTTCTCAGTTTTCCCGGTCAGGATGGCAGATAGATGACTCAGTTCACTGTCACCCCCCTATTTTTATTGTTTTACACAAGTTTAATTCTGATCTCTCCCTGCTGTCGCTCGTGGTGGCAGCCCAGCGCTCTCAGTGCTGTAGGCCTTACACAGAACAGAGCAGCTGAAAAGTCTCCTGCATCAGAGGGGAGCAGGAGGCTGCATCCCATGCGTACTGGCCCCCTGCCGGACAGAGCACCCTCGTGACCCTGCCCTTCCCTGCTGCCTGCTGTCGTGCTGCAGGGCCAGAGACAGCAGTGGGCTCTGTCCAGCGGGGGAAGTGGACTGGGTTCTGTGCAGGTGGTCTCAGCTGCCGGGGCCCGGCTCCCTGCCCGTCTTTCTCCCCCACTGCGCAGCTGCAGCAGCCACCAGCTGATAGTTACCCTCCTCTGCGGGGGAGGCCAGCAGGAACTCGGCACTCAGGGAGTCAAGGCTGCACCCCATGAGGACTGACGCCTGCCAGACAGACTCCTCCTGACCTGGGCCGTCAGCACAGCCCCGTCTGCTTCCTCTGCACAGTGGGAAAGTGAGAGGGGCAGGGACCCGGGTCTCAGCAGCCGAGGCCACCCGACTGTTGCATCATGAGTACTCCCCTCCCTCTCCCTGCTTGGCCCCCATGAATACCTAGCACGCCTCCCCACCCCAGCCCACTGCCCTTTGTTTTGAGTTTTTACCCATTTTCCTTTTACCATTTGTTAAATTTTGGACAAACACAGATAAATTCCGGGGAAATTTATATATTGACAAGTAGAAAACAAAGGGCCTTTGCATAACATAGGCCAGAGAGCATCCCCTGAATGAGCTGGGGGGGGTCTCATTCCAGTCCATACTGTAAGAGGAACCCATGTCCCCATATCTGCTGGCCTTTGCTGGCAGGGAAGAGGCCTTTGCCCACGTACCCCAGTTGTTCTAGATCCTGGACTTTGCTCCACTTGAGGCAGTCGTTTCTGTGGCAGCAGGCTGTGGTGAGCTCCCCAGAATAGCTGATAACAAAAGCGCTGCCCATCTCCAGTGTCCTCCACCCTGGTAACCTCAATGCTCTGTAGAAACCTGAGCGAACGAAACCTCTAGTCCATGAGGTGGGTGAGTATTACTATCCCCATGCTACAGATGGGGAAACTGAGGCAGGGAACGGGACAGAGATATGCCCGCAGGCATGCAACAAGTCCAAGGCAGAGCTGGGACTAGAACTCACTATCCCCTGAGTCTCAGTCCCTTGTTCTAACTATCAGACAATGCTTCCTCCATGCTGAGGACCAGCAGCTGGCTGCCTGGGCAGAGGAACCTGGAGATCCCTAATTCAAGGCCAGATGTTTGTTGTGATAAAAACTGAAGCACAGAAGTGCACTGGCCAGATCAGCTGTGTTTTCCACAAACAGGTCCCCCACTCCATCTGTATAATGGCAGGGTGCATGTGGCCGGACACAGTAATGTATACTGGACTGAAGGCAGGGATGGAGACTAGTTACCAAGCTGAGTCAGGAGACGGGTACTGACTTCAAGCCAGGCTGGGGTTGAAGTTGGGATGAAAGGCAAGTCTGCAACAGCAGCAAGCCAGAGTCTTCACTGTCGCTCCGCTCCCTGGGCCAGCTTCCTGGTTTAAATAGTTGGTGTGGACCAGTCAGGTGGCCACAGGGTTCCGTTGCTCTGGCTTCTTTGGGCGGGACGTGCTGTGGTGTCTAACCCTCCAGTAATTGTTAGGTGCTGCTTCTCATGGCTCCCAGTGGCAGTGAGAAGGTGTCTGTCGCCCAGGACTCTGCAACCCTGGATTCCAGCCCCCCAACTCCATACAGTCCAGGTGGGGGCGCCCAGGGGCTGTGGGGACTGCTGCTCTGTTGTGGTGTTTTACAGGCCTGGGCAATGCTGCACCTGGACGTTGCCATGAAGGCCCCTGGACATGGCTGCAGCCAGGGCTTTCAGGAGTCAGGGGGTCTGTTTGAGTCATTGAGGCACGGTCCTGAGCAGTGAGGAGCTGCACTGACCCAGGGGAAGCTCCAGGGGGTGCTGTGACACAGCTCCTGTGGCGCACAGCCCTGGGAGAGCCTGCAATGCACTCTTCTCCCCCTGAAGCCACTGCTGAGCACCATGGCATGAGGTGGGACAATGGTCCTGTCTCCTCTGGACCCCTCCCTTTAGTACTGGCCCTGTGTACTAAACCCTGCAGGGGTGGCCAGAATCCCTGGGTGTAGGGGGCACAGGGGTAGAAGGTCGTAGCCCTCCCAGCGCTTCAGCCCATGGAGAGCTGGACCTGGAGCAGAGGATCCAGTGGGCAGTGAATTCAGTGGGCTTCTCTTTACAATTCTGCCCAGGCCCGAGATGAAGATATTCGGAGGCAGCGGGAGGCCATGCAGCGACAGAAGGAGTCTACAGAGCAGCTGGTCAGAGAGCTGAAGCAGGAAGCCAAGGAGACGGTACGGTCCATGAGGGAGCCTTGCAAAGGCGACTGACTTTCTCAGGGGGCTGGGGAAGCAGTGTGGAGCCTATTTCCTGTAGGGCTTTGACGTCTGTCCAGCCACCGGAAGTTGTTACCGTGCAGCTGTAGTTCGGGGACTGTCTGAAGTGAGATGGGGAGGGGTGTCCATGCTTCAGAAATTGCCGTCATGCATAGGCAGCTGCTTAGAAACCTCTGCCTTACGGCTGGTGCTGGCTGGCATCTGGCTGGGAGTCTCACCGGGAAGGCTGTGGGTTGGCTAGGGCACGCAAATGGCAGGAATCCCCTTCTCTGCCCTAGAGGCGGTCTCTCCAGATCAGGGTTGAGCCCCAGCCTCAGGGCTTGACTACATATGGAGTTATTCCAGAATAGCTCCCTGAATAGCCATGTGTGGATGCTCTTATTCCAGAATCAGAGTGCCTTGTTTCGGCTGAGTCTAATCCACTGGCATAAGAGCGTCCGCACATGGAGTTGTTCAGGCTTTAAATTCACACCCTACCTCAATCTGAATTAACTTTCCCCACCTAAGTGCTGTGGGGGGGGGAGCTTGCACTGCTGCCCAGGCTGTAGCTGCTGTGCAGCTAAACGGACCCCTTTGCTGTCCCTGCGCTGGAATTTCACGTGTCTCCATGGCTCAGCGGTGTTTCCTTATGCCTCCTCCTGGTGACAGTGCTGCTCAAACATGATGTGCACCCCCATGAGCAGCTAGCTCTGTTCTGCTTCCTTGGGGGAGCTCACCGAGGTCCCTGCTGTGCGAGACCCTAGGTTCAGAGTGCTCTGCTTCAAGAGCAAAAGAAGTGGGAAGCTGAGAAGAGGGAAGCGCTCCAGGTGCAGCGTGGGACGCTGGAAGAGCAGAGCCAGAGAGCGCACGCTGAGGCCCTGGACAAAGAGAGGAGGACGGTGTCCGTTTTGCAGAATAAAACCCTGGAATTCCAGAAGGTGGGTGTCTCTGTAAACCTTCATCCACGCAAAGACAGGCTGGCTACAGAATTGAAGCCAGAGCTACCAGGTTCTCTTCCCACTCAAGCCAATGACTTGCTGTGGAGCCTTGGGCACATCACTGCACCAGCCTTGCCTTCTGAGCTCTTTTGCATGTCTACATTCCCCAGTTCCATAGCATCTGAGCACCTCACTGTTTTAGTGTAAACACCCCCACAGGGCAGGGCTATCTTCCCAATTATATGGGGGGAAACTGCCGCGCAGGGAGATGAAGTGACTTGCCTCAGTCACACAGGAAGTCTATGGAAGAGCCAGGATTCAAACCCAGGTCTCACAGTTCCCAGGCTAGCGCCTGAGCTGCTGAGCCATCCTTTCTCTGTGCTTGGGTGCCAGCACAGGTTAATTGCTAACTAAAGTAAAGTTTAAGCAGTAAAGGTTGCTCCAGGACACAATTGTTTGATCCTGGTTGTGGTTCACTCTAGGGCTTAGCATTGTGTGAACCACCACCAGCACCAAACCTTCGTGAGTAGTCACTAGTTGCATTTACAGTCATGTGGGTTAATTCATGTTAATTTGAAATTAACGTTTTACAACACAACCAGAAACCCTGGTCTAGATAGGGCCTTTGCCTCAGTTTTCCCAGCTGTAAAATAGGGATAATAATACTTCACCCACCTCTCGGAAGTGCTTTGAGATCTTCTGCTGCACAGTTCTGTCAGTGCAAAGTGCTATCATATGTTTACGTGGTGAGCCAATGGTCTGGCTTGCTTCTCGTCCCACAGTGTGCTGTGCTTTAGCAAACCTGTGCAAAGCCACATTGAAGGCAGAGGGGTCCGAACCGCTCTTCCCATTTCTTTGCGGCAGAGGCTCTGACTTCTAAGACACTTCACAGAGCTAGCAAATGAAATGTTCCCCTGAACCTGCTGATCGGGCACAATCACCTTTTCCAGGGAGCTGCAAAGAGATGCTATGTTTATGATTCTTTTTAAAAGAGCTTGTAGCATCAAAAAATGGCTGGAAAAATATTCTGCAATTTTCCAGTGGCTCCACTGGATGGGGAGGTGCTGGCAGAGTGATGGGGAGGTACTGGCAGAGCTCATAGGTGCAGGATTACTACTGTTAATAATTTTGTGATGTATCCAGGGTACAATCCAGACTAATGAGACTTGCCCTCTAACCTGGGGTGCCCTTTGCACTGCTTTGCTGCTGTAGCCTCCAGGCTGGCCTGCTCACAAATAGCCTCCAGCATGCAAGTCACTTCCAGCTACACCTTGTCTCTCACCGGCCTGGGTTATACTGCAGGGTGACCTCAACACCCCCCCATCCTAGATTTCCCCCCAGAAATGTAGGTCCTGTACTGCCCAGTCCTCTCCTGGACAATACATATTCATAAAGTCCATATTTCTTTAATAGGAATAATATGCACGCTTCGTTGCCACAAATGGAGTTTCCCTGACTCTTCAATTTAAACACACTGGTTTAGATAAAACAATAAAACAAGTTTATTAACTACAAAGAGAGAGATTTTAAGTGAGTACACGTCATGAGGCATAAAAGTCAGAAATAATTACCAGAAAAATAAAGATAAAATGCAACTGGTGCCTAATTTAACTATGTTAAATTCAAAGCAAAGTTTTCTCACCACATGCTCTCAAGAGTCTTACTGACCAAACTTCTTAGGCCAGGAGCCCTTGTTCTGTTTAATGGCTGCTTCCTTTGGCCCTTCTCATGCAGTGAATCAGTGGACAGAGAGAGACGGTGAAGGAGGGGTGCCTGGGAGTATCTGCCCCTTCTTTTTATAGTCCTGTTCCCCCTTTGAGAAGCATTTCCAGCTGGAGCATGGCAACAGGCAGCCTGTGTGGATCGGAACTCCATGCTGTTTCTTTGCTAAGATGTAGTTTTTTTTCCCCCTGCCCCCTTTCCTGCCAAAGAATGGCCACTTAGCAGCCTTGTTTACATCTGGCTGAGGCAGCAGCTTGGGCTTTGTCTCTGAGGAACTGGTTTGGACACTCCCCAATCTTCTCTGGAAAACATACTTTTAGTCATGATATCAAATTACGTTTATAACTTCACAGATAACACGGCTTCGTGCATTTTGCCATGACCTTACTAATCAGCAAATTATGAGTTTTCAGATGGTACCTCACAAGGTATATTTTGTACAAAACTGTGTAGGGTGTGGACATGAGGGTATATTCTGTCACAATGAAGGATTACTACTGCTACTAATTAGGGTTTATATTTGTAAATCAATTTATAAACATAAAGGAACCCGCTTGCTCAGACCCTGCTGTGGAGATCAGTAGGGAAGTATTATCATCCCCATTTTACAGATGAGAAACTGAGGCCCGAGCAGGGAAGTTGTTTGCCCAGCACCAGACATTGGTCAGGAGCAGAGTGGGGCCCAGAACCCATCTTACCAGACCGTACACCTCAGGAATCTGCGCTGAGCAAGGGCCGGTAGCTGATTCTTTGATGTCACTTTATCTCCCATGTACTGTGCTGTGTTTCAGGCTAAGGGGCCTCCCTGTGCTGTACGTGGAGTAGGCCATGAGTGGCAATCGGCTTGTGGCAAAGCCAGTGTGTCGTGATGTGGTTTCCCGCAGGACAGAGTGCGTGCCAGCCTGAAGAGGGCTCACTGGGGAAAGGCAGGGGATGGCATGGCTGGCGTTACAGCAGGTTGCTCCCGGCTTGTGTTGCAGAGAATTCAGGAGCTGGAGCTCCACAGCCGCTCGCTCCAGCGGGAGAAGAAGGAGGCCCTGGAAGAGCTGTGGACGTTGCTGCAGGAGGAGAAGATGGAGGCACTAAGGAGACTGAGCGAGGAGCTGGAGCAGGTGGGGATGGCTGCCAGGCCAGCCCACAATCACAGGGAGTGTGACAGAGAGTGGGGGAATGAGGATTTTAGGGGCTCATGGACATGGAGGAGGATTAGACCTGACTCCCCTGCAGGAGGGAAGCCACTGGCCCAAAGCTCATCCCTCCCCACCACTTATTGACCCAGCCTGCTTGAACATGGATCGTTCTGTCCTATCCCAGTGAGTCTGTGTCTTGAGTGTTGTGAATGGGACTTCATCCCCTACTGAGCAATTGGCTGTAATGGGCCCTCCCAGCAGGTAGGAACAAACCCACATTACCTGCACTGCAGGAAAGGGAAGCTGCATCTACATGTGCCACATAGCTGAGAGCCTTGGGGCTGTAGCAGTCCAGATGTGCTGCAGTGCTCGGAGCTGGGAGTCCTGCAGTCACAGCAATCCAGATGTGCTGCTGTGATCGGAGCCAGGAGTCCTGCGGTCGCAGCAATCCAGATGTGCTGCTGTGCTCGGAGCCGGGAGTCCTGCGGTCGCAGCAATCCAGATGTGCTGCAGTGCTCAGAGCCGGGAGTCCTGCGGTCGCAGCAATCCAGATGTGCTGCAGTGCTCAGAGCCGGGAGTCCTGTGGTCGCAGCAATCCAGATGTGCTGCTGTGATCGGAGCCGGGAGTTCTGCAGTGGCAGCAGTCCAGATGTGCTGCTGTGATCGGAGCCGGGAGTCCTGCGGTGGCAGCAGTCCAGATGTGCTGCTGTGATCGGAGCCGGGAGTCCTGCGGTGGCAGCAATCCAGATGTGCTGCTGTGATCGGAGCCGGGAGTCCTGTGGTCGCAGCAGTCCAGATGTGCTGCTGTGATCGGAGCCGGGAGTCCTGCGGTCGCAGCAGTCCAGATGTGCTGCTGTGATCGGAGCCAGGAGTCCTGCGGTCGCAGCAGTCCAGATGTGCTGCTGTGATCGGAGCCGGGAGTCCTGCAGTCTCAGCAATCCAGATGTGCTGCAGTGCTCGGAGCTGGGAGTCCTGGAAGAACAGAAATTTCCTTCCCAGTGCATTGTTGCTAAATCCTCTGTTTTTGTGTCCCTCACCCTAGGAGAGGGCTCATGAGAGCGACCGGCTGCGAGCGAGGCTGCAGCAGCTGGAGGAGGAGCAGAGCCACTTGCGGGCTGAGCGGAACGAAATGTCCCTCCGGGAGTGGGAGGCACAGTCCCAAGCCGAGCAGGCCGAGCGCTCCCTGGCCAGGGAGATTGGCTTGGCATGCCAACGCCTTCAGGACCTGCTTCCTGAGAGAGCCAGGGGGCAGATGGCACATGGGTGAGACCCTTTAACCTCTTGAATGCAGCATGGTTTGTAATGTCTTTGGAGGCCAAAACCCTGCCATCTTGCCCAGCGCTGACCAATGGCAAGCAGGCTCAGCTGCATTTGTTCTGCTCCTCCTGGGAAATTCACCTTTGGGCAGAAGGCCAGCCTAGGCTTACGTGGTGCCCAGGCCTTATGCTGGCCCTCTGCCCAGGGGGGAATTTCACTCACTGTGTCCTGAAGATCATTGTCTTAGGGCTGGATCCACACCCTCTGCTGAGAACAGCTGGTGTTTCCACTGCCCCCCCTCCCCCCGGGGGGGGGGGGTGGAAGCTTTCATTGCCACCAGGACTTCTGTAGGAGCATCCCCACCTGAAGCTGCAGTGGAGAGCATGCCCTGAACCAATGCTCACCCCACCCACTGGCTGCCCCTTTCCCTGCCGGAGTCAGCTGTCTATGGGCCCCCAGCTCTCCCCACAGCGGGATCACCACCATCACACTATAACCTCATGGTTTCCTGGGGCTCCCCACCTGTCTGTCTTATACTTAGGTGGTCCCCGCCCCAAAGAGCTTGCAGTCAGTTTGAGCTGGGTTTGTACGGGGCTTAGCACAGCGAGGTCCTGCTCCATGGCTGGGGCTCCTGGGTGTGGCTGCAGTACAGATGATAACAGTCACCAGAGAGACAAGGAGGGGGAGATAGGGTCCTTTACTGGATCAGCTTCTCTTGGTGTGTGAGACACGTTCATTGCCTTTTGCTGGAGCATCAGGAAGTTGGTCCAGTGAAAGATCTCACCTCCCCTACCTTGTGTCTAATATCCTGGGACTGACACGGCTACAACTACCTGCAGGGGGGGCTGTGTAGGGCCCCAGAATAGCTAGGGATAGCCCTGCCTGAGGTCTTCTGATTCATGAGCCTCTGCGGGGGTTCCCCAGGGCGGTAGGTCCACAAATTCCGGGGCTGGTGCCCACATCTTCCAATGGGGCTTCCACGTACAAGCCGCTGTGCCAGGAGCAGGGCCGGTGCAACTAGGGGAACTAGGTGGTCGCCAAGGGCGCCAAGTGGTTGGGGGGCAGCCAAAAGCACGCTCCGGGGAGGCGGTGGAGCGGAGGTGAGCTGGGACAGGGGGGCGCGGGGAGGCTGCCTGCAGCAAATAACGGGGGCGGGGACGGGACGCACAGGAGAACTGCTCCCCGCCCCAGCTCACCTCTGCTCCGCCACCTCCCCTGAGCCCCGCCCCGCTCTGCTTCTCTCCCTCCCAGGCTTGCTGCCAAACAGCTGATTGGCGCCGCAAGCCTGGGAGGCGGGAGACATGGCGGCGGCAACATGCTCAGGGAGGAGGCGGAGCAGAGGTGAGCTGGGGCGGGGAGCTGCCGCACGCGGCTCCCCGGGCCAAGGGGAGGGAGGGAGAGAGGGGGCGGCGGGGAGCTGCCGCAGGGGAGGTGCCTCAGGGCGGGGGGGGGAGCTGCCGCAGGGGGGGCGCCTCAGGGCGAAGGGGGGGCGGGGAGCTGCCGCAGGGCTGGGGCGGGGCGGGTGCAAGGTGGAAGTTTGGCCTAGGGCGCGAAACATCCTTGCACCAGCCCTGTCCAGGAGTAGATGCTAGACAGCTACGTCTAGCCTGAGAGCTGGGAGGAGAACCTTGTTTGAATCTGTCTGTCTAGGGTGTCCATCCCCATGGTATCTGGGTGCCTCACCATCTTTAGTGTATTTATCCTCACAGCCTTCCTGTGTACTAAGGCAGGGTTGCTCTCATTGCACAGAGGGAACTGAGCCGGAAGACGCCAGCCAAGGTCACTCAGGGGGTCTGTGGCAGCACAGGGATGTCAATCCGGGTCTCCCCTAGGGAAGTGAATCTGACAGCACCATTCCCAAGCGGGCTCTGCCCAGCGGGAGCACAGCTGGGAGTGCTGTTGGCGTAGCCCCTCCTGGCACAGTGCTGGGCTCTGCTCCCCTCTAGTATCTCGTAGTCCGTGGCTAGAGATTTACGAGGCTGCAGCAGACTCCGAGTCCTTTAGCTTAGGCAGTAGAAGCGCACGCCGTGAGATCCCGAGATCCCAGGGTCAGTCCCACACAGCTGATCCGTGGCGGCCCAGACAGGTTACGTCCCAAACCACTTCTTGTTTCCTCCAGGAGCCCATCTGCCCTGTCGACCAGCCACGCACTCCAGCTCCTGCAGGGAGTGAGCGAGGAGACCCAGCGCTACCTCGGAGCCTTGCAGCAGGAGCTGGAAGCTCAGAAACGCACCATGCTTCACTTCCAGGAGGAGAAGGTGATTCGAGAGAACTGTGGGGGGAGAGATCATTTCATTTCCCACAGAGCCAAATGCCATGGTGGGGCTTTCAAAGGGGCTGGGTGGTTTGCTGACCTTGGTGGTTATGCTGGCCAGGACAAGGGGCCTCATGCTTCAGGGCAGAAGCTGCTAGCCACAGAGGCAGGAGCAGTGTTCCCCTCTATGGGCAGTACATTTGGCCAGATGCATTGTGGGCTTTTCCTTTTTCTTTTGCTGATGCATCAGGAAGTGGCCACTGCCTGAGGCAGGATGTGGTTCTAGGTGGCGCCCTGGCCTGACTCAAGGCTGATAGACCCTGTGTCTCTCTTGTCTATTTAGTATGTAAGCTCCTCAGGGCAGGGCTTGTCTTACTCTATCTATCAGCGCCCAGCACAACAGGGCAGTGATCTCAGCTGGAGAGGGTGCTGCTGGGATAATAGAAAGTCAGCAATGCCCCTGGGGTTACTGGCCTCATGCCCTGAGCCCTGCCTCTCTGGCAAGCTGTAACTAGATTCTGCGGAGGGCCAGCTCCTTGGTGGGAGCAGCAGCGTCCCTGAAATCCAGACATGGAGGGCTCCATGGAGTTGAATATGCCATGTGCTTGGCACAGATCCCTTTGCCATATGGATTGCAACAGTCCATTTGTCCCCTCTCTAAATGCTGAATGTAAAACAGACAAGATCTAGGGTCCGGTGTCACCGCAGGGACCAGCTCTTGAGCTGAATGGCCCCCCCAGTGCTTCTAGTGCTGAGCAGACAGCTGCCCACAGGAAAGGGAGAGGAGGGTGGAAACAACCTGGCAGAGGAGAGAAGCCGTTAAAGGTGCCTTTGTGGCCAACCATAGCACCACCCCAAAGCTACATCAGTGTATGGGCAGCGGGTGGCCATCAAGGTTGTGTGACTTCACCCTGACAGCAGCGAGTCCCTTCTACCTGCAGCAGTGGGAGCTGAGGCAGCAGCGAGAGCAGCTTCACTTGGAGAGCAAGGAAGCCCTGGAGGCCCTGAAGGAGCGACTGATCCAAGTACGTCCCTCTGGGAGCCTGGCACGGATCTGCCCTGGGGGGCACTCCTCCCACTCCCCCGTCCCGTGAGGCTGAGCTGCACCCAGCACTCTTCAGCCTGGCCTCCCTGTAGAGCTCAGCAGGGATTGTGCCTGATGCTTCACACCACCAAGAGAGATGCTGAGACTGGGCCGGGTAGCACAGCGGGCCATAGCCCAGCCTTTCGCTGCTGGACACCTGGGGCTGGATTCCCAGATCCTGCTGCTTCCAGAGGGGGAGGAAGGGTGTGGACCCTAAGTGGTCTCCCCTGCAGACTCTCACCTCTGCCCCCAGGCAACCACCTTCATCCCCCCACCCCACCCCCAGGATCTCTGCTGCAGCCCTCTGGGTTGCCTCTCCCACCATAAGGACATTCCTTCTGGTGGCTCTGTGTGGCTGAGAAGGGAAAGGCTGGAGTACAGGGGCAGGCCATTCAGGTTCCTCACTGTTGGATCAGTGGAGGGGAGGTCTCTAGTACCTTCCCTATTCATGGGCTGCCAGGATCCCAGCTTCCAGCCCGTGCCCCATCCTCCAGGCCATGCCTCCCCCGGGATGGAAGGCTTCTGCGATAAAACCAAGATGAGCCTGGATCTGAACTGCCCTCCCCAAACCTTCAGATCTGGGTCCAAACACTGCAGCAGCCTGTGTCTAGCTTCTTTCATGAGTGAGAGACATGATGAGGCCCCCACCCGTCGGTTCCTCTGGCCAAGGGTGGGTGGGGAGGACAATGGGCATGTGAGGCCTGGGACCAGCTGTGTTGACTGGCCTCATCCTGCAGGAGCACCTCCAGGAGATCGCCAGCCTGCAGCGCAGCCAGCTGAAGGAGGCTGGGGGTGGGGAGCAGCAGACGCTGCGCCAGCAGCTGCGGGAGAAGGACAACGAGCTGTGGGCCATCCAGAGGTGCATGGCCCACTGGAAAGACCAGACCACCTGCAAGCTGGCCCGCAAGTTTGAGGAGGAGCTGAATGCGGAGCGGGAGACGTGAGTGAATAGCTGGGGAGGGCGGGAAGAGAGATTCCACAGGCAGCGTTAGGGGCCCTGCCACCGCCAGCAGCCAGACCTCTGCTCCTCGTTGGGGCTTTGAAGTGCAGGGCTCTAGCCCATGTCTCCAGCTTCCACGAGCAAGCCCAGAAATGGAGGGTGGCAGCGTGTCCCCAGTGGCCAGTGCTCTGGGCTAAAGGGGCAGGAGATGTGAGAGCTGCTCCCAGCTCTGCTCCTGAGCTGCTGTGGACCCTCGGGTGAATCCCTGATGTCCCTTCCACACCCAGAGTGACGCACTGCACAAAAAGTGCCTCTTCTGTGAGGGTGCTGGCGGGTGGCACCCACGTTTGTGCTGGGCCCAGCTCCCCTGTAAAGTGGGGAGAGTAAACTCGCCTCCTCGGCATAGTGCTCTGGAGCTGGGCTGAGTGTTCACAAATCAATAAGGGATGCAAGAGGGCATCAAACTAGTCCCCACTCTGCCCGGCTGGGCAATGACTGGAGGCCGGCACCAGACTGCGGAGGGCTCTGGGGGCTCACACTGTGGGTCCGGGACCCCTTAGGAGGGGTGAGGGGTTGGCCTGCCTGCCCCTGCTGGAACCAGTGGAGGGTTTAACCGTTGACGTCAGCAGGAGCTGAGTTAAGCCAATGCTGAGCACTTCTGAAAATCCCTCCGTGGAGTAAGTCAGGGAGGAGACAGGTGGGGGGCTGGGGCTTGCTTCCGGTGTCAGCTAGAGAGAGAGAGCAGCCCAGTGCCCGGACTGGAGACTGAGTGAGGCCCTTGCTCGCTGGGCACCGCTGGGTGTCAGGGAAATCCAGTGACTATCCTGCTCCGGACAGCCTGGGATGCTGCGCTGGAGCTGGCTGCTGGGGGTGGCTGAGGCAGCGCAAGGCGCTCGGGGAGGTATTTCATTCTCCGGTGCCCATTCAGGCCTACACTGCTGACGTGCTGACAGTCCAGCGTGGGGGACGCCTGCTCACTGGGACCAGGGCTGAGACCCCTCAAACTTGCTTCACCCCAGCCTCTGAACAGCCCCCTGGTGGTAACAGTTTTTGGCCGCTACCATCCTGGCCCAGGTTGACAGCAGCGAGCACAAGGTCCCCCAAGCCAGCTAGCCTCCCTCATTGCCATGTGGTCCTGGGATCACACCCCTTCCCTGGAGCCAGTCTGTTCAGCGAAACGGCTGCTTCTTTCCCTGCAGCCGCAGTATGGCGTTCGTAAGGGAAAGGTGACCGCTGGCATCGGCATGTGCCAAGCACCCCATGAGGGCCAGTTGTCGGCAGTTCCCGTAGAACGGACTCATAACAAAGCTACTAGACCATACACTAGCCTGTCTGGCAAATGGGATCCTGCTGCTATCGGCTCTGGGGGGTGGACCTCTGTGTTTCACGGGGGATGAGCTGGGAGGCATCAAAGACAATGGAAGGTTTGTCTCATATTGGGGCACTCAGCAATGCAATCCCAGGGTTAACCCTTTGAGCCCTGGCAGATTTCTGGGGGATGGTACCTGGAAGCTGACAGGGCCTACTGTCCTCTGCTCCAGGGCAGTTTTACGCCGGTATCATCTGGTGGAACCCAGCGGGGATCAGGCCCTGTGTACTTAACACAGGGAAGTGGCTGGGGAGGGTGTGTCGCAGCTGGGAGTTGAGGTGAGAGGGTGAGATTCCCGCCTCCCATTCTCCATGCTGTCCCAAGTCCTCCCGGAGCCCTGCGTGACCCCACCCCAGTCCCATTGTCCGCTGAGAGCCAGCACCCAGGCGCTGGAACTGGAGTTTGCAGCCTTAGCTTTTCGTCCACTGACACTTGTCTTTACTCTTAAACTGGTGGCTATTTGCCCCTCGGAGGGCGGCTGTTAGTCTGGGGAATAGCGTAGGAATGTTTGGGATGGAGAAGGGTCTGTCTGGGCCAATGGGGAGGTTTGCCATGCAGAGGGATCTGGCCCTTGTTCCCATTCTCAGCTCGAATGTATCTGGAGAGAGCCTACACAGATCTCCGCTGCCCTTCTTGAGTCCCAGCAGCATATCGCCCTCCGGTCACCATTCACGCTACGCTGTGTATATGGCAGCTCCCCACCCGGACCCTGCTGTGGAGGGAGGAGGAGTCGCCCCTGGAGGTTAACTCACTCTGGCCAAGGAGCGACTAGGCTGCCTTGCCTTCTCATGCCATTTGCCCATGAGGGAATGTGATCTTCCCCCCACAGGCGCTTCTCCTGGGACAGGCCCAGGGGCCTTCGCAGGAGTGTGGAGAGACTGGACGCAGAAATCGGGCGGCTTTCCACGGTAAAGGAGAAACACTCACCTCTGGCTAAAGCGAGGACAGTGAAAGGGTCCCGGCTGGTTCAGGGACCTTCTCTGCTTGGATCAGTCTCACTGGGAGGGCACACGGCTTGCCAGGCAGCGGAAGCTCCCAGCCACGTTCTGGGCTGAGATGAGTCTGTGGAGCAGGGGATTGTAAAGGGCAAGGCAGCCTCTTAGGGAGAGACCAAGGGAGATGATAGTCCAGGAGGCCAGAATCCAGCCCTGGGTGCAGAGTACTGTCAGTGTTAGTAGCTGATGGGTGCTACAAGCTGAAGGGCTATTCCAGTGGCCCTAATACCTCCCAGGCACCTGACATGTCCTGCAGCCATGTCCCCTAATGCTGTGCCCTGGAGAGCTCAGGGGCCAAGCAGAGACAGCCAGGGCTGGCACTTGGATAGGGTGGTGGTGCTTCAGGAAGCTGCACTCCTCCCTCGGAGACAGCTCTAACCCAATCCCAGCTGCAGGGGGCAAGGGCAGGAGGCCTGTGCGGCTGGCGGCGCTGTCTCTAACATGAACTGACCCCTTATGCTCCTTAGTGTGTATGAGTCCTGAGCCCCAGTGTCCTGGCCCTATCCAAGCTCAGGTAATTCCATCCTGCCCTCCCCCCCGCCCCATGCCCCCTGCACTCTCAGTTGGATGCATTCTGCTGCATCTCTTGGTAGTGTGGCTGTGTGCTGCTAAACCGGTGCCCCATTCCACCCCAGAGATGGCTGCATTTCAGGGTTCCCAAACTTCTCCTGCCTTGGGGGAGTGTTATGGTGCTTAACTAATTAGGGCTTGTCAGACCCTACTGTGCCGCATCCCTGCACTAACAGCATGCAGCCCTGCTATTGTGTGTCCCGCCCGGATGTCTCTCAGCACACTGGGGAAACTGAGGCTCGCTGCACTGACTTATCTGTGGTCACCCAACAAGCCTGTGGCAGTCAGGAACAGAACCCAGATCTCCTGGCCTAGTTCCAGGCTCTGGCCCCCTGGCTGTGCACCTCACCAGTGGCCAGGCGGGAGCAGCCCTGGTGTCTCCGATGTGCTGGGCCCACATGCCTCCAGCTGGGCTCAGTGTGTTTTGAACCCCAGCTAAAGCTTTCTCCTTTCTCTTGCCCACAGGACCGGCACGAGCACACCCATCTCTGCCCGACCACCTCCTCCTCCCTGTGCACCGCCCCCCAACTTGGGGGGCGCAGCTTTGTGTCCTCAAAGCTCCTGCGTCAACTGCAGGGCCGTGTGAGGGAGCTGCGAGCGGAGAACGCCCTCTACCGCGGGGGCAGCCTGGATGACCTCGCTGCCCTGCGGGCAGAGCCAGGCCAGACGGGCAGAGAAAAGGTAATGGGGCCAGCGCACTCACCCCAGCCTGGCCTGAGGGCCGAGCCACGAGCTGCAGGCCCTGACTGACCGGTTCGGCTGCCCAGCCGCCTACTGCATGGCAAGGCTCGCTGCAGCCATGACCTACCAGTGCTGCGTTCAGCGGCCCAGTCCTCAAAGGTATTTGGTTGTCTAATGCCCATTGAAAGCCATTTAGGTGCCTAAATACCTCGGAGGACCTGGGCTGAGTGTCTCTAAGCTCCCCTTCCTTCCCTGTCACTGTGGCTTTCCTCAAACCCTCCCCCCTGCCCTGTGGCCTCGTCCCCACCCTCTTCCTGATTGTGTCCCACACTCCCAACCAAATCGCTTTCCTTCTTCCCCTTCCCTTCGGCAGTTATCTATTGGGCTCCATCTGCCACGGGCTGGGAGACCTTCTCACCCAGCTGTGTCAAGCTGCATGGGCGGGAAGGAGCTAAACCACAGGGAGCCCAGCTTGTGCGATTTTTCTCTTCTCCCTGTTTCAGAGGCACCTGACACCAGCTCTCTCTTTCCCACAGGTCCCTGGGGCGAGCTACAGGAAGTAGCGCGTGTGCTGCTGGGGACCATGAAGCTGAGCAGGTGGAAGAGTCATCTTCTGTGGCCAGACCGTGGGCGGTGCAGGACTGGCTATGGCAGGGGTGGAGTCGCTCTAAACATCGAGGATATCCAGCGGCGCACTCGCTGCTCCTGGGAGTCAGGAAAGAAGCCCATCACATGAGCTTGAGAAGAACCCAGGAGGTTCTCCGCTGTCGCAAACCCTTGGCTGCTCTTCATGCTCCTGGGCTGTTTTCTGCTCGGTGAAGCCAAGGCCCTTGTCCCCTTCCGAGCAGACCCATTCCAGTCCGTGGCTGAAGACGGGAGTGATCAGTTCAGAGAGGGGATCTAGGGCAATACCGGAGCCATGCAGTGACTGTTCGGTGCTGGGGCCAGTCCAAAGAGCAAGTCCAGGCAAACACTGGAGCCCAAGTGGAAGAGTCTCCGCTGATGCATCAAGGGGTTGGTGCTGCGGGCGCTGTGAGAGAAGGGGCGGAGAGGGTCTCATAGCCCCAGGAGTGCGGTGTGGAGTGATGTCTTTTCTGCTAGAAGTGGGAAGGTGGAGGAGTGGGTGAGTGTGGGTGGCTCTGCCAGCTACAGGGCAAAGAGTGCCTGTTGTCATGGCCGCTGGTATTCGTACGTGTCTGAAGGATGCCTTGGCATCCTTTAAACCCTATCCTGGCTCCTGTTCCAAGCAGGAAGTACTTTATGCTAAGCTCTTTGGGGCAGGGACTGTGCCTTCCTCCGTGTTTGCACAATGCAAGTGCTACCAGCACATGAATAATGGTGTTAACTCAGCAATCTGTGGGAAATTACCAAAATGATGATAATCCCTAGGTTGTCAATAGCACTTTTCATTGGCAGATCTCAAAGCTTTTTAAAAAAGAGGTCAGCTTCGTCAGCCTCATTTTACAGATGGGGAAACAGAGGTATGGAAAGGTGCAGTGACCTGCCCAAGATCACCCAGCAGGCCCATGGCAGAGCCAGGAATAGAACCCAGGTCCCCTGGGTGTCAGATATTCCAGAAGTACATGCATGCCCCTCCCAAGAGCAAGCCGAGCAGTCTGGGTACAGCGCTGGCTGGTTGGGCCGCAGCGTCTGAAGATGGCTCAGGATTCTGCATCTTGTTTTCACTGCTGGTTGCTAGCTATCTGGGTCCCCGCCTCGCCTCCAAGTAGCCTCAGAGCCATCTTTGCAACGCCTCCTTGCAGCGCTTTGCCAGCTTTCAAAATGCAGCTGGGGGCAGGTGTGTGTAAAAGTAGCCTAGATGTCAGGTATGAGGCCTGCAGCAGAGCCAGTCTCTGGGCAGCCTGATGAGTGCAGCTGGCGTACAGCAGGCTGCCGGATTGGCTGTATCCCGATTGGTGGGCAGAGGCTCAAAGCATTTGCCCATGGCTGTGATAGTTCCTGTTCCTGCTTGTTTCCAATCCTACTTGTGCCTTGCCTCAGTCCAGGTAATCCAGCTCTGACCCGCAGCTCTAACTCCAGCTCTTCCCCGGGCTCCGATTCTTGGCTACTGAATTGTTCCAACCACTAGGCATGACTGCCCATCTCCAGGGGTCTGAGACTGGGCAGAGGGTGAGTTCCTGGGGGGGTCAGCACTGAGAAATGGGCCAGATAAGCTCGTGCCGCTGCAGCTGCCTTTGTAGATGTGCTGCTACCGTCTAGCTTCAGTCCCTACACCAGCATCTTGTGTTTAAATGCCGATGGGGATGCTAGAGGGGATGCCTCAGAGCTTCAATCTTTAAAAAGCCCGGTGTGTTAGTGTGAAAGGTAAGGCTTTGGCCTCCTCAGGGGGCCCACAGGATTTGTGGCTTTGGAGCATCTTGAAGACTAGCAGGCAGAGCACTCCCTACGCCTTGCAAGCCACGGTTAACCCTCTAGTCCTAGCCCTGCTATATTGTGACATTAATGTACCGTACCAGCACAATCAAGACATCTGTACCTCTTATTACATGCAGGGTTTTCCAATTTCTGTCCATGCCCATGGAACAGTATATTGCAACCATGGCTGTAGATACTTTGTATATGTTTGTATATAAACACAATACGGTATGCTGGGGGCTCCTGGTTTGATATGTGGGGGGGGGGGGTTGGGGGGAGTGGGGTGGTAATTTTGTAGGGATATGTTTTAAGAGACACTTGTCAAGCAGGCCCCTCAGGGCAGTGTTTGAAGCCAGCATAAAACTGCAGCAGCAGTGTGAGCGTGGGGGAAAGAAAACATAAAACAAGAGGACCCACAAATACTAAAGCTGTGTGACACCTTTGGCCAGAATAAATCTTTTATCCCCCACAAAATGGCTCCTAGTTGCATCAGTTTCTATTCACCCGTAATAACATGCACAGTTCTGCAGGAGGCAAATTGAACCCATCAGTGGCAGACTGTAGGAGCTGACCAGGGAGACTTGTTCCAAACTAACCCGCTTGCAATAGCATCACCATCATTTAAACTCTGCCAGTGGCAGAGAGACCCTACCAAAGGGGCCGTAGGACTGGAGCAGAGTGGTTTTCCATGATGCTAAGAGCTCAGGATTAGATCCACAAAGGGGACTTAGGCATGCCGGAGATCCTCAACCCCCCTGCTCAGCTTCTACCTAAGCCTGTAGTTGGCAGGTGTCCCCAGGCGCCTCTATGTCTAGTGGTGCATGTGCCCAGAGCCGCCCATGGCCTGACACCGCTGAGCCCCTTTGTGGAGCTAGTCCTCAGCACCCAACGGAGCAATGCTGGGCTTACTCACTGGAGAAGGGTGTGGGGCCAGGAGGTTGGGAAGTTGGTCAGGAGAAAAGGGCATGAATGGGTCTGCGGTAGGTGACGGAGCAAGAGGCTGTGGTGACTCTAGAGGGGTCAACATAGTACATTGGTCATAGTCAGGCTCTGAACTGGCCAGCTTTGTCCCATAGCTGGTACTGTGCCCTAAGAACGGCAATGGCTGTTTCCCCCTGGATGGTCTGGCATAGTTGCCTGTAATCCGGGGATGTGCTCAAAGCACCTTGCTCTTCTGTGCTGGTAGGGAAGGAACCTGCCCATTCCATGCTGATAAACAACAGAGCGAGCACATTGCATTTTATGCTTTAGTAAACAGCATTATAACAAAACAACCATCACACTTACATGCAAGGGGACTGGATACAAGTGAGAGGAAAGGATTATAAATACATTTCAGTTGTTATTTCCACTCTCTATATACTAAAGCTGTGAGACCCACATCTATGGCGATAAAAAGTCATGTTTGAGATGGGAATGACTCTCCCTGCAAAACAAATTCACAACCCCTGCAGTCCTGCCACCAAACTAAGTGCTCATCAACACAAGTAAGGTGCAGTGAAGCTTAAGTTAAGACCTGCTGTATGCACAGTGAGAAAAGGAGGACTTGTGGCACCTTAGAGACTAACAAATTTATTTGAGCATAAGCTCTCGTGAGCTACAGCTCACTTCATCACGAAAGCTTATGCTCAAATAAATTGGTTAGTCTCTAAGGTGCCACAAGTCCTCCTTTTCTTTTTGCGGATACAGATTAACACGGCTGCTACTCTGAAACCTGTCTGTATGCACAGTGTTTGTACGGCTGTAACTATGCCAGGTGGGGAGAGGGAGGTGATTTCTTACCAATCTAGTTCTACAGTAGAACACCTAGTGTGGAGCGTTATACTGTATAAAGAGCCTTAGTAGAGTATAATTTATTCCCCTTCCTGTATGGAATAAGCTATACCATTGTAAGCACCTTTACACTGGTTTAACTGCATCCACGTGAGGGGCAGGTGTACCGCCTTAACTATACTGCTATGGCTGACGCAGCACTATGTCTGGGTGGAAACAAGGCCTATGGATGTGATTTTATGCCTATTTAGTTAAATCAATGCAAAACCCTCCCTGGACACACTCAGTAACAGCAGCTTATTTTGGTTTAGCTTAAGTCAACGGGGAACAGGTTACAGTTAAACCCAAATGAGCCACTTTTACCTTGGCCTAAGAGGCATTTGTAGCTGTACCTGATTTAACAAAATCAGGTTAAGTTAAACTGCAGCACCTTTCTTGTGCAGGCAAGATCTAAGGATCCCAGTGCTAAGAGTACCTAGGGGAAAGCAGTCAGTGCTTGTGAACTGGACTGGCAGCTAACAGCAGGCATATGGGCCCAGACTTTTAAAGGTGCTTATGTGCCTAGTTCCCATCAATTTCAATGGCAGTTAGGCATCTCAATACCTTTAAAAACCTGGCCTATAACTTCTTGTGTTGCAGAGAGATGGCAGCTGCCTGAATGCAACCCACCTTCCTTTATGACACTGAATTTTGAATAGAGCTGTCAAACAATTAACAAAATTAATCGTGATTAATCACGTAATTAAAAAAATAAATTGTGATTAATCATACTGTTACACAATAATAGAATACCATTTATTTAAATAGTTTTGGATGTTTTCTACATTTTCAAATATATTTCATTACAACACAGAATACAAAGTGTACAGTGTTCACTTTATATTTATTTTTGATTACAAATATTTGCACTGTAAAAAAATAGTATTTTTCAATTCAACGAATACAAGTGCAATCTCTTTATCATGAAAGTTGAACATACAAATGTAGAATTATGTACAAAAAACCCCCTGCCTTCAAAAACAAAACAAAGTAAAACTTTAGAGTCTGCAAGTCACTCAGTCCTACTTCTTGTTCATCCAATCACTAAGAGAAACAAAAAGAAAAGGAGTACTTGTGGCACCTTAGAGACTAACAAATGTTTGTCTCTAAGGTGCCACAAGTCCTCCTTTTCTTTTTGCGGATACAGACTAACACGGCTGCTACTCTGAAACCTAAGAGAAACAAGTTTGTTCATATTTACTGGAGATAATGCTGCCCGCTTCTTAATTACAATGTCACCTGAAAGTGAGAACAGGAGTTCGCATGGCACTGTTGTAGCTGCCATCGCAAGATATTTACATGCCAGATGCCCTAAACTTTCAGAGCTTCGGCCATCGTTCCAGAGGACATGCTTCCATGCTGAAGACGCTTGTTAAAAAAATAATGCGTTAATTAAATATGTAACAAAAAACCCTACATTTGTAAGTTGCACTTTCACGATAAAGAGATTGCACCACAGTGCTTGTATGAGGTGAATTGAAAAATACTGTTTCTTTTGTTTATCATTTTTACAGTGCAGATATTTGTAATCAAAAATAATATAAAGTGAGCTGTGTACGCTTTGTATTCTGTGTTGTAATTGAAATCAATATATTTGAAAATGTAGAAGAACACCCAAAAATATTTAATAAATTTCAACTGGTATTCTATTGTTTAACAGTGCGATTAATCGCGATTTATTTTTTTGAGTTACTTGCATGAGTTAATAACTGCAATTAATCGACAGACCTAATTTCTCAACATTTACTCTTATGTTGCTATCAAATTGGCCTTTGAATAAGGAACCAATCAGCCTCAGGATTCCTTTTGTGTTATGCAAAGCAGCCCTGGATAAAGACAATCCACCAACCTGAGCCATGTGACTGACATAAACCCAGTGAGCGGGAATGAAAGGTCACGTGATGGGGAAGGGATGGGTGGGGATTAAGATATTTTGAACCTAGTCCCAATTCCCAAAGGCTCTATGACCTCGCGCTCATCCAAAGCCTGGTAAGCAGCCTGTGCATCCCATCACCAAAGAGGCCAGATGGATATATCCTGACTTTAGCAAGGCTTTTGATGCTATCTCGCATGACCTTCTCATAAACAAACTAGGGAAATACAACCTAGGTGGAAGACCGCTCCCAGAGACTAGTTATCAGTGGTTCACAGTCAAGCTGGAACGGCATATCAAATGGGGTCCCACAGGGATCAGTTCTGGGTCCGGTTCTGTTCAATATCTTCATCAATGATTTAGATAATAGCATGGAGAGTACACTTATAAAGTTTACAGACAATATCAAACTGGGAGGGGTTGCAAGTGCTTTGGAGGATAGGATTAAAATTCAAAATGAGTTGGCCAAACTGGAGAAATGGTCTGAATAGGAAATTCAGTAAGGACAAATGCGAAGTACTCCACTTAGGAAGGAACAATCAGTTGCACATATACAAAATGGGAAATGACTGCCTAGGAAGGAGTACTGGGGAAAGGGATCTGGGGATCATAGTAGATCACAAGCTAAATATGAGTCAACAGTGTAACACTGTTGCAAAAAAAGCAAACATCATTCTGGGATGTATTAGCAGGAGTGTTGTAAGCAAGACATGAGAATAATTCTTCCGCTCTACTCTGCGCTGATTAGGCCTCAGCTGGAGTATTGTGTCCAGGTCTGGGCTCCACATTTCAGGAAAGATGTGGTCAAATTGGAGTAAGTCCAGAGAAGAACAACAAAAATTATTAAAGGTCTAGAAAACATGACCTATGAGGGAAGATTTAAAAAAAAAAAACAATTTTTTCAGTCTCGAGAAGAGAAGACTGAGTGGGGACATAACAGTTTTCAGGTACATAGAAGGTTGTTACAAGGAGGAGGGAGAAAAATAGTCTTCTTTAACCTCTGAAAACAGGACAAGAAGCAATAGGCTTAAATTGCAGCAAGGGAGGTTTAGGCTGGACATTAGGAAAAACTTCCTAACTGTCAGGGTGGTTAAGGACCGGAATAAATTGCCTAGGGAGGTTGTGGAATCTCCATCACTGGAGATTTTTAGAGCAAGTTAGACAAACTCCTGTCAGGGATGGTCTAGATAATACTTAACCCTGCCATGAGTGCAGGGGACTGGACTAGATGACCTCTCGAGGTCCTCTCCAGTCCTATGATTCTATGATATTCTAGGATGCCTTCTCTCACTGAGCTGCAGCAGCTATCCACTTCAAAGTGACTACATGAGCATCTGGGTCACCCTCCTGTACTATCTTGGACTAGTGCTGCCCGGAATGGGGGAGTGGGGCCAATTCCCCCCCCCACCCCCACACACAGCTCCCAGGGAGTCCATGTAAGGGAAGTAGGATTCAGGAATGGGTTAAAGATGCAGACAAGGCCTTAATTAGCCCTGCTGTTGCTGCACCTGGGGAAGGGCAAAATTATCAAGAAGGAAGCCCAACAGCGGGTAGGGGGAAGCCAGGAGGAAGTCCTGGGTCTGACAGAAAGAACGAGGACCCAGGAAGGGCACTGACCAGGCTGCTAGCAGTGGGCCCTAACGGCTGAGAGGCATGAGTCCTTGGAAAGAGGCCCAAGTGACCGAGGTGGTTGCAGGAGGTAGGAAAACTAGGCCAGAAGTAAACAGAGGCTGCAGGAGATGAAGACTCTTGGTGTGGTGGCCACAAAAGAGGGTGCAGTGAGGACTGAGTGACTGGAATGGACTAAGGTGGTGAGTGTGCTGGGGCTGGAGACGCTGGGTAACACTGTTAGATTTGTCATTATTTTCAGAATCCCAGGGGAAGTCCTGAGGGCCCAAGCAGGGGGCCCACAGATCCTGAGACTGTGGTTTTGACTCGGGATTTGGTACCTGAAAGGGTGAACTCGCTGGAGGGTTAACTTGTGGGAAGCGGTGAACCACTAGGTGTCCAGAAAGGCTGCTGACAGGGGCAGGGAGAAGAAGAAATTCGCTATGTGGGCTCAGGCTCCAGGGCGCACACCAGGCAGCGGGCTGCTCTTTCACGGGATTTTTGCCATGAAAAATTGATCATTTTTTTTCACTTTTATGTAACTTTGCCCCAGAAAACTTAGACTTTGTCAAAAACTGCTTATTTTTTTGACTGAAAGCTTCCAAAAACTGAAAGTTTTCCAGTTTTAAAAAAAATGCTCAAGGAAAGCAAACACTATTCCACTCTTGATGGAAATGTTTTGAACACCCATAGCTGAGACTAGCAGTCTTGCCAGATGGTAAGCCTTGTAATATTTGGTCCCTTTCCTAAAGCCCAATGGCTGGAATCAGGTTATAAACTGAGGTTCTCAGTTATCACCTTTAAAAAAAAGTTTCTAGTCCTGATGGCTGCAGAGAGATGGTTCAGGTATAGAAAGAAACTTAGAAAAAAAACAAAATTTCCCCTGAAAGTCTGTTTCCAAATGAAGTTATCTCCCATCCAAAAACATTTGGCAATTTTTTTTTTAACAAGTAGCTGCAACAATAAAACATAACCTCAGTGTGAGCTTTTTCCTCAAGGCTGCGTAATCCTGGCAGGACCTTCTGCATCCCAGACTCTCATTCCCTGTGCCCAGAAGGCCTCCAGAGCATTGGTAGAAATTAACAGGACATGCAGCAGCACAATGAGTCAGCCGGACCCACTCAGACGGTTTTTTGCAGGGTTCCAATAGAAGAGAACTGCCACCCTGTTACGGGAACCAATTGTGCAAATATTCACATTGGCGTACTACTCACATGAGTCAGGGGTCTTCAGATGGGGAAATTCATTTCATGCAGAAGGCCTGTGCCTGGCTTATGTACCACTTAAGCCCTTATAGGGAGTACATGATGCTGGCCTTTTGCGGAGAAGTGAGTTTCACCACAGTGGGAGTAAGGGCTTCATTCTCATGCCCCTGCCACTGAGAACCTCAAACACCTGATCACTTCACACTCCATGCCAGTCAGTTTACAATATTTGCTACTGCGTAGTCATTGAACATTGAACTTCACTTGTCTTGCAGACCTCACTGAGACTTAAAAAAAATCTAGCCAACCCTCTTGACTCAGCTATGCTATACTGTAATATATTGTCTGTAGGGCTGCATAAGAAATTCTTGTTTGTATCATCAATTACATTAATTGGCAAATCTTTTTATAATCAAGAGAAATCCTGTTTGTAAAGCACAAGAGGACCGCACTTAACTCTGCATTGCCTGGCTTCGGACAGCTTGTTTTCTCAACCTCAACGTTCCACAGCACTAGTTTTCTGCATGGAATTTCCTTGTTCGTTCCCAATTGTCCCAAAATACGATTATTCTTTTTTCTTCATGAAACAAGTCTTCCACCCTCTAGAAATACTGCCAATGGCACTTCCCGAACGCTGCCTTTCCGAGGTCACGGGAACACATCTGCCTTCAACGGCTTGCTCTTTGTATTAAATGCAGCCAGTTCCTATGGTGCGTGGGTTTTCTGATGTTCTCTCAGATGCGCATGTCGTCTAAAGCCTCTCTCACACTCAGGACACTTATAGGGTTTGTCTGTCATGTGGATTTTCTGATGCTGAATGAGCGTCGAGCTCCTGCTGAAGCTTTTCTCACAGGTGGGACATCGATAAGGTTTTTCTCCCGTGTGGATTCTTTGATGATCTATGAGACCCGACTTCTGAATGAAGCTTTTCTCGCACTCATTGCATTTAAAGGGTTTCTCTGCGGTGTGGCTCCTCTGATGCGCCATCAGCTTGGAGCAGTGGACAAAGCATTTCTCACATGCAGAACACTTGTAAGGCTTTTCCCCTGTATGGGTTCTGGAGTGTTTGGTAAGGGTTGTGCTGGAGCGGAAGCCTCTCTTGCACTCGGGACACTTAAAGGGCCTCTCTCCTGTGTGGACTCTGCGATGTTCAACAAAATGGGATCTCCGAAAGAAGCTTCTCTCGCATTTGCCGCACTGGTAGCGTTTTTCCCTTCCAGGGTCGCTCCTGGGGGCATTCGGCTGATCAGAGGGGCTGTCCTCCTCCACAGCGCCCTGCTCCGTGTGGACTCGGAGGCGGTGATCGCTGAGGGCCGAGCTGCGGCTGAAGCTCTTCTCGCACTGGGGACATTTGTAGGGTCTCTCTCCTGTGTGGATCCTCTGGTGCTCAATGAGCCGGGAGCTGCGGCGGAAGCTCCTCTTGCATTCAGGACACTGGTAGGGTCTCTCCCCTGTGTGGATCCGCCGATGCTCGGTGAGGTGTGAGTTCCGCACGAAGCTCCTCTCACACTCTGGGCACTGGAAGGGTCGCTCCCCTGTGTGGATTCTCTGGTGCTTGATCAGGTGTGAGCTCAGAGCAAAGCTTTTCCCACACTCTGTGCATGTAAAGGGCCTCTCTCCAGTGTGGCTCCTCCGATGCGCAATCAGCGCCGAGCCCTGCTTGAAGCTCTTCTCACACTCGCTGCACGTGAAAGGCCTCTCGCTCGTGTGGGTCCTGTAGTGGGTGGTGAGGGTTGAGCGGTTCCCGAAGCTCTTCCCGCACTCGCCGCACTGATGGGGCTTTTTCCCAGTGTGGACCCTCTGGTGCTCCGCCAGCCGCGAGCCTCGGCTGAAGCTCTGCTGGCAGTAGCTGCATGTATAGGGCCTCTCTCCCGTGTGGACTCTGTAATGCTGCAGCATGCTCGTGCTCTCTGCAAAGCTCTTCTCACACCTGGTGCACTTGAAGGGCCTCTCCCCCGTGTGAATTCTCTGGTGTTTGATCAGTCTGGAGCTCTGGCTGAAGCTTTTCTGGCACTCAGGGCATTTGTAGGGTCTCTCACCCGTGTGGAGTCTCTGGTGTTCCATAAGCTTTGAGCTCCGACTGAAGCTCTTCCCGCACTCGGGGCAGCTGTAGGGTCTCTCACCCGTGTGCACTTGCTGATGCTGAATAAGGTGTGCACGCCGGCTGAATTCCTTCTCACAGGTGGGGCACTTATGGGGTTTCTCCCCAGCATGAGCTCTGAAGTGAGAGGTTACATGCAACGGGTGAGGAGAGTGTTCATTGTATTCCATGCAGCAGTGCAGCCTCTGCTCTGGGGGGGTTCTCGCGGAGGCAGCGGCATCTTCCACTTCACTGAACCCTCTGCCACACCGATTCGCTCCACAGCTTCGGTTTCCTGCTGGCTTCCCCTGCTGTCCTTCTGACCCAGGCTGACTCTTGCCCACACCCCCGCCGCAGTCTGGGAAAGCACTTGCTCTGGCTCGTGGCGAGGTCCTGTGCTTGCCCAACATCTCTGGAGACTCCTTGTCATTATTTCTTGAGACAAGCTCATTGGCTGGAATAAAGGGGAACCCAGAGCTGAATTAGTGCATGCACACAGCTCAATGGCTACTGAACTTATTTCATAAATGCCTAAGATAAATACATTTATGGTAAGTCCTGTTTTCAGAAATGATTTAGATACTCCAGAGCCTTAGGCTTGGTCTGCACTACAGACTTAGGTCGACAAGGCAGCTTACGTCGACCTAATTACGTCAGTGTCTACGCTACAGCCTTGCTCCTGCCAATGTAAGTACCCTACTACACTGACATAAATCCACCTCCACAAGAGGCGTAGGACTTATGTCGGTGTAGTTAGGGCAAAGCAGGGTCTGTGTAGACACTATTACTTACATGGGCTGTTGGCTGTCTCTGCTGGAGCCATGAAACTGACAAGAAAGCTGGCTCCAGGCTCCCCAGCCGGGCTGCTGCGGAGTCTCCACTCCAGGCTGGGCTGCTCCCCGTGGTCCCAGTTCCCCACTCCCTGCCGAGAGCACGGCAGCCACCCAGGCTGCTGGCTTGGGCTGCCACCCTGGCTCCCCACTGGGAGCCCAGCTGTCCCCCATGGTCCTGGTTCCCTGCTCCTCACCAGGACTATGGCAGCCAACCAGACTGTGGGCATGAATCTCCCCACCAGAGGCAAAAAGACCTGAATGGCTTCCCCCCCACTCCCAGCAGGGACCCAAAAGCTGGGAGGGGGGTAGCTGTGCCCCTGGCGCTCAGTCCCCCACACTGTCCCTCTCCAATCTGTAGAAGTGCTCCTGGTGAGGGTGCACAGCACCGTGGCTGTAAAACGACCTAACCTCGGTCGATTTAAGACTGTAGTGTAGACATGCCCCATACCTCATTGAAGTCAATGGGACTTAGGCCTAAGGGCTAGATCCACAAAAAGACTGAGGTGCCCACTGGAATCCTCAGCCCCAGATTAGGTGTCCAGGCTCCCTACACAAGGCACGAGAGTCGGGTACCTAAGAATGCGAGTTACAGGAGACAGCAAGCTGGGCGTTTTGCTGCTTAAGTTAACCAGTAGGAAATGCTGATGAGAGGGCTTGGTCTCAAAGGTCATTAGAACTGGGATTCACAACTGCGAATCCTCTCCTGAAGTTCAGTGCCTAAGCCAAGGCAGCCCTTTCTCACAAACAGCCAGACTGAGAACCCCACCCCATTATAGCCAGTAACCCAGCGGTTGGGGCACTCACCTGGGAGATGACACCTATTTTCAAATCCCCACTCTGCCGGAATTGGAGCACGGACATGAACTTGGGTGCAAACCTCTGACCAGTGCCCTAACTAGCACTTGGGTGTTCTGGGCTGGCTTTGTTCAGGTTAGCTGTGCTACGAGAACACCTACTGGATTGGGCCCCACAGGCAAGAAACACCTAGCTAAAGAATCCTATAGGGGCTTGGACATGAGCTAGGATGCTGAGCAGCTTGGCAGCCTCAGGAGTTACCTGGACTTGTGCCTGTCCGCCAGCAAAAACTTAGCCCCCAGGGAACTTCACCTGCAGAAACACGGGCGCTTGCAGGGTTGGGCAGAAGCTAAAAAGGGGTTCTGAGGATCGCTGTGGCACCAAGCCACTGGAGTTTGGTGCCAAAGTCCCTTTGTGGATCTAGTCCTAAATCACTTCTGAAAATGGGACTTGGGCTCCTTGGAAAATGCTGCCCATCATCTACAACAGAATATCTCAGCAGCCTATTTACTGAACTTGAATCTGGAATTCCAAACAACCATCTAATAAATGCATCATGATCCTACTGCTGTTCATAGACGACCACTTGTTTTCTCTGTTTTGTGTGTCTTGTACAAGCAGACGACACTTAAAATTGACACCTCTCAAGCATACACTGATTGTTCCTAAATCTCAATCTTGCAAGAACAAGCACCAGCTGGAATTTAGTTGCCATTTATTGAAAATGAATAGGATTCCTTTATAGAGTATTTGATTAATCCTCAAAAAATCTCTCTTATGTGTGCTAAATATTCTGTAAACTGGAATATGCTACAGGATAACTTGTTTATTCTTTTGTAGGACCTTTTTTATTGTTTATAAGAAATCCTGAAATCAAGTGTTCAATAGAATAAATAACTGAACTAATATATATATATTACAACCATCAGATTAAGGAAGATTAATTGCAAATGGAATCCTGTGGAAGAGGGAAGCTTTTGAAATACCCAGACAGACAAGTATCAGCCAGTTAACTGATCTGGCTGATTAGAAGGTTATCCCACATTTTCCCTGCCCCGCTCTCTTCTGGGCTGTTATCTATGCAACATGGAGAGCTATCTAGGGCCGTGGTTCTCAACCAGGGGTCCGGGGCCCCCGGGGGGCCATGAGCAAGTTTCAGGGTATCCACCAAGCAGTGCCAGCGTTAGACTTGCTTGGGCCCAGGGTAGAAAGCTGAAGCCTCACCACATGGGGCTGAACACCGCGGCCCTGAGTCCCGCCACCCAGGGCTGAAGCCAAAGCCTGAGCAATGTGGCTTCATGGGGGCCCCTTTGGCATAGGGTCCCTGGCAATTGCCCTGCTTGCTACCTCCTAACACCTGCCCTGGCTTTTATATGCAGAAAACCAGTTATTGTGGGACAACTGCAATTGAAGGAGGCGGTTCCTCTGAGCTCATATAAAATTCATACAGATTGCATCAACAATCAGCTGTTCTCAGTGAGGAGTAGGCATGTTTGTGCTCCTTGCTGGAGAACAGCTAAGAGAAAAGAAAGGCAATCCAAGCCATTAGAGAACCCTCCCAATCCAAAATCACATCACACAGCACATTGTCTTTGGTCAGGACCCTGCTCCTGAAAATCACTGATCTTTAGTGACCGCAAGCATGAAAACAAAGGAACTAGAGAGGTGTCCCTAGTGCTATAAACCTCACTGCTGGACCCTCTGTATGCACTGTCCAGCAAAGAAGTGCAGGTACACATGGCCTCCTCGTCAAAAGTGTCCACTGATTTGGGGTCCCTGAATTGCTGGATCCCCAAGTGGAGACATCTTTCTTCTGATTTTTCAGAGGTTTTCAGCGTGAAATTAAGGCACCTGGTGCCTTGTACCAAGATTCAGGTACCCAGAGTCAGTGGGCATTCTTCAAAAAGATGGCCATGAGCTCATTACGTTTATTAGTGTCCCTCTGGGCTTCTGGGGATATCTCACAAGAACAGTGAGCATTATATTGCTCGTTAAGCTTAGGTGCCAGACAAGTCACTTCAACCATACTGTAACTAGGAAGAGGGGTGGGAAGAGAATTACTTAGCCTGTATAAGTAAGGACAATGATACAGGCCTGACAGGGCTGAGAAGAGCGTGGAGCTAGATATGCAAGTTAACAGGATTGGGCCATGTTAGCTTTTTGGATCCAGAGTTTTCGTTTAACCCATTCTGAAGATGGAGACCACACACAAGCCAGTCCAACTTCAGATTGCAAACACCCTCAAGGTATGGGGGAGTTCAGATCCAGGGCTTGTCACTTGGGTTCATTAGCATGAATATTTTATTACTATGCAAATCAGAATGCACAGTGTATTACTATGCAAGTAAATATGCAAATTTTCATTACTATGGAAACTGTGTGGCAAATTTTATTACTGTGAAAATTAACATGCATATTTTTATTAGTATGCAAATTGGAATATGAAAGGATAAAACGAGGCCAAATCTTTTGGTCCTCCAGTAGTTTCAGTCAGTCCTTACTTCAGTGAAGGCTTCTTTTGAGGAAACACCAAGTCAGAAACAGACAAGCCAGAATCAGCCAACTTTTTACTAGGCAGCTTTTGAAAGATGCAAATAACTGTTAAAGTGTAAACTGTTACTCACCTGAGGAAATGTACCTAGAACTGCCTCCTTCCCCTGAGTCCTGGCAAGTCTGGGCACATGGCTCTTCCCCTTGTTCTATCAGCCAGATAAGGGCAGGTTTGGTAGCTGCATGACCTGGCACTGGAGAAGAATGAACATTAGAAAAAACTCATTTCAAATATAAAGAATTTCGTATTTTCTAGGGGACAAAATAAACAAACAAACTTTTCCAATGAACCTTTTTGGGATGGGAAAATTGGGTTTTTGACTAAACACTTTTTTTTGGTGAGAAAGGTCTGCTTGCTGCAGAAACTGTTTAGGTGAAAACTTGAATGTCTAAAACCAAAATATTTCCATTCTGAAGAGCTGCCACAGAGCCCCATGCTCCCGTCCGCCTCTACGGGCTGGGCTCCCCAGCAGGACTTTTGTCTCCCATTATGCAGCACAGCAACGTGACCACCCCGGTGCACCACCTCCCCTCAACAAGACAGGACACCACTGTGCATCGTGGGAGATATAGTCCCATCAGGGACCACAGCCTATAGAACAAAATGGAGCATGGGACACTTGAACTACAACTCCCAAGGCACTGCAGCATCATTTTCCAAATAGAAATATTTTGGGGGGTTGATTTTCGGTGGGGAAAGCCCCATGGAATATTTTGACAAAACCTATTTTTCATTTTCATCTACATTTTCTGCAGGAAGAAAAGACCAGAACACTTTCCAACCAGATATCCGAGGCCTGGTCTACAGTACGTGGTTATTTCGGAATTAGCTGAGTTAATTTGAAATAAAACTGATTCCATCCACACGACCAAACCGCTTTTTTCGATTTAAAGGGCTCTTTAATCCGATTTCTGTACTCCACCTCGGCAAGTGGAGTAGAGCTAAAATCGAGATCGCAGTTCCGGGTTACAGGTACCGTGGATGCAATCTGACATTATTGGCCTCCGGGAGCTATCCCAGAATGCTCCCTTGTGACCTCTGTGGACAACACACTCAACTCCGATGCACTTTTGAATTTCATTTCCTGTTTGGTCACTGTAAGCATGTGGGACTCATCCCTGTGGCGCCTCCTGCTGGTGCCCGGGGAATTAGCTCTACTTCCAGCCTTGGAGCGTCCTCTGCATTCCGGTATCCCGCTTACGCCGGGCCCCCATGTCCCTCCCGGACCCGGTGCCCCTTCTACGCCGGGGTGCTGCCCCCTGGCAGTAACCCCTCACTTGCAGGGTCTCCCCACCCCCTATCCCCACCTCACCTCAGTCTTTGGCTACTGCCTAGCCACTATCTAGCCCCTGTTCACTGGGGCTGACTGCAGTATATAAGCCACCCCTCACAGGCAAAGGGGGTTTGGACCTGCTGCCTCTGCCTACCCGCGGGCTGGCCCCTGCAACCCCAATACGTAACTGGCCTTCAACTAGTCCGCAGCCTGGGGGGTTTCCAGGCCGGAGCTCCCCAGCTCCCCTGGCCTTCCCCCAGCTCTGCTCCACTCTAGGCACTTGGTTAGGCTCCCCAGCAGCCAGGTCTTTGTCTCTCTACAGAGAGAGTCTGTTTGGACTCCTGGCTTGCAGCCTCTTATAGGGGCCAGCTGGGCCTGATTGGGGTATGGCCCCAGCTGTTGCTGCCTTCCCCAATCAGCCCAGGCTTCTTGTCCCCAGCCACAGCCCTGTCTGGGGCTGTTCTAAGCCCCTCAGGGCAGGAGTGGGTGTCTACCCCGCTACAGTCACCATCAGCACAGGTGACCATCAGCACAGTCCACCATCACAGGAGACCACGCAGTCCCGGATTCGCAGGTGAGCTCCTGCATGGTCTAAACGGGAGGTACTGGATCTCATCGCACGTTGGGGAGACGAATCTGTTATGGCAGAACTACGTTCCAAAAAAAGAAACACAAATACATACGCTAAAGTCTCCTGGGCCATGACGGAAAGAGCCTACTCCAGGGACACAGAGCAGTGTCGTACAAAAATCAAGGAGCTCAGGCAAGCTCAGGCGTACCAAAAAGCCAGGGAGGTGAACGGGCGCTCTGGGTCACAGCTCCATACATGCTGCTTCTACCATGAGCTGCATCCAGTTATGGGGGGTGATGCCACCACTACCCCACCACTGTCCATGGACACCTGCAATGGGGGAGTTGCACAGAGTGAGGAGGATGAGTTATTGGAGGACAAGGAGGAGGAGGACAGTGCACAGGCGGCAAGTGGGGAATGTGTTTTCCCCCCAGCCAGGACCTATTCTTAATGCTGGAGCCAACAGCCTCCCCCACTCCCAAGGCGGGCTCCCAGACCATGAGCCTGGAGAGGGCACTTCTGGTGAATGAGAGCCTGATCGGGGCCATGCAGTGGGTGGAAACCCAGCTGCACTGGGCTGTTCGCATTTAGTTTAAAGGGCTCATCCCTGCTCAGAGCCTCATCGGAGCCACGTGGTGGGTTCGGGGATGTGTGTTGTATGAAGCGATCATCCCAGAGAGCTTGCAGGCCCTCCTTTTATATGGCAAACCCACCAGGCTTTGCTTGCTATGGGAAAGGGGGCCCGGCAGTTTGTAAGCATTGAAATGAATGCTGAAGAAGCAGAACCCCGCATGCCCCTAGGGCTTACCATGGCTGCCTGCAAGCTGAATTCTGTTGCCCGGCTGCGTGTGATGGCTTACTCGCACCAAAGTGGCAGGCACTTCAGTATAAGAGGCAAGATGTGACCTTGTACAGAAAGAACATGTGCTGTGTACTATGAATTGCCTGTTTCACTGAGAAACAGTGTCCCCTTTGTTCTCTAAAATGTATCTTTTAAAGTATGACCCTCCCTTTTTCTCCTCCTGCAGGTGCAAATGTTTCAACAGGACCCCTATCTACTCCGTCCCAGAGGCTGGTCCAGATTAGAAGGCGGAAAAAATGAACTCGGGACGACATGTTTGCCGAGCTCATGCAGTCCTCCCGCACTGATAGGGCCCAGCTGAATGCATGGAGGCAAACAATTGCGGAGTCCCGTAAAGCGTTACATGAATACGAAGAGAGGAGGGACGCACGCGATGAGAGAAGGCAGGATGCTATGGTCAAGCTCATGGGGGAGCAAACTGACATGCTCCACTGTATGGTGGGTCTAATGCGGGAAAGGCAGCAAGACCACAGACTGCCCCTGCAGCCCCTGTATAACTGCCCTCTCTCCTCCCCAAGTTCCATAGCCTCCTTACGTAGACGCCCAAGAACACTGGGGGGGGGAAGGCTACAGGGACCCACACACTCAACCCCAGAGGATTGCACAAACAGCAGAAAACTGGCATATCCGAAATTTTGATTTGGTTTCTGGACTTGTGCTTCCCTCCTCCTCCACCCCCCTAACCCAATACCCACCCCCCTCCCTCAGTCTATCTTCTGATCTAACCAAGTCAGTAAACTGCGCCAGCGCGCTTTCAAACACCCAAAAGCACATTCTACCACCATTCTGCACTTGCTCAGCCTATAGATGAACTGCTCCTTACTACTGTCCAGGGTGCCTGTGTACGGCTTCATGAGCCATGGCATTAATGGGTAGGCTGGGTCCCCAAGGATAACTATAGGCATTTCAACACCCCCAATGGTTATTCTGGTCTGGGAAGTAAGTCCCTTCCTGCAGCTGTTCAAACAGACCAGAGTTCCTGAAGATGAGCGTGTCATGCACCTTTCCTGGCCATCCCACGTTGATGTTGGTGAAACGTCCCTTGTGATCCACGAGCGCCTGCAGCACCATGGAAAAGTACCCCTTGCGGTTTATGTACTGGCCGCCCCGGTGTTCCGGGGCCAAGATAGGGATATGCGTTCCGTCTATCGCCCCACCGCAGTTAGGGAACCCCAGCACATTAAAGCATCCACAATGGTCTGCACATTTCCCAAAGTCACTACCCTTGATAGCAGCTGGTCAATGACTGCATTGGCTACTTGCAGCACAGCAGCCCCCACAGTAAATTTCCCCACTCCAAATTGATTCCTGACTGACCAGGTGTTGCAAGCTTCCACAGGGCTATGGCACTCGCTTCTCAACTGTGATGGCTGCTTTCATTTCGGTGTCTTTGAGCTTCAGGGCAGGGGACAGCAAGTCACAAAGTTCCATGAAAATGGCCCTACGCATATAAAAGCTTCGCAGCCACTGGGAATCATCCCATACCTGCAACACTATGCGGTCCCACCAGTCTGTGCTTGTTTCCCGGGCCCAGAATCGGCATTCCACAGCATGAACCTGGCCCAACGCCACCATGATCTCCCAATCGCCACATGCCGTGCTTCTTGAAACGTCTATGTCCATGCCCTCATCAGTATAGTAATCGCGCTGTCGTCGCTTCCTCGTCCGGTTTTGCAGGTACTGCACACACTGCTGGATAATGCGCGAGGTATTTACAATGGTCAAAACTGCAGTGGAGATCTGAGTGGGCTCCATGCTTGCCGCGCTATGGCGCCTGCACCGGTAATCCTGGAAAAAGGGTGCGAAACATAGGAGAGCAGAGTGGCAGTGGAAGAGCTGCTGTTCAGTTCACGATAGCCGAAAAAAGGCAGGAAATGGTTGTCTTCTGTAGCTTTCACGGCGGCGGGAGCCCAGGACAGACAACATGGAGAAGCTTGGTAGCGTGGCAAGAGCGGGAGAGCAGAGTCTGCAGTGGAAACTGTGCTGCTTGGTTCACGATGGCTGAGCAGAGTTGGCAGCAGTCGATGAGGAAGAGTAGATACTTATAGAGATTATATAGAAAGACAAGAGGAAATGTGAGGTGGATTCACAGTACCAGGAGAGAAGCGGTGCACCGTCTGCTGACAGCAGTATGGCGTCTGCACGCCAAAAAGGCACGAAACGATTGTCTGCCGTAGCTTTCACGGAGGGAGGAGTGGCTGAAGACACACACCCAGAAACACTCGCGAGAATGTTTTTGCCCCGTCATGCACTGGGAGTTTAACCCAGAATTCCAATGGGCGGCGGGAACTGTGGGATAGCTACCCACAGCGCACCGGTCCGATATTCGATGCTAGCCTCGGTACTATGGACGCACTCCGCTGAATTCACGCGCTTTAGTGGAGACACACAAGACCGAATGTATAAAATTGCTTCCAAAAATTTGAATAGAATAATTTTGAAATAATTTTGTACTGTAGATGTACCCTTAGACATTTTAAGGGAATTTGGTGGCTGCAAAAATTAATTTTTGTAACCATGAGACTGATGCCCTCTGATTGCTCCCAAAGTGGATAGCTTATAGGCAGGATGTGCTTTCCCCCTCACTGTACTGTGAGTGTACAATCTGGAGGAAGAGCAGTTTGGTTTTCCTATCAGTTTAGTCCTTGGACTTTCTGATGGGGCTACTTACAACTTGTGGAATTAAGTCCTGGTCTAGTAAAGCACTCCAAGAACATGTTTCATTGTAAGCACATGAGTGATCCCACTGACTTCACTGGGATTAGTCCTATCATATCCTTACAGCACTTTGCTGGCTCAGGTCTTACTGCCTGCTGTGATGGAGTTTGTGATCTAGACCCAAAGCCACTGGGAACAGGACTAAGGCACACTAATAATTCGTTTCACACCAAATGGTAACTAACATGAAACCAACACCATTTCTTCACTGAAGGTGACATGGGTAGCTGATCAATACTGAATGCTAATGAGGACCCTAACATAGAGGAGATGTACAGAATACAGTGTGTACCTAGGTGTTGGAATTATGGCTCCTGCGCCCCCTGGTGTGAAGTGGTTTCCATCATATGCAGGGTTTACAGTTTGGTTCAATGGCTCTCAGCACCCCCACTGTACACATTGTTCCAGTCCCCTTCACTGGAGACATGGGTGAGCTCAGAAGTTTGGATGGTGAGGCAGCATTAAAAATTCCTTCAAAGCCCATGGATTGAGTCACTCAGCTATTTACATACCTGAACACACTCTTCTCATTTTCAGAGGGTTTTACTGAATGGAGCTTGGAGCATGTAGGTGACCTCTTTGTTTGATGTCTCTTGGGGAGCCTGTACAGAATGCAGGGGCGCTCTGTGTTTTAAATCTGCACAATTTATAAGCTAACTCCTTAACCACATGAACAAAATGTGTCAAATCAACATCTCACTGTCCATGGTACTGACTGATATGGCCAGCCTACATCTCCCATGATGCAATGTGGCCTCCCCTCTGACCAAGCAGCGTTGTGCTTCATGGGAGTCATAGATGACTACAGGTATATCATGGGAGATGTAGTCCAGCCAGGGAAACTGGCCCATAGGGGAGAATGAGGCCATCAGGCACCTGAACTATAACTCCCATGAGGCACTGCAGCACCACAGGGAGATGTTTAATGTTGAACTTTTTTGTTCCATGCAGTTGATATTACAAATCTTAACCCTGATTTGGGATGAAAACAAATGTTGAAATATCAGTTTCCTGTGGAACAGAAATTCCAGTCATTCACTTGGTTCTAGTCATCATTCAGAGATGGTTTGTTGAGCAAGAAAAGAATTACTTCTTCAAAAGGAAGCTACCTCTGTTTTCAGAGCTGGCAGGTCTGACTTTAGTCCATTTTCCTAAAACTCCAGGGATCCAGGCGATCTCTCTTATCTATTAGAAAGTGTATTTTAGCAGCAACCTGGTCTCAGTGTTTAAGACTTTCATCAATCAACACATAACAACAGTGCTTATATATATGAAGCATTATGAAGAAGTAAAGGGTGGTGAACGAGGGTTAATCTTGGTGCTGGTATAAAATATTTTGCTTCTCCTGGTTACCTGTGTGGGGTTTTAAATATTCTTGCATTTTAAAATATGTGTAGTTAGTTGCCCTTAACAATGGAACTTGTAATCCTCTCAAAACTATTACTCCATGTTATACATAATGAAGCAGATTTTAAATCAATATTTAGTGTATAGTTTTTCTTATATGCATAGTTAAATGTGAAGAAGTATATAATACTTATTTGCAACTGGAAGATGCTGTCAATAGAGATATTGCAGCTACTGCTATATTTTGGGAACATGTGAGAAATCTATGGAACTTGTCTACACACAGCTTTTGTACTAGTTTGAAACTGGTTTAGTTACAGTGGTGCAACCCTCCACTGTGGACCACAAAAAAATCAATGGCACATGGAAATAACCATGAACTGAATCTGAGTGAGAGCTGGCAAAGAAAAATTTTCTTTACCCAGGAAGATCAATGTCTCATAGTTGTCCCTCATAACGTCCCTGTAGAGCTCCTTCTGCCATTCCGCTAGCTTCTCCCATTCCTCCTTACAGAAATAGATGGCAACATCATCAAATGTGACCAGGGCCTGAAATGACAAATAAACCATGATCAGCAAGGTTTGCTTCAGTCACATCCTGACAGCGGCAGCCCTGGGTCCCGGCAGGGGAACCTTTTCCTGTGTGTAACTCACACTGATAGCACACACTCCAGCTGGTGCATCCAAGGTGAATCCCACACTCACTGCTCTCCCTTGTCCCCACGGGGCTCTGATGGAAGAAAATCAATTCCCAAAGGGATGCTGGGATGGTGAGTAGTAGCTTTGCCATTCTCACAGTAGAGACTCCCCAACAAGGCAGCACTAGTTGCCACCACCCCTCTCAAAATGAGGGACACGTGACCCTCAGGATGAGGGACAATGCACTGTGAAATGAGGGGCACGATGAGGGACGTCCATTTCTTTACTGAGCACCCCCAGGAGTGCACATTTCCTGCTTCTCCACAGCCCCATCACCAATGAGCCTTTAAAAGCCTCCCTGCACTGCCAGCTCCACCTCCCTCTCCCCACCAAACACACCTGCTCTCTCTCGTAAGCCACATCCTCCTTCCCTCTCCAAGGCTCCTCCAAGCCTGTTCCCCATTATGACCACTCTGAACCAGTGTGTCCGTCCGTCCCCCGCCCAGCTCCTCTCCAAGCCTGGATCCTCCTGAGCCTGCGGGCCTTCTCCCCTGCCCCCCATACCAGCTACGACTGAGGACTTACAACTGTGCTCTGAGCAGCCGATGAGCACAGCGGAGCCACAGCAGGGTCATCTGACAGGCTTGCTGACTTCTTTGGCCAGCTCTTAGGCCCAAGAGCAGATCTCTGGCTACTCCATGAGGCACATGTCTGCAGCTGTGGTCTTGCTCCTGCCTGCCCTGCTCCCAGGCTTGAGCCCAGCCTGGCTCCTGCCTTGTTCCTGCCCTACCCAGTTCGTTCCACCCCTGCTCAGTTCCTGGCTCTGGCTTCTGCACTATTCCTGGCCACTGACTCCAGCTCGCACCACAAGGCCTGACCACCCACGCCCCGGTTCATGACAATGCCTCAACCACCTTCACGTGGATGCTAGAGGGGCTGTAGACTCACTCTCTCCTCTGAAGCAGGATCAGCCGTCACCCTGCATGGCAAGGGCCTGTGGCTCTGCACCCAGCGCCCACAGCTAGATGGGAAGTGAGAGCTGTGGCTCCACAAAACCTACCTGAGGAGCAGGGTGATAAGATGCTCCCACCCCCAGTCCCTGAGCCACAGGAGGCTGCAGCTCAACAGTTGATCAGCAATGAGGGACTGCATGCTGGCAATGTTAAAAATCAGGCCGGATGAAGGGTGTCTGGTATGAGGCTCAGTACAGGCATAACTGGATGAAATGCTCTGGCTGCGCCATACAGGAGGTCAGACTAGATGGTCTAAGTTCCTTCTGGCGCTGGTGTCTATGAACCAACAAAAAGCAGATAGGAGAAAGGGCTACGAGAACAAGTCATTGTTTGTGGTGTGCTCCACAGACTGGAATTCCAGCGTTTCTCTGCATGCCCTGCAGCTGCATTTGCTGGCTTAGGTGCAGCTGCACTGAATGGTGGAGGGAATACGTGGAGCAGCTTGGCAAAGCTGTTCCTGTGATATGAGGAGATGTGCCCATGCGCCTTGAGGGATCCAGGCCTCATTTCAGTGCTGAATTTTGTAAGTCGTGTCCATAAACATGCACCAGGGCATCTTCTTGCCATGGGGACCGCCAGCAGTTTGGTGGTGGCTGCTGGGGCTGAGTGAGACCAATGCCTCAGAAGGGTGAAAGGAGTGGCAGGTCTGGAGTGACCTGTGTGGGGCAGGCTCCGTGTTTGAACGTACAGCAGGTGCAGGTAGTTCCTGTTTGCTACACCTGACTAAACCCGAGTTTTACCTGAGCAAAGAGGTGTTAGACTCTGTCCTGCAGCGCTCATGTGTGTGCTCTGTCCTCAGGAGGTTCTGGAGCATCTATGTGGGTAGCGTGCTAGTACATGTTACTGGCATGTTGGGGCATTGCTCAGAGGGCAGGGTTAAGGTTGCATTGTGGGGGTGGCATGTACTTTATCCCTTCATGTTCTGGTTTTCAGAGGTTTACATTTAGCTACTCTCCCCGTTCAGGGCATAAGGCACCAATGGACAACCTTAACTCTGCTTTAACCAAGTTTTGGGGCATTTGCTTTCCTTGTTTGTTTTTAAATTATTTCTCAGCACCCACGTGTTCCTCAGCCCAGCTTTCATCCTCCACGGCTCTAGCTCCTTGGCAAGAATTACCTCGGCCACAGAACGGACAGGCTGCATGTTCATCCCTTCACAGATCTTGCATCAGCTCTCCTGTCAGCCTGGCCATCACAGCCTGGTTCTCCCTCCTCCACTTCGAGAGGCAGATGTCAGCATGGACCCTCCAGGTTGAGGAGCTGGGGAGAGGGTGCAGGAGCAGGGCAGGGACCAGCATGGAGTCAGTGGTGATCTTTCTGAAGGGGGGGGATAGACCTGGAGAGTGTGTACCTGCTGGAGGCAGGGAATGAAGACAGTCCCTACCCCAAATCTGGGCCTAGTGTGTGGAGAAGAGGCGGTACTCCAGGAGGCTCAGAGGTGTGTGAAGTGGCCCATTCATTTTAATATGATGTTCTCAGTTGAATGAGAAAACCCAATGGATGTGAATACAGCTTGAAACAATAACTCTGAGAGGAGTGAACCACTCCATTCATCTCAGTGGCTGGTCCCTCCCCATTTCCTTGGGCATTTACTGTCTGCTCACACATTTGGGGCAGGGAGAGGTCTACTGCCCCTGTTTGTTCCCCCTCCCCGCTCCACACACATACCCTTCAAGTAGCACGACCTCCATAGACCTTGGCTCTCACACTGTGGAGGGCAGCAGGGAGTTCGCAGTTATGACCCCCTCCTCCTTCCACATTTTTGTGAGGACCAGCCCCCTATGAGCCGGGACAACGGACACTGCCTAAAGAGATGGGGCTGTGAATGGGAGGCATAAACCAGAACTTTTGGTCTCTGGGCAAAATTTCCAAAGGGAGCCGCTCCAGAATGTGGGCAGAGAGCAAGGATCATGCACAGGACACAGGGCTTTTCTACACTTAAAATGCTTCAGTGGAGATGCTACCCATGCCGACCGGAGGGCTAAGAGTTGGTGGCTAGAATTCTTCTGTCGGCCTCGCCCTGCCTGGGGACTTAGGGGGGCTTAGCTACACCGAGCAGGGGTGTGGATTTTTCATATCCCCGAGTGCCATAGACCAGGCCACATTCTCTGAAAATAGCCAAGGGAAGGGCACGAATTCCCAGCGTGTGGGTGCAGCTCAGATTGAGCAACCACATTGTGTCATCCTGAGCCACCAAATTACAGTGACAACAGACTGCCTGGAAATCCTCTTGCCTCTGCAGAGCCTGAGCCTGTCTGCATGTGTGTTCACTCTCTTAGGTGCCACAGTCGGATACACGGCAACCCGAAGTTACAAACTTTACCTCTAGTAATGTTTTTAGTAGTGCTTCCTGGCAGGGGCAGCAGGGGCCATATACTATCTAAGGGGAACTGAGCGAGGGGGGTCAGTATGGAGAGGATCAAAGCCGTAGTCTGAGCCGCAGACGTGACACAGAAAAAGAGTTAGAACGAGAAATTCGTAAAATGCTCATTGTAAGGGGGCTCTATCCCCTTGCTCAAATACCCCAAAAGTGGCATTAACACTGCCCAGCAGTCCCACAGGGCTTATTAAGACAATTCCAGGCAATATATGGAATCTGGAACACTTAGAATTGTTCCTCTTCAAACCCAAAGCATTGCTTGACCTTACCTGTAACAGAACTGGCATTCGGCTATACCAGTAGTTGTGTTAGAGAGGCAGGACTGTTTGTACAGCACCTAGCACAATGGGCTCCTGGTCCATGAGAGAGGCTCCTAAGCACTCCCACAATATAGATAATAAATAATATGGAAGAAATGTAAGCTCAGTACTAAGCCCAGTTAGATAGGGCAACATGAACCAAATGTCACAGTTTGTAGGAAAAGACTTAGCAGGGGAGAGGACTGTTGAATTTGGTTGCAGGGTTAGAATTCACTCTTCACTCACGCGATTCTCTTCAAGATGCGGTTTTGGGTCTAGCACTGATAAGCGATTGAAATCACTTCATAGCTATGGAAGACAGATTTCTTGAATGTCTTCTATGTTCCCATCGCCTTCTGAACCAGGAAAGGGAATATGGGCAGCATGTGAACCACCGGCTTGGGGAAACAGGCCCCCAGCCCCACCCCTTCTGCCCCAGGGGCGCCCCACCCCTTCTGCCCTCCCTCCCCTGCCGAGCCCAGAGACGCCCCCACCGCAGCTGCTGGTCCCCCAGCCCTGGCCCCCCTGGAGCCCAGGCTACGGGGGAAGAGCAGAAGGCAGGAGGGAGCCTGGGCGTGGAGCATGGGCTCCCCTGGCCTGTAATACCTGCCACCCATGAAAGGGAAGATGAATAAAAGAGCCCTGGCCAATCAGAGCAATTAGATTATTTTAGAGGAGCTAGAGTAGAAGGGTAACCTCATGGTCAAGGACAAGAGACTGGGTTCAATTCCCTGTCTGCCAAAGACCGTGTGTGACACTGGGCAAGTCACTTAGGGCTGGTCTACACTGAAAACCTATATCTGCCTAGCTATGGCGCTCAGGGGTGTGAAAAATCCACACCCCAGGGAGACAGAGCTATGGCAACTTTAGGGCTTGTCTACCCTTGAAACACTGCAACTGTGCCGCTGTAGCACTTCAGTGTAGACACTCCCTACTTCGACAGAGGGTTTCCTCCCATTGGCGAAGGTAATCCAACTCCCAAAGAGAGGGGATAGTTAGGTTGATGGAAGAATTCTTCCATCAACCTAGAGCAGTCTACACTGGGGGTTAGGTCTGCTTAACTATGTGGCTCGGGGGGTGGGGGGGGGATATTTTTCACACCCCTTAGCAATGTAGCTGGGTCAACCTAATTTTTTAGAGTAGACCAGGCCAAACGCCAGGTGTACACAGCGCTAGGTCGAGAGGAATTATTCCGTCGACCTAGCAATCGCCTCTCGGGGAGGTGGATCAACTCCCACAACTGGAGAACCCCTCCCATTGCTACAGCAAGTGTCTACACTTTAGCTCTACAGCGGTGCAGCCGCAGCTGTGCCACTGTAGCATTTTAAGTGTAGAGATAGTTTTAGTCTCTCTGCCTTTATTCCTGTGCCCCCTTCAAATAACAGCACTTCCCTTACAACACCTCTATGTGATCGGATGGACTTAAAGATTCTGAGGTGCTCAGATACCATGATAATGGCAGCCATGTAAGATAAGATAGAATCCATTAGTGATGAACCTTCCATTTTGAAAGTTTTGGGATATTCTGGATGTCTTTGTCTTTCTGCATTTCTGGGATACTAGAGATTGGTTTGTTCCCCTCAACCTGGAAATAGTGAAGTAAATTGTTCTTTTCATCGTTTCCAGTGTCGGCTACTTGCCCTCTATTATTTTTGTCTAGAAAAGGCCTGCTCCTTTGAACACCACTGCTGGTTCCAGGCCTTTGTTTCCAATGATTTCTATGTAGTACAAACCAATGGTTTTATTCTGACTCTGATCAGACACAATACAAAGTGTCTAGACTTTGGCATGAAAAGTGTTTCATTAAATATAATGTTGATTAAAGTCAAAATTCATCAAGCTTCCACTTAGGCTCCTCTATGTCCCTCCTTAAAGCCTAATTTTCTCATGATGCCAACAGATCACTATAGCCTGGCTGTGGATGGCAAGTGGCAAGCTGTGATTTCTGCATTTCTGCTAAATTCTGTTAGCCTTAGTTTTAGCTCATCCTCCCAGCTTGTCTGTCTGTTTTGTCTACCTGTTGTGGCCTGACATTCGAATTGTGGGCTCTCTGTGGAATGTTGTCTGTGTACAGCACCTAGCACAACAGGTCCGAGATCCGTGACTGGGTCCAAGGCGCTCCTGTTAATTACAGTTAATAATCTTTACCATTATCACTGGTTTTGATCACGTTACAGCATTTGAGAACCACAGGCTATGCTAGAATTTTCACTGTATCTTTTACCCACAGGCATAGAGCCCATGAGGTGCCATGATGGAGTCCTACCTGAACAGAGCCATCTGCAGCCATTTCCCTTCCTGATGTTCCTCTGACAAAGGGCTCGTTTCTCAGCTGTAGCTTGCCAGCCAGTGCGGAATCCAGGTCTCTTCCTGCCTGTGACAAGTTCCCCCCACCTGCTGAGCTGGGGCTGCCTGCCCCTTGCTCACCTTGCAGGAAAACACAAACAAAGGATAAGTGACTGTAGGCGAGCAGCATTTCTGTGCAACACTGGAACAAGCCATCAAACTGTTTGCCTACGTCCGTCTCTTGACGGTAAACTATCTTAATTTACAGAAAAGGAACAGGAATTTCACAGGCACAAAATGTGAGAGAATAAGATAGGCTGCTCGAATACCCTGTGATAGCGGATATGGCAGCAGCTTTAACCAATATAAAGAGCAAACAGCCCAGCACCATGTGCAGCAACGGGAGATCCTGACGGGAAGTGGGTGGGGAGGCCTGAGGGAAGAGGGGGACCCTGAGTGGGTGGGGGGAGAGGGTAGCTGGGGATCCGGAGCGGATGGGAAGCAATGGGAGAAGTTCTGGAGGAAGGGAGAGATGCTAAGGCCCTGCATCCAGCAGTGCCCAGCCCATGAAGGGGATCGCAGGGGGGGTAGCTCCACTTGTGCATAGACATGCCCCTCAAGTGATACTGTGGTGGGCTCCTCCAAATCTGCAAGCAGCAAGAGCCAACAGGCAGGAGCAGGGATAGGAGCCACGGCTACGCAGTGAATGCAGGGTGGGCTCAGTCCACCCCCAGAACACTTTCACCAGCTGCTTATGCCCCTAACTAATCAGATACATATGTTCAAAGTATGATGCAAACATTAACCAATTTATCGCAGCAAGACAATTGTCCATCAGGTATTACTGTCCCCACTGTAAACAGCTGGGGAAACTGAGGCAGGCAGACAGTGGCTTGCCCAGGCCACACGGGGACCTGGTGCAGAGATAGTATTGCATCTCCAGGCTCCCTGTCTCCCACCCTGTGCTCATCCCTCCCTGCTGTCTCAACGGGGACCTGTTCACTGACCCTGGGGAACGTCCGGCCCGTCCGGCAGGGACCTGGGCTAGCCTCACACGCTCGCATTTTCAGCAACAGAGCTGCAATTAGGGCCTAATGAGCTCCAGGGGACTCCCACCTCACCTCACCCCACCCCCTCCCCTCCCCGGGACTCCCACCTCACCTCACCCCACCCCCTCCCCTCCCCAGGACTCCCACCTCACCTCACCCCACCCCACCCCCTCCCCTCCCCGGGACTCCCACCTCACCTCACCTCACCCCACCCCCTCCCCTCCCCGGGACTCCCACCTCACCTCACCCCACCCCACCCCCTCCCCTCCCCGGGACTCCCACCTCACCTCACCCCACCCCTCCCCTCCCCAGGACTCCCACCTCACCTCACCCCACCCCACCCCCTCCCCTCCCCGGGACTCCCACCTCACCTCACCCCACCCCTCCCCTCCCCAGGACTCCCACCTCACCTCACCCCACCCCCTCCCCTCCCCTCCCCGGGACTCCCACCTCACCTCACCCCACCCCCTCCCCTCCCCAGGACTCCCACCTCACCTCACCTCACCCCACCCCCTCCCCTCCCCGGGACTCCCACCTCACCCCACCCCACCCCCTCCCCTCCCCTCCCCGGGACTCCCACCTCACCTCACCCCACCCCTCCCCTCCCCAGGACTCCCACCTCACCTCACCCCACCCCCTCCCCTCCCCAGGACTCCCACCTCACCTCACCTCACCCCACCCCCTCCCCTCCCGGGACTCCCACCTCACCCCACCCCACCCCCTCCCCTCCCCTCCCCGGGACTCCCACCTCACCTCACCCCACCCCTCCCCTCCCCAGGACTCCCACCTCACCTCACCCCACCCCCTCCCCTCCCCAGGACTCCCACCTCACCCCACCCCACCCCACCCCCTCCCCGGGACTCCCACCTCACCCCACCCCACCCCCTCCCCTCCCGTCCCCGGGACTCCCACCTCACCTCACCCCACCCCACCCCCTCCCCGGGACTCCCACCTCACCCCACCCCACCCCCTCCCCTCCCCGGGACTCCCACCTCACCCCACCCCCTCCCCTCCCCGGGACTCCCACCTCACCCCACCCCACCCCACCCCTCCCCTCCCCGGAACTCCCACCTCACCCCACCCCACCCCCTCCCCTCCCCGGGACTCCCATCTCACCTCACCCCACCCCACCCCCTCCCCTCCCCTCCCCGGGACTCCCACCTCACCTCACCTCACCCCACCCCCTCCCCTCCCCTCCCCGGGACTCCCACCTCACCTCACCTCACCCCACCCCACCCCCTCCCCTCCCCGGGACTCCCACCTCACCCCACCCCCTCCCCGGGACTCCCACCTCACCTCACCCCACCCCACCCCCTCCCCTCCCCTCCCCGGGACTCCCACCTCACCCCACCCCACCCCACCCCACCCCACCCCCTCCCCGGGACTCCCACCTCACCTCACCTCACCCCACCCCCTCCCCGGGACTCCCACCTCACCTCACCCCACCCCCTCCCCTCCCCTCCCCGGGACTCCCACCTCACCTCACCTCACCCCACCCCCTCCCCTCCCCTCCCCGGGACTCCCACCTCACCTCACCCCACCCCACCCCCTCCCCTCCCCTCCCCGGGACTCCCACCTCACCTCACCTCACCCCACCCCCTCCCCTCCCCTCCCCGGGACTCCCAGCTCACCTCACCTCACCCCACTCCCTCCCCTCCCCTCCCCTCCCCGGGACTCCCACCTCACCTCACCTCACCCCACTCCCTCCCCTCCCCGGGACTCCCACCTCACCTCACCTCACCCCCTCCCCGGGACTCCCACCTCACCTCACCTCACCTCACCCCCTCCCCTCCCCTCCCCTCCCCGGGACTCCCACCTCACCCCACCCCACCCCCTCCCCGGGACTCCCACCTCACCTCACCCCACCCCCTCCCCTCCCCTCCCCGGGACTCCCACCTCACCTCACCTCACCCCACCCCCTCCCCTCCCCGGGACTCCCACCTCACCTCACCTCACCCCACCCCACCCCCTCCCCTCCCCTCCCCGGGACTCCCACCTCACCTCACCCCACCCCCTCCCCTCCCCTCCCCGGGACTCCCACCTCACCTCACCCCACCCCACCCCCTCCCCTCCCCGGGACTCCCACCTCACCTCACCCCACCCCCTCCCCGGGACTCCCACCTCACCTCACCTCACCCCACCCCCTCCCCTCCCTCCCCGGGACTCCCACCTCACCTCACCTCACCTCACCCCACCTCACCCCACCCCCTCCCCTCCCCGGGACTCCCACCTCACCTCACCTCACCCCACCCCCTCCCCTCCCCTCCCCGGGACTCCCACCTCACCTCACCCCACCCCACCCCCTCCCCTCCCCGGGACTCCCACCTCACCTCACCCCACCCCCTCCCCTCCCCTCCCCGGGACTCCCAGCTCACCTCACCTCACCCCACTCCCTCCCCTCCCCTCCCCTCCCCGGGACTCCCACCTCACCTCACCTCACCCCCTCCCCGGGACTCCCACCTCACCTCACCCCACCCCTCCCCTCCCCTCACCCCCTCCCCTCACCTCCCCGGGACTCCCACCTCACCCCACCCCCTCCCCTCCCCGGGACTCCCACCTCACCTCACCCCACCCCCTCCCCGGGACTCCCACCTCACCTCACCTCACCCCACCCCCTCCCCTCTCCTCCCCGGGACTCCCACCTCACCTCACCCCACCCCCTCCCCTCCCCTCCCCGGGACTCCCACCTCACCTCACCCCACCCCCTCCCCTCCCCTCCCCGGGACTCCCACCTCACCTCACCCCACCCCCTCCCCTCCCCGGGACTCCCACCTCACCTCACCTCACCTCACCTCACCCCACCCCCTCCCCTCCCCTCCCCGGGACTCCCACCTCACCTCACCCCACCCCACCCCCTCCCCTCCCCGGGACTCCCACCTCACCTCACCTCACCTCACCCCACCCCCTCCCCGGGACTCCCACCTCACCTCACCCCACCCCCTCCCCTCCCCTCCCCTCCCCGGGACTCCCACCTCACCTCACCCCACCCCCTCCCCTCCCTTCCCGGGGACCCCCACCTCACCTCACCCCACCCCCTCCCCTCCCTTCCCGGGGACCCCCACCTCACCCCACCCCACCCCCTCCCCGGGACTCCCACCTCACCTCACCCCACCCCCTCCCCGGGACTCCCACCTCACCTCACCTCACCCCACCCCCTCCCCTCCCCTCCCCTCCCCGGGACTCCCACCTCACCTCACCTCACCCCACTCCCTCCCCTCCCCGGGACTCCCACCTCACCTCACCCCACCCCCTCCCCTCCCCTCCCCTCCCCTCCCCTCCCCGGGACTCCCACCTCACCTCACCCCACCCCCTCCCCTCCCCTCCCCTCCCCTCCCCGGGACTCCCACCTCACCTCACCTCACCCCACTCCCTCCCCTCCCCGGGACTCCCACCTCACCTCACCTCACCCCACCCCACCCCCTCCCCTCCCTTCCCGGGGACTCCCACCTCACCTCACCTCACCCCCTCCCCTCCCCTCCCTTCCCGGGGACTCCCACCTCACCCCACCCCCTCCCGGGGACTCCCACCCCGGCTCTCTCTGGGTCCAGGAGCGGCCCCCCCACCCCTCAGCCACGCAACCCAGCGACGCGATCTCGGCCACCTCCCCGCACGGGCACTGGGTCCGCGGCGGAGGCAGGAGCCCGGAGCGCTGCGGGCCCGGCGCGGGTCCGCTCGGCGGCTCGCCTGGCGGGCCGGGCTCCGGGCCGGCCCGTTGCGCAGCGGCTCGCCGCGGGGGGGGGGGGCGCGAGCAGCCCGGCTGCGGCCCCGCGAGAGACCCCCGGGCCCGCCGCCTCCACCCCCGGGCGGGGCAAAGCGCCGCGAAACGTCCGCGGGGCGGGGCCGGCGGGGAGCGACGCAGCGGCGGGGGCGCTGTCGGGGGGCGTTGGGAGCCGCTCGGCCAAGCCCCCTCCCGGGCCGTGGGCGCGGGCAGCTCCCGAGGCTGGCCCAGGGGCTGAACTTTGCACCTGTGAGGGGCCCAGTGTGAAGCCGAGCAGCTGGGCCGGGGTTTGCAGGATGAGGGTTTCAAGCAGGAGGCTGGAGAGGTGATCGCTGGCAGGGATTTCCTTACCCCCCAGTTTTGTGAATTAGTTACATGCAGTGTTGCCAATTTAGTGACTGTTTGGAACTTTGAATTGAAACTGAAACATTAATACACACTTTAAAAGCATGCACAGTGTGTGAGAAACTACCTGAATCACAGATTTGAAAAGTACGAACATGGACTAGCTTCCTTGTACAGCCGTTGTTTTTATGACCATGTCAGTGCCTTCATTTCGGTGATGTTCGCCAACCTAATACTTTCAAATGACGATTTGTAAGCAAAGTCTAAATGAGCTCTCCCTGACAGCTAGTGATGGGCTGGGGGGAAAGGCTTCAGGACCAGATTGTATTTACATTCACACCTATTTACCTAGGTATCCAGCAAACAGAGCTGTGTTGCCCAAGTGATAGATTTTGGCTGGGGTTGGGTTACAAATCACTTGAATGCCGGGGGACGGGGAGGGGGGATGAAATGTTGTTATTCTTATTGTATGAGTAAAGGGCAGTAGAACTGTACTTAGCCTGCGCTGATTGAGGGCACCAAGAGAGAAGGTGGGGACAGGTGTTTTGCTTGATGGTCTGCCTGATTCACAAGTCCTATTAGACCTGCCCCTCTCCACTGTTTAAAGATAGAACTGATTAGGCTCCATAGATAATCTTTTGTTTTGTTAAGTGACCACTACAGCTGAAATCACTGATAATCAGGTCTAAGCACTTAGACCTGCTGTGGGACAGTGTTCCTGTGGAAGAGACGGCCCAGGCTGCACTAGCAGTGAGGTTCCCACACTGAGAGCTGGTGGAATCTCAAGAGACCAACTCACAGAGGTCTCAGTGGCAACAGAAGGTGACGGCGCAGGGCCATTGGCAAAAGAGCGATGGAGTGAACGGTGGCACAACAAAGAACGGTGGCCAGAGTGAACAGTGAGCAGCTGGAGGAAAGAGCAAGGTGTCTTCTTGCCCCCACCTGGGAGGTGAACTTATGTGAAAGCACCTCTGAACTCTGAGTCTCCACTGACCAAGGACAACACCGGTGAGCGTTAATGAGGCTGTTAAGAATGCTGGAGACACAACACAGTTCATGTGAACATACAAGGCTGTGGCATCCTACTTTCTATTTAAGCAAGAAATACCACACTCTACAAACTGTTGGCCAATGTTAAGTTCATTGTCACTTGTTCATCCTGAAGTTGAACACTGGTTCTGAACAAGACCAGCAAATGCTCACTGTCTTTCTGCAAGAAACTCAGCTGACTGGCTAGACGCATGTGGTGCAACAGTGAAAGACTCAACAGTTGAAAAAGTGAAGACCTCCCTCACCACATTCAAAAAATGTGCATACATGGCTGATGAATGCACCGATGCAAGTGGGCATCAAGTATTAAGTCGTGTACATTATCTTGATGTCAGGGGTAGGCCAGTCGATGCATTTCTAGATGTTCAAGTTATAGAAGACACGTCGGCTGCATCTGTGACAACCCACATCTTACAAGAGTTAAATGCTTGTCAATGGGACCCCAAAGAGATGGCTGCTTGTGCATTTGATGGAGCTGCAGACTTCTCTGGAAGACATGGTGGAGTACAAGCTTTGCTCAGAGAAAAGTGTGACCCTAGTCTCTCCTATACACCCTGCAGGGGCCATCTACTCCAACTAGCGCTAGGACGAGCTGCAGACTCTTCAAAGGACATTTAAAAAGCGATAAATTGAATGTCTTCATTATATTCTTTTTTCAGCCAGAGTCCAAAAAGACTGAATATCTTGGAAAATATAGAAGATACACTGGGACTGAAGTTCAAATTAGTCCAACCTGGGAAAACCCTCTGGCTTTCTCATGAGCGATCCTTTTGTAAGCGGGGGAATAGTCCCGCTATTGTGGGGAACTTTCCTGGCTTCTGCACTACCCCGGTGAAGTGGGCTAGCGAAAGGATCTGAGTCCTCGCTCCCACTTCCTTTACCCAGTGGCCTCCCGGCCCTTGAGGACTCCCCTTCCACTCTCCTGTCTGGCAGAGTCCTCGTAACTCCAACAAGGCTGGGCCCAGGATTACGGGGAGGCTCGACCCCCAACCCTGCTGTGGTCACCTAAGACAGGGGCTAAGGTGTCCCCACTCCGGGGTACTCTCTCTGCACTGGGCACTTCTCTGACCCACTGACCATTACATACAAGTTAAAGCAAATGCAAGTTTAATCAACAATTTAATTTTAAAAAGAATAAGGAATAATGGGAAAAGTTAAAGGAAACACATCACTCCACTCTGTGGCAGGGAACATCACAAACAGTGTCTCTGGAATGTCAGGGCAGTTCACAGTCTGTTCCTTGTAGGTCCCAGGCCCCTTCTCAGGCCCTGGCTGTGCTGCAGGGATGCTGGGGGTTGGACACTTGCTCTGGTGGTGGCCACAGCCTCTCAGGTTCTAAGTGGCTGGACCCTTCTTCCCAGTGCCGCCCCCGCCCTGTTGGGGGTTATGATCCACGCCTGCCCTGCAGAGCCTCTTGGCTGAGGTGACTCGCTGTGCTGGGCCCGCTGCCCAGGGTCCCCCTCGCTCTCCCCAGCTGCTCACCACACCCAGCTCCGGACTGCTCCAGCCCCAGCTCCACCACTCGGTCTCTGCACTGCTGCTCTGCCTCCAGCTCCCTGGGCTGCTGCTCTGGCCCCTCTGGCTCTGGTTGCTGCAGCTCTGCTCCCAGGACAGGTCTGCTCTGCCGGCTGCTTCTCTGACTCTGCTCCTAGCACGGACCTGCTTCCTGGGCTGCTTTTCTGGCCCCTCTGGCTCTGGTTGCTGCAGCTCTGCTCCCAGGGCAAGTCTGCTCTCTCTGGGCTGGGCGTCTGGCTTTGGGGCTGCAGCTCTGCTCCCAGGACAGGGTCTGCTCTTTCTGGGCTGCTTTTCTGATCCCTCTGGATCTGGCACAGCTCTGCTCCCCAGCTCAGCTCAGGCCCCTGCTTTCTCTTCAGCTTGGCCCCACTCTGTCTGACCCAGGCAAATCCAGCTCACAGGGAGGATGGGACCTCCCTGGCCTCCTGACTCTCCGATTAGCCTGCTGGCCCTGTCATTCAGGCTGACCTGGAGCACAGGCCTCTCCCCATTGTTCCTGGGGGCTGTCAGTCTCAGGGTCCTGATTCCCCATCAACCCTTCCCCCTTTTTAGTACTGGGAGCTAGCCAACCAAAACACCCCCACTGAATGTTAGTAAGGGGGCAACAGTCGCCTTACACTTGGCTGTTGTCTTAAACTTACTCCAGCCATTATTACTGGCTTTGGAAAGTATCTACCAAGATGGGATGGATCTAAGCAGTGAGGCTGGTGGATTATTTCTGCTACTACGTTCAGAGAAGACTATTGCCATCCTCTCTCTTGTAAGTCTGCTGTTGAAACCACTTGGGTCATTAAACAATGCCATCCAGGCATCTGCTAGGACAGTAGTAGATCTTTGTCCAGCAATAGAAGCTACATTTGGATCAATCAGAGAGCTATCCATTGAAAAAGTACTGGAAGAAGCAAAGACTTCAGTCCAGAAGTTGACTAATGAAGGCATTTATATTGAATCCTTAAGTGAAGGGGACAAGAAATGTTTAAGACAACTGAAAAAGTACACAGACTTGATTCTTAAATATCTACAACAGCGACTTCTGGATTCTACTCAACCTCTACATAGCTTTTACAGATCCCTGTCCTATAAAACGCTGACAGTTGAGTGGAGTGAGGCACGACCAGCAATGGGGCTGCCATGTGCTCAGGACAGAATAGAGAATTTTGAACACACAGTGGAATATCACACGACGAATGAATGAAGATTTGACTTCAACTTCTTTTTTATCATCACTAGCGGCTCAACCTGATCTTTGTGCTATGTTTCCTGGGATGAAAGAAGTAGGAATTCATCTCTTGCTACTCCCAGTCACAACGGCTACAGTCGAGCGTTCTGTTTCATCATTGACTAGAATGTTGTGTTCTGAAAGAAGTCGCCTTCTGCCTGATCATGGGAATGAACTAATGAGCATATCAGTTGAAGGAATGGAAGTACCGGACACACGAGAAGCCACCAAAGATGAATGCATTGCATTCAAGAAGTTCATTAACAGAGTTGTGAAAAATTATAACAAGAAATCAAGAAGGATGTAGACGTAGTGCTTCATAGAAGGCTTGAGTAGCCAACTTTAATTTGTGTGATGATTTTAAGACATGAGTTAAATCTAATAAAATGGTCATGAAACATTTTTTCAGTTTTTACTATGGTGCCATACAGCCCATCTTCACCCTCACGGTCTCGCCCCTCATCAGCCCTGACTCCCCCCCCCCCCGGCAAAAATTTGAACCCCCCCCCCATTTCAATTCGTGGGGAAAACACTGGGTTTGATAAGCAAATACCATTTGTAGTTTCACTTTTACAACCCAGTAGGGGTGCTCAGTTCACCTGCATGCACTAAAATGACTAGTCTAGCTTGTATTTCTTTATTTGGATTCAATCATAGAAAAGAGGGCTAGAAACCAGCTTTGGCCCCCTGACAACAATTAAATACACATCCCTATCAGATATCACCCTGCCGCACCACACCATATAGTATCATCCCAGCCAATCAGTGTAGCAGCAAAATCGTCCCTCATTTTACTCTGCCCTGGCCTCACTCCTTCAGCTCTCCTCAGAAATTACATCTGTATGATAAAGTATGGTCGTGATTTTTGTAACAAGACTAGTTTTGTCAAATGTTGTGTCAACCAGGCAGTTTTGACTGTAATTCTTCTGGCACAAGGAGCCGGTGTGTACCTTGTAGCACACAGCCATCAAACAAGGAAAGTTCATCCCGAACTCTAAACTAAGGCAGCAAAACTGGGTCAAGGTTTTTAGGGTGACTGGGCCATCTCTTTGTCAGAAATTCCCATAGTTTTTGTTGAATTGGACACGCTGAACAAGCAGCTTGAAATTATTCTCTTGTAACTGCAGACACGGAGCACATAAAGTTTAAGATTAATGGCAGGGAATACTTAGGATGGGGAGATAGAGGTGCAGAGAATTCTGTGATTAAGTAGAGTGTTATTCAACAAGCGGCAAAGAGTCCTGTGGCACCTTATAGACTCACAGATGTATTGGAGCTTTGGTGTTTAGCTGTTGCTTGTAATTATTAGAATTGGGAGCACTGGCTGTTGGGAGCCTGAAAGGACAGGAAACAGGAAGCGGGGGGGAGGAGTTGAGAGGCTGGGAGAAAGCTACAGAGGGTGCAGCAGCAGCTTGGTAAAGAGGTTTCCCCTTTGAAAATAAAGCCCTGTTGAAACTTGTTAGTACCTTGCCTAGTTCATACAACAGGAGCATAAGCTTTCGTGGGTGAATACCCACTTCGTCAGATGCATGTAGTGGAAATTTCCAGAGGCAGGTATAAATATGCAAGCAGGAATCAGGCTAGGGATAACAAAGTTAGTTCAACCAGGGAGGATGAGGCCCTCTTCTAGCAGTTGAGGTGTGAACACCAACGGAGGAGAAACTGCTTTTGTAGTTGACTAGCCAGTCATAGACTGTGTTTAATCCTGAGCTGATGGTGTCCAATTTGCAAATGAACTGAAGCTCAGCAGTTTCTCTTTGAAGTCTGGTCCTGAAGTTTTTTTGCTGCAGGATGGCGACCTTTAAATCTGCTAGTGTGTGTCCACACAACCTCCCGGGGGTTGTGTATCCAGGCAGCCTCCCTGCCTCATCTCCCTCTTTGGCTCCTAGTAATTTCATAAGAAAGAGCCTTTATACTCTGTCTAGGTGCATCGCTCTGTACTATGGAGGGGAAAGTGTCCTTTGGTTTTTGGAGAGAGAGGAAATGTCCCCACCAGCTGCTGAACTCAGGAACAAACGTCCACCTTGTTCAGAGAAGCAGGGAGGGCAAAGGCTGGTATGGACTCAGCTCAGGTAGGACTTCATCACAGAATTTGGCTTTTTCCTTTGAACTGTTAGGACTGTGGGGGATTTGGGACACGTGGTTTTGTGACTCTTCCCCCAGAGTTTCCCCTGGCATTGCAGGCTCAGGGAAAGCCCCACGCTCCCCAGCACATTGTTAGCGGTTGCCAGCAGAAGGAGCACCTCGGGACCTGGAGCCACTTCCTAGGTGCTGCAATGGAGGAGCTAGAGTCTTTTCCCCCCACCAGCAGGAGCAGGGAGGAGGAGGGTGTACGGCAGAGGAGTCCTTGGTGCTTGCCTGCAGTAGCTTAAGAGCACTGGCCAGTGGGAGTAGTAGAATCCACCCAAGAAGAGAAGCCGGCCAGGAATTCACCAGCCCCCCCCAGCAAGGGACCTGAGATCCCAACCCCTACTACCCTGCCTCCCATAGCTCTGCCCGTGCACCCCAACCACCCTGCATTCCCAACTCTGCCAGTGGTCCCCTGCACCCCACAGCTCAGACCATGCCCAGTCCAGCCCAGCCCAGTCCAGGCACAAACCCTGCACACATGAGCTGTGTTGGAGAGGGGCTGTCTCTGCCATGCCATGCCAGCTGTAGTGAAGGTTGCATCACAACTTCTGTTTGAAGATCTACATTTCTAAGTCCTCTTAAATTGACATGCTTAGTCAGATTTCTTTGAAATTTGATGTGCCTTAGGAAGGTGCAGGGTAGCTTTAATGATCCAAATTTGACGTCATTTGAATTAGGGGTTGTGGAGAGATAAGCTTGAAATAACTAACCATTTTTCAAACAGTTTCCTGGCGGTGGGATTTTCTTCTTGTTTTTGCATGGAGCTAGAGCTCCAACTACTGTTGTGATGCAGGTCAAAAAGGGCTCAATCCAAGGTAGTGCACAGCACCCACTAAATCTTTGCAGATCCACACTGAGAATGGTATTGGAGCATGGGATCACTTCTTCGCTTGCATAGCTGTGCAGTCTGGGAGGATTACGGTACACATGTGCCAATAAAGGGGAAAAAACTAGGGTTTCTAGGCCAGTGGTTCTCAAATGTGGGTCCTTAGAGACTGCACAGGGGGGTCTGCAAAATATTACAAGTAGAAATAACACATGGGGGGGGTACCTGGGGTCATGTGGCCCCCAAATTTCTGCTTTTCATTGATGGAGGAACGTTCAGGGGGGCAAGCGACCACCTTCACCCCCTGACTTCACTTCAGCGGGCCACCCAGCCTGTCTGGGTTGGGGGTGCAACCAAAAATTGCAGAGTCACTGCAGAAGAGAGATCTCCCCCTGCCATCAGAAGGGGTTGCCTGACCGCCAATGACACCACGAATAGGCAGCAGCTAGCCAAGGAGACTTACCACTGTTCTGCCTATCAGCATGTCAGGGAGCAGGGCCACATGGAAGGCAGAAATCTCTGGGGAGGGGCCCGTGACCCCATGTACCCCCACCCCCCAGGCATCACCTCTGGATAGACTCTGCAGTAAGAAGCAGGCACACACATCTCACTGATATATCTGCAAGTAGTTTTATATACTTTTTCTTAACGCATTACTAACAGTATGTGTTTCTATGAAGTACACAAACATTTTTGTCAGTTTCTTAGTTGGGGGGGTCCGTGATTAACATTGTGTTTGAAAAGGAGTCCGTCAACAAAGCAGTTCGAGAACTTCTGTTCTAGGCCACCACGTGCTGCTTGCCTGGGTACTCTCAGGGAATGTGCTGAGGCCAGTGCCCCTGTGAATACCCTGCCACTGATATTTTCTAGTCTGAACCTTTATACACTTGTGTAATAGAGATTTAATAAGTCCTGTTGCTTGCTACAAGTTTTCTGTTTGTTTTTTATCTTATCAAGAGAAATGGGGTACATCTCTTGGGCAGGGCTCAGGGGGTCTTTCTTTCAAACATAAAACTGTCCGTATTTTGGAAGAGAAACCCTGTCAGTGATTTCTCTCACTGTGCCTGCCACAAATGCTGAAACACAACCAGGAACACCATTCCACTGGAACGTAATTGTCCTTTGCACCAGACACTGCATGTGAGGTGGGTTGTGGTGGTGAGGGGGAATGTAATAGAATAGAATATTCAAACAATAGAAATGTTTGTATGGCAGGAAGTGAAAACTTCAGAGAGATGTGTTCCCCGCCTGCAGTGCTGGGGGGGGAGAATCAGGGGGTTGGGTACAGTAGTGGGGAGGGGGCCAAGTGGGAGTGGAAGGACGCAAAGGGGAGTGGCTGGAGCGGTATGCCCACACAGGGCTGGTGGGGCGCAGCTGATGTGTGTGCATGAGTGGCAGGACAGCTGGCTCAGTATGCGTATTGCAGGGCATGGTGTCTACAGAGGCCTAAATGATTACTACCTGTTACCAACAACATATCTTTTTCCTGTTCAAAACAACTAGAAAATAAACATTCAGTGGCAAAGAACTATGTTAACACAGAATTAAGTTTGCTCAGTGGTAGGTTGTCCCCTTGCAGAATTCTGAGTTAAGCAAAACTCAAACTTCTGAAAACCGGGAAATGCACAGTTAAGGTTGCCCATGCAACCTTAATTCTGCCCTCTTTCAGCAATGCTCCAATACAGCCCATTAACACACACACCTTCACTCTGCCAGCCCCAGAGTTGCTGAAATGTACAAGCTCTTCAGCTCCTTTTACAGCCCATTCACTCTCACCCACAGGATTCCATCGAACATTACTAAAGGACAAAAAGGAGAGGGGAAGAAACGTTGCCAACATTGTCTTGTTCCCCTGGGGCTTGCAGTAGCCAATGAGAATAATTTGCACACACTCCAGGTGCAGTCAGTGTGTTAGGTGTACCTATGCTAAATGGTGCAGGCAGTAGTTGGGCCTGCTTGATAAAGGTGTGTTTGTAATCTGAGAACATGTGTGGATTACTTTGAGGTGTGTGACAGAGCTGTGATTATCAGATGAGGAGATCTACATATTGCACCCCGCAATGTGTGTGAGCAAAGGGAAGAGCTGTATATGTGCCTTCAGGCTCCAATATGCATCACATCATTGCAGAATTGTGTACATTATATTATGACCAGGGCACAGGGGTTTTATTATCAAGGGTATTGGCAATGTGAACTGGGTTATTAGAGCAGTCGAAACATTTATTATCTGCCTACAGTCCAGGTAAAGTGAGTGTGGTTGGTATCAGGTGTAGCTGTACTGGATGGTGGGGACAGTGGTTAGATCAGCTACTCCTGGGGGAATTCTGCACCACTGCGCATGCATGGAATTCATGTTCCTTGCAGATTTCTTTACTTCCCCACAGAAAAATGAGTTTCTGACAGGGAAGCAAAGGGAAGCTGCAAGAGCAGTCACGCACCACTCCCTAGCTGCGCAGGTACATCATTTCAGGCATCCAGAGCAGTTGTGGAGAAGTAAATCACTTCAGGGCTGAGGACGCCTCAGCCAGTGACTCCTACCCTGATCCAGGATCAGCTGCTAGTCCCAGCTGGGCTGGAGGCAGGAGAGGACAGAACTTCCTCTTCTCCTGCAAGGAGTGGCTGGGGCTGTGTCAGACCCACCCCCAAGAAACCTCCCCCAGCTGCAGGAAGCTCAGCATCCTCCCCTGCTTCCTGCCCCCATCGCTCCTCAGCTGTGGGGGGAGGGGTCACTGAGTCCATGTCCCCGGGGTGAGGGGGAGGGAGGCTTCAGGGTGATCTCCCACCTTTGTGCAGCCAATGGCCTCTGCTCCAGTACCTGGTGACTCAGACCCATGTCTCTGTAGGGCTGTGGCAGAGTCCACAGGAAGACTAAGTTCTTTCACAGTCCGTTGTCTTTGCTAATGGGCCGTCAGCCATGTCTGGCTTTTCTATTGTTGTATCTGAAGGACTAGTTATGGGTGGCACCCAAAGTAGCACATTTGAAATACAGATCAGTGGTCAATATTTTTGCATCTGAAGAAGTGAGGTTTTTACCCACGAAAGCTTATGCTCAAATAAATCTGTTACTCTTTAAGGTGCCACTGGACTCCTTACTGTTTTTATGGTCAATATTCCTAACTTCAGATACAGAAATGATACAGGCATACAAATTGGATAATCACATTCAGTAAATCATAACCTTTCCAATGATCTCTTACATGAGCCATCTTACATAAAGTATCAGAGGGGTAGCTGTGTTAGTCTGTATCCACAAAAACAAGGAGTCCGATGTCACCTTAAAGATTAACAAATTTATTTGGGCATAAGCTTTCGTGGGTAAAAAACCCACTTCTTCAGATGCATGGAGTGAAAATTACAGCTGCAGGCATTATTATACTGATACCTGAAGAGAAGGGAGTTACCTCACAAGTGGAGAAACAGTGTTGACAGGGCCAATTCAGTCAGGGTGGATGTGGTCCACTCCTAATAATTGATGAGGAGGTGTCAATACCAAGAGAGGGAAAGTTGCTTAAAGTATATCTCAGTTATATCCATATCATAAGCATGTTTTCATAAAGAATATGACAGGTTTCAGAGTAACAGCCGTGTTAGTCTGTATTCGCAAAAAGAAAAGGAGGACTTGTGGCACCTTAGAGACTAACCAATTTATTTGAGCATGAGCTTTCGTGAGCTACAGCTCACTTCATCGGATGCATACTGTGGAAAGTACGGAAGATCTTTTTATACACACAAACCATGAAAAAATGGGTGTTTACCACTACAAAAGGTTTTCTCTCCCCCCACCCCGCTCTCCTGCTGGTAATACCTTATCTAAAGTGATCACTCTCCTTACAATGTGTATGATAATCAAGTTGGGCCATTTCCAGCACAAATCCAGGTTTTCTCCTCCCCCTCTCCCCAAACCCACTCTCCTGTTGGTAATAGCTTATCTAAAGTGATCACTCTCCTTACAATGTGTATGATAATCAAGATATTACCAACAGGAGAGTGGGTTGGGGGGGGGGGGAGAAAACCTGGATTTGTGCTGGAAATGGCCCAACTTGATTATCATACACATTGTAAGGAGAGTGATCACTTTAGATAAGCTATTACCAGCAGGGGAGCGGGGTGCGGGGAGAGAAAACCTTTTGTAGTGGTAAACACCCATTTTTTCATGGTTTGTGTGTATAAAAAGATCTTCTGTACTTTCCACAGTATGCATCCGATGAAGTGAGCTGTAGCTCATGAAAGCTTATGCTCAAATAAATTGGTTAGTCTCTAAGGTGCCACAAGTACTCCTTTTCTTTTTATAAAGAATATGGAGTGTTTGCCTCCAGCTACAGAGCCCATGGAATCCACACCCATCGCAGCAGTCTTTCTCGCTGCTGACAGACCCCTGGACAGCCTGAGCCACATTAAAAAAATTGTTACCCAGAAGAATTTGTGTAGGATTCTGAGGGACTACAGCAACGGTTAATTCAGTTGCAAATCCTCAGTTTCTATATGCACTTTAGCCAAAGGCATAAGGATTTTGTGACCACCAACTAACAAAAGCTCTGCCATCTGTCCTGGCAGTGTGTCTTTCTCCTGACCTGGGTCTCTCCTGACCACAGAGCTTTCTGCACCAGTATCTCTCCATGCAGGGAGCTCCTTGCCATTTATTCTGACAGCCCTGTGCTTACTGCCTGGCTGTGCCGTGGCAACCTTTACAAATTCTGTATAATAAGTGGCAACTGCCTGAGGTGCCTCTGTGCTCTGGGTAGCAGCATTTCCATGAGTTGCCTGCTGCCTATTCCCACTCAACACAGGGCATTTATTCCTCCGGTGCTCAGTGGAATTACAATGATAGGACCTCCTGGGCTCTTCTGATTTTACAGGAGATTTGGGACAAGGACTGGAGGAGTGAACTTGGGGAGGTGAGTGTCCAGCCTCCCATCCGCCCTCCTTCTTCCCAGGGGTAAAACGGGGACCTTGCTTCCCACCAAACTTTAACCCCTCTGCCTGTGATTTATTCCTACTAGGTGCTTGGGATTTCTCAAATTTATCTGCAAAAGTGGCAAGTTCTTTGACCGTCTCTACCTTTTTATCCCATAAACACTGTTTCACATCACCACTAGACATATTCAGGAACTGTTCCTGAGTGACCAAATCACACATTCCTTCAAATACCTTTTCCCCTGACCCACTTATCCAGTAGATCTGTCATTTGGTTCACATAAACCACATTACTTAATCTAGCCCCTCTCTTAAAGCTTTTAAATGTTACTCTATAAATTTCAGGTGTAATCTGAAACCGTTGTAAAGCCCATGTCCTTAAATTTACCATAATTGGAAGCATCTCCAACTGGCATCTTATTGAATATGTCCCAAGCTCTCCCAGTCAACTTTGCAACCAAAGTGGTCGTCTTTTGATCGTCAGGATGTCACATGGAGCATACACAGCATCTCAACGGTGATGAAGTATTCAACAACGTCCCCAGATTCACTATATGCTGGACACAACCGCTCCCACTTGTGGATTTCTGAAGAGGTGGAGCCCCCTGGTGGGGGGTTCTGTCTCCTCCACTCCATTATGACCAGTTCATGCTTCATTTCTTTGTCTTTTCAGTTCCAGGACTATCTCCTGGTCAGCTTTCTGTCTGGCTGCTTCTGTGTCAATTTCCATCTGTTTTAATTCCATCCGTCTCTTATGCATTCAGTCATTTTCTTCTGCTTGCAACCTGTGGCGCTCCAACTTTTTGGTAACTTTGCTTTCACTCATTTTGCTGTTTTTCCTGTCCCTACTTCTCTTGCCTGGAATAAGCAAACAGAAAATAACAAACCAGTAACCACTTTGTCTGTTCTCAAGCCAACACCATTAAAACTCACTTAAAATCACCACTAGTGTCTAAGGGCAATAAGCTGTGTACGTTATCCTGCTTGACATTTGGAAAGATGAGAGTTCCAGTTGATGAACCTGCCAGTTAATAACTGCTGCTGGAAATACCAGACAGATTAAACTAATCAGGCCTTTGGAGAATTTATAAGGGGAATCCAGAAAGTTTGTAAATTGGGATTCTGCAGAAAAGTACAGGGGACTGAGAGCCTGTATAGCCTTGGGCAAGTCACATCACCTTCTGTGCCTCCAGTTTCTCCTTTCAACTTTCCCCTCCTCTGGTCCAGGGGTAGCAAAGTGTGACAAGGGGGGATACCTCTGGCACAATTTGCTATGAATGTGACAGGGCTTCACCCCAGAGCACGGCATGAGAAAGTTCAGTGGCAGCAAACCTTTATGGATGATTGATGCCCTGTCACACTTTGTTACCCTTGTGAAATCTCCATTGTAAATATGGACACAACGGTAGAGAGGTATTTTTCAAAATATAAAACCTTTAGTATTGTAACAAGATATAGAAACAAGAACATTTTCGTTTTAGTTTTATTTTCAACCGTTTAAAAAAAAACAAGCATCTGGATATATTTATAGATACAGGTTTCAGAGTAGCAGCCTTGTTAGTCTGTATTCTCGAAAAGAAAAGGAGGACTTGTGGCACCTCAGAGACTAACAAATTTATTTGAGCATAAGCTTTCGTGAGCATAAGCTCACTTCATCGGATGCGTATTTTCCACTGAATGCATCTGATGAAGTGAGCTGTAGCTCATGAAAGCTTATGCTCAAATACATGTGTTAGTCTCTAAGGTGCCACAAGTCCTCCTTTTCTTTTATAGATACAGTTATTAACACATTTTTTTCTTTACTGAAATGTACAGTAATGTTACACCTCATTACTTCTCATTTATATTTCAGCTGTATTATTTGAAGAAAACCAAAATACTCCTCTTAACAAAATCATTCTACCATGTACATTTCAGTTAAATATCTGAGCTATGCATACTTGTTGCATCTGTACTCTTTCTTCTCATCAGTCAAGTTTCCTTCATTGGTTCCCTCTGGAAGGCAGGGCACGTACCCACCTCTTATGAGAGGCGCACTGCACCTTTGATAAGTAATAGATGAGAAAACGAAATCACAAAACTAACAATGGTACAGATAATTTCAATTAACTGGTAAAATTTACAAAATAATATTCCTTGAACGTATCATCATTACTCAAGATATGCCTATCAGCAGTGGTGGAAATACTCGCTACAGTGGAATTATTACAAAAATCCTAATTCTTAGGCAGGTTATTACTTTGGGTCAATATACAACTGGCTACATCTTCAGCCATGAGTTTATTCTTGTACTACAAATAATCATATTCTCATTTATCTGCTCCAACATATAGTGTGTGTTTCTCATACCATTTTGTGTTTCTTACCATCATTATTTCATTTTGCAAGTCACATAACTGCAGTATAAGCAGCAGTCCTCCATGCTCTCTGGAAAAAAAATCAATAAAATGTAGTCAAATGGTGGTTACATTGTGACCAAAACTGTAAATAGAAATCTTGATTTGTTCATTAGTGTCAATTACTCCAAATAATTAACTGGTTTGCAAATACTTTTTTTGGTGGGCATATTTTAAATTATATTTGGAGCCACAGTCTGTTTCTCCAAATGTTGGTTTACTGCTGGTGGATATAATGCTATCCAAATAGATTTCACTGCTTTATCAATAGCAACAATTCACTCCCGCCACATTTTTAACACTACTTAAAATGACTTTATTCCATGCTTTTTTGTTATCTTCCCATATACTATGGGCTCACTAAGTATATGTAACAAAGTTATTACTTGACTCTTTCATTAAAATAATTGCTATTTTTCTTCTAAACGTAGATAAAGCCTCATGTGTGGTTTCTACAGTACAGATGTCTTTATGCTATACTTATGTTTCTGCAAACTAATAACACTTCTAATTAGAAAAAACATCATAATCATGCATCATTAGCAATTAATATTGAACATCTGGCATCGAATACCTTTTAGGATTAGTGGTCCACAGTTGTGCCCATCTCTTTGTCTTTTGTGTTCCACTATTTTGGTTTTCCAATCCACTGTAAGTTTCCAGTTCCTTGGTAGAGGACAGACCTGAAATTTGAAGGGACTGTACCGGAGCCGACTGTATAAGAGGGAACCTCATCAGATTTCTTTTGGCCCAATCCTCCAATTTGTCTAGGTCACTCTGGACCCTATCTCTACCCTCCATCATATCTATCTCTCCCCCCATCTTAGTGTCATCTGCAAACTTGCTGAGGGTACAATTAATCCCATCATCCAGATCATTAATAAAGATGTTGAACAAAACCGGCCCCAGGACCAACCCCTGGGGCACTCTGCTTGATTCTGGCTGCCAACTAGACATCGAGCTGATGAACACTATTTGTTGAGTCCGACAATCTAGCCAGCTTTCTATCCACCTTATAGTCCATTCATCCATCCCATACTTCTTTAACTTGCTGGCAAAAATACTGTGGGAGACCGTATCAAAAGCTTTGCTAAAGTCAAGATATATCACATCCACCGCTTTCCCCATATCCACAGAGCCAGTTATCTCATCATAGAAGGCAATCAGACATGGTTGGTCAGACATGACTTGCCCTTGGTGAATCCATGTTGACTGTTCTTGATCACCTTCCTCTCCTCCAAGTGCTTCAAAATGAATTCCTTGAGGACCTGCTTTGCCGGGGATTGAAGTGAGTCTGTAGTTCCCAGGGTTCTCTTTTTTCCCTTTTTAAAATATGAGCACTGTATTTGCCTTTTTCTAATCGTCCGGGATCTCCCGCGATCGCCACGAATTTTCAGAGATAATGGCCAATGGCTCAGCAATTACATCAGCCAACTCCCTCAGCACCCTTGGATGCATTAGATCTGGACCCATGGATTTATGCATGTCCAGCTTTTCTAAATAGTCCTTAATCTGTTCTTTCACCACTGAGGCCTGCTCACCTCCTCCCCATGCTGTGTTACCCAGTGCAGCAGTCTGGGAGCTGCCCTTGTCTGTGAAGGACAAGGCAAAAAAAGCATTGAGTCACTTCAGCTTTTTCCACATCCTATGTCACTAAGTTGCCTCCCCCATCCAGTAAGGGTCCCACACTTTCCCTCACATTCTTCTTGTTGCTAACGTAGAAACCCTTCTTGTTACCTTTTACATCCCTTGCTAGCTGCAACTCCAGTTGTGCCTTGGCCTTCCTGATTACACCCCTGCATGCTCTAGCAATATTTTTATACTCCTCCCTAGTCATCTGTCCAAATTTCCACTTCTTGTAAGCTTTCTTTTTGTGTTTAAGCTCACCGAAGATTTCACTGTTAAGCCAAGCTGGTCGCCTGCCATATTTGCTATTCTTTCTGGACTTTGGGATGGTTTGTTCCTGTGCCCTCAATAAGGCTTCTTTAAAATACTGCCAGCTCTCCTGGACTCCTTGCCCCCTCATATTAGCCTTCCAGGGGATCCTGCCCATCAGTTCCCTAAGGGAGTCTAAGTCTGCTTTTCTGAAGTCCAGGGTCCGTATTTTTGCTACTCTCCTTTCTTCCTTTTCTCAGGATCCTGAATTCAACCATCCCATGGTCACTGCTGCCTAGGTTGCCACCCACTTCTACTTCCCCTACTAATTCCTCCCTGTTTGTGAGCAGCAGATCAAGAGGAGCATGGCCCCCTAGTCAGTTCCTCCAGCACTTGTACCAGGAAGTTGTCCCCAACACTCTCCAAAAACTTCCTGGTTTGTCGCTGTATTGCTCTTCCAGCAGACGTCAGGGTGATTGAAGTCCCCCATTAGAACCAGGGCCTGTGATCTGGAGACTTCAGTTAGTTGTCCAAAGAAAGCCTCGTCTACCTCACCCTTCTGATCCGGTGGTCAAAAGCACACGCCCACCATGACATCACCCTTGTTGCTCTCACCTCTAAACTTAACCCAAAGACTCTCAACAGGCTTTTCTCCTGTTTCAAACTGGAGCTCTGACCAATCATACCACTCTCTTACATACAATGCAGCTCCTCCACCTTTCCTCCCATGCCTGTCATTCCTGAACAATTTATACTCACCCATGACAGTGCTCCAGTCATGTGAACTGCCCCACCAAGTTTCTGTTGTTCCAATCACATCATAGTTCTTTGATTGGGCCAGGACTTCCAATTCTTCCTGCTTGTTTCCCAGGCTTCTTGCGTTCGTGTACATGTATCTAAGAAAACTAGCCAATTGTCCTACTTTCTCAGTATGAATCAGGAGGCTTCCCGTCTTGTACCCTCCTCCGTGTGTTTCCTCCCAGTATCCCACTCCCCCACTTACCTCTCGGCTTAGGTCACCATCCCCTGGCGAACCTAGTTTAAAGCCCTCCTCACTAGGTTAGCAAGCCTGCCTGCCAAGATGCTCTTCCCTCTCTTCGTTAGGTGGATCCCATCTCTTCCTAGCAATCCCTCTTCCCGAAACAACATCCCATGGTCGAAAAATCTAAAGCCCTCTCTCCAACACCACCTATGTAACCACGCCTTCACCTCCACAATTCGACAGTCCCTACCTGGGCCTTTTCCTTCAACCGGGAGGATGAATGAGAACACGACTTGTGCCTCAAACTCCTTTATCCTTCTTCCCAGAGCCACATAGTCCGCAGTGATCCATTCAAGGTCATTCTTGGCCGTATCATTGGTGCCCTCGTGGAGAAGTAGGAAGGGGTAGAGGTCCAAGGTCTTGATCAGTCTTGGCAAACAGTCCATCACATCCTGGATTCTAGCTCCAGGCAAGCAGCACACTTCTCGAGTCTCCCGGACTGGTCGGCAGATGGATGACTCTGTCCCCCTTAGGAGGGAGTCCCCGACCACCACCACCCGTCTCCTCCTCTTGGGAGTGGTGGTCATGGAATCCCCCATCCATAGGACAATGCATCCCAGGCCTTCTGGCTGATGGGGTCTCTTTCTGCTCCCTTCCCTCAGAGGGCTCTTCCAAACCCTTCTCCGCAGTAGTAGCTGTGGAGAGCGCCTCAGAACAGTTTTGCACCTCTATCTGCATTGGGGGTACATCTTTCTTCTTCTGGAGGCCACATGCTGGCAATACTCTTCCCCGTTCTGCCCCATACTCTCTGATTCCACAGCATGTTTTGCTTCCAGAACCAAACACCGACTTCTATCCAGAAAATCTTCATTTTCTCTGATGCAATGCAGGGTTGATACCTGGTTCTCTCGTCCTCTAACCTTCTCTTCCAATATGCAGACCAGCTTGCACTTTGTATAGATGAATTCGCCTCTGTCCTCTGGGAGAAAGACAAACATGGCACAATCTAAGCAGGTCACAACAGTTGATCGCTCACTAGCCATGTCTTCCTTCTAAGAGGCTCCTCGGATGTTGTATGTACTGCTCACCGGAGCCAGAAAGGCAGAAACACTGGGCGAACTCCCCTGCAAACTCCCTCTGTTTGCCTGTCCTCTGTTCGCTGCTCACTTGGTTCACAACTGGCTGCCTTTTTATAAGGCTGCTGGCTCGAAGCAGGTGGCCCGGCTCACAGTCTTCCCTCCAATCAACCGCTCAAGGCCCACCTGGAACATAGCACTCCCAATTCACGCTTTTCAATTAAAAATCGACATGGTCAAACAGTCACACTATTCGAACAAACAGCACACTTGAATTCAACAGTGCAGACGATATTATTTATTTTTACATTGCCAACAGAATAAGAGTCTTCAAACTCGTGTTTTATTTCCTAAACTGCAGTCCTCAGAATTTCAAGACTTACATTACAGTTCAATTTTCATGTATTAACGTTATTAAAAACCCACAATACAGGAAATGATATCACTGGTACACAGGTGTATTTGAATCCTATGTAATAATGCATTAAGTACAGACAATCCCAAAGTATAACAGTGGAAAACATCTTACCACAATAACCCAAGGATTTGGTGTGTTGAATGGAAGCACTTATAGATCACGTTGCAGAATTCCACTCTGTAATCATTCAGAAAAGAATTAAAAATGCAGTTATACTTGCCTGTGAAGCAAAGTGTGGATTACGTTGTATTTCCCAATTTCAGGACATGCTTACTATTACTCATTCCTCCAACATAGCCTTGTTTCTGCTGTTTCTTAAGACTATGCGTAACTGCCTTTCTGAAAATGGGATTTGCTCGTGTTGGGCAGGAAAGCGTGTTAACATTTACCTTCTCTAGTTTCATTCATCTTGCTCTGCCTGACAGAATGCTAGTGGCAACTAATGATGAGAGGGCTTGTACCTGTTGACACTCAAGCAAGTTGTTAGTGTGGCACACAAAAAACACAACATAATTCATAAGAAAAAAGGCACGGAAGGGATCCTTACTGTTCCAAAAAACCTATCTAAGTCCGTTTACAAAACTTATGTTTTTAAGACCCCATGTGCTCTGTTGTACTTACTTTAAAAACTAACTAAGCAATGCATATATTTGTGTTGATGTCATGGCCCCACTGAACTGTATATCAAAACTAATGTGGCCCTATACATGTCACGGATTGTATCTCAGGTATATACCTTGAATTACTTCTGAGTACAGGTTTGGCAGCAGTAAGTACAGTGAGATGCAGCAATTAGAGGTTTGTACTCACAATTCCAGGCTATGTGGAGTTAAACATGTCTTAGCACATATTCATCTGATGGTTTGATTATTGATATAATTGATGTAGCATCACAATAAGTGGCCGACCTTTCCACTTGTTTTCTTGACCACACAACACAAATACGCATCAATAACCTACAACAGGTGTTGAAAGAATAGTTAACATTTAAAAAACATCTGAGGAATCAATCCAGTCACCTTCCATGCAGAAGCAGATTTACCATGAAACAAACTGTGTGGTGGCACGGGGCCGCCAATGACAGGGGCCCCCCCAAAATGCAGGACAAATCTCATCTGACAGCCTGCCCCCGAGTCCCAGCCAGCAGTGCAGCAGGGCTCAGGCAGGCAGGCTGTCTGCATTCCGTGGCCGGTGGCCCCATGCTACTCACAGAAGCAGCTGGTTGCTGGCATGTCTCTGCGTGCCCCTGGCCAGGGGGAGGCGGCTCCGCGCACTGCCCCCGCCCCAGGCAGCACATGGAGACACACTGCCCCCACCCCACTAGGGGTGCACAGACACATGCCAGCAGCAGGGCTAAGGCGGCTGGCTCCCTGACCGCTCTGCCTCCATCCCTCCGTGCCGCGCCGCTCCCAGAAACGGCTGGCATGTCCTTGCGGCCCCTGAGGGGGTGGGGGTGTCTCCGCATGTTGCTCCTGTCCTGGGCACCGACTCCGCAGCTCCCATTGGCCGGGAACTGTGGCCAGTGGGAGCTGTGGTGGCCGTGCCTGCGGGCAGCAGTGCACAAAGACACCGCCCCCCGCCTAGGAGCCGCTGCCAGAGGGGTGTGCCGGTCACTTTGGGAGCCACGCCACCCAAGGTTAACGCTACCCCCTGACTCCTCCTGCACCCCAACCCCCTGCCCCAGCCCAGAGCCTGCACCCAAACTTCCTCCCAGAGCTTGCACCCCTCACCCCTCCCACACCCCAACCCCCACGCCAACCCAGAACCCCCACTAACTCTAAATCCGCCACTGCTTCCATGTTTACAGCTATTTCAATTTACCTCCTCACCCAGCCATCTTCCTAGCATCAGGTTACAAAATGAAGTGTCATACAAACCGATTTTTCTTACTTTGGCCTCCAGTCTCTGTGGGTAAGTACAAATCTTACTAGAAAATAAAAATTAACGGATATTACATGTATGGTAACACAATTACTTTTTCCTCTGTTTGACCATCATGAATGCTGCCATTCTTATCCGGAAACTTTTAACATGCTTCATAAATGGAAGTTTGTTAACAAACGGTTTAAAATAAATGTGTGGCAAGCATTATCTTTGAGAAACCATTCTTTGTCTTCACCATCCCCCATAAGCATGTCATCAACATCACTTGGATCACTGCTTGCAACTTCTGCCACTACACACTCCTCTTCTTCCATGCCTGTGACCTCCCCCTTGATCACTTGGCTGTCATGAGGCTGGCGAGATACATTGCCTCCCGTCTCTCCAATCTCTTCTGAGACAAGTGTTTTCTCACTGTCACCCACAGCAGTTTCCATTTCCATGTTTTCCTGCGATCTGTTTTCAGGGCCTAATGTTGGAGGCTCTTTAAATAGTATTAAGAGGGAGATACTGTACATAGATCCTAAAAGTTTCCCTGAGATAGTTTCCAATTTAACTCTTTTACCCTTGACAGTGGTCACTTTGTATGGTCCACAGTAGGTAGGTTGCAGCGGCCCTCCCTTTCTTGTTTTCCTTCTCGCATTCAGTAACATGACGCTGTCCCCAACCTCCAATGTTAGTTTCCCACGTGTATGAGTCCTACTTCTGGCATGTCGTATTTGTGGTTTTTCTTGTGCTTTAGAAATATTACTAAAAGCCAGTTCAATGTCAGCATCATTTCTACATTTCAAACGTAGGCTGCACGTAGTGTTCTTCACTGAGCTCCTCGGAATCTGTTGGCTTTGTAAACAAATGGAGAAGGAGTAGTGTTTGTAAAATGAACAGTCACAGAATAACACGTGCATCTGAAAGCTGATGGTTGTTAAAGACACTTACCGTGTAATTGTCTGAGACTTGGTCTGGGAATGTTGCTTCAAAGCCATACAGTAGTCGAAAGGGTGACATTTTGGTTGTTGTGTTTGGTTTTGATTGCAAATAAAATGTCACCAAGAAATTCCTCCCAATTCCTGCCAGTGTCATCAACCAACTTCCGCAATGATCTTTAACAAATGGTGATGGATTATTTGTGAGGGGAGGGGAAAGGACTGTGTTTACTGAGAGAAATTCTATGGAATTCAAAAGGCGTAAGGAGGAGGCCAGCCTAGTGCACTGGTATGATTACTTTTTCTTGAAATGCATGAAAAGTGGACTTGCAATGTACTAAAATAACTTTGAAGATTTTGAAGCAATTTACAGCTTCTGTCATAGTTCATTCTCCTTGCTATTAGTACTATAATTTTCCCAGCCCTAAAAATATCTTGTGATGGATTTGTTTGTGTTTTCAGCCAATCCATTGGTTTGTGGGTGGTATGGGCTGGTGAAGCTATGTTGTATTCCCAGTTTTTTTGCAAAGCTCCAGGTTACACTGAAAGAAAATAAGTTATGCCATAAACTTTCCTTTGGACAGGTTTGGTTGGTAAAAAGAAACCAAAGAATAAAATGTTATAGCAGCCCTGATGGGGTGACCAGCAGTAATCCTTGCCAAAGTTGAGTGGAAGTTCATAGTAATTTATCAGCAAAAATGCCCATAAAGAAAAACTCACTAGGGCAATGAAGCCCATGTTCACCATCAGCTATCTGTGACTGAATGTGTGGTTGAAGACATAGTCAAAAACAACTTCAGAAATAAGTATTTACCTCATTATTGAATTCTGATCCACAATCTGTCAGTATACGCTGTGGACATCCAAATTGCATTATAATTTTGTACATTTTGTGTGCCACCACAGATGCCAACTTATTTATATCTTGGGGTTGTAGATGTGTGTTCATTATGTTTTGAAGGCCAAAACTATAAATGGGTTCAACAAAGAATTAGATCAGTTCCTCAGGATAGGTGTCTCAGCTATTAGCTGAGATAATCAGGGATGCATCCCCATGCTCTGGGTGTCCCTAAACCTCTGACTGTCAGATGCTGGGACTGGACAATGGGATTGGCACTATATTTGCCCTTTTCCAGTTCTTCTGGAATCTCTCCCATCTTCCATGACTTTTCAAAGATAATCGCTAATGGCTCAGATATCTCCTCAGTCAGCTCCTTGAGTATTCTAGGATGCATTTCATCAGGCCCTGGTGACTTGAAGACATCTAATTTGTCTAAGTAATTTTTAACTTGTTCTTTCCCTATTTTAGCCCCTGATCCTACCTCATTTTCACTGGCATTCACTATGTTAGATGTCCAATCGCCACCAACCTTCTTGTTGAAAACCGAAACAAAGAAGTCATTAAGCACCTCTGCCATTTCCACATTTTTTGTTATTGTTTCTCCCTACCCTGCATTGTGTAATGGGCCTACCCTTTCCTTGGTCTTCCTCTTGCTTCTAATGTATTTGTAGAATATTTTCTTGTTATCCTTTATGTCTCTAGCTAGTTTGATCTCGTTTTGTGCCTTGGCCTTTCTAATTTTGTCCCTACATACTTGTGTTATTTGTTTATATTCATCCTTTGTCATTTGACCTAGTTTCCACTTTTTGTAGGACTCTGTTTTGATTTTTGGATCTTTGAAGATCTCCTGGTTAAGCCAGGGTGCTCTCTTGCCATACTTCCTATCTTTCCTATGCAGTGGGATAGTTTGCTCTTGTGCCCTTAATAATGTCTCTTTGAAAAACTGCCAACTGTCTTCAATTGTTTTACCCCTTAGACTTGCTTCCCATGGATCTTACCTACCAACTCCCTGAGTTTGCTAAAGTCTGCCTTCTTGAAATCCAGTGTCTTTACTTTGCTGTTCTCCCTCCCACCATTCCTTAGAATCATGAACTCTACCATTTCATAATCACTTTCACTCAAAATGCCTTCCACTTTCAAATTCTCAACCAGTTCTTCCCTGTTTGTCAAAATCAAATCTAGAACAGCCTCTCCTCTAGTAGCTTTCTCCACCTTCTGAAATAAAAAATTGTCTCCAATACATTCCAAGAACTTGTTGGATAATCTGTGCCCTACTGGGTTGTTTTCCCAAGAGATGTCTAGGTAGTTGAAGTCCCCCATCACCACCAAGTCCTGGGCTTTGGATGATTTTGTTAGTTGTTTAAAAAAACCCTCATCCACCTCTTCTTCTCTTAGGTAGTCTGTAGTAGATCACCCATGTAGATCCCCACCCTTGGTTTTTTACCCCTTTTATCCTTATGCAGAGACTTTCAAGAAGTCTGTCTCCTATCTCCATCTCCACCTCAGTCCAAGTGTATACATTTTTAATACACAAGGCAACACCTCCTCCCTTTTTCCCCTGCCTGTCCTTCCTGAGCAAGCTGTACCCTTCTCTACCAATATTCCAGTCATGCATATTATCTCACCAAGTCTCTGTGATGCCATGTCATAGTTGTGTTTATTTACTACCATTTCGAGTTCTTCTTGCTTATTCCCCATACTTCTCGCATTAGTATACAGACATCTAAGATACTGATTTGATTCCCCCCCAGTTCTGTCTTGTCTCTCCTTTATCCCTGCTATAACAGCCCATGCTCCCCCCAAATTCTGACCCTTCTCCCAGGTCTCCATGTTTTTCACTTACCTGTGGGCTGTGGTCATCTGCCCCTGTTGAACCTAGTTTAAACCTTCTCACAAGGTTAGCTAGTCTGTATCCAAATATGCTCTTCCCCTTCCTCAATCGGTGGACCCCATCTCTGCTTAGCAGCCCTTCTTCCTGGAACAGCATCCCGTGGTCAAGGAAGCTGAAGCCCTCCTGGTGACACCATCCTTGCAGCCAGGCATTCACCTCCAGGATGCATCTGTCTCTACTTGGGCCCCTACCCTTGACCAGAAGGATGGAAGAGAACAGCACCTGCACCCCCAACTCCTTCATCCTCCCTCCCGTAAACCTGTGCTATAAAAAGAAAAATTTAGAATTAAAAATTCCCAATGAGAAGTCATGGGAAATGCTCTACTAGGAACGCAGGTGGCATTGTTCAAACACCTAGCAACTATTTACTCAGAAATGTTTCCCATGATTATTTGCTATTAAAAGATAAATTGAACAGCACAGTGAGATCCATCTGCACTAGGGTAACAAAGGTCAATGATGAAGTGCTAAAAGTAATGAGTAATAAAATTTTTAAAAGAAGGAGCAAAAAGTATATTCAAAATGGATTACAAGGAAGGGAGTGCCATTCAAGGAATGGCAGCAGCAGATACGTAAGACAAATGTCTGAACTGCTAGGACACTTTCTTCAGACATATAAACTGATAAGGGATTCTTTAAATACTCAAAATGTGTGACACAGCTTTTGGAGGTGTATATAGAACAGAGGTGGGCAAACTACGGCCCGTGGGCCACTTCCGGCCTGTGGGACCACCCTGACCTGCCCTTGAGCTCCTGGCCAGGGAGGCTAGCCCCCGGCCCCTCCCCTGCTGTTCCCCCGGCCCCATAGCTACGCTGCCGTGCGGGCAGTGTGGCTGGCTCTGGCCGGGCAGCGCAGCTGCTAGTCCTGCCACTCTGAGTGGCATGGTAAGGGGGTAGGGAGCAGGGTTGGATAAGGGGCAGAGGGTCCCAGGGGGCAGTCAGGGGACAGGAAGCAGGGGGCAGTCGGATGGGGCAGAGGTTCTGTGGGGGGCGGTCAGGGAGCAGGGGGCAGTGGGATAGGCGTGGGAGTCCCGGGGGGCCTGTCGGGGGCAGGGGTGCGGATAGGAGTCGGGGCAGTCAGGGGACAGGGAGCAGGGGGGGTTGGATGCGTTGGGGGTTCTGAGGGGGGTGCAGTCAGGGGAGGGGAAGTGGGAGGGGGTGGATAGGGGGCGGGGGCCAGGCTGATTGTGGAGGCACAGTCTTCCCTACCTGGCCCTCCATACAGTTTCACAACTCCGATGTGGCCCTCGGGCCAAAAAGTTGTCCCCCCCGATGTAGAATATTTCATTGAATGAAGTCTCCGGCAGCTCCTCAGTAGGTTGTATCTGATAGAGAGGCGCTGCCTGGGATGCCCTGTGGGATGCCCTGTGCCTTTACGGACACGGCCCTGGGAAGCTGAGCTGTCCTGTTGTGTGAGAGGGGAAATAAAAAAGCCCCTCTGCCCTCCCGTCCCTCCCTGGGATGGGGCTTTGCCCTCGGGCCGTGCCTCCTCAACCCAGTTCGTAATCCTGGCTCCTGCCCCTTGTTCCTGATTTTGCGCCTCAGCCCCTCATCTTCCCCTGCCTCCAGCTGTCTGACCCCCTCACAGTGAGTTTCTGCCCCCTGCACATCCCCCCACGCTGTGTAGGGGGACCAGACAGCAAGTGTGAAACATCGGGACAGGGGGTGGGGGGGTGATAGGAGTTCTATATAAGAAAAAGACCCCAAAATTGGGACTGTCCCTATAAAATCGGGACATCTGGTCCCCCTACCCCTTTGTCCCCCTGTTAGCCCCAGGGAATAGCAGGCAGCAGATTTTAAACCCAAGTGAGGGCGGAGCGAGGGCAGTGGCTTCTGCAGACGTTACTGAGCATGCTCAGTCCACCCTGGCCAAACAAGCAGAGGCACAGGGGTAGGGAGCTGGGGTGATGCTTCCTTAACAGGATAATGGTGGAGCCCAAATATAAACGTTTCTATGCCCTGATGCTGACAAGTAACGGTCACCATGGATCCCCCCCAGAGGTGGCTCCATCTCAGCACTGGATGAAGTAACCCCTGGTGCAGAGCATTTGTCAGGGGGTTTGGGGACACTCCTGGTGAAATCAGTGATGGGAATGGGCAGGGTTAATACAGTGGTAGGGTGCTTCTCGGACACCAGACAGCAAGGACCCGCGTACACCCTGAGCATCCTGTATCCCTTCCAGGCCCTGTTGGTGGCAGGGAACGAGCACCCTCTGCAGAGGCAGCTTCCCACCGTACCAGGTGGGTGAGGTCATTTCTTTTATCGGACCAGCGTCTGCGGGGGAAAGAGACAAGTTGGTCCGATAAAAGGTATCACCTCCCCGACCTTGTCTCTCTAATACCCCGGGACCCACACGGCTCCAACTCCCACCTGGAGGCAGCCCTGTCTCAGGGCTCGCCCAAGCGTCACCCACTGACCCCTTGCCTGTGTAGGGGCTGACTCAGGGCAACCATTTCCCATCCCAACAAGGGCAGCCTGCTGCCGATAAAATGGCTGGGGAAATATCCCAAATGTGAGACGAACGGAAAAGTGACCATCAGAGAGGAAATGGGGGGCTTTGTGAGCAGAACCCCGAAGGAGTCAATGAGGGGAGAGAAAGGGGGGAGATAGTGGCGCCTACAGAGAATCACAGGGTGAGAAGGGACCGCAAGGGACATCCCTGCACTGCCTGGCGCAGGCGGCTGTTAGCAGCTGCAGGGCGGACCCAGCACAGGGCAGCGCCCCGGCTCCCTGGCACGGCGCGGGGCTCAGCGCCCGAGCAGCTCCCGTCACCGAGAGTCACAAGTACCCTGCCGGGGGCCCGCCGGGGGCAGGGCCAGGCCCGGCTAGGAGCCGCCCCTTCCTGTCCCCTTTGTGTTTGCAGCAGCGGAGCCATGGCCGGGGCCGGGAGCGCAGCGCGGAGGCTGCTCCAGCCCCGCAGCCCGCGGAGCAGCGCGGTGGGCCCGGGGGCAGCGCGGAGCGGGCAGGGCCGGAGACACGCGTGGGGCGGACACGCTCCTGCCGGGAGGGGCCGGGCCCGGGCCCGGGCCCGGGCCCGGCTGCCTGGTTCGCCCCCTGCCCGGGTCCCCGAGCTCCCCGCAGCCGGAGAGGGGCTGCCGGGCGAGCGTCCCGGGCAGCGCGGAGCGGAGCGGGGCAGCCGCTGCTGCGGGGCCGGTGCGAGGGAGCCCGGGGGTAGCTGGGCCGGGAGGGGCCCGGAGCGCGGCTCGGCTGCGGAGCTCGGTGCCCAGGCTGGGCCCGGGAGCGGGGAGCTGGGGGTGGGTGTATCTGGGAGCAGTGATGAGCTGCCAAAATCTTAACAACCGGTTCCCTCCTCTTCACCCCCACGAGGGGGTCGTTGGCCACCCCCGCCACCCCGGGACTCCTGCCTCATCCAATACCCCACGCGTTCCTTGACCCCCCCCCTCCCCCAGGACCCCTGCCCCATCCTCCCCTGTCCCCTGACTATCCCCATAACCGGGCAGGAGGGTCTCGTGGTCCACCATAGTGGGTGCCCACCCTGCCCCTAAGAGCCAGAGGCACCTGCTGGGGGGCGAGGTGGGGAGTCCCGGCGGTGCTTACCTGGGGCAGCTCCCAGGAAGCATCCGGCAGGTCCCTCTGGCTTCTAGGGGTGGGGGAGCGTAGCTAGGGGGGAGCAGGGGGAGCGGCCGCTCCCCTCACTGATCACATCAAAAGTGGCACCTTAGGCGCTGACTCCCTGGGTGCTCCGGGGCTGGAGCACCCACGGGGAAAATTTGGTGGGTGCAGAGCCCCCACCGGCAGCTCCCCACCCCGCGCCCGGCCCCAGCTCACCTCCGCTCCGCTTCTGCCTCCTCCCCTGAACGCACCGCCCCACTCTGCTTCTCCGCGCCCCGCGGCTTCTTGTGAATCAGCTGTTCGGCGGGAAGCCAGGGAGGGCTGAGAAGCTGGCGACGGCTTCCTACTCCGGCCGAGGGTAGTGGAGGTGAGCTGGGGTGGGGAGCGGTTCCCCTGCGACACCCCCTCCCCCCCCCGGGTTATCTGCTGCGGCGCGGGCGGCCCGCCTCATGCCCCCCCACCCCAGCTCATCTCCACCTCCCTGGGCCTGAGTGCAAAGCCGCCACCTGCTTCCCAGCCCGCCCCGGCTTCCCGCGCAAACAGCTGATTCGCAGGAAGCCGGGAGGGGGCGCGGAGAAGCAGAGCGGGGCGGCGCATTCAGGAGCGGAGGCGGAGCAGAGGTGAGCTGGGGCCAGGGGTGGGGCGGGGAGCTGCCGGTGGGTGCTGTGCACCCACCAAATTTTCCCCTTGGGTGCTCCAGGGCTGGCGCACCCATGGAGTCGGCGCCTAAGGCGCCACTTTTGGCTGGTTAAATTTGAAAGCCCTTTTAGAACCGGTTATCCCTTGCGGAACAACTGGTTCTAAAAGGGCTTCTAAATTTAACAACCGGTTCTAGCGAACCGGTGTGAACCGGCTCCAGCTCACCACTGTCTGGGGGTCAGAGCCGGGCTGTGAGGAAGGGCTGGGGCTGTTTGGAGTGTGTCAGTGTGTGGGGATCAGAGCTGGGGATTGGGGGATATTGGGGGGGGGGCATGTTTAGATCCAGCACTTGGGCAGGGTTGGGGGTGGCAGCTGGGGAAGTGGGGGGAATGTCTGAAGTTAATTGTTAGGGATGTGGGTGTGGCTGGGGGGATGTTCACCAAGGGGTCCTGTGTTTTCTCTCTAAAACATGCTCCCCCTTTCACCAGCCCCTCTTGGATCTTCCTTGCTGTGGTTGAACTAGACCTGCCTGGAAAAAAACAGTCTAAGTGGATCCCAGGGACTCCGCTTGGGCATCTTCAGGGCAGGCTGGGCTTTGAAGTCTCGCAGTTGTGAGGCCGTTTATAGCAGTTTGTAACCCTCTCCCCTGCTTCTTCCAGGAGGCACCAGAAGAGTGTCTGGCCCCTCTGCGAAAAGAGAGAGAAGTAGCCAAAGCCGAGGAGAAGCGGCAAAGTGAGGAGCTGCTGGTAAGTGCCCCCTGCCCCTCAGGTTTGCCTGGGCTCACAGTGCCCTGAGTGACATTGTGAATGTGGGGCCCGTCCTGCCAGGAAACCATCCCCACTGGAGCCCAGGGAGCATGCAGGGTCAGGCAGGTGAGTAACATGATGTCCTTGGGGTGCAAGAGGCTGCTGTGCAGGAAAGTGTGAGTCTGTGTGTTAACCCAGAGATCCTGTCCACAGGCTGTCTGGATGTTACAGTTCCTTTATAGCAGTTAGGGGAGATGGGGAGGAAGGAGATGAAACGTGGGCTGCAGAGATGGAGAGTTTGGCTCAGGGCAATCTGATGAGATTTTGGGGAGAAAAGTCTCTTCTGGTAGCGATGTACAGCTCATCCCTGCCCTGATCCCTCCCCCGTTCCTGGCCTAAATGAATTTCCCATCACCCACTGCAGGAGATCCTGTGTTCTGGTCAGAGTGGATAAAAATCAATGATTTTTTAATTTTTTTTTTAAATTGGATTTTTTTTATTTAAATCGGATTTTTTTGATAAAATGCTTTTTGAGGAAAAAACCTATCTAAAGATAGTTTTAATTAAGATACATTATAGCTCAAAGGTATCTCATCATGGAATAGGGATTATAAATTCTAATTCTATAGTATGAGACAATATATTCATGTAATGTGTAAGAAAAGTTTTATAAATGAGTTCCAATAGTTCATGGATTAGGGACCCAATCTTATGGGGTTCCAGGGGCCCCTGTATAGATTATTTAGGTTAATCTTTCTATCTACCCAATGGGACTCAGTGCTCAGTCTCGAAGATACCATCACAGATGCTTAGTTTTGCAGTTCTCAAACTGTGGATTTGTGTCTCCAGAGATAATGTGCTTGTGAACAGTAAAAATGTTTTTAAATAAATAAATAATATATAGGGGTGAGAAATAGTTAAATAAAACAATTTAAATGTCTGTCTGGTGAGATTCTCCTCCTAATACAGCATGGCAAGAAAATCCTTCAAATATTTAATGATTAACCAGTTGAATTTGGAGATAGTTCACTTCCCAATGACTTCATAAATATCTGCTTCAGTTACCTTTGGTAAATGAAATAACCAATCATTCATTTTCTGATATAGCTGTAAAACTGACATGAAAAGTTTTCAAAATACATCACCTTAAAAATGTATAGTGTGTACCTTCTAAAAATGAAACCTACGTCTATCTCTGAGTTGTGAAGAATATGTATTAAGGTTACAACAACCAACAAGAATGTACTTTTATGTAGAAATCCATGATTAAATCGAGTCTTCCTGACTACTGATTTAAATCATGATTTAAATGAATTTGATTTAAATCAGATCCACCCTGATTCTGGTAAATAACTCCTCCATCTGCAAGAGGCACATTTATGGTTCTCCCTTGTGACTGATCTGCCCTTTCTCTGTGATTGAAGAAACAGATGGAAGTCGAGAGGCAGAAGATCATCTGGGAATGGAAGGAGCTGCAGGGGTTTCTGGAGGAGCAGGAGCAGCTGCTGCTGTCCCAGTTGGAAGAACTAGAGAGAGCCATTGTCCAGAGAAGGGATCATGGCCTCTGCAGACTTTCTGGAGAGATTTCTGCGGTCAGTGAGAGAGGAGGAGAGAAGGGGCAGCAGCCGCTGAGCCAATCCCTGCAGGTCAGACCATGTTATTGCAATGATAATATGCAGTGTTTCTTTAGGAGCATCTTAGCCCTCGACCCCAAAGCTCTTTGCAAAGGGGGGGGTCAGGGCAAGGTCCCTATTTTACAATGGGGAAATTGAGGCATGGGGGGGAGGGAGAGGGGCAGAGCTCTGACCAAGGTCACACAATAAATGCCTTGTACATGTCTAAATGCATTTGGGCTTGAGTGTGACATCCCTTCCCTGCCATGCCAACGTCCTGAGCAATGTTCCTTCTAATTTTTTCCATCCATGTGTGGAATGGATTTTGTTTTGTGCACCGATATCGAGGTAATGTGCGGATGTGCGCCACCAGTAGAAACAAAAAACCTCGATGTACTATATATTTTTAAAAAGTTACCATAGGGATAATTACTTCAGCTAGGACAAGTTCGGCATTTTAGAACTTACTACTCAAAGAATTAAATTTAAGCATGAGAGAAATAAAAATTATGCATTGCATAGACCAGTCAAAAAACTAAAATAACAGCACTTTGAAAGAATAAAATTACAGAGAATATATGTGCATTGCAGGAAGTACCAAGAAGTAACAACAACAATAACACAAGTATATGTTGGGAGGTGAGTGTGAAAGAGACAGTGTGTGAGAGGGCGAGAGAGAGCACCAGTGCAGGGGGGTCCCGGGAGCAGCTGGCCAGGGGCTCCAAGGCAGAGGGCAGGAGAAGCATGGCAGCGGGCAGAGGGGCACCTAAACACAAGTCGCTGGATGTGCGTGGCTCTACTAATCAAGTGTGCGGTACTTGATTGACTCTCGCATGGCCGCCCAGCTTAGAGGGAACGCTGGTACTGAGCGTAAGGCCCTACAACACCCCAGGTGAATGGGTTTAAGGAGTAGGGTGCTTGTGGGACTCTCAGCACTAGTGGGAATTTCACTTTCCAGGCAGATGCATATTTTCTTCCTTGTAAAGTGCATGGGCAGAAACTTTCCCCGATGACGACATCCCAGCAGGGATCCCTGGGGGGTGGCAGCTGCTCTCCGGACATGAATTTGTGTGTCTGATAGTCTCCAAACACCCAAGACTCCAATGGTGACTGCCCTGCAGAGCAGGAGGTCTCCCCAGCCTTGGACACCCCACCTGACTGCATCTCCTTTCTCTCCCTCTCAGGGTGCTGGAAGCACTGGGAGCAGGTAAGTCCCTGGCTCCATTTCACTCTTCTCCTCCCCCTCCCCTTCTCCCCCTGGTGCTCAGTTATGCTTGGGAACTGCACTAAAGCTGGAGCTTCCCCCTGCCCCTGCAGTGTTAGTGCCTGTGACCACATCTCCACTAGTGGCTGCTTCACCAGGGGGAAGAATCTGTTACTATCTGACAGCTAATGAGGTCACACCAGCGCTGTCAGACATATGGGCCAGACCCTGCCTGTCTGATCTGTTTATGTGGCCACATCACATATTCACACTGTGCAGAAACTCAGCTTTCAATTTTATAGTAAGTTTCTATTCTTCATGGTTGCAAAGAAACCCTCCCAAATGCAAATGGACACACTGTTGTCTGTCTGTCTGCAGCAACGGCCTAAAGCCTTGGCTCAGACGGCTGTGAACTCCCCCCGTCCTCTGTTAATCCTATTGGCGTGTCAACTGAAATGATGCCACTTTAATGTTAACATTCAATATTCCATGGCTGATCACTCTAGCAGGTGGAATGGGGAGGGGGTGGAAGTGAAGCCCTTTAGGGGTGGGAACAGGGAGTTTCTGTAGGAAGGACAGAACAGAGGGGAGATACAAAGACAAAAGAGAGAAATAGAGAAAGGAGGGTGGAAAGGAAAGGAAATAAAGAGTAGAAATAGCAGGAGCCCTAGCGGGTGTGGGAGGGGGAATGTTCCCACTGAGTGATACTAACTCAAAAGTTTATTTCCTATACAAAGGGCAGACTCTCACCTTGACCTTGGTATGTGGGTCTCCCATTGAGAGCAGGGAGTGTCCTGCCAGGAATGGAGCAGTGTACAGAGTCCTAAATTGATGTCATGACCCACTGACCATAACAGGAAGTGGAATATGGCCATCTTCACCATATAAGCTGGACACCCCAGGGTTACAGCTTCTGTTGAAGGCTCAGAGCTCTTGGCATTAAAGGGCCCAGGCTCATTCCCTGCTGAAGACCTGGCCTCCATCTGGGGCCTCAGTGAGCATGAGAGACGCCCACTCTTTAGTCCATGTCTCCTCCCTTTCCCCATAATCCCAGTGCCAGTGCCCCTTGTTACCGGAGTAACCCAGTGTGGGAGGTCACTCAGCTCGCCAGGCAAGGAGAGTGTCCCAGAGAAAGCTCCCAACCTGTCTCCATTCCTCCTCATGTCCTTTCTCTCTGGGCCCATGGAGAGCACAGGGCTGAGGGCAGGTGACTCACCAGAACCGTGATCATTTTAGGCTACAAAGCTCAGTTCCAGGTTTCCTGGAGTTTGGGGACTTCTGGGGCTGGGGCCCATTTCTCTTCCCTCCTGCTTTCCTTACCAGGGAGGACAGGAAGTTTCAGAAGCCAGAGCCGGGGTTTGTGGAGCTGGAGAAGAGGCTCTGCGATTTCTCTCTGAAAAGTGCCATCCTGCAAGAGGTGCTGCGGGGATTCAAAGGTGAATTGGAGTCTGGGGTGGCATCTCCTCTGGTTAGATTGAATTGCCCTGGGGAGGAGTTGGGGATCTAGCAATGTTACTGATCCTGAGCTCCATTTCACAGTCCAGCTCAGTGAGTCACCCTTCCCCAGGGGAGTACCCCATGGGGCTTGCTCTGTCTGCAGCGGTCTGTGTCACTATCTCATAGTAAACAGGAGTTACCTTAATAACCACTAGGAACAACCCCGTGAATGCCAGGGCCTGAATTCTCACCTCTCCCATCCTCTCCTTCCCCTAGAGACTCTGCGACTGGAGCTGGGGAGTGACACAGGTACGTTTCTGTCTCTGATGGGCTATGCAGAGATTTCAGACCAATCACCATGTTAGTGTACCTGGAAGCTGTTGAACAGTGTGAAACAGGGTGAGCCTTGTGACTGTCCCATTCACTCCTGCTGTGGCATCTGAAGGGGATTCAAAGTAAATCCTGATCTTGGGTGTGTTTCCCTGTGGGGAGAGGAGCAGCACTCTGACTGATGTGAAATAGGGTGAGACAAGGACGAAACATCCAGTCACTGAACAATCTGACAGCTTTAATGAGTGACTGAACATGGTCACATGGGGGGAGCTGAGTTTCAGGAATGAGGAGGGGGTGGAGCCCAGCTGTACTCTGAATAGAGACTGACCCTGAATGAGAGATGGGGCTGGTCTTCTGTGTTCAGACTGGCCGTGAAGGGGAAGAGAGCCCGAGATTGCATCTGGGATCATTGTGAATGAGAAGGGAGCTGCTAGAGTGTGTCAGTGTTTCTCACACTTTCCCCATTGTTGACCCCCCCCCCCTTTTTTTTTTTTGGTCCAATCCCTTACGTTTAGTATGACAGTAAGAATAAAACGTGTATAAAAGCTGAGCCTACATGACTTGGATGTGCGTGTGTCTCATGAGGCTGACAGAGAATAGTTGACCTTGAAGTTTAAAAGTGGCAGGAAGTGGGAGAATGAGACTTTCTTTCCTTTAGATCGTAACAAAACAGATAATATCTGATTGCCTGTCGCAAGCCACTTGGGGTTGTGAACCACTGCTTGAGAAACAGCAGACTAGATCATTCATTATCTTATATCCCTATTGGCTATGAATGGGAAGAGGGTATTACTGTGTGTATGGACCTACTGTGAATGAGCAGTTAGCTGCTATACAAGATATGGGCTGAGCCAAAGGACAATGAAGTCCCATAAAACCCCCATTTCAAAAATCTTTTCCTTACTTTAGAATCCCAGCTGTGAAATCGGGCAGCTAGCAGCTGGGCCCAGTGACCCTTTCCCTGGTGTGTCTGTGTCACAGCCAGAGAGACTGAAACCCAACCAGGGGTTAGCAGAGATGAGGATGAAGCACAAAGATTGGATCCAAAATTTCCTTAACACTTGTTGGATAGTGAAGGCCTCCATGAATAGACAGTAACCAAGTCACCTCGGTAGAGGGAGGGAAGAGAGAAACTGAGGAGAACTAAGTGGGGAGAGAGGTCACAAGCGCCCAGACCTACTCATATCCAGTTTCTGTCTCAGCACTGGACAGATTTTGTCCAGTCCCTGCCTCTGCCTAGATCCCACCCTGCTGGGGGAATGTGCTGCCCTCGGGGACCATGTCGGGTGTTAAAGGTTCTCGGTGGGTTTAGCCTTGGTGGGAAGGCTCGGGTCTGCACTGCAATAAAGCGACTGAGTATTTTGCCTGTAGGAGAGCCTAGAACATTTCTCTGCAGGGAAAGAGCCTGGGGGAACGTGCTGTGAAATTATCTAAAGCCGGTTCTGAAATCTCTCCAATCCCCCTTCTCACCCTGGCAGGCTGCAGAACAACATCCACGTTTCACTCCAGATGGGCCCAGCCTCCCAGGGGATGTGGAAGGGAAATGGCTGCTGTGGAGCTGGCTCAGGTAGGGATTATGAGAGAGTTGCTCATGAGTTCCCTCTGGACTGTGAGGGGCAGTAAACACATAGGAGATGGGAGCTTCTGGGGAGTTTAGTTTGGAGGTGGGAGGGGGCAGGAAATCCACAGGGTGGAGAAAAGGAGGAGGACAGAGTGTGACAAACCTGCTGGGACTTGTTTAACCTGAGGCTCACATTCTAGGAACAGATCCATTGGGGTTGAGGGAGGAAATTGGCCTATTTACGGAACAGGGAAACACCCACCTGGGCAGGGCTGGGGAAATTATCAGACTGCCAGTGATGAAGCTGGAACCTACTAACCAATGACTCCTATGAGATATGAAGGGGGCACCCACCGGTGTGGCTTAGGGCAGATGCCCCATCCCCTTACATCCAGCTGCTGGCAGTGAGGAGGGTATTTGGATTCCCCTCAAAGGGCTCCATCCCCTATATCGGTCTCTGGCTCGTAGGTGTATGAGGCATGAGAATATCCTGCTCCTCTCTGTCTGCTGGGTGGAATGAGGGACTCTCTTTCTCCCCTCACCCTGATGCCTCTTCAGAGGGTGCAGGTCGTACTCTGCTGCCTGCCTCCCAGAGCTTCCATTTGATTGGCCCTGCTTCCCCGTGACTAGTGGGTTGTGACTGGGGTAGCAGGTGCTGAGTGAGGGACTCTTGTTTTTTTAGGGTCTGGTGACCTTCGAGGAGGTGGCTGTGTACTTCACCAGGGAAGAGTGGGCTCTGCTGGACCCTGCTCAGAGAGACCTCTACTGGGATGTCATGCAAGAGAACTATGAGACGGTGACCACGCTGGGTAAGGATTTCTTTCCCTTGGTTATTAGAAGGGGAAATGAAGAGGTAAAGTTGACATCATCTCCATAATACAACCTTAACTCTTCCCAGTTTCAGCAACACCCTGACATGCCAGTGACACACACACTAGCTTTCTACCCTCTGCTGCTAGAGAACACTTTGGGAGCAGAGCACAGGAGCTGTACAGCACAAAGTCTAACATCTTCTGTATGATAAGGTAAAACTCAGGTGTAGGTTTGCCCTAAAGAACAGAAGCTGCCTACACCCCTGGCCAACACTCGAACACTGAGCCCACTTCACTCAAACCATCTCCAACTTGCAAAATGTTTCCACCTCTTTACCCCCAGCCCCTGAGGATTCCTTCTGAGTCATTGCCTTCATGTACCCCTGTCAGGCTTCCCTCCCCACTCTGAACTCTGGGGTACAGATGTGGGAACCCATATGAAAGACCCCCTAAACTTATTTCTACCAGCTTAGATTAAAACTTCCCCAAGACACAAATCTCTATTCGTCCTTGGATGGACGGTATGCTGCCACCACCAAGTGATTTAGACAAGGGTTCAGGGAAAGGACCACTTGGAGTTCCTATTCCCCCAAAATATCCCACCAAGCCCTTACACCCCCTTTCCTGGGGAGGCTTGAGAATATCCTAACCAAATGGTTACAAGTGATCACAGACCCAAACCCCTGGGTCTTGAGGATGCTGAAAATCAATCAGGTTCTTAAAAGAAGAGTTTTATTTAAAGAAACGGTAAAAGAATCACCTCTGTAAAATCAGGATGGAAGATAACTTTACAGGATAACAAAAGATTCAAAATCACAGAGGAACTCCCTCTAGGCTTAGTTTCAAAGTTACAAAAAACAGGAATAAACCTCCCTACAGCAAAGGGAAAATTCACAAGCTAAAACAAAAGATATCCTAACACGCCTTGCCCGGCTTTACTTACTATTTTTGTAATATTAGGGACTTGCTCAGGATTGTTTGGAGGAGATGGATTTCTGCCTGGGCCTCTCAGTCCCAAGAGAAAACACACAAACAAAGAGCACAAACAAAGTCTCTTCACACACACACACACACACACACACACACACACACACACACACACACACACCCCCCCCCCCCCCCCCCCGATTGAAAGTATCTTCTTTCCCCATTGGTCCTTTTGGTCAGGTGCCAACCAGGTTATTTGAGCTTCTTAACCCCTTACAAGTAAGGAGGAATTCTAGGCTACCCTTAGCTGTATGGTTATGATAACCCCTAACTGAGCCCTGGACAGAACTGGCATGTACGCCACCGGAGTGCTGACAACCCTCATGGCAAGAACACACCCTTGTGCACATTTGCTGACACAGCCTGCAACACATCCTGAAATGAGGCAAACTTGGTCCTTCAAGGTTCACATGCACCTCTCTTCATGTCACAGCTCTGCAAAGCTGCTCCAACTAATTCCTCCACCGTCCAATTACAGCTACAGCTGACAGAGTGCGCGCAGTTGCAGGGCATGCAGATCAGTGCTGGTATTCCAGTCTGTGGAACACAACACAAACAACGTCATGTTCTTTTAGTCCTTCCTCATAGCTATTATAGATTCAGACATTAAAAGGCCAGAAGTCAGGTCATGTAATCAGACCTCCTGTACAACAGTTACTGCTGTACTGGCCACAGCATGTCTCCTAGAGACAGCTAAATACTGTGAGAGCTTGAAAACATATTCTGAACTATACATATTTGGAAAACATCATCCGAACTATACATATAAAATTATGGGGTCTAAATTAGCTGTTACCACTCAAGAAAGAGATCTTGGAGTCATTGTGGATAGTTCTCTGAAAACATCCACTCAGTGTGCAGCGGCAGTCAAAAAAGCCAACAGAATGCTGGGAATAATTAAGAGATAGATAGATAATAGGACACAAAATATCATGTTGCCTCTATAAAAATCCATGTTACTCCCACATCTTGAATACTGCATGCAGATGTGGTCGCCCCATCTTAAAAAAGATATACTGGAATTGGAAAAAGTTCAGAAAAGGGCAACAAAAATGATTAGGGGTATGGAATGGCTTGGAATGGAGAGATTAATAATGGAATGGAGAGATTAATAAAACTGGGACTTTTCATCTTGGAAAAGAGACAACTAAGGGGGGATATGCTAAATGTGTATAAAATCATGAGTGGTGTGGAGAAAGTAAATAAGGAAGTGTTATTTACTCATAACATAAGAACTAGGGGTCACCAAATGAAATTAATAGGCAGCAGGTTTAAAACAAACAAGAGGAAGTATTTTTTCACTCGATGCACAGTCAAACTGTGGAACTCCTTGCCAGAGGATGTTGTGAAGGCCAAGACTATAACAAAGTTCAGAAAGGAACTAGATAAGTTCGTGGAGTGGAGGATAGGTCAATCAATGGCCATTAGCCAGGATGTCCCTAGCATCTGTTTGCCAGAAGCTGGGAATGGGTGACAGGGGATGGATCACTTGATGATTACCTGTTCTTTTCATTTTCTCTGGGGCCCCTGGCATTGGGCCCTGTTGGTAGACAGGATACTGGGCTAGATGGACCTTTGGTCTGACCCAATATGGCCGTTCTTATGACAAAAAGCTCTCTGTGGTTAAGAGTCTGAGTCTTCCTCTGCATATGATTTTCAATCTCTTCGATTCATCAGTTTCACTCGTAGTGATCTGAAATTCCAAATTCTACAGTTAACTTTTTCAATACTGTTTCCCCAGAGAGGCAGTGGAGGCCATGTACTAGCTGATATAAATGCCAAGTGACAGATCAGTTGAGGGACAAATGGAAGGACAGATTCAGCCTAGGTGTGTCCAAAATGTTGCAAGAATAAGGGGATTTTGGGGTCAGGGGTGGGTGGGATTGGGAGGGAATTTCAGGAAATCCTTGCTCAAATAACACAAAATTTAAACCACTATCCATGCCCTGCATACCCATAGCAAATGTCAAGACAATCTGAGCACGCACGTGGATTTCAGAGCAGTTAGATTACTCAACTTTTAAATAGTTTTTAATGTGAGAGTCAGCTGGGCCATTCCACTCATAGAAGACGGTGTGAGGTTCCTATTCTTAGGAGAAGGGAGAACAGGGAGCCGTAGAGGGAATAAATTGATGGGGTGCTGGTGGCCCTGCAGTACCACACAGCAGGGAGGGCTGAGGGCAGTGGGAAGAAGGGGAGTGAGTATCCTAGTGAGTGACAGAGCTAGCTACACCTCTGTCCCCTTCCCAGTATCTCTAAGTGGCCCCCTCAGCAAGTTGTCAGCCTCATGCCTTTCCGTCTCCTGGAGTGGATTTCTGCAGTTCTCCCTCTCCTCAACCGGGCCCTGGGCTACCATACCCGCCATACCCGCTGTGCTTACCCCACAGATCAGGCTGAGTGCAGACACCTTTGGGAGCCTGAGATCAGTGGTGTACAGTGACAAACGCTCCTTTGGTGTGCAGAAGGCTGTTTTATTTTGCAGTAGGAACTAGTTGAGGTCACCTCAGCACCATTAGCAATTATCGTTGAGAACTCATGGAGGACAGGTGAGGTCCCAGAGAACTGGTGAAGGGCAAACATCGTTCCCCTTGTTAAAGATACTTAATGAGGCTATGTCTACACTGCACGTTTGGCAGTAAAACTTTTGTCGGTCAGGTGTGTGAAAAATACACCCCCTCACCGACCAAAGTTTTACCGATGAAAAGCGCCGGGGTGGACAGCGCTTTGTCTGTGAGAGACACGCTCCTGCCAACAAAGCTGCTGCCCCTTGTTGAGGTTGGTTTTATTTTACCAGCAGGAGAGCTCTACATGGGAGACCTTACAGCGGCACAGCTGGTTGAAAGATCATATTCAATCTTAATCTGCACCAAGGGCAATTTAGGTTTGCCATTAGGGAAAAACCTGTAACTACAAGGGTAGCTAAGCTCTGAAACAAGATTCCAAGGTAGATTGTGGAATCCCCGTGATTGGAAGCTTTTCAGAACAGCTTGGACCAGTGGTTCTCAACCTATTTACCATCATGGGCCGCATATGCAGCTCTCTATGTGTTATGTGGGTTGCATCCGCACAATATATATACTACCTCTGTGGCCCTGAGGATGTCACATGGGCTCCAGCTGTGTGCTGATTGGGCCACAAACGGCCTGGGAACTGCAGGTTGAGAACCACTGGCTTAAACAAATACCTGTCAGCAATGGTCTAGGTGTACTTGGTCCTGCCTCAGTGCATGGGCTGCATTAAATGACCTCTTGAAGTCCCTTTCCACCCTGCGTTTCCGTGGTTCTGTCACTTTATAACCTTCACCATACACTGGGGGATTTTCATACTCCTTTCCATTACATCTGACTCGCTATATTCCCTAACTCTCAGCATGTGCTTTCCTGATAACTAACACCCCTGGCATACCACACACAGTAATATCCCCTTAACTGCGCTGAGCTCCGCCAGCCCATTCTCGCCAGCCCCAGTTTCCTTGTGACAGTCTCATAGCCCTTGGGTCTCTCTGTCGGTAGGAATCAGTTCTAAGGTGATTTCCCCATGGCTTTCTGTGATGTGGAGTTACTTTCCCTGGGTTTTAGGAGCCCCTTTGATCAGGAATGTCTGGCTGTGTGCCAGCAGAGCGTTGGAGAGTTTATCCCCTTATAGGCAGAGTGTCTGGCACCTTACACAGAGAGCTAGCTCCAGAATTTTGGTGCTTTAAAACAAGCAGTGGTTAAAAAAAGGCCAGGCTCTTTGTGACACATGAGCTATGAATTCACCTGATCTCACTTGTTTTCCTTCATCTGAGCAGGGTTACCAGTTTCCAAACCTGAGGTGATGTCCCAGCTGGAACGAGGGGAAGAGCTGTGGGTCTCAGATCTCCAGGGCTCTGAGGAAAGAGAGCTTCTGAGAGAAACCTGCACAGGTGAGGAGTCATTAGAGCAACTCAGATACTGTCTGGGCCTGAAGAAAACAGCTGGAATTCCCTATCAAGCCCTTGAGAGCTCTTTGAGTTCCGGGTTGTCCCCCAGCAGGTGTCAGGTCCTCAGGGCAGATATCGCTTGAGGCTTCTTTCCCATCCTGAACGACTCGTGGCAATAGCTTCCTTCCTAACCTCCCTTCATCCTGAACGTTGGGCTGGGATGTGGAGTCAGAATTGATCCCTTCCTCTTTCCCCTTTGGGGAAGGGTTTGGGGAAATTCATTTTCTGATATTTCCCTCTTCTCTCCAGCACTTACCCTTGGTTTCCTCTCCCCTTTTCCATTCCTGCTTCTGAGGTTTCTCTCTGTGTCTCAGCAGTTGGGATGGTGAGTGAGAACGGGGAGCAGAATCCAGAGCAGGAAGATGCTGAGCATGTGGAAACGCGCTGGGAAGTATCACAAAGAACGAAAGGGGACGTGTCCAGGAGTCACGAGAAGAGGCAGCAGGGAAACCAGCCAGGAGAGAAAATGGGGAAATCCATCAATTGTGAGGAAAATCACAAGGACCTCCAGGAAACCACAGCCCAGCAGAGAATCCTCATGGGAAAGAGGAAACACATTTGCCCTGAGTGCGGGAGAAACTTCAGTAGACGCTCACACCTCATTCACCATGAGCGAATCCACACGGGAGAGAGACCCTATGAATGCTGTGAGTGTGGGAAAAACTTCACTCGGCGCTCGGACCTTATTAGACACCAGAAAACCCACACAGACGAGAGCCCCTATGAATGTTGTGAGTGTGGAAAAGCTTTCATTTACTGCTCAGACCTGAGGAGACATCAGAGGATCCACAGGAGACAGAGACCCTATGAATGCTGTGAGTGCAGAAAAAGCTTCCATTGGAGTTGCACCTTATTTATAAACAGAGAATCCACCAGGGAGATAAAAACCATAAAATCCTTGTCTAGGGCTGGCAAAACATACATTTTTTTTTCTTTAATATTTTTGGTACTTCCCACACATGGCCTTTAAGGCTGTTAGTGCCATTTACGTCACTGTGGTCTCAGCTCCCCCAGATGAGTTGTGCGGTTCTGCTTTTTGCAGCTACCCCTTTTGGGGTGAATCCCCAAAAACCCTTTCTGTCAGCTGCTTTGTTCTATGAGTCGGGGGAGTATGAGTCCCTCTAACTGGGAATGTGCATCAGCCCCAGGTGTGGGGAACACAAATGACCTCAGTTAGCTGCATTATGTTAAAATCTATGTGGGCCTTGTCTGCATTAGCATTTTTTGCAGTTAGCCAGCTCGAGTGAGCTATCTAGATGTAAAATCACAACTCTGTTTTCTGCGCTGACATGACCCAAGTACAATAGTCTGGGGAGCTAACATGTTTTCCCTCAACCTGTCCTAACCTCCCTTACTTTTCCTAGTCTAGACAAACCATTATCATGATGCTAAAACTTTTGTAAATAACACAACTCAATAATAAGGAGAGCGCTGAGTGAATCAGATTTCAGTGGATCAAAGGAAAATGCAACGTGAAAATGTGTGGTTCTCATTCTGAGACATCAGATGTAACATGCTCTAGAGTCTCATTCTATCTGAAATGGAAAATGTCTTATACCTCTGTGAGATGTAGATTTTTCTCTTTCCTGAAGGCTGTTTGGTCACACAACTGGCAGAATGAAAAGGAGTACTTGTGGCACCTTAGAGGCTAACCAATTTATTTGAGCATAAGCTTTCGTGAGCTACAGCTCACTTCTGTAGCTCACGAAAGCTCATGCTCAAATAAATTCGTTAGTCTCTAAGGTGCCACAAGTCCTCCTTTTCTTTTTCCTAAAGTTAAATGATCTGTTCCAAACTTGGTAAACTGCAAAAAGCAAGTAGCTTAAGGCTTTGTCTACACTGGAACTTCGCCTGCAAAACTTTTGTCGTTCAGGGGTGTTAATCCCTCCCCCCGCGCACCCCCCGCCCCGAATGACAGAAGTTTTACCAACGAAAAGATGCTGGTGTGAACAGCGCTTTGTCGTCCTGCGGACAAAGCTGCTTCCACTCATGAGGGGTGAATGTTTTTTGTTGTCGGGAGAGCTTTCTCCTGCTGACAAATAGCAGCTACACTGCACGGCTTTTAGCTAAAAGCTGTGTGGTGTAGACAAAGTCTAAATGATAGAAAGTAATTATAGATTTGGAGAACTGATTTTTTAGACAAAGAAGATGCAGTAGATCTAATCTGCCTGGATGTCAGTAAGGCATTTGATATGAGAAATTATTCATATATTCACCTTCTGATGAGGTTCAACAAGGACAAGTGCAGAGTCCTGCACTTAGGACGGAAGAATCCCATGCACCGCTACAGACTAGGGACCGAATGGCTCAGCAGCAGTTCTGCAGAAAAGGACCTAGGGGTTACAGTGGGTGAGAAGCTGGATATGAGTCAACAGTGTGCCCTTGTTGCCAAGAAGGCCAGTGGCATTTTGGGATGTATACGTAGGGGCATTGCCAGCAGATCGAGGGACGTGATCGTTCCCTTCTATTTGACATTGGTGAGGCCTCATCTGGAGTACTGTGTCCAGTTTTGGGCCCCACACTACAAGAAGGATGTGGAAAAATTGGAAAACGTCCAGCAGAGGGCAACAAAAATGATTAGGGGATTGGATCACATGATTTAGGAGGAGAGGCTGAGGGAACTGGGATTGTTTAGTCTGCAGAAGAGAAGAATGAGGTGGGATTTGATAGCTGCTTTCAGCTACCTGAAAGGGGGTTCCAAAGAGGATGGCTCTAGACTGTTCTCAGTGGTAGCAAATGACAGAACAAGGAGTAATGGTCTCAAGTTGCAGTGGGGGAGGTTTAGGTTGGATATTAGGAAAAACTTTTTCACTAGGAGGGTGGTGAAACACTGGAATGCATTACCTAGGGAGGTGGTGGAATCTCCTTCCTTAGATATTTTTAAGGTCAGGCGTGACAAAGCCCTGGCTGGGATGATTTAGTTGGGGATTGGTCCTGCTTTGAGCAGGGGGTTGGACTAGATGACCTCCTGAGGTCCCTTCCAACCCTGATATTCTATGATTCTATGATTAGTTAAATTGGAGAAGGTGGGAATTAATATGAGAACTGAAAGGTGGATAAGGAACTGGTTAAAGGGAAGACTACAACATGTCATACTAAAAGGTGAACTGTCAGGCTGGAGGGAGGTTACTAGTGGAGTTCCTCGGAGATCGGTCTTGGTACCACTATTATTTAACATTTTTATTTCTACCTTGGCACAAAAAGTGGGAGTGTGCTAATAAAATTCACAGATGACACAAAAGTTGGGAGGTATTGCCAATATGGAGGAGAACCGGAATATCATACAAGAAGATCTGGATGACCTTGTAAACTGGAGTAATAGAAATGCAATGATATTTAATATGGCAAAGTGCAAGGTCAAGTATTTAGGGACTAACAACAAGAATTTTTACTATAAGCTGGGGACTTATCAATTGGAAGTGACAGTGGAGGAGAAAAAGCTGGGTGTATTGGTTAATCACAGGATGACTATGAGCCATCAATGTGATGTGGCTGTGAAAAAGGCTAATGCAGTCCTAGGATCTATCAGGCGAGGTATTTCCAGTAGAGGAGGGAAGTGTTACTACCATTATAAAAGTCACTGGTGAGATCTTATCTGGACTACTGTACAATTCTGATCTCTCATATTTAAGAAAGATGAAATCAAACGGGAACAGGTGCAGAGAAGGGCTACTAGGATGATTTGAGAAATGGAAAACCTACCTTATGAGAGGAGACTCAAAGAGCTTGGCTTGTTTAGTCTAACCAATAGAAGGCTGAGGGGAGATATGATTACTCTGTATAAATACATCAGAGAGGGATAAATACCAGGGAAGGAGAGAAGTTATTTAAGTTAAGCACCAATGTGGACCCCAGAACAAATGGATATAAACTGTCCATCAGCAAGTTTAGGCTTGAAATTCAGTGAACGTTTCTAACCATCAGAGGAGTGCAGTTCTGGAGCAGCCTCCCAAGGGGAGCAGTGGGGACAAAAAAACAAACTGGCTTCAAGACTGAGCTTGATAAGTTTATGGAGGGGATGGTATGACAGGACCGTCTACAATGGCGTGTGGCCCATTGGCGGCTGCCTGTAATAAAAATCCCCAATGGCTGGAGACAGTTACTACAGAGAATTCTCTCCCAGGTATCTTCCTGGTGTATCTTGCCCACATGCTCAGGGTCTAACTGATCACCATATTAGTGGTTGAGAAGGAATTTTCTCCCGGGACAGATTGGCAGAGACAATGGGGGGGATTTTGCTTCCTCTGCAGCATGGGGTGTTGGTCACGTGCAGGTTTAAACTAGTTTAAATTATTAATTATTTATAACTTGCTGTCTTTAAACCACGAATTGAGGGCTTCAGTAACTCAGCCAGAGGTGAGGGGTCTATTACAGGAGTGGGTGGGTGAGGTTCTGTGGCCTGTAATGTGCAGGGGTTCAGACTAGATGATCATGATGGTCCCTTCAGACTTCAGTAAGCGTATCTGAGTAAGAATATACATTACAATTTTAAAGCCAACCAGTGTCCCATAACTGACTTGCCACAAGATGTCAGAACACGTTAGTATTAGAGCTGAGTGGGTCTAATATTTATTTAATTTTCTTTCTAGATATAGGAATTAGATACAGTGCTCCTATCAGAGATTTCTAAGTTATCATCTGCAAAAATACCAGAGTTTTCAGTTGCCTAAGTAGCCCCTGGAATCACGGTTAAAATTACACCTTCCCCCCTCTACCCCCCCAATCTGAAATGGCGCCCCTGTGGGCAGGCACAGAATTCCCCCCCCCCCCACCCCGCACTGCACTGTTGGCCTGAATAGAGCCTTCCCCCAAATATAGAAGTCAAATTACGCCTATGGTTTCTGCAGTTCTCCCTCTCCTTGACCAGGCCCTGGGTCAGCATACCCTGCGTACCAGCTGTGCTAACCCCACAGGTCAGGCTGAGTGCAGACACCATTGGGAGCCTGGGATCAGTGGTGTAAAGAGACAAACATGGTGTTCAGAAGGCTGTTTTATTTTGCGGTGGGTAAAAAGGATTTTAAAATAAGTCTTCATGCCTGTGCGTACGATGGTTAGCAAGGCAGGTCTAAGTTCTTCAGATACCCCAGTGGGATCATCTTGTCTCTCTCTTCCCCCAAACAGTCACCAGAACACCTGTGCACCCTCCCCCCCCCCCCCCCCAAGGGAATCCCTTTTTAAACTGCTCCAGTCAGTTTGATCTTCTCGTCCTGTTCGTCTAAGCCAGGTCTGTACAATCGCTGGAGCTAGGAGGTAGAATACTCAAAGCTAATCATTCAGACATTGTCTCTTAACAGTCCTTAAGGGTTTACCAAGGTGTGACTCCTCTTGAGCCAGGCTGCTTCCCTTTCTGCTTCTTTTCCTGCCAGCCCCCTATTGAAGTAAACCAAAGTGTTCATGCAGTAAATATCCCAGTATCCAGGACAACAGACATCATGTTATTACGGAGTCACTCCAGCTCCACCACAGAGGACTTGGGGATCTAGGACTAAGGGCTTGTCTACTGTGAATGCTACAGTCGCACAGCTGCAGTGCTGCAGCTGTGCCCTAGTAGCACTTCAGTGTAGCCATGAACTAGAGGGATGGGAGGAATTCTCCCATCACTGTAGTCAATCCACCTCCCCAAGTGGTGCTAACTAGGGGTTTCTGCAAGAATTCTCCCATTGACCTAGCGCTGTCTGAACTGGGGGTGAAATCAGCTTAATTGTGTCACTTAGGGGCGTGGATTTTTTCACCCCTAAAGAGTGATGGGTCGGCTGAATTTGTGAATGGCCTAAGGGACACCAGGTTAAGTGGGGATGGTGTGGTTAGTGGGCGGGAGGGAAGTGTGGTTTGGGGATCTAGAGCCTGTTGTGAGAGAATCCCTGCCCTGTCCCCATTGTTGGAGAGCGTGCACTCCGTTCTGATCAGAGTGCATTTTCAGTTCACATATTTTCAAATATGATGATTCTCATTCTTCTCTCCACTGTTCAGGGCCACCCTCCCTCCCACCGTCTTCCCTGCAAACTGTGACCACGGCCTCTGTTCCTCAATCCTCACGAGGTGATCCCTTCCCTGGCATAAATGTGCATTTGCTTGGTGACATCATAGGTTGGTAATGAAACTTCTGGGGACTTGGAGGGTCCTGCTCCCCCCCTCCCTATCTGTAGTAGCCAAAGTCTCTCTTCCCTGCAGGCTCCTTGGATCTCTGAGTCTGTCCCTGCTGAGATCCCATGGTCCTATTCTTACTTTTCCAGAGGAATTAGTCTGTTGCTACTGAGTTATAATCATATCTAATTCCCCAACCTCATCCTAGGTACTTAAGGAACTAGCTGAGGCAATCTCAGCACCATTAGCAAGTATCGTTGAGAACTCCTGGAGGACTGCTGAAGGGCAAACATTGTTCCCCATTTTAAAGATAGGTACTAAGGAGACCTGGGGAATTATAGACCAGTGAACCCAACTTTTATACCTGGAAAGATACCGGAACCTGTTATTAAACAATCGGTTTGTAAACACCTGGAGGATAATAGTGTTATAAAGAATAGTCAGTATGGATTTATCCAGAACAAATCATGCCAAACGAACCTGATTTCCTACTTTGACAGAGATATTGGCCTAGGATAACACAGAGAAGCAGCAGATTTGCTATATCTTCATTTTAGTACATCCTTTGACACAGTCCCACGTGCCGTTCTCATAGGGAAATGGGGTCTAGATTAAATTATTATAAAGTGAGTCCACAAAACTGGTTGAAAGATCATACTCAATCTGCAGCAAGGGCGATTTAGGTTAGATATTAGGGAAAAACTTGTAAGTGCAAAGGTAGTTGAGCTCTGGAATATACTTCAAAAGGAGGTTGTGGAATCCCCATCTTTGGAAGTTTTTAAGAACAGTTTAGACAAATACCTATCAGGGATTGTCAAGGTGTACTTGGTTCTGCCTCAGTGCATGGGCTGGATTAAATGATCTTCCTGTCTTACATTTCTGTGGTTCTATCATTCTGTAACTTTCTCCATACACTGGGGGATTTTCGTACTCCTTTCCATTACACCTGACCTGCTATAGTCCCTAACTCCTCAGTATGTGCTTTCCTGATATCCCATACCCCTGACATCCCACGCAGTGATATCCCCTCTCCTTCCTATTCCTTACTGTGCTGAGCCCCAGCAGCCTGTTTCCCTGACTCTCTCATTTTCCTTGGGTCTCTATGGTAGGAAGCAGTTCCAAGGTGATTTCCCCATGGCTTTCGGTGATGTGGAGTTACTTTCCCTGGGTTATAGGAGTCCCTTTGAGCAGGAGTGTCTGGCCATGTGTGTCAGCAGAGTGGTGGAAAGTTACTCCCCAATTCGGCAGAGTGTCTGGCACCTTACACAGAGAGCTAGCTCCAGAATTTTGGTGCTTTAAAACAAGCAGTGGTTAAAAAAAGGCCAGGCTCTTTGTGACACATGAGCTATGAATTCACCTGATCTCACTTGTTTTCCTTCATCTGAGCAGGGTTACCAGTTTCCAAATCTGAGGTGATGTCCCAGCTGGAACGAGGGGAAGAGCTTTGGGTCTCAGATCTCCAGGGCTCTGAGGAAAGCGAGATCCTGAGAGGAACCTTCCCAGGTGAGGAGTCATTAGTCCAACAACTCAGATTCTGTCTGTGCGTGAAGAAAACAGCTGGGATTCCCTACCAAGTCCATGAGAGCAGTTTGAGCTCCGGATTGTCCCCCAGCAGGTGTCAGGTCCTCAGGGCAGATATCGCTTGTGGCTTCTTTCCCATCCTGAGTGACTCCTGGCAATAGATCCCTTCCTAACCTCCCTTCATCCTGAACGTTGGGCTGGAATGTGGAGACAAAATTGATTCCCTCCTCTCTGCCCTCTGAGGAAGAGTTTGGGGGAGTTCATGTTCTGATATTTTCTCCCATCTCTCCAGCACTTACCCTTGGTTTTCTCTCCCGATTTTCATTCCTGCTTCTGAGGTTTCTCTCTGTGTCTCAGGAGATGGTGGGATGGTGAGTGAGAACGGGGAGCAGAATCCAGAGCAGGAAGATGCTGAGCATGTGGAACCGCACTGGGAAGTATCACAAAGGACGAAAGGGGATGTGTCCAGGAGTCACGAGAAGAGGCAGCAGGGAAACCAGCCAGGAGAGAAAATGGGGAAATCCATCAATTGTGAGGAAAATCACAAGGACCTCCAGGAAACCACAGTCCAGCAGAGAATCCTCATGGGAGGGAGGAAATACATATGCCCTGAGTGCGGGAGAAACTTCAGTAGACGCTCACACCTCATTCACCATGAGCGAATCCACACGGGAGAGAGACCCTATGAATGCTGTGAGTGTGGGAAAAACTTCACTCGGCGCTCGGACCTTATTAGACACCAGAAAACCCACACAGACGAGAGCCCCTATGAATGTTGTGAGTGCGGGAAAAGCTTCATTTACTGCTCAGACCTGAGGAGACATCAGAGGATCCACAGTAAACAGAGACCCTATGAATGCTGTGAGTTGGGAAAAGCTTCCATCAGGGGTCACACCTTATTTATCATCAGAGAATCCACCAGGGAGATGAACACCATAAAATCCTTGTCTAGGGCTAGCAAAACATACATTTTTTTTCTTTAATATTTTTTTGGTACTTCCCACACATGGCCTTTAAGGCTGTTAGTGCCATTTACGTCAGTGTGGTCTCAGCTCCCCCAGGTGAGTTGTGCAGTTCTGCTTTTTGCAGCTACCCCTTTTGGGGTGAATCCCCAAAGACCCTTTCTGTCAGCTGCTTTGTTCTATGAGTCGGGGGAGTATGAGTCCCTCCTACTAGGAAAGTGCATCAGCCCCGGGTGGGGGGAACACGAATGACCTCAGTCAGCTACATTGTGTTAAAATCTACCTGGGCCTTGTCTGCATTAGCATTTTTTGCAGTTAGCCAGCTCGAGTGAGCTATCCAGATGTAGAATCACAACTCTGTTTTCTGTACCAACATGGCCCAAGTACCATAGTCTGTGAATTTTAGAGTAGTTATATTAGTCACCTTTTACACAGAAACCATAATAGTGTCAGAACTGCTGGTCAGCTGTAATCGCTTCCCAAAGACATGGAGTGTGTGGGAGTCGACTGGGCCCATCCACTGATAGAAGACTGTGTGAGGTTGCTATTCTTAGGAGAAGGGGGAGCAGTGGAGGGGATAATTTGATGGGCTGCTGGTGACCCTGCAGTACCACACAGCAGGGAGGCCTGAGGGCAGTGGGAGGACGGGGAGTGGGTGTCCGAGTGAGTGACAGGACTAGCTATATCTCTGTCCCGTTCCCAGTATGTCTGAGCCCTCCCACACACACACACACAAGGTATCAGCCTCATGCCTTTCCAGCTCCCAAAGTGGATTTCTGCAATTCTCCCTCTCCTTGACCGGGCTCTGGGTTACCATACCCTGTGTACCAACTGTGCTTACCCCCCAGGTCAGGCTGAGTGCAGACACCATTGGGAGCCTGGGATCAGTGGTGTAAAGAGACAAACTCTCCTTTGGTGTGCAGAAGGCTGTTTTATTTTGCGGTGGGGAAAATTATTTTAAAATAACAGTCTTCATGCCTGTGTGTCCTATGGTTAGCGAGGCAGGTCTAAGTTCTTCAGACACCCCAGCAGGGTCGTCTTGTCTCTCTCTTCCCCCAAACAGTCACCAGAACAGCTGTGCCCCTCCCAAGACGGAGTCCCTTTTTTAACTGCCCCAGTCCGTTTGATCTTCTGGTCCTATTCGTCTAAGCCAGGTCTGTACATTCGCTGCAGCTAGGAGGTAGAATACTCAAAGCTAATCGTTCAGACATTGTCTCTTAACAGTCCTTAAGGGTTTACCAAGGTGTGACTCCTCTTGAGCCAGGCTGCTTCCCTTTCTGCTTCTTTTCCTGCCAGCCCCCTATTGAAGTAAACCAAAGCATTCATGCAGTAAATATCCCAGTATCCAGGACAACACACAGCACATTGTTATTACAGAGCCACTCCAGCTCCACCATGGGGGGCTTGGAGAAATAGGACTAAGGGCCTGTCTACTCTTTGAATGCTACTGAAGTAGCACTTCAGTGTAGCCATGAACTAGAGGGATGGGAGGGATTCTCCCATCACTGTAGTCAATCCACCTCCCCAAGTGGTACTAGCTAGGGGTTGCTGGAAGAATTCTCCCATTGACCTAGCATGGTCTGCACTGGAGGTTAGGTCGGCTTAATTGTGTCATTCAGGGGCATGGATTTTTTCACCCCTAAAGAGTGATGGGTCAGTTGCATTTATGAATGGCTTAAGAGACACCAAGTTAAGTGGGGAGGGTGCGGTTAGTGAGTGGGAGGGAGGGGTGGTTTGGGGATCTAGAGCCTATTGTGAGAGAATCCCTGCCCTGTCCCCGTTGGAGAGCATGCACTCCGTTCTGATCAGAGTCCATTTTCAGTTCACATATTTTCAAATATGATGATTCTCATTCTTCTCTCCACTGTTTAGGGCCTCCCTCCCACAGTCTTCCCTACAAACTGTGACCACAGCCTCTGTTCCTCAGTCCTCACAAGGTGACCTCTTCCCTGGCATAAATATGCATTTGCTTGGTGACATCATAGGTTGGTAATGAAACTTCTGGGGACTTGGAGGGTCCTGCTCCCCTCTCCCTATCTGTAGTAGCCACAGTCTCTCTTCCCTGCAGGCTCCTTGGATCTCTGAGTCGGTCCCTGCTGAGATCCCATGGTCTTATTCTTACTTTTCCGGAGGAATTAGTCTGTTGCTACTGAGTTATAATCATATCTAATTCCTCAACCTCATCCTAGGTACTTAAGGAACTAGCTGAGGCAATCTCAGCACCATTAGCAAGTATCGTTGAGAACTCCTGGAGGACAGGTGAGGTCCCAGAGGACTGCTGAAGGGCAAACATTGTTCCCCATTTTAAAGATAGGTACTAAGGAGACCTGGGGAGTTATAGACCAGTCAGCCTAACTTCGATAGCTGTAAAGATACCGGAACATGTTTTTAAACAATCAGTTTGTAAGCACCAGGAGGATAATAGTGTTATAAGGAATAGTCAGTATGGATTTGTCCAGAACAAATCATGCCAAACCAACCTGATTTCCTACTTTGACAGAGAGATTGGCCTACGACAGGGGTAATCAATAGGTGGACCGTGGGCCAAATCCGGACCACCAGACACTTTTTAATGGATCCCGAAATCTTTTTATTATTACTAGGGCTGTAAAGCGATTAAAAAAATTAATCGGGATTAATCACGCGATCAAAAAAGTAATTGGGATTGATCATGCTGTAAAACAATAATAGAATACCATTTATTTAAATGTTTTTGGATGATTTCTATATTTTCAAATATTGATTTCAATTACAAGACAGAATACAAAGTGTACAGTGCTTACTTTATATTCTTGATTACAAATATTTGCACTGTAAAAAAGTATTCTACTGCAATCACTTTACAATGAAAGTTTAACTTACAAATGTAGAATTATGTACAAAAAAATACCTGCACTCAAAAATAAAACAATATAAAACTTTAGAGCGTACAAGTCCATTCAGTCTTACTTCTTGTTCAACCAATCGCTAAGAGAAACAAGTTTGTTTACATTTACAGGAGATAATGCTGCCCACTTCTTATTTACAATGTCACCTGCAAGTGAGAACAGGCATTTGCATGGCACTGTTGTAGCTGGAGTCACAAGGTATTTACGTGCCAGATGCACTAAAGATTCATAAGTAGGGGCATAGCGAGCAGATCGAGGGACGTGATCGTTCCCCTCCATTCGACACTGGTGAGGCCTCATCTGGAGTACTGTGTCCAGTTTTGGGCCCCACACTACAAGAAGGATGTGGATAAATTGGAGAGAGTCCAGCGAAGGGCAACAAAAATGATTAGGGGTCTAGAGCACATGACTTATGAGGAGAGGCTGAGGGAGCTGGGATTGTTTAGTCTGCGGAAGAGAAGAATGAGGGGGGATTTGATAGCTGCTTTCAACTACCTGAAAGGGGGTTCCAAAGAGGATGGCTCTAGACTGTTCTCAATGGTAGCAGATGACAGAACGAGGAGTAATGGTCTCAAGTTGCAATGGGGGAGGTTTAGATTGGATATTAGGAAAAACTTTTTCACTAAGAGGGTGGTTAAACACTGGAATGCGTTACCTAGGGAGGTGGTAGAATCTCCTTCCTTAGAGGTTTTTAAGGTCAGGCTTGACAAAGCCCTGGCTGGGATGATTTAACTGGAAATTGGTCCTGCTTCGAGCAGGGGGTTGGACTAGATGACCTTCTGGGGTCCCTTCCAACCCTGATATTCTATGATTCTATGATTCATATGTCCCTTCATTCTTCGACCACCATTCCAGAGGACATGCGTCCATGCTGATGATGGTCGATAATGATCCAAAGCAGTGCAGAGTGACACATGTTCATTTTCATCATGTGAGTCAGATGCCACCAGCAGAAGGTTGATTTTCTTTTTTGGTGGTTCAGATTCTGTAGTTTCCTCATTGGAGTGTTGCTCTTTTAAGACTTCTGAAAGCATGCTCCACACCTCGTCCCTCTCAGATTTTGGAAGGCACTTCAGATTCTTAAATCTTCGGTGGAGTGCAGTAGCTATTTTTAGAAACCTCACATTGTTATCTTCTTTGCGTTTTGTCAAATCTGTAGTGAAAGTGTTCTTAAAACAAACGTGCTGAGTCATCATCCGAGACTGCTAGAACATGAAATATATGGCAGAGTGTGGGTAAAACACAGAGCAGGAGACATAAAATTCTCCCCCCAAGGAGTTCAGTCACAAATTTAATTAACATGTTTTTTTAACGAGCTTCATCAGCATGGAAGCATGTCCTCTGGAATGCTGGCCGAAGCATGAAGGGGCATATGAATGTTTAGCATATCAGGCACGTAAATACCTTGCAGTGCCAGCTACAAAAGTGCCATGCGAACACCTGTTCTCACTTTCTGATGACATTGTAAATAAGAAGCGGGCAGCATGATCTCCCATAAATGTAAATAAACTTTATCTTCGCAATTGGCTGAACAAGAAGTAGGACTGAATGGATGTGTAAACTCTAAAGTTTTACATTGTTTGGTTTTTGAATGCAGTTGTGAGATCCAAAAACCCTATATTTGTAAATTGCACTTTCACGATAAAGAGATTGCAATACAGTACTTGTATGAGGTGAACTGAAAAATACTATTTCTTTTATTTATCATTTTACAGTGCAGATATTTATAATAAAATATAAAGTGAGCAGTGTACACTTTGTATTCTGTGTTGTAATTCAAATCAATATATTTGAAAATTAGAAAAATATCCAAAAATATTTAATAAATTTCAATTGGTATTCTATTGTTTAACAGTGTGATTAAAAATGCAGTTATTCACGATTAATTTTTTTAATCATGATTAATTTATTTTTTTTAGTTAATCGTGTGAGTTAACTGAGACTAATCAACAGCCCTACTTCTCTTTACTGTTTTCTTTCAAGTCTGGACCTTGACTATCCCTTAACCAAGATATTTGGACCTTGACAAAAAATAATTAACTACCCCTGGCTTACGGTATTACAGAGAACCTGCAGCTTTGCGATATCTTCATGTTAGTACGTCCTTTAATACTGTCCCACATGCTGTTCTCAGAGGGAAACTAGGGAAATGGAGTCTAGATGAAATTATTACAAAGTGGGCGCAAAACTGGTTGAAAGATTGTACTCAATCTGCAGCAAGGGCGATTTAGGTTAGATATTCGGGAAAAACTTGTAACTCAAGGGTAGTTAAGCTCTGGAATAGGATTCCAAGGGAGGCTGTGGAATTCCCATCATGGGAAGTTTTTCAGAACAGCTTAGACAAATACCTATTAGGGATCGGGTTTAGGTTTATTTGGTCCTACCTCAGTGCATGGGCTGGATTAAATGTTCCATTCCTACATTTCTGGGGTTCTGTCACTCTATAACCTTCTCCATACACTGGGGAATTTTTGTACTCCTTTCCATTTCACCTGACTCGCTATATTCTCTAACTCCTCAGCATGTGCCTTCCTGATATCCAACACCCCTGGCATCCCACACGCAGTGCTGTCCCCTCTCCTTCCTATTCCTTACTGTGCTGAGCCCCAGCAGCCCGTTTCCCTGACTCTCTCATTATCCTTGGGTCTTTATGGTAGGAAGCAGTTCCAAGGTGATTTCCCCATGGCTTTCGGTGATGTGGAGTTACTTTCCCTGCGTTTTAGGAGCCCCTTTGAACAGGAATCTCTGGTCATGTGTGTGCCAGCACAGCGGTTATTCCCCTTATAGGCAGAGTGTCTGGCACCTTAGAGCACCTGGAGAGCTAGCCACAGAATTTTGGTGCTTTAAAACGAGCAATGGTTAAAAAAAAGGCCAGGCTCTTTGTGACACATGTCCCATGAATTCACCTGATCTCATTTGATTCTTTCCTCTGAGCAGGGTTACCAGTTTCCAAACCTGAAGTGATGTCCCAGCTGGAACGAGGGGAAAAGCTGTGGGTCTCAGATCTCCAGGGCTCTGAGGAAAGCGAGATCCTGAGAGGAACCTGTCCTGGTGAGGAGTCATCAGAGCAACTCGGATACTGTCTCTGTGTGAAGAAAACCGCTGGGATTCCCTACCAAGCCCTTGAGAGCTCTCTGAGTTCCAGATTGTCCCCCAGCAGGTGTCATGTCCTCAGGGCAGATATCGCTCATGGCTTCCGACCCATCCTGAGCGACTCGTGGCAATAGCTCCCTTCCTAACCTCCCTTCATCCTGAGCGATGGGATGGGAGACAGAATTGACCCCCTCCTCGCTCTCTAATGGGGAAGAGCTTGGGGGAATTCATTTCCTGATATTTCCCCCATCTCTCCAGCACTTACTCTGGTTTTCTCTCCCCTTTTAGTTCAGGTTCTGTTACTTGCACACTCTTGAGTATTCCACCTTTACCATTCCCTGGGCTCAGGGCGTAACCTGGTTAATTTAAGTATCCTCACCCTTACGCAGTTCCTAGGGTCCTCAGGGCCAGCCTTACGCTGTTCCTAGGGCTCAGGGCATAATCTTCTGCAGGTTTGCAGGGTCTTTTACTAGTGAAAGAGCCTTACACAGTAAATATCCTTAACTTCTATTTATTAACAGTTACCAAAGCAGAACACACACACTAAGCATACAGTGCTCACCACTCCCCATAATCAGATGAACTTTTCTTGGTGGCCAGCCAGGATCAGGTTGTCTGGGGCTCCTTCAGCTTCTGCACGATATAGTTGGCAGGGTGTTGAGGTCTGGCAGCTCTGATCTTAGGCTGTGCCCTGGAGTTGGTTCCCAAGAAATTCCTGTTGGACCCCAGTTATTATAGTGAAACTTGAGTCCTGCTTAGCTCTACTGTCACCAATCATTGTAAAGTAAAGTCCTGCAAACCAGCATTTTTCACCCATCCTAGCCCATTACAAAACCACTCTTTACCCAATCAGAGCCCACCACCTGAGCTGATTTAAATCTTGCAAAGTTAGTTATGCAACAGGCAGAAATGATCAAAGAACCAGGCAGAGACCAGACAGATGAACAATAGAGAAGCAGGGACAATGAAGGCAAAACAATAAAGTATAGATTTCACAACCACATCTGTTAGGTGATTCCTTGCTAGACAGAATGCTGTCAACATTTTCTTTACATTTCTTACGATCTGTTTCTGTATCTGGGTGATGGTGGGCGCTGTTACGACAGAAGCCCCCTCAACAGCCCGATATTACATTGTTTTGATGCAATTTAGAGGGAATGTGAGGCTATGACTTCCTGCTGCTTAGCTCATGGCTGCTGCTGTCCTAATGTGGCTGCAGAAAAGTCCTGAGACATCACAGTTTCTCTCTGTGTGTCAGGAGATGGTGGGATGGTGAGTGAGAACGGGGAGCAGAATCCAAAGCAGGAAGATGCTGAGCATGTGGAAACGCGCTGGGAAGTATCACAAAGGACGAAAGGGGATGTGTCCAGGAGTCACGAGAAGAGGCAGCAGGGAAACCAGCCAGGAGAGAAAATGGACAAATCCATCAATTGTGAGGAAAATCACAAGGACCTCCAGGAAACCACAGCCCAGCAGAGAATCCTCATGGGAGAGAGGAAACACATTTGCCCTGAGTGCGGGAGAAACTTCAGTAGACGCTCACACCTCATTCACCATGAGCGAATCCACACAGGAGAGAGACCCTATGAATGCTGTGAGTGTGGGAAAAACTTCACTCGGCGCTCGGACCTTATTAGACACCAGAAAACCCACACATGCGAAAGCCCCTATGAATGTTGTGAGTGTGGGAAAAACTTCATTTACTGCTCAGACCTGAGGAGACATCAGAGGATCCATACAGGACAGAGACCCTATGAATGCTGTGAGTTGGGAAAAGCTTCCATCAGGGGTCACAACTTATTTATCATCAGAGAATCCACCAGGGAGATAAACACAATAAAATCCTTGTCTAGGGCTGGCAAAACATATTTTTTCTCTAATATTAATGATAATTCCCACATGTGGCCCTTAAGGCTGTTAGTGCCATTTACGTCATTGTGATCTCAGCTCCCCCAGGTGAGTTGTGCGGTTCTGCTTTTTGCAGCTAATCCTTCTTCTTCGATACCTGGAAAGAGACTGGACCATATTGTTAAACATTCTCTTTGTAAGCACCTGGAGGATAAAAGCTTTATAAGAATAGTCAGCATGGATTTGTCAAGAACAAATGAAGCCAAACCAATCTGATTTCCTACTTTGACAGGGAGATTGGCCTATAGTATTTCAGGGAAGCAGTGGATTTGCTATATCTTCATTTTAGTACCTCCTTTGACACAGTCCCACCTGCCGTTCTCATAGGGAAATGGGGTCTAGATTAAATTATTATAAAGTGAGCACACAAAACTGGTTGCAAGATCAAACTCAATCTTAGGGCTTGGCTACATTTGCAAGTTAGAGCGCATTAAAGCATACCCGGACGCTCTAACTCCCAATGTGTCCACATTGGCAAGGCACGTAGAGCGCCTGGACTCTGCAGCTGGAGTGATCCTGGTAATCCACCTCCACGAGAAGCATAAAGCTGCTGCGTCCCGGCTGAAATGCCCCAGCGTCAGTGTGAATGAGGTGTTGCATTACTGTGCTGTGATTGGCCTCCGGAAACGTCCCATAATCCCCTGAAGTCAAGAGGCCACTCTTCTCATTGTTTTGAAAGCTCTGTTTCGGACAGCTAGCATGCTTATCTACTCCGGGACAAAGCAAGCCATTAGTGTGGAATGCTGCTGTTGTGAGTGGGGTGGGGGGGAGGGTGGTCTGCTGCTGTCTGAACTTACAAGACAGCATGCTGACATGCTCTCAGCCCCCCAAAACACACTCCCTGTCACACTCCCCCTCCCCACCCGCCATTTGAAAAGTGCAGCCGCTTGCACACTGGGATAGCTACCACAATGCACTGCTCTCTGTGGCATTGCCAGAGCTGCTAATGTGGCCACGCCAGTGCGCTTGCAGCTGACAGTGTAAACACACGGCAGCATTTTCCCTGCTGCGGTCTCTGAAGGCTGGTTTAACTCCCAGCGCTCTACATCTGCAAGTGTAGCCATGCCCTTAAACTGCAGCAAGGGCGATTTAGGTTAGATATTAGGGAAAAGCTTGTAAGTGCAAGGGTAGTTAAGCTCTGAAATACACTTCCAAAGGAGGTTGTGGAATCCCCATCATTGGAAGGTTTTAAGAACAGCTTAGACAAATACCTATCAGGCATTGTCAGGGTGTACTTGGTCCTGCCTCAGTGCATGGGCTGGATTAAATGATTTTCCAGCCCAACATTTCTGTGGTTCTATCATTCTGTAATTTTCTCCATACACTGGTGGATTTTCATACTCCTTTCCATTACACCTGACTCGCTATATACCCTAACTCCTCAGCATGTGCCTTCTTGATATCCAACATCCCTAACATCCCACACGCAGTGCTGTCCCCTCTCCTTCCTATTCCTTACTGTGCTGAGCCCCAGCAGCCCATTTCCCTGCCTCTCTCATTATCCTTGGGTCTCTATCGGTAGGAAGCAGTTCCAAGGTGATGTTCCCATGGCTTTCTGTGATGTGGAGTTACTTTCCCTGGGTTTTAGGAGCCCCTTTGAGCAGGAATCTCTGGTCATGTGTGTGCTAGCACAGCAGTTATTCCCCTTATAGGCAGAGTGTCTGGCACCTTAGAGCACCTGGAGAGCTAGCCACAGAATTTTGGTGCTTTAAAATGAGCAATGGTTAAAAAAAGGCCAGGTTCTTTGTGACAAATGTCCCATGAAGTCACCTGATCTCATTTGATTCTTTCCTCTGAGCAGGGTTACCAGTTTCCAAACCTGAGGTTATGGCCCAGCTGGAACAAGGGGAAGAGCTGTGGGTCTCAGATCTCCAGGGCTCTGAGGAAAGCGAGATCCTGAGAGGAACCTTCCCAGGTGAGGAGTCATTAGTCCAACAACTCAGATTCTGCCTGTGCGTGAAGAAAACAGCTGGGATTCCCTAACCAAGTCCGTGAGAGCAGTTTGAGTTCTGGATTGTCCCCCAGCAGGTGTCATGTCCTCAGGGCAGATATCGCTCATGGCTTCTTCCCCATCCTGAGCGACTCCTGGCAATAGCTCCCTTCCTAACCTCCCTTCATCCTGAGCGTTGGGATGGGATGTGGAGACAGAGTTGATCCCCTCCTCTCTCCCCTCTGAGGAAAAGTTTGGGGGAGTTCATGTTCTGATATTTTCTCCCATCTCTCCAGCACTTACCCTTGGTTTCCTCTCCCGATTTTCATTCCTGCTTCTGAAGTTTCTCTCTGTGTCTCAGGAGATGGTGGGATGGTGAGTGAGAACAGGGAGCAGAATCCAGAGCAGGAAGATGCTGAGCATGTGGAACCGCACCAGGAGTTATCACAAAGAACGAAAGGGGACATGTCCAGGAGACATGAGGAGAGGCAGCCAGGAGAGAAAATGGGCAAATCCATCAATTGTGAGGAAAATCACAAGGACCTCCAGGAAACCACAGCCCAGCAGAGAATCCTCATGGGAGAGAGGAAACACATATGCCCTGAGTGTGGGAAAAACTTCAGAAGTCGCTCACACCTTATTAACCATGAGCGAATTCACACGGGAGAGAGACCCTATGAATGCTGTGAGTGTGGGAAAAACTTCATTCGACGCTCGCACCTTATTAGACACCAGAGGATCCACACCGGTGAGCGACCCTATGAATGTTTTGAGTGCAGGAAAACCTTCATTTACTGCTCAGATCTTAGAAGACATCAGAGGATCCACACAGGACAGAGACCTTATGCATGCTGTGAGTGCGGGAAAAGCTTCCATCAGGGGTCACACCTTATTTATCATCAGAGAATCCACCAGGGAGATAAACATCATAAAATCCTTGTCTAGGGCTGGCAAAACATACATTTTTTTCTTTAATATTGTTGGTACTTCGCACACGTGGCCCTTAAGGCTGTTAGTGCCATTTACGTCATTGTGATCTCAGCTCCCCCAGGTGAGTTGTGCAGTTCTGCTTTTTGCAGCTACCCCTTTTGGGGTGAATCCCCAAGGACCCTTTGTGCCAGCTGCTTTGTTCTGAGTTATGGGAGTATGAGTCCATCTTACTAGGAATGTGCATTAGGCCCAGGGGAGGGAAACACAGAAGACCTCAGTTAGCTGCATTATGTTAAAATCTACCCGGGCCTTGTCTCCATTAGCACTTTTTTTAGTTAACCAGCATGAGTGAGCTATCCAGATGGAAAACCACAACTCTGTTTTCTGTACTAACATGGCCCAAGTACAGTAGTGTGGGTTAGCTAGCACTTTCCCCCTCAACCTGTCCTAATCTCCTTCACTTTTCCTAGTCTAGAGAAACCATTATCATGATGGTAAATCTTTTGTAAAATAACACAACTCAGTAACGAGACAGTGCCAAGTGAATCAGGTTTCAGTGGATCAGAGGAGAATGCAACGGGAAAATCGGTGGTTCTCATTCTGAGTCATCAGATGTAACCTGCTTTAGAATCTCATTCCATCTGAAACTGAAAATGTCTTGTATCTCTGTGAGCAGGGTCGGATTTCCAACTACGCACACCGGGCAGGGTGCCAAGTATGTGATTTTCTAGCCCAAATGGGCTATTTTTAGCTGTCAGTTGCCAGGGTTTTTAGCAGTTGCAAGTTGCAGGATTTGGGGCTATTTTGCTGCCCTGCTGCCACTGGCTACACTGCTCAGGAGGGAGGGAGCCTCCTGATCCATCCCGTTCCTTGCCGAGATGCCCCACACACCGCTTGTCTCACGTCATGCCATCTCCCCTTGGGTGACATTTGCAGCATGCGCAGCATTCTTGTCCGAGGGAGAAAATTTTTTTTCTGCACAAATGTGCTGCAGTTCTGCCTTTCACCCACCAGGGGCCACGGTGGTGCCAGAACAGCCTGAGCTGGCTGAGGCTGACTGGTCGGGCCGGCGGCGGCAAAGAGCCGGCAGGCGGGTGGGAGGGGTATCCGGGCAGCCGCCTTCTTGGAGCCAGGTTATGAGGCAGAGCTGGCCACACAGGGCTGCTGGGGGGGGCGTGTCACAGGACCCCATGGGGCACACCCGAAACTCTGCAACTAACTGGGTATCATCGCAGTGTTGTTCAATTATTTAAGTCAGTATTATCTCAGATAATGCAGGGAGAGTGTGCCACAGTAAGGGACTTGGAACTAGGCAAAATGCCCATGTATTTGATTCCCAACACAGTTGTGACCCAGCCCCTACAGGAAGTTACTCCTGAAGATATCTCCTAGCTAATCCTAATATTTGGGAAATACTGCCTTTAGCTATGCAGATGTGGAGGAAATAGAATTGATGTTTTTGTTGAATTCACCCTTTGTAATGCTGCAAATGTGTATAAAATGAAATCGATGTTGAATATGAGACAGCTGAAGAAAAATAACTCTTTTTGAATAGAAACCAGCCTCTTGTACCATCCAATGATCCTCACCAGGCCTATATCTAGTTTCTAATTTAGACCTGTGCTATCAGATTAAAGAAGTAAACTGGGCATGTTTGAGGAAGTCATTCCTCACTAGCACAGCTGAGATTTCGGGTGGGTTGGTAAAGGATTCTTCTCCAGAGAAATGTAAATTTGTCCTCCTCAAGACCAAGGACTTGGCAAGAACTCAGAAACCACAGGCACCTAATTGCTGGTTTTCAGCACAGAGATGAAAGCTATGGTGAGCTATGGTCCAGCAGAAATGTGTTTAGAACACAATTTCCTAGTTCCGTGGCATTGATTAGAGTCCCAACAGATGCCAGTTAGATTGAGAACAATTGTCCTTTACCATATGAATCCAAAGTTTCATGAGACCAAGAAAAAGAGTTGATGCCTTTGGAGGACATTCCCTCCTCAGCAGGGCCGGTGCAACCACTAGGCGAACTAGGCGGTCGCCTAGGGCGCCAAGTGGTTGGGGGCGGCTCAAAGCGCACTCCGGGGAGGTGGTGGAGCGGAGGTGAGCTGGGATAGGGGGGCGCAGGGAGGGCCGCCTGCAGTAAGTAATGGGGGGGGGGGTGCACATGGGAACCGCTCCCCGCCCCAGCTCACCTCTGCTCCGCCTCCTCCTCTGAGCGCACTGCCCTGCTCTGCTTCTCTCCCCGGCGCCGCAAGCCTGGGAGGCGGGAGAAGCGGCGGCGTGCTCGGAGAGGAGGCGGAGCAGAAGTGAGCTGGGATGGGGAGTTGCCGCACGGCTCCCCGGGCTGAGGGGAATTGCTGCACGGTTCCCCGGGAGGAGAGGGGGCAGTGGGGAGCTGCCGCAGGGGGGGCACCTCAGGGCGGAGGGGAGCTGCCCCAGTGGGGGCGCTTCAGGGCGGAGAGGGGGCGGTGGGGAGCTGCCACGGGGGGGCGCCTCAGGGCAGAAGGGGGGCGCCCGGTAACTGCTGCGGAGGGGGGGGCGCTTCAGGGCGGAGGCAGGGCAGCAGGGAGATGCTGCAGAGGGGGTGCCTCAGGGCGGAGGGGGGGTGCAAGGTGGAAGTTTTGCCTAGGGCGCAAAACATCTTTGCACTGGCCCTGTTCCTCAGAAAGATCCCAAGCTGGCTGCCTTCTTGGACAATAAGCACTTTCCTTCTGTGCAAGTGATAGTAACCCATGAAGTAATGAGTGGGTCAAGCTCCAAGTTCAGACTGCAGGATATTTGAACATTGAGTCCTGATTCTATGCTTTGGTGTTTTGGTTTTGGTCTTGTGTTTTATGCCTTTGCATCGCGTCACCATCTCCTGCTACTTTGAAAGATTAAAAAGTGTGAAAATAGAAAAGAAGGTTTTTTTCATGTTGCAAACCTTGCCACATAGTGTGAGACCCCCTTCCACCAACACTTATGGCAGAAGAGCCATAAATAAATTAACTTCCAGAAATGGAAGGCACCTATATGGGTGTGAACCCTTCTGTAAAATTGTGGTTTACTTGGTGGAAATCGGTGTTAAATTAAAAGAAAGTAACATAAGATTTTTGTTACCAGTAAGAATGAAATTAAACATGAAGTTAATTATTTGTTAACGAACAAGAGACTAATTATGTGATGACTCTCAGCTTTCCAATATAATTCTGATTTATGTTGTTTTCTTTTTATAGGAAATGGTGGCTAATCCTTAAAGGCTTGTTTGATGTATTTTACTCCCTTCTGACTAAGGAATTCTGAAATAAAACTTTACTCCAAAGGTTGCGGTGCTAGAATATGTAAGAGAAATAAGGTATCTGAGAATACTGATCAGTATAGACATGAATTATTTCCATTTCAAATGGAATTTATTCTGACAAGCTTTAATTTCTGTTAAGAGGAAAACTACTCAAGAAGACAAGTTTTTTTACTGGTTAGACTGTAAGGGTCACTTAGTTCCGCACTTCTCTTGTGAGCAAAGGAAAGACATGACTTTTGTGATGATTATGTCCATATTTATTTATAAGAAAGATGATGGATGCATTTTTTTTATTTTATTTTATTTTATTTTGTTAAAAACTTCTGCAATCCAGACCCCTTTTCATTTTGAGAAGGCCACCAATTAAAGCCTGGCCATTGACTCCTTAGGCCAGGCTATGCAGACCTCCTCAAAACTGGCCTTGCTTTTCTTTCATTTTTATCTTTGGGATTCACATCCACGTTGAATGTGGTTTTCAAGAACGGCTATTTTAAGAAAACTACTGGATTAAGGGAGAATTTTCCAAAATGATGTTAACCCAAAGAGTGCCTCATTCCAACTGGATTGGGTCATGATGTCGGTATCCAAGGCAGACCTCACCCCCAAGCAGGGCTGGATTAACTTTTTGTGGGCCCAGCGCCAAACATATTTGTGGGCTCTCCGGAGGAATGATTGTAAAAGGGTCAGGGGGAAAAAGCACAGTGGAGTGGGAGCTAGGGTTGGTCCCTGGAGTAAGGGAGGGACCAGGAGTAAACTGCAAGCGCAGCAGGGCTGGGGCTGGGGTAAACAGGACACCCACACCCCCATTCCCCCCCCGGCCCACATACAGCGGGTACCTACCCGGTGCTAGCCCATTCTCTTCAGCTCTCTCTGCACTGAGCTGCCCCTTCTCCCGCAGGAGCAGGACAGGTTCTCTTCCAGCCCTCTGGGGTGGGTGTTGGGAGTGGGATGAGCGGAGCTAATGTGGTTACTCCTATAACCGGACTTTTAGTTTCCAGTCAGCACTGCTAACCGGACACTCAGGTCCCGTTTTCTACTGGAGTTCCCAGCCTAAAACTGGATTCCTGGCAACAGGGCTGCCAGGAAAGCCTGAGGGGGGGAGGAGCAAGCAATCATTTTTAAAAGTGAGAGGGCTAAGCTGGGATGGGGGGTGTCGGGGAGGGGAAGAAGTGGTGGGTGGGGTGGTCTGGGGGTGGAGAGGAGCTAGTGGGCAGGGCCATGTCTGCTGTACTGCCCAGGTAGGTTGGAGACTGGGGATCAGCTGACACAGTACCCCCCGCCCAGGTGACGTGACAGCCAGTGGCGGATTTAGAGTGAGTGGGGCCCCCGGCCCTGTGCTCAGCTTCATTTTTGGGGCCTCTCCTTGGGACCCAGCCAAGAAAAAGAACATTCGCTCTTATCTCCCCCTGCCCTCATTTTTCATTCTTTTTTTCTTCATCCTCCTCCTATAAGTAACAGGAAGTAAATGACAGTAAAGTGAGGTACCTTGATTGTTCTTGTCGTCCAGCTTATTTTCCCGCAGACCACTTGAAAAATCGTGGAGGGTCTCAACGCACCACGTAATGATCTCTCCAAATATCGTTTGTGCCATTAGCTAACCATTGTAGGCGCTTTGGATAAGAGCATTTTATAAAAAAACTTATAAAAACAGTTGGGGTGCAGGGTCTAGCCAGGAGCTAGGGTGAGGGAGGGGGCTCAGGGCTGGGGCAGGAGGTTGGGGTGTGGAGCGCTTACCTGGGGCAGCTCCCATTTGGTGTGAGGGGTGCAGGTGGGAATGTGGGTGGGTGTGTGCAGGAGCTCCCATTTGGTGCTCAGGGTGGGGAGGTGCAGGAGTCAGGGCATGGGGGGGGCGGGGGCTAGGGAGGTGTGGGGTGGGAGCAGGAGTCAGGGCAGGGGGCTGGGGAGGTGTGAGGGGTTGCAGGGCTCAGGGTGGGCAGGGGGTGAGGGCTGGGGTCGTGGGGGTGCTCACGGCAGGGGGCTGGAGGGGTATGCCCTGATTTCACCCCCTTCCCCAAGGCCCTGCCCCCGCGTCTTCTCCTCCTCCTCCTCCCCGGAGCAGCGAGCTGCTGCAGCTGATCGGCGGGAGGGAGCGGGAGGGGCGGGAACATGGCACGCTGGGGGAAGAGGCGGGGGAGGAGCTTGGCTGCCGGCAGAGCGGGCCCTGCTGCAGCAGGAGCCCCAGGAGCAGGGTGTAGTGTATTCAAGTGCTCCACGTAGGACTGTGCTACTGGTAGCAGTCACCGATACATAAAAGATCGTAAGAAACTGCGATTGTCGTAAACTGCCGCCCGATGTAGCAAATGCCTACAGGGAGCAGTTTCTTGCACTATGGTGTATGTGAAATTGCTACATGTAGAAATGTGCTATCTGTAGCAGTTATTTATACGTGTAGATTGTAAGAAACAGCTTTTGAATAAAGATGCTACTTCCCTCAGGTCATGTTTTCTAGACCTTAAATTTTTTTTTCTCTTCTCTGGACTCTCTCCAATTTGTCCACATCTTTCCTGAAGTGTGGCACCCAGAACTGGACACAATACTCCAGCTGAGGCCTAATCAGTGCAGAGTAGAGCGGACATCCCAGAGTGATGTTCTGTTTTTTTGCAGCAGCCTTACACTGTTCACTCATATTCAGCTTGTGGTCCCCCAGATCCCTTTCTGCAGTACTCCTTCCCAGCTTGTTATCATTCACAAACTTTATAATTATACTTTCTCTGCCATTATCTCAATCATTGATTAAGATTTTGACAGGTTTCAGAGTAGTAGCCGTGTTAGTCTGAATCCGCAAAAAGAAAAGGAGGACTTGTGGCACCTTAGAGACTAACCAATTTATTTGAGCATTTTGAATAGAAACTTACCCAGAACTGATCCCTGAAGAACCCCACTCATTATGCCCTTTCAGCCTGTGAATCACTGATAACTACTGTTAGAACTGTTTTCCAGAGCTAATTTTGCACCCATCGCATTTTAGCTCCATCTAGGTTGCATTTCCATAGTTTGTTTATGAGAAGGTCATGGGAGACAGTATCAAAAGCCTTACTAAAGGCAAGATAGACCATGTCAACCACTTTCCCACATCCACAAGGCTTGTTACACTGTTAAAGAAAGCTATCCGTTTAGTTTTACATGTGAGACAGCTTGAATTAGCTACATCAGATCGATGTCCTTTGTTAGCAAAGTAGGACCTGTCGCTGCTGCTGGTAACCCGGTCCTACAGATTGCAGTTTCTTATACATACATATACGTGTGTATGGAAATGCTATCTGTAGGGATGTGCTAACTGCAATCTGATGAAGCTAATTCCTACAGATAGCAGTTTCTCACACCATAGGTATGTGAGACTGCTATCTGTAGGAATTAGCTACATCAGATGTCCTTTGTTGGCATAGCAGGACCTGCCACTGCTGCAGGTAGCCCAGTCCTACAATAGCATTTTCACACACACATGTAAGAAACTGCAATCTGTAGGGATGTGCTATCTGTAGCAGAGAGACAGTGAATTCTTACCATTAGCAGTTCCTGAGAGCTGCGAAGGGCTGTACCTGTTGGCCTTGTGGTGTTGTGAACAACAATTAGCTATTATGCGAACAGAAAGGGAGATGGACTGGGTACAAGCTAAAGATATGACAGTTTTAACTCTGCTGACAAAACATGAAAATAGCCTTTTCCTTCCATGTGTGTCTGGATGGTACAAGGCCCTGGACTCTAATGTATACACATTCCTGAGGTAATCTTTATGTGTTTGTGCATTCCTTCAATAAGCCACTAACATTGTCTGGCCTCATCCAGCACAGCACATTTGAAATACAGAGACATGGTCAATATTTCTAGTCTCCAGTACAAATGTTACATGCATACAGGTTGGATAAACACAGTCAATAGGTCTTAAGTTTTGCAATGATACCCCACATCAGCCATCTTGCATAAAGTATATATTAGCTATGTCATATCCATATCATAAGCATATTTTCATAAAGCATGTAGAGTATAATGTCACACCCCACATGTATGTTTGCTGATCTTGCAAATAGTAAAGGAGCATGCACCTTTGGGTGCAAACGTTCATGAAGATAGTGCAGAGCCATGCAGGCTCCATGATGCTGTGTGAGATGGCAGACAGTGAGGAGGGCCAGGCAGGTTTTGGGTTTAGAAAAAAAGATGTAAACATTATGTATACATTTAAGTGGGATACATATAAAATTAGTGGATGGTTAATGACGCATTATGTGAAGGTGGATCCCCTGGTCACAACCACCCTGTCTGACCTGTTTGGTACCCAGCCTACACTGCCAAACCAAAGCTTCCCAAAATACAGTGGGTGGACAGTGGGATATCTATGCATGGCGCACCTCACTCTGAATCTATACAAGTGCTTCTGGTGAGTACCCTGACTGCTGAGACAAGGAGTCCAGGAGGCATGCACACAAGTGACATAGTAACCATAGTGACTCTATGCTGACATAATTTGAGTGAACCCACACTTAAAGTGTAGATATGGCCTTAGGTATATGAAATGTTTGGGAGAGGTAACAGGACCAGTATGAGGGCAGACTAAGATTCGTTCAGGCTCAAGGCATTGGAACTGGCCTTACTGCACCCTACAGGCTCAGGAACAAAGAGGCACATAAATAAAATATATCATTTATTTATTAAAATTTCTTGACTCAAGGGTGTATAACTCATGATTTTAGAATTCTTGTGGTTGTAAAGGTATCTTGGGGTTGTAGGTGTGTGTTCATTATATTTTGAAAGGCAAAACTATGAATGGGTTGAACAAAGAATTAGATCAGTCCCTCAGTAATAAGTACATTGGCTATTAGCCAAGATAATCAGGGATGCAGGCCCATGCTCTGCATGTCCCTAAACCGTCCTTTGACTGCCAGATGCTGGGAGTGGACAATGGGATGGTTCACTGAGTGATTGCCTGGTCTGATCATTGGTTTGACATGTGAGACTGCTATCTGTAGGAATTAGCTACATCAGATTGCAGTTTCTAGCAAAGTAGGACCTGTCACTGCTGCAGGTAGCACAATCCTACAGACAGCAATTTCACACATCCTATGGTGTAAGAAACTGCTATCTGAAGGAATTAGCTTGATCAGACAGCAGTGTTACAGGTACCACATCCTTCAGATTGCAGGGGTGTGTGCGTGTGAATGCTATCTGTAGGATCATTCTACCAGCAGCAGCGACAGGTCCTACTTTGCTAGAAACTGGTATCTGATGTAGCTAATTCCATATGTGTGTGAAACTGCTATCTGTAGAAATTTGTTACCTGTAGTAGGGAGAAGTAGTGAATTGTTACCATTAGCAGTTACTGATACATATGGTTATTCTTATGTGCTGACTTCTCCTAATTTGCTAAAATTTGACAGTAGTGTGGGATGGAAACAAAGTGTTCAGCTTCCAAATGATCCTGCCTGGATTCATTGTAGTGGGACATAGGACATGTGGAGGATAATTCAAAATCTTAATTTCGTTAGGGTTCATCTTCAACATATTTCTATGCTGGTGTGATCTCTGACCATTACAGTTAATCAACTCAGCAGGCTCCCAGATCACAACATAAGAATATCCCAAATTAAAAAACATAGTAAGAGAACCAAAAAAGAGCCACCGTGACTAAACAAAGTAAAAGAAGCAGTAAGAAGCAAAAAGGCATCCTTTAAAAAGTGGAAATTAAATCCTAGTGAGGAAAATAGAAAGGAGCATAAACACCAGCAAATGAAGTGTAAAAATACAATAAGGAAGGCCAAAAAATAATTTGAGGAACAGTTAGCCAAAGACTCAAAAAGTAATAGCAAAAATATTTTCAAGTACATCAGAAGTAGGAAGCCTGCTAAACAACCAGTGGGACCACTGGACAATTGAGGTGCTAAAGGAGCAATCAAGGACGATAAGGCCATTGCGGAGAAACTAAATGAATTCTTTGCATCAGTCTTCATGGCTGAGGATGTGAGTGAGATTCCCAAACCTGAGCCTTTTTTTTAGGCAACAGATCTGAGGAACTGTCCCAGATTGAGGTGTTATTAGAGGAGGTTTTGGAACAAATTGATAAATTAAACAGCAATAAGTCACCCGGACCAGACGGTATTCACCCAAGAGTTCTGAAGGAACTCAAATGTGAAATTGCAGAACTACTAACTGTAATCTGCAACCTATCATTTAAATCAGCTTCTGTACCAGATAACGGGAGGATAGCTAATGTGATGCCAATTTTTAAAAAGGGGCTCCAGAGGTGATCCTGGCAATTACAGGCCTGTAAGCCTGACTTCAGTACCAGGAAAACTGGTTGAAACTATAATAAAGAACAATATTGTCAGATGAACATAATTTGTTGAGGAAGAGTTAACATGGTTTTTGTAAAGGGAAATCATGCCTCACCAACCTACTAGAATTGTTTGAGGGGGTCAACAAGATGTGGACCAATGGGATCCAGTGGATATAGTGTATTTAGATTTTCAGAAAGCCTTTGACAAGGTCCTTCACCAAAGGCTCTTACGCAAAGTAAGGTGTCATGGGATAAGAGGGAGGGTCCTCTCATGGATTGGTAACTGGTTGAAAGATAGGAAATAAAGGGTATGTATAAATGGTCAGTTTTCAGAATGGAGAGGTAAATAGTGGTGTCCCCAGGGGTCTGTTCTGGGAACAGTCCTATTCAACTTGTTCATAAATGATCTGGAAAAAGGGGTAATCAGTGAGGTAGCAAAATTTGCAGATTATATAAAATTACTAAAGATAGTTAAGACCCAGGCAGACTGCAAAGAGCTACAAAAGGATCTCTCAAAACTGGATGACTGGGCAACAAAATGGCAGATGAAGTTTAATGTTGATAAATGCAAAGTAATGCACACTGGAAAGCATAATCCCAACTATACATATAAAATGATGGGGTCTAAATTAGCCGTTACCACTCAAGAAAGATCTTGGAGTCATTGTGGATAGTTCTCTGAAAACATCCACTCAATGTGCAGCGGCAGTCAAAAAAACAAACAGAATGCTAGGAATCATTAAGAAAGGGATAGATAATAGGACCAAAGATATCATGTTGCTTCTATATAAATCCATGGTACATCCACATCTTGAATACCGTGTGCAGATGTGGTCGCCCCATCTCAAAAAAGATATATTGGAATTGGAAAAGGTTCAGAAAAGGGCAACAAAAATGATTAGGGGTATGGAACGGCTGCCATGTGAGGAGAGGTTAATAAGACTGGGACTTTTCAGCTTGCAAAAGAGACGACTAAGGGGGGGGGGGATATGATTGAGGTTTATAAAATCATGACTAGTGTGGAGAAAGTAAATAAAAAAGTGTTATTTACTTCTCATAACACAAGAACTAGGGGCCACCAAATGAAATTAATACACAGCAGGTTTAAAACAAACAAAAGGAAGTATTTTTTCTCACAACGCACAGTCAACCTGTGGAACTCTTTGCCAGCGGGTGTTGTGTAGGCCAAGACTATAACAGGGTACAAAAAAGAACTAGATACATTCGTGGAGGATCGGTCCATCAATGGCTATTACCCAGGATGGACAGGGATGGTGTCCCTAGCCTCTGTTTGCCAAAAGCTGGGAATAGGTGACAGGGGATGGATCATTTGATGATTACCTGTTCTGTTCATTCCCTCTGGGGCACCTGGCATTGGGCATTGTTGGCAGACAGGATACTGGGCTAGATGGACTTTCGGTCTGACCTAGTATGGCCATTCTTGTGTTCTTATGCATGTGAACACCAAAGCTTGCAATTCCTCAGACCTGCTCAGTCTCACCAGAACACAAGAACTTTTCTGGGACCACACCCTGCTTCCTTGCTCTGTGCCCTTCAACCTCTCCAGCATTGCTCCAAACCTTAAAGGGACAGGGTGCATATAAATAGAACCTATTCATCTCCATATCTTTAATTAATTCCCAAGTAATTCCATTCTGAGCAGAAACACGGTGCTCCCCCGAGTGGCAGCAGAGTGGCGCAGTAGCAGCAAGCAGGGGCCCTAATGCAGCAGTCGCTTAGTTATATTTTGAACACATGCAGTTCAGTGGGAGAATTCTTGGCTCCCATACAGCAGGTCTGCCTAGGTGTAGTTTGACTCCTATATTTGGGGAAGCTGGGGCTGCAGGCCTGCGGCTTTTGGGGAGAGCACTTTTCTGAGACATCAGAGTGTAATAGACTATGCGGTCAGTCCCTAAACCAGGGCCTTGTTCCAGCCCTGATCTGAGCTGCCAGGATCCCTTCCACAAAGCAGGGTGCCCCAGATTACAACCTGAAAATAGGCATATGAAACTAACTCCTGTTCGCCCTGCATCAGAGCGGGGGTTGACTCGCCCCTCCATTGCCATAGGGTGTGTGGGCATTGTTCCCTAGCACTGTGCAGCCATTCATAGTCTCAGCACGTCTACCAGCAGTGATGGGCCAAGCACAAACCTCCAGAAGGGGCCACGCTGGGCTATTTATATCATTCACCGCAAATGTGCAGCATGGTCAATTCCAGCAGGGAAACCAGCCTTTGTGACCAGACAGCTCAGCCATTCTGTGTCCATCCCACCCTATAGTGCTATTTATACCAGCAAAAACTGCATTTGTGGACAAGTAAAATCAATCCCAAAGGCCCCTTTCATCAGCCCTAGACATTCATTTGAACGTATTTTTGGCTCTTGGAGAAATAAACAAATCTGTTTGTGAACAGAGGAGGGTGGAGTTCAGCCATCTTCATAATCAAGGCGCAAACCAGGAGCCTGTTGCTTTTCATTCCTGATGTTGCATCGCCATCGTGTGGCATTTCATTATTATTACGGTTAAAAATGGTGTTTTGCACTGAAACAATATTTTCCTCAGAGATCCAGGAGAAGATTAATCTAGAAAAGGAAGGGGATTCTGAGGCCGTTCCAGAGGGAGGAGAGAACATTTTCAGCATGACTAAAGTAATGTGTTGTGCCTCACATGCAATAGGGAGAAAAACAATTTGAGCTATCCAACACGTCACAGAATGAAGTAACCATGCATGTATAATGTTTAATCCACTCCCATTTTTAAAACCACCCATGGACTGGGCATAGCAAAGGAGCGCTTTGAAGCAGAGTCTGTCCTTCAAGTTCTGTAAGGTCAGTGATTCCAATGCTATAGGGGGTATAGCTCAGCGGTAGAGATTTGACTGCAGATGAAGTAGTCCTTGGTTCAAATCCAGGTGCCCCGCTTTGAAGCCTTTTTTTTTAAATTAAAACATTTTCATATACATTTCCATTATGTTCAGGAGTTCCACTGAATGGGGATGCTTGAAATGAATTGAAACTCAACATTTTCCTGTGCAAATGCATAAAACCCTAGCAAATCTGTCCATCAGCTGAAATTAATTCCAATCCTCTAAGTGTCTAGTTTATGTTTTCATTGATTAAATAAAGATCTAGTATGAATGCACATTTGCAAGTCCCTGTTCTCCATGGGCTGGGCTGTGCAGAAGAACAAGAATCACATCCTGTTGTGGCTCAGGAACCTGATGAGCAAAGGTACCTTGGCCCAGGCTAAGGTCACCAGCAGCTTGGCCCCTTCACATTCAGCTAGCAGTACCTGGGCGGGCCCCCAGGACAATGCATTAGACAAAGCCAGTGACTCTGAGCAGGAAACTAGCCACCAAGAAGCTGGCCAGAGCTGCAAGGATCCCTAGAAATGCCACCATCTCCATGTCTAGGAATAGTTGTAACAAAGTGGTGGCCGCAGCAGGGACAAAAAAAGCAGACAAAGGCCCCCAAAAGGTCAAAGCTGCCAAGCCCCAGATGGTGGTCAAGATCCCACCTGAAATCAAGACAGGAGAGGACAAGACTAAAGCCAACACCAAAGCCCCCAAAGCCGGGGCTAAGAAGGTGGCACCGAGGAAGAAGTGAAGAGATTTACATGGGGATGACTTCAGCCCCCCCAATGGCTCTTTTAAGAATTACCATTGACATTCCCCCTCCCCGCCCCCGGAGAGCTCACGGTCCCTCAGGACAGACAATCCCATGGAGAGCATAATGAGGGAGGGGGGCGGGAGTGTTTCTCTTCCAGAGGGGAAGGGCTGTGTTTTGTGAAACACCTTCCAGGTGAGAGACACACTGACAGGGCAGCTACCCATAGCTCCTACATGAGCTTGTTCTCTTCAATCTGCTTCTGCTGTTATTTTAAACCCAGCACTAAAGGAAGTGCGTCCCTGTGATTTGATCAGCTGCTGAATAGCCAGTGTTTGCATCTCAGCTTTGATTAAGCCCAGTTTTGAATTTATTCCCATTGTGACGCCATTTGGCCTTTGTCATCCTGAGCCTGCAAGAAGTCCTGACCAGACCAGGCTGAAGAGAGGGACCCAGATGACATCAATACCTCCAACTGTGGCTAAATCCCAACCACCACCTGGGACATGAGACTGTCTTCTCCCCCTCCTACCCTCACCCCTGTGTGTCCTTCCCTTATTTCTTCTCTTTCCTAGCCCTCTTCTTTCTCCTTCCACCTGATACAGGCTTGGCCAGCTAAGCCAGACTCTTATTTTGCAACATAGCTGTGAGCCTGTGACCAGAAAGAGGCAGCTAAAAGCAATGTCCTAACTAAATAATCTGACACTAGTACATGTTTTGAAGTCCTCAGTGTGATAAGCCCATGTGACAAGCCTGTGTTTTCCCAGCAGGGAGCTTGCAAGGAAGTGTCAGCGGCAGGACAAAAGCTGCATTTTCTCTTTTTGCTGTTCTTTTCTTCCCCCTCTTGGGAGAGTGCATTTTGTTTTGCCTTTGAGGAAATGGGGTCAGACTTGAACAGCAGTAGCTCTAGCAAATCTCAACTCACGTTTTCTCTTTTCCCCATGTGACATTATCTGATTAAAATATGACCATATAGATCATTGTTTCAACCACTGTTATATATGTGCAGTAAATCTTGTACAAAAGTTGTCAAGTGAGATATCTATGAAAAGGTTATGATTTGCTCATTATGATTATGCTATCTGTATGCATGTATCATTTTTGTATTTGAAGTTAGTAATCAGCCACACTATCAGAGGCTCTCCAACACCACTTTCTACAAGCCATTACCCTCTGATCCCACCGAGGGTTACCAAAAGAAACTACAGCATTTGCTCAAGAAACTCCCTGAAAAGGCACAAGAACAAATCCGCACAGACACATCCCTGGAACCCCGACCTGGGGTATTCTATCTGCTACCCAAGATCCATAAACCTGGAAATCCTGGTCGTCCGATCATCTCAGGCATTGGCAGCCTGACAGCAGGATTGTCTGGCTATATAGACTCCCTCCTCAGGCCCTACGCTACCAGCACTCCCAGCTATCTTCAAGACACCACTGACTTCCTGAGGAAACTACAATCCATCGGTGATCTTCCTGAAAACACCATCCTGGCCACTATGGATGTAGAAGCCCTCTACACCAACATTCCACACAAAGATGGACTACAAACCGTCAGGAACCGTATCCCCGATAATGTCACGGCTAACCTGGTGGCTGAACTTTGTGACTGTATCCCCACCCATAACTATTTCACATTTGGGGACAATGTATACCTTCAGATCAGCAGCACTGCCATGGGTACCCGCATGGCCCCACAGTATGCCAACATTTTTATGGCTGACTTAGAACAACGCTTCCTCAGTTCTCGTCCCCTAACGCCCCTACTCTACTTGCGCTATATTGATGACATCTTCATCATCTGGACCCATGGAAAAGAAGCCCTTGAGGAATTCCACCATGATTTCAACAATTTCCATCCCACCATCAACCTCAGCCTGGTCCAGTCCACACAAGAGATCCACTTCCTGGACACTACAGTGCTAATAAACGATGGTCACATAAACATCACCCTATACCGGAAACCTACTGACCGCTATTCCTACCTACATGCCTCCAGCTTTCACCCTGACCACACCACACGATCCATCGTCTACAGCCAAGCTCTGCGATACAACAGCATTTGCTCCAACCCCTCAGACAGAGACAAACACCTACAAGATCTCTATCAAGCATTCTTACAACTACAATACCCACCTGCGGAAGTGAAGAAACAGATTGACAGAGCCAGAAGAGTACCCAGAAGTTACCTACTACAGGACAGGCCCAACAAGGAAAATAACAGAACGCCACTAGCCGTCACCTTCAGCCCCCACCTAAACCTCTGCAACGCATCATCAAGGATCTACAACCTATCCTGAAGGATGACCCAACGCTCTCACGGATCTTGGGAGACAGGCCAGTCCTTGCCTACAGACAGCCCCCCAACCTGAAACAAATACTCAGCAGCAACCACACATCAGAACCACTAACCCAGGAACCTATCCTTGCAACGAAGCCCATTGCCAACTGTGTCCACATTTCTATTCAGGGGACACCATCATAGGGCCTAATCACATCAGCCACACTATCAGAGGCTTGTTCACCTGCACATCCACCAATGTGATATATGCCATCATGTGCCAGCAATGCCCCTCTGCCATGTACATTGGCCAAACAGGACAGTCTCTATGTAAAAGAATAAATGGACACAAATCAGATGTCAAGAATTAGAACATTCAAAAACCAGTCGGAGAACACTTTAATCTCTTTGGTCACTCGATTACAGACCTAAAAGTGGCAATTGTTCAACAAAAAAACTTCAAAAACAGGCTCCAATGAGAGACTACTGAATTGGAATTAATTTGCAAACTGGATACAATTAACTTTGGCTTGAATAAAGACTGGGAGTGGATGGGTCATTACACAAAGTAAAACTATTTCCCCATGTTTATCCCCCCCCCCCCCCGCTCCCACTCCTCAGACGTTCTTGTCAACTGCTGGAAATGGCCCACCTTGATCATCACTACAAAAGGTCCCCCACCCGCCCAGTTCTCCTGCTGGTAATAGCTCACCTTACCTGATCACTCTCGTTACAGTGTGTATGGTAACACCCATTGTTTCATGTTCTCTGTGTATATAAATCTCCCCACTGTATTTTGAGCTGTAGCTCACGAAAGCTTATGTCAAATAAATTTGTTAGTCTCTAAGGTGCCACAAGTCCTCCTTTTCTTTTTGCGGATACAGACTAACACGGCTGCTACTCTGAAACCTGTAATGTATTTGATTATTTTAACCAATTTTAACTCTCACCTTTCTTTCTTTCTTTCTTTCTATGAATAAACTTTTAGATTTTAGATACTAAAGGATTGGCATCAGTGTGATTTTTGGGTAAGATCTAAGTTATATATTGACCTGGGTGTGTGGCTGGTCCTTTGGGATTGGAAGAACTTTTCATTTGATAAGACTGGTTGCAAAGAACCACTCATCTCTGAATCCAGTGTTTTTGATGGGGATATAAGAACTTGAATGCCCAAGGAAACAGAAGTTTACTTTTCTGGCTGGTTTGGTCTATCTTATAAAAGAATAGACACCAGTTTTGCATTGCGTTTGCTCTATTTCTCAGCAGTTTGTCCTGAATTTGGCATTCTCAGCTGTGACCCACTGAGGCACAGTTACAGCCCAAAAGGGGCAGTTATCACCATCTAAGAGACTGACAAACAAGGGATTTTTTTGTCCTTCTGAAGACCGTACAGCGAAAGGGCATCAGGGGGGTTGTTAAAATGAAAGCCTTACTTAGTTCTTTACATCTCAAATGCTTTAGCTGATTTTCCTTCTTTTCTGTCTCTTTAGTAAAAGATTGAAGAGGTTTTTAGTGGTGTGTTTGCCATGGCACTAAGCAGGTTGAGGTCTCTGCATACCAAATCCCAAACTTTGTTTAATGTTGGACAGTGACAGGGTCATGTAAACACCTTTGCCTCTTTGGGCCCCTATATTCCATCTCAATTAATACAATAGAGACAATGGCTGGAATAGGCAGGGGGGGTTCCATGTGAGGATCAGAGCTGGGTGTCTCGGGGAAGACCAGGGCTAGCATAACAGGGCTGTGCAGGTTGGGACTAAGGGGCATCGGCAGAGCCGTGGGGGGAGATGGTGCAACCACTAGGTGAACTAGGTGGTCGCCTAGGGAGCCAAGTAGTTGGGGGTGCCAAAAAGCAGTGCCCTGGCTTGGCAGGGAGGCGCCGCCTTCTGGAGGCACCAGAAAGCCAAAGCGTCGGCTTGCGGGGGTGGCAAGCCCCAGGCATGGAGGAGCCGGTGCGGCACAGGGGGGCAGCAGCAGCCCTGCAAAGGCGGTGGCACTGCTAGAGGGGAGCAGCCACACCCCCCACCCAGGCTGCAGCCCGCCCCCCCCCCCGGGGGCTCCTGCAGGCTGCAGCAGATGCATGCGGGCACCGACCCCCCCATGTGCCCCCCCGGCTCTCCCCTCACCATGCTCTGCGGCTCCCGGGCCTGCAAGCTGCCGCTGCCCCTCCCGCAGCCTCAGCTCTCTGAGGGGAAATGGTCCTTCACCTTTACAGTGTATTCCACATCGGGGGTCCGAGAACCTGCCTCTCTGGGTGATGATGGACTGCAGAATGCAGGAGTAGTACCCTTTGCAGGTGACATTCACCTGCTTTTTGTGGCGGTGGATAGGATTACGTATAGTGCTGGGGCAGGGCTTGTGGTACATATAGGTACCAGTGACATAGGGAAGGATACGAGAGAGGTCCTGGATGCCAAATTTAGGCTGCTAGGTAAGAGATTGAAATCCAGGACGTCCATGGTTCCAGGTCCACACTCAGGGCCAGGTGGACAGCCAGAACTGTCTCGATGTGTGGATGAGACGATGGCATAGGGAAGAAGGGTTTAGACTTATTAGGAAGTGGGGAAACTTTTGGGAAAGGGGGAGTCTATACAGGAAGGATGGGCTCCACCTAAACCAAAATGGAATCACGTTTCTGGCACTTAAAATTAAAAAGGTCAGAGCAGTTTTTAAACTAAGGGCTGGGGGAAAGCCAACAGGTGTGGAGGAGCAGGTGGTTCAGACAGAGACATCCCTTAAGGATGATCTATTAATGGAGATTCTGTGTCCTACTAAGGAGGAGAGGATGGAAGATGATAAAATACAGGTAGGATCTGATGAGAAACAGTCAATTGAAAAAGAGTCCCATTCAATTACATCATGTAATGGCAGACAGCTAAACAGTGACCATTTTTAAGTGCTTATATACAAATGCTAGCAGTCTAAATAATAGACTCATAGAATATCAGGGCTAGAAGGGACCTCAGGAGGTCATCTAGTCCAACCCCCTGCTCAAAGCAGGATCAATCCCCAACTAAATCATCCCAGACAGGGCTTTGTCAAGCCTAGCCTTAAAAACCTTTAAGGAAGGAGATTCCATCACCTCCCTAGGTAACACATTCCAGTGCTTCACCACCCTCCTAGTGAAAAAGTTTTTCCAAATATCCAACCTAAACCTCCCTGTAAAGGAGCAGACTCACCCCTGTGGCAGCTCCTGGTGGTCATTGGGAATTAGCTCTTTTCCAGCCTGGAGCACCCTCTGCAGGCCAGTGATCTGCACAGCTCTGGCCCCCATGTCCCTCACAGACCCCAGTGTCCCTTTCTCTGGGGTTCTGCCACCTGGCAGTACCCCCACACTCTGCCTCTGGGTCTCCCCTTCCTGGGGAACCGCCAACCCACTGTCCCCACCTTGCCTCAGTCTGGGCTACTGCCAGTCATCACCAAGCCCCCGCTCCCTGGGGCAAACTGCAGTGTAAAGGCCTCTAATCATAGGCAATGGGGTTCAGACAATGCTACCTTTCTCTGCCTTGCAGTATCCCTATGGGCCTTGAATCAGGCCCTACAGCCTGGGGAGTTGCCAGCCTGGAGTACCCCTGCTCAGCCTGCTCCTTCCCCAGCACAGCACCCTGTCAGGCAGGCCCTACTCTCTCCCAGCCTGGAAAGAGATTCCTTATGCCTCTGGCTTACAGCCTTTTTATACAGGCCAGCTGGGGCCTGATTGGGGCGTGGCCCAGCTGTGGCTGCTTCCCCAATGAGCCATCCCCAGCCACAGCCCTCTCCAGGGCTGCTTTTAACCTCTTCTATTTTAGGAGCAGGGTAGCCACCCTCCTACACTCCCCCACTGCAACTTGAGACCAGTACTCCTTGGTCTGTCATCTGCTACCACTGAGAACAGTCTAGATCCATCCTCTTTGGAACCCCCTTTCAGGTAGTTGAAAGCAGCTATCAAATCCCCCCTCATTCTTCTCTTCTGCAGACTAAATAATCCCAAATAAATAAATCAGTCTCTCCTCATAAGTCAAGTGTTCCAGTCCCCTAATCATTTTTGTTGCCCTCCCCTGGACTCTTTCCAATTTTTCCACATCCTTCTTGTAGTGTGGGGCGCAAAACTGGACACAGTACTCCAGATGAGGCCTCACCAATGCCGAATAGAGGGGAATGATCACATCCCTCGATCTGCTGGCAATGCTCCTTCTTATACAGACCCAAATGCTGTTAACCTTCTGGCAACAAAGGCGCACTGTTGACTCATATCCAGCTTCCCGTCCACTGTAACCCCTAGGTCCTTTTCTGCAGAACTGCTGCCTAGCCACTCGGTCCCTAGTGTGTAGTGGTGCATGGGATTCTTCTGTCCTAAGTGCAGGGCTCTGCACTTGTCCTTGTTGAACCTCATCAGATATCTTTTAGCCCAATCCACTAATTTGTCTAGGTCTCTCCGTATCCTATCCCTACTCTCCAGCGTATCTACCTCTCCTCCCAGTTTAGTGTCATCTGCAAACTTGCTGAGGGTGCAATCCATGCCATCCTCCAGATCATTAATGAAGATATTGAACAAAACCAGCCCCAGGACCAACCCTTGGGGCACTCTGCTTGATACTGGCTGCCAACTAGACCTGGAGCCATTGATCACTATCTGTTGAGCCCAACAATCTAGCCAGCTTTCTATCCACCTAAGAGTCCATTCATCCAGCCCATACTTCTTTAACTTGCTGGTAAGAATACTGTGGGGGACTGTATCAAAAGCATTGCTAAAGTCAAGGAATAACATGTTCACTGCTTTCCCCTCATCCACAGAGCTGGTTATCTCGTCAGAGAAGGCAATTAGGTTAGTCAGGCATGACTTGCCCTTGGTGAATCCATGCTGACTGTTCCTGATCACTTTCTTCTCCTCAAAGTGCTTCAAAATTGATTCCTTGAGGACCTGCTCCATGATTTTTCCAGGGACTGAGGTGAGTCTGACTGGCCTGTAGTTCCCTGGATCCTCCTTCTTCCCTTTTTCAAAGATGGGCACTACATTAGCCTTTTCCCAGTCATCTGGGAGCTCCCCCAATCACCATGAGTTTTCAAAGATAATGGCCAATGGCTCTGCAATCACATCCGCCAACTCTTTTAGCCCCCTCAGATGCAGGGCATCCAGCCCCATGGACTTGTGCTCATCCAGCTTTTCTAAATAGTCCCGAACCACTTCTTTCTCCACAGAGGGCTGGTCACCTCCTCCCCATGCTGTGCTGCCCAGTGCAGTAGTCTGGGAGCTGATCTTGTTCATGAAGACAAAGGCAAAAAAGGCATTGAGTACACATACATCTATGAGGGGAGGGTGTCATTACTCACGTCAGTCATGTTAGACCTCTCCCTGAACTCTGTTCTGGCATCTATACCAGGGAGTTACCTTGGAGGCCCTTCTCAGCGCTTCGTGTCCTATAACTTGCGATAAGGACACCCAGTTACAGCTCACCATCTGGAGTCATGCTGAATCCGCTCATTGACTTGAAACACACAAGGTTGTCTGTTTACCCCAGCTTTCTCTTAGCCATGTATTGTTCTTTGTTAGCTAGCCCTCATCCGGGCCTATATGAAAAGTTCTTAACAGAAACTGTAGTTAAGATTTTACATCCACATTAAATGGATTATGGTCCTTCAGAAAATATCATATTGCCTCTATAAAAATCCATGGTACGTCCACTTCTTGAATACTGCGTGCAGATGTGGTCACCCCATCTCAAAAAAGATATATTGGAATTGGAAAAGGTCCAGAAAAGATTAGGGGTATGGAACGGCTTCTGTAGGAGGAGAGATTAATGAGACTGGGACTTTTCAGCTTGGAAAAGAGATGACTAAGGGGGGATATGATAGAGGTCTAAAAAATCATGACTGGTGTGGAGAAAGTAAATAAGGAAGTGTTATTTACTCCTTCTCATAACACAAGAACTAGGGGTCACCCACTAAGTTCCCTCTAAGCTGTGTGGCTGCCCAACAGTCTATCAAGTGCTGTGCACTTCAGGTGCCCCTCCCTCCAGTGCTACGCTGCTCCTGCTCTCTGCCTTGGAGCCCCAGGCCAGCTGCTCCCAGGAGCCTCCTGCTTGCTGTGCATTGCAGAGGGGGGGAAGAGGGGAAGCTGATGTCAGGGTGTCCCCCTCCCTCACCTCCCCCCGCCCACGTACCCCATCTCTGCGGAGTGTGGGGGGCGGACACGACAGGGCTCAGGAGTGGGTCATGGAACGGAGCTTGCTGGCAGCTGTTGCTGTGTCTGAACAAGCAACCTTCAGACTGGTGAGTGCCAATTTACTTAAAAGGGCAGTGTATTTAAAGGGGCAATGCGACTCTCTCTCACACACACACACACACACACACACACACCACACTGTGTGTCTCTCTCACACTCAAACACATGGTGTGTGTCTCTATCTTTTGCTCTCTCTCTCTCTCTCACACACACACAAACCACACTGTGTCTCTTTCTCACTCACACAAGCACACGGTGTGTGTGTCTCTCTTTCTCTCTCACATCCCCCCACTGTGTGTCTCTCTCTCACACACACACACACAACACACTGTGCGTCTTTCACACTCACCTCCCAACACATACTTGTATTGTTGTTGTTGTTACTTCTTGGTATTTAGTGCAATGCACATATATTCTCTGTAATTTTATTCTTTCAAAGTGCTGTTATTTTAGTTTCTGGTCTGATCTATGCATTTTATAATGTTAATTTCTCTCTTACGCTTAAATTTAATTCTTTGAGTAGTGGTGCTAAAATGCCTAACCTGTCCTGGCTGAAGTAATTATCCCTGTGGTAAATTATATATAGTATATCAAGGTTTTTTTGTTTCTACTGGTGGTGCATACCCGTACATTACCTAGATATTGGTGCACATAACAAAATTCATTCCACACATGGATGGAAAAAATTAGAGGGAACATTGGCCACCAAATGAAATTAGTAGGCAGCAGGTTTAAAACAAACAAAAGGAAGTACTTCTTCACACAACACACAGTCAACCTGTGGAACTCTTTGCCCGAGGATGTTGTGAAGGCCAAGACTGTAACAGGGTTCAAAAATGAACTATATAAGTTCATGGAGGATAGGACCATCAACGGTTATTAGCCAGGATGGGCAGGGAGGGTGTCCCTAGCCTCTGTTTGTCAGAAGTTGGGAATGAGCGACTGGGGATGAAACACTTGATGATTCCCTGTCTATTTATTCCCTGTCTGGGGCACCTGACATTGGTAACCGTTGGAAGACAGGATACCTTTGGTCTGACCCAGTATGGCCATTCTTATGTTCTTATATAAATCCTGGCCTGGCATGGAAGGGGTTAAGGAGCTGCAGATCCCAAGGCTGCTCAGCTGGGGGCAATCCTGGGAAGAGAAGAGGCTAGTGAGCATCTCTGTTGGTGGGGGTCCAGCTCCCTCCTCCCTCTCAGTTCCCAGACACAGTTCGCCGGAAAATAACAGTCCAGCGTCCAATCTGCAGGCAATGTGATGGGTTTATTGGGCTAAACAAGCAAGCATATTCCAAAGCCCTTCACACTAGTCGGGCTTATCCTCTATATGACGATAGAGTTTAACCATATTCCGAAGCCCTTCACGCCAGTCGGGCTTTTCTCTATACGCCGATAGAACCCGTGTCTTCTCCTGACCCCTAGCGTCGCAGGCCAAGGGAGCTCCCTGTTCCCTCCCCCACCATTCTTGGCAAACTTACTTGTTGTGCCCCTGCCCTGGTACCACCCCAGCCAATATATGGCCGTGTTCCATTCTGGGGGGTCTTGAGTCTGGGGGCAACAAGACAACCTCTTTTGTACCTGATGGGAGGGGTAAGGAGCGGTGTTACTTTTGGCCATGGTCACTTTCTTGCAGATTTACTAGTCTCTTCCTTACACCTCCCCCTCCTCCCCGCCCCCACTTTCCAGCTGCTTGGTTACCATAGCAACCCCTTGCTCCATTCAGTCCCCTTATGTTCTCATGTTACTGAAAGGCAAGGCTTTTACTTTGCGGGTAAGGAGGGGGAGTGCAGGCCTGTGCTTTCACTTACATTCTCCTGCTTGCTTATTCAGCCTGTTTAAATTAAAACCAAGGCCAGAAGCAAGATTATTATTGTTTAGTCTTTACCCTATTTACTTCACATTCCCCTAATATTCTGCCCCTTTCTTTTCTTTTGGGATCCCCCTGCCCAGGCATCCTGGGAAGAGCATAGGACACATGGCGGCACCTTTCCTGATAGGGCCAGATGTCAAGATGGAATGTGCCATTGATCCATGTGCCCCACAGCTCCCAGTGCGAGCGAGTGCCCTGCACCTTCCTTCGTACGGGCATTCTGCACTATTGCAATCAGTGTCCCAGGCTTCCCATTATCGTGGGCCCAGAAAGGTTGGGGCCGGGTTGTCTGGTACACTGTGGGGTGGGTTCACTACTTTATTTACACATCTGCAACAATTGATGGTGTTTGTTTTTTTATTTCGCTGCCTTTTAATCTCAATTGATGGCTGTTCTTGATTTTGCTGCCATATCCCCTTTGCCCACTGCCATCCAAAATGCAAAATGAACACTTAATAGTAGGCCAAGTGTCCTTATAATCCAGAGTACTATCGAATGTCCTGTCCAATGAAATACAGTCCAGCATTTTGGTCACCACCACCACTGGCATGGCTTCTCCTCCTTCAACAGCACTAGAATTATTTCAGCATTGTTCTGGAGCATACAACTCAAGAGCGTCCAATTATCAGCTGCTGCGGTGAGCTGATCTTGCAATTTTTGAGTCCTTTTGTCCATATTATAAATTCATTGAATGTTAACAATAAAATCTGGTATCTTCCAAAGCAACTCGACCACTTGGCTTGGGATGTGGTGGTATGCACTGGTCTGGTAATTCACAACAATTTGTTCCACTGACCCATTTGAGCACCATAGTCCTGGTAACAGCTTATACTGTAGGTGCGTGCAGTTCGGTTATGTGCTGATGTGTTTCTTCCCCCTAGTGTTACAGTGCAGGAGTGTATGCATTCCCAGCAGAACACTCCATATCCCATATACATCACATTTAAGTGTCCCCTTTTTGCAATAGGACACTCATTTTGTTTCTCTGATGCCATTGGAGTGGGGCATGTCCATATCCCCCCCCCCCAAATACACAGTTGTTTAACTCAATTATGGTCCAATTTATACCATTCCATCCTCCCCACTGATCTCCCAAAGGTTCCCATCAAATCCTTCCCTTTTCCTGCACTGCCACTGGGCTCATGGGGACTACTTTGGTTGCATTTTCCTCCCAGGGTATCACAGTGACCAGTATGCATGTGCTAACTTTACAGGTCGGGATGTTGTTTTCCATGTGGACGGGTATGTTTTTTCAAGTGTTGATAGGTATGGGCTAGCTCCATGATTTAAAACTGATGGCCACTGTCCCGACCATGCATTCCTCATAACATTCATTAACATCATTACTTGAGCATTCTGCATTCCCATACACACCCCTCTCCACCTCAAACTTCTAAAACTATCCCTTGCCCATTTCACCAACTGCCCAGCTCAATCAGCAATCTGTAGATTCACTTTTGCTACTTCCCCCCACCCATCTGCTATTGCAGGTGCTAAACCATCAATTCATTAATTTCTTGTTGCAATTTCACATTGTGGCTCATCGAAAGCTTAGTTTCTCAATTTTCCCCCAAGCTCCATGCTCCTAGCCCCGTGTTTATTGTTGACCATAATCCCCTTCTCTGGTGATGTTTCCATGTATGTCCTCTCACCCACCAATTAAATTGTTGTTTCAACCCTTCTATGGATGTGCTGAAGTTGGGATATATCCGGTCCACTCACTGGGGCAGACTATCCATGTAATAGACCAAAAGGGCTGTGGTCTGGGCCCATACCAGGTACAGATAAGTTCTCCATTTTTCAGTAGACCAGACACAAGCAAGTGCTTCTTTTTCAACTGTAGAATATTTCCTCTCAGCATTACTTAGTCTCCTTGAAGCAAATGCAACCATCCTCTCTGTGTTGTTCTCATGAAGTTGTGTGAGGACAGCCCCAAGTCCATAATCAGAAGCATCAGTAGTTACAATTGTGGGCAATGTAGGATGAATAGTGCAAGTACTGGACTATGTGCAATCAAGTCTTTCACTGTTTTGAAACTAGCCTGTGCATCCATTGTCCACACTAAGGTTGGACTTCTCCTTAGTAATTCTCGTAATGGTTCAATGACAGAAGCATAAATGGGAATGAATTTTGCATACCAGGAGGTAAGACCCAAGAAGGAACGTAAGGTTTGCAAATCTGTTGGAGGAGGAGCATTTGAAATTCCCAGGATATGATCTGGATCAGGTTTTAGTCCAGCTTGTGAAATTGTATGCCCCAGAAAGGAGAGTTCAGTTTGTCTAAATTTGCATTTGGACCTATTGAGCTGGAGGCCTGCTGTGCTGATGCAGTTTAGTACAGACTGCAGGTTATTGTCATGCTCCTCAGAAGTATTTCCAAACACGATAATATCATCCAGATAGCACTGAACTCCATGTTGATTCTTCAGAATCAACTACATCATTTTTTGAAAGGCACTTGGGGCAGATGCAAGACCGTATGGTACACGTTTAAAATGAAATAGTCCCTCATGTGTAATAAATGCTGTGAGGTCCCTGCTATCTTCATGCAACATAACCTGGTAGTATGCGGTCTCCAAATCAAGAGTAGAAAACATCTTTGCTCCACAGAGTTCTGCAAATACTTCTTCTACGTGAGGAAGAGGATGGCTGTCAATCACAATAGCTTTATTTGGCTCCCTTAAATCCACACAAAGGCGAATGCCTCCACTCTTCTTCTGCGTCACTACTATAGGTGAAACCCATTCCGAGGAGTCAACCTCTTCAATAATGTCCTTTTGAACAAGTTTTCTAAGTTCCTCTGAAACAGCTTCCCTGACTGAAAATGGTAAGCGCCGTAACGTCTGTCGTATAGGCATCACATTATTCCACATTTTAACTTGATGCAGAAACCCATAAGCACAGCCGAGTTTCTCCTCAACCTGGTGTTGGGTCCCAGCTGAAACTGGTGTGTGTACCACAAGAGTGCTTTGCTGAGGAAGATCAATTTGTCCATTAACTACCCTGAGATTTAAAGCAGCCAATAAATCTCTGCCAAGGATAGGAGTGCCTTTGTGGACAATGTAGAACTCTGCAGTTACACAGCAATCACCAAAAGTAACTATTACTGGCAGGCAGCCACGTACTGGAATATGGTTTTTCAAATAGCACACCAAGCGAAGTTTGGGTTCAGTAAGAGGCACATCTTTAAAGTAATGCAGATAGATGGAATCAGGTAGTATAGATACTGCTGAGCTAGTGTCCAGCTGAATAGAGTGTGATTTGCCTGAGGGTATGGTGGAAACGTTTACAGTGCACTTTATTCGTTCTAGAATATGTGCAGTAGTGATTTTGTCCACGCTCAGCACAGTAACATCTGGTATTGTAACTGCATGCACCTGTTGATTGAACTGGCTGCTGCGACATACTTTAGCAAAATGCCCAATCGTTTTGCAATGATTCCACTGAGCTACTTTTGCTGGACATCCTGTGTAGCTTGCAAGGTGTTGTGGGGATCCACAGCGAAAACATGCTTTTACTGTATTTTGAATTTGCTGATTCGGTGGTTTTCCTTTAGTTTTCCTCTTGTAATCGTTTGTCTGCAGTGGTAGTGAACTTTTCTGCAAAGGAGTCACAGCCTGGACTGTGCCTCCTGTATCCATGCTCATTATTTTGGCTTCAGCTGTAGCTGACTCAATCTGAGTAGCAATGGTTATTGCTTTTTCTAGTGTAAGCTGTGGTTCTAGAAGTAAGTGTTCTCTTGCATGAAGCATGGTTGTTTTCTCAATGAGCTGGTCTTTAAACATCTCATCTGCCATATTCCCAAAATCACAAGTTACAATCAGACTCCTCAGGGAAGCAATATACTGCATTATAGTCTCCCCAGTTTTCTGCTCACGCTGGCGAAATCTGTAGTGATTAGCTACTACATTCACTTTTGGCACAAAAAAGTTCTTTAATTCGGTGAGTGCAGTCTCATATTTATCATCTGCAAGGGGAAAAGTGAAAAATATATGCTGCCCTTCTGCTCCAAGGCAAGGTACTAACAAACTTCAACAAGACTTTATTTTTAAAGTGGAAGCCTCTTTACCAAGCTACTGCTGCACCCTCGGTAGCTCTCACTCCACCTCCTCAACTTCCCCCCCCTTTCCTGTTTCCTGTCCTTTCAGACTCCCAACAGCCAGTGCTCCCAGTTCTAATAATTACAAGCAGCATCTAAACACCACACCAGCTCCCCTGATCTGAAAGGGAGAGGGGAGAAGATAGACTTTTCCCGGAGGCCCAGCGAGCTCTGAGGTAAGCAGTGGTGATCCTAGGGCTCTCTGAAGTAAGGCAGGGCCCTAGCCTGGAGGAAGCTGCCTACAAGTTTTTTTCCTTTACTTTTCTTTTGTTTAAGGTTGCTTGTTGTTTCCCCCAGACCCGGAGAGGGGATGGAACAGCCCTCGGCTGGAAGGTCAAGAGCCAGCCCATGAGAAAGTCACGCTGTAGCACCCACTGTGGGGCACGGGGGATAGTTGAACTCACACATGTTCACTTTCCACATAGCTCCTAAAGGGGGTGCTCTACCATGGACAGATCTGTGACAGGTGGGCACACTAAGGGCCCCAGTGGCCCCCGCACAGTTCACAAACCCCATTTTTTCTATTTCAGGCACATCACTTCTGGCATCCCTGGATAAACTAGTTAATCACTTCCCAAACCTCGACCACACTGACAGTTGACTTGCCTCCACCAAACTGGTTAGCCACGGACCTGTAGCAGTGTGGGATAGCCACTTCCAGAGGGCAATAGCAACCTGCTTCTAGACCAATATGCCTCCCTCATTTGTTTGCTCTGATGCCAGGGGATTGGAGTAAGCACCTTTTAGAGCTCCATTAAGGTTTGCTTCCTCATACAGATGTTTTGGAGCCATTGCTGGTCATCGCAGGTCTGTGTGACTGTGAGCCCACCATGCTCTTCCAATTATTTGGCACCAGAAGTATCGGTCTATATATGGGGAATCTACAGTAATTGAAAGAAGGGACATGTGTCTCCAGTCTGCTGGAAATGGATTCCTCCCTCTGGGTCCTGCCACCTTCTGTGGTTCAGAAACTGCTGCTGAAATGTCATCCAGAGTCTTGCAGAATGTCTACCCTTCTGCATGAACATTTCAGCCACAAGCAGGAGCAGCTCATCCAGCAGTGCTCAGTCCAGGGCTTAGGCCCAGCTGGAAGAGCTGGAAGGAGGAGTGTGCAGAGTCAGAAGTGCGAAATGTGCTGGTGGGATAAAATCACTTCTGGACAAGGGTCCAGAAAGGACAGACAACTTCTCCCACAATAGACTGCAAACCAATTCCTAGAGTGGCTCCAGCTGGTGAGGGGCTACAACTCCAGAAATCCTAACTCCAAACCCATATAACTGCAGTCTTGTATGGACCTGGGTACAGGGGTATGAGCTCTGAGCTATGGGGCAGGCTTGCCTAGCAGTGCTTGCACACATGCAAACCAGGACATGGGTACACTTTGCAGCATAGACATATTCACAGTGATGCTCTGGTCACTCTGACTGGACTAAGGGGGAATAAACAGATAACAGAAATCTGACCAAAGCAGGCAGAAAGAGTACAACAAGCTTGTTTGTGCATGAGTGGGGGGAGGGGGAGAGAGAGAGAGAGGGCTTTGCATTATGATTGAATATGAGTTAACTGTATGATGCTGTTGCAAAAAAGGGGGTGTTGAGAGCCATTGGACATTATTCTAAACCCTGTATATGATGGAAACCACTTCAAGCCAGGGGGTACTGCTGCACTCCCATGTATGTTAAGGGCTGTTATAAAGAGGAGTGGGTCAATTGCTTCAGAACACAAAATTCTATTCAGTGAGGAAAAAGAACGCTCGACTGTAGCTGTTGTGACTGGGAGTAGCAAGAGATGAATTCCTACTTTCATTCCAGGAAACAGAACACAAAGATTGGGTTGAACTACTAGTGATGATAAAGAAGTTGAAGTTAAATCTTCCTTTGTCTGTCATATGATATTCAACTCTGTGTTCAAAATTCTCTATTCTGTCCTGATCACATGGCAGCCCCATTGCTAATAGTGCTTCACTCCACTCAACATATAAGGCAGGCATCTGTAAAAGCTACGTAGAGGTTGAGAGAATCCAGAAATTGCTATTGTAGATTTGTAAGAATCAAGTCTGTGTACTTTTTCAGCTGGCTTAACAAACACTTCTTGTCCTCTTCACTTAAGGAGTCAATATAAGTACCTTCATTAGTCAACTTCTGGACTGAAGTCTTTGCTTCTTCCAGTACATTTTCAATGGATATCTCTGACTGAACCAAGGGTAGCTTCTATTGCTGGACAAAGATCTACCACTGTTGTAGCAGATGCCTGGATCACATTTTTTAATGACCCAAGTGGTTTCAACAGTAGACTTACAAGAGAGAGAATGGCCATAGTCTTCTCTGAACTTAGTAATAAAAGTAGTCCACCAGTCTCACTACTTAGATCTGTCCTATCTTGGTGGATATTTTCCAAAGCCAGTAATGACAGTTGCAGTAATTTTAAGACAACAGCCAAGAATCGCTCATGAGAAAGCCAGCAGGTTTTCCCACGTTGGACTCATTTGAACTTCAATCCCAGTGTATCTTCCATTTCTTTCCAAGATGTTCAGTCCTTTTGGACTCTTGCTGAAAAAAAGAACATAAAAAGTCATTACATTTATGGCTTTTTAATGTCTTTTGAAGATTCTGCCGCTTGTACTAGAGCTAGCTGGAGTAGATGGCCTCTGCAGTGTGTATAAGAGAGACTAAGGTTTCACTTTTCTCTGAGCAAAGCTTATACTCCACTATGTCTTCCAGAGAAGTTTGTAGCTCCATCAAATGCACAAGCAGCCATCTGTTTGGGGTTCAATATACAAGTATTTAACTCTTCTAAGATGTCACAGATGCAGCTGATGTGTCTTCTATAACCTGAACAACACATGCATCACTGGCCTACCATGGACACCAAGAAAACATACACAATGACTTAATACTTTGATGCCTATTTGCACTGGTGCATTCATCAGCTATGTATGCACATATTTTGAATATGGTGAGAGAGTTCTTCACTTTTTCAACTGCTGAGTCTTTCACTGTTACACCGCATGCTTCTAGGGAGTCAGCTGAGTTTTTTCAGAAAGATAGCGAGCATTTGGCAGTCTTGTTCGAAACCAGTGTCCAGCTTCAGGATTAACAAATGACAATGCACTTAACATTGGCCTCCAGTTTGCAGTGTGTGGTATCTCTTGCTTAAATAGAAAGTATGATGCAACAGCCATGTAGGGTCACATAAACTGAGTTGTGTCTCTAGCATTCTTAACAGCCTCATTGAGTTCTTCTAAAATTGGCTTTGACAGTGACTGGCTTATAAGGCTTTCTGCACATTGATGCAGACCAGAGGCCCAGTGTTTTGCAGCCTTTTCATACAGGTTGTCAGTATTAGCTTAGCTGATCAGTCTGGCAAACCCAGCTCCTCCACTTTTACTATATAAATCTATGATATGCCCACATCTTGAATACTGCGTGTAGTTCTGGTCACCCCATCTCAAAAAAGATATCTTAGAATTGGAAAAGGTACAGAGAAGGGCAACAAAAATGATTAGGGGTAGGGAACAGATTCCATATGAGGAGAGATTAAAAAGACAGGGACTTTTCAGCTTGGAAAAGAGAGAGACGACTAAGAGGGGATATGATAGAGGCTTATAAAGTCATGACTGGTGTGGAGAAAATAAATAAGGAAGTGTTATTTACCCCTTCACTTAACCAAGAACCAGGGGGGTCACCCAATGAAATTAATAGGCTGCAAGTTTGAAACAAACAAAAGGAAGTATTTCTTCACACAACGCACAGTTACCCATAGAACTTTTTGCCAGGGATGTTGTGAAGGCCAAAATTATAACAGGGTTCATGGCAGTTAGGTCCATCAATGACTATTAGCTAGGATGGGCAGGGATGCAACACCATTCTCTGAGTGTCCCTAGCCTCTGACCGCCAGAAGCTGGGAGTGGATGATAGGGGATGGATCACTTGATGATTCCCTGTTCTGTTCATTCCCTCTGAAGCACCTGGAACAGTCACTGTCAGAAGACAGGATACTGGGCTAGATGGACCATTGGTCTGACCCAATATGGCCGTTCTTACATAAAAAATAATTATAATAATAAAAAAGTTTAGTACAGAAACTCCCCATATAATGAATGACCTCCTGAGATAGCGATGATGTGAGATAACGACCTGGGCAAATAATGCATTTTAAAAATCTTGGCCTACTAGGAAATGTATATTTGTATAAGTTTCCCAGTCAACAAATCTAGCATTCTGGAGCAAAGTCACTAAAACACAGTCCAATGCTCTGGCCGCTGTTGTTTGTCATGCCACCGTTTACTCAACCGCTCCATCCCCAATGTCCCTGCACTGTCACCTTCTGCTGCCACCTGCCACTGTGACCTCTGCAAGTCAGTCTGCTGAGGTTCCACCCAGCTCTCAGTGATTTCAGCTCTCGGTGGGGGAACCTCGCTGCTAGTGCGGGCTGGGCTGTCTCTTTCACAGAAACACTGTCCCACAGCCAGTCTAAGCACTTAGACCTGATGATCAGTGATTTCAGCTCTAGTGATCACTTAACAAACCAAAAGACTGGAGCCTAATCAGCTCTCTTTCTAAACAGGAGAGAGGGGCAGGTCAAATAGTGCCTGTGACTGTTAGGCAGAGCCCCCACCACCAACCAAAACACCTGGGTCCCACCCCCTCTCTCCCCCCACTGGGATCTGGCATCCAAACCTCCTGCCTAGCAAGTGCAGTTCAGTTGAGGGTGACCAGTGCTTAATTTGTAACGAAAGAGGTGCCAGGGCTCAAGCAAGTTTGTTACTTTCGTAACTGATCTGACAAGCCCAGAGGTCCCAGGGCTCTGCATTGCCGAGCCTGGAGGTGCTGGGCTCCCCCCGGCAAGCCCTGGCACAAATTAAGCATGGAGGGAATAAGGAGAACAACATTTCATGACCCCCACATTTAATACTTCAGTGATTTGTAACCCAGCGCCAGCCAAAATTGATCTCTTGTGCAGCACAGCTCTGTCTGCTGGATACCTAGGCAGAGTAGGTGAGTCCAGTTAAATACAGTCTGGTCCTGAAGCCTTTTCATGCATCCTTGGCTCACCACAAGCTGACAGGGGAGAGCTCAGTCAGACCTTGCTAATAAATCATAATTTGAAATGATTAGGTAGGCCAATATAGCCGAAACAAATGTGCCAACATTGCCATAAATAGCTGTATGAGGAAGCTAATCTTTGTTCATACTTTTCAAACCCATTCTGCTTTCTCAGTATAAGTATTTTCTCATACACTGTATATGCTTTTAAAGTGTGGATTAATGTTTCAATTTAAATTCAGATTTCCAACCAAGCACTAAATTGGCAATACTGCAGGTAACTGGGGGGGCGTTGGGGAAATTCAAGGGAGGTGTACACCCTGCCAGGGGGGTTTAGGGAAATCACAGAATCACAGAATATCACGGTTGGAAGGGACCTCAGGAGGTCATCTAGTCCAACCCCCTGCTCAAAATACCTGCTCACACCCCCCCGAGCCCCTAGCCCATGAAAGTGAGGGAGCGAGCTGGGGAGAGGGGATGGAGCAAGCGGGGCCCCGGAGAAGGGGCGGGACAGGGGTTTGCTCCATTAGAAAGTTGGCAGCCCTAGGGTGGGGTCAGGGCTGATGTAAATTTCCTGGGCCTAGCCCCCTGCCAGCAGAGGGGCGAGCCCCGCCCCGCAGGTCTGTGAGTTCGCGACCGGGGCAGGGGCGGACCCGGCTCGGGCTCCGGCGGGGCAACGCTCCAGCCGCTCCCCGCCCGTGGGCCCGGCGCTGCAGGGAGCGGGCTGCAGCCCGGATCCCGCGCCCGGCTCGGCCGGCAGGGGCAGGCTTACGGCAGGCGGGGCTGGCGCTGGCCGGGCCCGGCGGCGCGATGGCGGCGGCGCGAGGTGAGCCGGGCGGCGGCGGGTCGGGCGCTGGACCGGGGCCGGGAGGAGCCGCCCGGGCGGGCTGGCGGGGGCCGGCCCGGGCCCTGGGGACCTGCCGCCGGGACGCGGGCTGGGGCAGGCGGGAGGGTCGCGCCGGGCTCCGGCTGCTGGGCTGGGGCGGGTCCCAGCAACGCCGCCAAGTGCCCGGGACTGCGGTGGCGGGGGGGCCCCGGCCCCGTTCAGGGCCCCTCGCCGCCCTTTCTCCAAACGCCGGCCTGCTCGCCGCCCGCACCGGCCTCCAGACTCGCCTGTGCAAAGGCGTTAACTTCCTCCCGTGACTTAACCCGGGCGAAAACTCTGGCAAAGCAGCGCCCAGCCGGCGCGGATAACCGGGCCGCTGCCCCCGCGGGCAGCAGGCGGGTCTCCGCTGACTCGCGGGCGCCGCTGGGTTCTCGGCGATGTTCCGTGGTCTTGGGTTACCGTCCCTGCGACGTAAAGATGTCCGGGGTCAGCGTGTACCTGATGCTCTTCGGGCCCATCTGGTCTAGGAAATTGGGACTTAGGCAGGGGCCACAGCCTTGCAATGGGAAGTTACCACAGGGTCTTGCTGTGTTGCAGAAGGTGAGAGTTCAGGAGCTACTGGTGACCCCTTTCACATAGCAAGCCTCTGGGTGCGACCCCTTCCCCCCCCCCAATGAAAAACACTTTTTAATATATTTAACACCATTATAAATGCTGGAGGCGAAGCAGGGTTTGGGGTGGAGGCTGGCAGCTCGCAACCCCCCCATGTAATACCTCGCAATCCCTGGCGGGGTCTCGACCCCCAGTTTGCGAACCCCTGGGTTGGAACCGGGGACTGGTCTGGGACTGGGTAGCTGAAGCCTGTTTGAATGCAAGAGAAGGCAGGGAGAAAGTTAGGTTGGTTGTGTGCCAGTGGGGAGGCTGGAAGTCTGGGAGAGCCCTTGGGTATGAAGTGGTAAGTCTGAGAAGTGCTCTGGCTCCCCCAGGTGGAGCAATAGGGTGTGAGGAGGGGCTGGGAGCCAAGAGAGGTCAAGGTGAATGGGAAGCAGATTGGCTGGTGTGTTGTGGGGATGGTATGAATAGCTATGAGTGGTAGGGAAGGTGGGGGAGCAAAATGGAAAGATACAAAGAGTGGAGGAGTGAATTGGGGTGGGGGGATGCACGGGGAAGGGGAATTGGGTCTCTAATGGGGGCCCAAAGCAGAGGGATTGGATTTGGGAGTCACATGGAGGGGAGAATTGGAAGATGCTGTGGGCTGGGAATCAGGCTGGAGCCTGGGGGCTTGAGGTGCAGGAAATGCTATTCTTTTAAGGAGCATAAGGAAGAGTGGAGTGTCTGCCCCCAGAGCTATACAGCAGCACTGGGGCACTCTACCAGCAACTCCCAGGGAGCGTGGAGGGGCAAATTGCCATTGACAGCACAGATCTGAGCGAATGAATTAATTGATTTGCAGAACTGTGGAATGACCCTCTCAGGGAGAAGCAAGAATTTTGTTTGAGATTCCTAATCTGTTGCTGAGATTAAAACTAATGAGGCAAGCCTGTAGTTCAGTCAATATTGTTTTCAGTTGGCAGTGTCCCTGCGTGAAACCTTCCCCCGATGACCCACTGGCTGCTGAACTTCATACACTGCCCGATTCACAGGGGAATGGCCAGAGACACCTCTGCCCAGATAGAGCTTTGACAGTGACGTTCTTGGCCTTTCCGCTCGTGGACAGAGGATAAAGTGATGGATTCTAGTGTAACCTGTGTCTCTCCTGAGCTGTGTAACCTGTTTCAAACCAGCTGTATTTAAAATATTGCTTAATGGCAGTGTTACTGTCTAACACTCCACGTTGCACCGGGGAGGAACTTTTCCCGGGGATTTCCTAGTCTGATCTGAGTGACAATGAAGAGCTCTGATTTGTATCTTGCAGATGCTGTTGGTAACGAAGGATTAGAGCTGGTCAAAGCTCATGTTTTGTGGAAAAAAAAAATTTAACACAAAGTTTGTGTGTGCAATGTAAAAATGTGTGTTTTTCAGTGAAAAAAAATTTTCATTTTGGTGGGGGAAATTCTTCACTTTCTTTTAAAACTCCCCTCCCCCACAATCTTTTTCAAGTAAGGAAAAAGGGGGTAAGAAATTAAATATAAGAGTATGGGGGGGGGAGTTTCATAGAGTTTACGTCTAGAAAGGACTATCAGATCTTTTAGTCTGACCTCCTGTATATCACAAGCCATTACATTTCACTAACTGTACTAAGCCCAAAGACTTTAGTCAGACCAAAGCATTTTGGCTCTGAGAAAAAGAGAACAGGTGAGGCCAAGGTCCCTGCGATGTCAGGGAATGATTAGATGAGATGTGCACAGGTAATCCCAGCAGGGGATCCATGCCCCATGCTACAGAGGAAGGCAGAAAAGACGTAGGGACTCTCGCCATTCTGAGCTGGAGGAAAATTCCTTCTCAACCCCAAATCTGGTGATCAGTGTGACCCTGGACAAGGGAGCAAGAGGCACTATCCAGGCTTGCTTTTTCTAAGGGAAAAGTTACTTTTGAATGTAAATGTTTTTTTTCTCACACTTTTGGAATGAGAAAATTGGGGGAGGAGGGTGACGGGAGGAAAAAATAGAGAGCGGGCATTTCCCCGCCCTTTTTAAACAAATAATTTCAGACATACCAAAAAAATCCTCTCCCTCAACTTATCTGTTTCAAAAGTGTTTCTGAAAACTAAAACTTCTCCTCCTCCAAACCCATGTTTGATGGGTGGGAGAAAGAGTGGAGTTTCTTTGACAACCCCAGTTTTTACCAAAAAGATTTTTTTTTTTAAAATGAAAACCTTTGACCAGGCCTATCATGTAGCTGACAGTGCTTGGCGCTGGAAGGATCTATTATGATTAATGTATGTTGCACGTTTACTACTTTGGAGAATGACTCCTTGGTGAACTGCTCCTGATGCTTGCTGCATCTTTTGCACAGCTGATTTTCATCCATGGGGTTGTTCTCATCCAAGGATCACTGTTCATTATTTGCATGGTGGCTGGTAGCCTAAGTTACATGGCTTTGCTTTTGATCCTTGCGTGGATCACAAACATTTTAAATAGGAAGCGAACTGGGAATAATCCACTTTTTTGTGATGGATTTTCAAATGAAGATCATTAGTGCTTAGAAATGTTTGGTGATTTGGGGGATTTGGAGAGAATTTGATGAGTCCCCAGAAAATGCCTGAATCCTTCAGAATAGGCAGCAAATCAAAATGAATGGAACTTGGTCCTTGTATTTGTAAAAATATTCATAAATTTTTTTTTTAAACTTCAAGCCTTTCTACTAGCTGATCAGTTGGGGGCTGATCAGCACCTCAGACTGTTCATCTCTCATAGCACTAACAAGAACTAAGACTGCTGTAGGCCTCGGATACTGGCTGCACTTCCTTCTTAGCTACGGGAAGAACACGGAAGTCAGTATGTAATAGCAAGCTTTCTATGAGTTCCCAAGCTGGAGTCACATCCTCCCTCATTTCACAGCTTTCCATGCCAAGGACTGTCTGTTTCTCTCCCCCATTGGCCTGAAGGTTGCAGCCGTGAGTCTGGATCCAGAGTGTATTTCATTTCTCATTTCAGACTACGTTTGACGTTGCTGTCTAGCTCTCCTGAGGAGGAGTGGGAGGAGCTAGCGGAATGGCAGAAGGAGCTGTAGAAGGACGTGATGAGGGACAGCTACAAGACTTCGATCTCACTGGGTAAAAACTATTATTCGCAAGTTTGTAGAAGTGGCATGAGCTGTGAGGGGCCTGAGTGATCTTCAGATCAGGGTAATTCTCATGTTTCCCTTCGACTTTGACAGTTTGCACTTGCATTCCTTTGTGGGAGGGAAAAAAAAATCCAGTCGGGCGACCAGTCAATGGAGACTCAAATTACAGAAGGTAGCTCTAATCCCTCTGTTTACAATATTTTCTGGTTTAGGACAATGGCTGTACTTCTCCATCTGTGTTTAGCCCACAAGCAGAAACGAGCTGCTGGGTCATTGCACGTGGTACGTTGGCGCAAATAAGGGACGTTCCACGTGGAAAGAGTGTCAATATTCTAATAGAAGCAATTTAAATTTTCTGCAATTCAGCATCCACACAATCAGCCTGTCTCTCATCTAACTCTTTCATGGCCAAAGAGGTCTGTAAAATTATGTGGTGTTTGTCTTTTATGACTCTCCTGTAGAAATACATTGAATCTCAATCCCAGTTCCTTGTAATTCTTAGGACAGAGATCAAGGTGCCCTTGTGGACAAATCAATGAAGATGTTTGCTTAGTGTGTAGTGGTTACTGAGTAAGCAATTAAGATTTTAGGCTGTACTATGACAGACAGAAAACGTTACAATGGCATTATCTATGGTACAGCTTCACCTTAAATAATGCTGTATTCATTTGTGGGGCCTTTATCTCCTAGACTGTAGCCTGTGTAATGCAGGAGGCCAGATTAAATGATCACAGTGGTCTCTTCTGGCCTTAGAATCTGGGAATCCTATGACGGAAGAGACCCATTAAAGAGACTGATATTGATATTTTAGAAAAGAATTTGATATAGTATCTCGCAAAAACTTACTCCCAAAATTGGGTGGGATAGGAGAACAATTTCTTGGATATAAAACAGTTCAAAGATCACAAACTAGCATTAACAACAAATAGCCATGTTCTGGGTTGGGAGACGGTTACAGAAGCATTTGGTCCAGCCTTTAAAATGGTGGTCATTGCTCCGGATGAGGAGGTAAGCAGCATGCCAGTAGATTTAGGAGGTGGTGCTAAACTGCGAGGAATCGCAAACGCCAGTGAGGACAGGAAAACAATAGGGAATGTTGCAAAATTACAAACCTGACTGGAAATAACAAAATTACAAACAATATGGCAGCTAATACATTTGGGGACAGGTTGAAATGCTCCATTGGAGGGACAATCCTGGGAAGCAGTAAGGTTGAACGAGACTTTTACAAAATACCAAATACTCTATGCTTTCCAAGTAACAGAAAACATGGTGTGATTCTTTTTTTTTTTTTTTTTTTTTTTCTTCACTAACAGGCGTGCTGTCACCAAATCAGACATTGTATTCCTGATTGAACGTGGGGAAGAGCCATGTGTGCAGGCTCACCAGGAGTCGAGGGAAAGTGACCTTTCTACAGGGGTCTCCTCTGGTGAGTAATAAGTATCTCACTCAGAGTTTCTGAAGAGTTCATTAACGAGCTGAGAAAGAAGCCCGCATTTCATGAGCTTCTATTGAAATGGCTTTTGTCCCCTCCAGTCAGCATAGTAGCCAGCCATTATTACATCTTTTTGGCAGGTATGTGTCATTGATTCCTACCTATCCTGACTGGCTTTGGACTGTAGCCTCCCCCTTCAGGCATCTGACTGCTGAGGTGGGATGGCAGGACATGGTGGATATCATTGTCTTGCCTCTCTGTAGAGCTTTGAAACATTAGCTAAGCCAGGAGGTGGAGAGGGAGCTTCTGAATCATAGAAATGTAGAGCTTCAGAGGCTCATTTAGTTCATCTGCCTGCACTGTGGCAGGACCCAGTCCTAGGAAACCTAAACCATCCCTGACAAGTGTTTGACCTGTTCTGAAAAACCTGCAATGAGGCAGATTCCACAACCTCCTTAGTTAACCTGTTTCAGTGCTTAACTGTCCTTTGGAGTTAGAAAGGTTTCCCTAATATATAACCTAAACCTCCAATACTTCAGATTAAGCCCATTACTACTTGACCTTCCTTCTGTGGACATAGAGAACAATTAATCACCATCCTCTTTATAACAGCCCTTCACGTACTTAATGACTGTTATGGGGTCCCCTTCAGTCTTCTTTTCTCCAGACTAAACACGCCCAGTTGTTTTTAACCTTTCTGCATAAATCAGGTTTTCTAAGCCTTTTATCATTTTTGTTGCTTTCCTCTGGACGGTCTCCAATTTTGTCCACATCTTTCTTAAGTGTGGCACCCAAAACTGGACCCAGTACTCCATCTGAGGCCACAGTGCTGAGTACAGTGGAACAATTACCTCCTGTACATACAACACTCCTGAAGGCAGATGGAAGGGATATTTTCAGCTTTTCTAATAGAGCCTATAGTCAGAATGCCAACATGATATGCTGTATATTTATATGCTTTACATTCACGAGTCCAATGTCCTTTGTGTGTTGAAGTAACATCTGGATTCTCCATTTATTTCCGTAGATGATGGAATCAAGTGGAAGATTGAAGAGAATCATCAGCAGGGAAATTCTGAGGGTTTGGCAGAGCACAGGAATTTATCACAAAGAGAGAAAGCAAACAGCTCTGATGAGGGAAATACGTGTGAGAGTGAACGCGGGCCAGCCGGCCAACACAGGAACATAGGGGATGAGAGCGTGGAGAAATCCACTCCAAGTGAAAGACCTTTCAGTAAACACCAAAGCAGTCCTATCCACACAGGAGAGAGACCCCATAAATGTACTGAGTGTGACAAAAGCTTCACTCGCCGCTCACATCTTCTTCAGCACCAGAGAATCCACACGGGGGAGAGACCCTATAAATGTACCGAGTGTGAGAAAAGCTTCAGACAGAGATCAGAGCTGATTGATCATCAGCGAACGCATACTCAAGAGAAACCTTACAAATGTGATAAGTGTGGGAAAAGGTTCATTCGGAGCACACGGCTTATTCAGCATCAAAATGTTCACAATGGAGTGAAACCCCACAAGTGCCCCCAGTGTGAGAAAAGTTTTAGCTGGATCTCATCCGTTATTAAACACCAGAGAGTCCATACAGGTGAGAGACCCTATAAATGCCCCGACTGTGAGAAAACCTTCAACTGGAGCTCAACCCTTGTAAAGCATCGGAGACTCCACACAGGAGAGAGACCCTATAAATGCGCTACCTGCACAAAGTGCTTTGTACAGAGTGCAAATCTTATTAAACATCAGAGAGTCCACACACAACAGAAACCCTATACGTGTGGGGAATGTGAAGAAACCTTTCCGATCAGGTCTCATTTCATTCTGCATCAGAGAATGCATGCGGGAGAGGAACTCTACAAGTGTGATGGCTGTGAGGAGTGGTTTGGTCTTGTCTCGGATCTTCATAAACATCAGAAGATCCACACAGGAAAGAAGCCCTATAAATGCTCCGAATGCAACAAAAGCTTCAACAAGAGTTCAAATCTTATTAAGCATCAGAGAATCCACACAGGAGAGAGACCCTATAAGTGTCCCGACTGTGACAAAAGCTTCATTCAGAGCTCACACCTGATGCTCCATCAGAGAGCTCATAGGGGAGAAAAACCCTACAAATGTCCTGACTGTGAGAAAAGTTTCCACCAGAGCTCCCATCTCATTCAGCACCAGAGAGTCCACACGCAAGAAAAGCCCTTTAAATGTCCTGAGTGCGAGAAAAGATTCAGCCGAAGCTCAGTGCTAAATAAACACAAACGAATCCACATGGGAGACCAGAACTATAAATGCAGCAAGTGTGAGGAAACCTTCACTAGCAGCTCCCACCTTCTTCAGCACAAGAGAACCCACCATGTGGAAAGACCTTACACATGCCCTAGCTGTGAGAAGAGTTTCAGTCGCAGCTCGCAGCTTATGCTCCATCAGAAAAACCACGCAGCAGAAAAACCGTACAAGTGTGCTGACTGTGACAAAGGCTTCATTTACAGCTCACATCTAATTCAGCATCAGAGAACTCACACTAGAGAGCGACCTTATAAATGTCTAGTGTGTGAGAAAAGCTTCATTCAGAGCTCGCATCTCCTTCAGCATCAGAAAATCCACACGGGAGAGAGACCTTTTAGATGCAGTGATTGTGAGAAAACCTTCAATCGGAGCTCCAACCTTATTAAACACCAGAGAACTCACATCAGGGAGAACCTGTAAGAGATGCTTCCATATGAACTCCACACTGTTGACTATAAAAGTATTCACACCGAAGGAAAATCCTATAAATATTCCAACGGTGAGAGAAGCTTCAGTCAGAACTGGTCATGTTGTTCAGCTTCACTGTATCGAACTGAATTAAGATCTCTAGGAAACTTGCCTTGCCCTTCTTATACTGGCAAGAGTTTTGATGGTATAAATTATACCAGTTTCCCCAACAATATACTATCCCGGCAAATGGACTCATTTGCCGATATAACTATGCCTACACTACAGATTTTGCTAGCACAATTATGTCTAGTAAGGATGTGTGATTTGTGAGTGAACAATGTGCTGGTAAAAGCCCCTAGTGTAGGCACAGTTACACTGCCAAAATTTGCACTTTTACCAGTTTGTGGGGGACAAGGAGGGACGCTGTAATAAACTATACTAGCAAAATAGTTAGATGGGGATTGGCCCTGCTTTGAGCAGGGGGTTGGACTAGATGACCTCCTGAGGTCCCTTCCAACCCTGAGATTCTGTGATTCTATGACCATGCTATTTTGCCAGTATCACCTGAGTCCATGTTAGCAGCAGTTTGCGGGTATTTTTATATCAGTGTAATACATTGGTGTAACTGTATTGGCCAAGTCTTACAAGCGTAGGACTCCAACACAGTAAGTAACAAAGCATTGATTGCCTGAAGTGAATAGTTAAGCTCCTCTAAAAAATGGGAAAGAGACTGCAATTTGATGCCTGTCTATGTGCAGAGAAAGAATAGACTCTTCTCTCTTCTCTTCTCCCACCCCTGGGTCACAAGAATTGATCAGAGGTGATTATTTAGCTTATGCTTTTCAGGTCATGTATTCAATCATCTGTCACTGGGACTGTTCCACCTGGAAGAGGGAGTAATTTACATGATCATTAAATATTCAGACGGTGTAAAACTGGAGCGAGCTGCAGATGCTATGGAGGAAAGAGAAATAAGTCAAAGGGACGTGGGGAGATCAGGCCCCCGTAGGAGTAGAAATCAACAGAGTAGGTAGGAAAAGGAAAACTGCTGCATGTGGGCAAAAGTGATCTGAAATACAAATAGTCCCTGGCAGAGAACGCTAGTGCGTGGTGCTGAAGGTAAAAGGCAGCAGTGCAGAGATGTTTGCTTTCGGGTGTGTCATTGTACAGTCATCTTGCCTGAGTCTAGCTCAGAATATCACTAATAAATTAGAGATTGTGACTGAGAGTCCAACACTGTTGGGTTCTGTTCCCAGCTGTCCCATGCACTCCTGCTTTGTGCCTCTGTAGAAGAGAAAAACAAATGTAATTTGGGGTTGTAACTGCAGAGGCATGAGATTCCAGAACAGCTGTGGAACAGTCTCCCATGAGAAGTGAGGAGATTCATGTTGCTTGGGACTTTTAACACTAGACTGGGCACATCCCTGGAAAATATTCTGTGTTGGTTCCATCTGTTTTTGGGGGAGGGGGGGTAATTTCTGATCTGACAGCACACCAGCAGGCTGTTGTGTTTTTTTTGTTCTTTAGGATTAAAAAAAATTAGATCTTTGGAATTAAAATGGTATTTTATCAAACTTGCTAATTATCGGGAGGAATTAATCATTTAGCTGAGGAACAAAACAATGAAACACTTTTTGTAAGTGAAATGAGCCAACGTGGTGCTTCATTCCAAGGGCTGCGCTAGTTTTTAACCATCAGGATTTGCATGCAACTCGAGCAGAGGAAGGCTACAGCGGCAGGAGTTCCCGTGGCTCCTTTGGGTGGTGGATGTTCAACATGATGTAGTCGGCTGAAGGATGCTGGGCTGGAAGTAGCATTGAAATTTGAGCCACTGGCGCTTCTAATTGGCCAGAGGTGCAGTGTCATCGGCAAACAGCTCAATGGACCCAACTCTGTGCAGCTGTTTGTACAAATCAAAAGAGTTAACCCTGAAAACTCCTGTGTGGTGTAGACTGGTGAGGGAGAGGCCTGCTCCTGGAGTTGGGGTGGGGAAGGGATGCTCCCAGTATGCAGTGTCCTCCAACAGCGAAGTTGGCTTGCCTGTGAATTTAATGCCTTTATATCCCCCTCACTATCTTGTCAATGTGCTCTGCCCACGGCTCACTGTCCTCCTCTCTCCTTGGCATCATGGCAAAGGAAACCTTTCCTCCACTCTTCAGTCGTCTTCTGCCTTTGCAGATGCAGACACAAATATGCCTTCTCGTGTGCGCATGTGCTCTCTCTGTCTCTCTCTCTTCCCTCCCCCCCCACCCCCCCGAAGATTTGCCTGGCATTCAGCCACAGATAATGCTTCTGTCCATGTGGGCAGCAATGTGTCAGGACCTGCGGGGGAGGGGGTAGAAACAGCACAATTAGCTATTGTTGGTTCTAGTCTCCATGCCAATAATAATAAAGTGTTGCTTTTCCTTCATTTTGGAATTCCATTCCCTGGAAAAATCATGGAGCAGGTCCTCAAGAGGAAGGTGATCAGGAACAATCGGCATGGATTCACCAAGGGCAAGTCGTGCCTGACTAACCTAATTGCCTTCTATGATGAGATAACTGGCTCTGTGGATATGGGGAAAGCGGTGGATGTGATATATCTTGACTTTAGCAAAGCTTTTGATACAGTCTCCCACAGTATTCTTGCCAGCAAGTTAAAGAAGTATGGGCTGGATGGATGCACTACAAGGTGGGTAGAAAGCTGGCTAGATCGTCGGGCTCAACAGGTAGTGATCAATGGCTCCATGTCTAGTTGGCAGTTGGTATCCAGCGGAGTGCCCCAAGGGTTGGTCCTAGGGCTGGTTTTGTTCAATATCTTCATTAATGATCTGGAGGATGGCGTGGATTGCACCCTCAGCAAGTTTGCAGATGACACTAAACTGGAAGGTGTGATAGATAGGATACAGAGGGACCTAGACAAATTAGAGGATTGGGCCAAAAGAAATCTGATGAGGCTCAACAAGGACAAGTGCAGAGTCCTGCACTTAGGACGGAAGAGTCTCATGCACCGCTACAGACTAGGGACCGAATGGCTAGGCAGCAGTTCTGCAGAAAAGGACCTAGCGGTTACAGTGGATGAGAAGCTGGATATGAGTCAACAGTGTGCCCTTGTTGCCAAGAAGGCTAACGACATTTTGGGCTGTATAAGTAGGAGCATTGCCAGCAGATCGAGGGACATGATCATTCCCCTCTATTCGACATTGGTGAGGCCTCATCTAGAGTACTGTGTCCAGTTTTGGGCCCCACACTACAAGAAGGATGTGGAAAAATTGGAAAGACTCCAGCAGAGGGCAACAAAAATTATTAGGGGGCTGGAGCACATGATTTATGAGGAGAGGCTGAGGGAACTGGGATTGTTTAGTCTGCGGAAGACAAGAATAAGGGGGGATTTGATAGCTGCTTTCAACTACCTGAAAGGGGGTTCCAAAGAGGATGGATCTAGACTGTTCTCAGTGGTAGCAGATGACAGAACAAGGAGTAATGGTCTCAAGTTGCAGTGGGGGAGGTCTAGGTTGTATATTAGGAAAAACTTTTTCACTAGGAGGGTGGTGAAGCACTAGAATGGGTTACCTAGGGAGGTGGTGGGCTCTTCTTCCTTAGAGGTTTTTAAGGTCAGGCTTGACAAAGCCCTAGCTGGGATGATTTAATTGGGGATTGGCCCTGCTTTGAGCAGGGGGTGGGACTAGATGACCTCCTGAGGTCCCTTCCAACCCTGATATTTTATGAGACCACCCTATTTTGGGGTGAGCTTGGAGATGGTAAGATCTTTTTCCACCTTGCTTCCCTCCTTGGATAGGGCCTCCATAGAAATGCCAGGTTGGTGGTGGGCTGCGAATTGGGGAGGAGGGAGGCAGCTGGGGGCAGGTTAAGCTCATGTGCACAGCTGCAGGCTGTCTGTAACATGATGCTGAGGGCATCTCTCCAAAGGCAGAGCAAGATCTTATTCAACAAGGCCATGGGCAAACCGGGACAATATTTCACGCCACTCTTTGTCAGGCTGGTGCCGGAGTGGAAGGGAACCACAAGGTATCAGGGTAGAGCCAAGTGAGCTGCATTGCCTAGCAGTGTGCATGGAAAAATAGAGTCTTGTCTTTGCCTTAAATTCTCTTCTGTAATACCTGCAGAGCAGCACAATGTGCACTGCAAACTCAGTGGAATTTTGCAGGAATGGCTCCGATCCCAAGGGATCAGATAGCCACGATTGCCTTAAGATTGCTACACTTTTAACATGTCTCTGTAGCCGTCTTTCGGCACTGTACCTCCTCAAATCTCAAGTTGAGGGCATTAATCAAACCGTAAGCCCAAGTACTTTCTGTCTCTGGTGCTACAATAAGCATGCCTGCGGTGCAGCCGATGTATTTGACTCTGTTTTTTCAGACTAGCATGGTGCCCCTGCCGTGGTTGGGTGGGAAGGAGCAGGAAGCAGCATAGGAAAGGGGGTGAGTGGCACGTTTCACTGGTGGCTGTAGGATTTGATATTTTAGAGAAATTGCTTTGGAGCATTCTCCTAATGCACAACCACCCAACACGGCGGTGCCCTGAGGGTACCTGGAATAAAGCTGTTTAATGGTTGTATTTTGATATAGCCCCTAATAGTTATGGGGAAAGGTCCCCTTCCCAGCACTGTCAGGATGGGTCTCCGGCTGGCAATTGGGCATCTCCTGGGTCTCCAGCACTGTCTGCTGCAGTGCCTGCCTCAGGGTTTTGTGAGCTGGTGCTATCCTGACTGGCTAGGCAATCTCCTCCTGCTCAGGGTCTTGGTTGGCATCAGTGAGGAGTTCCTTGCTGCAATCCAGAACAGGCTGGGGTTCAGTGGGGGACTCCCTTTCAAAAATCCCCTCCAGCTACTCTCAGGAGATGCAGGGCTTGCCTGGTCTTGTTATTGTCCCTGAAATCTTTGTAACAGCTGCGCTGCTGCACGGCAACCCCCTGACCACGGTACCTGGGGTGGTCACCCGAGTGGCCCACCTCTAAGGCTGGCTCTAGGCTGGCATGTTGTGAGGTTAGAATCCGATGCTGTGAGTAGGGGAGGGTAGAGAGGTGCCTGCTGGAGGTAGAACTTGGATTGGCTTCGGGGAGAAAAATGGAGAGATGTAAAGAGTAAAGTCTGGGAGGTGATGGAGGAGTGAATTGGGGGAAGGGAATTGGGTTTCTAACAGGCCCAAAGCAATGGGATTGGATGTGGGACTTGCCTGGAGGGGAGAATTGGGAGATGCAGTGGGGGTGGGAAACAAGCTGGAGCCCAGGAGTTTGAGGAACAGGAATGTCTTGAATGCTGTTCCTTTACAGAGTGAAAGAAGCATGCCATGTCGCTTCCGGTGCCATACAGGAGAACTGGGGCATGAAACCAGTAACTCCCAGGAAGTGCAGCAGGACAGATTGCTGCTGATGGCACGGGTCTGAGAGAGGGAATGAATCAGCTTGTAGAGCTGCAGAATGACCCTCTCGTGGTGGCAGATTAGTAGGGTGACCATATTTACCAGGACACCTGGTAAAATTACTTGTATTCAAGCGAGTTCAATGGCAATCAATCAGAACTATGCAGTACAACCGTTCACATTATTTTTTGTACAGCAAGCACTTGATTTCTCCAGGTTTAACCTTAAAAATCTTGATCTGTACGAATGGCTCCACATAGGCAGGTACCATTTTGCCCGGTATGTCTAACTTCCGCAGGTCCCTTTGAATGATTTCTCTTTCTTCGCAGCTCCTACCAATTTCATACCATCTCCATATTTAATGACCATGTTAGTAATTTCTTCTTCCAGAGTAAACCACTAAACTCAGGACAGATGAGTGAATATATGACCCAAAAAGCACAAGTTAAATAATCACCTCAACTCATCTCTTGTGATCGGTGAGTCTAGTGTTTCTCTGCATGTGGACAGGTATCGAGTTTCAGAGTCTTTCCCGTTTTTAGGGGATCGTGACTCTTCACTTCAGGCAGACAAGGTTTGGTTCTTATTGATTGCGTTGGGGTAAATTTCTCCTCGGGCGAGGCCTACGCTTGGAAGACGCTGGCCATATACCTCTCCCCGTGTGCTACACCAGCACAGTGCTGCTAGCGTGGACGCCGCTTAGATGAACAAAATGGCGCTTGTGCCAGTTTAGCATATTCCAGCCCCTCCCCCTAAGCAAAAGAAACTAGACTGGTAGGTGTGCGTGTTTTCCTATATAATCACACCTGCACTCATGGCTTTTGCCAGTAGGTTGGTCACAAATTACACCTTATCACCCGCTAGCAGACACAGCCGTGCTGGCAAAAACACGACCACAGACATTTATACTGCAAAAGACTCTGTTTGCTGGTGTAGCTTATTTTCTTTGGAGGACTGGTATAATCTATCATTTTTAATCCTTCAAAGGTAATTTTGTACTATTCATTCACATCATAGGTTGCCTTTACTGCTGGTTGTTACCATCTGGTGAGCTTTGCTGGGCAGGAGACAGGAGCAACTAGCTTCTCTATTCTGTTGGATTGAGTGGAATATATTTATGTAATTATTTAGTGCCTTGTACATTAGCAACAACTTTGCCACATTCATGTACTGGACAGTGATCTTATAAGCATCTGCTTTAATCCGTGGCCTGACTTTCTGGTTCACAGACTCTAGCTCAGGCCTTAGCTCTTGTACTAGACCCAGTGCTCCAGGCCCTCTCTCCCTACTACAAGGGGTATAGACCACATGACCTTTTAGGGCCTTTCCTTCTCTTTGTTCTATCAGTCTCTCATTTCATTATATTTTCATAAACCTCTAATCAGCAGTTCATACTTTATACCTTTGCATTTGAAGTTTTGTTCAGTGCTGATAAAGATTGTAATTTATTTTGGGGCTATTTTGTACTGATTTTCTGCTATGAATTTCTGTTTCTAGCAGTAGGTTGTGGAAGAAGTTTATGGTAATTCACTAGAATCAGGAAGCAGAGTCTTAGCACAAGTGGGATTTTGTTTTTTGGAGGTATTGATGAAATAGCCTTTTTTCTTGTCATGGAGGCTTTGTTCAGATGTAATTGGTGATGCTGGGACTGATCCTTTGCCCCTGGAGATCTCAACTAAGTACACAGTCCCAGGGAATCTACAACGCTGAGAAATCAGTCTGAGGAAAGCTTCCTTTGGCGTTCATTCAGCGGGAAAGTTGGAGAACCCACAAGATAGAAGCACCTGGGGTAAGCTGATCAAACAATGCAGGAGAAAGATCCATGTGCAGTCAGCCAGGTCCTCCTCTCTAGGATCAGTCTGGAGTTCATCTCTGTGTATAACCCTTGGGTGTGGAGCCCAGCCTTCTCAAATACATCTTCCCTCCTTTCTGTTTCCCAAGAAGCCAGTCTTACAGCCCCTCCTCTGAACACCTGGGCAGCAGGAAGGGGAAGCTGAGGCAAAGTTAACCATTGTTTACCTGTGAGCAGGTAAGGCCCTGCACCTTGTCACACCCTGTGACTAGGCTCAGTGCTTAGTTGGACTAGAAATCCCAAATCAGTGGGGGCTGGTCTAGAAACCTCTCAGACTATTTTGGGGTTTGCAGAGTTCACAAAGCTAATTTTCTCTAGAAATTGAAGATTCCTTGCCTATAGAAAAAGCCAGTTTTAGCCTGTGAACCCTGTCCATTCTGCATATCGGGATTGGTCTCTTACTAGGCGTTCTCTGTAATCCCCCTTTTTTAGTCTCTCTATGAGAGAGGCATTGAACCCTATAACATTGTTGGCCCTTTTTAATCCCAGCAGCTAGTCAAAGTTTGGGGTTGTGGGGCTGTTCCAGCTGGGAGTAGAAACTGATGGAATCTGGTATTTTCTTTGATGCAGTCTTGTTTATTTACAAGAAATGTGTATAAAGTCCTGCTTCTCCAAATGCAGGAGGAACCAAAAAAGAGGGTGGCTTCTTTGCTTGTAGCCCAAAGCCTCTTTAGTCAGCACCAGACCCAAAAGCTCTCTCTCTAGCTTCTTCCTGGGCCATCTCATGCTTACAGGCTTCTGCTTGGACTTCTCCAGTCTCCCTCTCTCATTATGTCCTTTATATTTCAGAATATTCCTTTTTCTTGTGCTATGCTAGATTGAGAGAAAAATGGCAAACATTTCCCTTACTTACCCCTCAACATGAGTTATGCCTGCTCAGTGACAAACACCCTGTCACCCATCACTTCTGAACTTTGTCCTCTTAGTCTCTAAGGGCCTGTTTTCACTGCAAAGTTAGCCCAGATGGTTACTCAGATGTTGCCCCACTTGTCCACATAAAACTTTCTCACCTTAGTTTGGTGGCACCCTAAATCCAGGGTATCTGGCACTGCTGGATTGTGGGCTAGAGCCAGGATGCTGCTTTACTCTCAGTCTGGAGCTCATCTACTTTGCAGCGTGGACACAGGCCAAATTGCTTGAGTGCTGATGGCTAAGGCTATGATTTTGGCATGGAAATTTTTAGTAGATTCCACAGCAGAGGTGCAGGAAAAACATTCAAAGTCACAGAAAGGTCACCAAACAATGTAGTTTTTGCAGCATCAATGTACACAAGAGCTTTTAAGTAGTAAGTGTCTGATATTAACACGCTGATCAATGATAATATATGTACAATTAAAATCAGTTTACTCCTGGGGGATTCTGCGCCAAAAAAAATAAAAATTCTACCCACTATTTTAAAATTCTGCATATTTTATTTGTCAAAATAATACAATATAATCACACCAGTTTCAATTATTTTTGGTCATTTATTCAAAATACCTGTCAGCAAGTATGTCTATAACAAACAAATTCAAGAAATGTTTTTTGACAAATAGATTCCTTACTAGGCATTTTAATACAGAACTCTGAGTAATTCCTTTAAACTAGAATACAGAACTGTATTTCCTGCCCCCCCCCTCCCCAGAAGCAGTGCAAAGCCTTGGGGGATTCAGGGGTAATGGAGGAGCTGAGGGAGAGGGAAGTAAATTGCTGGGAAGGAGCCTGGGTGTGAACTTGGAGGATTGCTGGGTATTGGTGGGGAAAGTATGGAACAGGTTTTGGGGTTTTGTTTTGTTTTTGTTTTTTTTTTGGGGGGGGGGGGAAGGGAGGGATTGTTAGGGATCTTCCCCCATGCAGGCCCTGGCTGACTGCTGTTAGGAGAATGTGAAGTAAATAGGGTAAAAACTAAACAATAATAATCTTGCTTCTGGCCTTGCTTTTAATTTAAACAGGCTGAATAAGCAAGCAGGAGAATGTAAGTGAAAGCACAAGGCTGCGTGTGCACACACACAAACACCCCCTCCACCCCACCCCTGTGAAGCTGCCAGCCTTGCCTTTCAGTAACAAGAGAAGATAAGGGAACCTAATCAAGCAAGGGGTTGTAATGGTAACCAAGCAGCTGGAACAGAGGGGAAGGTGCAAGGAAGAGAGATGGCGTCTGCAAGAAAGTGACCGTGGCCACAAGTAAGCCCTCTCCTTACCCCTCCCATCAGGTACAAAAGAGGTGGTCTTATCGACCCAAGACCCCGCCAGAACAGAACATGACCATATATTGGAAGGGGTGGCACCAGGGAAGGGGCATGACATTCAGCCTCTGCCCCAGTCTGTCCTCCCCCCACCCACCCCATGCTCTGTTTCCCCATAGCCCCTGTCTCCTGACCTGGTCTGGCAGGTGCTATGAAGAAGCCAGGCGCGTTCTCTTCCCTAGCTAGCCAGGAGCTGCTGCTGTGTTCTATGGCCACAACACCCTCTGACAGGCAAAAGGCAGAAGTGCACCAACATTTCAGCAGAAGCTTTCTGTGCAAAAAATTAAAAATATGCATGGCTCATTAATTAATTATGCACATGCACAGTAGCACAGATTTCCCCCAGGAGTAAATAATATAAAGACTACTGCCAAGTTTAACTGTTACTTTAGAGTACATCATGGTGGTTATACTTAGTTTTCCACAACTGTGAAACAGAATGTTGTACACTCTGAGATTGGCATCCTTAATTCCACATTTGCCATCTTGGAACACAAGAGGAGAACAAAAGTAAAGGGCTCTATACATTTCATCACCATATACATTTTGACTGGTTTCCAGGCCCCCTTTTTGGTTTATGGCCCATTCAGGTCTCATTTTTGAACATGTAAGCTTTTGGCATCATGGCCACTTTGGATTTTTTTTAATTTAATTTTTTCATGGGGCACATTATGGCTGCTTGTGTGGGTTTTTTTTCACATTTACAGCCATTTAAAAAATTTTAGGGTTAGAAAAAACATTTTTCAGAAGAAAATAGGCTTTTTAAACATTTAGGGCCTTTTAAATTTTAGTAAACAGAGGAATAAAGTGTTTAAGACATAAATATGTTAACAGGCCTTTTTAAATGAAAAAATACTAATATTTAATGTCTTTATTTTAAAAAAAAATGCATAAAAATGTAATAGAACACGTGGTTTTAGAGAAAATAAAGAAGGGAGAGGTTGTTTCTCTGTTCCACAGCTTTGAGTGTGAGAACGCAGAAGAAGTTTCTAAGAGAATATGCTGCTCTGAGATTATCTCCTATGGACCTGTGCTATCCACAGGAGCTGGCGGGAAAGCCAGCAGAGAGCCAGCTATGCTACCCAGGTGGATTCTTGCCGTCCGCATCTCCTGGATGATGCTGCCTAATTTCTTCTCCAGACTGTGCGCAGAGGCAGGATGCTCAGTTCTCTGTGCTCTGAACATAGTTGTGTTATTCTCAGATCCTTGATTTGTGTGAGCAGATTCAGATGTCTGGACTTGCCCAGGTACATAGATTTGCTCAGAATGTGGATGTAGGCCAGGCGAGGCTGGAGGTGAGCAAAACACCCTGTCCAGTGCTTTCTCCTCCCTCTCCACTTGGCTGTGGACTGCCCCACTGAGTGCACAGGAATACCTACTGCCAGGCCTCTCTACTCATTCAGCAATGCCCATGCTGTTGTCTCCCTGGTCTGTGTGCCCTAGGTGTGCCTCCCAAATGCACAGGCTGGTGGAATGCACAGGGGATGGAGAGAGGCCCACTTTGTGGGAGGAGGGATAAGACGACAGGGATGCAGGAGAGGGCCCAGCTGGTGAGAATGTGAAGGCAGTATTCAGAGCTGCGTCAGCAGATGATGGATCTGTGTAGGCACAAAACCGTGTTAAACCTTCTGAAACTCTGACCCATTGTGTCCCAACGAACAGAGCAATAGCTTGAAAAATCAACTTTATGTGAACGACAAGGAACTGCAGTAAGTCAAGGCCAAAGTCTGAAACATCAGTGTGACTGGGACAGAGCAGGAGGAGCTCAGAAACTGTGCCCCTTAAGGCAATTCATTCAGAATAAGTCTTTACAGTAATTTCCACTTCCCCGAGAAGATATTCTGAGACCTTCACTTGGGGAGGATGGATAAGTATGTAAAAAATACCCCAGGAGCCATTTCTACTTTCTAGCTCAGTCATTCGCAAACTGTGGTCTGCAGAACGTCATAATTTGAGAACAAAAGAGTGGAGAGCTGGGGGATTGGGAGGTTAAATGGGTCCATGAAAGACACTCTCACAAAGTGGTCCATGCAGGATAGGAAAGTAGGAGAGACCCTTGTGAATCAAGCCACCACCAGGGAAGTTCTCTGTCTGGGGCAAAGTATTCGTGAGCCCTCCAGAGAAGAGAGATGAAGAAAGCAATTCAATTGCAACAGCCGAATGCTCATAAACTAGCTGGACAAAACACAGAGGGTCAGGGAGAGTGGAAAGAGATGATTGATGTCTGCCAAGAAAATATGACATCTGCTAGATACCAACCTCCTGCATGGAACTGTAGGTGTACATTGGAGTGGGGGGTCATTCTGGATACATTATACTATTTATTTATTTGTATGCAGGAGCCCCAGTCATGGACTATGAGGCAAGGAGCTGTAGAAGCACATAACAAAGATGGTCCCTTCCTGTGACAGGGTGAAACCCCATCATGGGCTAGAACAGGTTAAAAGCCAGTTAGTCGCAGCTACTACACCTGTGTCATAATCAAATGGTTGCTTTACAGCCAGAGCGGGTGGGAGTAAGAGGTGTCAGGTGATAACTTAATGCACAGCTGAGACCTTCAGTCAGGGGCGGGGTGGGGGCAGGGAAGAGGGGGACCCAAAATGGACTCTTGTGAAGGGGCCTGAGCCAGAGACTGCAGGAGAACAAATACCTCAGGAAGGCTCCGTACTGGAGCCGGGCAAAGACTCCAGAGTGGCCCCAGAAAGGGGACTGAAGACAGAGCCCAGAGGACGGGCTGATTTGCCGAGGCACCTGGGTTGTTGGATGGATGTTCTGTAGCTGAAGGGCTCTGAATTAGATGTTCCTTTCCTGGAGGGCTGACTGTGCACAAAGGCAGATGGCCTTCGCAAGGCTCTAGCGGTGAAGATCCCTGTAATGAGAGGCCCTGATGACAAGGGACGCTGTGGTGGTGAATATGTCCACTCCCCCTGCCCCAGGGAGCTTCCGACTCACTTGCGGATGTTCATCTGTCCCTGGAATCCCGATGAGCACTGACACGTGGTTCCTCCCCTTGCTCCATCTGGGATATGTCGTCAGGTTTGCCAGCAGCACAGTCTGCGTGGGGAGAATGATGATTACGCACTGACTGTGATATCCAGGGAACACGTGCTGGAGTACTGATGTTCTAGATCTCTTTGTTCCCAAAATGGGAAGGATCTTTCTGTTAGCGCTGCCCTGCCAGTGCTCTGTGAAACACACAGTGGTGCTGGTACTGTGCTCCTGGCCAGGAGCACTGTGGGAAAACCTGATGCCCTGTCTGGACGTGTTCGGGGCCCCAGACTTTATCCCCAGGATCTCGAGAAGGGAAATTTATCAAATAACTCAAGTGAAGGTGCAGAGTCCACGAGGACAAGTGCAGAGTCCTGCACTTAGGACAGAAGAATCCCATGCACCGCTACAGACTAGGGACCGAATGGCTTGGCAGCAGTTCTGCAGAAAAGGACCTAGGGGTTACAGTGGACGAGAAGCTGGATATGAGTCAACAGTGTGCCCTTGTTGCCAAGAAGGCCAATGGCATTTTGGGCTGTATAAGTAGGGGCATTGCCAGCAGATTGAGGGACGTGATCGTTCCCCTCTATTCGACATTGGTGAGGCCACATCTGGAGTACAGTGTCCAGTTTTGGGCCCCACGCTACAAGAAGGATGTGGAAAAAATGGAAAATGTCCAGCGGAGGGCAACAAAATGATTAGGGGACTGGAACACATGACTTATGAGGAGAGGCTGAGGGAACTGGGATTGTTTAGTCTGCGGAAGAGAAGAATGAGGGGGGATTTGATAGCTGCTTTCAACTACCTGAAAGGGGGTTCCAAAGAGGATGGATCTAGACTGTTCTCAGTGGTAGCAGATGACAGAACAAGGAGTAATGATCTCAAGTTGCTGCGGGGGAGGTTTAGGTTGGATATTAGGAAAAACTTTTTCATGAGGAGGGTGGTGAAACACTGGAATGCGTTACCTAGGGAGGTGGTGGAATCTCCTTCGTTAGAAGTTTTTAAGGTCAGGCTTGCCAAAGCCCTGGCTGGGATGATTTAGTTGGGGATTGGTCCTGCTTTGAGCAGGGGGTGGGACTAGATGACCTCCTGAGGTCCCTTCCAACCCTGATATTCTATGATTCTAAGGTGGGGGTCAGGGCACATTCCCTGTAAAAGCTGAAGGCGCTACAGACTAAGAGCTATAGTATTATCACACACAGAACACAGAGCTAGAATGATTAAAACGACCACAGTATTTTGTAATTCTGCTAAGCATTTTAAAGGCATGAGAGCAAATCTGAGCTGAAGCTAACTCAGGCCCTTCAAAGTTCATGCAGCTTCTAGAAATATTTCAGAGTAGCAGCCCTGTTAGTCTGTATTCTCAAAAAGAAAAGGAGGACTTGTGGCACCTTAGAGACTAACCAATTTTATTTGAGCATAAGCTTTCGTGAGCTACATCCAATGAAGTGAGCTGTAGCCCATGAAAGCTCATGCTCAAATAAATTGGTTAGTCTCTAAGGTGCCACTAGTACTCCTTTTCTTCTAGAAATAGGTGAATGATCACTGTTACCCAGAGAGATCATAGCCTCATAATTATCCCTCATCACATCCTTGTACAGCTCCTTCTGCCAGTTCGCTAGCTCTTCTCACTCCTCCGAGGAGAAATACACAGCGATGTCTTCAAATGTGACCAGGGCCTGAAACAGCGAAGAAACCGTGATCGGCAACATCTGCTTCAGTCAAATCCTGGCAGCAGCAGCCCTGGGTCCTGGCAGGGCAGGGAGAGCATTTCCTGGGCAAGTAACTCACCTGAGTAACACACACAGCACAGCCGGTCCATCTGGAGTGTGATTCCCACCCTGTCAGCTCACACCTGCCACTCCAGGGCTCTGATGGAAGGAAATCATTTTCCAAGTGGATGCTGAGTAGTAGCCCAGCCATTGTCACAATGGAGACTCCCCATCAAGGTGGCACCAGTCCCTTCCCCCCATCCCACCTATTTGCAGTGATATCTAACTGGGGGTTGTGTTGTCCAGTGAAACGCAAAAATCTAAACACTGGCACGGCTAGAGAGGACACGAAGGCACACCCTATACTGAGCACACCTGCATTTCAGAGCCCGGAATGCACGGCCCCCCTCAGCTGTATCCTTCTTTGAATTGCAATGGATAAGGCATCCGTTCAAAATTGTCCCCCGAGGAAGCTCGTTTCTCCCTGGCTTCCTAGCCAGCTCCTCCCCTGCCCATTTGCCCTGCCCCGTGTGTGTGTGTTCCCTGCTCCTGGGAACAGTTCTTCCCTTTTTTGTTTTCTGACAGAACGCTGTTAGGAGCTTTCTCTGGAGCATGGGGCTTTCCCTGAGCCTGCAATGCGAGGTGAAGCTCTGGGGAAGGAGCCATGAAATCACATGTCCCAAACCCCACCAGAGAGATCCCCCAACTCTGGATGAACTGGAATTGGACTGGTTTGCACAACTCCACTGCGGAGTGCAGCAATGGTTCTAAAATCACCTGGGCCGAGGAAACAACAGTCCCATAAACACAGCTGCCAATCGCCCTCCTTTTCCAGAGTCCTTACAGTTCTCAGGAAAAAGTCAAGTTCAGGGACAAAGTCCTACCTGAGCAGAGCCCCTGCCAGCCACTTCCCATCCTACTGGACGTGGATGTTTGCTCCCAGGTTCAGCAGCTGGTGGGGAATCCAGGCCTCCTGCTGGGACTGCCACAGGCTTCGTGCTGCTCTAGCCCCTCCTGCCCAGAGCAGCTGCTGCTCTAGTGGAGACTGACACAAAGGAGATGGGGCGTGAATAGCGCAGGAGTGTCCCAGGAGAGGCCAGTGGGAGGCTTAGCGTCAGGAGGAAGATTTGCACATTCAGATTGAAGAGCTAAATTCCATGCAGGTTTGGGTATTTTCCTTATTGTACATCAGTATCAGGCCAATCTAGATTTGGTAGTTAAACTCCTGGGAAAAAGTAACTGAGAGAATGGTTGTGGGTAGTGTGGGAGGCGGGAGGCCAGGGTAACAATCCTGTGTCCAGATCTCGATAGTGCAGCCAGAGAGGCCTCTACTTAACTCCTAGAGCATCAAGAAATTAAACACAATTCCCCAGCCTAGATGGGAGGGCTTGCTTTCTCTCCTTCCTTTTTTTAATCCCCATCTTTCTCTCTCCCTTTTCTGTTCCTGAGCTGGTCTGTTTCCTCCTTGTGATTTCATTTCCTCCTGCTTCTGGCCTTTCTCTCAGCCTCTGCAAGGCAGCATCTCTTCTTATCCTTTGTCTTGCCCGTATCCCCCTCCCTGCTTTCTGGTCCATCCTGCCGCTTCTCTTCTCTGCAGCCATCCCTTCCCCATAGCTCGCCTGCTGGACTCTGGTCCCCCAGGCTCCTCCACCCTCTGCTGCTTTGCACCTTTTCTCACCTGCCTTTCTCAAGTCTCCTTTCTCTTCAGTGGTTAAACCAGATGGAAACAAAAGTCTTTATTTACTTGTTCCCATAATATAAGAACTAGGGGCCACCAAATGAAATTAATGGGTAGCATGTTTAAAACAAATAAAAGGAAGTTCTTCTTCACTCAGCGCAACAGCCAACCTGTGGAACTCCTTGCCTGAGGAGGTTGTGAAGGCTAGGACTATAACAGGGTTTAAAAGAGAACTGGATAAATTCATGGAGATTAAGTTCATTAATGGCTATTAGCCAGGATGGGTAAGGAATGGTGTCCCGAGCCTCTGTCTGTCAGAGGGTGGAGATGGATGGCAGGAGAGAGACCAACTAGATCATTACCTGTTAGGTTCACTCCCTCTGGAGCACCTGGCATTGGCCACTGTCGGTAGGCAGGATACTGGGCTGGATGGACCTTTGGTCTGACCCAGTAGGGCCAGTCTTATGTTAACCCACTGCCCCAGGTGGAGAGGGAGCAATCTCTGTGCTCACTGCACCAACTGAGGGGAGGGGGGCACTGTCCACATGTTCACTGCACACTGCACCTATAGGGACAGTCCCCATATTTGGGCCTTTGTCTTAGGCACTTATTACCCCCCGCCCCCGTCCTGATTGTTTATGCGTGCTGTCTGGTCACCCTAACTGCACAGGCCAAGGGGAGTGCTTTATGATCACTGCTATCTACGTGCACTGTACTGGCCAGAGAGCATAGAGCAGAGGTGGGCAAACTACAGCCTGCAGGCCACATCCGGCCCGCGGAACCGTCCTGCCCGGCCCCTGAGCTCCTGACCAGGGAGGCTCGCCCCCGGCCCCTCCCCAACTGTCTCCCTTCCCCCACAGGCACGCCAGCAGCAGCTTGTGCCCGCCCACCTCAGGCTTTCCAATAAGCCTGTCCTGCCGCTCTCAGCGGCATGGTAAAGGGGAAAGGGGGGGGTTGGATAAGGGGCAGGAGAACCTGGGGGACAGTCAGGGGACAGGGGGCGGTTGGATGGGGTGGAGGTTCAGGGCGGGGCAGTCAGGAGACAGGGAGCAGGGGGGGTTGGATAGGGGGTGGGATCCTGGGGGGGGCGGGGTGGGTCCCAGGAGGAGGGGGACAGGGAGCAGGGGGGGTTGGCTAGGGAGTGGAGTCCTGGGCGGGAAGTTAGGGACAGGGGTCACAGGAGGGGGCAGTCAGGGGGAGTGTGGGGAGGTTGGATGGATCGGGGATCCCAGGGGGCTTGTCGGGGGCGGGTGTGTGGATCAGGGTCAGGGCAGTCACGGGACAGGGAGGGTTCGATGGGGGGAGGGTCCCAGGGGGCAGGGGTGGCTCTACCAATTTTACCGCCCCAAGCAGTCGCCGCCGAATTGCCGCCATGCCCGGAAGAGCTGTTGGGCTGCTGCCCAACAGCTGCCACGGCGGGAAGAGCGGTGGGGCTGCCGCCAAATTGCCGCCGCGGGACACGGCCTGCCGCCCCATTCTGAATGCCGCCCCAAGCACCTGCTTGCAAAGCTGAAGCCTGGAGCTGGCCCTGCCAGAGGGGGTGGTTAGGGGTGGGGGGTCCTGGGAGGGGGCCATTAGGGGAAAGGAGCAGGGGCGGTTGGATGATGGGCTTCAGCAACACGGACACAGGTAACTAACCGCTTTCATGTTCTCTCCACAGGTACTAATGCGGAGAGTGGACCAGATGATACGTCTGAGGGAAGGGAGCAGAAGGAGACTCCGCTGGTTGGAAGGCATGAGATGCACTGTCCTGAGATGGGGGGTTCCACGACCACCACTCCCAAGAGAAGGAGGCGGGTGGTGGTGGTCGGGGACTCTCTCCTCCGGGGGACTGAGTCATCTATCTGCCGCCCTGACCCGGAAAACCGAGAAGTCTGCTGCTTGCCAGGGGCTAAGAGTCGCGATGTGACGGAGAGACTGCCGAGACTCATCAAGCCCTCGGATCGCTACCCCTTCCTGCTTCTCCATGTGGGCACCAATGATACTGCCAAGAATGACCTTGAGCGGATCACTGCGGACTACGTGGCTCTGGGAAGAAGGATAAAGGAGTTTGAGGCGCAAGTGGTGTTCTCGTCCATCCTCCCCGTGGAAGGAAAAGGCCAGGGCAGGGACCGTCAAATCGTGGAAGTCAACGAATGGCTACGCAGGTGGTGTCGGAGAGAAGGCTTTGGATTCTTTGACCATGGGATGGTGTTCCATGAAGGAGGAGTGCTGGGCAGAGACAGGCTCCATCTTATGAAGAGAGGGAAGAGCATCTTTGCGAGCAGGCTGGCTAACCTAGTAAGGAGGGCTTTAAACTAGGTTCACCGGGGGAAGGAGACCAAAGCCCTGAGGTAAGTGGGAAAACGGGATACCGGGAGGAAGCACAGGCAGGAACGTCTGTGAGGGGAGGGCTCCTGCCTCATACTGAGAATGAGGGGCGATCAGCAGGTTATCTCAAGTGCTTATATACGAATGCACAAAGCCTTGGAAACAAGCAGGGAGAACTGGAGGTCCTGGTGATGTCAGGGAATTATGACGTGATTGGAATAACAGAGACTTGGTGGGATAACTCACATGACTGGAGTACTGTCATGGATGGTTATAAACTGTTCAGGAAGGACAGGCAGGGCAGAAAAGGTGGGGGAGTAGCACTGTATGTAAGGGAGCAGTATGACTGCTCAGAGCTCCGGTACGAAACTGCAGAAAAACCTGAGTGTCTCTGGATTAAGTTTAGAAGTGTGAGCAACAAGAGTGATGTAGTGGTGGGAGTCTGCTATAGACCACCGGACCAGGGGGATGAGGTGGATGAGGTGGATGAGGCTTTCTTCCGGCAACTCGCAGAAGCTACTAGATCACACGCCCTGGTTCTCATGGGTGACTTTAATTTTCCTGATATTTGCTGCGAGAGCAATACAGCGGTGCATAGACAATCCAGGAAGTTTTTGGAAAGCGTAGGGGACAATTTCCTGGTGCAAGTGCTAGACGAGCCAACTGGGGGGGGAGCTTTTCTTGACCTCCTGCTCACAAACAGGGAAGAATTAGTGGGGGAAGCAAAAGTGGATGGGAATCTGGGAGGCAGTGACCATGAGATGGTCGAGTTCAGGATCCTGACACAGGGAAGAAAGGTAAGCAGCAGGATACGGACCCTGGACTTCAGGAAAGCAGACTTCGACTCCCTCAGGGAGCGGATGGGTAGGATCCCCTGGGGGACTAACATGAAGGGGAAAGGAGTCCAGGAGAGCTGGCTGTATTTCAAGGAATCCCTGTTGAGGTTACAGGGACAAACCATCCCGATGAGTCGAAAGAATAGTAAATACGGCAGGCGACCAGCTTGGCTTAATGGTGAAATCCTAGCGGATCTTAAACATAAAAAAGAAGCTTACAAGAAGTGGAAGGTTGGACATATGACCAGGGAAGAGTATAAAAATATTGCTCGGGCATGTAGGAATGAAATCAGGAGGGCCAAATCGCACCTGGAGCTGCAGCTAGCAAGAGATGTCAAGAGTAACAAGAAGGGTTTCTTCAGGTATGTTGGCAACAAGAAGAAAGCCAAGGAAAGTGTGGGCCCCTTACTGAATGAGGGAGGCAACCTAGTGACAGAGGATGTGGAAAAAGCTAAAGTACTCAATGCTTTTTTTGCCTCTGTCTTCACTAACAAGGACAGCTCCCAGACTGCTGCGCTGGGCATCACAACATGGGGAGTAGATGGCCAGCCCTCTGTGGAGAAAGAGGTGGTTAGGGACTATTTAGAAAAGCTGGACGTGCACAAGTCCATGGGGCTGGACGAGTTGCATCCGAGAGTGCTAAAGGAATTGGCGGATGTGATTGCAGAGCCATTGGCCATTATCATTGAAAACTTGTGGCGAACGGGGGAAGTCCCAGATGACTGGAAAAAGGCTAATGTAGTGCCAATTTTTAAAAAAGGGAAGAAGGAGGATCCTGGGAACTACAGGCCAGTCAGCCTCACCTCAGTCCCCGGAAAAATCATGGAGCAGGTCCTCAAGGAATCAATCCTGAAGCACTTACACGAGAGGAAAGTGATCAGGAACAGTCAGCATGGATTCACCAAGGGAAGGTCATGCCTGACTAATCTAATCGCCTTCTATGATGAGATTACTGATTCTGTGGATGAAGGGAAAGCAGTGGATGTATTGTTTCTTGACTTTAGCAAAGCTTTTGACACGGTCTCCCACAGTATTCTTGTCAGCAAGTTAAAGAAGTATGGGCTGGATGAATGCACTATAAGGTGGGTAGAAAGTTGGCTAGATTGTCGGGCTCAACGGGTAGTGATCAATGGCTCCATGTCTAGTTGGCAGCCGGTGTCAAGTGGAGTGCCCCAGGGGTCGGTCCTGGGGCCGGTTTTGTTCAATATCTTCATAAATGATCTGGAGGATGGTGTGGATTGCACTCTCAGCAAATTTGCGGATGATACTAAACTGGGAGGAGTGGTAGATACGCTGGAGGGCAGAGATAGGATACAGAGGGACCTAGACAAATTGGAGGATTGGGCCAAAATAAACCTGATGAGGTTCAATAAGGATAAGTGCAGGGTCCTGCCCTTAGGACGGAAGAACCCAATGCACCGCTACAGACTAGGGACCGAATTGCTAGGCAGCAGTTCTGCGGAAAAGGACCTAGGGGTTACAGTGGATGAGAAGCTGGATATGAGTCAGCAGTGTGCCCTTGTTGCCAAGAAGGCCAATGGCATTTTGGGATGTATAAGTAGGGGCATAGAGAGCAGATCGAGGGACGTGATCGTTCCTCTCTATTCAACATTGGTGAGGCCTCATCTGGAGTACTGTGTCCAGTTTTGGGCCCCACACTACAAGAAGGATGTGGATAAATTGGAGAGAGTCCAGCGAAGGGCAACAAAAATGATTAGGGGTCTGGAACACATGAGTTATGAGGAGAGGCTGAGGGAACTGGGATTGTTTAGTCTGCAGAAGAGAAGAATGAGGGGGGATTTGATAGCTGCTTTCAACTACCTGAGAGGTGGTTCCAGAGAGGATGGTTCTAGACTATTCTCACTGGTAGAAGATGACAGGACAAGGAGTAATGGTCTCAAGTTGCAGTGGGGGAGGTTTAGGTTGGATATTAGGAAAAACTTTTTCACTAGGAGGGTGGTGAAACACTGGAATGCGTTGCCTAGGGAGGTGGTGGAATATCCTTCCTTGGAAGTTTTTAAGGTCAGGCTTGACAAAGCCTTGGCTGGGATGATTTGATTGGGGATTGGTCCTGCTTTGAGCAGGGGGTTGGACTAGATGACCTCCTGAGGTCCCTTCCAACCCTGATATTCTATGATTCTATGATGGGTCGGAGGTTTTGAGGGGGGCAGTCAGGGGGCGGGGGCCTGGCTGTTTGCGGAGTCACAGCCTTCCCTACCCGGCCCTCCATGCCGTTTCACAACCCCGATGCGGCCCTCGGGCCAAAAAGTTCGCCCGCCCCTGGCATAGAGACTGCTCCTCCCCTAAGCTTTGCCCCCTTGTGGACAAAATCTACATTCCCAACTTCACAAACAAGCCCGCTGCAGCCAGTGGCGGATTAATGATTTTGCCACCCCTAGGCCCAGAAATAATTGCCGCCCCCCCCGCCCCAGCTCACCTCCGCTCCGACTCCACCTCCTCCCCTGAGCGCGCCGCCGGGTCCTGCTTCCCCCCGCTCCCTCCCAGGGCTTGTGCGCGAAACAGCTTCCCGAAGGAGGGGGGAAGGGGGGGAAACGCGGTGCGCTCAGGAGAGGAGGCGGGGCTGGGGTGGGGATTTGGGGAAGGGGACCAATAGGGGCAGGGAGGCGGCGGGGAATGGGGGCAGAGAAGGGGTGGAGTTGGGGCGGGGCCAGGGGCGGAGGGCGCGACCCGGCACCGGGGGAAGCAGCCTCTGGCTGCTATTATAAATTTGCCACCCTAGGCCTAAGTCTTGTCGGCCTAGGCGTTACTACGCCGCTGGCTGCAGCAGGACGGCAGCTGGCAGGGGCTTAGTCGGGGCCCTCCCCGGAGAAAGTCAGGCCTTGCAGCCGGAGCCATTGCTAGCATAGGCGGAGGAGCCTCGGGGCGTGGGATGGTCTTCGAAAAGCTCTGCTCTCGGAATTGCTTTGGGGCAGTTCTCTGGCTATCCGGGGGGTCAGACTTCGATGATCACAATGGTCCCTTCTGGCCTTGGACTCTATGAACCTATACCCTGCCGTATACGCTCCGTTTTAGTTTCTTTGGGGGTTGCTTGTAACTGCAGTGTCTTGTGGCTGCTGTGCTGACTGAACTCTTTAGCCCCCCTGGAATTAGAGCCCCGCTCACGCTCTCTGCAGGTCCCGGCCCCATCAGGAACAAAGCAGCTACAGGGACGCTTCTTTCCCTAAACTCCATTTGTCTGCGTTCCATTTTACTGGCCCTCCTCCCCAGAGATCAGAGGGGGAAGAGCAGGGGCAGGAGCCAGCCTTCCGTGGGAAAACAAAATGGAGGAGCTCTGCTCTGCGGAGCCTGCACAATGCTGCATGTTAACTCTCTGCCCCTGGAGCGGGGCCTCTTCAGCAAAGCTCTCAGCACACAGCAGATATTTCCTCCGTTTGCACAGCCCGGATGTAGAGGCCCCTCCACCGCCGAACCAAATCTGTACAGTTGCCAGGCAAGCTGTTTGCAGCCCCTCCAGAGGCTAAGGCTGGAAAGAGGAGAAAAACCCGCAGCCTCCTTTACCTGCAGCCTGTCTCTGTTTCACTGATGGCCAGCCCCAGCGCAAAGGTTAACGCCATGGAAAGCAGGCTATAACCCTTTCGTGCCTTTCATGCCCATATCAAAGTTTGCCCCAGTACAGGTGGTGCGTGTGTGCGTGTTTCAGGATCTCTGTCACAGGCCAGACACTGCCCCTCTGCACAAAAAGTGGACTGTGGTGAGCAGACATTTTAAAATGCCACCAGTGGAGGGGTGGGGGGCAGCTTTCGAAAGGGGAGGAAAATTCCCAAGAAATCCCATAGTTCCTTGGAGGTAATTTCTGCGCATTATTGCTGGGGCTCGGGAATTGTAACTTTCCTCCATCATTACATTTTAAAGGATGTTTAAAACTTTTCATTTTAGAGTCCATCATCCGGGCTGCCCCTGGAAAGGGACATTGTGTGCAGGTGACCTCTCAGGGGCTCCCAGTCCTGAGATTCTCTGATTCTACAAAATCTGCCATCAGTGTTTCCAAGTTCATCCCAAGAGTGGCCACCTATAGTTAGGGCCCTACCAAATTCACAGTCCATTTTGGTCAATTTCTTGGTCACAGGAATTTAAAAATAGTAAATTTCACGATTTCAGCTATTTAAATCTGAAATTTCACAGTGTTGCAATTTTAGGGGGCCTGGCCCATAAAGGAGTTGGGGGGGGTCACAAGATTATTGGGGGGGGTTGCAGTACTTCTTCCCTTACTTCTGCGCTGGTGCAGACGGCGGCGCTGCCTCCAGAGCTGGCCGCCGGAGAGCGGCAGCTGCTGGCTGGGAGCCCGGCTCTGAAGGCAGCCTTGCCACCAGCAGCAGGGCGGAAGTAAGGATGGCCTGGTACGGGATTGCCACCCTTCCTCCTGCGCTGCTGCTGGCAGGGCATTGCCTTCAGAGGTGGGCACCTGGCCAACAGCCACCACTCTCTAGATGTCCAGATCTGAAGGCAGCGCAGAAGTAAGAGTGGCAATACTGCAACCCCCCCTAAAATAACCTTGTGTCCCCCATGCAACTCCCTTTTGGGTCAGAATCCCCAATTTGAGAAACACTGGTTTCCCCTGTGAAATCTGTATAGTATAGGGTAAAAGCCCACAAAAGACCAGATTTCATTGTCCATGAAGCGTTTTTCATGGCCATGAATTTGGTAGAGCCCTACCTATAAGTCTCAGCCCTACGCTCAAGTCTCCACAGTTGAGGCCAGTGTAACTCAGCAGCAACTGGCACTGAAGTCAATTGTGTTACACTGACATAAAACAGATGGCCTGATATTAGGGGCAACTATACCCCCCCCCCACAAAAAAAACCGTGTCCTGATTTTTCACACTTGCTGGCTGGTCACCAGCACAAATCAGAGCTGACTCAGGCCCTTTCTCTGGGGTCCCTGGGGGTCCCATCTAACTCTAAGATTCTGATAGCCCCTCTGTGGGAATTGCTTCTGACACTGAAGAGTTAACATGTTATAATCCAATTGCACTATCTCACAAACCTATCTAGTGGTGGCGACTACAGATCAGACGTGTGGGCAGGGGGCACTTTACGCTGAAGTACCAGTGTTATTTTATATTTATTCCACCTTAACTATGCAACCCACAGCCAGGGCTTCTCCAATGTATTTATTCACTCCGTGCCTTGTGCTGGTACGGCTTCCCAGATAGACAAGACCTAAACCTGAAAATGTTTAGGTGTCCTCTGCCTCTCATGCTGCTCAGTATTGTCTCATTGGTTCCTTGTGTCCCACATCTGTCATGTTGTATATCCTGGAAGCTGTGTGGGTCAGGGACTGTCGGTTTGTACAGTGCCTGGCATAGTGGGATCCATGACGAGCGCTCTGGGCACTACCACAATACAAATATATAATAATGTTTTGATTGATCATTAGACACAAACAGGTGCTTGCCTGGAAATTCCAGCTGCCTCTGATGTGTTAAAAAAACCACCTGATCAAACCCAATAGCCTCCAGTAAAACACCCAACCCCCAGCATCCCTGCTTAGCTAAAAAGCACCCCACTCTCGGGTCCCAGTTCAGCATTGCCTGCAACTTGCAGAGTTATTTGCAGTGAGAGCTCCAGGAGGAAAAATTCTCACTGACTCATTTATTGCTGTAGAAATACTCTCCTCCATAAAACTCTCTTAGCATTTGGGGTGCTCCAGATTATGACTGACTTGAGACCAGTTTAAGGGAACCAGACACCCCAGTTTGTGGGGCTGTCCTCTTTCAGCCAATGTTCCATGGAGCCGTGCTCTGGAGCCCATTCTGTAACTGGCTAATCAGCCAACTCCGCCCATTCCCCAGGACAGTCTCTGTGCTGAGCCCCAGTGCAAACTGGTGCCAGGGCTGCTCCAGGAACTGGAATTTGGAATCCATTGCATGCTAATGACTGCAATGAGGAGCCCTGTGCTCAGCAAGAACGACCAGATCTTGCACCATTGCAGTTAATGGAGTGTGTTATTGACATTACCAGGAGCCACATCCATGCCTGAGGTGGGCAGTGGCAGGTTTGTATAATTTTTGGTGGACTGGAAACAGTAAGCATTTAACAGTTTCCCTATATTTTGCACAATGTGGGGGAATGGGAGCTCTGGCTGGGGGTGCAGGCTCTGGGGTGGGGCTGGGGATGAGGGGTTTGGGGTGTTGGAGGGGAAGGGAGGCAGTGGGTTGGGTTGGGGGATAAGGCCTCTGGCTGGGGATGAGGGGTCTGGGAGGGGCTCAGGGCTAGGGCAGAGGGTTGGGAGTGAGGGCTGTGGGGTGCGCCAGGGATGATGGGTTCACGGTGCAGGAGGGGGCTCAGGGCTGGGGCAGAGCATTGGGGTGCAGGATCTGGCTGGGGGGCAGTCTCTGGGGTGGGGCAGGGGGTGAGGAGTTTGGGGTGCAGGCATGCTGCCCCGGGGCTGAGGCCAGGGAGGAGGACTCCACAGTCCCCCCAGCCCTCTCTCCCCCGGCAGCAGTGAGCTCCAGCGGAGGGGGCCCCCCTTTCTCCCCCGGCAGCACACTCACCCGGCACCATCACCCCACATGCTCCTGGGGGCTGGGCCCTTCTCAGGTCCAGGAAGCCCCCTCGCCTCCACTGTGGTGGGTGCCAGGGGGGAGGGGGCTGCCATCACATGTGGCCTCCTCCCCTGCTGCAGCCTGCTGCCCCTCACCATAGCCTCACAGCGGATGGAGCTGCCCCTTGCCCAGCATGGAGCAGGAGTGGTGGCTGTGGGCAGGCGAGGGTCGGGGCGCTGATCACACGGTCAGACACTCACCCAAGCCCCAGCAACTGCTCAGGTGAGGTCCAGACTCCGACTCCCAGAAGCCCCTTGGCGTCGCCTCCTGGTGGGTGCCAGGGGAGGGGATGGCTGCCAGGCATGTGTGCGTCTCCTCCCCTCCGCAGGTGCAGCAGCTGTCAGCGGCCGGTGGCGGCGAGGGAGCGCAGCACGGAGCGGCAGGGCAGCTGCCCGCTTGTGGCAGGGACACTCCAGGGCCAGGGGGAGGCGCACTGGGGCAGCAGGCAGGGGCTGGGGGAGGCATGTGGGGGCGGCTGGCAGGGCCGGGGGAGAGACCCGGCTCTGAACATTGGTGGAGCTGGGCCCCTGGGCCCTGAATATTCCTGGAGCCCGGGCACCATGGGCCCATACAACTCGCTACCCCTGGGCAGCGGCAGGAGTGGGAGGCTGGGAGTGGGAATACAGAGGCCACTGGTGGAATGGGCAGCCACCCTGATGATGTGACCCTGTTGGGGCAGCTTTGGGTCTCTGGGTTTGGTTCCCACTGTACAATGATTTGGGGTTTTAAATAATTACCAAAAAAGAAATGTCTGGCAAGATCTACATGAAATAAAAAAACTGAGCAAGCCACTATGCCCAGAGATACTCAGTAGTGCACCCCTTATTGGAACTTCCAAAGCCTGGCATCAGTCCTGGGCTAGCCTGGTCAAAGGGTGCTTCCTGCAAAGCTCCGAGCTGAACTGCACCTTTCTTAGAGTCTGAGTCTGTTCCCATCTGGGGGATTGGTTGAAGAATCTCTCTAGGGCCCCGCTATGGCCAAACACTTTAGCATGTGCTTACTTTTAAGCACAAGAGTAGGCCAATTGACTGCAGTATTGCCAATCCTAAATGTTCAAAAATCACGAGATTGGCTTTAAAATCTCAAGATTATGTAAAATACTAGATTTGGGGTTCTTGTTATTGGTCTTCTGCTTTTTTGGGCCTTTAGGGTGCCCTGGGGTCACATTTGGAAGCTTTCTCCACAGTCACGATGGGTAGAAACTTAGTTTTTATTGAAGAATGAAGGCTGAAATCATCACATCTCCACCTGACTCCAAGAGCTGGGGCTTTAAGGAGTGCTCATGAAAGCTTATGCTCAAATAAATTTGTTAGTCTCTAAGGTGCCACAAGTCCTCCTGTTCTTTTTGCAAATAATTATCCTGAGACTCATGACAAAAATCATTAGAGTTGGCAACACTGTGACTGGACCGAAGCTACTCCCAGCATGCTTCAAATTAATAATATTTCACTTGTACAGAGTGAGCACTTTTCACTGAGCAGATGCTGAAGTGCTTTGCTGGATGGGGAGGTGTCTCATTTTGGATCGTTTTAACTGGCACCGTTTGTTCTGGGAACGAAGGGGTTACAGTCTGTTCTCCTCAGGAGACATTTTGTTGGGTTTTTGCCTCTGAATTACTGTCAGTTTAACAGAGGTTTCCTCTCTGGGGCTGGAACCAGACCGTTAAATGCATTGAGCTGTGAAGTAGTCTTTGCTCTGCTAAAGTGGGCGCATGGTATAACTGCATCTGCTTTCTTCGAAAGGGATATGCTCCAGCGGATTTGCTTGGACAAAAACATGCTGCATCACAAACAGTTAAAATGCCAAATCTGGCTGTGACCTTGCAACGGGACCTGCACGGGTGAACCCCAGTGGGGCTCTGCAGGAGCACAGGGGTCCAGCTGCATGACGGGGGTCTCTGTGTAGTTAGGTTTTGCTGCTAGCTGAGACGTATGCATATAAGATAAGGTATATTCTGCCCTCACCTAGGGCGGAATGGAACTTGTCCATTGATGCTTGTAGAATTCACACAATATTATAGTGAATGAAAAGTACAGTGATAAAAAAAATGGATTGTGGGCAGTGACATTTTCAGCTTGTCAATGAAACTTTCATCAAAGCCTGAGCATTTTGGGGGGCATCAACGTGAGCTGGGTTTAAAAGATTAAATGCCGGGTTAGCATGGTTAGGAAATCAGCAGATTTTCCAGAGGCATTGGAAACTTACTGCCAGATACACTAGATACCATTTGCAAAGGTCAGAGCCTCAGCTGGTGTAAATCGGCATGGGGTCACTGACGTGAATGGAGCTACCCTGATGTACATCAGCTAAGGTGGTGGCCCTGTATGGTGGATTTCTTTACTCCTTTGAAATTTTTTCCCCTTTGCTTTGTGGAAAGATTGCAAATAAATGTACAAGTCTCTCGTTACAACAGTGAGCTGCCAGTCGCTCCTGATGACAGCGTGCAGTGAAAATTAAGTGTTGCTCCCATATAGCATCTCTGTAAATGTTTCTAATATTGACCCAAACCCACCCAACTACCCTGGAGTTATTTTCTTGTAAGCAGTGTCAGGATGAGCTCCACCCTGACATCTGGTGGTGAGGTGTGGCAAGTTGTGGAAAAGAACTTCAGGGGCCGATCTCATTTGCATAGGCACATGCACCCTGCCTAGAATGAGGCCATAGCTGCCCAAATGGTCACTTTGGCTGCTGTGGGATCCCCAGTGTCTCTGTTATTGGGGCAGGAAGAATAAATTGTTATTACCCTGATTATGGGAACTGTGCTTGGAACTGTACTTGGCCTTTTGTTATGATGGAGGGACTCACCATCAACTAAGTAGCACTCGCTAGGCAAGGGTCATGGGTTCCAAAACTCTGTGAATTGAGAGAGGCTGGAGATAAGTATTAATGCTTAGTGGCATGGGCTCCTTGGTGAGGGTCTTACATGCTAATTGCACTTCCTCCTCTCTCCACTGTGGCATATCAGAGCTAATTTTGATTCCATTAGAAGTCTAGTTACAGGCTGCTGAGCTCACTTTGGGCTAATGGTGCACCAGCACTGAGGCTCCCCTACTACAAGCTGAATTCACCTAAGAGCTGAAATCACTGAGCGTTGTGTTAAGTAGTGGGGGAGCCTGAAGATATATTGTGGAGCAGTTTGTGGGAGGGCTGGAGTGCCTTGTGGACAGGCTGGTGGAGCAGTTCATTGGACGGCGGGAGCTGCTTGTGGGACGTGGGGCGGAGCAGTTCGTGGACCGGCTGGTGGAGCAGCGGAGTGGAGCCAAGCGAAGCAGTTCGTGGGGCAGCTGGCAGAGCGAAGGCCTATGGAGCTGTGGGGCGGTCAGCTTCAGATCATGTAAGGTGCCCCTTACCTCTCTCCCTCCACCCCATCTCCACCCAGGTTGGGAGGTAAAGCTCTGCAGATAAACTTTCGAACTCTGGGGCTGCCCTGACCAGGGACAGAGACTTTTGGGTCACTGGACTTTTGGGACTTTGGGTGATTTGGGGTTGCTGGACTCAAGAACCAAAGGGAAAGGACATGCCCCAATTTGCTCGGGGTGTTTTTTTTGCTCATGGGTTGTGTTACGAATCCTGTTGGTGGTGTTTTCCCAACATAATGCCACATTGTTTCTCTCTGTTATTAAAAGGCTTTTTGCTACACTCGGACTATGTGCTTGCGAGAGGGGAAGTATTGCCTCTTGGAGGTGCCCAGCGGGGGTGGTATATATTCGTCCCAGGTCACTGGGTGGGGGCTCAAGCCGGTTTGCATTGTGTTATTGGAATGAATCCCCTAGATATTGAACCCGGCCCTTGTTGCTGCCAACTCTGACGGGCAGAAGGGTTACATTCTCTTGTTGGTGTTTGTACAGATTGGGGTTGGATAATCTCCCCGCTTATGCTGTGCGCCACTTTTTTCTCCCGGACAGCGGGAGTTGCAGTAACTCCCTGGTCCCTTTGTGCCTGTCTCCATCCCAGGAAAAGCAGCTCCCTGGAGGAGGGGGAACGTGCAGCCTGGATTCATCCCCACTGCCGAGCTGCAGCTGAGAAACCAAACCTTTCTCTGCCTCACTCGGGAGAAATCCCGCAGGGGAATGGCTGGACCGGGCCCTGCTCAGGTAGGGCTTTGTCACCGCACTTCCTGCTGTATCTTTGACAGGCTCAGCTTTTCCAGGGGTGCTGACTAAGCATATCAACCAATGCACCACATCCCTACTGTCTTGTGCTTAGTGGCTAGAGCACTGGCCAGAGACTCAGGCATCCTGAATTCTGTTCCCAGCTAGGCCACTAGCCAGCTGGGTGACCTTGGGCAAATCACTCCCCCACCCTGTGACTCAGTTTCCCCAAGTGTATTATTTTTTATTATTTGTAGTATTATAGCGCCCGAGGCCCCAGTCATGCCCCAGGTCTCCATGGTGATAGGTGTTGTACAAACACAGAACAAAAAGAACCCCAGGGAGGTTACAAACTAGGTGTAATGACACTGACCTTTGTAAAGCGCTTTGAGAGCAGCTGATGAGAAGTGCTAGGTAACAGCGAGGGATTCTGATTATTATTTTGTTCCCCCTGTAGAGACTCCATCACCTCTCTCCTTCCCCATTCACCCATCAGCCCACTCTCTCGTTCTCGGGGAATAACAAGAGCTGCTAGGTGCTCGTATGAAAATGTGACTCTTCCTATTTTGCCCATATTTGAGCTTGGGTTGATTTGAGCTTGGGTTGATTTTGTGTTTTAATTCCCTCACTGTCTGGGCCTAGTGCCATAGCTCAGGTCTCCTGTACAAACTCTCTGAAGACTGGGGGAGGGCACTGGTGTCAGTACTGTGGGAAATCCCCACTGCTCAGAGGCCAGGCTGCTACTCACCACCCCATGGGGGTCACAAGGATGACCCCCATGTCCGTCCAATGGAGCCCTGCAGTCACAGGTGTGAGCTGAGGGGTGGGGGTCGCACCGCCAGTGTGAGTCACCGTTTGTGGGCGGCCCATAGGTGAGAACTGGTTGTCCAAATGATTCCGTTTAAGAATAATGATTAGACTTGCAGGGAATCGCAGCAGGTTGGGGGACGACTTAGCAGAAAGGGCTAAATTGACAACAAATAATGTTCTCAGCAAATAACTCCACCAGGAGTTTACAGGCAGGGAAGAGAACCCCATCCTGTGACACACGGGGCAGAGCTCACACTAATAACGACAGGCCACGTTCTCGGCTGGCGTTAACTCCATTGGCTTCGGCCGGCGCCCTAGAGCTACAACTGTGCCTCCAAAGGGGGCGTCATTTAAGACATGGTGTGAAACTCATTTCAGTGCTTAGAAGTGAAAAGAACCTGTTATGACTGATATTGCCACGCTTGGAGGAGAATCCCTATAATCAGCCTTGCAAACTACACTGCATGGATGAGGAGCCTTTGACAGCTGAGATGGGGATAGGAGGTTTGCACAACAGGAAAAAACCCAGCACTGCAAAGCTCAATTTGCCTTTCACTGGATAAAGGCCCGTCACCTGCTGGTCTGTACAGAGTGTTCCGGGCTGCGATATGCAAAATAACGGTGAGCGCACAGCCTGCAGCCGTATGGATGCCTCAGGCCAGCAAAGCACTTAAGCACGTGCTTAGCTTTAAGCACGAGTCGTTTTGATGGGACTGCGCCAATGTGTAAAAGTTAGGCGTGTCCTTAAGTGCTGCACTGGATTGGGGTCTGAGACGGAGAGTCTGCTAATTAGTAGAGCCCTGCAAATTGTAGTAAGAGGAGGCCCTGAAACATAAATTCTTGTATCAGAGGCCCAGTCTGAGGCCTGAAGCCTGAACCAAAGTACTTCCAGGCAGTGTTCAGCAAAGCTGGGCTGCGAGCCAGAGGCAGGTCCCACCCACAGAAGTTGGCAAGAAAAGGCTGTCAGAAGCACGTGCACACACACATAAGGGCTAATGAGAGGGACTTGCGCCAAGATGGCGTCAGAACACTCCACAGACATAACAAGGAACAGGCAGGTGCATCTCAAAGAGAGGGTCAAAAGGACAACATGATGGATGGATTCGTTTGAAGTATGATGAGTAATCTGTCCTGCAACGGTATAAACGTAGGTCCGGGAGCGCACATCTCTGTCCAGCCTAGTGGGCAGTGGAGCGTCCCGCCCCTTACTGAGCTGTGTCCATTGCCAGGGAGCACAAATTTGTAGTATGCCCTGTAGAGTCTATAGGGAACTATCACTGTGCTTCGTTTGACAATAAACCTGGCTCGGGTTCCTTCGTACCTTACTAGAGTCTGTGGTTTTTGGGGGTTCTCTCAGGGTCTGCTGTGTCAGTGATCTGCGCACAGCCGGGGCAGCGCACAGAGGGAACACGCACGCAGCCAACTGTTATCGTCATCGAACAAGAGCAGAGCACCACACCGGTAGCTACCGACAACACAAATCTGCGGATATCTGCCTTACATCCACAGACCATGTTTGCGGATCGGATGGGCTCTACGAATAAGGAGTATTTATTTGGGCAGGCGCTGAGAGATTTCACTACTAAAACAGTGAGTTGGTCTTGAAGAATAAGGACAAAAAAGGAGGGTGGAGGATATGTTTGACTGGATACATGCCACGACGCCAGCCCCAGAGTATCTGCGATAGCTGCCAGAGAATAAGGGTCAATGGGAGTGCTAATAACAGCAACAGCTGGGTGGATAATGGCAGAAAATTTTCACAGACATCCTCCCATCTACAGAGAGAGACATTTATCCTGAGAAAAACGTCATTAACATTTGGAATTTTCAAAGAAGTGTCAGCCAGTTGTAATAATGAGAGTGTATCGCACTTGTGCAGTGCTTTTCTGGTTAAAAGTGCCTTGTGTGTATGAAATAATTCACCTCTTTCCCATGGAAGGTTTTTTGTTCTCCGTTTTTATTTGGGAATTTAGAAATGCAGGTCTCCCCTACCCTGCACTCGAGGATGGCTGGAGAGCGAAGGAAATTACAAGAGGCAAGAGAGCAAAGGTGAGCGGTTAAGAGGGGGGAGAGGATTTTTAGTCAGACTGTTTCAAATTGTCAACATCTGTTTAATCCTGACTCCAATGACCATCTGGGAGAAAGGTAGTCTCTGTTCAGTTTTCAACAGCACACCTTTACTGAAGAAGCGGGAGCCATAGTCAACATTTGACACCTCCAAAAAGGTCTTCTGGCAAAATCAGGAGAAAACAGGTTTGTACAGTGCTTTGTAGAATAGGGTCTTGGTCTGAGATTGGGGCTCCTAGATGTTACGCCAAATAATAAGCAACATTATAATCAAAAAGAAAAGGAGTACTTGTGGCACCTTAGAGACTAACCAATTTATTTGAGCATAAGCTCAAATGCATCCGATGAAGTGCGCTGTAGCTCACGAAAGCTTATGCTCAAATAAATTGGTTAGTCTCTAAGGTGCCACAAGTACTCCTTTTCTTTTTGCGAATACAGACTAACACGGCTGTTACTCTGAAACCTGTCATTATAATCAAAATTAGGGGAAGCAAAAGTGGATGGGAACCTGGGAGGCAGTGACCATGAGATGGTCGAGTTCAGGATCCTGACACAAGGAAGAAAGGAAAGCAGCAGAATATGGACCCTGGACTTCAGAAAAGCAGACTTTGACTCCCTCAGGGAACTGATGGGCAAGATCCCCTGGGAGAATAACATGAGGGGGAAAGGAGTCCAGGAGAGCTGGCTGTATTTTAAAGAATCGTTATTGAGGTTACAGGGACAAACCATCCCAATATGTAGAAAGAATAGTAAATATGGCAGGTGACCAGCTTGGCTTAACAGTGAAATCCTTGCTGATCTTAAACACAAAAAAGAGGCTTACAAGAAGTGGAAGATTGGACAAATGACCAGGGATGAGTGTATAAATATTGCTCGGGCATGTAGGAATGGAATCAGGAAGGCTAAATCACACCTGGAGTTGCCGCTAGCGAGGGATGTTAAGAGTAACAAGAAGGGTTTCTTCAGGTATGTTAGCAATAAGAAAAAGCCAAGGAAAGTGTGGGCCCCTTACTAAATGAGGGAGGCAACCTAGTGCCAGAGGATGTGGAAAAAGCTAAAGTACTCAATGCTTTTTTTGCCTCTATCTTCACGAACAAGGTCAGCTCCCAGACTACTGCACTGGGCAGCACAGCATGGGGAGGAGGTGACCAGCCTTCTGTGGAGAAAGAAGTGGTTCGGGACTATTTAGAAAAGCTGGACGTTCACAAGTCCATGGGGCCGGATGCGCTGCATCCGAGAGTGCTAAAGGAGTTGGCGGATGTGATTGCAGAGCCATTGGCCGTTATCTTTGAAAACTCATGGCGATCGGGGGAAGTCCCGGAAGATTGGAAAAAGGCTAATGTAGTGCCCATCTTTAAAAAAGGGAAGAAGGAGGATCCTGGGAACTACAGGCCGGTCAGCCTCACCTCAGTCCCTGGAAAAATCATGGAGCAGGTCCTCAAGGAATCAATTCTGAAGCACTTAGAGGAGAGGAAAGTGATCAGGAACAGTCAGAATGGATTCACCAAGGGCAAGTCATGCCTGACTAATCTAATTGCCTTCTATGACGAGATAACTGGTTCTGTGGATGAAGGGAAAGCAGTGGACGTGTTATTCCTCGACTTTAGCAAAGCTTTTGACACGGTCTCCCACAGTATTCTTGTCAGCAAGTTAAAGAAGTATGGGCTGGATGGATGCACTACAAGGTGGGTAGAAAGTTGGCTAGATTGTCGGGCTCAAAGGGTAGTGATCAATGGCTCCATGTCTAGTTGGCAGCCGGTATCTAGCGGAGTGCCCCAAGGGTTGGTCCTGGGGCCGGTTTTGTTCAATAGCTTCATGAATGATCTGGAGGATGCTGTGGATTGCACCCTCAGCAAGTTTGCGGATGACACTAAACTGGGAGGAGTGGTAGATACGCTGGAGGGTAGGGATAGGATACAGAGGGACCTAGACAAATTTGAGGATTGGGCCAAAAGAAATCTGATGAGGTTCAACAAGGACAAGTGCAGAGTCCTGCACTTAGGACGGAAGAATCCAATGCACAGCTACAGACTAGGGACCGAATGGCTAGGGCAGCAGTTCTGCAGAGAAGGACCTAGGGGTTACAGTGGACGAGAAGCTGGATATGAGTCAACAGTGTGCCGTTGTTGCCAAGAAGGCCAATGGCATTTTGGGGTGTATAAGTAGGGGCACTGCCAGCAGATCGAGGGACGTGATCGTTCCCTTCTATTCGACATTGGTGAGGCCTCATCTGGAGTACTGTGTCCAGTTTTGGGCCCCACACTACAAGAAGGATGTGGAGAAATTGGAAACAGTCCAGCAAAGGGCAACAAAAATGATTAGGGGGCTGGAACACATGAGTTATGAGGAGAGGCTGAGGGAACTGGGATTGTTTAGTCTACGGAAGAGAAGAATGAGGGGGGATTTGATAGCTGCTTTCAACTACCTGAAAGGTGGATCCAAAGAGGATGGATCTAGACTATTCTCAGTGATAGCAGATGACAGGACAAGGAGTAATGGTCTCAAGTTGCAGTGGGGGAGGTTTAGATTGGATATTAGGAAAAACTTTTTCACTAGGAGGGTGGTGAAAAACTGGAATGCTTTACCTAGGGAGGTGGTGGAATCCCCTTTCTTAGAAGTTTTTAAGGTCAGGCTTGACAAAGCCCTGGCTGGGATGATTTAGTTGGGATTGATCCTGCTCTGGGATGGCCTCCAGACGTCCCTTCCAACTCTGTTATTCTATGATTCTATGAAAATTGTCACAGGATGGCTAGCCCCTTTAAGTGAAGTGGCATCAGCCCCCCTATACCAGCACAAGGTGACCTCATTAAGAGGGGAGGTGACATCTGGGACTAATAAATGAGAGGAAGACTATGGTGATCAGGCAGGAGGTCTCTGGAGGAAGTCCCCAGGAAAAGGGCTAGGAGACCAGCCAAAGGATTAGGTTGCTGACCTTTTCCAGCCAGAGGCTTGGGAACCAGGAAGAAACTTGGGAAGGACTCCAGCCAGGAGGGCTAGGGTGGCTGTTTAATGGAACAGGTGGTCTCCAAAGGAAAGCTGAGGTGTCATTTGACTGCGTTTCAGGACTTTTATGAACTATATGCCCTGTGTGTGAGAGAAATGGTCTGTGTCTTGGGCCTTTTGAGGATTGTTTGCACTGTCAGCATAATAAACCAGCCCTGAGCAGGGCTAATGTCAAACCCGGGAGATGCTGTGGTGAGTCCTTAAGGGGCCTGAGAGGGAAAACTGAGGTGGCAATCCTTGTGTTACTGCACCCACCCACAAGGGGGTGCTTGGGGTTGAGGGGGAATAATGACAATCAGCCTGCCTCTTCAAAACAAAAAAGAAGTAAAGAAAAAACACCTCAGGTTATTTGCAGGCCTCTTTCTCCATCAGGAAGAAGCAAAGCCTGGTTTTCACTAATGCAGTCTGGGGCAGGGGGAGTGGAGCTGGCATTCTTTCCCAAATGTTCTGGGAACTGTACATGCAAAACCATCAGAAAACATGAGCACAATCCTAAGCTAAAGCAAATGTGTGCTTAAAATTCCTGCAGCGCCTAATAAACGAGAAAACAATAGTCATTACCCAGCGAGAGCAAAGCCTCGTGGTTGTTCTTCTTCACGTCCTTGTACAGCTCCTTCTGCCATTCCACTAGCTCCTCCCACTCCTCTGTGGAGAAATAAACGGTGATGTAATCGTACATGACTGGGGCCTGAAATGACAAATAAACCATGATCAGCAACGTCTCTTCAGTCTCACCCTGAGAGCGGCAGCTCTGGATCCCAGAAGGGCAGCGAGAGCGTTTCCTGCGCATGTAGCCCACACCCAGTCCAGCTGGTGCATCCCCTGTGGAAATCCCATCCTGACAGCTCACCCGTGTCACCACAAGGCAAACGTAATTTGGGATGTCCCTGGAGACTTCCCACCAAGGTGACATCAGTCCCCTCCCCAATGTCTAAGTGGTTTGAATATTGTCCGAAAGGTGTGGAGTCCCAGCCATTGAGCAGGACTTCACTGTGCAAGGTGCTGTACAAACACAGAGCAAAGAGATCAGTCCCTGCCCCACGGGGCTTACAGTCTAGGTCAGTTCCTATATGTACACCCATTCGTGCCCTGATCCAGGCCTTAATACAAGAGTATATGTTTACTACCACCATGGCACAGCTCTGAGAGAGAGCTGCTTTCTACTGCTGTCCAATCATCATGAGTAGAATTGTTAAGTAAGTCCCAAGTGCATTACCCGGGATCATGTAGGACCCATAAAGAGCCCACCTGATGCTCAGCTCCCAGGCAGCGTCTGCAGGCAGGAACACAATGTCTTTGTTCCATGTAAGCCGGGGGGGGGGGCATTATGGACCAACACAGATGGACACTCCGATGCACCATTGCAGAGAGGAATGGACCTTGAACAGCATTTGTGTGAGAGAGGAAAGCTTTGCTTAGAGGCCCCAGAAAGGACCCATTCCTTCCCCCTCCTGCTCCTCATCAGTAGGACCCTGCCTCTCCCTGTACTCCTGATTCCCCCACCCCCCACCTGCAGTGTCATAGGACCCCTCTCATCTCCCAGAGCCAGCTCCCCGTCATCCAGGTGGTCTGATGGTCCCTGTCCTCCAGACCTGCCTCCTTCTGGCTGATGTTGCTTGTTTGCTATGCCCAGGCTGGGCTCCCCTGCCCCTGCTGGTTCCCAGTCTGAAGGCAATACGGGTGGGGAAGCACGACTGGGGAGTGAGGCAGGAGGGGAGCACAGACCAGGGGAGGAGTGGAACATCCCTGTGAGGGAGAAGGGCTGTGTCATCCCAATTGGTCCCACCTCCAAGGGGCGAGAAACCCTCCCTCTTGCCCATCACAGCCTGCTCCGCCAGTGACCTAGGAGCACATTATTCCCAGGGTGACGCTGCTGAGATCAGGGAATTACAACAGGGGTCAGTGTGTCCCTTGGGGATGAGCTGGTGTCTTACAGATTAATGAAGGCAGGCTCTGGGCTGAGAATATGTTACGCTCCCTGGAGAAGTCTGGCGAAGTTAAACTGTTATTTGTAACTGTGTTGCCAACCCTCAGGGGTCAGAAATCATGAGACAGACCCCCCAAGATCCTGAGACCAGCTTACAGATCTTGAATTTTTTTTAAAAAAATCAATTTTGGTTCCCTTTTATCATTTAATTAATTATCATAGTGTCTAGGAGTCCCAGTTATTAACCCATACCCCATTGTGCCAGGTGCTGTACAATTTTATTCATCTCGTTTCTGAATCTTTAGAGGACACTGGGGTCATGTTTTCAGCCTGTTCTCTGCAACCACAAAGGCTAGAAACTTAAAATGCTAGCTGAGAGTCTCACATGATGACCTGACTCCAGGAGCTGGGGCTTTGTGGAAAACACCAACTATCTTGAGGCTGACGATCAAATCACGAGCATTGGCAACATTGATTTGAGGCAAGGTGGGATTTGTACATGTGAAAGACTATTGCTGTATAGCTCCTGATAAACAGGCCAGGCTATTCAGTCTACCCACAGGCAAAAACCTAAGAAATTCAGAGGCAAAACCCTATCTGAGCAGAGCCCGCTCCAGCATTGCCTTCTGCGATTCTCCTCTGAATGAGGCAGATGGAGGGCTTGTTCCTCAGCTGTAGCTCAATAGCCATGGAGGAATCCATGCCTCTTGCTGGGACTGTCACAGTAAGACCAGTTTCACACTGGTGTATCCATTTCTCCTCTAATGGATAAAGCACTAACTGTCCTAAATCTCACACACCTACACCCTACCATTTGCACCAAGAGATTTGTCCACAAGGGGGAAGTAAATAACCCCCTCTGGTGCTAATGCCAGCTGAGTGTTCGCAGTGGGGCAGAGTGGGGGTCATCATGGCTCGCCTCGCCAGCCCTATTCTTGCCTCCCAGGTGACTGAACTTGTTTGCAGCAGGTTTAACTAAGAAAGTGGTAAAAAGGGAGCCTCAGCTCCACCAAGGCCCCCCTCCGGTGCTAATCCTGCTTCAGCTGTACCTACAATAGACCACTTTGTAAATTCCTTAGTGTAGACAGGCCCTAAGTGAATATTTAAACTGGCACACAACATATGTTCAACGTGTGTGTCACAAAAACAAGTCAGATCCCGGCAGGAATATGAACCCAGAAGCTCAAATGACATTTAAAATAATGTTTGCCCAATTTCTATCCCAAGCAGCATGTGCCTGTGCCTCAGTTTCCCCATCTAACAAAAGGGAATAATGGCACTGACCTCCGTTATAAAGCACTTGGGGATCCACTGATGAACCGTGCTGTGAAACAAGTGGGTATTATTATTAGGTGACTGACCCCCACAATCCGGTCTCCTTGTACTCTGGGTGGCTTAGACCTGATTTGGATTGGAAGGACCATTTTATGATCCTCCAGTCAAGATGCTACAGACAGTGACAAACTGAGGTATAGGAAGACAGTAGGTGTTTATGGTTCAGCTGACAAAATTCCTTATTCAGAGGGGAGAATTCCTGAGCCCAGTGGGACTTTATTCAGCATCTCACAGAAGCTTGCTCTTCCTAGATTGCTGGTTGGAGACTCTTACACTCTCTATAGCTGGATGTCTTGTTTGGATGGTGGCCCAGTGCTGCCCTGCTGCATTAAACCCTGCTCCTCTCCCTCGCCAGCATCACTAGGTCATGGGCTGCCCTTCCGAGTGCCACTTGTCCCAGAGACCTGTGCGAGGCCAGCTGAGCTGCTGGGGTTGGAATGCCCCCTACCGCTCACTAGCCAGAGCACCGTGAGCGAGGAAGGCAGCGGCCCCAGGGAGCTCTGAGCTCAGCATCAACTCCTGGGCATCAGAAGGGCTGGAAGGTCCAGTGCTTAAAGTGGTCCGAAGAAAGCAGGGGATCTCTCATAATCTGTGCAGGGCAGCTCTACTGGGAGGGAGCTGACAGTTCTGCCCTCAGTGAGCCAGTTCAGAATTTGGGTGTTTGTTTATTTATTGCCAGGTTTCCAACCCCTTGGGCACCACCCTTCCCCCACCAACCTCTTCAAGCACTGAGAAGGCCCCTGAGCAGAGCTGTGCTAGGTGGAATGAGCAACCCCCCTGCCCCGCAGGCTCCACTAGACATGTGCCCCCAGCCCCTTTCTCAGCTAGCAGCTCTCCCGTCCCCAGACCAAAGCTCCCCAGCCCCCTCCCCACCGCTGCCCAAACCCCTGTGCACCCCGTGAGCAAAGCCCCCTTGCTCCCCGGAGCCACTGGACTGTCCCTGACTTGCCCCCAGGCCAGATTCGATTCCAATACACCCAGCCAGCAGCTGCCCCCGGCCCGGCTTCCCGCTGCGGCTGGGCCCCCCCAGAGCCGGAGCCAGCTCAGGGGCGGCGCATCCCAGCGTGGGGGGCTCAGGCCGGGCCGCCCTCGAGGGCACGGAGGCGGCGGCAGGTTTGTCTCCTGCCCCAGGCTGCGATCCGTGCCCCAGAGGCTGCAGCCGGCTGGAGAGACCCCTTCCCCGGCTGGGGGCCGCTCCCCGGCCGCCGGCGCGCAGGGGCTGGCTGCAGAGGGCCGGGCAGCGGCTCTGCGCAGCGCTGGGCGCGGGGAGCGGCGCTGAGACGCGGCGTTTGCGGGCTCTGGCCGCGCTCGGCTGCCGGCGGAGGGGCCCCGGCGCGGCTCGGAGAGGCAGGCGGGGTCCCGGGGAGACGCGCAGCGGCTGCGCTCCCGCCTCGGGAACCGCGTCTCGCTCGCTACGAGCCCGAGCCCCGGGGAAGCTGCTGCCTTTGTGCGTTTGCAGCGGGCTCGGCTCTTCCCTCCTGCCCGGCGAGTGCGCGGCGGCCGGGCCGGGCTCCGCGGCGTGGGGCCCCGTCAGCCGGGAGGCTGCGATTCCGCCTCCAGTACCGAGCTGCAGCCGAGAGACCGAACCTGCCGCTGCCCAAGGAGAGGAGGCTCCGGCGGCCGGGGATGGCTGGGGCGCGCCCCGCTCAGGTAGGGCTTTGCCGTCGGGCCTCCAGCGGGGCCTGGGCTGTGGGTATCGCACTGGCTCTGGGGGCTGCTGCCGCTAGCCCAGGGGGTAATTTCCTGCCCTGCCACAGACTTTCCGGGTGACCTTGGGCCGAGTCAGTGCCTCTGTGGGCCTCAGTTGCCATCTGTACAATGGGTTCATCCCCCGCCCCGCCAGCGGGGTAAGGGGCGGGGCTGGCTTGTCAGGGTAATACACTAACGGTTGTGAAGCGCTTGGAGATCTCCTTTCGAAAAGTGCTGTACAGGAGCAAGGTGTTGTTGGTTATTATTAATGTGCCTCTTCTTATGTACCCTGTGTAGCAAAGGCCCCTGTGTCAATGTTCCTTCTGTAAGTGGCCTCTGATCCCCACCCCAGTCTTCCCCATCCCACCCCAGCTCATTCAAGGCATTATTCGGTGCTGTCTAAAATGCTCCCCCTTCCTCTCCCCTCCCCCCCCCAAATACAGGAGGGTGTTTTGCAAATGACAGAAAATGCACTGAAGACTGAATTATAATGCAGCCCCCATGTATCAGAAATGTCCTACACCCGCATTAATGAATCGCAGCATTTGTCATAAGAACAGCTCCCTGCCTGGTGGCTGCGAGGAGGTGTTCATGGGTGTTTCCTAGCCAGATCTTATCCCCCGAGTCACAGTGAAATGTTCCAGCTTGGCCCTGACAAATGATGATGGGACAAACCCAGCCGTATGCAGCTTGCATTTGCCATGGGAGTCTCTGGGACAAGACCAGGAGTGATGTAAACCCTGGTGTGAGTTACAGGTTGGTTTTGCTAGTCAGCGGGGTCTAATAAACAGCTGACGTCTCAAATGCAAACACGTGGCTACTGCAGCTAGGCAGGGAGGCCCCAGGTGCTGCTTCATCAGGAAATCACCACCGAGACAAAGGCCAGGCTTCTGCTCCCCATCCCTGCATCCACTGCACACTGTTTCCATGAGAGCCCTCCGGTGACAGGTGTGAGCTGTCCCGGGGGATTCCCATCCTGGGTACACCAGCAGCGATGTGTGTGGTCAGCATGTGTTACACATGCAGGAAATGCTCTCCCTGCCCTGCCAGGACCCAGAGCTGCTGCTCTCAGGGTGTGACTGAAGCAGAGGCTGCCGATCACGGTTTATTTGCTGTTTCAGGCCCCAGTCACGTTTGACGACGTCGCTGTCTATTTCTCCGCGGAGGAGTGGGAGGAGCTAGCAGAATGGCAGAAGGAGCTGTACAAAGACGTGATGAGGGACAACTACGAGGCTTTGATCTCCCTGGGTAACGATTAGTGGTCACTCGTTCATTAGAAGCTGCAGCCCCCAAATAGGAGAGCTTCAAGTCATGCTCTGTAGTGTGATTACATGAAACAAAGAGCCCTGCCTTAAGCACCAACCAGAGAACTTGCTGACCGGGAAGTCCTTCCATTTATTAAATTCCCCCTGTAACACATCCTGGTCCTCTCTGGTGATGGTGAAGGATCAGGAAGCCTATAACCACTGCACACGGTGTACAAGAGAGCGCTCCCTGCATGCTGTGTGGTACCATTTGTGGGAGTGGAATGGAGACATTTCCTGTGTCTAGGGAGAAGTTCGGATGTAAGTTGTCTGGTGGCTGAGGCCATGGGACACACCAAGTATCATTCATCCTGTACAGTAAGTGTAGGTACCTGAGTCTCCCATGAGCTGTTCAGCTCATTTCAATCTGTAAGGCTTTTTTGCCTCTGGATCTTCACTCTCTTCCCGTGTAATTCATACACTGGGCTGGGATTAAATCAGGAGTGTCATTTGAAAATGGTGACAGAACAGTGAGTAATTGCTGAGCTACACATTAGGTGGGATGGATGGTCCAGTGGTTAGAGTGCTTGTTTAGAACTTGAGAGTCTTGAGTTCAGTTTCCTGCTCCACCACAGACTGTCTGGGCAAGTCACATGGTTCTCTGGGTCTCAGTTCCCCATCTGTAAAATGGGGATACCTGCCTTGCCCTGCTGCACAGGGGCTTGTGAGGATAAACACATTGGCGATTGTGAGGGGCCAGCTAAGTACCTAGGATCAATAGATAATTCTCTTCTCTCATCACCAGGACATGCTGCCGCTAAACCCGACGTTATCCGGCTGCTTGAACGTGGGGAAGAGCCATGTGTCAAGGGTCACAAGGACTCTGGGAATGGAAAAGCTTTTAACTTTATCTGTGAGTAATGATTGACAAACCGTTCAGAAACAGTGAGTGTGCGGAACCCAGCCACCCCTTCCTGCATGCTGGCAATTACCTCTTTGCTCCCAGTAACAAATGCAGTAACCCTTGTTACTGGCGCATCATTTTGGCAGGTGTCAGCTGTGTATCCCCATCGATATATTTCCACTCCCATTGGAAATAGCAACGGAGCTCTTAATTTTCCCTTGCTAGTGGGTGAACGGCTCTGGAGAGCAAAGTGGAGCAAAGCAGAGGCTGCTAACGTGGAATTTGAAGTGGAGTGGAGAGGGCATGTTCTTGCTTGGAGCAAAAGAAGGTCACAGAGAACAGCCACTCCTTCTTTCCCAAACTGATCTAGAACTGACCGAATTGCCAAATTGGTACAGTTTGAGAGCTCCTCCCCTTCCTAGCAGAGGACAGAGGCTGTCAGTCAATGCCTGTCTGTAATGCTGATCCTATTTATTCACTGGAAGCAAATGGAAACCTTTTAACAAACCTCTGTCTGTCTCTCTCCACTTTGTTACACTGTATTAACTGTCTGGTTAGCTATGAGATAACATCAGAGGAATCCAATTAACAGGTCAGAAATGATATCTAGGATTAAATTCTGGCCTCACTGCAGTCAATAGCAAAGATCCTATTGACTTCCAAAGGGCCAGGACTTCACCCTTAAAGCTTAGTGAGTGATTTCAGAAACATTTGTGAGACATATTGACCCAAGAAGGGCAAAGGCAGACCTTGTGTAAGCAGCTGGAGCTGCATTAATGTTAATGAAGTTGACCCACGTCCGGTAGATCTGATTTGGGCCCTCTGCATGCAGATCATAGAATCATAGAAGGTTAGGGTTGGAAGGGACCTCAGGAGGTCATCTAGTCCAACCCCCTGCTTGAAGCAGGACCAATCCCCAATTTTTGCCCCAGATCCCTAAATGGCCCCCTCAAGGATTGAACTCACAACCGTGGGTTTAGCCGGCCAATGCTCAAACCACTGAGCTATCCCTCCCCCCTAATTGCCAAGTAGGATGTAGTTCTGGGGTGAGATTCTGACCCCACTGAAGTCAATGGCAAAATTTTCATTGACTTTAATGGAACCAGGATTTCGCTCCTAATTTCTACATAAATCTGGGCAGGAGTTTTCCAGCTGGTGCATGGCTGAAAGTCCAACCTCATGGGAATGCTATAGAAATAAAATGTTAATGTCATTGAAATAAACTAGGGCTGTCAAGCGATTAAAAAAAATTAATCACGATAAATAGCGCCATTAAAAAAAATTGTGATTAATCACACTGTAAAACAATAAGAAAATACCATTTATTTAAATATTTTGGATGTTTTCTACATTTTTAATTATATTGATTTCAATTATAACACAGAATACAATGCGTATAGTGCTCACTTTATATTTATTTTTTATTACAAATATTTGTACTGTAAAAACCGAAAGAAATAGTATTTTTCAATTCACCTAATACAGGTACTGTTGTGCAATCTCTTTATCGTGAAAGTTAAACTTACAAATGTAGAATTATGTACAAAAAATTCATTCAAAAATAAAACAATATAAAACTTTACAGCCTACAAGTCCACTCAGTCCTACTTCTTGTTCAGCCAATCGCTCAGACAAAAAAGTTCATTTACATTTGCAGGAGATAATGCTGCCCACTTCTTGTTCACAGTGTCACCTGAAAGTGAGAACAGATGTTTGCATGGCACTGTTGTAGCCGGTGTCGCAAGATATTTACGTGCCAGATGCACTAAAGATTCATATGACCCTTCATGATTCAACCACCATTCCAGAGGACTTGTAGGACTTGTAGACTCTAAAGTCTTGCATTGTTTTATTTTTGAGTGCAGTTATGTAACATCTACATTTGTAAGTTGCACTTTCACAATAAAGAGATCGCACTACAGTACCTGTATGAGGTGAATTGAAAAATATTAAGTGAGCAGTGTACACTTTGTATTCTGTGTGGTAATTGAAATCAATATATTTGAAAATGTAGAAAAACATCCAAAATATTTAATATGTTTCAATTGGTATTCTATTCTTGAACAGTGCGATTAAAACGGCGATTAATTGTGATTAATTTTTTTGAGTTAATTGCGGGAGTGATTAATTGACAGCCCTAAATAAACCCATGCTGTCATTGACTGCTGCGCTATAATTATGTTAACTGAACTATAGGCTGAGCATATTCACAGGAGCTTTCCATTCTCTCCAGCCCATGCGATAAATAACATCTGGATTCTCTCTCCATTGCAGCAGATGCTGAGATCAGGGGGAAGAAGGAGACTCATCTGCAGGAGACTCTCAGGGGATTTGAAGTGCCCAGGCTGTTAGCGGGGGGACCCACAGAACGTGGCCTCCAGAGCTCGGACAGGGAATTAGTCTGTCAGGCTCAATCCAACTCAGAAGATCATCAGGGAAACTCTCCTGGAAGTGGAGTGGAGCCACCCCCTCCTTGGCAAAGCAGGCTCACTGCAGCCATCTGGCAATGCTGCTCCCTGGGATGTAAGCAGGTGTCTCCCTTTGAACTCCCTGTGGGACTCCCGCGTGTGCTTGAGGGCAGGGTCTGGCCCTTGGATGTCCTTGCTCCCCAGCCATTCACTCCTGCTGAGACTCTGTGTAAATGCATCCAGTGTGAGAAATGGTTCACTCTGCCACCAGCTGCTGGTGGTCACGGTGGGACGCCCATGGGAGCAGAGACCTCCATGTGCCCCAAGTGCAAGGGGAGCCGTGGGGAGAGCTCTTCTCTTAGTGCACGTCAGAGAATCCCACCAGGAGAGAACCCCTGTATGTGCTCTTGCCGTGAGCCAAGCCCAGCCCAGCCTGTGCCCCAGAGACTCCCCCCGGGAGAGAAACCCTGTCTGTGTGCTCGCTGTGAGCCAAGCTCAGCCCAGCCTGTGCCCCAGAGACTGCCCCCGGGAGAGAACCCCTGTCTGTGTGCTCGCCGTGAGCCAAGCCCAGCCCAGCCTGTGCCCCAGAGACTCCCCCCGGGAGAGAACCCCTGTCTGTGCGCTCGCCGTGAGCCAAGCCCAGCCCAGCCTGTGCCCCAGAGACTCCCCCCGGGAGAGAACCCCTGTCTGTGCGCTCGCCGTGAGCCAAGCCCAGCCCAGCCTGTGCCCCAGAGACTCCCCCCGGGAGAGAACCCCTGTCTGTGCGCTCGCCGTGAGCCAAGCCCAGCCCAGCCTGTGCCCCAGAGACTCCCCCCGGGAGAGAAACCCTGTCTGTGTGCTCGCCGTGAGCCAAGCCCAGCCCAGCCTGTGCCCCAGAGACTCCCCCCGGGAGAGAAACCCTGTCTGTGTGCTCGCTGTGAGCCGAGCCCAGCCCAGCCTGTGCCCCAGAGACTCCCCCCGGGAGAGAAACCCTATCTGTGCGCTCACCGTGAGCCAAGCCCAGCCCAGCCTGTGCCCCAGAGACTCCCCTCGGGAGAACGACTGTATAGATGCCCCAAGTGCGAGAAGAGCTTCTGCTACAGGCAGGAATACACGTGGCACCAGAGAGCCCACGTGGGCGACAGGCTCTATAAATGCAGCGGGTGTGAGAAAAGTTTCCGCTCCAAGCAGGAGCTGGTCTGGCACCAGCGGGCCCATGCGACAGAGAGGCCGTACAAGTGCAGAGAGTGCGAGAAGAGCTTCCGCTACAAGCAGGAATTCACATGGCACCAGAGAGCCCACGTGGGCGACAGGCCGTATAAATGCCCCACCTGCGAGAAGCACTTCCGCTACCAGCAAGAGCTCACGTGGCACCAACGGAGCCACACCGGGGAGAGGAGCTACAAGTGCCTGGGCTGCGAGAAGAGCTTCCGCTACAAACAGGAATTCACATGGCACCAGAGGGTCCATGTGGGAGAGAACCCCTGCCGATGCCCCACGTGTCAGAGGACCTTCCGCTGCAAGCAGCAGTATGCAAGCCACCAGAGGGCCCACAGCGGGGAGAGGCCCCATAGATGCTCTGAGTGTGGTAAGGGCTTCAGCCGGAACTCAGCCCTTCTTAAACACCAGCGGCTCCACACCGGGGAGGGACCTTACTGCTGTCCTGCCTGCGAGAAAAGCTTCCGCCAGTGCGCACACCTTCTCAAACACCAGAGATCCCACACACGCAAGAGAGACCGGCTGGATAGGCAGAAGCCTTCTGAGCGGAGGCAGCCCCAGCAAGGCCCGAGCAAGGCTGCAGGCAGAGAGACCCTGTAAACCCCCAGAACCTGCAGAACATTTCAGGGGGAGCGCTCGCTTTCCTGAGCGTCCAGGAGGCCGAAGCAGGAGAGGAGCTCGGCTGATGAACCCAGCATGTGAGAGCCTCAAGCACAAGCTGAAGTCGCACAGTGCCACATGGGAAAGAGCCTGGAAAGGGGCTGAACGGGTGGAAAGGGCTGTAGAGTCAGAGTCCCTCGGGGAGCCCGTGGAAGACACACACATGGCAACAAGTTATAGGTCAGTAGGACTTCTCTTCCTGGAGGTGCTCAGATACTTCGGTGATCGGCAGCAGGGTAGAACCCTGGAATCCAGGGCCCCGTCTGGCTGCTGACTCTGTGCCTTATTGTTACTAAATGAGTAGCTGCTCCTGTGCCCCTGTGGCTAAGGTGCTCACCCGCTCCAGTCCTGCTCCCCGCACACTGCATCGTCAGCCTTAAATATGCCAGGAGATCTCCATTGCTGCGGGGCAGACCAACATGTTGATGCAACATTGTGCATTTGGAGGAGGATGTCAATGCCAAGGAGTCAGGACGGTTGAAGTGCTGGGAATCGCAGCCACTCTTAGCTGAGCCCTCTGGATAGCCATAACTCACAGCTGCAGGCAGGGTACTGGAGCGATGATGCTCTTCAGGCTCTCTTCTGGCTTCCAGCCCTGTCCCAGATACTCAGATCAAACCGTTGTGCTGCCACCCTGCATCACACGTCAGCGTAAAGGAGCAGCTATGTGGGTGCCTTGCTCACTGTTACTTTGCTCAAATGTTGCACACGCAAGGTAACCGCGCCACCTCTAGAGGGCGATCTCATACTAACAGAATGGGGCATTTCTGGTACTTGCCGTTATTTGAAAATCAAGGTTGCTGGGCTGTGACCCACCTGTACCACTGCTGAAAAGATCCCTCTGTGGGAAGGTCCTGAGCATTGCAGGGGCTGTGAGGGCTCAAAGCACAGCTTCCCATGTACCTCCAAGTACAGTCGCCTTTCTCACCAGCTCTTCTTCTGCAGCTTCGGCCCTGCATTACTGTGCAGACTGCGATATGGGGGCTGTATTTCTCTGAGCGCCCCCCTTTCAGAGGGTGCTGCATGCGCACATCGTGCACCTCTGCAAGCTGACGGGGGCTCGGCTGTGATCCCTCCTTGGCTCAGCCCCCTTTGGGGAGTCGAATGCTGGAGCTAGATTCACACAGTCCATCAGCTCCTTCCTGGAAGGGCGGCTGGCGCTGTGCGGAGGCGTTTTGGCTCCCTTTCACCGCGCAAAGCTGGCCCCATCGGGCGTTTTCTCGACAACATCTCAAACCCTCTTTTCATGCCATAGTCAGAACTTTTCCTGGGGCTAAATTCTGTTACACTGATGTAATTCCAGAGCAACTCCACTGACTTCAGTGGTGTTTACGCTGCTGTAACGCCGAGCAGAATCTGGCCCTTGCCCTAAGATCTTGTTCCTCCCTGGTGTTGCTCCAGGGCAGTGTGGTCAGTAGGAGTGGTAGCCACCTCTACTCCTTGTCCTGTCTCCACCATCTTTTGAAGCAGGAGACTTACCACAGGTGACTGTAGGAAATGGGATCTGCCACATGTGGGGGGTCTGGACTGTCCCTTGTCCTGATATGGGCTGAAATCCACGGGATGCATCCAAATCACTGACCCAGTGGCTCTAGCTGGCCCATTGCGTGTTTCCGCCACACCCAGGCTCTAGAAGAGTGCTCCTCTCTCTGGCTTTATTAATTAGAGGGTAGTGGGAAGGTGAGGGGTAGGCACTGGCGTGAGACCCAGGAGACCTGGACTCAAGACTCTGCGTGCGCCCTTGGCCCAGTCTTTCTGGCTGTAGGTCCCAGCTGCGTAGTGGGGATAAGAGCAGGGCCCTGCTGCGTGGGGTGGCTGCGCACTGTTCTGAGGTACTTGGATTCTGCAGGGATGGGAGCAGGTCAGTACCTAGCCAGATATTCTCCACAGTTTGCTAGGCTATTCCACTGTGCTCTCTGACTCCATAGCATTTCACCTCCCCATGCCCGGTAGGGTCTGCTGAATGGGGTTGCTCAGTGCAAATGCCAATCCTCTGGGGTTACCGCAGCTATAAATACATGCGACAAGCTTCCCTAATGCCACTTCTCTCATTAAAAGCATTGTTCCATTCTTAACGGCTCCTCCATGCTGCTCCTCTTGGAGCTGGGCGTGTCTGTGCTCCCCACCTCCCCAAAAAAAGACAGCTGGACTTCAGGAGTGCTTCACCCTGCTCCATCGCACCCACCAGCTGCCTGCGCCATGCCGTTGCTGGTGCCATGAGTTACTGGGGGCCTCCCACTTAGGTATCATAGCAACTCTTAATGAACGAGGGCCACGCAGCCTTGTGTGCCTGCCCCAGTGACAGGCAGAGTAGGGTTATGTACAGGCCTTTCCCCAAGCGTCGCGTACTGCGGACTCTTCTCAGTGGTGGAGCTGCAGCCTCTGCTGTGCATTAGATTGTATGCTCGTGGGAGCAGGGGCCTCACCTTCATGTTTGCCTGTAAAGTGCCTAGCACAGTGTGGAAGCTACAAAAATAAATAGTAATAGATAAAAAATATGCCCATGGTACGAAATGCACTTGGGCACAAAGCTACTTATCTCTGTCTCTGTAGCTAGCTCGCTGTCGCGTCAGGAGGAGTGATCGGTGGGTTTCCCTCTGTATGCAGCATTGTTGAGGCCATTACGGGGTACTGTGTCCAGTGCTGGCACCCGCACTTGCCCAAAGATGTTGGAAAATTGGAAAGGGTTGAGAGATGAGGCACTAGAATGATCCGAAGTCTGGAAATCCTGCCGTATAGCGAGAGACTTAAGGAGCTTGAGCAATGTAGTTTATTACTGAAGAGATTATTATTAAAATTGATCGTGGTCAGTAGGCAGAGTCGTCCCTAAAGGGGGGGGGCGGGGAGAAAGTGACAAATCTGTCACTTCCGGGACCGACCATGCCAGCCAATCGGTCCAGCCTGCAGGACCCTCCAAAGCGTGGGGCCCAGAGCGGTTGCTCCAATTCACCGTACCCAAGGGATGGCTCTGTCAGTAGGTACCTACGTGGGGAGCAGATATCAGATTTTAGGGGGCTCTTTATTCTAGCAAGCAAAGGCAGAATGAGATCCACTGGCTGGAAGTTGTAGTTAGAAAACTTCAAATTGGAACTAAGACGCAACTTTTTGACAGTGAGGAGAATTAACCTTTGGAACTGCTTAACCTGGAAGGTGGTAAAATTCTCTCTCACTTGGAGACTTTAAATCAAGACTGTATGCTCTAAGAGACATGCTGTGGTTTGACCACGAGTCATTGGGTGCAATCCGGCCACTTACAGAGTAAGGAAAAATAATTGTCTTCGGTAAGAGTCTCCGGCCTGTGTATACAGAAGGTCAGACTAGATGATCATGGTGCCTTCTGGCCTTAAAATCTATCTAATCTATCTTCTCTCCCCCCCCCCCCGCCCCCTTAGCCAGTGACGGTGGTGTTTAGGTGCTAAGCACAGGAACGTTAACTCCAGTTTAGTTTTGGCAGGGTTGTAGACTGTGCTCTCCTCTATGTGAGGTTGCATTTCATAAGCTGACTTTCTTCATTAGAAGTTAGGGGAAAATTCAAAGGGGAAGGAGGGCTCTGAAGCCAAAATATCGTTGCCTTCATTGAGGCAAAGAGATGCTCTTAAGAAGGCAAGACATGGTTTCCTCCTGATTTCATGTGGTAAGGAGTTCTACAGCCAGAAATACTCACATTGGGAGAAGTAGATAATCTACCATTATCATGTTTTACCTGATCCAGAATTTTTCCCTTGTGGCCAGCTCCAACTTCTCTTAAGTCAGTTACAAGCCGCTCATCAATTCCAACACAGATGAGATCAGGCCTTGTATAAATACAGCAGTAAGAGTGTAGAGGAGGGGCGGGCAAACTTTTTGGCCTGAGGGCCACATCGGGTTTCTGAAACTGACCCCACCCTGCTTCTCACCCCCTGATGGCCCCCCGGGGACCCCTGCCCCATCCACCCCTCGCTGTCCCCTGACCGCCCCTGGACTCCCAGCCCCTGACTGCCCCCCGCCACCCCATCCAATCCCCCTCTCCTTCCTGACTGCCCCCCAGGACTCCTGCGCCCATTCAAAACCCCTGTTCCCTGCCCTCTGACTGCCCCAACCCCTATCCACACTACCGCCCCCTGACCACCACCCCGAATTCCCCTGCCCTCTATCCAACCCCCTCACCTGCTCCCTGCCCCCTTGCCGCGCTGCCTGGAGCACCAGTGGCTGGCGGTGCTACAGCCGCACTGCCCAGAGCATCAGGACAGGCGGCCGCGCCGCCCGGCCGGAGCCGGCCACGCACCGTGCAGCCCAGAGACCGGCTCCGGCAGCCGCACTGCCCGGCTGGAGCCGGCCACCCGCCGCGCCGCCCAGAGACCGGGTCCAGCCGGGCTCTGCAGCTGCGCTGCCCCAGGAGCTCGCAGCCCCCCGCCCACAGCATCGCGCCGGTGGTGCAGTGAGCTGAGGCTGCAGGGGAGGGGCCAGGGACAAGCCTCCCTGGCCAGGAGCTCAGGGGCCGGGCAGGAGGGTACTGCCGGCCGGATGTGGCCCGCGGGCCGTAGTTTGCCCACCTCTGGAGTAGAGTGAGTGATCGGAAAAGCCAGATCAAAGAGAGACCTTAAAAAGAAAGAGAGAGGGAAATTATTGGCCAAACTGTAACTAGGAAGTTGAAGCAGCAAAGAAAGAACTTGGAAAAGTCCAGCAGGACAACTCTTCACGCGCCATTTCCAGCCACTTCCCAGAAAAAAAGAAGCAAAATCAGTTGGCAAAGTTCCGGGGACTTTGGTCAAGTGGAAGTTTCAAATGCTACAATGGGGTAAAAAGATGCACATCTATGTATGATGCTTGGTATGATACATATTGGAAGGGATTGTCACAAGAACCTCAGGAAGTTAGCTGCCCAAACGCCCATTGAATTGCTCTGACCCTAAACGAGAGCTGAGGGCTGAGATTTATTTGTTCGTTTCACTTCATAGCGGTCCATCTGCTCAGTGCTCTGGACACGGTCGTATAAAAAATGCATAAACCAAACTACAGCAACATGCCTGCAGTGTTCAAAAAACAACCCTAGAACGCTCCCAACCCTTCCGGCTTCCCAGGAAAACTCTTCAGTGCTGGCTATCTACTGGTCTGTTTAACTCCTTTTATCCCTCCATCCCCATGTGAGGGAGAAATATGGGCCTTGTAGCACTGATACATCGCTGTGACCTTGGTGGGTAAGAAGAACAGGAGGACTTGTGGCACCTTAGAGACTAACAAATTTATTTGGGCATAAGCTTTCGTGGGCTAAAACCCACTTCATCAGATGCATTCAGTGGAAAATACAGTAGGAAGATATAGATATACACAGAGAACATGAAACAATGGGTGTTATCATACGCACTGTAACGAGAGTGATCAGGTAAGGTGAGCTATTACCAGCAGGCGAAAAAAACCCCAACCTTTTGTAGTGATAATCAAGATGGGCCATTTCCAGCAGTTGACAAAAACGTGTGAGGAACAGTAGGGGGGAAAAATAAACAAGGGGAAATTGTTTTACTTTGTGTAACTCCAGTCTTTATTCAAGCCTAATTTAATGGTGTCCCGTTTGCAAATTAATTCCAATTCAGCAGTCTCTTGTTGGAGTCTGTTTTTGAAGTTTTTTTTGTTGTAATATTGAGACTTTTAGGTCTGTAATCGAGTGACCAGGGAGATTGAAGTGTTCTCCGTGACGGAAGGTTTGGCGCTAGATAAGATTTAGTTGTTGTTCAGGACTTTTCAAAATTGTATTTCAGTGCCTAAATATGGACTTAGGAGCCTAGCTTTAGGACTCCATTTTTCTTGCACTCTGAGCATATATGTGCATGTCTGCACATCTAGTAGATTAATACAACCAGTTGGGTGAAATCAGCTACACACATTTGCATGCACCAGTATAACTGGAATTTAATTTCCAGCAGCTCTCAGGTCCCACCAGCAGATGGTGGCCAAACACTCTCGGACTGAACAATCGGCTTCCTCCTTCCCATATCTGCTTCTTCACAAATTAACAACAAGGCCTTGGCTTCAACATCCAAAGCAGCAGCAGCAGCTGCTGCCTGGGGGACCGGGAAAGCCTCTCCCCACAGCTTGCGAGGCCCTTTCATCTCCTCCGTTCCCAGAGGAAGAGAGCAGCCAAAAGCTGAAAGAACACAGCTGTCCTTGGTTTGTGCTCTAAAGGCTTATGGGCTTCCCAGGGCTAGCTGGTGGCTAAACGTGAAGCTAATAAACTACATAGCACCTTCCCCTCATTTGTGTCACCTTGTGGGGCTCCAGTGGAGGCTGGAGGATATTAGCTGGGAGATGGCGATTGATCTCTTTGCCAGTGGGTGGCCACACTTGGTCTCCCTATCTGGGGGCCTCATTGAGATGAGCTGCGACTACAGACCTGCAGCCACCACAGCGCAAAGCATGGGTTGAACCCAGGCCGTCCAGCACCAAAACCACAGCCCTCCACTGCCTGAGCTAAAGGCACAACTCTCCCTCGTGTGGACAAGCAGCAGGCTGTTATTTATTTGGTGGATGCAATCTGGTCAAGCCAAGCCACAGCGTTCGTATCAACAATGTTCAAGACACAAAGACCTCCTGGAAGTTGTCATTTTGCCACAGCCAGCCACTGGGGGGAGCCCTAGCCACATGTACGAAGCCAAGGTCTTCTCTCCACAGCCACCCATTACTCCACTAGGTCCAGGTAGTTCCAAGCAAAGCTCTGTGATTGCCACAGTAACTTGGACCTAACTGCTGTTGTTTGGGCCCTGGATTCTGCCGCACTCCCTGTGGGGAGTCTGGCCAGCCTGCTTAAAATTCTATCCAAAACGTGAGGTTTGTATTGAATTAAAATGATAATGAATACTCCAAACCGTAGCGTGGTCCCCAGGAGTGAGGGGTTCGAAGCACAGTCGCTGGATTTGTTTTTTGCTGGATAGTGGGAACAGTTCTCAGTGTTGCCACTGAAATTAGGTTTCAGAGTTGACTACCCATTGAGATGAATGGGCAGGTCCCAGCTCTTAGCTGTTGTCTCCGCTGGCCGCAGACTCACGTAGACACCACTTTATCCATTAGCAGTCAGGTCCCATTTTGAAAGCTTTCTTTGCTACCATAAGGGCTAGGAACATCAGGTTTTTCCAGGGACTGCTTAGCTCCTAGAGCACACTTTAGCTGCAAAGGGGTTAACTCCCCAGACCCACAATTGCTGAATACACAGGGTCCCAATCCCAGGCCCCATGGGCAGGGGCAGCCCCCGGTGCATGCAGTGTTGAGTGCATGGCTGGCACTTAACTAATCATAACACATTTGCGCGGAGGCAGCTGCAGTGGCTGTTGGGGGAGGGGGGTTGCCTCATGCTGAAGAAAATGTGTTAATCAAAAAGAAAATACAACAGCTGTTCCCAGGATTGTTTATTTGCCCAATTAACTAGCAACATTATCAGTGCTATTAAAACCCTGGGGCAGGACCCAGAGCACTTCCTCTTTGGTCTTGCATTTTGCTGCTACCGCTGGCCTCTGGGCTCTGCTGACAGCAGCTGACCTGCCAGCATTAAGAATGTTCCTTAGCCAGGCCGGCTCAAGGTAACGCAAGCTAACGATATTGCAATACAATTTTGTTACCCAGGCGTTTGGTTCTAATCAGAAAAGAGATGCCTTAATAAACAAGCCCATCTCACTCAAACCCTGTGTATCTTATTGTTACTGCAGTTGCTTCAGCCAGGACCCTATTGTGGTAGCTCCTGTTCAGTATTGATTAGGTTCATTACGGTAGTGCCGGGGTGCCCCAGTCATGGCCCACAACCCCCTTGTGGTAGGTGCTGTACAAACAGGACAAAGATAGTCCCTGCCCGAGTGTAAATAAATACAGTGTTGTCAACTCTCTTGTCATGATTGCAAGACTCACAATATTTGGAGTTTCTCTTCAAGCCCCCAGCTCCTGGAGTCATGTGAATAGCGGAGAATCTCAGCTTTTGTTAAGGAAATACATTTCTAGCCCTCGTAATTATGGAAAAAAGCCTGAAAATATGACCTTTAATGACTCAGAAACCAGAAGCACATTACATTGATCATTGTCTTAAAATCTCATGATTTTAAAGCCAATCTCATGATTTGGGGCAGGGATGCTGACTCATGGTTTCTGAACACTTGGCTTTAGCCAACTGCAAATCTAGTTGTTTGTGGTACTGACAAACCCAAATTTTTATTCTTTCTGCCCTGGAGCATCAATACAGTGATGGGAAAGGGAGCAGAAATCTGTTCTTCTTGGCCCAGTAGCAATGAAATTGTTCACTGGATCCTGTTTGCAGACTCTGCGCCTGGGGATGTTGTAGTGAGCCCGGCTGGATTTGCAGATCCCAGGTTAGCTTGCGGGGCTGGGATTGCCAAGTCCCTTTTAGTTTCTAACTGAACCAGTCTGCCTTGCAGTGGATAACATCACTTGCAGCTGGTTTTCATTGTGGAATCTATGAGGCCCTGAGATGTACCATCTCATAGATGCTAAGGCAGGAAGGGACTGGCATGATCAGCCAGTCTGACAAGACACAGGACACAAGCTAAATTTAATGCCAACAAACGCAAAGCAATGCACATTGGAAGGGGAGGGAAAGCTGTCAACTGCTTGTGCACCGTACAGGGTTCTAAATTGTACACAGCTCCATGCAAACCTCTGCTCAATGCGCAGCTCCTGTTGAAAAGGCTAACAAGCTGCTTGGATGTACAAGGAATGGGATGAAGAATATTGCCATGTCTTAATAAAAAACACTGCTGTGGCCACTCCTGGATGCTTTGTGCAGTACTAGTCACCCCAGCTCAAGAAGGGTAGCGCAGGTCTGGAGGGAGTTCAGAGAACAGTGATGAAAATTATCAAAGGCCTGGAAAAACTCTTCTCTGAAGAGAGATTGCCAAGATTGGGATTGTTTACTCTGGAGAGGAGACAGATAAGAAGGGATGTGATGAAAAATTTATGAAGTAAGGAATTGAATAGAGATGATAGATTGGGAGCGTCTGTTTTCCCTGTCTCAGAACACAAGAACAAGGGGACATTCAATTAAGGTAAACTGCGTAAAATTCAAACTAGATAAAGGAAATACTTTGTCACACAATGGGTAATTAGCCCATGGAACTCATTGCCACTGGAAGTCATTGAGACCAAGAGCAGAACAAGATTCACAGAGGGACTGAACATTTATATAAACAACAAGGAGTCCCATCTGAAGAAGTGGTGTTTTACCCACAAAAGCTTATGCCCAAATAAATCTGTTAGTTTTTAAGGTGCCACCAGACTCCTCGTTGTTTTTGTGGCTCCAGACTAACACGGCTACCCCCTGATACCTGAACATTTATATGGCTATCAAGAATAGCCAAAGTTGCCATAATTATAACACATTTCAGAAGGGATATTAACCCTCCTGTTTCAGGGCTTCAGCCAATTTCTGGCGAATCGAGGTCAGGGTGAGAACTAAGATGGGGGCAGATTGTCCCACATCTGTTCCGCAGGGTTCTCACCCCTTCCTTGGAACCATCCAGCACAGGCGCGGGCCTTGGCTCTGCCTGGCAATTCCCATGTTCGTGCCAGAGGCATTCACTCAGCAAACCCTGCACCATGCCTGTGCGTCTGCTTGAGCTGGCTGATGGACTGTCTCATTAGACCCGTTTTACAGATATGGAAATTGAGACACACGGGGATTAAGCATCTCGCCCAAGGTGGCACAGCAGAGCAATGAGTGAACCAGGGACAGCTCTCAGCTGTCCCCACAACCGGCCACATGCCGTACCCACAGGGCCACACTGCCTTCCTCCAGCTTTCACATGTGCACTGAGGGCTTGGGCGGGATTTGAACCTGGGTCTGCTCCTTCCTGAAGTGGGATCCATACCTGTGGGCCAACACGAATGCCAGCAGCATCACCGACTCCGTGGCCAGAGGAGCTGTATTTGCCCATGTGTTTGCTAAGCCCCGGTAACTAACGCAGGTTAAACTCCTCGTGGAGATGTTGTTGTTTTAACACATGTGAACTAGCAGAGGTATAAACCCCAGTGGGGAACCTCAGGTTCACCTTGGTCAGCTCACACTTGCTTAAACTACAGTTAGTGTCGTCCACACTAGGATTTTAACACCTGCTAGTTACCTGTAAACGTCCCGGTTTATTACTGAGAGGCTCTTGCTTTACATCCCTTTATTATTTTTTATTCTCTTGATTGACGTCCCCCCACCTTCCCCCCCCCCCCCGCCGCCCCCTTCAGTTTCATCTCAAAATGAATTTCCTTCAGCGTGTGACCCTTGAAGGCTGGGCAACCCACAGAACAATGGGGCCATTTATAACACAGACACTTCACTGACCTTAGAAATCATTTGTTACAAAATAAAACACGAAGCCGGGTCAACAGCAAGTTCTGGGCCAGAGAGCTGCTCTGATAAGACGCTTCGCTGACTATTAGCAGCTTGAAATGCCAAGATCCACAGAATTATAGGGCTCCATCCTGAGACCTACTGAGCACCCCTCCGCTCCCACTGAGGCACTTGGAAGTGAGGGACACTCACAGCAGCAGGCCCATAGGCTTCATATAGGGCTGATCCAAACCCCACTGGAGTCAATGGGATGTTGAATCAGCCCCAGAGGGTGGTAGGCTTATGTCAGAAGGAAGGGCCAGTGTTTGAGGCTGGCAGGAAATCCTTTGCGTTTGGGGTCAGGGAGCGCCAATGATAATTAGGATAATAGATTAACATTCGATACGTACATCCTGTGTTCCAAAGGGTTCCAGGCTGGTTAAGTGACATCCCCCAGTGCAAATCCTATAAAACAAGAAAATGCCAAGTGATGGGACTCCCCCCATTGGCGAGGCCCTTCCCTCTGCTGCCAGCTGGTAAGGAAACACAAGGCACACAGCAGCTGAATCTCCCACATGGCATAACACAGCCCCGCTTCCCCTGCAGCTACCTGGCACCCACCCATCAGGGTCTGTCCGGCCAACTCGCTGGGGCTGAGGTTGTTTTCCATTGTGCTGTGTGGGAGAGCAGCCTGGCCTGGGGACTGTGCAGCTTTCTCGCTAGCAGGGAATCCCCCCTTCCCTTGGGACTATCCCCAGGACCAGGGGGTGGTGCTGACATGCAGGAGGGGCAGGGGCCCCAGCTGGGGAGGGCACCTCTTCACCTGAGCAGCCTCCCATCTGCAGTATAAGCTGCAAGGCAGCAGACAGGAGGTGGGAAGCGAGGGGGGAAAGCAAGAAGAAGCAAGGGGCGCAGAGAAGAACCACAACAGTGTAGGGAGGAACATGAGCCCCTTGGCCTGCTTTGGGGCTAGCCCCTTTGAGTGACATGCAGTAGGCCAGTGCCCAGTGCATAGGGCCCTGGCATTCCAGACACCTGTATTCTCCTCCAGCTCAGCTGATGGCCTTCCCCTCTCTTCTCTTTGCACTGCAAGCTCCCTGGTGTAGTTCCCAGCTCAGGCAGCCAGACACAGGCTAGCTCTGCCTGGGCTAACAGGCTAAAAACAGTGCGGCTGTGGCATCACAGGTGGCAGCTCTGGCTAGCTCCCCGGGGGCCAACCTCCCCGCCCCCGCCGGGGGGGGGGTCTCAGACATTAGCCACCTGCTGCCTGCCCCACCATGGCCACACGGCTAGTTTTAACACGCTAGCTTGAGCAGAGCTCGTGCATGTCTTGTCTGCCCGAGCTGGGAACCACACCTCCCAGCTGCCGTGTAGACAAACCGGAAGGATCACTGTACATCTACGCAGCACCCAGCACAATGGGGCCCTGGTCTGAACCGATGCCGCTAAGTGCTACTGTGCTACAGATTATAATTTTCCAACTGCCATGCTGCTGCCCTGGTACATGTGGTATCCACACACTGATCGAGTAGGTTAGGCATTTTCCCATGTAATTAGGAACGTTACCACTCCTCTGTGGCCTGCATTTGCTGGGGCTCTGTCTGTATTTCCCCTGGAAGCAACGCTGAGAAGATGTGATCACAGCTCGGGATTCAGCTGGCGTCACTGGCGATGGGATGGGGGAAGGCAAGCTCTGCTGTGGGGGGTCGGGGCACTTCCCTTGGGCATGTTGCTGCCCGGGCAGTTCTGGGGGCACAGATGGTGCTCTTCAGCGGTATTTTTACAAGCCCCGGGGATAGGTCATCTCTGGCAGGCATGAAATAGCAAGCTCCAGAGACAGGATGGGGATGGTTATCAGGGAATTCCCCTTCCCCTGTCCTCCTCCCTAATTTGGCAGTGCAATGTAGCCATCTCCCCCAGCAGTGGGCTGAAGGACGCTGGGTGACACTGTAACAAGCTCTCTGTGGTTTTGGCTCTTTGTGGTAAGCTGAAGCTGTGGGATTTGCGGAGGCACAAGTGGGTGTCAGGATCCAGCCAGCCCCAGCAGCCACCCGGCCCAGCGCTCACACCTCTCCAAAGGCATGTTCCCACTCAGTTGGGCTCTGCACTGACTAGCCAAGACCCTCCCCTGGGAATCCCAGGAATGTGCGGCTCTGCTCCTTAATCTGCTGGAGTGGGCTCAGCTCGGCCACTTCGGAATGCGGCCCCGGGGAGGGGCTCTTCCCCCTTTGCAATGGGAGGGGTCCCCTGTGGCTTACATGTCTCCCAGGACCCAGGGTCTCCCTGAAGAACAATACTCCTCCCCGATCCCAAAGCGCTTTACAGAGCACCATCCACAGGTTCCAGCTGGGGGAACTGAGGCACAGGGATTTACCCACACAGCCGGAAGGTGCTCCCATTACAGAATCCTCCTTCTCCCCAGGGGCTAACTGGGAGCCTCAGCAGAGAAACCGCAGACTGTCTGAGCCATAGGGCCCAGATTTCTCTCTGAGCCCTGAGGGCATCCCTTCCACCAGGGCTGAGACACGTGGGCAGGGGGTGGGAAGCTTGTACTGCCCTGTACCTGCTCTGTACCTCCATCTCCAGGGCCCCACCCCCCAGCACTAGATAAACTTGAAAGCCCAGAAAATAGAAACATCGGGGGGAGCTGCTTTCCCAGGGACTCTGGCTGGGTGCTGCTGGCCTGTATCGTTCTAGCTCCTGGGCTCATTGCATGTGGCAGCTCCCTGGCCTGGCTGAGCAGAGCCCACAGGCCAGATCCCTCTAAGCCCCCTGCCGGGGGATGGCCTGGGAGGCAGCGATGCCTTGGTTTATCTTCAGTAAATAAACCTTCTCTTCCAGGAATTGTTTTTTGCGAGCCCCCTCATGCTCCCCGTCCCAGCGCCAAGGCTCCTCCAGCCCCTGTTTATAAACAGTCAGCTTCCCAGCCCCCACTCTCCCTGAGCAGAGCAGGGGAAAGCTTTCTTTCTGACTCCCTTAAATAGCTACAGTGGACCTGAGAGCCAGGATTATTCCTCCTCATCCTCTGTTTAACTGAGACTTTCCTCCCTCTGCTCCACCAGGAACGTGCACCCGCCAGGCAGTCATCAAGCTGGCCAACTCCATAGGCCTGGGAGAGTGGGTGGAGCACACGGGGATGGGGGCTGAATAAGGGAGCAGGCATGGGGGGTTTAAGGGGCTGGGGAGTGCTGAGACTGGGGGACCTGGAGAAGGCTGAAGAGGACTGAGGCTGGGGGGTAGTGCAGGGATGTTAAACCACAGAGATGCCAGCATGGCTAGTGGTGTTAAAATACAGGGGCCCTGGCACTGCAAGCCACATGTCATGGACATTCAACCAAGGAAGGTGTGGCACTGCCAAAAAATTAAACCAGGGGCACTGACAGGGGTAGGGCCATGATACTGAAAGACACACTAGCACCTTTAGAGATGAAAATCAACAATCAGTTGGGCTGCAATTTCCTTGATTTAGCAAAGCCAGATAAGATAATTGCAGAGCACACACCGACCTCCATCTGCATGTGCTTATCAGAAAAGCATATGGTCCCTCCCTACCCCTGAGCCTTGTCCTCAATTCACAGATATACTAGTAACCTCCCTCGGCTCGGGATGTAACTTTCTTCTCTTTGTGCTGTGTCCTTGTGGCACAGCTCTACACCTAGAGGTGATAAAATACTTGCAGAAGCTGGTTACTCCAGTCACTGAGTCAACCTAGGGCCTCACCCTGGGTTGTTCCATGTGTAACTATCTGGAAACTCTTCTGGTCGCTCCATCTCAAAGAGGATGTGGTGGAACTGGAAAAGGTTCCAAGAAGTACAAAGATAATCAAGGGTCTGGAACAGCTTCTACAGGAGGTTTCAGAGTAACAGCCGTGTTAGTCTGTATTCGCAAAAAGAAAAGGAGGACTTGTGGCACCTTAGAGACTAACCAATTTATTTGAGCATGAGCTTTCGTGAGCTACGGCTCACTTCATCGGATGCATACTGTGGAAAGTATGCATCCGATGAAGTGAGCCGTAGCTCACGAAAGCTTATGCTCAAATAAATTGGTTAGTCTCTAAGGTGCCACAAGTCCTCCTTTTCTTCTATAGGAGGAGAGACTAAAAAGATTTGGATTGATCAGCTTACAAAAGAGACGACTACAGGGGGATCTGATAGAGGGCTATGAAATCAGGAACGGTGTGGAAAACGTGACTAGAGATGTGTTATTTGCCCTTTCCCACAATACAAAAACCAGGGGTCACCTGATGAAATTAGTAGGCAGCAGGTTTAATGCAAACAAGAGGAAGTACATTTTCATACAACACATAGTCAACCTGTGGAACTTATTGCCATGGGATGTTGTGATGGCCAAAAGTACTATAGGGTTCAAAAAAGAGCCAGATAAGCTAATAGAAGATAGGTCTTTCCCATATCAGGACCAGGCTAGTCCATTTCCATCCAGCCACAGAAGCTTAGGGATCCAGTGGGTTTCTGTAACCTTCTTGTGCATTCTGAGCTGCACTTGGCTTCCTCATGCAGCCAGGCTGCTGCCCACCACACTAGCAGCTTGTAGGAGCTCGTAGAGGGGACTCTCATTCTCCTTGCCTTAACCTGGCCATGTCTTGTGCCCCCAGATCATCTTTGCTTAATGAAGATCCTTAAGGGTCAGGGCAGCTGGCAGTGGAGACTGGAGATGTCAAGGGAGTCACCTGTACTCTCATTGTCTTCTGCACAAGGTCTCCAGGCAGCCTGAGAGCTTTGTTTCTATATGATCTAACTGCCTGTTATCCATCCGTCCATCCATCCATCCCAGATCTATCTATCTAATCACCAAAACATCCAGGGGCAGATACAACAGTGAAGTCTCAGCATTGCCCCAGTAGGACCATCTTCTCCAGTCCCCCTTGGTGGGGGTTCTTATGGGGTCCTTCTGGGAGGGGAGGTGTTTATAGGAGGAAGAAAGCTCCCCAGTTGACATGCTGCTATGCCACCACTGTGGGACAAGGTATATCTTACATTATGTTCTAAAAGACATGAGCTCATCCTGCTCTTCTGAGGCAGGGAGTTCCACAGCTAGGAACCTTTCCCTGGGAATGCTTTGTGCACAAGCCCATGGGTTTTGTCGTTGGGATGATGTTACCCTTGGAGATGTGCAGAGGGAAAGAGGCCACAGAAACTGTCCAGCGGAACTCGTCAGGGTAGTGTCCAATCTGATTAGCATGGACTGACTCGCTACATTGGTAGTTCCTTCAAATGAGTGGCTCTGGCCTGGTCTTTCCAGTCTTTTACCTGTGAGAAGGGACTCCTGGCTGGACTCAGTGCCATTTCTCATAATGATGCCCATAGGCTTCTGGGTTCCCTAGCGCCTCCCAGCTGGAGAGAGCCAGTGGCATGACGTTTGGGCCGTTATTGGCAGGCATTAGCAGTGCTTTGCTTTTCTAGGGAAGGTTGCCAACCATTCTCTCACCTGCTGAGGTCTGCTCACTCCTGGGTGCCGGAGTGCCTGCCATGAGCCCAGCCATCAGCTTCGAGGGGAAGTGGTGGCTTTGCAGCTTCAAAGCACATGGGCACTAACCATCGCCTGGAAGCTCCACTCTGGATTTGGATTTTCTTCTGGGTTGGGGCCTGAGGTGGGACAGCACCAGGTATTATTAGATGGCATCCGCTGGCCATGTGTGCTCCGCATCTCAGCAGGGCTTGTGGTTTTGACAACCAGTGTGCTGTCTCTGGAAATACCTGCCCGTGGCTCCATGCATGCCTAGAAGACAGGATTTAATCTGAAGTGATGGGCAATTGGGCACCCTCACTGCGGGACAGGAAAGCCAGCAGCCCTGCGGGACGGAGCCTATCAGCCCTATTGGTCAAGGGATGGGTGTGGCATAGCGTATCATCACGGTGCTGATGGGATGTAATTGGACAGGTCTGGCCAGCAAACCCTGTAGCTCACTCTTTTCCCTGGAGGGTGCTTGCATGAGATGGCTGTCGAGAGGCATCTGCACGGTCTCGTCCTAGCACTGGGGAGGCAGACGTGGAGTAGGCCTCTCCCCACTCACTGGCAGGGCACATTTAGAAGGAGCGAGCCAGGCTAAGAACCGTAGTGTTGATTCTGATCCCCTGGATCAAGACAATATTTTCAGCCAGGCAATTTGCGCACCCTGGGCAGAGATCACCACAACTCAACAGCAACACGGGCCCTGCCAGCCATAACCATCCATGGCCATCCCCTACCAGTGGGGCCATCAGCATGCTGCTCCGTTGCTGGCTGCATTCAGAACACTGCATGTTTGTTCCCAGGACGGAGCAGCAGCCGCTATGGTCACCTTGTGCATGCCCTGCCTTTAACGTTGTGGAGCGATTTTAAGCACGCCCCATGTGTTGCTATTAATTATTATATGCATGTCATTGTGTTAGACTTTAAGTTGTTGCAGAACACTCTGTGTGTGTGTGGATGTGTGTGTGTATTTTAATTAAAATAAATGCTTATTAATGGTTGCACAAGGCCCTCGAGTGCCCACAGCCACAGCCCCAGGGCAGCACACTGTGTCTCTGAGCTCAGGCAGTGTGAAAGCTAGTGACAGAAGCGGGTAACCCCGGGGCCCAGCTGAGCCGCTGATGGGAGAAGAGCATTCTGCAAAGAGCCATATGGGTTATCACATGGTCCCTCCTGATTGGGCCACGGTTAGAGGTGTTGTTCTTCAAAGCCATTTACAATGGGAAAGCATCTGACAAAAAACAGGCCAACACCAGAGCGAGCCTGTGTCAATCAGAAACCAGCTGCATCTCCCACTGAGGGATCGTATGCTGCTCTAAGCAAGGGGCGGATCCTTATCCTTGAAGGTAGCTAACCTTTCCTATCTCATACTATTGTGATCCAGCAGCCTCCACAACACTAGCAGAGAGAGAACTGTCTATTGGCTAAAGCACTGGTTTTAGATGGTGCTTAGTTGTCCCAGAAACCACTAGAATAAATTAAATTATGTTTGATTCCAGCATAGAGAACTGGGGGTCCAGAGGTCTGAGTCCTGTCCCATCTCTGACACAGACTTGCTGTGATCATGTCATTGGGAAACTAATGTCACCGTTCCGTGCCTCAGTTTCCCCATCTGCAAAAAACAATCACAAAGAGCAGGGATGTGATGCTAGTGTATTGTTGTTTGTCAAGTTAGCATCTGTAGGCTTTATAGGAAGGGAAACTGAGGCACAAAGGGGGTGGAGCTGCACAAAGCCACACCACAAGGAAGCCAGGTCCCCATGACTCCCTGCCCTGTGTGGGCCTAGGAGGCACTCTGCCCGTCCATGAACTAGCCAGTGAGAGTGTGCTGGGCTGGGCTGAGCCTTTCTGAAATGCCCAGTGACACAGGGCATACACGCCTCTCCTGTTTGTCCAGCTCCAGCAGGCCTGCAATGCCAGAACAGTTCCTTTTCTGTGCCTGCCTTGGACTCACTGCCCTGCTGCGACTGGATTTCAGTTCCCAGTGGAGCACTGTCCACACCCTGCCCCATCTCCCAAAGCAACATGGAGACTGACCCTGGGGAACCTGAGCAAACAGGCCTGCTGCATGTTGACCAGAGCAGGACAATGGCTACCCAACAGCTCAATGTGAGGCCAGTTGGGGGATCAGCAAGGTCAGGGGTCGCGAGTCCATCCCTCCCTCCTCCCTGGTTTTCCCCTGAGCATGCAGCATATCCTGCTGATTTGCTGGCTCTTGGATCCTCTGGGCCAGAGATAATACACTGTTGCTTTCCTCGGAAAAGTCAACTTCCCCTTCTCCTCCCTCTAGCATTTTGCTAAGACTCCGGTTCCAAGAACAATGTCAGCAAAATATTGGCAATCCGAGTGGGGCTAGCAATGGAGAGATCCAGGCAAATTAGGTTGAACTCTATGGCGCAGTAAAGTTAGGGTGATGCCCCAAACCATCCCCACCACGTCTCTAAGGTGATGAAGGATCACACTACTGGGGTGGCCAAAATGAGGGGCTGTTTTCCATTAAGCATTAGCAGAGGGCCCCTCTGCCCCGCCTGGCTGGGGACTCACTGAGGTCCACATTACTGAGCCAAGAATCCCACCAGGCCAGGAGTGGCACCTCCAGCTGCTGAGCTGAACGTGATACTCAGCCTGGCTGACCTAGTAGGAGCTTGACGAAGATGCTCCCTCCCTGCTAGGAGCCTCTTTCTCTCCATCATGGCTTGGACCTCAAGAAGCCTGCGACCCATGGTGCTGGGCTTTATTCCAGCAGCTGGGCCTCAAGCTCCTGCCCTGCCCAGCATTCCACGTGCTGGAGGCCTCCACAGCCCAGGGGCAACATGGGCAGCTGATACATCTCTGGATCTGGACAGCCTGGACAGGGCGTCTTTAGGGGCAAGAGAGATGGCTCTGCCTCCAGGGCCCACTCACTCTCCAGCCTCGCTGCTGAGATGGCCCCCAGGGGCATCAGTTGCAATGGTGGGTTTCGGAAGTCATCGCCTTCCTCTCTGAGACCCACGAACTCCGTTCACGGAGGCCACAGTTTCTCTTGTCCCTAGATGTCTACACACAGAGCAAGAAATGCTGGTAATGGAGCCGTTAGATGCTGAGCACCATCAAACATGAAAGCTACAGATCTCAGTCCATCCCCATCACACAGATCTCTCACCCTCCTGTCTTTTCAAACATGTAACTGACATCACAGAAAACTCTCAGACCCAGCACTAACCTACCCTGGGACCCTGGGTCCCAAGACACTCCTCATATGGGCCTTACCAGTTAGGGAACTAGTCTTCCTAGGCCTGGACTCTGCATAGGCCCCCTGCCCAGGATCCAACCTTCCCTCTCTAGTGCGCGACACAAGTCGCCCACTCAACCTTCACCCATGGGGTCTGGCCCAGCGCAAGTCTGGGCTTGCATTCTCTGCTGCCTTATTACCTTGTCCATAATGCTCATTGCCCCATCGAGTGCCATTCACACCAGTGGACTGTCCATTCTCAGCTGCCTGCTAGGCACACAGAGCAATTAGCATGATAGCGATCTCCCAGGGCTGAGGGTTACCAGGTGTGAAACCTCTTCTGCTGCCTTTGAAATGGTCTGTTTACATCTGGGATGGGTCCCTTTGAAGCCTGGGGTCTCTCCAGAATACCTGCATGTTGTTTAGCTCTCCCCGCACTGTCAGCGAAGACAGCGGTTTTAATTAAAACAAGGCCACAGGAAGGCAGTGATTTTGCCATTTCCCCTGCTGGAGCACTGCTGATGGGTCTCTCAGGCCAAGATGAGGATCCATCAGCTTCAGGGGACAGGGAAGTTGTTTCTTGCTGCAAGGGGCATGCAGGTGTCTGCAGGATGACGTGAACTCCAGCCACACAGTTAGACAGTGACCTCAACACAGCAATGGGGTCATAAATCACACGGGAAAAACACTCGGAGCTGATCCACTGCTGTGCTACTCCAGATTCACACTGGTGTGACTCCAGTGGAGTGCCCAGTGCCTGGCATGTTCATGGCAGCTACCATGAGTAGCCCAGAATCTTGTGCCCAGCTGAGGTGAGTCAGGCATTGGTAGGTGTGGAGAGGACTCTCTTACACTGACTTGGGGGCCCTCTGCCCCATGTCTGCTAGCCATGGAGATGCCAGGCGCCACCCTATGCCAGAACCCTGCACACCTGTCCGTGTCTCAAGGCCAATAAGGGGATAATCCATGCCAAGTGAGATGCACTTGTTTCAAAGTGGGCTGTTGCTCAGTGGGAATTATGCAGAGTGCCCCAATTCCTTGCACAGAGACCATGCATGTCTAACGCTGACAGACGCCAGTCATCATTGGGCAGGATCGAACCGGGGACCTCTAGAGCTTAGTGCATGAGCCTCTACCACATGAGCTAAAGGCCAACTGGCTCTTAGCTAAGGCTGGAGAGCAGACTCATTTAACTCTCTCTCGGTGGTCTCAGTGCCACTAGATGGGACAGAATGCCACACCCAGGCGGTGTGTGGGTTACACGTGGACACCAGATGGCAGCTATTAGAGCTGGACAGAGGGAAATTGACAGGCATTTAAAACCTGTCCTGATGTTCTGGTACAAACGTGAAATTTCACTGGAATTAGAAACATTGTGACCAGCTCCACAACATTCACCCACCCCTGACAGAGGTGGGCAGACCCCCATCCACCCAGTGTGGGTAGCAGCGGTCCCAGCTCTGAGTACAACAGGGTCAGCCCACCGTGTACGGCCAGGCACGACATGAAGTGAGATGGGGAGCCAGAGCCCAGCTTCCCACCTGCCTCATGGAGATGGGAAAAGCCACAGTGCTGCCCGCAGGTCACATCATGCAGGCGATATGTTGCCTTGGTCACCGTGGGCCAGATCCTGACCTGACGTAAGGGGTGGAGGGGCAGACCCAGTGAAGCCGACTCCATAGATGCTGCACCCGGAACAGCAAACCCAGGCACTGATGAACGGGCCCTAGGGCTTGCATCTCACACACGAGGCAGTTCTGCTGCAGGCCTGCAGACTCCCAATGGCCCCGAGATCGCAGGGAGTGCCTGCTGGAGGCATCATCAGCCCATATTTCTCATGCTGGAAACAGCCCACAGTCTGCCAGATTAACCCTCTGATGCCTGAGGACTCATCCCAGACCTCCCAGTAATGACCATGTGGCTTTTCCCCGAAAGTGAGGGCCTAGTGTATTGCAGTGTATTAGCTACCCATGGGATCTGAACTCACAACTGAGGAGCTGGGTATTCAAATCACTTGGGTGCCTCTTAAAAAAAAAAAAGCGGGAGACAGAGCCCACCCATAACTGCTTAACAACAACATCGATCTAAGAGCAGCTGCTAGTCCAGACAAGGGGGTCCAGTGCCCCGCGGGACACACAGGCATTTAAGAGCCCTGACTTCTATGCCTGGCTGTGCTGTGTCCCCTTTGTCTGCCTTATTTGGGATAGGGACTGTCTCCTGTGCAGGGTCCTGATTTCACTGATCTAATGCAAACAAGAATTGTATGACCAGTAAAGCTAGAATGGAAACATGTTTGAAAAATCTCTTAAGCAAGTTGAGATCTGCTCTGGGAATGAAACTGTCCCATCTTCACAAAGCCCTGATGAAAGGGCCTGGCCTCTTGTTTGGGACCTGCCTGGCAACGTTATGTTACTAATAATTTTTGGGAACGTATCAATCCTTTTTCCTCCTGATTAACTGAAACTCAGGTTTAAAATTAGGACGGAAACATGATTGAATAAGAAGGATCTAAGTGTTTACCAAAAGGAAGCAGACATTGTCTGCTCTGGAGACAAGACAGAAATAGAGTGTGACAGCCAGATGGACGAAGAAAGGGGGACAAACAGAAAGGCCAATTTTTTTAAGAAGGTGGAAACAAGACAGAGCGGTGTCTGCTGGACCCTTTTCCAAGACTGGCCCAGGCACTGGGCAAAAAGCTGCTGGATTTCAGTTTCGCAGCAGGAGGAAGTGAGATTTGGCCTGATGTTTTCCCTTAAAAGGCATCTCCAGTTGGGCTGTCTTTGAAGTGGGATCCACACACATTCGGGAAGTTTGCTTGACAGGGAAGAGACCTGCAGACAATTTGTTTTTGTTACAGGATCTAATTCCAAACAGAGCCTGCCACGGCCGCCCATCTCTGGCTGGCATCCTTTCCTGCCTCTGGCCTGGGAGCTGTTCCTGGGACACAGCCCAAAGGTGGAGTTGTGGTGGGGTTAGGAGCAGGGGCCTTCCTTGAATGCAGGGGTGGGTTTAGGGAACTGCAGGCTATCGGCTAAAGGAGTCAGGGACAGGAGAGGTATATTCAGTTGGGGTAAATTGGGATTAGAGCCAGCCATGGAAGGGAAATCCCCAGCTCATGTGGATTTGCCATTATAATGGGATTTGGGTTAGGGAAGCCGGCATGAAAGCAAAGCAGGAATGCTGCACCCCAGGAGAGGGAGGTGCCCTTCTAAAGGACGTGTGAGTTCTCCAAGGGGCTAAAACATAAGCCAGCGGCAGCAGCTGGGCAGTGTCAGTCAGTGGGAGCAGAGTGTCCCAGGGGAGGGGGGCTGCAGATCAAAGGGGGCTCAGATTGATCTGGTGCTGACTGGTGTTACACAGGTGGGAATGGGAGCAGGGGGTCATTAGGCCCAGGCTGCCCTGCAACTGGAGCTGTGTTGAAACAGCCCCTCATTTGGGATCTAATCAGAGGTGCGAGATGAGCCTGGCAGGCCCTTCCCCTCCCCTGCAGGGCTCTCCAGGAGAGCATCCCCACTGCCACTGCCGGGACCAGGGCAGCTTTGAGCCAGCCAGCCCACACATGGGAGAACTCTGGGGCTGCAATGGCTAGCGGGCCAGATTCTGATCTCAGTCTGGTGTAAATCCAGTGTGACACCACTGGAGGCAATAGCTTTAGATGGTGTCAATCCAGGGTAAGCGAGATCACAGTCAGACTCAGGGCCTTGCCCGCACAGGGGATCTGTCTGTCTACATTACGGATATCATTGATAAGCGATTACTGGAGCACCCAGGAGCCCCAGTCCTGGACCAGACCCCCACTGCGCTAGGTGCTGTACAAACACAGAACAAAGTGACTGTGCCTGCCCCAGAAAGCGCTTGAGGGCTCTAGCCAGGCTGCTACTCTGCTGGGCTGAGGGCAAAGGCACCATTGCAACAATGACAGGCAAGACCCTGGGGAATGCAGACTGGGAGGATGGACCCAGCGCTGCTCTTTAAGCCTCAAAATAAAGCGGCCCCAGGCCCTCCAGAGGCTGAAGGTCACACACATGCTGTGTTTTCCCAGTAGCTGGGGTCAGTTTATAGTCTGCGTTTCCTCCTCCACCTCCACAGAGAGTACAGTAATCTCCGAGTCTTCCTCTGACTGAGCACTCCCCTTTCCTACCCTGATTGCTCCTTTATGAGGGCGTCTTCCTGAAGACAGCCTGCGGAAGGCAAGGTAATGTAGAGCTGGTTCCTGTTTGCTGACTGCAGCCGTGACCTCTGTGCTCCGGGACTCTGGGCAGCCCCTGGGACACCACAACCACCAAACAGTCCCCTGCGGCGCAAAACAGCCCAGCAAACTGGAGATTCTTTCCCCTGAATAACAGTGTCCTGCCCTGACACCGACTGGGCTTTGGGCCAGGAGAACGAGCTCTTACCAGCTATCTATGGCACCTATCTGGCCCCTGTCTCTGAGGCACCGAGGGTATGTCCACACAGCAACTAGACCCCCATGACTGGCCCAGGCCGGCCGACTCAGGCTGAGCTGTGGGGCTGGTTCACTGCTGTGTAGTTGTCTGGGCTTGGGCTGGGGCCCAGTTTGTAGGACCCTGTGAGGTGTGGGGGGGTCCCAGAGCCCAGAAGCCTACACAGCAGTGAAACAGCCCCACAGCCTGAGCCCTGCGAGCCCGAGGCAGCGGGCATGGGCCAGCCAGGGGTTTTTGTTTGCTATGAAGACAGACCCTGAATGCCTCACAGTCTTTAGCATATCTAGCCTCAGTCAGAACACCCTTGTGAGGCAGAGCAGTGCTCTTCTACCCGTTGTACAGACAGAGAGCCCTGGCACAGAGAAGCTGTCAGTGAGGGTGGGGAGGTGGGGAGGAGCAAACCCGGGTTTGCCAACCCCAGGCTAGTGCCCTCACCACAGGGTCATCCTTCCATCGCCGCCCCGGTTGGCTTTTTCCATCCATCTGCCGCCATTCACCCAGTGCCGCTGCTCATGGAGTGAAGTGAATATTGTGTAACAAAGCTCCAGGTTGGGTCGTCTGCAGGGATTCAACTTGGGAGCCTCTGGAGCTAGAAACTCCTGGAATCTGGTGCTGCTTGGGCCACAGGATGGTGTCCGCTAGCACACAGCAACAGCTACCTCAGAAACCTCCCCGGGCTGGGCTGGGCTGCAAAGTGACCTTTGGTATAGCTCAGACCCCGGCCACACGGAAAAACCCCTCCTCTGCGTGCAGTGGTGATCGTAACACAAGTCAGCTGGGGATGGAGGCCAAGGCCCAAACGAGAGGGACAGCTGCCATCTTGGCCGACGCAGTAGGGATTGAACAGGAAACCTCCAGAGCTAAAGCGGGAGCTGCTAAAGCTGTCTAGTCAGCCACGGTAACAAGCCGAATCCGCTGTGGATCAGGTACAGAGGGGAGCGTAACACACTCACCAGTGGGCTCCATGAGCACAACGTGTCAGCTGCCAACATGACCATCCTGCCATGGGGGTGCAGCCGAGGGCCACGTCACAGGCCTCAAGAGCTGTTAGTCCTCCCGTGCCTTCCCTCAGCTCCCCAGAGGCCATCCCACCTTGCCATCTACCCACCAGCTGCTTCCGGAGCAGAAGTCACCTACCAATTCATAGAGGCCAGTTCTGCATTTGAATCCCAGGTTCTGGTGGATCTCTATTGTGAGGCCAGCAGGGATCATAGACTCAGACTTTTAGGCCAGAAGGGACCATCATGATCATCTAGTCTGACCTCGTGCACATGGCAGGCCACAGAACCTCGCCCACCCACTCCTGTAATAGACCCCTAAGCGCTGGCTGAGTTACCAAAGTCCTCACATCATGGTTTAAAAACCTGAAGTTACAGAGAATTCATTTACATAGTGTAAACCTGCAAGTGACCCATGCCCCATGCTACAGAGCAGGGCCATTCTTACCCATACGCAAAGCATGCGCCTGCGTAGGGCACCAGGAAGTTTGGGCAAATTTCCTGGTGCCCTGTGCAGCTGCGTGCTGCTCCAGCCTCTGCTCCAGTTCTTCCCCAGCCCCCTCCTCTTCTCCTGGGCCCCCGCCGCCCCAGCACTCACCCGCTCCCCTGAGCTCTGCAGCCGGGCTGGGCCTGCACTCACCGGCCTCAGCCATGCCACCGGTGAGTGCTGAGGGGTGGTTCCCCCATGCCCCCCAAGCCAGCCCCCTCCCCCCCGCGGAGGCCTGGGGCCCGTCCCCCTGCTTCTCCCCCACAGAGGCCCTCCCCACGGGGGGCTACATAGGACCCCAGAATTGATAGTGACGGCCCTGCTACAGAGGAAGGCAAAAAAAACCCCAGGGTCTCTGCCAATCTGACCCAGCGGAAAATTCCTTCCCAAGCCCTAAAATGGTGATCAATTAGACCCGGAGCATGTGGGCAAGACCTGCCAGCCAGACACCTGGGAGAGAATTCTCTGTCGTAACTCAGAGCCCGCCCCATCTAGAGTCTCGTCTCTGGTCATTGGAGATATTTGCTGCGAGCCAATATGATTGATTTGGGGACAAACAGCCACGTGCTGGGAGTCTGGGCTAGCATTGCACTGCATAGATGGCGGTTGTTGCGTGGTGCCAAAGACGGCACTGGGCCTAGACACCCACAGGGCATAAGGGGGATGAAGTGATGCCTGGGCCTTGTGAAAGTGTCCCCTATAAACTGGATCTGAATTGTACCCGGAGGGTGAGACCCCAGGGCTGGGGGTCACTGAGAAGGCAGTTTACCCCCCCCCCCCACCCCACCCTCGGTGCCCAAGGGCTCACAGGCTTTTTAACCAGCGGCTTCCCCCTCCTTTGCCATTCAGGGTGTTCCATTCAGCTTTGGTTTCCTGGCTCAGGTGGGCTCCTGACGCCAGGCAATGGCAGGAGACAGAGCTCGCTGACACACGAGTGCTGTTGCCAGGGTGAGGGAGTAGCAGAGAGGCCTGTACATTTTATCCCCCCAAAAAGGACTTTTGAGCACCCTTGGGGTGCAATTGCCCCTGTGCAGAGGGACAGCACAAGGCCTTTGCACCACTGGATTATTGTTGCTCTGTAGTGTGGTTGTGGGCCAGGACCCGATGGCACTAGGTGCCAACCCACAACAGAACGATGGGTCCTGCCCCAAAGAGCTGGCACGCTAAGTGTCACTAAAGCCATTAGGAGGCCATAGGACGTGTGTGATCCCTCGGACCAGGGGTGAAACCCACACGCTGTAAGTCTCTTCCCACCCATGTGCTAGCACTGTCAGGCTCACATCTTCTACTCAGCGACACTTTCTTCCTGTAGCCTTCACAGATTTTAAGCCCACAAGGGATCATGGGACCATCCAGTCTGGACCCTCATGGGGTCCCAGAGCCCAGGCTCTGGCCCGGGGCCGAACGTCTGCACTGTGGTATTATAGGCCCACGAGCCCGAATCTGCTGACACGGGCCGGCTGCAAGTGTCCTAGCGCAGTTAGACATCCCTGGAGCCCCACTGCCCAGGATCAGTCTCCACAGGGGTTTTCACCACCAGCCATTTCAGAAACATTTGGCCCTAATTCATGTGTTGAAAACGGACTCAGAACATGGCCTGTTTCAGGTCTGGGCTCTCTCCTCCAAGGGCTCTAAGAAAATCAGGGCTCCCATTTTCTTCAGTCCCAGCCATCAGAGAACCTGGGTGCCAGGGTGATTGTTGCCTAACCTTCCATTTTGTAATGAAATGCTTTATTGCCCTTCATCACGCCCCCTATTGTCTTCGCTGTGCCCTGCCCTGCCTCTGAGATCTCCGCTGACTACCCCTTCTCACATGGCCCCATGGCAGCCACACAGGCAACTCTTTCCTCTGCTTTATTACCCCGTGCCCCCATTGTTGTAGCAAGCTGGAGGATTTCTTAATCTGATCTGGGAGTCACAATGTGCTACGTGCTCCGATGAATCACGCTGCGGCTCAGACAAGGGGCACTGGCGTCTGCCTGCCAAATGCTCCTGTTTCAGATAATATGCAGAAATGCAGTTATCAGGGGCACCCATGAAGGCAACCAGCTGCCAAAGAGACACTCACCTTCTTTCAGAGCCCTTCCCCTCTTAAGTTACCTGATCCTAAGGTCAGGTGAGGGGCTTCAGTGAAAACATACCTAAACTGTCCTGATATGATTAAAAAGAACCACGTCAGTTAAAGAACTAACAGAATAAGGGAACAATACAGACACCATAGCCAGACCATCAGAATTAGGGTTAGCTAGCAATTAGTATTTACGGCTAACAGCACTGTCTGCTCAATACCACCCGTCAGCTCAGACACGAGATACCTTAGGCCCCATACAAGCCCCAATAGAGAAAAGAGATAATGAGATCGCTACAGAGCGCCAGAAACGGAGCAATTCAGTTTCCAGTCTGTACTACAGCTGAAGCCAAGTGGAGTGGAAAATAGCTAGAACAGGATTCACTAAAGTGGAATTTATCATCACCTAAAATTACTACTGTTGGTCACTTGTACAGTCCATTGCTTGACAACACTTTGGTTCATAATGAAATATAGTCAAGAGACCAACTAACCAGCGTCAGTCGAATTGATTGATCTAAGCCACTAACGCTGTCGTACAGGACACAGGTTCTATCCAATAGCAGGGGAGCCGGGAAGCCGTCTCATGCAGCGTTGTTACGTTCACCTTACGCAGAAGCTGTGTCCCTAAGCTCCACCCCTGAAGCCATCTTTTTATACCCTACCTGTTTACAAGTACCAGGCACTGTGTACGTCATCTTAACCACTCAGCCTTCTACCGTGTATTTCTGGTACCACAGTGTATCCCTCTTAGCTCTTTGCTCTGAACACGCACATTCCAGGGTCCAAAGGGCGTGATGGAACCTCCTAGGTTTGCACTAGGATAGAACAATCCTATGTCTTGTCATTTTCCTTTGGGACATTCCAGTTCTGGCCTGTGACAGTAGCTCCCTTTTGCTGCCAGCTCTCCTCTGGCCTGACCATGACAGCTTCCCTATTTGCTCAAGCCAAAACTTACGTCAGTGAATGCAAGGGGGTATGGGAAACTTAGCACAAGTGAGCAGGGTTATATAAAAATCATAAAAAGAAAAGGAGGACTTGTGGTACCTTAGAGACTAACAAATTTATTTGAGCATGAGCTTTCGTGAGCTACAGCTCACTTCATTGGATGGGCCTTTTAACTGCTATAATATTTGTGCGTAGTGTTTGCCACAGGGTGCTGTACTCACCACAGGAGCACCTCCTTGAGGCAGCATCTGGGGATTAGCTCTGCAAATCTGACGCCTTTTCCTGAGTGTCTCCTGACCAGCTCACTGTAGTTTTCCCCTTCCAGGGGTGGGGTCTGTGTGTGTACAAAAGTCTCTCCGTACCAACTCTTCCAGGCAGCCTTCCAATGCGCTGCCCCGCAGTGCTGCCACTTCCCCAGTGGCTGGTAGGGGAGCCCAGGCCTGCCCTCTACTCCGGTTCCAGCCCAGGGACCCTATAACCAGCAGCTAAGGTCTGCACTGTCCCACACCTCGCTGCTGTTTACCTGGGCTGCTTCCTATGTTGCCTCTATCAGGCTCCTTCTCCACCCTCCTCCGGGTATGCCCTTCCCTCTGGGCCAGCTCCGGTCTCTCCATAGCCTTGGAGAGAGGGACCATGGACCTCCTCACTGCAGCACCCTTCTGCTCTCAGGTTTCAGAGTGGCAGCCGTGTTAGTCTGTATCAGCAAAAACAACAAGGAGTCCTTGTGGCACCTTAGAGACAAACAAATGTATTTGAGCATAAGCTTTCGTGGGCTAAAATCCAGTGGGTTAGAAAGCTTATGCCCAAATACACTTGTTCATCTCTAAGATGTCACGAGGCCTCCTCATTGTTTCTTCTGCTCTCACCTACTTGACTTTAGACAAGCCCCACCTGTTCTTGTCCAGGTGAACCTCATCCCTTCATTAGTCCTCACTGCTCCTGGCCTCTCCTCCAGGCACAGCCTAGGCAGTTATTTGGCCAACCTAGCTACCTTAACCCCTGCTTAATGCATGCTAATATCTATCTGGGTGAATAATACATAGTATTAATATGATATGTGCAAATACTAGCCAGCAAATATTAGTCAACAACTACCCAACTTTGTGCAGATTTTTCCTTACCAGTTCTCACAACAAAATGCAAAACTGCCCTTTGCAGCCTCCCAGCAGCTGCTGGCACATCCCTTCCTTCCCCACACACTGCTCCCCATGGTGGATCAGGGACACTCTTCATAGCACAAGAAGCTCGTTATTTTTACAAACCATACCTTTTCTTTGACCTCCAGTAACCCCGTCATGTGCATTTTCCCTCTGTCCCCCACGCAGTGATGCTGGACAGAACGGCATTTACCTCTGTGCGTCAGTCATGGAGACATTATTACAAACAACGGGCAAACAAGAGTAACATTTAAAAATGGATTTTTGAAATACGTTGATTGCTCCCCCTGTATCCATGGGTGCCTGCTGCTGCAATGCCCATGCTCAGCATGCCCGTAGGCAAGGAGCCAGCCCAGGGAGTGTTCGAAAAGAAAGCAAAGCATCACTTTTGGGGAGCTACCCAGTTATCCATGCTCAGAGAAGGGGCATGACCCTGAGATGCTGGGATCCCCCCATTTCCTGCTGGAGTCACAGCAGGCAAAGAGTTCTCGGCATCTCATGAAGTGGGTGGAGGGCAGCAGCCAGTATGAAGCACACTAGTGTGGGGGAGGAGAAATTCCGGCCAAGGACACTGGAGCAAACCCCACTCTTAAATGCCATGAGATCTTTAGAGGCACAGAGAGCAAGCGGGAGCTGGCTTTTTAAGAGCTCGTCCTGCCTGGAACACAATTTATTTCCCTTGGGAGGATGGGGGCTCCCTACACCAGCAGTGCCAGGGGCTCTAGGTGTTTCACACCTGATGCTTAGATCAGTGGATCGCCCTGTGGCTAGAGGGACTGGGCAGAGATGAAGCTGGGGAGTCACCGCTTTTACTGGCCAGAAAAGCCCCTTCGTGCACCACTTGACAACAGTGCCTGGGACATGGGGCCTCCTGGGTGGTGGGGGAGTGCACCATCGATGGATGCTTGTGATGCCTTTTGGGATGCATTGGGCTGGATGGGGGGATAGAAACCAATGTCCGCTCGGTGCCCCACACTCACCCAGCAAGGGCGGCTCCTGACCTGCAGGGCTGAGCCCAGCTCCTGGCCCTGGTATTGCAATGCTGCTCAGATTTAGCCCAGCCACCCCTCTGCCATCTTACTCGCTAGACGTCTAGCTGAGGAGAAGTGCTTTTATCAGGAGACACTGCCCTAATCTGGCCTAAAAGAGAAGTCACCTATTTTGTTCATTAATTTTCAACCCCTTCTACGATCAGGCAGTAGGGAATCATTAAACTAGGGACTTCTATAGCAAGAATGAATGTTGGGTCACATTATTATTATGATATGAATTGCAGTAGGGCCTAGGAGCCCCCATCATGGCCCTGGACCCTACAGTGCTAGGGGCTGTACAAATTCTGTACATTGAATGGAGATGATCCCAAGCCACAACACTTGGATCCAGAGCTGGGTGGGAAATGTTCCCAAAATTCAAAGGGTGTTTGGATCAGGGGGTGTTGGGCCATTTATAAAGAATAATCTATTCAGCTGAATCTGCGACGTCATTAGTTGAGTGAGTTTGTTTTGCAGAGGCTATTTTTACCGATAATACTTTGTGCAGCTCTGTTGCCCCTTACCCCCAAGTGCATTGGGCTGGGGAGCAGATGTGAGCAGGAAAGCGGGTCTGAGAACAGAGCTGTGCTGGATGACTCACAAAAAGTTCAGCGATTCTGTCTGAATAAGGACCCAGAAGTCTGGCTGTTTATCTGGATCTTAGTCAAGCTCCTTGGGTCGGCAGGAATGTCGTGAGAACAGGTTAAGAGCTGCAGTTCTTGGCTGCCACTAGCTGGGACCGAAGCTCCATGAGAATGTCCTTTCTCATGGTATTTTGGCTTTTCCTCTCCCAGTGGAACAGAACGGGGGGAAAACAAGAGAAAGTGAACTGAACTATTGAGAACTGAAATGTTCAGAACTCAGGTAAGGGTCAGTTTGGGGGTCATAGGAAGGTTTGGGGGTGGGTGATGCTTATTTTATCCAAACCTGTTTTCCCACCGGTAGCAGCTGCTAGCCTTACTGAGAATGATAATGGTACATTTCCAGGCTGAGATTTTCAGGCAGACTAAGGGATTTAAATGCCTAGTTGCCATTAAAATGAATGGGGACCAGGAATCCAAATCCCTAAGCAACTTTGAAAACCTCACCCTTAAAGGCATTATTCCCAAAGAAGACCACCCAAGACACTTCAAAAGCCCAACAGCTCAATGGACAAGCAATATGCAGGGGATGCTTCATTCAGCACTGAAATGCAGCCACCTCTGGGGTGAATCGTGGCAGCTGCTCAAAAGAGAGCAGTCCCAGAGAAGTTTGGGAAAATGAGTGAAGAGCGTGTTAGAGGAATTCACTTTCCACAGATTTATGTCGGAGCCAGCATTTTCCCACTTTTAGCAGGTGATACACAATGGAGCTCTGAATTCCAGCTTTCTCCTAAACAGGCCCTGTGCATTCCCTTTGGTGTCCATTCACCCCCACCCCAGCAAAGATCTGGTTGAGGTTATGAAGGGGAAGGGAATAAAGTTCCTTATTTTGGAGCATCCTCTCTTAACTGCATTAACTCTGCTATGGAAAGGCCACCCAGGATGTTCTCTGACAGGTGCCTTAGAAATCATAAATACTACTGCGTCCAGTTGAAACAGCTGGGAAGGTACAAGGTAATTTCCCAAGTTAGCACATGGCAGGGTTAATACTGCTACACCTGTGAAAAGTGCAAGGACCATGGAGGCAAGGCCTTGGATTTACTCACACTCTGAAAGACTGTGGAGGATCTTTCCCCTTTGGTGGAACCATCAGCAAAGAGAGCCAGCTTTCCCTTCTTCACAAGAGACATCCCCAGCCTTCAGCAGGCACCAGTGTGCCTCCAGCCAGGTCTGGGTTTGGAGTGATGCAAGCACATGTAAGATACGTGGTGGTGTGCATGGCCGCATGTGCCTTTGGGCAGGGGTGCGTTGGAGTCCATCCAAACTGGCTCAGACTCTGCTCCTGCAATGAGACCTGCTAGCATGGCCCCTCGGCACAAATGCAGAGCAGCTCCCTGGGAAGGTGTCAGGTTGGAGGAGACCTTGGGGTGATCTGGGTCAACAAAGCAGGTACAGTGTGAGCTGGGAAAACGGATGTGGTTTGGGGCCACAGAGGCATCAGATTCCAGGGTAGGGGGTGGAGTATCACTCCCTACGCAGCTCTGACGAAGCCGAAGCAAAGACAGCGCAGCGCAAGGGGTGCCCGAGTGCAGTCGCTGGAAGCGGGGGAGCATCAAAGAAGAGCAGCACGTGTGAAAGAAGGGTTGATGGGGCTGACTGATGAGGAAGTTTAAACAATGGCTGAAGCAGGGCATGACAATCATTGATGCCTGTCTGCGGCCATCAGTGCCAAGAAGGGAGAGGAGCTGCATAGGGTGGCCTTAGGGACCAGGAACAATGGGCTGAAGCTAGGGATGGGGATCATAGAATATCAGGGTTGGGACCTCAGGAGATCATCTAGTCCAACCCCCCTACTCAAAGCAGGACCAATCCCCAACTAAATCATCCCAGCCAGGGCTTTGTCAAGACTGACCTTAAAAACCTCTAAGGAAAGAGAATCCACCACCTCCCTAGGTAACGCATTCCAGTGCTTCATCACCCTCCTAGTGAACAAGTTTTTCCTAAAATCCAACCTAAACCTCCCCCACTGCAACTTGAGACCATTACTCCTTGTTCTGTCATCTGCTACCACTGAGAACCATCTAATTCCATCCTCTTTGGAACCCCCTTTCAGGTAGCTGAAAGCAGCTATCAAATCCCCCCTCATTCTTCTCTTCCGCAGATTAAATAATCCCAACTCAGCCTCTCCTCATAAATCATGTGTTCCAGTCCCCTAATCATTTTTGTTGCCCTTCGCTGGACTCTCTCCAATTTCTCCACATCCTTCTTGTAGTGTGGGGCCCAAAACTGGACACACTACTCCAGATGAGGCCTCACCAATGTCAAATAGAGGGGAACGATCACGTCCCTCGATCTGCTGGCAATACTCCTACTTATACAGCCCAAAATGTCATTAGCCTTCTTGGCAACAAGGGCACACTGTTGACTCATATCCAGCTTCTCATCCACTGTAACCCCTAGGTCCTTTTCTGCAGAACTGCTGCCATGCCACTCGGTCCCTAGTCTGTAGCGGTGAATGGGATTCTTCTGTCCTAAGTGCAGGACTCTGCACTTGTCCTTGTTGAACCTCATCAGATTTCTTTTGGCCCAATCCTCTAATTTGTCTAGGTCCCTCTGTATCCTATCCCTACCCTCCAGTGTATCTACCTCTCCTCCCAGTTTAGTGTCATCTGCAAACTTGCTGAGGGTGCAATCCACACCATCCTTCAGATCATTAATGGAGGAGGATGACTCTCAGGCAATGCTCTGGCAGCCAGATCTACTAGGCTCCAAGCAGTCTCCAAGGGAAGTACCCTCATGTGGGACATTTGGACAAAGCCCTGGAGACAAGATGTCAGCCCCTGGTGCGTGTTTGTGACAGGTCCTCTCTGGGCTGGATCTGCCCAGAATGTGAGTCTGTTACAGACCCTGTTGCAGGGCTTTAGCTCGAGCCATGCCACTCACACTTCCAGCTCTGGAGCTGCCCAGGTCAGTCACTGGTGTGGAAACAAGATGGTGGCCGTCACATACACACCAGAGAACAGTCCTGCACGGGCCAGCCAGGGGAGCTAACGGAGCTTCTCTTAGGTACTTAGCCTAGGGCTGCCACCTGTCTGGGTTTTCCCAGGACCGTCCCTTGTTTGAGGCGGCGGTCCTGGGAACTCTGTAAGGCTGCTCACTGTACACATCTGATGTTACGGGCTCAGGATCAGCCCAGCTGTCGCAGGGTTTTGTACCTGGGTGGTGGCATCGCTTATGTGGCTCCCGTCATGGCCCTATCTGAGCAGCTTTCATTTCTGTCCCCAGACAAGCGCCATTGCTACTGGAGAGGGAAGGGGCTGATTCCCCTTTGGACCTCCCTTCAGCAGAGTTACTTCAGTGCCGAGACTTGCTCCCACGTCTGCTGTGCACACGGGTTGATTTTTCAAGACCCTTTTAAAGATCCAGGCTTTACCTGTCATCCCATTTCCACTTTGTAACCTCAAAGCTTACATCACAGGTAGGCAGGTTTTGTCATGGCACCATTGCAACCTTACTGGTCACTTAACCCAGTTATTTGTCCGGGAACGTCCTCATCTTTTACAGATGAGCAGTGTTCTACAGTGGGTGCGGACTGTGACTATGCTGTAGACTAGATTGTGTCCTGCCCCTGGGCAGGCGTATAAGGGAACATAATGCAGGTCTCTCTCCCTCCTTTGCTTTCCCTATTCGGAGGTCAGGTACAGCCACAGTCCTTGCACTGGGCTGAGCACCAGGGTTGTGATGTTAGGATTGCGAGCAGCACTCGCCACCTAAAGGAGGCAGGGAGAGATGGAGCCCAAGATGGGACCATGGCTCTGCCCTAAGACACACACCCCAATCACGGGCTAGCAAAGTGATTCATCTGTAGCCAAGGGGTGGGGTATGAACCCTGCTTCCCCTGCTGAGCTGTTGGAAGTATTGCACTGGTGTGAGTTATTCTGGCTGTGCACAAGCCCTAGTGTGGAGCAGTGCCTAGAGCCCCCTTGCTTTAACGGAAAAACTAGGGAGGAACCTTTAATGATGGACACCCGCCCCCACCACCAGTACTGCCCCAGAGGCAGGACCCTGTGTTTCTACACACACCTGGGCCAGGTCTCCATGCTCAGCAACAGCCTGGGCCCAGAATGGCTGTTTTGCCCATGTAAAACCAATCAGCGCTTCTCTTCCCATGAATGCCCTTTCCTCCCACCTGGCCCTTCCTGGTCAATGCATAAGTAGGAAGGCCTTGTAAGCCCATGGCCAGGGCCGTCCCAGCTAATGGACTTTGAGAACAGAGCCAACAGCCATTGCTGCCCATGGGCGGGGGTGGGAATTATAGTGACATCTAATTGCAAAAACTTCAGTGGAGGGAAAGGGATGTAATTAAAACCCCAAAAAGGGCAAGACACGGATTAGATACAAAAAATAACTTGAGGAAAACATCCCATCTGGAGTTCAGGGCTTCCTGCCATTGTGCTGTGGGAGGGTCAGGAGAGGCTAGCGCTGTACAAACACATGGGCGCGCCCTTCACCCCAGCCAACACCAGCCTCTTTTATAGACTCCAGAAGGGAGGTTTGCTCCCAGGAGCCAGCTTGCAGCCTCCTTGGTGAGTAACCATCCCTCTTCCTCCATTGCCCTACTCTCCAGAGGCAGACGCTGACCTGGCCCCAGCAGTGAGCCCAGTGCAGTTGCACCCCATTGGGACTGGGCTTTTCTTTCAAGGACAGTCTCAGACCTTCATGGGGAGCCCCAGAAGCCCCCTGCCTGGGTGAGGCAGCTTGGAGAAGCTGACCGGCCACTGGCCCAGGTGCGCCTGAGTCTAGTCCCATGTCTGCCCCTCGCTCAGCGTGTGGCCTTGGCTACGTCATGGTCTTCCGCTGGGAAAGGGGGCGATGCACCTCCAAGGGCTGGAAGGGAAGGCCTACAGTGCCTCACAGAGGTGCTGACTTCTATTTTTCCCTGTGGGTGCTCCCCCCCCCCGCCTCTGTCCTGAGGCCCCGCCCCCTCCCCAGGCCCTGTCCCCACCCCACCTCCTCCCACCTCTGCTTCGCCCCTCCCCCAAGGCCTCCCCCACCTGCCGCTTGCTGTTCTCCACCCTCCCCCATGTGGCTCCCACCAGTGGCCAAACAGCTGAGGCTGATGGGTGCTAAACACCCACCTTTTTTTTTTCTGTGGGTGCTTGAGCCCCGGAGCACCCACGGAGTCAGCGCCTGTGGTGCCTTGTGTTGTTATGAGTGATCCCTGAGCTCTCCTGCACTGGGCAGGAGGGACTTCCCTAGGCGAGCGCTTCCCTACCCAAGCGGGCTGGGACTGCACTGTCAGGGCGAGAGGAGGGAAAGTGCCTTTGGCGGCTGACTCGGGTTGATGTCGTTCTCCTTCTGCAGAGCATGGTGCCCTGGTGGCAGAACAATCCCTGCCCAGGAGGTGACCCAGGGGCCCCCTTCCTCTCCCTGAGCCCTTCAGCAGCACCCAAAGACTAGAGCGGGAGAGGGAAGCCACTCACACCCACAACCTGAATGGGCACGCGCTCCAGAGCCTCGCTGACACTGAGCATCTAGAGCGGCTTAAAGCCACGGCCCCGGGTGCACTGTGAGGACAAAGCCATGTGCAGTATTCCCATGCGTTAGCAGGTCCAGAGGAATGCGAGGCTGCCCCATAGGCTGTAACGTGACCTCGTGTTGGTTACCTCATCTTGGCTAATTGGAGGTAAGTGCACGCTTTGTCCTAGTGACAGCAAGGCCACTGTGTGGCCTGGGGTGAGCAGCTCCCCTGGCACAAACATCGTGCCCTCCTTGCTCCTGGGCTGACTCCCCTGTGTGCCGGGTGACTGTGGGTGATCTCCCTGCAGCCTGTATTCTGGATCTAAACACAGCTGCTCTGTTACTCTTTCCCCTTCCCGGAAGCATGGCTGCTTGGCTCCCCGGCCTGTACCTGGGCTCTTTATTTCTTCTTCCTGGACCTTTTATTAAGATAGACTTTCCCCTTTGGCCTGCAGAGCCCTTTGCTCTGCCCGCTTCAGCTCAGCCCCTGGGCAGTTCCTATGCCACCACCAGCTTTGGTGTCCTCATTTGCTCATGGTTGAGTTTACACCAATGAAACACCCACTAGAGAAAGGGCACGTTACCAGACTTTATCCCTGGTACAGCAGTCCAGAGTCACGTCAGCACACGAGGGAGCTCCGCCTGGAGACTGACACGTGCACCATTTCTAGGACAGCCAGACAGCGAACCCCCGTTTGTTGCAATGCTCCTCCTTTCTCTTTGGCTAAAAGCCGCGCCACGGCCCGTTCCAGCCTTGGCCCATTGAGATACACTGTGCTCATTGCCAGCGTGTCCAGCCCAGCCTGTGAGCCTGAGCCTGCTTCAGGGAACAGAAGAACTTCTGATTCCACAGCACGGGGCCTATTTACCGTGGTTGTTACCGAGCAGCTGACGTTTCAAGGCAAACCTTCCAGTTTTACACCATGACTCTTGACGTCACTGCAGTGCAGGTACTCCTGGTGTACACTAGCATGAGTAGAGAATCAGGCCCTCTGTTTAGATAAATACCAAAATCTCCTTATTTACCGTGTTTCCCACCCGTTCACTCCATGTACTTCATTGCTAAGTCACATTCGCATGTAAAAATAGCGTCATTGGCCATTAAGAGTTTCCGATACCCCTCTGCTTGCTCCCTGCTTGGCATTATGTTGCATTAACATCATCCTGTCCTGGAAATGTCCCAGCAAGTTGCTGTGTAGATGACTACGCTACCGCCAGCCAAGGACTCTCACATGAGATGGGGAACAAGCCCTTAGCAGCAGATGACCCCCCCGACAGACACATGGATGGTGAGGGAGGGGGAAAAGGGCTGAAATTGAACAATGAGCTGTAGTGCTCTCTTGACACCCCCATCTCTGAGTCCCTTGTCCAAAAGACGGCCAGGCCCTGCAGCCTGCGTATGGGAACAAATCCTCAGGCAACTGGGGAGTCGTGTCCCCTCCCTACAACCTGGGATGGTCTGCGGAGCCAACACAATGGAATAGACTCTGCAAAGAGCCCACACCTTCCCCTCTGGGCACGAAAGGATAGGAAAGGACCATCTTCCTGCAGACAGTGAGGAACACTGGGCCTGATCCTGCTGCCCAGGAACCTCATAAAGCAGGATCAGTCTCTCCCTCCTCTTCCCCCCCTCCCTGCCCCGCCCACAGGGTTGGGAGGTCACTGTTCCAGCCAGCCACAGGCTTCCATGGGGAGTTGCCACTGGCCTGCAGCCCAGCATCCCTGATCCATATCATGGTCTCATGGGGAAGCCAGAGGGCATGGCCCCAGGAGTGACAGCTGGACCCAGGGGGGCACAGTTCACTGTGGGTCCTGCTGACTCGGGAGAGCCAGGGCTGTGATTGATTCGGGGGCCGGGTTATCTTTCCCCTTCAGACATGGATAAAAAGGGCAGGCTCAGCACCGTGCCCCAAGCACGGCAGGGCTTCCTCCAAAGGGCAGCACATGGTGAAATAAACAAGGAAGAGGAGCCGCTCCCAATGATGAGAGCAGGGAACATCTCAGCTAATAGCTAGCATCCTGCCAAGACCCCGGCCCTCTCCCCCAGGCCCAGACTGAAGAGCTGCAGCTGGGGAAGCGCCACCTGGGGACTCCGGAAGGGAAGCATCTTTTGCAGGGCTTTCCTTGAACAAGCCTGTTTTTGTTGGGTGTATGGGAAAAAAGCCACTGAGCCCATCATGTGTGCCAAACAAGCCCAAGGGAGGGAGACACTGCTTCCGGAGGCCTCCGAGATCCTGCTGGCTTTGGGGTCCCAGACTATAATGCCAGGGACTTCATGTCCATCAGAATCATTCTGGCTACAAGGATCAGGACTCAGCAGCCATTGCTGGGTGGGGGGCAGGTTTTCTAAAGAGCTCAGCTCCCACGTGGGCATGTCAATAAGTGGCCTGTGTTGCCTATCCAAGAGTGCAGGGCCTCCACTGGATAGAGGAGGAGAGATGGGTATTAAGGAAAGAGAGAGAAATTACAAGGAACTAAGCATGTCGGGTGCTGAGCTCTGCTCCCATAGCTAGGATGTGCAGGGCGCTGCATGGACACAGAAAGACCTGCCCCCAGGAACCCCTAATCTGGGACAGACGGCAAACCACCCTGAGATGCCGGTGATGGGCAGGGGCCCAGGAGGGAGGGAAGGGGCTCCCAGCCCTTCAGGGCAAATGCATGAGTTAAGTCAACTTGTTTAGAGAAGGTTAGCAAAGCTCCACCAAGCAGGAATAAACGGGGCATAATAACCCCATGCTGTTCCTGTCGTTCAAAGGCAGCAGGGGCACATGGCTTTCATTCCGGGCTTGCTGCAGGCCTGGGCTGGAGTCTGGATTTTAATTGCTCCCTACAGCCAGGGTCTGCTTTTACGCAGCAATGCATTTACCGAATTACGGAATACATGTGAACTGGTCCCCCAGGGCCAAGAAATAACCGGAGAGTGAGAGCCGCACCGCGCCGTCCCGCGGAGGAGGGAGTGGGATGCTAACAATGGCTGTGCATCACGTTACGGCTTTGGGGGCCTGATTTTCAAAGAGGGGGGCAGTGATAACCCTAAATGACCAGGCATAATGGACTCCAGCCAGTGCCCTGTTCTCAGACAAGGTGGCACATACAGGTCCCAGTCCTGCCACCAGAGACATGTGGCTGGCAGGATCATCCCCGGTGAATCCGATTGCAGGGCCGGGGCTGTGCACGCTATTGGCCTGAGTTTCAGAGGGGCTGAGCTCCAGCGGCTGCCTTGGAGGGCATGAAAGCCAGCGGTGCTGCGCATCAGGCCACAGTTTGCACGAGTGCCTTCAAGGACCTGCTGCAATCCCCATAATTTAAAATTCGTGACTAATCAAATCTTGAGGGCAAAAGCAATTAAGTCCAAAGCCAGGTCAACCACCAACACGCCTCCTGCCCCTCCCCCCACCGTACCAAGCGAACCTAGCCATTAAAACTCCAGTAGCCAGGCACTAGGAATAACAGACTCCTCAGGTCCGGGGCCACGCCTTGTAGAGCGCCCCCTAGGAGTGCGTAGCATATTAACAAGGAGAAGGCTCCACCCAGCTTTCACTAACCATTTGCTCTAATCCTTAGGATAAAGGCTCCAGAAACAGATTTATCTTCTTACCAGCCACCTTCCCCTTATCACCCGGATCCCGGGGCTGGCAGCCCTTAGCAAAACACTGACCAAAGAAAGAAAAAACCAATGTGCTTCTCCCAGTGTTGAGAAAACACATTAAGGCCTCAGGTCCCCTGGGATGGAAAGGAAACAGCGACCCTTTCCTCCCCGCAACAGCCAGTCGAGGAGGGGCTGGACCAGCATGCACTCGGAAGGCAAGCAGTCCTTCTGCATGTGGGTGTGATGAGTATACGGGAAAGGGCTGGACACAGGTTGTGTGTGGCTAGTTGTGTGTTGGATGCACTAAGATGTGGGCGTGCTGTATGTGTAGGGTTATGGCCTTGCCCACGCCAACCTTTTCCCTCTCAAACCCCTTAGCACTGCTGCCTCGGTTCAGATGGGAGCAGGCTTGGTCAGAAAAGTGGTTGGAACCACAGCCCTGTCTGCAGTAATTCTCCCCAGCGCTGCTCCTGGCAGAGCTGAAAGAGCAGTGCCGAAGAGGGGAAACTGTAGGGCAAAAGGCTAGTTTAGATACAGTCTCTGTGTGTGTGATCAGGGGAATGTACATGTGGAGCAGAATGGGGGGGGGGGTGTGTATCTGGGTGTCTGTGCCGTATGTACATATGTAGTGTGTGTGTGAGACAAAGGGTGTTGGAGCCCATGTGGTGTGGTTTGGGTGGTTGTACACTGTATGTGTGCCTGTGGGGAGCTGGAGAGTGTGTGTGTGGCAGCTACCTGCTGTGTGGGGGGATCAACAGCGGGAATGAAAACTTGTGTGGGAGGGGGTTGAATGCACCTGTGTGATGCTGGGGGGGTGAGTGTATGTGTTGTGGGAGAGGGGAGAATGGGTGCGCCTTGGAGTGGGTGTGAGGGAATGAGTGGGTGTGCTGTGAAGGGTGGATTTGTTTGGTTGTGTTGGGAGATGAATGTGTGTGCTATGATCTATCTGTGTGTGTGTTATATTGTGCGGAGATATCAAGGTATGTGCTGTGTGTGGGTGTGTTATGAGCATTTGTGTTGTGTGTAGTTGTGTGATTTCCCAAGGTTATATATGTAAGACCTCCCCGTGTGTGTGTGTATGCGTGTGTGTGTAAGTGAGAGAGAGAGAGAGTGTCAGTCTAAAGGACAGTATGTGTGTGTATGTGTGACTCCCATGGCAGTGTGTGAGTGTGTTACTCCTGTGGCAGTGTGTGTGACTCCCGTGATGTGTGTGTGTGTGAGACTCCCATGGCAGAGCGGGTGTGACTCCCGCGGCAGTGTGTGTGTGTGTGTGTCCATTCACACAAGAGGGATCCTTCCCTGCGGCGTGTGTGCATTCCAAAGGCACCATGTTATTATAAGACCCAGAGACAAAGGCTCCCCACCCCCACATCCCCACAGCAGGGGTGGCTGGGCCCACAAGGTGGCTCCTCCCAATGCCAACAGATCACCCCAAAGCTCCCCTCCTCTGCGGGTGGAATTTTAACTCAGCCCCTCCAGCACCTCACTGGTGTCTAGGGGATCCGGGTACATGGGGTGTCTATGCACAGGGAGTAAGGTTTGGGGGGGGGTGACCTTGTGTTGAGGGTGAGTGCATGTGGCTGTGTGTTGCCTGTGGAGGGAAGGAGTGTGTGTGTTGTTGCTTGTGTGTGTGTGTGTGCGCTGTTGACACTGGGGCATGTGTACCTGCGAGCTGTTGTTGCTGGGGGTGTGTAAATGTACACGATTGTGTGTGTGTGCTTGCTGCGGAGGGTGGGGGTGTGCAGCACGCTGTTATTGCTGGTGTCAGTGTGTGTGCACGCTCTGTGGGTGTGTACTCTTGCTGCTGCTGTGTGTGTGTCTGTGACCCTGGGCTGTTATTGCTGGGGGGGCAGTTCCATCAGCACTGAATGGGGCTGGCTGGAGCCACCGCACTGGCCTCTCAACCCAAGCGAACAGGAGCCCACCTTGCTCCCTTTCTGTCTCTCCTCCAGCTTCGCTCTGTGATGGGAGGCAGGGGGTGGGGGGGACACGCTGAAAAGGGGGGAGAAGCGATGTGCCTGGGGCGGGGGGGGGCAGGGTTTCTGGACGGGGGGCAGGGGTGTGCGGGGGGGGGTCCTGGACCGGGGTGTGCCTGGGATTCTGGACGGGGGGCAGGGGTGTGCGGGGGGGGGCAGGGGCTGGGAGTCTGGACCGGGGTGTGTCTGGGATTCTGGACGGGGGGAAGAAGCGATGTGCCTGGGGGGGGGCAGGGTTTCTGGACGGGGGGCAGGGGTGTGCGGGGGGGGGTCCTGGACCGGGGTGTGCCTGGGATTCTGGACGGGGGGCAGGGGTGTGCGGGGGGGGGCAGGGGCTGGGAGTCTGGACCGGGGTGTGTCTGGGATTCTGGACGGGGGGAAGAAGCGATGTGCCTGGGGGGGGGGAGGGTTTCTGGACGGGGGGCAGGGGTGTGCGGGGGGGGGTCCTGGACCGGGGTGTGCCTGGGATTATGGACGGGGGGCAGGGGTGTGCGGGGGGGGGCAGGGGCTGGGAGTCTGGACCGGGGTGTGTCTGGGATTCTGGACGGGGGGAAGAAGCGATGTGCCTGGGGGGGGGGCAGGGTTTCTGGACGGGGGGCAGGGGTGTGCGGGGGAGGTCTGGGGGTCTGGACCGGGTTGTGCCTGGGGCGGGGGCGGGGCTGGGATTCTGGACGGGGGGCAGGGGTGTGCGGGGGAGGTCTGGGGGTCTGGACCGGGTTGTGCCTGGGGCGGGGGCGGGGCTGGGATTCTGGACGGGGGGCAGGGGTGTGCGGGGGGGGGGGCAGGGGCTGGGAGTCTGGACCGGGGTGTGCCTGGGGCGGGGGGCAGGGCGCTGGCCCAGGACAGCCCGGCCCCCGGGGGTGGGTCTCCGGCCCCGCTGCAGCGGGAGGGCAGTGGCGGGAGCCCCCTTTATAGGCGGCGGGCGGCGGCGGCGGGCGCAGTGCGGGGCCATGGAGGAGGCGGCCGCGGACGCGCTGGGCGGCGAGCCCTATTATTACTACGGGGAGGCGAACGAGAGCGGGCCGGGCGCGCAGTGCGAGTGGCCGGCGGACTGGGAGGTCTCCTTCTCGCTGCTGCCCGTGCTCTACATGCTGGTCTTCGTGCTGGGGCTGTCGGGCAACGGGCTGGTGATCTTCACCGTGTGGCGGGGCCCGCGGGCCAAGCGCCGCTCCGCCGACACCTACATCGGCCACCTGGCGCTGGCCGACCTGGCCTTCGTGGTGACCCTGCCGCTGTGGGCCGCCTACACGGCGCTGCGCTTCCACTGGCCCTTCGGCTCGGCGCTGTGCAAGCTCAGCAGCTACCTGGTGCTGCTCAACATGTTCGCCTCCGCCTTCTGCCTGGGCTGCCTGAGCTTCCAGCGCTACCTGGCCGTCGTGCGCCCGCTGCCGCGCCCGCGGCCCCCGCGGCCCCGCGCCGCCGCGCGGCTCCCGCTGGCCGCGCTCTGGCTGCTGGCCGGCCTGCTGGCCCTGCCCGCCCTGCTGCTGCGCGACACGCAGCCCAGCGCGCCCGGCAACCTCACCGTCTGCGACATGGACTTCAGCGGCGTGGCCAGCCCGCAGGCCGAGCGCTACTGGCGGGGCGCGCTGGGCCTGGGCACCACGGCGCTGGGCTTCCTGCTGCCGCTGCTGCTCATGACCCTCTTCTACTGCTGCATCGGCGCCACCGTCAGCCGCCACTTCCAGCACCTCCGCAAGCAGCAGGAGAAGCGGCGGCTGCTGCGCACCATCGCCACGCTGGTGGTGGTGTTCGCCCTCTGCTGGCTGCCCTTCCACCTGCTCAAGGGCCTCTACGTGCTCAGCGAGCTGGAGCTGCTGGACCTGCCCTGCGCCTTCCTCGGCCTCATCGTGCTGCTGCACCCCTACGCCACCTGCCTGGCCTACATCAACAGCTGCCTCAACCCCTTCCTCTACGCCTTCTTCGACCTGCGCTTCCGCGCGCAGTGCCGCCTGCTGCTGGGGCTGCGCCCGGCGCTGCGCGGCCCGGCCGGCTCCGGCTCCGGCTCCTCCACGCTCAGCGCCCAGACGCAGAAATCCGAGCTCCACTCGCTGGCCACCAAGGTGTAGCGCCCACGGGCGGGCGGCGCACGGGGAGCCCCGCGCCCCAGACTGACGCACAGCCGGGCTCGCAGCCCGCGGACGCTGGGTGAGGGAGCTCGGCGCGGTTCGGCCGCGCTGGGCCGCTCCTGCTCCGAGGCGGCGGGATCCGCAGCAGCAGCCCCGGCTCTGGCCGCTGCACCCACTTGGTCCCAGCCGCTGCTCGGGGGGGTCCGGGTTCCCCGCCCGCCCGGCGCTCCCTGCCGGTTCGATTAGGGCCGGGAGCCCCCGGAGCTGGGCTGGTCCCTGCGGGCGGCTCCCTCCCTGTAAACCAATAAAATAGTTTTTCAGGAACTCTGCAGCGCTGGTCGGATTCTTGGTGGAGGCAGCCCTGGGGGCGTCCGGTGCGGGGCTGTGAAGGGGGGGTCCGGTTTGGGCTGTACAGGATCCGGTTTGGGAGCGGGGCTGTGCTGGGTCCGCACGCAATAGCCGGGCAGCCCTTGGGCAGAGAATTCCCCATCCTTGGGGCGCAGCGAGGGGAGGCTCCGGGACTGGGGGAAAGCCCCGGGCTGATCCCTTTCACTTCCCAGCCGAGGGAAGGGTGCGGGGTCCAGGCCCGGGCTGGTCAAGGGTGGGTGCGGGCCGAACTGCCCTTGCCACTTCAGCTGACGATGGAAAGAGCTTCCCTGCCGGGGCAGCCCCGCCCCGCAACCTGCCCGCTATTTGCCGGGCAGCCCCTCTCCCTCACCTCTGCGGGGCCGCTCCCCTCTGCCGCAGGATGTGCCTGGGACCGGTCCCGCCATGGGGAGCTTTAGGCGCAGGCAGCCTGGCTGGCCCCTGGGGTGCCCCTCTTTTGGGGTGACTCAATCCCCCCAGCCACCCTTGCTCCCCGGGCCAGCTCTCTGCCCCTCTCCTCCAGCCCCCGGCCAGTTCTGCTGATCCCACTCATACAGATTGTGTAAGAGAAGGGGGAAGCCCAGGGGACACTAGGGTTGATCAGAGAGAGGCTCCACTAGGGGAGAGGGGACGGCTGGCCTGAGCAGAAGACACAAGGCCAAGGTGGGGCAGGTCTGGCAGGGCTATTCTCCTGATCCAGGGTGGAGGCAGAAATGGAAAGGGAGCCAACAGCAGCACGGCTAACCTGGGGAACTCACTGCCATAAGGTGTAACTGAGGCCAAGGACTTAGCTGGAGTCCTAACAGGAGTGGGCATTTAAATGGTAATAACTGTATCACCTGCACTTACACCAGAACATACCCCCCACCTGTAGAGGCATGAGCCAACTCCCGCCTGCCTGGAGCTGGAAGAATAAGTTGTGACATGAACCATCCGCAGAAGCAGGAGGTGCCGGGTCTGAAGGGGTCTAGCTGTCCCTGTGTGGTGTGCTGCCTGCCACTAGGTGCCATTAAAACACTGCCATCTCCAGGCTCCAGCGTGCACCGGCACTGTGACCTTCGCCATGGTCCCTGTTCCTAGAGTGGGAACACCACAAATCCTGGGCCCAATCTAAGGGCTGCTGGTGACAGATGCCTGGGTTATAACCGCACCCACACTATGTGTCACTGTGCCCCCCACTAGAGAGGCTGCTCTGCCGAGCTGTTGGGGGAGGGGGTAGCTCTCTAGTGGTAAATGAGATAAGCTCACACTCATGGCCAGATTCTACCCTTAGCAGCACTGGTGTAAATCCAGAGTAACTCTGCTGATGGTGGTAACTGCATTTACATGTGTGATTGTGCCCCTGCTAATGTGTACACTCACACACACCATACACACACACAAACCACACATCTGCACGCACACACATACTACACACACGCACGCACAACCACACACACACCTAGTATGAAAAATCGGGACAGGGTAGGGGGGTAATAGGAGCCTATATAAGAAAAAGCCCCAAATATCGGGACTGTCCCTATAAAATCGGGACATCTGGTCACCCTACACACACACACACACACACACACACAGACCACACGCACACACACAGACACCACACACCTGCACACATACACATACCACACATGCACGAACACATTACACCCCTCCCCCCGAATTCTGGCCCTCTCTGACACTAGTGCCAGGATTCACCGTAAACCAGATTCCTTTGTATGCCACCATATTCCCATTGGAGGAGGAGTTGGGGATGGAGGGCAGGGGGAGGCAGCAGGCTCCATGCTTACCACAAACCCATTTTGAGGGTGGGAGAGGGGCCCTGCCCTGCATTTGCTCGGAGCCCACCCTCAGGGACAAGGGCAGCAGCACTGGCCACTGGCAGGGCTGAGCATGCCTGTGCTCGCTGGGGGACCAGCCAGGCGTGCCGGGGGCCGGGCAGAGGGCTGAGCTTGGGGGAACGGGGCCGGGGGAAGGGTGGGGAGCGGTGATGGGAAAAGGCGGTGAGGTTGGGAAGGGATCAAGGTCAGGCGAGAGAGAAGCCTGGGAGTTGGTGGTTCTGGAAAGGGGGTTGGGAGGTGTGTTGGAGAAAGACGTGGCAGAGCACCTGGGGATGGAGGGAGTTCTAGAGGGCGACCCAAAGGTGGGAACAGCGGGTGTGCTTCTGACATTGATGGATGTAATTGCAGCTCTAGGGTTGAGAAGAGCTGGGTGGGGGATGGAGCACATGCTGCCCGCCCCTGCCCCAGGACCTATTACATTACGATTCATTTTTTGCAGCACATCAGGAGCGAGCTCCCCGCTGCAAACCAGAGAGTGTCTCAGTCCCTTCGTAAGGAACTTTCCTCACCAGCCAACCTGCAGCTGAGAGCACTGAGCTGGTCAGAGCAGTGCAGAGTCTGGGGGGGATTCAACAGGGCTTCCTCTCACTGCCCCTCGCCAGTCAGGTGGGGCTGGGAGGGGCCAGGTTCAGGCCAAAGCACACACCTGGGTGTACAGGGCAGCAATTCTTTCCCATAACCAACACCCCTCCTCCAGCGGGACCCTCCAAACTCACTCGCGCTGGTGCCCACGCACGGGTGGCACTAGAACTATCTCCGCAGCTTGCAGCACCCTGGCAGTACCCGTCACCAAGCCCATCTTTACACTTCTCTTCTGGGCAGCTTGGCCTGGCACGAATGACAACACAAGCAGGGGGCCCGCAGCCCAGCAGGAGGGGTCCCTGTCATGAAGGGCTTCACTCCTCGCCTGCATTTCCCCAGCGGAAGGCCAGGCGGCTGCCAGACACCAGCAGTGTAACTGCTCTTCCAGAGGGCTGGGGCTGCTATCCCAGCGCGTGACGCCAAGGCCAGTTCTCAGCCTGATCGCTGACTCTGACGGGGCTGAACTGGGCATCAGGACCCAGCCTTTCAGAACAAAGGGATTTGTTTTTGAGGCTGGATTGAACCTGTAGGAGCAGTGAGCTCAGGGTGTCTGCAGGGAGGGAGGACAGAGAAGGGGGCTAGTAGGTTATAGGTCAGATCTGCTAGCTCCTCCTCCCCTGCACTGTCTGTGAGCTGTAAACATAAAGAGCTCATGTTAGCCATCTCCCAGGAAGATCATGAGAGCTCAGGTTTCAGAGTAGCAGCTGTGTTAGTCTCTAAGATGCCACAAGGACTCCTCATTATTTCTGCTGATACAGACTAACACATTTATTTGGGCATCAGCTTTCGTGGGTTAGAACCCACTTCATCAGATGCATGGAGTGAAAATACAGGAGCAGGTATAAATACATGAAAGGATGGGGGTTGCTTTACCAAGTGTGAGGTCAGTCTAATGAGATAAATCAATTAACAGCAGGATACCAAGGGAGGAAGGGGTAAGCGAGTGGCCCATTACAGACAGTTGACAAGCTCCCTTCCTGCCAGAGGGAACTCACTGCAATCCTCACCTCAGCCACCATAGTAGGATGTTTCTGAGCCAGGACGCCTGGTTTCCACCCTGACCCTAGGAGGGGAGTGGGATGTAAGGGGTTAAAGCACGGAGAGTTGGGAGTGGGACTCCTGAGGTGTCCGGCAGTGACCCTCTGCAGCTTGGGCCCAGTGCGCTGTATGATCCCCGCCTGACGCTGCTGCCAGAGAGCCCAGCCTGTGCGTCCCACGTCTTCAGTCCAGCCCATGCTTCCCAGCTGTGCCTTGTGTCTCGTTAAAAAACTTCCCTTCCCCTTGGGGGCTCATCCCTCCCCCGGACCTGCAGACTCCTGCCCCCTACCCCCACTCCCATACCCATCGCTCAGCCAGGCTGCCCATTGCCTCGCTGCTTGCTGCCAGTCGGGCCCTGAGACCCAGCAGACAGTGAGCCAAGGAAAGGCTAGCGAACCGTATTATCATTTGTGGGTGTATTCTCAGCCCAGTCGCTCCCGCGCCTGCTCCCTGCGCTGCCTGGTTACTGGACTATTACCTCGCAGCCCTTCTGCTTTTCACACATGGAATAGAAAGCACCAGGCACCTCCAAGGCAGGGTGCCCCTCGCACCTCCCGGCTTGCCTCACAGGGGAGGCAGCCTGGGAACTGCTGGAGCAGGCCAACAGGAGCAATTTGTGACCATTTAACAGAGCATTGGAACACCATTAGCAGGGAACCTCAAAGGGGAATTGAAGCAGCCGCTGGGGGGCTGGGAGCCAGCAGGCGTCCCCACAGCCTGGCCTTTCACAGCCTCCTTCCAGCATACTGGGCAAAGCCAACAGAGCCAAGGTGGGGGAACTCTGCGATCAGGGCCGCAGAGCAGAGAAAAATCCTGGGGCTCCACTGCATTGTGGAAAGCCCAAGAGGAAGGAAGGAGGAGGGGCCAGGCTCTCCCATCTAACCCCCTGCCCCTCAGGGGCACTCCAGCCCCAGGGCCTGGCTGAGGCTTTTCAAGGGAGCAGAGATTTTAGGGTCTGGTTTTGAGGAAGAGCTCGGCATCAGCCCCCTGGATCTCAGACCCCCTTCGAGGCATCTCCAGTTGGGCGCCCAACATCACAAGCATCTGCAGGAAATCCTGGCCCAGAGTGTATGGCCAGCGGTTGGTGCGGCCTGACTCACCAGCCAGCTGTACGGAAGGTTACTCCAAGCCTGGAAGCTTTCACTGTCACTCTTGACAGTCTCTCCCCCTCCCCTGGCCTTGGATCCGCATCTGCCTCCATCTAACTACTGCCCAGTCAGCAGGGCCTCCCCCTCCATTTGTCATACCTCTGCCCTTCTCGGGGGCCCAAAGGACTCCTGCATATGCCAGAGGAATTGTGCCCAGGCCTAGCAGAGCACCTTTGATCCCAGCTGCTCCTCACACTCGTCCTTCTCTCGGTCTCTGCCCAGTGCTTCGGGACACCAGTGGCAGCTATGCCTTTCTGACACCCAGGGAATGAGATATGAGATAAACTCACCACCCCCACCCTGCGCAGGAAAAGAGGGCCAGCACTCAGTGCCATTGCCCTGTACCCGCACCCACGGAAAGAGGGGCTGAAATGTTACTGTTTTACTCAGCCAAACAATCCCCTCTTCCCCCATCGACCCCACTGGCCCTTACTCACCATGGCTGCGGCTGGACAGCGGTGCTGTGCAAAGGTGCTCCAAAGCCAAAGTGTCAATAAGCATGTCTGGGAAGGGAGTTCTGAAACGCAGCTTTCGCTTTCCTCTGACACTGTCAATGCAAAGGTCCATCTGACTGTTTTAGCTGGAGCTGTTGCCCTTGGGCCTTGAGGGGTGCGGGTGTCCCCTCCACACCCGCAGATCACCTGGCCCCGATGAGAAGGAGAAGAAAGCAGATTAGGGAAGAATTGTTCAGTGAGACCCTGCAAGCCAGGGCTGCATCAGACTGGGGGGTGAAAAGAGCAGACAGCCTGGAGAAGGAAGGAGCAGACAGGAGAAAGGCCCGGGAGTCCCAGTAGGAAAAGGGAAAGGGAGATGCACCAGGACATAGTGGGGCTTCTCAGGCAGAAAACACAAATGCTGCAGACTCTTGTTGACCAGTCCCAGGCCTGGATTACCCAATAGGCAGACTAAGCACGTGTTTAGGGCAGCAAAGCAGAGGGCACCAAAAAAACATAAGACTTTTTTTTGGAAAAAAATTGATCTTTGATATTTCATAAAAAGCATCGAAGAAGTCATCATGGGAAAAATCAGAACTTTGTTAGACTTCCTTACACTCCACTACACACTCAGAGACTGACCCTTCTTCTACTGGTGAAACAAACACCATTCCAGAACATGGGGATGTGTCAGAGGCTGTAACTGATCATCCTACTCCTGGTGGTAAAACAGACATTGTTCTAGAAGGTGTGGATGTGTCAGAGACTGAACCTGCTCATGCTGAACATAATAGGAAAAAGATCCTGGTATGTGGGTTGATTTCAGTACCGAGGATGTAGCTTACTGGATAGATCGTGGACCAAATGACTGTCAACACCACACTGGGCCATTTGAGAAATCACACCGGACTTTTACCAATGGCAAACAAACAAGATATTGTCCACAAAAAATATTTTTCGGCATGAAAGCGAATGGTGAGAAATACACTCGAGAATGGCTACTGTATTCACCGTCAACAGGGTCTGTGTACTGTTTTGTTTGCAAACTTTCTGCATATAAACCTTCAACATCCCAGTTTGCTGTGTCAAAGTTTGACTCAGACTCACAATTTATCAGACCACTCTGTTTTATTAGCAAAGCTGCTCTGCTAATACATTTAGAAGTGAGCCCCCCAAGTGGGGCTTGTGTCTCTTAATTTATACAGTTTTTTGGAGAACAAGTTACAGAGAAGTTACAGACAAAAGAAGAAAAAGATTTTAGTCACCACCCTTCGAGATCCCTGAGACCAGTCATGTATCTTCAATTACCTGCCACCCTTAACAATCTCCTTTAACAGCTTCCAGTTAACTTAACTAATTGCCCTTCACACCTTCCATTCTGATGCCTGCTTCTTAGACGTGCTGGCTCTATCTTAATTGCTTCTCCATTCAAAAGCTAACTGTCCCTACGTGTGCTCCCTCAGATACTTTGTAACATGTTTTGGCATGCCCTCTCATATACAATGTATCCAGCATGTCCCCTTATACAACGTTATACTTATACAATGTTATACTTCCACAGCTGCAGATGGATTTAGTGACTGGCAGAATACTGTTTTAATTGAACAACATGGAAATAGCACTACTCCCAGAGAGTCAATGTTGACATATTTAAATCAAAGACAGGGATTTGGATTGACACAAAAATGGGAAGAACAAATTAAAGGGGAGCGTGAATACTGGCAACATGTTTTGCAGCGTGTTATAGCTGTTATTCAAATGTTAGCTGAACGTGGTCTGCCTTTCTGGGGATCAAATGACACATTTGGATCATTGCAGAATGGAAATTTCTTGGGATTGTTGGAGTTTGTGGCTCAGTTTGACCCATTTTTATCAGGCCATATCTCAAAATATGGGAATGCTGGCAAAGGTAACTCATCATACTTATCCAAGACAATATGTGATGAACTCATTGGTCTAATGAGTGACAAAGTTCGTTCAGCTATTGTGGATGAAATAAGTACTGCTGGGTACTTCAGTTTATGTGTCGACTCTACACCTGATCTTTCACATATTGATCAATTGCGTATTGTACTAAGATGTGTCTGCCACAGATGGAAATTTATAATATTCCTCAATTTGAAAAGCCACACTGGTGAAGAAATGGCAAATCAAGTACTGCATTATCTGTGCCAAGTTTGCAAAATAGATTTCTCAAAGTGCAGAGGTCAATCTTATGACAACGCTGCCAACATGTCAGGGCGTTATCAAGGAATGCAGAAGAAGCTTTTAGAACAGAACAAATATGCCATATTCACACCATGTGCTGCACACTCTCTCAATCTTGTTGGCCGCAGTGCTGTCGATTGTTGTCTGGTGGCAGTAAGTTTTTTCTCAACAGTCCAGTTACTTTATACATTGTGACAAAGTTCCTCCTCTACCTTGATGGGTCTTGGGCTTATTGGTGGATTTGCTCACCTTGGAGCTTCACAGCAGCCCTCAGTTTGGCCATTTTTGTGAACCCACAGTCCAGGTAAACTCCTCCTGGGTCTGACCAGGAGTTGGGAGGATTTGAGGGGAACCTGGGCCCGCCCTCTACTCCGGGTTCCAGCCCAGGGCCCTGTGGAATGCAGCTGTCTAGAGTGCCTCCTGGAACAGCTGTGCGACAGCTACAATTCCCTGGGCTACTTCCCCATGGCCTCCTCCCAACACCTTCTTTATCCTCACCATAGGATCTTCCTCCTGGTGTCTGACAATGCTTGTACTCCTCAGTCCTCCAACAGTCCGCGTTCTCACTCTCAGCTCCTAGCGCCTCTGGCTTCCAGCTCCTTACACGCACACCACAAACTGAAGTGAGCCCCTTTTTAAACCCAGGTGCCCTGATTAGCCTGCCTTAATTGATTCTAACAGCTTCTTGATTGGCTGAAGGTGTTCGAATCAGCCTGTCTGTCTTAATTGTCTCCAGAAGGTTCCTGATTGTTCTGGAACCTTCTCTGTTACCTTACCCAGGGAAAAGGGACCTACTTAACCTGGGGCTAATATATCTGCCTTCTATTACTCTGCTGTAGCCATCTGGCCTGACCCTGTCACATATCCCCGCCCCCCCCCCCCCCCTGCTCAGCACTACGGGGTTGGGCAACTTGGTAGAGTACTCATGACAAGCCATCTGCATTGCCATGGTGGCTTCCAGCCTGGTGTTGTATGGTGAATTGGAAAGGTTGTAGGGACAAGAATCATCTGGTCATCCTTGCATTGTTCTCTTTATTTCGCTGCATCCACTGGAGGGGTGCATGGTCGGTCACAAGGGTAAATTGTCATCCCAGAAGGTAATAACATAGTGTTTCCATGGCCCATTTCACAGCTAGGCACTCTCTTTCAACCACGGCATACTTCTGCTCTCTCGGGAGGAGTTTCCTGCTGAGGTAGAGGATTGGGTGTTCTTCATCTACGACCATCTGCGACAGGACAGCTCCCAATCCTACTTCAGATGCATCTGTGGTAAAATGAATTCTTTGTTGAAGCACGGGGTTACTGCAGAGGGCTGTCCGTAGATCCATGAATGCTTTCTCTGAGACATCTGTCCACTTCACCATGTCTGGACCCCAGGCTTTATCAGGTCTGTCAGAGGACTCGCTCCATTAGCAAAATGGGGAATAAATCGTCGGTACTACCCCACCACACCCAGGAATGCCTGGACTTGCTTTTTCCGATTCAGCCGGGGATAATTTTGGATAGCCTCTAGTTTGTTTAGTTGGGGCTTGACCATGCACCTTCCTAGAATGTAGCCAAGGTATTTAGCCTCGGCTAGCCCTATAGCACATTTGGCTGGGTTGGCTGTGAGGCCAGCCTGTCTTAGCATGTCCAGAACCGCTTCCACCTTTCCTAAGTGGGTTTCCCAGTCGGGGGTGTGAATAATCACATCATCCAGGTTTGCCGCTGCATAACTGGTATGGGGCCATAGGAGCTTGTCCATAAGACGCTGGAAGGTGGCAGGTGCCCCATGCAGTCCAAAAGGAAGAACAGTATATTGAAACAGACCCTCTTGTGTTGAGAATGCCGTCTTTTCTTTCACATCTTTGGCAAGGGGACTCTACCAGTATCCCTTTGTTAAATCAAGGGTGGTCAAAAATCGGGCATTGCCCAGGCAGTCAACTAACTCATCGATACGGGGTATGGGATATGCATCGAATTTGGATATCTCATTCAGCCGGCGAAAGTCATTACAAAGCCTAGTGGTGCCATCGGGTTTGGGCACCAACACAATCGGGCTTGACCACTGACTGTGGGACTCTTCGATGACTCCCAGCTCCAACATCCTTTTTACCTCTGCCTTGATCTCCTCCCTTTTTGCTGCTGGGACCTGATAGGGCCTTAAAGTTACCTTTGCCCCAGGGTCTGTAATAATGTGGTGATATGCTTCAGTGGTCCGACCTGGTTTGGTTGAAAACATGTCCTGGTATCGGTTGATCATTTCAGTTACATCCTTCTTCTGGTTTGGTGTCACATCAGTGGCTATCCTGATCTGCTCATGTAGGTTATTTCACTGGAGCGGGGTCTCTTGGGCCACTACACACGTCTCTCGTTGGTGCCAAGGCTTTAAGAGGTTAATGTGATAAATTTGTTCTTGTTTCTGGCGTCCTGGCTGCTGCACCTTGTAGGTTACTTCCCCCACGGGTTCAACCACCTCATAGGGCCCCTGCCATTGGGCCAGAAGCTTGATTTCTGCCGTGGGTACCAACACCATCACCCGATCCCCTGGTTGGAACTGTCGGACTTTTGCCTGGCGATTGTAATGGGTTCGCTGGGCCTCCTGTGCCTTTTCCAAATGTTCCCGTACAATAGGAGTGACCCAGGCTATCCGTTCTCACATCTGCAACACATGGTCAATTATATTTCTCCCCTCATTGGGTTCCTCTTCCCAGATATCTTTTGCGATATCTAGTATGCCACGGGGGTGGCGTCCGTATAATAATTCAAAGGGGGAAAACCCAGTTGAAGCCTGAGGTACCTCCCGGGTTGCAAACATAAGGTAGGGTACCCCCAAATGCCCCCACAAAAGATGACTATGGGCCAGACTTAATACGGCATTCTGGTGTTTTTGTGGTACTAGGATCTGCTTTACCTTCTGCCCCTGTACTGGTGCAACACGGTATAAGAGATTCTTCCTCATTATGAAGTCCCTGGCTTTTCCCTTCCACGGGGACCCCCATCTATTTCGGTCACCTCCTTCCTAATGTTGTCGTTCCTTGGGTCTTCAGCCTGGTCCTGTCCAAAATTTCCTCTCCCGGGGCTAATCTGCCCGAGATCTAGGGGTCCAGTCTCTGTTGCCTCTACTGGTTCAGAGGTGTTAGGGTGGGGGCCCGACTCGGGTGCTTCTCTCTCCTGGATGGCCTCCTTTTCAGCTGCTTGGGTCCGCCTACCTGCGAGAGCAACCCTCTGGCTTTGGGTTAGTATTCGGGCTCCCAAGGCCTTAGCTGCCCTGCTTTCCCTTTTCGTATGTCTATGCTGTCTGGGAGTGGAGAACAAATCTGGGGATATTTCAGAGAAGGTTGGGGGTTGACAGTCTACTGTGGATGCCTCACTACTTTCAGGGCTTCCCCTCCTTTTCCAATTCCCCTACCAGGAGTAAGTCTCCAAACCCTGGGAAATCCCTCCCTATGAGCACCGGGTATGGGAGTTTAGGGACTACACCTGCTACTACCTCAGTAGTGTTCCCCTGAATCTCGATTTTTACTTGGATGGTGGGGTAATAACCAACTGTCCCATGGACGCATGTTATCCCCATAAGCTTAGCCCACAGCAGCTGACTACACTTCACGAGCTTCCCTGAGACAAGTGTGATAGCACTCCCCAAATCAACCAGTGCTGTGGTCTCTACCCCATTTAGCTTCACTGGTCTAGTGTACATATGTGGGGTTAGTGAGACCCCCACAAGGTGGATTAGGAAGCATGGGTCTGCCCAGTTCCCCAGGTTGCACTGCATAGGCTCCTTGGTACTGGGACACTGTGCAGCTGTGTCCCCCCACTCGCCACAGGCGTAACGTCTGTATGGAGCCCTAGACGTTCCCCCGGTCTCTTGGTTTGGGTAGTCTAACATTACAATCCTCTTCCCCCTCAGTGCTCCGACTCTTTGTGGCTTCTGGTGGGCCTTCAGCCCCTCTCTTTTTCCACCTGGGTTCTCCTCGTGGCCCAGTCACCCGAGCTCTAAGGCTTGGTGCTGCTAGTTTAACCCGGGGTGCTTCTTCCTTAACTGGTCTGGTCAGCTCCCTCGCCGTCCTTCACCTTTCTACCAGCATGACAACCTCGTTGTAGGTGGAGGGTTCGTTCTGGCTTACCCAGGCGCGAAGGTCTGGCGGTAGTCCTCTCATGTACCGGTCGATGACCAGAACCTCTAGTATCTCCTCCGGACTCTGGGACGCAGTTCATAACCACTTTCGTGCGAGATGGATGAGATCATATAATTGGGACCGTGAGGTTTTGTTTTCCTGGTACCTCATATAATTGGGCCCGCACTGCGGTCGTTACCCCAGATCTGGCCAAGATCTCTGCTTTCAGCTGGGGGTAGTCTGCCGCAGCCTCTTCAGACAAATCATAGTAGGCCTTCTGGGCCTCCCCACACAGGAATGGAGCGAGGATGCCAGACCACTGTTCTTGGGGCCAAGCCTCCCGCAGGGCTGTCCTCTCAAAGACCAGGAGGTATGCCTCTACATCATCCTCCCGCGTCATTTCTGCAACCAATTGCTGGCCCGCATGATCTACGTCCCATCATGGCCGCGGTTCAGCTCTGTAAGGGCCTTTACCTGGTTTACCAGTTCCCACAACATAGCCCGGTCTTGAGTGGCCTGGTTCATCAGCAGGCGATTAGTCTCTTGCTGCAGCTGCACTGCCTCCTGTTGGGTGGCTGCCTGGAAACAGGTAGCCTCCAGCCGGGCAGCCGTAGCTTGTATCAGTGCCCACACTATGTATTCCCTTGTGGTGAAAAAAAAAAAACCCTTTCCCTTCCCCCCCCCAAACACCCTCCTTCTTCTGCCGCGCTGTGAACACCAGATCCCACTTCTCACACCAGTTGTGACAAAGTTCCTCCTCTACCTCGGTGGGTCTTGCGCTTATTGGTGGATTTGCTCACCTTGGAGCTTCACGGAAGCCCTCAGTTTGGCCGTTTTCGTGAACCCACAGTCCAGGTAAACTCCTCCTGTGTCTGACCAGGAGTTGGGAGGTTTGGGGGGAACCCGGGCCCGCCCTCTATTCCGGGTTCCAGCCCAGGGCCCTGTGGAATGCAGCTGTCTAGAGTGCCTCCTGGAACAGCTGTGTGACAGCTACAATTCCCTGGGCTACTTCCCCATGGCCTCCTCCCAACACCTTCTTTATCCTTACTATCGGACCTTCCTCCTGGTGTCTGATAATGCTTGTACTCCTCAGTCCTCCAACAGTCCACAGTCTCACTCTCAGCTCCTAGCGCCTCTTGCTCCCAGCTCCTTACACGCACACCACAAACTGAAGTGAGCCCCTTTTTAAACCCAGGTGCCCTGATTAGCCTGCCTTAATTGATTCTAGCAGTTTCTTAATTGGCTGAAGGTGTTCTAATCAGCCTGTCTGTCTTAATTGTCTCCAGAAGGTCCTGATTGTTCTGGAACCTTCCCTGTTACCCTACCCAGGGAAAAGGGACCTACTTAGCCTGTGGCTAATATATCTGCCTTCTATTACTCTCCTGTAGCCATCTGGCCCAACCCTGTCACAACATTTTTCTCTGCCTCAACACACCGATGGGCAGTTCTTAAAACATATTTGGGCAATGATCGTGTGTTGAAATCTCTTTCTAATACTCGCTGGGACACACATGCAGTGGCAACAAGTGCAATTCTGGAGTCCTACTCAAAGACTGTGGATGCATTAGAAAGTATAGCTGAAGACCAATCACAAAAGGGAGAAACTATACGAGAGGCAGAAAAGATTGCAAGCAAGATGCAAGAACTAGAGTTTGTATTCATGTTGACCACGTGGAATGAAATTTTACGACACTTTTACCACACAAGTCAAGCTCTCCAAGAAAAAGAATTGGATTTGAAAACATGTGCAGACTTCTGTCAATCATTAGCAGACAACTTACACACTTTGAGGAATGATTTCGAAAGATCTGAAGACATATCAAAAGATATCTTGCCTGATACTAACTACAAAGAAGCCCAGTCCCACAAGCGAATCAGGAAAAAACAAGCAAATGATAGCAGTGCAACAGAAACAGCATTGAATCCTAGAGACAAATTTCACATATCTACTTACTACGCTATAATTGATACACTTGAAGCTCATATGAAGAGGAGAGCTGAAGTGTACAAAGAAGTATCAAGTAGATTTTCTTTTCTAAATGATATGGACTTATCTGACGAACAATATTCACAAGGTTCCCAAAAGCTAGTTGACTCATACCCTGTTGACTTGAACATGAATCTCTGTGGAGAAATATGGCAGTTCCACTGTTATATGCGCACAAAGTTTAATGAAACAGGAAAAATGAAATTAAGTCACATTGATCTTCATGACATAATATTGAAAGACGGAATACAATGCGTATTTCCAAATGTAGAGATCGCACAACGTATTTTTCTAACAGTGATGATTACTAACTGCTCCGCAGAATGCTCTTTTTCTCAGCTGAAAAGAATAAGAAACCCTCATAGAACAACAACATGTCAGCACAGACTTGATTCAGTTTCCCTAGTGTGTATGGAAGTGGACATGCTTCGTTGAGTCAGCTTCCATGAACTTATCCAGAATTTTGCAATCAGAAAATCTAGAAAGAAGCTATTTTAATTTCAGCATACATGTAAGTTTTGTGTCATTTCGAAAAATAAAATTTTATTTTACGGTATAGTATTGTTTTTATTTTGAATTACATATGGGGGGGGGCACCATAATCTTTTCAGTGCCTAGGGCCTCTAAAGGTTTTAATCCGGCCCTGACCAGTCCACCAGTCCTGGGCTGGCCTCCCTTTGCAGTCAATGAAGAACTCAATTTCAGCAGCTCCCTACACCCCCCAACACTCCCCGTAGCGTCAGGGGCCACATCCCTGCCCCTGCCGGACTGTGCTAGGGGACAGTAAGGAAAACTACAGCGTCATGTGCACTGACCTGAGAGAGCCGTGGCTGGTGTATGTTTGGCAGAAATGGACAGAAATGGAAACAAATATTTTCTAGTGTGCTAATGTTAAAGTTCTGTTAATTTATAAATTTTCACCATACTGGGTTTTAATTTCACATGAATGTTTTGCGCTGTTTCTGGTATGCAATACAGTTTTATATTTTGGAAATAAATTCCTCTTTATTACTTCATAACATATCCAACAGAATGCCTCATGCCACCAAAAGCACATATTGCTTGTAATGGAGTAGGACCACAGAACTCTCAGGTTCAGTTACAAACACACTGTGCAGTAATTATAAATGCACAAGAAGCACTGCATAATTCCTAGGTTCATTAAAAGTCAATGTGACATTCATAAACATACACCAAGCGCTACACAATTCCTAACAACCCTCAATGCTTCAGGGCCAGGTATGTCCAACACTCTGGCTGACGGTTAAAGTGGCCTTCCAATGCTTCCCTCAGCTGCATAGCTCCATGTTGAGCTCTTCTAATGGCCCCTGCGTCTGGCTGTTCAAAGTCAGTAGACAGCTGCTTTACCACTGCCCTCCAATCCAGCAGCAACTTTGCCTCACAGATTTTGTGCAGGACACAACAGGCAGCTGTAACCATTGGGAAATTTTTCTCACTGAGATCCAATCTGGTGAGTGAACAACACCAGCGCCCCTTCAGTCTGCCGAAAGCACATTCAGCTGGCATTCAGCGTCTGCTGAGCTGGCAGGTGAGTCTTTTCTTGGTGCTGTCAAGGTGGCCAGTGTACGGCTTCATAAGCCAGTGGAGCAAGGGGTGAGATGGGCCCCCCAAGATCATTATTTGCATTTCAGTATCACCAATGGTAATCTGCAAATCAGGAAAGAAAGTCCCTGTTGGCTGCTTCCTGAACAGTCCTGTGTTCTTAAAGATATGCACATCATGCATCTTCCCTGACCAGGAATGCCCAAGGGGACCGTCTGTGACTCTGGGGTAAGGCTGTTACAGTGCTCTGGGAGTTCATACTTGTTAGTGCGCTGGTGAAAGCTAACTATAGAACATACAGCCAGTTTGGCGTGTCTGCCTTGCTTCTTGACAGTCTGCCCGAAGGTTGGCATACACAGTCGTGAACCACCCCAGGCAGCGTGACACAAAGTTCAGCCCTAAACTGCTCATCTGGCTCTAGCTAAGGTCCAATAACTAGCAATGACACCACTTATTATAGGTTTTCTAGGGGTTTCTTTGTCAGAGCTTTTCCTTTCCCCACTGGAGTCAAACCATAGTGAGAAGGTACCTCCCGGACCTGATCCTGGCATAAATATCTTGGCCAATGCTTATAGCTGTATTGTTACTACGATATAGAATCAAAGAGTGTATAGGCTTATGGTGGGATTCTGGATGTGACCAGCACTACGGGGCCTTGGGACTACTAAAGGAATGCTTGTGGGGAAACTGAGACATTGTTCACCTTCAGAAACTTCTCAGGAAAAAATATTTCCAGCATTATGGCTGGAGAACACAGGCCATGTTAACGTGAGGACACCCCCTGCCCTCCAGCTACCCGCTGTGTCAGGTTGGCGCTGTGCCCCACATTTGGCATCTTCAAAGGTCAGTCACAGGTTTATGACGGTTCCTCACACACTGGCCCAGGACCGGGGGGGGGGGGAGTGATGAGGGGCAATGGGGGACAGGAGGAGTGCCTCACACACTGGCCTGGGATCAGGGAGGGCTGTGATGGGAGGGTGATGGGGGGACAGGAGGAGCTCCTCAAACACTGGCCCAGAGCTGAGGGGGGCTGTGATGGGGGGCAGGTGACCCCAGCCGGTCGGGTAGGTGGGCCAGGGAGATACTCTCTGGGCTGGGCAGGTGACTGCCCAGCATGGAGCAGAGCTCTCTGATCTCAGCCCTCAGATAGAGCCTCCGATAGGGGCTCACTCCTCTTCCCCCAGTGCTGGCCCCCCAGGCAGGGGCCCTGCGAGTGGAGAGAGGATGCCAGCAGCTCACAGCATAAGACAAGGGCCCAGTGTGTGTGGCTTGGCAGCGCCCGTCCTGCTGCACCTTGGGATGTGCGCTGGGCCTGGCTCGCTCCCTTCTGGGTGGAGGGGGAGGCACCAGCTGACCCTTTTCATTGCAGGGGAAGCGGGTGCTTCCAGACAGCTGCAGCGGGGAGCTGGCGGCTGGCAGGAAGAGGAAGAGGCTCTGCTTATCTCCCCAAACAAACCCAGTGGAGCCAACAAAGGCAGGGTCAGCACCAGGCTGCCCTGGCAGGGGCTGGGGATGCCTCTCCCTCTGCAGGAGGTTTCCCCGGTGATGGGGCAGCACGTGGGGATTAACATATCCACCCACATGGCTGACGGTCCCACCACCGGGACAATGGGGTGCTTCATTGGCCTGCTCCCTGGCTGCTCCTTCAGAGGGGGCTTCTCTGCTCTGCTTAGCCCTGATCCTAACAGCTGAACTGCACCTCGTCCCCCTCCCTTCACAGCGGTAGCAGCAGTCACATACCAGGGCACAGAGGAGGCAGAATGGGGACAGTGATGGTGACAAGGTTAGGACAGTTTCCAAAGCCACTGGCTGGTTCAGGGGGAGGGGGAGGGAGAGATCTTGGGCTGGACTCTCCATCCTCCTGTGCCTTGTCCCATCATTTCCCTAGTACAAAGAGCCCTGATCAGGAAGTAGGGCCTTTAACCTCTAGGGCACCGTGTCAAACATGGTGCAGGTCAGCAATAGCCAGCCATGGTCACCAGCTGCTGGAGGCTCAGTGTCCTGTGTCACTGTGCAATGAGTTTACCTGGTCTCAGCGCAGCTCCCAACAGGGAGGTGTACACGAGCTGTACACGAGCCCCAGCTGTCACTATTTACCTCCACTGCAAGAACTGAATGGGCCATCGAGAGTGCACTACCCCTCAGCCCGATTGCTTGTGATGGTGGGGAGCAGGGCTCAGCAGCCCTGGGGCTCAGTCCCGGTTTATGATTTATGATCCTAAAAGCTCATGCTTCAGATCACCTACAGGGGCCAGGAAGGGATTCCCACCCCAGTGTAGTCTTCGGCTGCATCAGGGATGGCGGGTGGGCCAGGGCGCTGACAGGGTATGAGCATTCTCTCTCTCTCGGCTGCCTGGTTCTTCCTCCCATGCTCAGGGGCTAACTGATCACCATATGTGGGGTCAGGCAGGAATTTTCCCCCAGCTCAGATTTTTCTCCTTCCTCCTGCAGCGTGTGGGTCACTTGCCAGGATTATCTGGGTATTCCTCACTGAATCATTTCCCAGCCAGCGTGGGGGCCTCAGGCACTGGTGCACCTCGGACCCCTCTAGTCTCAGCCTGTGGCACCTACCAAGTCTCCTGTGGGCTGTAATACCTTGTCTCGATTCGGATGCTGGGTTAGTGTGTGGGTGCTGGCTGAGGCTAGTGGCCTCTGCTATACAGGTCAGACTGGATGGTTCGTTTCTCTCCTCTACTCTTAAACTCTCTGACGCTTGAGGGGAGGGTGGGGAAAACTCGCAGCACTGCTGCTTCCCAGGATGGTTCCTGTGGCTAGGCGCCCAGTCTCCAGGGCTGAAATTTCCTCAGCACTATATTCACTTGAAAACTACCACACCCAGCCAGAGGCATTGGATCCTCACCCACCTGCCAGTCCCTCCCTTCTGCTGCGCCTTCTGGACCATGTCTTGCCTACATGCTCAGGGTTTAACTGATGTTAATATTTCGGGTCAGGAAGGTCAGACTGGCAGAGACATTGGGTTTTTTTGCCTTCCTCTGCAGTATGGGGCCCAGGTCACTGGCAGGTTTAGTGTAAATGGCAGATTCTCTGTAACATGAAGTCTTTAAATCAGGATTTGAGGCCTTTAGTACCTCAGCCAGAGCTCAGGGGGCTAGTACAGGAGTGGGTGGGCGAGGTTCTGGGGCCTGCAACATGCAGGAAGTCAGACTAGATGATGGCAATGGTCCCTTCTGGCCTTAGGAAAATCTGAGTCTGTGTGAAAACGGCTGGTGCAGAAGCGCTCTGGGTAAGAGAGCAGTCCTGCACCGTCAGTAAATTCCTGGCCAAGGGGCCGTGTCATGCTTCTTGCCTTGGGCGCCACCTGCGGGCTGTTTTCTCACAACAGCTGCTTGGTGTTTTGGTACAGTAGAACCTCAGAGTTACCAACCCCACGGGAATGGCGGTTGTTTGTAACTGAACAAAATACGCTTTCAAAAGTTTACAGCTGAATAATGACTTAATACAGCTTTGAAACTTTAATATACGGAAGAAAAATTCTGCTTTTAATCATCTTAATTTAAACGAAACAAGCACAGACAGTTTCCTCACCTTGTCAAATCCTTTTTATAACTTGCCCTTTATTTTTTAGTAATTTACACTTAACACAGTACTGTTCTGTATTTGTTTTCTTTGGCTCTGCTGCTGCCTGATTGTGTACTTCCGGTTCCAAATGAGGTGTGTGGTGGACCAGTCAGTTCATAACTCTGATGTTCTACTATAATGTTAGGTCCTCAGTAAGCCAGGTGGCTCAGTGCATTGCCAGTACATCCAGGAGCTGAGAGGACAGTGACCAGAGAGCAGACTGTGTGTGAGTTCCCTTTGCGAGGGAGGGAGCAAACCGGACAGATGTCAGTCACCACTGGAAGGAGCTGGGACACAAGGCTGAAGGTGGTATAAGAACCTGGATAGGAGGGAGGCTGGAGGTTACAGTGCAGGGAGCCGAGATGCCCATGGGAACTCACCCACCCTTGCAGACATAGTGCAGAATGTCCAGGGTGAGTACTTGTCTAGAGCACGCCCAGGGTTAGTAGAGACCCCACACTAGTGCCTGCTCTCGAAGAGCTGCCAGGGTTTTGAAGCCTCCCCTGTCTTTGCAAGGAGCAGCACTAGTTTCCCCTCCCCACAGAACTGCCCAGCTAGCCAGCATGCAGCACTCACTCAGCTTTGACTTCTGAGCTAGTTTTTAACCTACCTGAAGGGCAGAGGATACAGGTCACCAACTGTGAAAGCAATGGCTATGGACCCAGGAGACCAAAGCAGCACACAGATGCCTCTTCCTTTCACCATTGGTCATCGGTTTACATGAGTTTAACTCTTTACAGCTCTTCACAAATGGGCTGGTGAGGATTCAGGTTTTAGAGGGGTTTAAACAGCTGACCCTATATAATGAAGATGGATCTCTTGTTCCCTTTCTGGTTTGGCGTCAGTTTGGCAGAACCTCCTCTACGCCAGAGGAAAACATTTTTCCTAGTATTTGCTTGAACATTTCTTACAGCTGTGGGGTCAGAGGGCTCTGCACCTCTCGGACATTTCTTTGTGCATTCCTCAGCAATCCAGGCTGTGTTTGGTTGTGTGTACAAATCCTCCCCCGCAACAAAAGCTTTAATTTTCCCCTAACGCAAAGGATCCCTCAGCTTCACAGAGCCACAGTGTTGGCCTCATATTATTTACAGGCCTTGTTAATATCTGCTGGATTTAAGTACTTTCCCTGGAGAGGTTTCTGTTGCTGACATCTTTTAGTGTTGTCCAGCTGTTGGATGAGGGGCCTGTAGGCTTTATTACTGGAATCACAGTGAAGAGTCTGAGCAGGGCACTACATCCTGCTCCTGTTTGCTGCACGGCATGAGGCCATTAGAACAGTAGTTTGCCCAGCAGGAAGTAGCTGTTAGCTAGGAAAATGATGGCCGTCCAATTATTTGTATTGCAGCAGTGCGTACTGAGGCCAAACAAGCTTTTGGAGACTGGGCACTTAATCTAACCTTTTGGAAACCAGCCGCCCTCTGGTTAACTGGGGGAGGCACAAAGTAGCATCCCTCCAATGAGACAGACACCGCCCAGGGACAGGAGTCTACTGGCGACACTGTGCTAAGGAAGAGGAAGGGTTTCTGGCTAAGGGAGGCAGCAGCAGTTCAGAGGCAGACATGCAAGTCAGCTGGGAGGCTGGGCAGGGCAGCTAAAGCTTTTGGAGTAAGGTGAGGGTGCAGGAGAGGAAGGGAGGCTGAATGTGCTGAGAGTTAATACACTTCTAAGGGTTATAACATAAGCTCCCCTCTTGAGCTTTTGCTTGTGGGAAGAGGTCACCGTGAGCATGCCGCTCTTGCTAGAATGCCAGTGCCTATACCAAGAGCTTTTTCGGTTAACACGATCTGCATTTCCCCAAAGCGAAGGGGCATTTCCTAGAGCAGTTTTGGCACAGAGAGAAGGGGAGTGATGAGGCTTAGTCAGCCCCTTTGGTGAGCATGGATGGCTACTGCATAAACACACCACCAGCCTGCCTGGGGTGCCCCATGTCTGTGACAGACCCTGGCCCCTAGCACAGGCGTTCTCCACCTGTTCCTCTCTGAGGCTCCCGGAACATGCTATAAAAACTCCATGGCCCACCTGTGCCACAACAGCTTTTTCTGCATAGAAAAGCCAGGGCCGGCCTTAGGGGCGAGTAAGCAGAGCAACCGTCTGGGGCCACGTACCACAGAGGGCCCCATGAAGCTAAGTTGCTCAGGCTTCATCTTCAGCCCCAAGTGGCAGGGCTCCAGCCCTATGAGGTGGGGCTGGGGCTTTCTGTCCCAGGCTTCAACAAGTCTAACACTGGCCCTGCTTTGCAGACCCCCTGAAGCCTTCTTGTGATCCCCCAAGGGGCACTAGACCCCTGGTTGAGAGCCACTGCCCTACCAGTTTTAAATACAGCCTCCAACCCCCACATTAGAGAGGACAGGGCTCATCCTTCCTGCTGAGCTGGGGCTGGGTACAATCCAATGACTAAAAGGGTGAACGGCTCCATTTCCAGTGCTCTAGTTAAAAACAACTGGAAGAGTCCAAGTGGGGCAAAGCAAGAAAGAGCAGAGGGAGTGGCACTTAGAACACAGGGTCAGCTTTATTTTGAGCTAGTCAGGGAGTCCATCTGCCCCTCACAATTCACATCTCAAACAATGGCAGCACTGGTGAAGAACGTGCAATATGGGGCTGTAGAAGTGGTAGAAACCTTGCACTCTAACCCTTACACTTCCCTGCCCTGAGAAATCACAAGGTACCAGGACCCCAGCAGGCTCAGTCCCAGCACTGAGAGCCTCTCTCCCCCCCCCCATTAAAGCATCAGTAGGTCTAAGCTTCCTAGGCCTGCTAACAGAGCCCCATTGCCCCTGTTTGATCCTATGGCTGTGTAATGAGGGCTCTGAAGACCCCACCATCCATGCTCAGCTACAGCGTCCTTAAGGTTCACACCCCATCCCATCAATGAAGAATATGTGCACCGATCTCCTTGTGTAGTTAGAATCCCTAGCTCTGAGCCTCCTATGGCCTAGTTACCATAGCCCTGAGGGTCCAAGCCCCATCCAGCTTCTGCTCAGTCACTCAAGGCCTCAGAGTAGGTGTTTCCATTAAGTTGTTGCTAGATTTTTTCCTTTCTTTATCTGAAGAGACATCAGGTACAAGGTGCTGGAGAGGATGTTCTGGTGCCAAGAACTGGGCACAGATTACCAGCATACCACCAAAGGAAAAAGGTTCTTGCACTTTTACTGCACTGAAGGGGGAAAAAAAACAAAACAAAAAAACAAAAACAAAACACAAACACAGATACCCTCCTGTCATACCAGGCACAGTTCCTGTTTCTTTTAAAAAATAAATATTTATAAACAAAGGGAAGAGATTTGAAGAACTACAATGTTAAAAACTGTCCTGCCAACAGCACCAATGTCTTTTGCATGTAAAATCACAAGAACAGGTTGTACACCGACACACCAATATGATACACAGTCTAATGGCCCTCCCCTTTCATGCGCTGCTTGGGTCCCCTCCACTGCAGGAATCCACATCTCAGAGATCACAGGGACCAACTCCTCCATGCTGCTTGCCAGTGCGGGGTCTGGACTGCTCAGTCTCCCTTGGTGATCAGATCCTCAATATATGCATCCAGCTCATCATCAGTATTAATATCGATGTCCTGAAACCAAAGGCGCAAGAGGAGGTTACTTACGTGGATGGGAGGCCCTTCGAGATGTATGGTCTCTTATCTGTATTCCACTGAGGGTTTAAGCTCGTGCCCGGAGCCAAGAATTTGAAAGTAGTAATGTTTGCTGGTACGCACATGGGCCCTTGCTTCACCTCATCGTTTTGTCCAAGGCAATAAAAGGCAGGGTGGACTGACCCTGGCCTCAGTTCCTTCTCCACCACAAACTGAACAGATGCACAGCGGAGGGAAAGGAGGGTGGGAAGTGGAATACAGATAGGGACCACACATCTCCAAGAACCTCCAGTTGCATGTAAGTAATCGCCTCCTCTTCTTTGAGTGATGGTCCCTACTGTATTCCACTGAGGGTGATTAACAAGCTGTACCTAATTTGGAGGTGGGTGCAAGGAAGAGGATGGAATGGTGGACCAGAAGACAGCTGTGCCGAACAAGGCATCCATCCCAGAGTTTTGCACCAAGGTGTAATGAGCAACAAACGTTTATACTGAACTCCACGTGGATGCCCTGCATATGTCTGAAAGCAGTACATTGTGAAGGGAGAGCGTAGTAGATGCTTGAGCTCTTGTGGAATAGGCTCTCCCCCCAAGGAGTGGAGACTGACCCAATAACCAAACAGCAGAGCATAATGCACCCTGAAATTCACTTAGACATCTTCTGTGTGGAGATTGCCTGCCCCTTAATCCTTTCAACAAACAGTCTAGGGGACTTCCTGAATGGTCTCGTCCTCTGCAGGTAGAAGGCCAAGGCCCTACAGAGATCGAGGGAATGAAGGCGCCACTCCTCCGCTGAGGCATGAGGCTTCGGCAAGAAAGCAGGTAAGTGCATTGGTTGGGTGAGATGAAAGCAAGAAACAACCTTTGCAGAAACTTGGGGTACTGGCCCAGGGCAACTGTGTCACTATGGAACTTGGTGAAAGGGGGGTCCGCCCTCATTGCCCTCAGTTCACTTATCCTTCTCATGGGAAGTAATAACCCCAGGAAGGCAACCTTCATGGAAAGGAGGGACATGGACATGAAGCCAGTGGCTCAAAGGGCAATTTCATTAAATGTCAAGAGAACAAAATAGAGGTCCCATTGGGGAGCAATACGTTGAATGGGTGGGAAGGTTCTGAGGAGACACTTTCAAAACCTGGTAGCCAATGGATATGTAAATAGGGAGTGCCCTTCCATGGGGGGGAAGTCCACAGGGACAAGGCCCCTCTGTTGGGCCAGGAGGCAAAGGACTTCCATTTGGCCCACTAGCTTGAGCTTTGTGGACTCTTGTGGACTCTTTCCTGCTGCTTGAGAGGATGTTTTAGAATTACAGGACAGAAAGGGACCTCAAGAGATTATGTAGTCCAGTCCCCAGCACTCACAGCAGGACTAAGTATTATCTAGACCATCTCCGACAGGTGTTTGTCTAATCTGCTCTTAGAAATCTCAAATGATGTATTGCCAATGAACATTCTCATTCTAGCGAAGATGCCCATCCAAAAACCAAGCTCTGAGGTGAAGCATCTGTGGATCAGGATGCCTGATCCTGCTGCCATGTTGGGTGAGCAGCTCCAGCAAAGTTGGCAGACGAAGCGGGGGAGAAGCTGACAGGAGAAGAAGGTGGGGAAACCAGAACGGGCCTGGCCAGAAAGGGGTGATCAGAATAATCATGACCCTCTCCCATCTAATCTTGTGGGGGACTTGTGGCAGCAGAGGTAGAGGGGGAAAGGAGTAATTGATCTGGTCTGACCAGTGGAGGACAAGGGCATCACCTCGGGAATGGGTGCAGAGCCCCCCCGGAGCAGTATGTGCTGCACTTGCTGTAGGTGTGGGAGGCAAGAAGGTCCCTGGTTGGAGTCCCCCATAGGCTGAAAATGTCCTTAACTACGGTGTCGTGAAGCTCCCAATCGTGATCGACTATGTATTTGTTGCTGAGAGAGTCTGAAATCATGTTCTGAGTCCCCAGAAGATAGGCTGCTGACAACAGGATCTTGTGGGCAGTGCACCAATCCCACAGATGAACTGCTTCCACACAGAGTGTAGTTGATCTCGTGCCCCCATGTTTGATGATGTAACAAAACACTGGTGGTGTTGTCAGACATGATGAGAACATGATGGGAGCAAATGGATGGAAGAAATGCGAGACGCTCTCCATACTACCTGAAGCTCCAGGATATTGATGTGCATTCTGGATTCCCGAGGGGTCCAAGACCTTTGTGTCATGCGCTCGCCTATGTGGGCGCCCCATCTGGCGAGCCATGTGTTTGTGATGATTGTTGTGTCAAGGAATGATGGGAGAAAAAGCATCCCAGTGCAGACCTAGCTCAGGTCCATCCACCAGAGGAGGGAGGAAAGCACCTCTCGGGGGACTGTTATAAAAAGCCAGTCAGCTGCGAACCAGCTGAGCGGCAAACAGCAGAGAGGTTAACAGAAGGACTTTGCCTGGGATCTGTTTGAGAGGAGGTACGCTAAGGGCTGCATTAGGGAGGCTGTGTTGGTGAGTATCTTGAGTGTCTGTTGTGGGGACAGTTTGACCAGTGTGCTTGATTGATTGAAAAGTGTGAATTGGGAGTGCTTTGTTCCAGGTGAGCCTTGAGTAGGCCTGACTGTTATAAAAAGCCAGCCAGCTGCGAACCAGCTGAGCAGTGAACAGCAAACAGGCTAACAGAGGGAGTTCGCCTGGGGAGAGCCCACTGAGGTGTACATCTTGCCAGCTTTTCTGAGTAGTTACTACAACTCCTGTGGAAGCTCGTAGAAGGACGGTAATATGGATGGAGAATGTTCAGCTGTTGTGACCTGCACTGGATGTGCCATGTTTGTCTTTCTTCCACAGGACAGAAGCGACTTTGTCTGTACAAAGTGCAAGCTGGTCTCCATATTGGAAGAGAAGGTTCAAGGTCTGGAGAAACAAGTATCGACCCTGCGTTGCATAAGAGAAACTGAAGATTTCCTGGACAGACATCAGGATATGCTTCTACAGGCACAATGTTCTGAAGATTCAGAGCAGGCTGCGCAGCGGGGACAGTAGGACGGTGAAGAAATTTGGTAGCATGTGACCTCCAGAAGAAGAAAGGGGAGCGTCCATGTACCAGCAATGCAGATACAGTAAAGCAACTGTTTTCATGTTCTCTCCACAGGTACTAATGCGGAGAGTGGACTAGATGATACATCTGAGGGAAGGGAACAGAACGAGACTCCGCCGATTGGAAGGCATGAGATGCACTGTCCTAAGGTTGGGGGTTCCACAACCACCACTCCCAAGAGGAGGCGGTGGGTGGTGGTGGTTGGGGACTCTCTCCTCAGGGGGACTGAGTCATCTATCTGCCGCCCCGACCAGGAAAACCGAGAAGTCTGCTGCTTGCCAGGAGCCAGGATTCACGATGTGACAGAGAGACTGCAGAGGCTCATCAAGCACTTGGATCGCTACCCCTTCCTGCTTCTCCACGTGGGGCACCAATGATACTGCCAAGAATGACCTTGAGCGGATCACTGCGGACTACGTGGCTCTGGGAAGAAGGATAAAGGAGTTTGAGGCACAAGTGGTCTTCTCGTCCATCCTCCCCGTGGAAGGAAAAGGCCTGGGTATAGACCATCGAATCGTGGAAGTCAACGAATGGCTACGCAGGTGGTGTCGGAGAGAAGGCTTTGGATTCTTTGACCATGGGATGGTGTTCCAAGAAGGAGGAGTGCTGGCAGAGATGGGCTCCAGCTAACGAAGAGAGGGAAGAGTATCTTCGCAAGCCGGCTGGCTAACCTAGTGAGGAGGGCTTTAAACTAGGTTCACCAGGGGAACCTAAGATCTGAGGTAAGTGGGGACGTGGGATACCGGGAGGAGGCACGAGCAGGAGAGAGTGAGAGGGGAGGGCTCCTGCCTCATACTAAGAAAGCAGGACAAACAGCAAGTTATCACAAGTGCCTATACACAAATGCAAGAAGCCTGGGAAACAAGCAGGGAGAACTGGAAGTCCTGGCACAGTCAAGGAATTATGATATGACTGGAACAACAGAGACTTGGTGGGATACCTCACATGACTGGAGTATTGTCATGGATGGATAGAAACTGTTCAGGAAGGACAGGCAGGGCAGAAAAGGTGGGGGAGTTGCAGTGTATGTAAGAGAGCAGTATGACTGCTCACAGCTCGGTATGAAACTGCAGAAAAACTTGAGTGTCTCTGGATTAAGTTTAGAAGCGTGAGCAACAAGGGTGATGTCGTGGTGGGAGTCTGCTACAGACCACCAGACCAGGGGGATGGGGTGGACGAGGCTTTCTTCCGGCAACTCGCAGAAGCTACTAGATCGCACGCCCTGGTTCTCATGGGCGACTTCAAATCATCCTGATATCTGCTGGGAGAGCAATACAGCGGTGCACAGACAACCCAGGAAGTTTTTGGAAAGGGTAGGGGACAATTTCCTGGTGCAAGTGCTGGAGGAACCAACTAGGGGCAGAGCTCTTCTTGACCTGCTGCTCACAAACCGGGAAGAATTAGTAGGGGAAGCAAAAGTGGATGGGAACCTGGGAGGCAGTGACCATGAGATGGTAGAGTTCAGGATCCTGACACAGGGAAGAAAGGAGAGCAGCAGAATACGGACCCTGGACTTCAGAAAAGTAGACTTGGACAACCTCAGGGAACTGATGGGCAGGATCCCCTGGGAGAATAACATGACGGGGAAAGGAGTTCAGGAGAGCTGGCTGTATTTTAAAGAATCCTTATTGAGGTTACAGGGACAAACCATCCCGATATGTAGAAAGAATAGTAAATATGGCAGGCAACCAGCTTGGCTTAACAGTTAAATCCTTGCTGATCTTAATCACAAAAAAGAAGCTTACAAGAAGTGGAAGATTGGACAAATGACCAGGGAAGAGTATAAAAATATTGCTCGGGGATGCAGGAGTGAAATCAGGAAGGCCAAATCACACCTGGAGTTGCAGCTAGCAAGAGATGCTAAGAGTAACAAGAAGGGTTTCTTCAGGTATGTTAGCAACAAGAAGAAAGTCAAGGAAAGTGTGAGCCCCTAACTGAATGAGGGAGGCAACCTAGTGACAGAGGATGTGGAAAAAGCTAATGTATTCAATGCTTTTTTTGCCTCTGTCTTCATGAACAAGGTCAGCTCCCAGACCGCTGCACTGGGCAGCACAGCATGGGGAGGAGGTGACCAGCCCTCTGTGAAGAAAGAAGTGATTCGGGACTATTTAGAAAAGCTGGATGAGCACAAGTCCATGGGGCCGGATGCGCTGCATCCGAGAGTGCTAAAGGAGTTGGCGGATGTGACTGCAGAGCCATTGGCCATTATCTTTGAAAACTCATGGCGATTGGGGGAGGTCCCGGACAACTGGAAAAAGGCTAATGTAGTGCCCATCTTTAAAAAAGGGAAGGAGGATGATCCTGGGAACTACAGGCCAGTCAGCCTCACCTCAGTCCCTGGAAAAATCATGGAGCAGGTCCTCAAGGAATCAATTCTGAAGCACTTAGAGGAGAGGAAAGTGATCAGGAACAGTCAGCATGGATTCACCAAGGGAAAGTCATGCCTGACTAATCTAATTGCCTTCTATGACAAGATAACTGGCTCTGTGGATGAGGGGAAAGCAGTGGACGTGTTGTTCCTTGACTTTAGCAAAGCTTTTGACACGGTCTCCCACAGTATTCTTGTCAGCAAGTTAAAGAAGTATGGGCTGGATGAAATGCACTATAAGGTGGGTAGAAAGTTGGCTAGATTGTCGGGCTCAACGAGTAGTGATCAATGGCTCCATGTCTAGTTGGCAGTCGGTGTCAAGTGGAGTGCCCCAGGGGTCGGTTTTGTTCAATATCTTCATTAATGATCTGGAGGATGGTGTGGATTGCACCCTCAGCAAGTTTGCAGATGACACTAAACTGGGAGGAGAGGTAGATATGCTGGAGGGTAGGGATAGGATACAGAGGGCCCTAGACAAATTGGAGGATTGGGCCAAAAGAAATCTGATGAGGTTCAATAAGGACAAGTGCAGACTCCTGCACTTAGGACGGAAGAATCCCATGCACCGCTACAGACTAGTGACCGAATGGCTCGGCAGCAGTTCTGCAGAAAAGGACCTAGGGGTTACAGTGGACAAGAAACTGGATATGTGCCCTTGTTGCCAGGAAGGCCAATGGCATTTTGGGATGTATAAGTAGGGGCACTGCCAGCAGATCGAGGGACGTGATCGTTCCCCTCTATTCGACACTGGTGAGGTCTCATCTGGAGTACTGTGTCCAGTTTTGGGCCCCACACTACAAGAAGGATGTGGACAAATGGGAAAGCGTCCAGCGGAGGACAACAAAAATGATTAGGGGACTGGAACACATGACTTATGAGGAGAGGCTGAGGGAACTGGGATTGTTTAGTCTGCAGAAGAGAAGAATGAAGGGGGATTTGATAGCTGCTTTCAACTACCTGAAAGGGGGTTCCAAAGAGGATGGATCTAGACTGCTCTCAGTGGTAGCAGATGACAGGACAAGGAGTAATGGTCTCAAGTTGCAGTGGGGGAGGTTTAGGTTGGATATTAGGAAAAACTTTCACTAGGAGGGTGGTGAAGCACTGGAATGCGTTACCTAGGGAGGTGGTGGAATCTCCTTCCTTAGAAGTTTTTAAGGTCAGGCTTGACAAAGCCCTGGCTGCGATAATTTAGTTGGGGATTGGTCCTGCTTTGAGCAGGGGGTTGGACTAGATGACCTCCTGAGGTCCCTTCCAGCCCTGATATTCTATTATTCTATGACTGACAGTGGAAAGTACATGGTATGTCGCGTGGGTGAACAGACCCTTTGGAGCCACAGTTAAAGACAGCCAAGTCGGAGGTGAGTGAAGGTGATAACATATGTGCAAGCTGCCATGTGGCCAAGGAGGGATAGGCAATTCTTGTCCGGAACAGAAGGACCGTTTACTCAGACAACGAGTTCCTGCACAGTCTGGAACCTGTCCCTCGGTAAGACGGCTCATGCTGAGACTATGCTGATGGAGGCCCCTATGAAATCCAGGGACTGTGTTGGAACCAGAGTTTATTTTTTGACATTTACACTCACCCCCAGGGGAGGAAAGGAGTCTGAGTGACGTGGCAGTTGAGGCTCAAGGCTTGACCCTGTATTGCGCTGTTAGCAGGGACGGAAATATCAGGACCCCCTGATGCCAGAGGTGGGTCGCTATGACAGAAAAATCTTTGGCGAAGACCCGTGGAGTAGTGGTGAAGCCGAACAGTAGGCCCCTGTATTGGAACAGCTGAGGGCCCACCGTGAATCTCAAGAACCTTCTGTTGGTTGGTTGGATGTCTGTGTGAAAATAGGCATCTTGCATACCAAGAGCTGTAAATCACATGCCTCTTTTTAGTGACAGTATGATGGCTGCTAAGGTGACCATACCAAACTTCGGCTTGCATATGAAACAATTGAGCCATTGGAGGTCCAGGATTGGTCTCCACCCACCCTTCTTCTTGGGTACCAGAAAATACATGGAATAGAATGCGGTGCCCTGATAGTCCGGCAAAATGTGTTTTATTGCCCCCCTTTGCAGTAGGGAGTATACCTCTAGAGCGTGGATGCTGTCATGAGACTGGTCCCTGAGGAGGGATTGGGGCGAGGGATGCGTAGGAGGTAGTGTTGTGAACTTGATTGTATAGCCATGTTGAATGACATCCAGGACTCACTTGTCTGCTGTTATTGCACTGCAAGTTGTTAAAAAGAGTGCTAGACAACCCCCAAAGGAGCTGGGCTGAGTGCATGGCAGGAGGAGGCAAAGCAGTTGGTGGCTCTCTAAGTACACTCAGAGAAATCGCTTCTGGGAGGACTGAACGTGTGATGCTGAAGGCTGTGAAGGCAGTCACGTAGGACAGGATTGCTGGGTCTTCTGTCGCTTGTGAGGTGGTTCATAGGGTTGTTGTTGGAAGAACTGGGGAGTCCTGAACTGCTCTGCAGGTGGCAGAATTTTCGCTTGGGTGCAGGTGTGTAGTTACCCAGAGATTGTAGCATGGGTCTGGAATCCTTGAAGGAGTGGAGGGAATTGTCGGTCTTCTAGTTAATCAGGCGAGACTAATCGAAAGGTATTCTGTACCTCCCTGGGGAAACCAGATGAATGCAGTTGTGATTTCCTCTGCATTAGGATTCCCATAGCCATCACATGCAAAGAGGTATCCACCGTGTCCACAGCGCCATTCTCATGACCAGTTTGCCCTCCTCCAGGATAGCCTGGAAACGGGCTTGACCTTGCTGGGGGAGTTTGTCAGTAAAGTCCTCCAATTTACTGTAGTTGAGAGTCATATTTGTAGTTTGAGATCTGAAATTGGAGGCTAGCTGATGAGAAGACCTTGCGACCCAGAAGGTCCAGTCCCTTCCCTCGTCTGCCAGGGTGCAGCGTGGGTGCTGCTGCCTGGCCTATTCCATTGCCACTTGGATCACGATGGAATTGGGTGAGGAGTGGGACAATAGAAACTCAGACCCCTTAGCTGTAGGTACAGTAACTCCTCGCTTAACGTCGTAGTTATGTTCCTGAATAACGCTACTTTAGGTGAAACAATGTTAAGGAAATCTAATTTCCGCATAGGAATTAATGTAAGCGGGGGGGGGGAAGGGGGGGGATTAGGTTCCAGTGTTACATACATACACAGTATTAGTTTTAAACAATTTAATACTGTACGCAGTAATGATGATTGTGAAGCTTGGTTGAGGTGGAGGAGTCAGAGGGTGGGATATTTCCCAGGAAATGCCTTGCGGCTAAATGATGAACTAGCACTCGGCTGAGCTGTCAAGGGTTAACACATTGTTGTTAATGTAATGTAGTCTCACACTCTACAAGGCAGCGTGAATAGAGGGAGGAGACACAACAAACGCATGGCAGTGGCTGCAAACATTCCCTGCGGAAACTGAACGCGATGAACCACTCACGCTATCCCAATGGAGCGCACCATTCCCTCCACTTTCCAAAGTGCCGGGGGCGGGGGGTGGTGGTGCATGTGTGAGAGAGAGATGCATATTGCCCCTTTAAGTACTCTGACCCCACTCTAAGTACACTGCCTTTTTAAATAGATCAGCAAGTTGAGACAGCAGCTGCTTCCAGCAAGCTCCCTCTGTCCTGAGCCCTGTCGTGTGTCCCCCATGCTCTGTGGAGATGGGGTACAGGAGCAGGGGGAGAGGGACACCCTCACATCAGCACCCCTCTTCCCCCCATCCCCTGCACAGCAAGCAGGAGGCTCCCAGGAACAGCACATGGCAATGGGAGGGGGGACACCTGAACTGCCCGGCAATTGATAGCCTGCTGGGCGGCTGCCACACAGGGAACTTAGGGGAGCTGATGGGGGGCTGCCAGACCGCCCTGGTTCCAAGCCCCCACCAGCTCGCTACAACGGGCTGCTCTTCCTGAAAGCAGTGGACAGAGCAGGCGGCTGCCAAACAAGGGAGCATTGCACAACTTTAAACGAGCATGTTCTCTAATAGATCAGCAACGTAACAGCGAAACATTAACCGGGACGGCGTTAAGCGAGGAGTTACTGTAGTACTGCTTTTCCGCCCCCTTGGAGGCGGGTGCACAAGTGGCTGGGGTGTGCCAAACAGTTCCAGCCAGCTGAAGAATGGCATCGTTGATTGGTAGAGCCACCCTGGTTGGTACTGAGGCCTGAAGGATGCCCAGAAACTGGTGCTGTTTGTCCTGTACTTCCTCCAGTGGAATATGAAGGTCCTCACCCTCCCCACCTAGGAGGTCTTAGAACTGGCGAAAGTCATCTGGAGGTGAGGGGGAGCCAAGATCACTGCTGTTTTTGGAGGAGAGGACAGAAATAGTCCCTGCTGTGGAACCAGTACCAGTGGAATCAGACGGAGAGGTTCATCCTGCAAAACCAGTTCTGATCACCTACTCAAGGATGCCTGAAGCAGGGATGGGGCAAACCCTCTCTTGCTGAACGGGAAGATACTGAAGGTGGATAATATTGAGGCCAGGACCCATAGTGTGGCCAACAGGATGGATCCAGCAGATGCTGCAGAGGGTCCCATGGAGTGGGTTACCAGTGGCTTCTCTGCTGGGGGAGAGGAGGGTACTGCCAGGAGGCCCCTTCGGGTAACTCGTAGTGGCAGTAGTGGATGGGTGGCCCTTGTGCTCCACCCATATCCTCTGATGATGAAAACTAGGATTCCGGTTCCAAAGCTGGTATTGTTGGAACCCTATACACTAGTGGTTCTCAACCAGGGTCTGGGGCTCGTGTGTGTGTGTGTGTGTGTGGGGCGGGGGGGACGACGGGGGGACGACAACACGGGGGGACGACGACACACGACCCGCATGCTGGTTTGAGGGGGTCTGCTAAGCATGGCTGGCGTTAGACTTGCTAGGGCCCAGGGCAGAAAGCTGAAGCCCCACCATGGAGGACTGCAGCCCGGGGGCCCTGAGCTCCAGTACCTGGGGCTGAAGCTGAAGCCTAAGCAACTTAGTTTCGCAATTGCTTGTGGCATGGGCCACCGGGCAATGGACCTGCTTCCTCCCCCTGAACGCCAGCTGTAGATTTTATATGGAGGAAAACAGCTGTGGCACAAGCGGGCCGTGGAGATTTTGTAGCATGTTGTGGGGGCCTCAGAAATAAAACGGTTGAGAACCCCTGCTATAAACTACAGGGGAAAGGACGGAAGCACGATCTGATTGAGGTAAGTCCTGGGTTGGAGATTGTACCTCCCTAGGCAGACTGTAGAGGAAGGCTTAGGACCTTGCTTCCCCTAGAACAAAGAGTTCATGAGGCCCAGATGCCATCTCCAGCCTCTCCAGAGTCAGTGGCATGTGCTCTGTAGCTGGAAGTGGAGCTGGAGCAGAGGACAGTTTCAAAGCCGCCAGTTCCCTTGACTTAGGGTGGGCTGACTCGGAAGGCGTGTGCATCTCGGTGCTCAGTACTGGCCAATCTGCTAGCCTGTGTGATTTCTTGTCATGCTTGTGAGCCTTGAAACGCACTGCTTCTCCGTGGCTGGAACTTGTGGAGGGTGCATCCTCCTCCTTGGGCCTGGAGGAAAACTTACTGCGTGCATATGGCGTATGCTTCCTTGCCTCTTGAGTAGGCCCCACCACGGGGTCCATAGTACTGGCAGAACTGGACTCTATCTCGGTGGTGAGAGACGCGTTCTTGGGTTTCTCAGGCTGATGTATAGCGGGGGTGCCCTGGCCTGGATCTCACTGCAGCCACATGGAGACCTCTATGAGGTGCTTCCTGAGGCAGAGATCCTGGCCTTCCTGGTTACTGCTTGGGAAGGACAAGCAGATGCTACACCTGGATGAAATGTGGGCTTCTCCCAAGCAGTAGAGGCAGCGTTGTTGCTCGTCGCTGACTGAGAACAAGCGTGGGCAGGAGGTGCAGACCTTAAACCCTGGCGTCTTCGGTATAATCCAGTATAGGTATGGGTGCTGGGTTGGGGTGGAGGGACAGGTAAATGGATTCCCCAGTCTCTTATCTCCTAAAAATGACTACTAGACACTAAACTACAGTAAAAACTAGGCTAAAACCAACTATGTACAATTCGAATTTTTTCTTTTTTTTTTTAGTAGGTATGACTCAGACCAAGTGGCGGTGAAAAGGAACTGGAGATGCGGTCAGTCTGCCTCGCCCTTTGTCACCTCAGACAAAACCGTAAGGCAAAGCAAGGGCGTATGCATGGGCCAACTGACACTACTTTCTAATTCTCCAGCTCCGGACGCATAGCACATACATAAACCCTCAGTGGAATACAATAGGGACCATCACTTGAAGAAGAAGAGATGTTACAGCAGATACATCAGGAGCAGGGGATGGGAAGCAGGGAGAGAAATGTTGTGATCTCTCTCTTCAGAAATCTCTGCAGCAACCCTTGCCATAAGACTCCTGCCAATCCCCCTCAAGCCTGGCCTGCAGAACTCATTGCTATTCCAGGAGCTAAGAACGTCACATGTTTACACTGCAGATATACATGTGATGTACACTGCAGATGTTTACACTGTAGCTGGCAGTGCTACTTACCGGTAGCACTGCCAGCTTTCCTATCTGTGGCCTTATTAATAGCTAGCCATCCCCCAAACCCTATCGGAGCCCTGAGGCTCCCCTCCCACCGTACAACCCTACGCTCAAGTTTCCACAGCAGACACCATCCTGCTTTAGAACTGGGCAGAAATTCCCTCCAGAGCACATCACCACTTCTTAACCAGCCCCAAGGATTGCTACTGAGAGACATGAAGTACTCCCGTTCCCCAGGAGTGGTGCACAGAGCTTCTTCTACACACGTGGTCTCTGGTGGCACAGAAAGACAAAGCCAAGGGATGTTTCTCCTCTGCCTAGCTGTTGGTATAGTCATTGACACTGGAGGACAGTGGGGTGTAAATCAGAACTCCCCAATCACTCACACAAGGGGCAGCGTCACGCACCCACACACAAGGTATAAGGCAGTGAAGAATCAGGCTCTGGGAATTTAACCCCACCTGCAACATAGAACACTGAGGGCTTGGCTACACTTGCAAGTTAGAGCGCATTAAAGCAGCCCCAGGTGCCCTAGCTCACTCCCGTCCACACTGGCAAGGCACGTAGAGCGCTCTGACTCCACAGCCAGAGCGCTCCTGGTACTCCCCCTCGGCGAGAAGATTAACGCTTGTTGCGCCTTGGCTGAAATACCCGGGGGCCAGTGTGAATGAGGTGTTGCATTACTGCGCTTTGATCTGCCTCCGGAAACGCCCCATAATCCCATTAAGTCAAGTGGCTACTCTTCTCATTGTTTTGGAATCACTGCAGGAAAGCGGATATTCCCTTTGAAAGCTCTGTTTCTGACATCCAGCATGCTTATCTGCTCCAGGACAATGCAACCATTACTGTGGAACGCTGTGTGTGAGAGAGAGCGGGGTGGGGTGGGCGGGGTGTGTGTGTGATGCTGTCTGAACTTACAAGACAGCGTGCTGACATGCTCTCAGCCCCCCAAAAAAACTCACTCTCTCCCCCTCCACATACACTTGTGGCCACGCCAGTACGCTTGTAGCTGTCAGTGTGGACCGATTGCAGCGCTTTCCCTACTGCACTCTGCGAAGGCTGGTTTAACTCAAAGTGCTCGACATCTGCAAGTGTAGCCATGTCCTCAGTTACTGAGGACCAAAGACAAAGCTGGAAGTCAAGTCGTGGGCAAAGTGAAGTCCTAACTTTCCTCAGTGTCTCAGCTGGCCCCAATTCAGTGGCACTCAGTAATTTTAGTCTGCACCTGGGGTGTCACCCACCTCCTGCACTTTCTGCAGAAGTGCCACAATATTAGTCCTCAGCTTCTGCAGTTTCTCCTCTGTCTCCTTAAGTTTTCTCTCTGAGCTGCGGAGGTTTTCCTCACAGGCTTTGGCCCGGGCATCAGCACGAGTCTGATAGGAATTGCACAAGTTCTGCAGACCCATCTCGTACTGTTTGAAATATTCTTTCTGTGGGTAGACAAAAAAGTGAGTCAATATGCTGTGACAAGGGGCAAGATCAAGAAACACCAAAGGCCCACCCCCAGCAGCATTCCCTCAGCAGCTGCAATCTGCCAATAGTAATGAAGGGAACTCCAGATGCCAACCTCTGATACCGAAGGGAAAACAGAAAAAGTCACCAGTTAGACTGTTCATTTCTGGCTTTTACCACAAAACGTTAGCAGACAGACAGGCTGCCCTGTCCCCCAAGAGCAGAGCCCAAAGCTCAGAGATGGACTCTAACGTGTACCCTCCCTCTGTCTGCAGCCACAGAGTCCCATACACCCTGCTCCCACCACTCCATTATGGTTTCCTCCCTGATTTACTGGTAGAAGCATCTAGGCAGAGCTAAAATGAAGTTGATTTGCCTCTCAAAGGACACCACTCCTTTTATTTTAGGATCTGATCACCATCCATCCCATTTGTTTGCATTATAAAAACCGTGCCTTCATTTGCCTGATTAAAAAAAAGAAAAAAGAAAGATGGGTGGAAAAACCCTGAGAAAATCCAGTAATAAAACCGAAAGCTTTGTTTCACAGGCTAGTTAAGGTTGCCTTGTGACAACAACGTCCTAGCATTTCTAAACTTGAGCAGCATGACCCTCAGTGGATCATAAGAGGCACTTGCTGGCTCACACTCCATCCACTGACAGAGGGATGAGGAGAGGAAGAAATCAGCAGAACTCCATGATCGTTCACCATTTGGCATCCCAACAGATCTCTGAAGAGCTATGATTTGGTAAAATAAACATTGTGTCCACACTTCCTCAAGAGGATGAACACTCCTGGGGATTGGTTCTGCTTTGAGCAGGGGGTTGGACTAGATGACCTCCTGAGATCCCTTCCAGCCCTGATATTCTATGATTCCAGAAACATCCATTTGACCCCTCTATTCCCAAAGCAGAGAAACACAGGATCTGAAAATTTTCCATTTGTAGACCCAGCACAAGTTTAGTGTAACAGAGAAGCACTGAACTCACCAGAGGAAAAGCCATCAATTCTTCTGAACTCATGGAACTCAGCTCTTTCTTGGAGATGGGAAAATTTGGAGGTAAGAAGTACCGCAAGCAATTCCTACCCAAGAGAAAACAAGCAGCCACAAATAGAGTTTAAAGTCTTGTTTGGAGACGGAAATACTCAGAAATCATAACTGCTGTGAGCACCAAATAAACCCACCGGAGTGTCTGGACTAGCAAATCCACAGTCTCCTGGTTGCTGCTGGGACCGGTGGTGTCTGGCTCAATTCGGACACAGTCTGAGGTAGAAGGCTCAGCTGCAACCTCCTCTTCCTGCTGTGTGTCTGGACTCTGATACTCTGGAGAGGGAGGCTTCATCAACCGTACATCCTCACTGCCCTTCTCTACCCTAGGGGGGTAGCAGGGAGTCACATACAGCCTTCTCCAGACTAGCCAGACCCTGTAGCCCCTGCCGCAGATCCCCCGTCACTCTGACAACAGCTCCTAGATTACACTGCTTCTTCCAGAGCCACCCCCTACATACAGATGCCTGTTCCCTTCACAATCACAGAGCAGCTTTCTCCAAACATTCCCGTGTACACAACCTTCCCAATGTAAGAATGGATTATTCCTCTCCTCAGCACCTGTGAAAAGCTAACAGGGTCCCACCTCTCCTTCCTGTTGAAGGGGGAGCATCTCCAGAACCCCCACAGCCAAAGATAATGGTTAATTACCAGCGATCTCTTGGTGTGGTGTCTGTAGGTACGTAATCGAATTTCACCTTCCAGCGTATGGCATGCTTGCCCATCTCCACAGCTGTGACACGGCCTGTGAACCATTCCTTGTTCACTCGTACCTCCACATGCAGCCCTTTGTCTGAGACACAGAAGGGCAGGTGTTAGGGGGTTTGGACTGACGCTGTAAGCACATTTCACTCAGCTTTTTCCGGAGGGAAGCTCATGCTTCCTCAGTACTCTGCTGGGAATGAACTTAAATTTACGGAAGCTAAGCTCCCGAGCTTCCCAGGTGCGGGGCAGGAAAGACTTACAGATGGAGCAGTAAAGGCATATCTGATGCTTGTCGCTCACAGAGAATGAGCACGGCCAGGAAACACAGTTCTTAAACCCCAGAATGCAGGGCATAGTCCAAGCGGAAGAAAGGTCCCCAGAGAGAAACTAATGCTAACTAACTTACTAATTAATTAATCTATAATTACTATATACACTAGCAACAACTACATACACAAACAGACAAGGTCACACTCTTAGTCAAGCTCAAAGTGCTAAGGAACAGGGATTCCTATTCAGGCCACGCAGCGGTAAGAGGGAATTGGAGAAGCACCAACCTGCACAACCTATTATCCCCTCAGCAGCGAGCACAAGGGGACACACGACGCATGTGCAGGTCAACGGACACTCCTAAGGAAAGCTTCCAGGCTCTGGCACATGGCACGCATGCACACCCACATATGGAATACATACAGGGACCATCACTCAAAGAAGAGCCTAGAGTGGTCACCACCCTTCACGTGTCCTGGGAATGGGACTTGAGTCACTCCCCTTTGTGGAAGTTTTTCTTGTAACCCACAACAGGGATGGAACTGCCTGGGAACAAGTGAGGGGGCTATACTCCCCAGACAGCCCTGCTGACTCTCTGCTGCAGTACACCACAAACAAGGGAGACTCACAGATTCATGCAATGAGGCCCAAAGCCTCCTTCACCGTTAATATAAATGTGCAGCCCAGAGATTACAGGTCCCAGCATGCCATATTTCAGCACGATCAAAGCAACCTTAGCCACAATCAGTTAAACTGTATGTAAATTCCTTGGGGTTGGAAAAAACATGGTCACTTCTGGCACAAACATGGTAACTCGAGTTTAATGGGTTGCTCCTCACCTTTTTGGGCTCTTTTCAGATCTGCTAGCTCCTCCTCCCCTGCACTGTCTGTGAGCTGTAAGCATAAAGAGCTCGTGTTAGCCATCTCCCAGGAAGATCATGAGAGCTCACTAGCTCCCTTCCTGCCAGAGGGAACTCGCTGCAATCCTCACCTCAACCACCACCTCGTTTGAGTCCTTCTTCTCCTCTTTCACTACCACTAATTTGCCCCGTTTCGTTTTCTCCTTCTTCTGCTCCGCTTCCTCCTCAGCTCCATCCTCCATGGTGTTAAATGTCCTCTTGCGAATGCTGGAGGCCTGCTGAGAGCAAGTGATTTCTGGCTGAATCTCAAGAATGCCACCAACCATTCATTTCAAGGGGGTAGGCTTTCAGACGAGCTCAGTGCCTCTACAGCCGCCTAAACAAAGGAGCCAGGGTTTCAAAAGAGCTCAGCACCCAACAGCTCCGGTTAAGAACAATGGGAGCAGCTGGGTGCAGAGCCATTTTGAAAATCTGACCATAAGACTTTCTACAGAAGGTCCTAGCACATATATATCACACATATATCCATCCCATGCCACAAGGGATAGCCACAAATACCACCAGTATCCATCACCATGAACCTGTTGCCATGTTTCTACCCCATGCAGGGCAATCACTGGGGTCTCACACGAAGCAGCTGGGGCAAGTGATCCCACTAAGGATATATCGTTGAGCTCTCACCTAGCACAGTACGGTTCTTCCAACCTATGCAGTTACTACAGTGTGTGGGGGAGGGGTCTCTCACAGCTGAAGGTGAGGAAGATGCTGGGTAAACACTGGGTTTGTCCAGGTTGAGGGGTAGGGCTTTGATGATTTCCCATCCTACCAAATAATGGACTCACCTGTGGAGGTTTGAGTGCTGCAGGTTTTTTCAGCATCGGTGTCTTTATAATTTTGGGGCTGGGAGTCTCACGCTGGCTCATGGAGTTCTGCAGAAGCATGGGGGGTGGCCTCCCAACATGGATCGGTTTGGCAGGAGTCCTGACAACTGTGCTGTTGGACTTTCCCGCAGTCACGATATGCTGCTGTGTCCTGGAAGTACTAGCTTCCTCCCTGGACAGTACACTTGCCAGTTTGGGGGCGCTGATGGCTGGCCGAGCCAGGGGGGCCTTTCGCAGTTGGCTGATGGACTTGGGGGGAGGCGGCGGCCTGCTGGGAGCATTTTTAATTACATCGGGTAAAGGAGGAGATCGCGGGCGTTGAGGTCTGCTCAGTGATTGGGAGTCCTGGGAGAAGAGAGAGAGCACAGGAGAGAGGAAGAATAAAGAGTCAGGAATTGCTCACAGAATAGTTCAGTATGGCACTGGAGCATACAGGTCTGCAGCAGTACAGGAGCTGTGGTACTTACCTCCACGACAGGCCGCGTGGTCACTTCCAGAGGTAATTTCTTCAGGTCAGCTTGGGACCGGATTGGAGTCGTTTTCTGTGGTAAAAACAGGAACACGGTCATTTTAAAAGCTGTCAGGGTTTCCCTAAAACCCAACATTAGCAGGTGGTGATCATGCTGGGGAATGTTAAATGGGTTCTGCTGGCTCACTAAGGCAGGTGGCTCACCCCGCATCTAACCATTAAAAAAAAGGGGGGGGAGCAGCCCAATAAAGAGAGGACAGGCTGTGGGCTGAGCAGTCCAAAGGGAGGAGTCCAAAAAGAAGTGAAGCCTGAAGTCTGAGCTAAACTTTGTTTTACTGCTGCTCATTTTTTAAACTAAAATAAACCCCAGGAGGTGTGAGGAACAGGATTTGGACTCTAGGCAGCATATGTTCTCCAGTTCGTCCATGATGCCTCCATCGTCCAATTATTAAATTTTAAAATAAGCACCTTCATGCTTTCTCCTGTGCTGACCCTCACACGTGGGAGGAGCTCCCCATAAACATCCACAAAACGAATGCACTAACCTCCTTCAAAACACTCCTTAACATTCTCTTTTTCCATTATGCCTACAAAAAAAAATTTACAGTGGCTAGTCTGCTGGTGTGCTGAGGCTACTGCCTATCATGCTGACGACTACTGTCGTTGTTCCCTTGTACTCTCTAGTCTATCTGCATCTATCTGTTGTCTTGTCTTATACTTAGATGGGAATTTCCTTGGGGAAGTGAATGTCTTTTGTTTTGTTTGTACAGAGCCTAGCACAAGGGGGTGAGACTATGACTAGGGCTCCTGAGCACTACGGTAATACAAATAACAAAATGAGAGAGGATTGAGAAAGACATTTAACTCAGCAAAATTCATTTGCCCAAGGAGGCATCTCAGATGCTCTCCACCATGCTCAGCTCTAGGTCTCTACATTCACCTGCAGAGCCTCCAGTTTCTCCTGCTGCTGGCGAATTTTCTCCGTCAGCTGCTTCTGCTTCTCCTCTTGTGATCTGAAGTCCTTTTTCAGTGTTCCCAGGGGTACCTTCTGCTTCTGCTCTGAAGCTTCACACCTACAGTAGAGAAAATGATAATAGCCAAGCTCAGCAAGAGACCAAAACGTGAGTTACAACAAACCTTTACAGTTAGGGAGAGCAATATCGGCCTTAAGGAAACCTAGTTGTTTCCCTATTACTGCAATACCCTAATCTCAAGGACAATCAGAAAGATTCACAGGTTTTAGCCAGGCAGAAATGCATACACAGAAGCTTACTGGCTTTACAATTGAAGGGTTAAAAACAGTCTTTAAAACAAAACTATTTACGCTGGGAGCCCACTGGCATGAGCTGCCCATTCAGAAAGCAGGAGCCACACAGGGAAATGCCACAGGCAACTATTCCAGCCAATGGTGCCTCCAACTGTCAGTTCCTTCATTACTGCTGACAACTGAGGAGATCCCTCTGGCTACCATTACAGAGCCCCTTTTAACTGGTTTTCCATATATTCCTGAATTTTAAAGCTGACTAGCACCAATTTTCTTGCCCATCAGTTCTACTGCAGAGGGTGATACTTTGTGGGTTAATGATCTGGTATTTCTCTATTTTCCATATAGAAACACTATACTACCACAAACCCCATGAAAGGTCTCTGTGGTGCCTCTGCTTGGTAGCCTCTTGAGGCAGGCAGCCTTGCTCACCTCAGACTGTCCTCAAACATACTCTACACTGATGGTTTTAGACTCCACACTTGGCCTGTTGTGCATATGCCAGACTCCAGCGGCTTAATTCGTACTGCAACCTGACTGGTGTTGATGTGTGTGTCGTGGTTTGCACTGGAGTTCACAAGCTGTGGAGACTGAGCTTCACCAAGAACACCTTAGAACAGCTGCCATGGGAGGACGGTGAGGACTCCTCTTCCCTATACCAGTACACGGAAGGAACAGCATTAAGGAAACACTTGTGCTGAGGCAGTCTCCCTTGAGGAGAGGGTAGCAGAAAGTGGTCAATGTGGTGGACAGATCAGTGTCCTCCCTCATGCTAACGAACAAAGGGGAAGGGTGATGAGTAGCTTGAACCATACTATGGATGTTGTTCCACGGCCATAAATGCATTGGGAGTACCCAACACATGCATTAGAAAAATCTCTTTGACCCTGGAGATCCTTGTGGAAGCAAGCAACACTGGGACGTCTGCAGACAACTTCTAGGCCTCTCTGATAAACAGGCCAGTGTAAAGCTATTACAGCTTACTGGATCCTTCTCTTTCCTGAACTTCTGCTAGGGCCCTTCCTAGTTTAGGTACTGTATTTAAAGCATATGGAAGTTGTCTTCCCCAGCGGATGCAAAAGGTGTTCCACCAGGCAGTCCAGGGAAAATATCCAATTAGGAATGGGTTTACAAACGCTGCCCATCCAGATTACAGGGATCAGATGTGTTCACCTGTGCTGCAGAGCCCACACAGACATACGCTATACCCAGGGATCCTGGCAGCTTTGTTAATGAGAACATCCCAAATTTTGGAGAGGAGGGCAGTCCCCAGTGCTCTAAGGACTTTCAGACACTGGGTAACCCAGAGAGTGATCCCCTCACTCACATGGACAATCAGCCCACTGCACTTTGTATAAGGAAAACATGGCTGCAGACAATTGGAGTCCATTAATGATATAATCTCATGAATACTTTCTTAATCGGAGAGTATTGGATTAAATCTTTCTCCAGTGGGAATACAAGAGATGGATCTCTTAGGCTGTCTGTGCAGATTTCTATTCTTGGCTTTAGGAAGAGACTGTTTTAGCATGGAACACTTCTCTCCACTGGGGAAGGAGACTCCTCGCTGCTTTTCCATCCGTGACTTAGGTTGCAATGGTCCTGGAAAGAATTCAGGAGGAACTGAAGGATCTGATAACCCAACAGCCTTCCGTGGGCCAAGGAGGTCTGGTTCCTAATTCTGTGGCAGATACCCAAAGACGAATTTATCAGGCAAAGAGTCTAGCCTCAGATCCTCAATCAAAGCCAGTGCACCTCGCTGCCCCCAGCTTAGCAGCTCTGTCCCTGAGAAAAGACAGTTACCTTTTCCATAACTGGTGTTCTTCAAGATGTGTTGCTCATGTCTATTCCACAATAGCTGTGCATGCTTGCCACGTGCACCGGTGCTGGAAGTTTTCCCCCAAAGAGTACCAGAAGGGGAGTCCCCATAGCGACCCCTGGAGGGGCGCCTCCATGGCATGGCATAAGGGGCGCTATGCGCTCCCCCCACCTTCAGTTCCTTCTTGCAGGACAACTCCGACAGAGGGGAAGGAGAGTGGGATGTGGAATAGACATGAGCAACACATCTCGAACACCAGTTACGGAAAAGGTAACTGTCTTTTCTATAAGTGATTGCTCATATGTATTCTACAATAGGTGATTCCAAGCTGTATCTGTTGGAGGTGGGTAGGAGTTCACAAACTCTCGGGATGGAGCACGGCCCTGCCGAAGCCGAACCCGGCGTCCTCCCTGGTCTGGGAGACGATCGCATAATGTGAGGTGAACATGTGAACTGAAGACCATGTGGCAGCCCTACAAATGTCCTGAATGGGGACATGGGCCAAAAAGGCAGCCAACAAGGCCTGAACCCTAATCGAGCGTGGCCTCACAATTGGTGGCGGAGGGATTCCCGCCAGGTCGTAACTGGTAAAAAGCCAGAGCCCTTCTCACATCCAGCGTGTGGAGGCGGTAATCCTCACTGGACACATGGGGCTTGGGGCAGAGGACTGGCAGAAAAATGTCCTGACTCATCTGATAGGAGGAGACCACCTTCAGGGGGAACGAAGGGTGTGGGCGGAACTGGACCGTATCTTTATGAAACGCTGTGTACGAGGGCTCGGAGGTCAGTACCTTGAGTTCCAAGACCCGCTTAGCCAACATGATTGCTACCAGGAAGACTACCTTCCATGAGAGATGCGACCAGGAGCACATAGCTAGTGGCTCAAATGGGGGGGCCCGTGAGGCAGGTCAACACCAGGTTTAGGTCCCACTGTGGGACTGGGGGCCTAACATATGGGAAGAGGCGATCCAATCCCTTAAGGAATCGGCCAGTCATAGCATGGGAGAATACCGTGTGGCCCTGCACCGGTGGGTGGAAGGCTGATATGGCCGCCAAGTGCACCTTGACTCTAAGGTGAAGGAGATAGTCCAGAATCAGCTGGATTGGGGTAGCCACCAGGGAAACGCCCTGCTCATCCGCCCATCTGGAAAACTGAGACCACTTTGCCAAGTAGGCTCGGCGCGTGGAGGGTCGCCTGCTTTCCAAGAGGATGTGCTGAACCCCTTCTGAGCACATCCTTCTCTCCTGGCCTAACCATTGAGCAACCACACCGTGAGGTGGAGTGTCGCTAGGTTGGGGTGGAGGAAGCAGCCCTGGTCCTGGGAGAGTAGGTCTGGGTGGGATAGCAATGGCCACAGCGAGGTGACCGCCAGCCCCATGAGAATCTTGTCAGCAAGTTAAAGAAGTATGGGCTGGATGAATGCACTATAAGGTGGGTAGAAAGTTGGCTAGATTGTCGGGCTCAACGAGTAGTGATCAATGGCTCCATGTCTAGTTGGCAGCCGGTGTCAAGTGGAGTGCCCCAGGGGTCGGTCCTGGGGCCGGTTTTGTTCAATATCTTCATAAATGATCTGGAGGATGGTGTGGATTGCACTCTCAGCAAATTTGCGGATGATACTAAACTAGGAGGAGTGGTAGATATGCTGGCGGGCAGGGATAGGATACAGAGGGACCTAAACAAATTGGAGGATTGGGCCAAAAGAAATCTGATGAGGTTCAATAAGGATAAGTGCAGGGTCCTGCACTTAGGATGGAAGAACCCAATGCACAGCTACAGACTAGGGACCAAATGGCTAGGCAACAGTTCTGCGGAAAAGGACCTAGGGGTGACAGTGGACAAGAGTCAGCAGTGTGCCCTTGTTGCCAAGAAGGCCAATGGCATTTTGGGATGTATAAGTAGGGGCATAGCGAGCAGATCGAGGGACGTGATCGTCCCCCTCTATTCGACATTGGTGAGGCCTCATCTGGAGTAGTGTGTCCAGTTTTGGGCCCCACACTACAAGAAGGATGTGGATAAATTGGAGAGAGTCCAGCGAAGGGCAACAAAAACAAATTAGGGGTCTGGAACACATGACTTATGAGGAGAGGCTGAGGGAACTGGGATTCTTTAGTCTGCAGAAGAGAAGAATGAGGGGGGATTTGATAGCTGCTTTCAACTACCTGAAAGGGGGTTCCAAAGGGGATGGTTCTAGACTATTCTCAGTGGTAGAAGATGACAGAACAAGGAGTAATGGTCTCAAGTTGCAGTGGGGGAGGTTTAGGTTGGATATTAGGAAAAACTTTTTCACTAGGAGGGTGGTGAAACACTGGAATGCGTTACCTAGGGAGGTGGTAGAATCTCCTTCCTTAGAAGTTTTTAAGGTCAGGCTTGACAAAGCCCTGGCTGGGATGATTTAATTGGGGAATGGTCCTGCTTTGAGCAGGGGGTGGGACTAGATGACCTCCTGAGGTCCCTTCCAACCCTGATATTCTATGATCCCGTACTAATCCTGCCTGGGCCATGCCGGGGCAAACAGAAGGACCCGGGCCTTTTCTGTCCTTATCTTTTCCAGGACCTTGCCGATCAGCGGGATGGGGGAAAGGCGTAGAGAAACTGGCCTGACCAGGACAGGAGGAAGGAATCGGAGATAGCGCCCCGTCCGAGCCCCCCTGGAGCAGAACCGGGGATAGCGACAGTTCTGCCGAGTCACAAACAGGTCCACCTGGGGAGTTCCCCACACTTGGAAAAGTCCATGCACCACCTATGGGTGAAGAGACCACTTGTGCTGAGAGGAGAAGTCCCTGCTCAAGTGATCTGTCCGTGAGTTCCGGGCGCCCGGTAGGTGGTAGGCCTGTAAGCAGATGCTGTGGGCTATACAAAAGTTCCACAGCCTGAGGGCTTCGTGGCAGAGGATTGGGCCCCGCCTTGCCTACTGATGTAAAACAGAGGCCGTGTTGTCTGTGAGAACCCTGACCACACGGCCCTCCAGGTGTGAGTGGAAGGCCATGCACACCAGCTGTACCACCCTGAGTTCCTTGACATTTATGTGGAGGGTCAGGTCTTGAGCCGACCACAGACCCTGGGTCTGAACTTTCCTCACACGGGCCCCCCCCCCCCATCCCAGGTTCGACGTGTCGGACACCAGTTTCAGCGACAGGGCCCCACTGCTGAACAGGACCCCATGGAGATGTTTCCTGGGAAGGACCACCATCATAAGGAGGCGATCACTGACTTGGGCACCGTGGGAACCTTTTCCATCCTGTCCCTGGCCTGGGAGAACTCCGAGGCCAACCAGAGCTGGAGGGGCCTCATCCTCAGTCTGGCGTGACAGGCCACATACGTGCACGCCGACACGTGACCCAAGAGCTGGAGGCACGGTCTGAATGTTGTCTCCGGAAACCTTGTGACCGTGTTGATAAGTCCCCTCAGGGTCTCGAACCTGTCTGGTGGGAGGAAGGCTCTGGCTGACGAGGCATCCAGGACCGCCCCAATAAACTCTATGCATTGAACCAGGACTAATGTGGACGTGGTGTTGTTTACCAACAGGCCCAAAGTGGTGCACGTGGACAGAGGCGTGCCACATGATCCCGCACCTGCGACCAGGAGCTGCCCTTGACCAACCAGTTGTCCAGATAGGGGCAGATCTGGACCCCCCCGGCGCCTGAGGTAGGCCGCTACCACCAACATACATTTCGTGAATACCCTGGGGGCAGTGGACAGGCCAAATGGGAGGACCGTAAATTGGTAGTGTTCCTGCCCCACCGTGAAACGGAGGAAGCGTCTGTGCCCCTCGAATATATGAATGTGGACGTACGCATCCTGCAGATCGAGGGCGGCGTACCAGTCCCTGGGATCCAGGGAGCGGATGATGGAGGCCAGGGAGACCATGCGGAACTTGAGCTTCACCATGTACTGGTTCAGACCTTGCAGGTCCAAGATGGGCCTGAGCCCCCCTTTGGCCTAAGAAAATAGCGGGAGTAGTACCCCTTGCATTTGAACTCCCCCAGCACTGCTTACACCGCTCCTAGGCCCAGGAGCTGCCCCACCTCCTACTCAAACAGAGCCTGGTGAGAGGGGTCCTCCAGGAGGGACGGGGCAGAGGGTGGTTGGGAGGGGTGGAAGTAAACTGGAGGGTGTAGCCCCGGGAGATGGAGTTGAGGACCCATCAGTCCGAGGTCAGCCACGACCACTCCGGGAGGAAAACACACAACTGATTGGAGAAGGAAACTTTACTGAGGGTGGATCCCTGATGAGAACTTGCAGGGAGCCCCTGGGCGTCCCGTCAAAACTGCCTTTTCTCCGCCTGCTTGCCCTTGGAGGACCCAGGCTAGGGGGCAGGTCGAGACTGCCTCTGTAGGCGCTTCTTGTTGTCCTGTGACTTTTTATAAGCAGTCTTGTATTTTGAGTGGGTGGCCTGGGCAGGAGTCTGCTGTGGCTTGAACTTAGGTTTAGCCGGAGCCGGAACACAGAGACCCGCACACCGCTCCAGACTCTGGGAGTCTTTCAGGCCACGCAGCTTTGTATCCGTTTCTTCCGCAAACAGAGCTTTGCCGTCAAATGGAAGGTCCTGCAGGGAGGTCTGCGCCTTGCTGGACAGCCCAGAAAGCAGGAGCCATGGTGCCCTTCTCATGGACACCGCAGAGGCCATGTCCATTGCATCCGAAGCTGCCTGCAGGGTTGCCCTGGCAGCCGCTGTACCCTCCTCCACCAGCGCTTTGAACTCCTTCCTGTCGCACTCCTGGAGAGAGTCCTCGAACTTGGACAGGGAGCCCCATAGATTGAACTCATACTGGCCCAGGGGAGCCTGGTGGTTCACCACCCGTAACTGGAAGCTCGAGGATGAATAAATTTTTCTTCCAAATGAATCCAGCCTCCTTGAATCTTTATTTTTTGGGGTAGGGGCTGGTTGGCCCTGCCAGTCCCTGTGGTTGACCAACTCGACCACCACGGAGTTAGGAGCAGGGTGGGTGTACAAGTATTCATGACCCTTGGCGGGCATAAAATACTTGCGTTCCACTCTCCTAGAGATGGGGGCCCAATCAGACTGGGGTTTGCCACAGGGCATTTGAAATTTTTGCCACCCCTTCATGGAAAAGTAAAACCACCCTGCCGAGTGCCGAGGTGAACAGCACATTAAACAGGGAGTCCAAGGGTTCCTCCACCTCCTCTGCCTGGAGGTTGAGGCTTGATGCCACGCTCTTTAAGAGTTCTTGGTGGGCCCAAAAGTCCTCCTACAGGACGGAGGGAGGAGGGGCCGTAATCGCCTCATCAGGAGAGGGCGAGGAGGCCGATGGGGTACTTTGCGTGTCCACCGGCACGGAGGATCCACCACCTGCTCAGTCTCCGGGCACGGTGCCGAGGATGTATGTCCTACCGACTCCTTCCTCAGAGGTCTGGAGAGGAAGGCCGATGGTCCTTCTGAGGCTCCGGTCACTGAGTGAGTCCCCACCGGGGGCTGCGTCGGGGGCCACGGTGCCCACTGGTACCATTGGGCCGGCCACGGGGCCCGGTGCCACTACACCTACTGCGGCACTGGCGGAGCTGGCTGTTCGGCCTGGCCCATCAATAGACAACTTTGAAGGAAGGCCGGGCTGACATACGACCTGCCACTGTCCCTGGACGGGGAGGATGGGTGCCGGGAGTGATGTCGACCATGGGACCGCGATCCCAACGTGAAGGACCAGTACAGTCGGTAATAGCTGCTCTGCGATCAGCTCCGGCGGGCAGGCCGGCAATTGACACCTGCGGCTGCGGGGGCAGTGCCATGGCGGGGTCCTGGAGCGGGATGACAAACGGGAACGGTGTCGACGTTAGTGTCGTGACTGGCTGTGATAGCCCCTCCAAGACGAGGACCTTTGGCGTCATCTGCCTCAGTCCCATCGGTGTTCGTTCCTTGAGGCGGAGCAGTGCTGCGAGTCTCTGACAAATGGAACCCAGCCAGACAACCTGGTGGGAGTTGAGGACGACCCATGTGGACTTTGCACGGAACGGTTGCTGGGCGGCAAACAGCATCAGGAACATTCCCTCGACCGAGACCAGTACCGAGTCAGGGGCAACTGTGGAGATCCCAGCGGTGGCTTGCCTCTGGAGCATGGGGCCGACATCAGCGGTGCTCCTGGTACCAGCATGGACATGACATCCTGGGCCACTTGCAAGGCCTCCGGTGTGGAGGGCATCCGGACATCTGGGGAGGCCCGCTCCAAATGAGCCGAGCTACTTCGCTCGATTTGAGTCGGAGGCCTAGAGGCTGGTGGGGGATCGAGGACTGCCCAACATGGGTCTAGCCTCTGTCCCGGGTTTACTCCGGTGCTGCGGCGAAGGCAGCCTCTTCCTAGCCTTCTTGGCGTGCCCCGCGGACAGGGAGCAGTGCCGACTAATTGATGGCTCCAAAGGGTCGCTGCACACCTACACCACGGAGCACAGTGCTGACTCGGAGCGGTCCTCCGGAACTGGGGTCAGCGCCAACTCTATCAGAATAGCCCGGAGCCTACTGTCCCTTTCTCTCTTGGTCCGAGGCTTAAACTACTTGCAAATCTTGCAGCGATCACTGACATGGGTTTCCCCCAAACAGCACAAATAGTCTGCGTGCGGATCACTTACTGGCACAGGTTGCCTACAAGTGTCGCACGACTTAAAACTCTTAAAACCCGGGCGCGCTAGCTAAGCTAAACTAATCAATTAACCAACTACAGGTACCACATACATAGTGCAAGTCCCTCCACTGTGCATGTAAAGGTTTACAGCAGGGTACAAACAGATCTTATTCCTAGTAGCAGTGTCTTTAGCTCTAAGAGCTGCTAAGTTTCAGGTACTAATAACCAGCCTTAGAGGAGATTTTACAAGGATAAGTCTGATTCATCACAATGTCTAAGTTTTATCCACATGGTGGTGTTAGTGTTCTAACCTTAATAAACCTATCATACTGTCAACAAACTGTTCATGCCACAGGACTATCCCAGCGAGGCCCTCCTCCACACTGTCAGATGCAGTTAAGTCTGAAGAGTTCTACTTGAAACAGATTAGAAGCACCACAGTTCACACAACTCTTAGTTTACTGGATACCAGTTCTTAGTGTATGAAGACTTCTATCGCATTCCTCACTATTATGGCCTAACTCATGTTTCCCTCATATCAAACATCTTTTCCTGCCAATCTCAGGGATGCTGCAGTGTACAGAGGTTTGCATTCTAGCGATGATTCACCCTACATAAAAAGGAATAGGTCTCCATTTTAAGTTTCCACAAAATAGGGGAGCACAAGTTCTCTCACCTCCTAAAGTTTTTATTTAATTCAGGAGCTTTCTTATTCTGAGCTAGCTAAGGTGGCTATTTTGTTCAACTCATCCTCAAGTATTTCTGTATTTAGACTTCATGCTTGTCTGGAGGTTTCTCTCCTTCCCCCAAACAAATCACCAATAAAGCTAAATTCTGGCTTACTTAATATGGCCTTTATCACTGCCTGTGTGGTTCTTTGTTTCCATTTGAAACACCCCTTGACCTACTTATTTTCCAAGATTGGGAATCCTATGATTATAGCATATTTAAGGAAACAGAATTACAGGTAAGTAATTTATCCTTCTTTAAAAGACATCTCAGAATTCTCTTATCCACCACCCCTCTGATAGGGATTCTGAATTTTCTTCCTCCCTGGAAAGTGAATCTATCATTGAGACTGTGTGTGTGTTAGTGTTTTTATGGAGGTGCTGACCAACTCCATAGCTAAGGCTAAGTTCCATTTTGCACTTAAAGCAGAGAGATTCAGACTTTGTTTTTATGAAAAAAAATACAACCCATCCCCCCCAAATTTGCAGTGCTTACTTTGAGTACAGAATGAATTAATTGAAAACTAGTCCTTTAAGAAAATTTAGCACCTATGTCAGGCTTTTATTTTCCTGGATGTTAACAGAATTACACAGACACTTCAAACTTTCCATGTAGTTAAAATTAATTGAATTTATCCAGCATTTTGCAACCCTTAACTTGTAGCCTCAGCTTTGTTCTGTGGATGTCCCCAGTCATTAGCCCAACACCATTCTTAGCTTCAGACATCCCAACTGAAATCAACAAAGGGGGGGGGGGGAGGAGCAGGAAGGTCCCCCCAGAGGAAGAAAGCGTCAAAGAAGATAATCCCTCATTTGCGTTGACTCAAACAAACAACAGTGTTGCCATTAGGGACATCAACTAGCTCACTGAGGCTCATTTTCAGTAGAAACATCCGGATTCACTGGGATTGTGAGCAGAATCTTCTGATGTAGGCAGAATGCCATTAGCTACCCAGTCAAGTGCCCAGAACAGCATGGCAAAGGCACATTAATGCCAATTCCCTACCATGGCCCGCATTCATACTCACCTATCCTGCTCAGGGTCAGGGTTCATGGAGCACACCCAAGTATCCGGGTATTCCTTCTCCACGGAGCTCAGCTGGAATGGGAGGGTCCGCCATTTCAAACACATATCTGTTACACAGAACACATTACACAGTCAGCACACAGATTCTAAGCCATCCACATAGCCTGTCCTCTGGGTCCACAGCAAGCACATTTGGCTGTTGAGGACCTCACGACTTCCCAGGGCATTAGTCTGGTGACAACAACCCTTTCCAGCTGCTGGAGCACTTGGCAACAGGGACCACCTTCCATCTCCCTCCAAGACACTCCACTGTGTTGCAAAGTTTTGTTTTCTTTTAAAAAACAAAAACAAAACCATAAAAATAATTGAAATGGTGATCAAGAAGGCTGAGACCCATTAATGCCCAGGGTCTCCTTTAGTGGAAAGAAAGACAATTGTGTGGGATGTTCCCATTTGATACTCAGGCTATTCCCACTCAAAGGGAGGAAACACTCCCAAAGGTCCTAAAAAATGTAGCACAGGGGGAGGGGGGAGAAGAAGAGGGAGGCGAGAACTGAAGTGCAGTTCTGTCCTAGTGAGGGATTATAAAAATGTCCCTGTGCGGCTTTATGTTCAGCCCCTCTGCGATGACTACTCAGTATTCCCAGCTTACAGATAAGACTATTAAAAAAAAAAATTTAAACTGCCAGCCTCAAAACCTCTCTCTGGGCTCTGAATGTCTGGCTTGTGCATCGTCACCAGGAAGATATCTGGTTATGAAGCATGAGTCAGAAAAGCATCCAGCTCCCAGAGCGGTATTGGCTTTGTTGGGTAGCAGAAAAACTAACTAACTATCTCCTGCCCATGAGCTACTTTGCCTTCTGAACAGTAGTTTCTATTCCCTAGCCCACATGGCAGAACAATCTCCTAATCCCAGCCACCCTGCTCCCTCTGCCTGGTCAGACGCACCGCACTGAATTGTGGTGGGGATCTCCATGGCTCGTCGGCGTTTGTAGCGCAGGTCACTTGAGGGAGGCTGGTTCCAGTTTGCTGATAAATAGCCAAATTCATCCCAAAACTTGATTATACCTCTCTGGGCTGAAGAAAAACAGAACAAGAACATTCATCATGCTGCCACTATCAGCAGCATGAATATGAAGTCCTCCTTCTCTGGTAAGCTCTACCCCGTCCCACCAGCCACCCAGAGTCCCCTCCCCATCCCTGTCAAGTTGTGAAGCCTCATTACCAATAGCAACATCCTTCCAGTACTGAGCCAAGTGGTCCCCCATCGCCCTCAGCAAGTGTCGATACTCTTTGGCATCTGCAAAGTCCTGTTTATTGTGGGTGGGCTCCAGAACCAAGTAGGGTATGTCCACCACTCCTACCACTCCACCACATGCCCTGGGGGTGAGAAACAACTGTAACACTGTACACTGCTAACACCCACCAAGATACTTGTCCAAGGGAGCAGCATTGAACCACCACCAGTACCAATCACCGACTGCAACCAGTTGGCTCACTGAGTACCTCCTGCAGCAATATGCGTTTCAGACAGTGAAACCCTGGTGCTGCTTTTTCCAATATTAATGTAGTATCAACCCCTTAACACCAAAGATTTAGGGCTGTATTCTGAAGAAAGTTTCTAGTGTGAAATGTCTACACTTGGGGGAATTCTGTGCCAAAAAATTAAAAATTCTACACAATATTTTAAACTTCTGTATATTTTATTTGTCAAAAATAACACAATATAATCATCAGGAGTCCCAGCAGGAATATGGCTGGGCTGCCATTACTGTTCCCTGCACGGCTGGATTGCCATTATTTTTTCCCCCACACAAATCAAATTCTGCAGGAAAAAATAAAATTCTGTGGGGAACATTAATTCTGCACGAATTCTGCATTGCGCAGAATTCCAGCAGGAGTAAATGTCTGTTTTCCTCACTGTGCACAAAAAGGGATCTTTGCTTTCAAGTACTGAATGTTCAACTAGCCCCAATAATCCTGCCTTGCCCTAAGGGTTAGTCTTCTTAGTGACACAGAAATGGTTAGTAAGTAGTGAGGAATTGTCAACTTTCATTCAGCATCTCTGGGAAGGGCTCAGTACCAAATGCTGGCAGAGCAGAAAAACCTTATGTCACCGCAGGGCAAACTCCCGTCTCTGCATGCAGAACTTCATTTTTACTGGGAAATCTGGGGCTTTAAATTACATAATAAAACAAAACAGACTATGACTGTGGCTGATACTGAGTGACTGTACTGTATACGGAGGGAATGGTTCATGCTGCCTCCCTAGCTCTGTTGTACAAGCTAATTTCAGTCCTAAGCAAAGGGAACTCTTGACGATTTCTGAAAGGAACTCACATGCCACCCTCCAGCTGTGGGCCAACCTTCTCATACATCTTAATCAGCCGACTGCAGTTATAGATGAACATGCCATCCAAATCCCGCTGTTCGATATTCACCCCGAAGATGAAGTTCAACTCTTTAGGCTCCTTCAGTGCCCTGGAACAAGAGGCAGCAAGAATCAGAAACCTCCATGGTATACAGAGAAGAAACCCCTCCTACCCCCAGCCCAAGTGACCTAGACCAGCTCTTTGCCACATCCAGAGATGCTAAACCAACAGCCATAAAATGCCCACTATTTCTGACCTTATGTATTTCCTGATGATGTCATTGTTTACATTTTTTAAAAATTATTTACTGAATTCAAATTACAGGTTACATTTTGCAACACTGACACGTACATTTGTTGAGCTAACTATAGAACTGGCACATCATACTTTTTGATGTTTTTTTTGAAGGGATCATGGTTCTGGCTTCTGGTCCAAGTATTTTTCTTTTAAGATGTCAAGGCAAAGGAGTTAGATTTGATCAGAGTCTGTAACTTGTCTATATGTTTTGTAGCAGATTATGCCCTTTAATGGTAACACATTCATTGTTTCATGATTTGTGGCTTGCAGAACATGCTAACTGTGCTTTGAAGGCAAAACTGGACTCAAATGTTTCAGTACATATATAGCATTATACCCGACAATTTTAGTACATAGCCCTTGGATTTCCTGGGGTTGAGGGCTTACATTATTATGGATACTTATTTTGGAATACCGTTCCAACAGATTTTAAGCTGCAGACATACCCACACAGCACACAGAGCAGAGCTCCTTTCTAGGCATTATGGGCCAAATTTTCAGGAGAATTCCACTTCCATATAGGTACTTAAATAAAATGCATATATTTTCAGCAAGCAGCTTCAGTGAAAATCTGTCTCCAGTTGTAACTGCTGAGCACTTTTGAAAACGTGACCCCACATCTTTGACTACTGGGGATTATACCGGTTGGCATATAGAAAAAAAACGGTTATTCACCTTCTCGTAACTGTTGTTCTTCGAGATGTGTTGTTCACGTCCATTCCAATCAGGTGTGTGCACACTAGCCGGAAGATTTTTCCTTTAGCAGCATCCCTAAGGTCAGCCTCGGTGCCTTCTGGAGTCATGCCTTCATGGCGCCTAATATGGAGGCCCTACCGACCCACCTTAGTTCCTTCTTACCGGCTACTCCAACAGAGGGGTAGGAGGGTGGGTATTGGAATGGACATGAACAACACATCTCGAAGAACAGTTACAAGAAGGTGAGTAACTGTTTTTTCTTCTTCGAGTGCTTGTTCCCATCCATTCCAATCAGGTGACTCTCAAGCCCAAGTTCAGGAGGTGGGGTTGGAATCATCCACTGATTGTAGCACTGCTCTCCCAAAGGCCGCATCGTCTCTGGCTTGCTGGGTGATTGCATGGTGAAAGTGTGTATGGAGGACCACGTTGCTGCTCTGCAGATTTCCTGGGTGGGAACCTGCGTCAAGAATGCTGAAGAGGAGGCCAGAGCCCTGGAGGAGTGCGCGGTGGTTGAAAGAACGGGCACCTTTGCCAAGCAGTAACACTCTCGTATTCATGACATGATCTATGAAGAGCTATGTTGAGCAGGGACAGGAAGACCTTTCATTCTGTCCGTCACTGCCACGAATAACTGCTCCAATTTTCTGAACAGCTTCATTCTCTCCATGTAGAAGGCTAGCACTCTGCGGACATCCCTGGAGTGCAGCTTAGGGTAGAATACAGGGAGGAAGATGTCCTGGTTGATGTGAAATTGTGAGACAACCTTTGGGAGAAGAGCCGGGTGAGGCCTGAGCTGAACCTTGTCCTTATGGAATACAGCGTAAGGGGTCTCTGATGTTAGGGCCCTGAATTCAGACACCCTCCTAGCTGAGGTTATCGCTACCAGAAACGCCACCCTGTATGAGAGATAGAACGGGGAGCATGTCACCAAGCGCTCAAATGGCGATGCCATAGTCTGGAAAGGACCAGATTGAGGTCCCAAGCTAGGATAGGCTGTCGGACCTGCTGATATAGCCTGTCGAGACCTTTAAGGAAACGGTTGACCATTGGGTTAGCAAAGACCGAGCAGACCTCTGCACCTGGGTGGAAAGTGGAGATGGCCGCCAAGTGAACCCTTATGGGCAACATGGACAGCCCCTGCTGCTTGAGAGGGAGAATATAGTCCAGTATAAATTGCACCGAGGCGTGCGTCGGGGACGGAAGGTGCTGCACCAACCAGATTGAAAATCTTCTTCAAAAAGATAGCTCTTGTGGAGGGTTTCCTGCTGCCAAGGAGAACTTGTCTGACTTGATCAGAGCAAGAGAGCACCACTGCGTTCAGCCATGGAGCTTCCATGCTGTGAGGCGGAGCAACTCTAAGTTCAGATGTTGGAAGCAGGCGTGTTCCTGCATTATTAAGTCCGGGAACAGCAGCAGGGTGACCGGGGTTTGCTTGTGAGAGGGGTTCCTGAAGAGGGATGGGGAAAGGGGCTGGAAGGGCAGGAGGGCACAGAATTGGATGGAGAGTACCCACTGGTCCAAAGTGATACGGGACCATGCATGGTAGAAAGGGGATAGTCGGGATGAAAAGGTAAGGCTGGGTAGATCCAGTTCTTGGACTGGTGCGTCGCCCTCGACAGCACCCTCAAAAGGCCGGTCTGGGGCCAGGACGTGGTTTGGACTGGCTAGAGCCCTGGCCTGAGGATGGGTGCTGTCTTTTTGTGCCACTCCTATTACAACTCTGAGGAGAATCCTGACAGTTCTGCGGTTGGTAGAACCACGAGGGAGGCTGCGGCCAGAAGTGCCTGCACAGAGTGGCGGGCGTGTGGAGGCCCAAGGACTTGAGGGTGGCCCTTGAGTCCCTTAGACCGTGGAGTCTTTTGTCCGTTTTATCAGAAAAGAGGGTCGAATCCTCGAAAAGGAGGTCCTGGATAGTTTGTTGGACCTCACAGGGGAGACCCGAGACCTGCAACCAGGAACTCCTCCTCATTGCAACCCCTGTGATCATTGTGCGGGAAGCCGCATCTGCCGGGTCCAATGCGGCCTGTAGGGAAGCTCAAGAAATTAGTTTCCCTTCCTCCGCCAGTGCTGAGAACTCCGCATGCAAGTCCTGTGGCAGCAGCTCAGCAAATCTGGCCATCGTGCCGTAGGTGTTATGTGAGTATCTGCTAACGATGGCCTGCTGGTTTGATATGCGGAGCTGCAACCCCACAGTGGAGTAGACCTTCCTCCCAAAAAGGTCTAGTCTTTTAGTATCCCTATTTTTAGAGGAGGGCCCCTGTAGCTCTGGCGCTCAGGCTGGCTAGCTGCAACAACCACCAGGGAATCGGGGGCTGGTTGGGTATACAGATGTGCGTATCCTTTTGAAGGGACAAAGTATTGCCTCTCGTTTCTCTTGGCCATAGGGGACAGAGGGGCCGGGGTCTGCCACAATGTCTTTGTGGTCTCAGCAATAGTCTTTATTAATGGCAAGGTAATACAAGAAGGTCTGGAGGGGGTGAGGATGTCAACAGTCAGGTCAGTGTCCTCTACCACCTCCTCTGCCTGGATCCCCAGGTTCTGGGCCACCTGTCGCAGCAGCTGTTGCAGGACCCTGTTGTCCTCCAAGGCCGGGGCCATCTATGTCCCCGCCATGGTTTCATCTGGGGAGGAAAGTCCTGGCAATGGGCCCTACTCATTCCCCTCAGTGCCCAGGGGGTCATGCAGCACCCCGTACTGCTGTGCTGCCAGGTCCGTGGCCTGCAGTTCTGGGGCCACCAGAACCACAATCATCAGTGCTGGCGCTGGCGGTGCCAATGTTGGAAGAGTTAGTGCCGGGGCTGCAGGTTAAGGTAGGGGTGTTGGTGGCGCTGCTGCTAGCGGTGCATGCGGAGGGACGAAAGATGCTGAAGACACAGATGTGGACCTGGACCTTGACCCTTGGATTTGTCCCTAGCTCTGATGATACGCCCAGGGTGTCCAGAAGGGCCACTTAGTTGAGGGTTGCCACTTCGGTGGCCACAGTGCCAGATAGGGCTGGTGGTCACGGTGGGACCTGGACAGTCTGTTCCTGGTCCTATCAGAGCAGTAGGATTCCACCTCCGACTCCAAGGTCTCCGAGAAGGAGGACCAGAGAGGAGCAATGTTCCACTGTGCTGACGAACAGTGCCGAGAAACAGGGGACCGGTGTGGCTCCCCCATGTGGGTGGACCGTGCCGGGGAGAGGTGTGCTGGAGATGGGAATCGATGCGCCATCATTGCCAGCTTGCCCCTTGATGGGAACGGGGGCTGGGCAGTCACCGGCAACTTGTTTTTCCTCTGCAGGGAGGACGGTGCCATGAGATGCATAAAGTCCTGAGCTGCACTGAATGCCTCTGGCATTGAGGGGTGCTGTAGCTGCCTGCCATGTCGGTGCGGAAAGCGATGAGGCTTCAGACTCAACTGGACCCAGAGGAGGGCAGGAGTCGATGAGACCCTAGGAGGCAGAGGAGCTGAGGTGATGTTGCCTGAATCAGGTCTCCCTGCCGCAGGCTCCTTGGGCTTGGATGGGGAAGGCTCTCCAGGCTTTTCTTTTTCTGGGGCACTGAGGATTGAGATCGGTGCCTCACAGAAGACTGTCTATGGGCAGAGCTGTGACTCCTTGGGGTCCTTCCTCGGTACTGGATTGTGCACCGACGAGGAGGTGCTGGGCGTGGATTCTGCCGACCCCGGATCGCGGCCGAAGTGCCGCTTCCATTAGAAGGATCGTAAGTCTTTGATCTTGGTCCTTTAAGGTCCTAGGATGGAACCCTTTGCAAATTCTGCACTTCTCCTTCTGGTGGCTCTCCCCGAGACACCACAGACAGGAAGAGTGCGGGTCACTCTTAGGCACAGTCCTCACAGAGCTTGAACCCTGGGGACCGGGGCATACCCCGGTACTGGGGAAGAGTTGTTGGGGGTGAGGGGGAGGCCAAAAGGAACTTCAGAACTACTAATACTATTAACTAACTAACAAACACTAGAAACTACTACAAACTATGAACACGAAGAGTGGACACTGCCCAAACGCGCTTGCAAAGCAAAAACAACAGTTTGTTCCAGCTAGACGTCACCGGTGGTAAGAAGGAACTCAGGGGGTGGTGGGTCAGCGGGGCCCTATATTGGGCACCATGAAGGCACGACTCCAGGGGGCGCCCAGGCCGACCCTACAGATGCTGCTAAGGGAAAAATCTTCCAACTGGTGTGCACGCAGCACGCACACCCACCTGATTGGAATGGACTCTAAGAACCACCATGGTTGCACTGATGTACATTTGGTGCAAAATATTTAAAAGTACTTGTCTACATTTTATATAAACTATGGTTCTCTAAATTAAATTGTAAATTACTGCCCAATGATGCAGAGTGATGAGCCACCTGTGCAATCCATACTTAGCACCTTGTAGAATTTAGACTGGTAGATCCAGGATCAGACTGAGTGTTCCTTTGGATCTTGTACAGCACTGATTGCTATATCAGCACTTGCATCAGTAATAGTTACAGAGCATAATGTATCCAATTTTTGTTTCCCAGTTTACATCAAGATTTGTAGCTCTCATGTGCTTCACCCAGATTAATCATTTCATGCGTCATCTGGTGAAAAGCTGGAAGCCTTTTTTGGAGCTATTCAACTATCTGTTCATAATCTTAATTCACGTTCTCTTGTTTTCTCTAAGGGCTTGTCTACATTACTTGCTGGATCAACAGGCAGTGATCGATCATGTAGACACCATAAATCGACTGCCGAGTGCTCTCTCATCGACTCTGGTATTCCACTGGAGCAAGAGGCGCGGGCAGAGTGGACCGGGGAGCATCAGCAGTCGACTCACCGCAGTGAAGACACCGCGGTGAATAGATCCAAGTATATCGACTTCAGCGGTGCTATTCACATAGTTGAAGTTGCGTAACTTAGATCAATCCCCCCCCAACTAGCGTAGACCAGACCTAAGTATGAAATGTGCCATGTATGTGTCAGTTCTGATGATTTGCAGTTGTTAGATGGAAGGTTATCCTATGCTGCTGAAATATTTTAGAATAAATGCCTGACAGGTTGATCTAGTCAATGTCCATTCTCTTATTATTTGTATTAATGTGATTCTATACTCCTAGGTGTAGCCAGACTAGGAGATACAGAGATATTTTTAACTGCAGGGCTCTGCTTCATGGCCCGATAGATCAAAGGCACAAAATATCTCCTAACAAAACCGATCCATTAAATCCTTTTTAAGTTCGCTTTCTGGAGCTTTTGGGTTGTCCTAGAATCAAGAGATCACAGTTGGGAGGCTAAGGCTACATCTACACAACAACAAAAGCTGCGGCAGTGAGTCTCAGAGCTTGGATCTACCGACTTGGACTCATGAGGCTTGTGCTACAGTGCTAAAAATAGCCATGAAGACGCTCTGGTTCAGGCTGGAGCTAGGGCTCTGAAACATCCCCTCCCTGGGCTTCAGAACCCGAGCTCCAGGCTAAGATGCAGCAACTACACACCTCTGTTTAGCACTGTAGCACAAGCCCGGCGAACCTAAATCTGTAGACCTGGACTCTGAGATTTGCTGCAGAGGGTTTGGGGTTTTTTTGCTGTGTAGATGTACCCTAAATAATAAAGGCAGAAGCTAGAGACAGCAATCTCTTCCTTCCTGTCTTGTAGTCATTTCTTGGGACTCTGCTGGCCCAGAGCAAAGCTGGTATGGCAGCCTTTTAAAGAAATTCTTTGTTAATGAGACAGCAACATTTTCAAAGAGACAAGTGCACATTACTAAGATGAACATTTTTATGAACGTTATCTTTGGAGATAAGGAATATCGGAAGAAGTGCCCATTTGGCTAGCAGTTGACAGACTTTATCTAGTGTTAGGTGATCATTCATTTTGTAAATTAGATCGATCTCATTGTCACATTCATGCCCAGATATTTAAGACACAGAACATTCTTTAGTGGGGTAAGTTTTGATTGAACCAATTGTTGGGAGACTACCTGGAATATGTGTGTCCCAATTGATTTTTAATCCTGAACATTTATTGAAGGGAGCCAACATTTTGAATACTGCAGGCAGAGATGTCAGGGTTAGGACAACACAGAAACAGGTAATTCACACAAAGAGTTTTGGTGTTAAAACTTTGCCAGTTGGACTCCTGTGACTTGAGAGTTTATGCAGATGTGAGCTTCTGTGACAAAAGGAAGGGGGACAGTGCACCTCCATTGCCTGGTTCCCCTCTGGAGCTCAAAGGCAGGAGAGTTATTTCCAGTTTCTAAAAGGCTTCTGGGCAGGGTATGCAGTAGTTGTCTCACTGTACAAATTTAAGAGAAAGTTTCATTTTTCATTGGGTAGTAAGCAGGTTAATGGAAGCCTCTTTCAATGTGAGCTCCCAATAGAGCTCCTCCTCCTTCCCTGTTACAAGGGGCCAGAGTAGGTTGACTTATCTTGCCAGACAGACAGTGGACTTCATCATACAAAGCCTGTTATTGTTGGTAATATCAATTCTGTCCCATTTGCTATATTTTTGTTGACATTTCATAAGGCTATCAGGGCTTGCGCTAGAGAAGGTGCATCGGGTTTAGTATATTAACGAAATCAGAACCAATGCAAGTTACAGTAGGAAGATGATCTAGCCGGAGTTCAGACGTCACCTATAATTCTATTTTTTTAAGTGAAGAGTTTGTTGGGAGTCTGGGGAAGGTGTTGTTTTGTACAATAGGGCTCCCTTTGCATTCTGGGACCTTGCTCAGTATCTCGCTTTCTAGACTTGTATAGTTCTTCAGTTAGGGAGAGTCCTGCCCCGTCTAAAAAGTCTTTGCTTACCTGGGGACTTGGGGGGAGGAGAGAGAGAAACAGCACATAGGGTTTTATGCTCTATTATTTGCAGACCTGAAGTTACTTGACAATTCACTAATTCTAGCTCAGAAATAAATTTGGCCAGATCGTTGTGTCTTCTTAATCAGGCTGGGAGTTTTCATTTTGTCTCACACATTCATTTCCCCACCCTCTGAAACTTTTCAGACATGTTTAGCCAGGGTTAGGCTATCTACTAGAGCTAAGTTTGTTTTTGCAGTTGAGAGCTTTAATGTCTGCTTAGATTTTACAGCCTAGGTATTTACTTTTGATTTCTGAAGTTGATTTCAATATTTCTTTAAAACTTTTTTATGTAGGGAAGTATAATCATGTATGTTAGCTTTAAAGGTTTCCCAGCTACACTCGGGCGTAAGTGCAATGTTGCTGTTCCTAAAGATTTCTTGAATTTTAGTTCTTATAGTTTCACATTTGCTGTTTAATAGTGGGATGATGCATTTCCAAGAGGAGTTGTTTGCTGGAATGCACTAGGTGTTTTATGTCTATTAATAAGGGAGAGTAGAACATCCCCTTGGGCCCCATTCACAGGATTCTATTTTATGCAGCACTTCCATCAGAACGAAGAAATAATTAATAAGGAAAAGACGTTATGTACATGGGAATAGGAGGAAAACTGTCTCCCACATGGATTTCTGCATCCCTGAAGTCACAACTCTTCTAAGATCAAATTTTAAATTCAAACTATTTTCTCTCCTCCTGCTGTCTGCGGGAGAGTCTATTTAGGTCCACATCTAGCAAAGATATTCGGTCAGTGCTTCCCAAAGTGCAGTACCCTGGGGGCGTACAAGGAAATTTGTGTGGGAGGAGGGGCAGGCAGACAGACCTCTCAATTGTTCTCAAAGTCTCAGCTTTCATTCTAAATTGCTGAGTCTCTAGCTATTATGGTTATGAAAAAACCCTTCAAAATGTGAAGTGAGTATAACCAATTCATAGACATCTGCCTGAGTTTGCAGAAAGCCTGAATCAACAGATCCTAGTACAGCCTATTCCGGTCATTTTATATGGATGCTTACTCAATGACAATGATGACCATTAACAACAATGACATTTAAAAGTATTTCACTGCTTATGAAAGCGTGTAAGAAAGGTATATTAAGATCTATACCTGCATTTCCCAAAGTGGGAAGGGAATTTATCAGGATGTGTGAGCACAGAAGGTATGCACATTAAGCAAGTCGGTTAAGTCTAACACCACCCTGTGGAGTCGCAGGGGGAATTCCATTTTCTTGAAGGAAGCTCAGCTTTTGATCTCGTCATATGAATTTGCAATGGCAAAAAGGTCAACAAAGCTCCCACCGGCATACTACTGTTTTCTTCTCTGGGCTCATCTACAGTAGTAAAACTACCAAGATTAATCAGGTTATAAGACAAAAAGGAGTACTAGTGGCACCTTAGAGACTAACCAATTTATTTGAGCATAAGCTTTCGCGAGCTACAGCTCACTTCATCGGATGCATTCAGTGGAAAATACAGTGAGGAGATTTATATACACACAGAACATGAAAAAATGGGTGTTATACACACTGTAAGGAGAGTGATCACTTAAGATGAGCTATTACCAGCAGGAGAACAGGCGGGGGAAAAACCTTTTGTAGTGATAATCAAGGTGGGCCATTTCCAGCAGTTAACAGGAACGTCCAAGGAGCAGAGGGGGAAATAAACATGGGGAAATAGTTTTACTTTGTGTAATGACACATCCATTCCCAGTCTCTATTCAAGCCCAAGTTAATTGTATCCAGTTTGCAAATTAAGTCCAATTCAGCAGTCTCTCGTTGGAGTCTGTTTTTGAAGTCTTTTTGTTTTAATATTGCGACCTTTAGGTCTGAGATCGAGTGACCAGAGAGATTGCAGTGTTCTCCGACTGGTTTATGAACGTTATAATTCTTGACGTCTGATTTGTGTCCATTTATTCTTTACGTAGAGACTGTCCAGTTTGACCAATGTACATGGCAGAGGGGCATTGCTGGCACATGATGGCATATATCACATTGGTGGATGTGCAGGTGAACGCGCCTCTGATCGTGTGGCTGATGTGATTAGGCCCTATGATGGTATCCCCTGAATAGATATGTGGACACAGTTGGCAATGGGCTTTGTTGCAAGGATAGGTTCCTGGGTTAGTGGTTCTGTTGTGTGGTGTGTGGTTGCTGGTGAGTATTTGCTTCAGGTTGGGGGGCTGTCCGTAGGCAAGGACTGGCCTTTCTCCCAAGATTTGTGAGAGTGATTAGTCGTCCTTCAGGATAGGTTGTAGATCCTTGATGATGCGTTGGAGAGGTTTTAGTTGGGGGCTGAAGGTGATGGCTAGTGGCGTTCTGTTATTATCTTTGTTGGGCCTGTCCTGTAGTAGGTGACTTCTGGGTACTCTTCTGGCTCTGTCAATTTGTTTCTTCACTTCAGTGGGTGGGTATTGTAGTTGTAAGAATGCTTGATAGAGATCTTGTAGGTGTTTGTCTCTGTCTGAGGGGTTGGAGCAAATGCGGTTGTATCGTAGAGCTTGGCTGTAGACGATGGACCGTGTGGTGTGGTCTGGATGAAAGCTGGAGGCATGTAGGTAGGAATAGCGGTCAGTAGGTTTCCGGTATAGGGTGGTGTTTATGTGACTGTCGCTTATTAGCACCGTAGTGTCCAGGAAGTGGATCTGTTGTATGGACTGGTCCAGGCTGAGGTTGATGTTGGGATAGAAATTGTTGAAATCATGGTGGAATTCCTCAAGGGCTTCTTTTCCATGGGTCCAGATGATGAAGATGTTATCAATGTAGTGCAAGTAGAGTAGGGGCATTAGGGGATGAGAGCTGAGGAAGCGTTGTTCTAAGTCAGCCATAAGTTAGGTTATAAGACAACAGTCACCCAATCCTGCTGTGACATGTTATTGAGGCCATGTCTACACCTGTGAATTAAGACTGACATAGCTATATCGCTCATGGCTGTGAAAAATTTCATGTCCCGTACACCGTAGTTAGGTCGATTAACTCTCACTGTAGATTCTGTTAGTTCAACAAAAGAATTCTTCAGTCAACCGCCCACAGAAATGGATAAACTACATTGATGGAAAAATGCCTTTGGTCAAAGCAGGAACCTTCTACACAATGGAGCTACGACAGCATAGCTGCAGTGCCATAGCTGTGCCTGAGTCCTATTACAGACCTAGTGCCACCACTGCGTAGCCTGGTTATAGTATGATTTGGTCCCATCCACTCAGGCAAAGCCAAGTCATGCTGGAGTAGCTATTGCATTACACTGCAACCCCCTGATCATGCTAGTGCAGCCCTAACCTCATCTTCTGGTAGTAAAGGAAGCCTTCAGGACATAATAGAAGTATCACCAGGAGAGCAGAGAACCCCCCATTCACCTCAACGGGAGAGAACTTAATTATGAACACTTAGGATGACCTCTGCGGTATCATCATACTGAAAACGCCCAGCTTACATGCTTATCCAGAATGGCTTCATGGACTCCTCAGGTCCTGACTTTGCATTCATTTGAAAGGATGCCAGTGTTGTCTAAACAAACAGTCCACTATTCCTTTCACTGCTGGACAATTAAGTTGCTTGGTATCAACATCAAAATTGCCCATCCCAATTGATTACTATATGAATTACAAAACAGTGTGGATTTCTAGAAAACCAGGCTCGCAAGCCACAACAAATACATTTTAGCAAGTTCCGTAAGGAAGAGGGGCCTGGAGAGCCCCAAGCTATCAGAACAGCAAACTCCTCTCAACAAGGTCACCTTGCAAGGTCAAAGGTGCAAAGCTCTGAATAGCCTCACCTACATGGGCTTCAGAGTAGAACTGGCTATATTCCTCCAACAAGGTCAACTGGGTGGTCCCTGGGGGTGAGCCAAGATAACAGACACCTGCTCAAGCCTGAGAGGGCTACGGAGCAACAGCTCGGGACAACAGAAGCCCCAAGTGGCCTTGTACTCACCGCTGCTTTGCCTCCTTGATCCGCCGCTTGACATCAGCCTCTCTACGCATGGTTATGGCTGTGTTCTGGACTTGCCTTAGAGTCACCTGCAGACACAAAGCACCTCACAGTAAAACCAAAATTAAACATTTCTGTAGCACCTCTCCTTCCAAAGGATCCCAAAGCATTTTACAGACTTAGACACAGAAATCTTCTCACTAGCCACAGTAAATCAATGAAAACAGCTACCTCTGGGGTGAAGCACAACAATTGTTTAACCACCCTCAGCAACATTACACGACAGATTAGAAGAGGAAACAAAGAATCCTGTATCCAACTGAAACAGGGGAATTTAGGAAGGCAAAATGGAATTTGGGTAAGACACTGGGACTAATATGCCAACTCATACAAACAGTGCTGTGGGTTAAGGAATGTGGTTTTACAGTACTTCTCATGAAAAAATCAAAGCAACATCTAGCAATAGGTTGATGCATTTTTAATACTGAGTGCCACCTTACTTATCACCTGGTATTTCCTTGAAGGTCTTCCATCCAAGTACTGACTGGCCTAGCCTTGCTTAGCTTAGCTTAGCTTAGCTTTCAGAGCTGGCATGAAAGTTGCACAAGGTGTGGCTTCAGAGGAATACCGCTTGTGAGAAAAGAAAAAAAAATTCTAGCTACGAAGAGGGCAAATTTAGGACCAAACCATAAGTCCAACAGGAGTGGTAGCCACAAAAACAGCCTGGATAGTAGTAAATTTCCAGATTTCTTCACGTTCTTCCACTCTCTTCTTTAGAGCAATGGCATTGAACAAAGGACCTTTACAATCAAGCTCACCAGGACCCTATACTGACACTTTGCCAGAGTCTCGCCTGCCCACTGCACATACATCATGGGGTACTTCACCCCAGGCAGAAGCAAAGCTCACATGGCTCCCTCAACTGAGTAGAAACAAGCCGCTGTCAAACCCTGCGAAATGTAAGCACATCTGTTGAAGAAAACAGACATTAAGGATGCCTGGGAAGACTGAACACAGAATCAGCACAATAGCATCTCCAGCAGGAATGGCCACCTGTCCACACTGAAACACTGGTTAGTACTTGGTATTGCCAACTCCACTTAGCTCAGGGAGGGGTGGCTCTGAACCCTCAGCAAACAGACAGAGAAATGCAGAAATCTCACCCTGGAGTCTCGTGTGAGATCCCCGCCCAGGCGAAGTTCTAGTGCACGGGCTTTACTCTCTGCCTCTCGAGCCTTCTCCTCCGCTGGAAGACATACAAAGAAGTAATATTAATATTGAATACTCAAGAACGCACCACAAGCATGCATGGCACTTCCCAGAAATATAGATCCCAGAGAGCTTACAGTCTACATCTCACTAATACAGGCAACGGAGAGATGACAAGCTGACATAAGAAGGTACAAAATAAAATCTTGGACATGAGAGGTCAGACTGCCAAATGTGAGCCTAAGGCTGGGCAAATGAGAAGCTAGTACTAGAACCAAGGAGAGTGGAGGAAAGCCAGCCACCAGTGAGTCAGAAGGAGGGATCTCTAATCAGACACAAGGGTGTTGGGGGCACTGGGAGTGAGGGCAAGAAGTAGAAAGAATAAGAGGCACAACAGCACAAGTAGGAGACAAAGGGAACATCAAAGTGTGAAGGATGGCAGAGAGCAGGTGAGCAGGGAAAGAGAAGGACAGAGGCAGAACTGTGCAATGTTGTGAAAGTGAAGAATTTAAACTTGACGTGGAAAGAGGCAAGAAGTTAGCGAAGAGACCTGAGTTGTGTGTGTGGGGAGGGGGGACATGGTGGGGTGGGAAAACGTTACTGTAACAGTAGTTTCTTAGAAAAAGACTGAGGAGGGGAGAATCTTAGAGGAATTAAGGGAATTTTGCCTGGAAAGGCTCAAATTTGTGTTATGTACAAAGCACAAGGAACCCAATAGCATGAAGTTTAATCTAAAATAGCAATCAGAGCGTTTTTGTCCTTAATTGTCCATGAAGAAGCTGACGCTCACATTTTCTAAAAGCCCATTTGGTAGCCTTAGAGACTGAATTGTGAGAAGAGTGAGAGAGGACGGTTCCTGACTCTAGCTCGTGGCATCAAAATTCAGACCATCTATTGGTCTATCTACTTGACACTCCAACCAAAGCCACAGCTGTCTCTATGCATACCTCAGTTAGAAAAATAAGTACAATAAGAGGAGATCTTCAAGATGTGCGGTCCATATGCATATTCCACTAATGGGTGCACATGCACTTCGTGTGCTGCAGTTTGTAGTTTTTTGGCCAGCAGTGCCTGTAAAATGCAAATGTGCCAAGAGTCCTCACGCTCCAGGTCAAAGGCATACGAGGGCAGAGCAAGCCAACTGCCACTTAATTTCCTCTCAGCTGCAGAATCCAAGGTGTAAGGACTCTGAGGTAGAGTGAAAGGAGGGCAGGCAGTGGAACATGCATACGGACAAAACATCTTGAAGAACTCAAATTACTACAAGGTAAGTAACTTGTCATTCTCAGGTTCTTGTCCATATACACAAGCCACTAATGGTGACTCCCAAGCAGGGACCCTGTGCAATGGAGCTTGGAGTCTTCAATAAAACAAGGACTGCAGCACCACTTCACCAAAGGCAACATCGGACCTGGAGGGCTTCAGGCCATACAGAACATTTTGTGAATGTGTGAACCAACATCCAGGTTGCCCATGCAGATGTCAGAGGTAAGCACATTCCTTGGTGATGCTTCTTGAGCCCTAGCTGAGAGAGCCTTGAGTGTAGTAAGCTAGTCTACTTTGGCCACCTTGTAGCAGGTATTGACACAGAGATCCAGTCTGACAATCTTTGCATTGATATAATTGAGAAATTCATTCTCTGCCATGCAGATGAACAGTCTGGGTGAGGATCTGAATAGTTTTGTCCTCTGGAAGTAGAAGGTCAAAGCCTTTCTTATTTCCAAGGTGTCAAGTGTCACCTCCATCCTTTATGTGTGAGGATTAGGAAAGAACACCAGTAGTGGATTTGCTGGTTTAAGTAGAATTTCATGGCCACCTTAGGTAGAAATCTGGGATGTGTTCTCAGAGATACCTTGTCCAGATAAAGAAGAGGGAGAATGTGTGAGGTTGGGGTTGAGCCATCAGTGCCTAGATCTCACACCAACCCTTCTCACCAAAATAATGGCAATCAGAAATGTCGTCCTCATAGACAAGCGTAATAGAGAGCAGGTTGCCACTGGTTTGAAGGATGTGCCCATGAGAGCTGAAAGTTCTGGATTAATATCCCATGGGGAAACAGGTTCCGGTGGAAATACCTTAATCAGAAACTTTAAAAACTTAATTAGTCGGATAAGAAGAGATGCTGGTTTTCTGTCAGAGTGATTGGTTGAAACTGCTAAGAAATGTACCCTGACTGAGTTCAAGCACAGGCTGTTCTGTTTCAGCTCCAGAAGATAATCCAGGATTTGAGTGTGATAAGACTGCCCCTCCTAAGGTGCCCTCTAGCAGCAGGTTGAGGCAGAACAGGCACGTCTGCCTCAGTTTCCCTCCTTCAGAGTCCCCAGTGACTCCACTCAAGCTTTCTTGACTTGGTAATACCCTCCTTAGGGGATAGTTTATTACAAAAACAGTTCAAATGACCCATAACAAAAATCCCAAACAATCAATTTCTCTCACACAGAGCATACAGTCCTTAAAACCCCACTCTTTCAGGAAGAAGCTCCTACTGGGAATGCTTCCTTGCCATTCTCCAGCGTCTTCCACTATACACCAGCTCTTTTATTGCTCTTCTCCTTTACCAGGATAGCCACACCAGCCCTTCCAGTTGGAGTGTCACACCATTCTTCCCAGCAGAAACTACCCCCTCTCCCACCCTCTCTGCTAGGAGAGCTTCAGTATTCTCTGGTCCTCTGACTCCAGCCCCTCCACTGCTCTCCTGCCTTCAGCCCTCTTTTGCCCTTGGCTCTCACTCTCCAGTTTAAAAGCCAGCAGCAGGCAACTCCCTCTGCTACTCTCCTGACTTCACCCCTTACTCTCTGGCTTCAGGATCAGTCGTCAAACCACTCTTTGCTACTCTCCTGCTTTCAGATACCCTCTGCTTCTTTCAGGGACCTTCTGCAATCTCCTGGTCTCAGGCAGCAATCACCTGCCAAAATTCTCACTCCCATACAGCTCTCACCTGGGCTTTTCCTGATTGACTCCACTGGCGTGCTAAGGTCTCTTCCCCCTCTAGGGCCCAGTTACCTCTTTTACACCCCAACTGGAGTGAGCAGATGAATCAGAGGTGCACTGGACTTGTTCCCTCTCAAACGAACAGTCACCCTGTAACACAGGCACAGAAGAGTGATGAGAAATGATGTCTTCTCACTGATGCCAGTGAAAATATATCATCCTTTTCGCCAGGTAAGTTTGTCTCAGTCTTTTCTGCTATTCATGAGAACATTTCTGACTGGAGAAGAGCAGGCTTAGTCTATAGCCAACATCCACTGAGGCCCCAAGTTGCGAGATGGAAGGATCTCAGTTCTGGATGCAGGCTCTCTCCCATAGTTTGCAACACCAGAACCAGAAGCAGAGGTAAAGTCTTGGGCTGAACAGCTGATCGCCTCAGGAGGCCTAGGAACCAGAATCATCTTGGCCATGTCGGGGCTGTCAAGTGCAACCTGGCTGAGTCCTATCTGACCTTTGGAGCAGGGGCCAGAGGATAGGCATGTATCAAGGCTCCCAGCCACTGGATTAGGAATGTATCTGCTAGGGAATCTGGTTTTATTTTCCCCTGGAGCAGAACAAATACTTTTTGCCATCTTGTGTTGTGAATAGGTGTCCTAGGAGGTGATCCCAATGTGAGAAGACGTTCTGAACAATGGAATTCTTCAGCTCCCACTGTGATTGGGAGAGAAGTGTCTGCTCAGGTTGCCTGCCAAGGTGTTCTGCAGATCTGGTCAGCTGTACACTTACAGGAAAACTGATGCCTGATACACCAGTTCCAAAGTCTGACAGCTTCTTGGCAGAGCAGGGAAGACCTCACACTGACCTGTTCAATGTAGAACATGGTGGTCATGTTGTCTGTCATTATTTGGACCGTCTGCCCTTTGATATGATGGAGAAAGGACTCAAAAGCCTTGTGCATGGCTCGGCACTCCAGGAGGCTGATTTGTATCCTTGCTTCTCTTGTAGTGCAGCCTTGTACCCAAAAGTCTTTCATGTGTGTTCCCCATACCACAAGTGATGCTTCTGTCAGCATAATATGGGATGGAAAAGCAGCTAGAAGGGGGCAGGCATTTGCTAGATCCTTTCACCTTCTCAGAGATGACAGTACTAGAGGAAGTACACAGAGACATGTTGAGATGTCTGGCGGGCATACAGACCAGCCTGAACCAACCCTGCATACAGTGAAAGTGAAGTCTGGTATGCAGCATCACAAAGGAACAGGAGGCCATGTGACATAGATGGGCAAGACATATCCTTACTGTGGTAAGTCTGATTCCAAATCAACAGATTCCAAGGTTGACAGATTCTCAAATGTGTTTGGGGAAGGCAGGCCATGGATTTGGTGGAGTCAAGGATCACCCCGACGAATATGATTCTCTGGATTGCACTCAAGTTTGATTTCTGTATGTTGACTTTCAGGCCTAGTGTGTGGAACAGACTGAACGTGAAGCAGATGATTCCGAGGTCTGATAAGATTGTTCTCAAATCAGCCAATTGCCTGGGTAGGTTATACCTTGATACCTCTTTTTCTTAAGTATGCCTCTACTGTTGCTAGTGCTTTGGTGAATACTCTTGAGAGACAGAGTCCGAAGGATAGCACACAGTGCTCGTGGCCAACCATGAAAATCATGTACTTCCCATGCTGTGGAATAATTAATAGGTGATAGTATGCATCTTGTAGATAGACAGATGGAAATCAGGCTCCTGACTCCAAATTGGAATTATCTATGCTATGGTGACCATCCTGAACTTCAGACTTGAGTGTGAACACATCAAGGTCTCTTAAATCCAGAATATATTTCACACCTCCCTTCTTTTTTGGAAGAAGGACATATCTTCGGTAGACCTCCCTTCCTTTGATAACAAGGACGTACCATCTTGATCCCTCCAAAAGAAAGTAGCAAGAGAACCTCTTGTAAAAGAGCCCTGGGAGAAAGGTCCCTGAAAAGAGACAGAGAAGGTGACTTGGGGGTAGGTGTTGTTTGGAAATGGACAAAATACCTTGATGTCACAGTATCCAAAACCCATAGGTCTGTGGTGATCAACCACCAGGAACAGGGATAAATGATTTCCAAAGTGTGGGAATGGAGTCTTTGGAGCTATGGGAGTGAATTCAGACCTCTCAAAGGTCCCGTCAAAACTTAAGTTTCTGGGACACAGCAGGTTGAGAGGTCTGTGATGTGGCCAGTCTGTCACTGGAATAATTGACCCGGGGGGGGGGGGGGGTGGGGGTGGGGCGTTCAGCAGGGAGTTGACTAATAAATGTAGGCATGGCTGACCTTCGGAGGCACATAAGGCTGTTTCATGTGCTTGCTTTTTGGGGTCAGTGTGTAGACCCTAAGGGACAATCGAGTAGCCTGCAAATCCTTCAAGCTATTAAGGCTTTTATTGGTCTTTGAACTGAAGAGCTCTGATCCTCCAAATAGAAGACCCTCTACTATTGTCTGTGCCTTGCAAGGGAAGCCCAAGCCCTGCAACTATGACGATCATCTCATGATTACAGCTATAGCCATGGATCTTGTAGCAGAGTCCACTGCATCTAGGGCCGCCTGAAGACTGGTTCTCATCACTATTTGACACTAGAGGCGTAAATTCCTCTTTCATTTATGGCAGGACCTTGTCTCCAAAGCACATTTGTTTCTCAGAGATCCTGGGGTCACACCTGGCCAGAAGGGCCGGGTAGTATGACACCCTAAATTGCAACCTCACCAAGTAGTAAGCTTTTCTCCCAAGTAAATCTAATTTCTTTGGTCACAGTCTTTGGTGTTGCTCTAATCTGGCAAGGTTTCTCATTGTCCATTCTCATCAGCAGGGAAGAGAGCACTGGGTAGATATAAAAGAATTTGACCCCTTTAGAGATCGGACTTGACACTATCTACCTTTCATGAGGAGGGAGTCACAAATGCTGGTGCTTTCTACACCAGTTATGCAAGCACCTACAGTGAAATATGCAAATGGACAAGCATTCAAAAGAGAACTGTTTATTACAGTACCTATGGTAATCAATGTAGATCCCACTGTAGGTGTGCATGTGCCTCACGCATGCGAGACTGGAGGGTTTTTTGAACAGCAGTGTCTGTAGGAGCTGTACATGCTCCCACACAAAGGCATGAAGGACAGGGTGGCCACGACCTGCCCTCAGTTCCCTTGCAATTCAAAGCCTGTGTTTCTGAGAACTCCAGAAAGTGTGGATGGAGGGTAGGTCATGGGATCCACACTGACATCATCTCGAAGAGCTGCAATTACTGTAGGGTAAGAAAACATTCCTTCTTCAAATGTGTATCAGTGTGGATCCCACCGCAAGCGACTAGTAAAGAGCATCCTCCCTGGATGGCGAGAGTAAGGAATTTCAGCTCTATCAGTCAAACAGTTATTCCAGTATTGCTCTTCTGACCTTGGCATCTGACCTGGTTGCCACGTCAAGGTAAAAAACAAGAAAAGTCAGTGAATTGCTCAATGTTGCAGCGTTGCAGTTCTCAGAGACTGGCACATTCCCAAAAGCAGGCAGAAAACGCTGCCTGTGCTCTGGTGGAGTGTCCCCCGGTGTTCGGTCAGGGGCTTGCCAGCTATCTGAACACGATGGCACACAAAAATGCTCCACAGATGGGTTGTCCTTTTGATAGGCTAGATATGGACACACAGAGGCAGGAAGATAGCCTGAAAAGTTTGGTCCTGTTATGGTAAAAGAGCAAACTCTGGCCATACTCTTTCTCCCAGCATCAAGTGTGGTTTCAGGAAGACTTCCAAAGTAATTGGTTCAGGCTGAATTTTGAGACCATCTTAGGATGAAACTTAGAACATGGTCTCAACACCACCATGTTCCTATGGAAGGATGTGTAAGACAGTTCAGCCTTGAGGGCTTGGAGCTCACTGACTCAATCAGAAAGACTTTCTTGATGGTCATTGGTGTACTGAGCGATCTTGCAGCGGTGGAGGCTCTGTGAATTTTAGGAAGACAACACTGAGTTCCCACATGGGAGTTGGCTCTCTAACTGAAGGGAGATATGAAGGAGGCCCTTAAGGTATTTTGTTACTGTCGCATGGGAAAATAGTATGACTCCACTGGAGTGTGACACACGATTATTACTGCAAGGTAAACCATGAGAGAGTTCAATGCTAGCCCACCATATTTCATGTGCAGTTTGTAGTCGAGCATTTTCAATATCAGAACCTCTACTGGGTCCAGATTGTGTTGGGCTGCCTATGTGGATATTTCCTCCCCATCCACTCATTTTGAAGAGTAGGTCTCTCTAGCAAAGGTTTTATGCTTAGTCTGAGAATTTCCTGAACCTGCAGAGAGCAGTCTGTCACTAGTGCTCAACCAGTCAACATTCAAGGCATCAGGTGCAATGACTGCAGATCTGACCTAGCTTCTGAGATATTATGTCTGGGCAGAATGGGAGGTGTACGTGAAGCCGCCTGGACATCTGCAACAGTCTGTCAGCCAGCCAAAACTGTCTCAGCCAGTAAGAGGTTATGGGGTAACAGAAGTTCATAGCCTTATCCAGCCTGATCTGAGATATTATCCTGGGGATCAAGGGATGCATTAGAGAAGGAAATGAGTCGTTGAGCCCACCCAAGGAAAAGGTATCTGGCAAAGACCCAGGGCTCACACCCGCTCTGGAGCAGAAGTATGAGCATTTGGTGTTGTCCTCTGTGGCAAACAGATCTATTACTGGAGTCCCCACTGATGGAATACTGGCTCTAGGCCCGACTTCTGCGGCAGCCACTGGATGGTTGGTTACTGCAAGTCTGCTAGGTCACTGCTGATCCCTGGAATATGTACAGCCAATGTGGTTACTTTGTATTGACGATAGCACATCCAAAGCCTGATGGCTTTTGACACGGTCTCCCACAGTATTCTTGTCAGCAAGTTAAACAAGTATGGGCTGGATGAATGCACTATAAGGTGGATAGAAAGCTGGCTAGATTGTCAGGCTCAATGGGTAGTGATCAATGGCTCCATGTCTAGTTGGCAGCCGGTATCAAGTGGAGTGCCCCACAGGTCGGTCCTGGGGCCGGTTTTGTTCAATATCTTCCTAAATGATCTGGAGGATGGTGTGGATTGCACTCTCAGCAAGTTTGCAGATGACACTAAACTGGGAGGAGTGGTAGATACGCTGGAGGGTAGGGATAGGATACAGAGGGCCCTAGACAAATTGGAGGATTGGATCAAAAGAAATCTGATGAGGTTCAACAAGGACAAGTGCAGAGTCCTGCACTTAGGACGGAAGAATCCCATGCACCGTTACAGACTAGGGACCGAATGGCTCGGCAGCAGTTCTGCAGAAAAGGACCTAGGGGTTACAGTGAACGAGAAGTTGGATATGAGTCAACAGTGTGCCCTTGTTGCCAAGAAGGCCAATGGCATTTTCGGATGTATAAGTAGGGGCATTGCCAGCAGATCAAGGGACGTGATCGTTCCCCTCTATTCGATATTGGTGAGGCCTCATCTGGAGTAGTGTGTCCAGTTTTGGGCCCCACACTACAAGAAGGATGTGGAAAAATTGGAGAGTCCAGCGGAGGGCAATAAAAATGATTAGGGGCCTGGAACACATGACTTATGAGGAGAGGCTGAGGGAACTGGGGATGTTTAGTCTTCAGAAGAGAAGCATGAGGGGGGATTTGATAGCTGCTTTCAACTACCTGAAAAGGGGTTCCAAAGAGGATGGATCTAGACTGTTCTCTGTGGTAGCAGATGACAGAACAAGGAGTAATGGTCTCAAGTTGCAGTGGGGGAGATTTAGGTTGGATATTAGGAAAAACTTTTTCACTATGAGGGTGGTGAAACACTGGAATGCGTTACCTAGGAAGGTGGTGGAATCTCCTTCCCTAGAAGTTTTTGAAATCAGGCTTGACAAAGCCCTGGCTGGGATGATTTAGTTGGGGATCGGTCCTGCTTTGAGCATGGGGTTGGACTAGATGACCTCCTGAGGTCCCTTCCAAGCCTGATATTCTATGATTCTAATACATGCACAGGTTAGACAATTAGTGTCAGAAAGAGGAGAATGTTTCTGTGCTTAAGGAAAGTGTTATTTTCTGGATCTCTGAGCTCTATATAGAATACTCACAGAAGGAATCATTTGGAAAGCTAGTTCTGTGCAACAGAGGGAAAAGACTAGGCTTATCCATATGACTATCATAAACATACAGGCAGGGCACCCGAGCAATCATGGTGTTCACCACAGCAGTTGCCATTACAGGGCAAGTCAGGGGGGCAATCCTGGCTTCACCATTCCTGCACTAATGCAGGAACCATGCACACACCCGGGACTCACCTATCCGAGCCATGTGCTCTGCTTTCTTCACTTCCTGCTCCGCACGGGTCTTGAAGCGGTTTGAAGTGTATTTATACATCCTGTGATGAACAGAATTTATTCATTAGTGATCCCAACAGCCAGCTCAGGCACAACTATACAAAGGCTACATGTAGCAGGAATGGCAAAACAACAGTCCACAGGTTATGCAATGTGCCAGAGGACACCATCAGCCTTGATGACTATCTTGTCCAGAGACTAAAGGTCTCCGCATTCCCTTTTGGTGTGGAGAATGGAGACCCTTCATCGAGCCATTTCCCCACCCAACCCAGAGCCCCCTGACCAAGTTATGCTGACTTCTCAAGCAGTCCTCCCCCCGAAAGTCTGCATTGCATATGCTATCATATCATATTTAAAGTAGAACTGGGCAAACATTGCGAACACGGAGGTTTGGGAACTTCAAACAAACTTCTGACCTGGCAAAACCAGAATTTGTGGGCTTCATTTCTTGTCATTTAAATCCATCCCATTTGGCAACATGGTCCAGTGGCCAGGGCACAGGACTGGGAATCAAGAAAAAGGATTCTATTCTTTGCTCTCCCACTGACTCACTTTGTGACCTGCAAAAATCTCTAAGGAATCCATTTTCAAAATCAGTCACGGATTTTTGGCTTTTACCTAAGTTGATACCCCTTGGGTCTGGTTTTTAAGAGGTGCACAGAACCCACAACTCCAAAGCCAATGGGAACTAGAGTTTCTCAGATGGCACCAAGATCACTGGCTACTTCTGAAAGTCTGGGTCTTAGCCTCTGTGCATCCTCCTCCCCATCTGCAGAATGGGGCTAATACTACTGGCCTCCCTTGCACAGCATTTCTCATGCAAAACGGGAAATCGAAGCTAAGTATTTTATTATTATCGCACTGTCCCCAACACTGCGATTCCATTTATAGAACAAAGCATGTTTTACTAGCTAGAGGGCAGCCTGTGCTCTGTATTAGTGATAGAAGAACCCCTTACCCCCACATACATGGACCGGTGTGTGCGCCCTACATATGGCACAGATTCTCTCTTTTCATTAACACTCCTCCTGTCTGATACTCTCTAAACTGAACACGAATTTAACAATTACAGAAACCTAGGGCTGGATGGGACCTTGAGAGCCCATCTAGTCCAACCCCCTGAGCTGAGGCAGGATTAAGTATACCTAAACCCATCCGTGACAGGTACTTATCCACCTTATTTTTAGAAGCCTCCAATAACAGGGATTCCAGAACCTCACTTGGAAGCCTATTCCAGTGCTTAACTATCCTTATAGTTACAAAGTTTTCCACAGTATCTAACCTAAATCTCCCTTGCTGCAGATTAAGTTGACTATTTCTTGTCCATTCTTCAGTGGACAGAGGATTGATCATTGTCCTCTTTATAACAGCTCTTAACGTACCTGAAGATTTATCAGGTCCTCCCTCAGTCTTCTTTTTGCAAGACTAAACATGCCCAGTTATTTTTAACCTTTCCTCATAGGTCAAGTTTTTTAAGCCTTTTATCATTTTTGTTGAAGAGTCCAGAGGACAGCAATTTGTCCACGTCTTTCCTAAGTGTGGCATCCAGAACTGGACACAATACTCTAGCTGAGACATCACCAGAGTTGAGTAGAGGAGAACAATTGCCTCCTCTCTTACCTATGATACTGCTGATAATACACTGCAGAATGACACAAGGCTTTTTTACAATTGCATCACATTTTTGGCTCATATTCAATCTGCCATCCACTACAGCCCCCAGATCCTTGTTCCCCATGTTGTATTGGGGAATCTGATTTTTTCTTCGCAATTGTAGTAATCTGTACTTCATCGAATTTCATCTTATGGTATTCATTGTCAATGTCATTTTGAATTCTAATCATGTCCTTCCAACCGCAATCCCTCCCAGCTTGGTGTCATCTGTAAATTTTATAAACACACTCTCCACTCCGTTATCTAAACCATTAACAGAAATATTGAATAGTACTGAACTCAGAACAGACTCCTGTGAAACCCCACTAGATAGATCCCCCCATTTTGACAGTGAACCGTTGATAACTACGAAGTACAACCTTTCAACAGCTTTATACTCACCATATAGTAATTTCATCTAGACATTATTTCCCTACTTATCAGAATGGCACTTAGAAGTGTATGAAAAGCCTTTGTGACAGGGTCAGGCCAGATGGCTATAGGAGAGTAACAGAAGGCAGATATATTAGCCACAGGCTAAGTAGGTCCCTTTTCCCTGGGTAAGGTAACAGGGAAGGTTCCAGAACAATCAGGAACCTTCTGGAGACAATTAAGACAGGCTGATTAGAACACCTGCAGCCAATCAAGAAGCTGCCAGAATCAATTAAGGCAGGCTAATCAGGGCACCTGGGTTTTAAAAAGGAGCTCACTTCAGTTTGTGGCATGCGTGTGAGGAGCAGGGAGCAAGAGGCACTAGGAGCTGAGAGTGGGAACGCGGACTGTTGGAGGACTGAGGTGTACAAGCATTATCAGACATCAGGAGCAAGGTCCTTTGGTGAGAATAAAGAAGGTGTTGGGAGGAGGCCATGGGGAAGTAGCCCTGGGAATTGTAGCTTTCGCACAGCTGTTCCAGGAGGCACTCTAGACAGCTGCATTCCACAGGGCCCTGGGCTGGAACCCGGAGTAGCGGGCGGGCCCGGGTTCCCCCCAGTTCCTCCCAACTCCTGGTCAGACACAGGAGGAGTCGACCTGGACTGTGAATTCAGAAAAACGGCCAAGCTGAGGGCTGCCGTGAAGCACCAAGACGAGCAAATCCGCCAAGAAGCGCAAGACCCACCAAGGTAGAGCAGGAACTTTGTCACACCTTACTAAAATCAAGATATATCACGTCAACAGCATTTGCCCCAGCCACTAGGCCAGTAACTATCTAAGAAGGAAGTTAAACTGGTTTGGTATGATTTGTTCTTTGACAAATCCGAACCAGCTATTTCTTTATAACCCTATTTTCATCTAGGTGCTTACAAAATTGTCTTATAATTTGTTCCAGTATCTTTCCAGGTATCAAAGTTAGGGTGTCTGGTCTATAATTCCCCAGGTCCTTTTTATTCCCCTTTTTAAAGATAGGGTCTACAATGTACCCTACATGTATCCAGCCATCTGAGACCTCACCCATCCTCCATGAGTTCTCAAAGATAACTTTGAGATTGCTTCAGCTGGTTCCTTAAGTGTCCCTGATGTGTATTCCAGTTTGGTGTGCGTGCGCCCAGCGTGCTGGAACCTTTTGTCTAGCCATACCCACAAAGGGATGGCACTCTCGCCTCATGGCTGTGGCTCTTCACTTGGCTATATCAGGCAGTGCCACCCCAACCTCCCTCAGTTCCTCTGCACCGAAAGTCTCATGCAGAGGGGGTGGGTTGTGGAATACATGCCTGCATCACATCTCAAAGAACCACAGTTACAGTAAATAACCATTTCTTCTTCGAGTAGATGCAGACATGTATTCCACTTAGATGACTCTCAAGCAGTACCCCAATCTGGAGGCAGGGCTTGGAGTCTTCTGGAATAGGGATCACAAAACTGCACTTCTGAGGCCTGCATCTGCTCTGGACTATGCAGTAGTAACATAATGGTCCGTAAACATATATGCAGCCAGCCTCCAAACGTCCAGTACGGATATGTCATTGAGGAATGCTATGAACGTTGCTTGCACCCTCATGGAGTGAGCCCATATCCTCTGAGGAGGCATAGCCAAAGCTATTTCATACGCAGTCTTGATACAAGATATTATCCATCTAGAGATGGTCTGAGCAGAGACTGCTTGCCCCTTCATGCAGTCCGTATAGGGGACAAACAGGCAAGGTAAAGCAAGAAACAAATTAAGTCCTGTAAAGACAACATGTCAGACATCGCCAGACATCCCAGTTATGGAGACGCTGTTCCTCAGGGGAAGAGGACCCGCGTTTTTCCCTAAGTCGCAAATTCATCTGAATCAGGAGGTGTAACTGAGATGCCACCTTAGACAAAAACTTTAGGTGCAGTTGAAGTGTCACTTTGTCCTTGGAGAACTGAGTGTAGGCTGGCTTGGCCATGAGCGCTTGCAATTCACACACCCTTCTTGCAGATGTGATAGCTATCAGGGACACAGTTTTCTGAGACAGGAGAGGCAGTGGACAGGACTTAAGAGGCTCGAATGACAGGCCCATGAGAACAGCCACAACCATATTTAGGTCCCAAAGGGGCACCAGTTTTCAGACTGGAGAACGAAAGCGGAGAAACCCTCTCCGAAATCCCGTCAACCATGGCACTGGAAAAAATGGACTTCTCTTGAACAGGGGGATGAAACGTTGATATTGCTGCCAGACACACTTAGTGAACTGACCACAAATTGACAAGACAGCCAGCAGCCAAAGTAATGCAGTGTCTACACTGCGTTGCCCTAACTGCACCAACATACGCCCTATGCCTCTGGTGGAGGTGGAGTTATGATGTCGGTGTAGTAGGACACTTACATCAGTGGGAACAAGGCTAGAGTGTAGACACTGACATAATTAGTGTAGTGACTAACTGTGTAGTGTAGACCAGCCCTTTGTTTTCTTTTCTCGCAAACAGGTTGATGGTGCGGACACCCCCATGTTGCAAAGATGACCTGGAGGACACACTCCTTCAGAAGTCACTTTTGGTTTAGGGAGAAGACCCTGCTGAGATGGCCGGTGAGATGATTTTGCACCCCTGGCCAGTGAACTGCTACCAGAGAGATGTCTTCAACGCAAAATTGCTCCTGATTGATCACCTCCAGGCAGAGTAACCTGGAATGTGCTCCCCCTTGTTTATTCACATAGTACATCATAGTGGTAACATGCGAACCATTGAGTGTCTTATGCGGTCCCTGAAGGCACAACATACATTGTGGATGGCCCAAAGTTCCAACACGTTGATATGGAGTGAGGCTTCCTGTTCCACCAAGAGGCTCTGCAACCTCAACAAGTCCAGATGCGCCCCCCCGAACCCAGAAGGGAAGTGTCAGTTGGAGATGGTCAAGCAAAGGGGACTCCTTGGCACACGTTGTGTGGGGACTCTCACTAAGGCAAAGAATCTAGGACTGGTGGACGCAGGTGAACCAAACTGTGCAGAGAATGCAGGGCAGGGTGGTAGACTGTCCTGAACCACATCTGAAGAGGGAGAAGGCACAGCCTGGAAAACTGGACCACTGGTGGACATGCGACCCAATAGGCTCAGACACATGGGGACTGTCGTGGAGGACTGAGATTGCAGACTGAGGAAGAGCTGTTGCATTGCCTGGAAGCAGTCGGTTGGCAGGAACGCCCTCTACCTCATGGAATCTAACAGGGCTCCAATGAACTCGATTTTTTGAGTGGGAGCTGAACAGGAGAACTGTATACTGAAAGTGGCATTCTCCTACCACAAAACAAAAACTTTCTGTGGCTCAGAAGAATTGCCACATGAGAGTAGATCCAGAGCAGCAAACCAGTCATTCTGAAACTGCACGGGGAAGATAGCTAATAGAGTGATCATGTGGAACTCACATACTTGATGGATTTGCTGAGGCTGCGAAGGTCAAGAATAGGTCTCCACCCCGGCCTGGGATATCAGTATCAGGAAGTAGCAGAAGTAAAAGCTGTGGCCAGAGCGTTTGGGCGGAACTTCCTCCACCGCTTCCAATGTCAGAGAGCTGACCTGCTCGATGAGAGTGTTTTGTGAGAGGGGTCCCTGAAGAGGGACAGGGAGGGGTGTGAAAAGGGTCTGTGGAGAGGAAGGGGATTATGTAGCCCGATATGACAGTGTCTAGGACCCAGCTATCAGAAGTAATCAAGTCCCAAGCATTGTAAAAAAGTGGGCCAGCCTGTCCTCAAAGGGATGGAGGAACAGAGAGGGTGGGGTAATGACTGGACCAGTGCTCTGGACTAAAGAGTCAAAATGGGTACTCAGACAGCACCAGGGGGAGAGAGTATTGAGTGCCCGAAGCCTGAGCCTGATTGCATCCTCTCTTGGGATCTATCCCTTTTTCTAGGGTATTCCCGCTGTTTCAGGGGAAAAGATTGCGCAAAGGAATGAGGCAGGCAATACTATTGCTGCACGCCATAGTGGTGTCTTTGCACAGATAGCACGTACATGCCCAAGGATCTCACAGGAACCCAGGAACCCTTAAAGCAGTGTAAAGTGTCATCTGTCATGTCTGGGAATAAGACTCAGCTGTCAAAGGGCAAGTCCTCAATGGTTTGCTGGATATCCAAAGCAATCCCAGGGTTTTGCAACCAGGAAGCCATCCTCATAGGTTCCGCTGAGGCCATCACCCTGGCCAAGGAGTCCACAACGTTGAGGGTGGACTGCAGGGATGTTCTGGCTACCAAGCAGTCTTCCACAGTGAATGCCCAAAACTCCTCATGTGAGGCCTTGAGCAAATGGTTGTTGAATTTAGACAAGGCTGACAAATTGAGGAAATCATACTTGTACAGCAAAGCTTGTTGATTTATGATCCTCATCTGCAGGGATGATGAGGTATGGTTCTTCTGGGCAGGAAGATCTAATCGCTTGGAGTCTCGGTCCTTGGGCATAGACTGGAACCTACTCTGCTGGAACCTCTTACCACCACGAAATTCAGGGCCCGATGGGAATAGAACCCCCCAAATCCTTGCATGCGAACAAAATAGCACTTTTTCATGCACTTAGTCAGGCCGGTGGTGTACTCCACAGGGCTTTCGCCAGCTCAAGGAGCACATCGCTGACTGGGAGGGCCACTCTCCCAGGGATGGCGGGCTGTAAAATGTCCACCGGTTTGGTGTGTTCTCTTGGAGAAACTCCTTCTGGATGCCCAGCGGTGCAGCTATATAGCGTAAAAGGTCCTGATATACCTTGAAGTCTTCCGGAATAGAAGGGGAGGATGAATAAGGAAATATGGCATCATCTGGTGACAAGGACGAGAGTCTTGGCTGAGCCAAAACAGTCTCTCGTGCCCAGGAAGACGTACCAGGGAGGACTCCGGCAGCTCAGCAGAGGGGAAGACCATTGATACCTGGGTTTACAGCTAATCCACATGACTTCAGCTTTGAACAGGACCAAGAGCAGGATCTCTGAGAGCAAGGAGCATCCCACCAAGTCCAAGGAGGCCACTGATACGGTGGCCAGTAGGAGCCAAGACATGGACCTCTGTCTCAGCCACGGGGCACGTGCCAACTCTAGGAGTCATACTGGTCCATTAGCAGTCCCCAGAGTTCATCGGGTAATGCAGAGTGGGAGGATGACGACTCCAACTTGGAATCAGAGACCCAGGATCTTGGCGACATGGGAGGAGCGATGCCTAAGGGCGTCAACAGGCATTCTGATTCATCCATTGTCCAGAATGAGGTGGGAATTGGTGCCCCCAATGATGGCAGTACTATTGGCATCAACCATGCTGGTGCCAAAGGCAGTGTCAGTCCCAGCGCAAACAGCGGTACTGGAGTGCCCGAGTGCATCGATGTTGAGAGTGGTGTGAGCTGCCATGGGAGTATCTTTGGTGTTGACTGCAGCAGGTCCAAAGATAGTCCCCAGGCCGAGGTCCCCTGCACTGATTCCAGTACTAGCTTCATGTCCATCACAGGAAGAGAAGCATCTAGGTACGGTGCCGAGAGGAACAAAGGTTCAGTGGCACGCTATATTGGAGGGGCTGCCAATGGCACAAGACGTGGAAAGCCCTGGACCAGCAGAGAGCATGGAAGGGAAAGGCAGAGCATGTCCACCACAGCCTGATACATTGACACAGTGCATAGTCAGTACCAGCATTGCCGACATAGATACCGGACTCAACAGACGCCCGGAGGCCAGAACCAGAGTCAACAATATGGGATTTCTGCCCTTGCCACTTGGTTCTTGGGAAGAGTCAGAGGAACCTGCACCATCCCGCATGCCGGAACTGGTCCCGTGCTGGTCTGTGCTTTTTCTGGGGAGGCAGAGGAGTCCGCCCGCAACCTGGAGTGGTCCCCACTAGTCTTATGACATCTATTCCTCGGCGCCAACAATGGAGAACAGCTCCTCAACATCTTGAGAGAGTCGCCTGCCCCGGACCCAGAGGCAGCAGCACTCTCTAAACCCAAGGGTTATCTTCGACCCAAGTAGGGCCTCAGTACCGGATCAGGCTGAATGGCCTGTTCAATCAGGTGCTGCTTGAGATGAAGGTCCCATGCCACCCGAGTCCACTTCTTGAACAACCTACAGAACGGCCAATGCTTTTTAAGGTGGGTCTCACCAAGCCAAAGCAGGCACAGTGTGTGGGGGTTGTTGTTGTGGATCGTCCCTCCACATGAGGGACCACGGTGAGGGCATCAATGGGGAACACTAATCGACGAACTACTAAAGATACAATAAATTAAGCTAAGACTAAATGCAAGGTTGTGTGACTACAACCATACAAAGCTCCGATTCCAGCTACAGGTGGTGAGAAAATAGGGGTCAGGGCAGTGCCACCTCATATAGCCAGGGGAGGGGACACAGTCATGAGCATCACCCCTCTACAGTTACTGCTACACAAAAGCCTCCAGCTCCAGCATGCTGGGCATGCACACACCTGAGTGGAATACATGCATCTACGCGAAGAACTACCAGCTCTACAGAACTCCTTTATCCCTTAGAACTAATAGGTAAGGTCCATGGAAAGAAAATCTGAGTTTGCTAGAGTCTGCTTTTTTGAAGTCCTTATTCTGCTTCTCTCACTCCTTCCCCTTTCCTTAGAATTATGAAATCTATAATTTCATGATCACTTTCACTCAAAAGGACTTCAACATCCATATTTACAACCAATTCCTCTTAGTCAGAATCAAGTTTAAAATGGCTACTTCCTCCATCTTCCAAAGGGTTTTCCCCCCCCCTGCATTTGGTGAAAGAGGCTCATGGCCATCACAGACCAAGTACAGGATCTTGAGATCAGAGTGGCTGAACTGGAGGAACTAAGGGTGACAGAAAGATACACAGACAAGATGTTCTGGAACACAGCAGAACAATCCCACCCACAGTCCGATAGCTTCTGTGCTGTTCAGGAGGATGAAAGTCTCAGGGAAGGAGGAATATCATACAGCAGCAGAGGGAATTGATCCCATAATTGGAACCATCCTTCCAGATGATGTCATGGTATCCTCTTGCGCTAAGGATTTCTCTCCAGGGAGGGACCACCTCTTATTAGGAAGAGAGAAGTAATAGTAATCAGAGAATCATAGGTCTAGAAGTTACCTCAAGAGGTCATCCAGTCCAGTCCCCTACACTCAAGGCAAGACTAAATATTATCTAAACCACCCCTGAAAGGTGTGTGTCTAACCTGCTCTTAAAAATCTCCAATGATGGAGATTCCACAACCTCCCTCAGCAATTTATTCCAGTGTTTAACTACCCTGACAGTTAGGAAGTTTTTCCTAATGTCCAACCTAAACTGCCTTCCTGCAATTTAAGCCCATTGCTTCTTGTCCTATCCTGAGGTTAAGGAGAACAACTTTTGTCCCTCCTCCTTGTACCAACCTTTTATGTACCTGAAAACTGTTATGTCCCCTCTCAGTCTTCTCTTCTCCAGACTAAACAAACCCAATTTTTTTCAATCTTCCTGCATTGGTCATGTTTTCTAGACCTTTAATCATTTTTGTTGCTCTTCTCTGGACTTTCTCCAATTTGTCCACATTTTTCCTGAAATTTGGCGCCCACAACTGGACACAATGCCCCAGTTGAGTCCTAATCAGTGCAGAGTAGAGCAGAAGAATTACTTCTTGTCTTGCTTACAACACTCCTGCTAATACTTTCCAGAATGATGCTTGCTTTTTTTTTTTTTTTTTTTTGCAACACAGTGTTACACTGTTGACTCATATTTAGCTTGTGAACCATTATGACCCCCAGATCCTCTTCTGTAGTACTCCTTCCTAGGCAGTCATTTCCCATTTTGTGTGTGAAACTGATTGTTCCTCCCTAACTGGAGTGCTTTGCATTTGTCCATTTCTCCAGTTTGTCCAAATTTTAATTCTAACCTCCAAAGCACCTGCAATTCCTCCCAGCTTGGTATCATCTGCAAATTTTACAAGTGTACTCTCTATGCCATTATCTAAATCACTGATGAAGATATTGAACAGAACCGGACCCAGAACTGATCCCTGCGGGACTGCACTTGATAAGCCCTTCTAGCTTGACTGTGAACCACAGGTAACTACTCTCTGGGAACAGTTTCCCCACCAGTCATGCACCGACCTTATAGTAGCTCCATCTAGATTGTATTTCCCTAGTATTTTTATGAGACAGTCATGCGGGACGGTATCAAAAGCCTTACTAAAGTCAGATAGACCACATCTACCACTTCCCGTATCTCCACAAGGCTCATTACCCTGTCAAAGAAAGCTATTAGGTTGGTTTGACACGAATTGTTCTTGACAAATCCATGCTGACTGTTACTTATCACCTTACTATCTTCTAGGTGTTTGCAAACTGATTGCTTAATGATTCGCTCCATCATCATTCTGGGTACAGAAGTTAAGATAACTGGTTAATTCCCCGGATTTTCCTTATTTCTCTTTTTATAGATGGGCAAATATAGTGCAATTTTCCAGTTTTCTGGAATCTCTCCTGTCTCCCATGACTTTTCAAAGAGAGTCAATGGCTCAGGTATCATCTCAGTCAGCTCCTTGAGTATTCTAGGATGCATTTCATCAGGCCCTGGTGACCTGAAGACATTTAACTTTAAGTAAATTTTTAACTTGCTCTTTTCGTATTTCAGCCTCTGATCCTACCTCATTTTCACTGGCATTCACTATGTTCAATGTCTAATCGCTACTAACCTTTTTGGTGAAAACAAACAAAAAATTAATCATTTCTGCCATTTTCAGTTATTGTTCTCCTCCCCCCCCCATTAAGTAATGCGCCTCCCCTGTCCTTGGTCTTTCTCTTTCTTCTAATGTATTCATAGAATGTTTTCTTGTTACCCTTTATGTCTCTAGCTATTTTAATTTCATTTTGCGCTTTGGCCTTCCTAATTTTATCCCTACATACTTGTGTTATTTGTCTATATTCATCTTTTGTAATTTGACCTAGTTTCCACTTTTCATAGGACTTTTTTTTTTGGGGGGGGAGTTTGATGATTGATGATCTCCTGGTTAAGCCAGGATGCTCTGTCGCCATACTTCCTATTTTCCCTACGCAGTGGGATAGTTTGCTCTTGTGCCCTTAATAATGTCTCTTTGAAAAACTGGCAACTGTCTTCAATCATTTTCTCCCTTAGACTTGCTTCCCATGAGATCTTACCTACCAACTCCCTGAGTTTGCTAAAGTCTGCCTCCTTGAAATCCATTATCTTTATTGTGCTGGTTTCCCTCCTACCATTCCTTAGAATCATGAACTCTACCATTTCGTGATCACTTTCATCTGAGCTGCCTTCCACTTTCAAATTCTCAACCTGTTCCTCCCTATTTGTCAAAATGAAATCTACAATAGTCTCTCCCCTGGTAGCTTTCTCCACCTTCTGAAATACAAAGTTGTCTCCAATACATTCCAAGAACTTGTTGGATAATTTGTGCCCTGCGGTGTTATTTTCTCAATAGGTTTCTGGGTAGCTGAAGTTCCCCATCACCACCAAGTCCTGGGCTTCGGATGATTTTGTTACTTGTTTAAAAAAAAGCCTCCTCCACCTCTTCTTCCTGGCTAGGGGGTCTGTAGTAGACCCCTACCATGATCTCACCCTTGTTTTTTACTCTTGATCTTTACCCAGAGACTTTCAATAAGTCTGTCTCCTATTTCCATCTCAACCCCAGTCCAAGTGTATACATTTTTAATATATAAGGGAACACCTCCTCCCTTTTTCCCCTGCCTGTCCTTCCTGAGCAAACTGTACCCTTCTATATCAATATTCCAGTCATGTGTATTATTCCACCAAGTCTCTGTGATGCCAACTATGTCACAGTTGTGTTTATTAACTAGTATTTCAAGTTCCGCCTGCTTATCCCCCACACTTCTCGCATTAGTATACAGACATCTAAGATACTGATTTGATTTCCCCCCCCCCAATGTTCTCTCGTCTCTCCCTTAACCCTGCTATAATGGCCCATGCTCCCCCAGATTCCAAACCTTCTCCCAGGTCTCCATGTTTTTGGTTTGGATTGGGGGATTAGATTATTAGAAATAAAGATAGTTGGGTTTGTGATAACCAGGAGTACTCCATGGTAAACTCCCTGCCAAGTGAAAAGGTTGCAAACCTCTCAAGCCATCTGGACAGATGTACGTGCAGTGCTGAGGAGGCTCATGGTATAGGTAGGTACCAATGACATATGGAAAATCTAGGAGGCCAAATTTAGGCTGCTAGACAAGAGATTAAAGTCCAGGACTGCCAGGATAGCATTTTCCAAAATTTTTCCAGTTCCAGCTGGATAGGGCCAGACAGACAGGCAGAACTGCAGGCTCTCAATGCATGGATGAGATGATGATGCTCAGAGGAGAGATTTAGGTTTATTGGGAACTGGGGAACATTTTGGGAAAGGAGGCACCTATACAGGAAGAATGGGCTCTACCGAAACCATAACGCTGGCATGTAGAATCAAAAAGGTCATAGAAGAGTTTCTAAACTAAGAGCTGGGGGAAAGCCAAAAAGTGTGGAAGAGCACATGGTTCAGACAGACATATCCCTTAGTGGAGGATTCATTAAAGAGGATACTCTATGTCCTAGTGAGGAAGAGAGAATAGAAGTGGATAAAATACACACAGGAACTGAAGAGAAATGGTCAAATGAAAAAGAGTGCTATTCAATTATATCACATGAAGGCAAACATCTGAATATTGACAAATTTTATAAATGTTTGTATACAAATGCAAGTAGTATAAATACTAAGAAGGATGAATCTGAGCACCTGGTATTAAATTAGGCTCTGGGTGCCCCTAAACCTCCGACTGCTAGAACAGGGGATGGATCACTCGATAAATTGCCCTATTCTGTTAGTTCCTTCTGATGCATGTAGCACCAGCCAAGGTCGGAAGACAATATAGCCATTCTTATGTTCTTAAACAAAAAGTTGTCTCCAATACACTCCAAGAACTTATTGGATATTTTGTGTTTTGACGTGTTACCTTTTCAACAGATGTCAGGATAAATAAAGTTCCCCACTACTACCATGTCTTGAGTTTTGGATATTTGTTATTTGTTTTAGAAATGCCTCATCCATGTCCTCCTCCTGATTTGGTGGTCTATAGTAGACCCCTACCATGACATCACCTTTCCCCCCCCCATAGTCTGATTCCATGGATTTGGAAGTTGATGTCTGAGTGAGTTTAAAATGAGGAAAAACCAACTTTGCCCAGACAAAGTTAAAACGGCTGTATCTAAAAACACCACCACCACACACTTAGTGTTTCTAGACACTCGGCCTACTTTCATTTCCACGTGATATAATTTTCATAATACCCCAGGTGGGAATTTCCCAGCCATACCAAACTGGTTATTGCTGTCTGAAACAAAGTTGTGACATGGCCAAGAACAAGACCTTCACTCCTTTGTATTCCCTGAAAGGGAACTGAACCCCATCAGTTCCAGGTAGGATTTTCGGAAGCCTTGGCCTTTTCCTTGACTTTAATGGGAACAGAAGTAGGCAAACACTGATCGCTATTGAAAATCTTGCTCTAGGACTTCAAATTAGCCACCGTCTCTTGATTTTTATGGCTTCTACAGGGTCTTATACATGGCAAACACACCCAGCAAGCTACCAGGGATATAATGGGACCACAGGGGCTTTGCGGCTGAACATGGTCCCCTAAGTCATGGATCCTACCTGGGCTTGTAGAGGCAGCAGGAAAGTCGCTTGGTTTGAACTTTGTGTCCATGGATGAAGATCCTCATTCTGGGATCAATATAAAGGACAGCAGCATAGGCACGGAATGAGCGACGCTCTGGCTTCCTGCAAGAGGAGGGAGCTTACAGAAACGAGATAGTCTAGTCAAACCCAAGCAGTGCCCTCTACTCCACTTACCAGAGAAGACAGCCCATCCTATCCAGCCCTGAGCAGCACTCCAACACTGTCCCCATACCAAGTTTATGACTTGGTATGGGGAGAGTGCTGGGGTGCTGCTCAGGGTTTGGATAGTATCTATTTGGTTGGTTTAGGACCAATTTGTTTATTTTCTTGCTATAAACCAGCTTGAAGGGTGGACAAAACAGCCTACCTGGCTCGTGTCTGCATTCCACCATGATGAGCCACCCTGAGCACTGTCCCAGGTTCCCCTTCACTGAGAAAGTCTTTGCCCATCCATATCAGTCTCCCCTTTACTGAGCAAAGAGCTCTAACTGTGCGTGTCTGACCAGCGATCCAGGCTCCCTTACACTGAACAGACGGTTCCCATCCCAAAAAGGCCCCACCCGCAGTCCTTTAAACAGAGAACCCAACATTCAAATCCAGTCCTACCGCCCCCTCATCTTGGTTAGGCAGCTAGCCTCACCTGAACTCCATGTCTGGTCACAATGTAGGTGTAGCCACCCAACTCAGTCACACTCAAACAGTTCGGGGGGTGGGAGGGAGAAGAGGAGGGGCGGGCTAGAGATTTGCCTTCCGTCTCAGTAATCCCTTCTTTCAAATGATTATAAAACTCACTCTGTACCCCAGGTCCCTCCCTCCCCACATCTGAATTAACCAAGTATCAGTGCCACATTTGCTAATGTGCTATTGTCCTCTTTGGGCATCCAAAGCACAAGAATAACTTACATGAGCTGTTAAGTGCATCTAAGCTGCGTGGCTGCATAGCAGCCTGTTAAGCACCACACAGGCAGGCGCTCAGGGCTGTGGCAGAGAGAGATACCTTTCCACCAGCCCCGGACCTGCTGCGGCTGGGGCAGAGGCGTCCCTTCCCCAGCCCGGCCCCAGCCTGGGGAAAGGCGCCCCTGCCCCAACCTGCCGCAGCTAGGGGAGAGACGCTCCTCCCCAGGCCCCAACCCAGCCCAGCTGTGGCTGAGGCACCTCTCCCCCCACAGCCCAGGTGCTGCTGTGGGGAGAGAGAGCTGGAGGGAGTCCTGTCTCCCCACCATAGCCCCAGGACAGCCTGCACCCCAAACCCCTCAACCCCAGCCCCACCCCAGAGCCCACACTCCCAGCTGGAGCCCTCACCCACCCCCATACCCCAAACCTCTGCTCCAGCCTTGAGCCCCCTCCCACATGCCGAATCCCTCCACTCCACCCCCACCCCATGAATTTCATTCTGCATATTCCTGGGCAAAATTAGAGGGAACACTGAGCAGGAGAGCCAAAGAAAGTCTGAAATCCCAACCTGATGCACTCCAAAATGCAGAATTCTCATCAACTCACCTGCATAAACAGGATACATCAACCTACAACCACCACAAGCCATTCATACAGACAATCCCAGCATCTGTTGCACTTACGTTCCTTCAGGGGGTGTTTCTGCCATCTGGATATCTCGGGGGTCGGAGGTCACATCCAGCTCTGGCTCCCCATTATCCATCAGTTTGAGATTAAAGATAATCACCAAGGTCCCTGAGTAGGAGACAAACTTGAGGTTAGCTCCATCCAATGCCATCCAAATTTCTTCTCCTGTTTCATCTCCAATTGCCCTATGCCCAGCACCAGTTTACACTTACCCTTCTCCCCAGGGATTTTCTTAAACTGCTCCATCACCTCTTGTTCCGACTTGAAGGGGGAATACTTGTAAATGAGCTCAGTCTCAATAGAAAATTTCTCCATGTTGTCGGTCATGGGCTCCTGGGTACGTGTGTTCCAGGTGGGCAGCGGGACAATCACCTGTGGAAAGGATTGGATGGGGATTAAGATGAAGCTCCAACCCTTTCTCTTGAGAAAGACACACTTCACTGGCTCCCATGCTTGGGTTAAGTTATTTCTTCTGATGGCCTCTACCTACAGCATTGATCCCCTTCCTACCCACTCCAATAACAGCGGAGTATTAACTCAGTGTCCAACACCCAAAAACCCTGGTTTCCCATCCCCTCAGAGTTACCTTTTTATACAGTTCATCTTCTCAGACCAAGATATTTTACCCCAAGTACAATGGAAACCACAAGAAAAAATCAACCTCAGAACAGGTTCTTTTCCTCTTAGAAGCTCAGATGAGGTACGGAGAACAACAGAAGGTTCATCTTAGCAAATACCCAGCATTCTATTTTAGAGTGACAAAGGGCATGCAAACCTCATCGATGCCTTCTTCCTCGTGAAATGTGCGCGACAGGAAGAGGCAGGTCATGGTGGTGTCTTTCTTAGTGAAGAGGATAAAATCCTTCCCAATCCGCATGGAACCCCTAGAGGCAGATTTTAGAGCGTGTGGAAAGTCAGTCTGAAAAACTCAACACTTCCTACTACAAGTCCTGGGCTACCAGGGTCCCTTCCCCTCAACTATATTAATTTTGAAATGCAACAAACATGAGAATATCTGAATATCTCAAAATGGTTTAAGACAAACATCTTGTCATGCTATACGAACAAAAATCCAAAAATCATTCAGGCCCAAAATAACCTGACTCGCCCCACAAAAATGACAATCCAGAAAAGGACATATTTTCATAGGATTAGATGGAGGCCTGTGGGCTTGTTCCCCAAAACATCCAGCACCAGCTATAGCCAAAGGTAGGATCTTCTAGCTCCACAGAAAACCTGCTCCAGACTCAGTTGGATGCATATACAGCACAAGGCCAAGTGGGCATCACTTTCTCCAGCCACGTGGGCAGCAGCAGTGGCAGCCAGAAGAGCTCACAGGGTGCAAACTATGGAATCACTACAACCTTCAGAGCTCCTTGCCCACAGTGGCCAGCACTAGCTCCAGGGCACTGGACCCAGTGGCCTCCCGAACAGCCCTGCCCAACCTTAACCTCTCTGTCCATATGCTTCTCTCTCCTTTCCCATTTCTACCTCTCTCTGCCAGTTTCCTTCTCCCCCACTCTTTCACTATTCGCTTCCCCTCAAGCACTCCCCCGATAAAGGAAAATGGAAGTGACTTATGTGTAACTGGAGGTTCTTTGAGATATGTGGTCCCTTTGTGATTCCACACATAGGTGCATTGTGTACGTGCATACCCGAGTCTGGAGATTTTTAGTAAGCCGTGTCCCTTGGTCCGCACATGCAGAATTGCTCTCCTCGTGCCCTGAACCAAGGGTAGAAGGGAAGTGTGGAATGATGATGCTCCAGTTCCTCCTCTTACCATGAATCCAGTCATGATACGCAACAGAGGGGATGGACGACAGGTAGTGGAATACAGACAGGGACCACACATCTTGAAGAACCTCCATTACAAGTAACCAACCTCCATTTCTTCTTCGAGATACACTGGAGATTAGCAAACAGGAGTCAAACAGGAGGTGGGTACAAGGATGCAGATGGTATGGATATCTGCAGTACTGCCATTCCCACAGCTTTATCTGCAGCAGAGGTTTGGCCTAATGCTTAATGTTTTGTGACAGTATGGACAGAGCTCCAGGTAGCCACCCTACACATATCTAATAGAGGTATGTCTCAAGAGGTTGCTTGTACTCTAATGGAGTGGATTCTCATTCCCTCCCAGGGTTAGAGGAAGGATATCTGCTAGTTGGTAAAGAAGGATGATGCAGCTTGAGCTCCATTCAGAGAGCGTCTCTGGGTAGATGATAATGCTTGACCCTTGATCACTTTACTGAGGCAATAAATAAATAGTCTACATGTTTTCCTAACTGCTTTTGTTCTCTGCAGATAGAATGCCAGTGCCCCGCTGGACATCTAGAGAGAGCGAAGCCTTCTCTCCTCATCAGAAGTATGAGGCTTTGGAAAAAGAAGTACCAATAAGTGGATGGTTTGATTTATGTGAAATTCAGGAATTACTCTAGGAATGAATTTTGGTGGAGGTGAAGAAAGGCCTTTTTATGAAAAATGGTATATAATGGATCTTCCATGAGTGCTCCCAGCTCGCTCACCATTCTGGCTGATGCAATGGCAACTAGGGAGGCAACTTTCATCAACAGGTGGGACATGGAACAAGTGGCTATTTGTTCAAAAGGAGATGTGGTAAATACTGAAAGTATTAGATTAAGATCCCATTGTAATGTTGGTTTAACCACTGGTGGGAAAATTCTAAATTAGTCCATTCAGAAATCTAATTGTCGTTGGAGGAGTGAAGATCGTATGATCTTCAAACACAGGATGAAAGGCGCTCACTGCTGCGAGGTGGACTTTATTCCAGTAGGTTGGTGATATGCATGCTGGCTTCTCAAGGGGTCCAGGTGCCTTGTGCAATGTGATTGTCAATGTGGGCTCCCCAACATAAGAGGGAAGCATCCATGACAACAGTCACCTCGGGTAAGGGTGTGAGAAAAAGAACCCTCACAAACTTTTTCTGGGTTTGCCCGCCAGGCAGGAGAAGCCATCATCTTGGCCGGGACTGTTATTCTGGCACTGTCATAGAATCATAGAATATCACGGTTGGAAGGGACCTCAGGAGGTCATCTAGTCCAATCTCCTGCTCAAAGCCCCAGCCCTGTCGTCTGGTAAGTAGACAGACTGAAGTCAGGTTTGTAGACAGTGGAGGTGGAGCCTGGAAAATGGCGTTATGTGAGTGCATGAGGCCACATGGCCTAGAAGGGAAGGGCAGACACTGACTGGAGTCTGAGGTTTGATACAGACCTATTTTACCATATTACTCTTGGTGCGGAATCTCTCCATCAGGAGAGGTAGACTCTTGCTGTAGTCAAGTCCAGAATAGTTTCTATGAAATCTGTGGTCCTTGTGGGAATCAAAGTTGACTTTTCTTCGCTGATACAGATTCCCAGGAGAGATAATAGACTAGAAATGGGGTTGCTGACTGGATCTCCATGCTGGATCTGCCCATCAGTAGCCAGTCGCTGAAATCTGGAAAGACAAAGCTGTTTCTTCTCATCCAGGTCGCCACCACTGAAAAAGACTTTTGCAAGACTCTAGGTGCCATAGCTAGTCTGAACAGGAGGAGTCTGAATTGGTAATGGTCTTGTGGGGGAGATGTTCACATGCAGAGAAGGTGGGGAAACCAGAACTGGCAAGGTCAGAATGGGGTTATCAGAGTAACTCTGGCTCTCTCCCTCCTGATCTTGCAGAAGAAACGCAAAAGCAGGGGTAGCGGGGGGAAAGGCGTAATTGATCTGGTCTGACCAGTGGATGACAAGGGCATTGCCTTGGGAATGCGTGCCAAGATCCCCTCTGGAGCAGTATGTGATGATTTGCTATTGCCATAGAAGGCAAAGAGATCCCTAGTCAGATCTGGTCTGGTTGAAAATGTCGCTGACCTACGGTGTCATGCCATTCATGGTCAGTCACCAATTTCCTGCTGAGAGAGCCAACAATCATGTTCTGAGTCCCTGGAAGATAGGCCGCCAACAACAAGATCTTGTTGGCAATGCACCAATTGCACAACCAGAGCACTTCTGCACAAAGCGCCAGTGACCACATGCCCATTTGTTGGCATAATAAACTGTAGTGTTATTTTCAGAGTAGCAGCCGTGTTAGTCTGTATCCGCAAAAAGAAAAGGAGGACTTGTGGCACCTTAGAGACTAATGAATTTATTTGAGCAAGCTTTCATGAGCTACAGCTCACTTCATCGGATGCATTCCGATGAATAGTATTATTGTCCAACATAATGAGAATATGATGGGAGCAAACCGATGGGAGAAATACATGACACCCTCTGTACTGCTCAGAGCTCCAGACTGTTGATATGCACTCTGGATCCCCAAGTGGTCCAAGTCCCCTGGGTCATGTGCTCGCTCATATGGGCACCCCATCTGGCAAGTGATGCATCCACGACGATCTTCATGGCTTCTAACTTCTCTTGCACTTCTCTGTGCAGACCTGACAAGAGAGTCTGTCCACCATTGGAAGGAGGATAGTACATCCGGGGGAAGCTGTCAGCAGAAGGTCCATGGTACGTCACGTGGGAGAATAGACCTTCTGGAGCCACAGGTGAAGGTACAGATGGGCGAAGGCAGTGATATATGTGAAGCCACCATATGGCCATGGAAAGAAAGGCAAGTCCTGACTGGAACAAACGGACTGATGACCACTTGGCAATCAGCTCCTGCAGCATCTGAAATCTGTCCCTCAGTAGGCAGGCTTGTGCCAAAACTACATCAACAGATGCCCCAATGAATTCTAGGAACTGTTGGGGTCCAAAATTGATTTTTCAAAGTTTACATTCACCCCCAGGGAAGAGAGAGAAGTATAAGCAACATGGAGGTCGAGGTTCGAGCCTCCCTCGTGGATCATTCTGCTAGAAGCCAGTTGTCAAGATACAGGAATGTAAGGACCCCCTTATGCCAGAGGTGTGCTGATAGTACAGAGAAAACTTTGGTAAAGACTCATGGAGCCATGGTGAGTCCAAATGGTAGGACCCTGTATTGGAAGTGCCAAAGGCCAACTGTGAACTTTAAGAACCTCTTGTGGGTTGGATGGATGTCTATGTAAAAATAGGCATCCTGCACATCAAGAGCTGTAAACCACATTCCTTTTTCTAGCGAAGGGATGATGGCTGCTAAGGTGACCATGCAAAACTTTGTTTTGCATACGACCCCACTGAGATGGAGGTCTAAGACTGGTCTCCACCTACCCTTCTGCTTGGGTACAAAGAAATAAATGGAGTAAAATCCTGCGCCGATAGGTCGGAGGAACTGGTTCTATCACTCCCTTTTTCAGTAGGGAGTCCACCTCTAGGGTGAGGATACTGTCATGGGAGTGGTCCCTGAGGCAGGATCAGGGCAGGCGATGAGGAAGCGTTGTGAACTTGATTGGACAGCCATGTCAAATGACATCCAGGACGCACTTGTTCATTGTTATACTCCAATCTGGTAGAAAGAGTACTAGACACCCCCCTAAAGGGTGTGGGTCAGGTGTAGGGCAGGAGACAAGGTGGTTGGTGGCTCTCTAGGTGCACTCAGAAATCTCTTCAGCAAAGGCTGAGCATGTAATGTTGAAGACTGTGATGACAGACCTGAAGGACGAGCTCTATGAGTCTTCTGCTGCTTGTGAGGAGGTTCACAGGGCCATTGATGGAAGAAATGAGGAGCTCTGAACCAACATGCAGGTGCCTGAGGGAAGAACTTGTACTTTGGGTGTAGATGCCTTGGGGACCATAAAGTGGCTCTGGAATCCATGAGGGAGTGAAAGGAATCATTGGTCTCCTGCCTGAAAGGAAGGTCCTCTATAGTATTCTGCACTTCCCTGGGGACATAATGGGTGGATCTGGCAGTTTGTGCAACTTCTTATCATGCTTGTGACCCGTTTCTCTGTGGCTAGAACTCATGGAAGGTGCATCATCCTTCTTGAGCCTGGAGGGAGACTTACTGCCATGCTTCCTTACCCCCCTACTGGGCCCCAGCATAGGGTCCATAATACTAGTACCAGCAGAACCAGACTTAATCTCCATGGCAGGAGGCACGCTCCTGGGCTTCTCAGGCTGATGTGTGGGGCGGGGCGCGGCGCGAAGAGACGGACGCTTCCAGCCTGGATCTGACTGCAGCCTCATGATAACCTCTATGAGGTGCTTCTTGAGGTGGAGAGCCTAGTCTTCCCAGGTACAGTTTGGGAAGGACAAGCAGATACTGCACGTAGATCAAATGTGGGCTTCTCCCAAACAGTACAGGCAACGTTGCTCATCACTGACCAAGAACGAATGTGGACAGGAGGAGCAGATCTTGAACCCCGATGTCATCAGCATAATCCAGGCATGGATGCTGAGGGGTGGGGAACCAGAGAAATGGAGTCCCCAAGTGTCTTAATCCTGAAAACTAACACAAAAAGACTAAAACTACTGGAAAAAAAAGCAACCAAAACTATGTATAATTCTAAAAACAGGTGGTGGTTTTTTGTTTTTTTTAAGTGCATCAGAGAAAGGTGAGAGGACAGCAGCAGCTTTGACTCGGATTATGTGGTGGTGAGAAAGAACTGAGGGCGCGGTCAGCCTGCCCAATCCTTTGTTGCCTCGGATGAAACCATGAGGTGGAGCAGGGGCACATGTGCGGACCAACAGACACTACTACTTTTAAATTCTCAGGTTCCAGACACAACCTTGAGTGGAATCCAATAGGGACCATCATTCAAAACTTCACTCCTTGGTGGAATGAAGTAGCACTTCTCAACTCTTTTTGGGGAGGGAATGCACAAGGCAGGAGTGCATCACACTACTCTGGCCTCACTGACTGGGAGGGTCACTCGACTGGGACTCAACGGTTGTAAAATGTTCAATAGTCTATTCTGAGGCTCTTGGAACCTCCTTGAGCTGGATCTGGAGCTCAGATGCCACTCTTTGTAAGAGTTCACGATATTGCCTGTGATCATCAGGCAGAGCTGGTGAAGATGGGGTGACTACTTCATTTGGCAAGGACGATGAAATGGCCACTGAAACTCCTGAATCTGGTGCAACTTCCTCCTCTTCACACTCTGATGAAGCCAGTTGGTGTCAGCTAGGAAAGGATAGATAAGGTTCATGCACAGATCTGAGGTGCTAGAGAGTAAGGGTCCCAGGGAGGGAGGGATAGCTCAGTGGTTTGAGCATTGGCCTGCTAAACCCAGGGTTGTGAATTCAATCCTTGAGGGGGCCATTTAGGGATCTGGGGCAAAAATTGGGGATTGGTCCTGCTTTGAGCAGGGGGTTGGACTAGATGACCTCCTGAAGTTCCTTCCAACCCTGATATTCTATGATTCTATGACTCCAGTAATGCCAGCATGAGGAGCCAACCGCATGGCACTGGGAAGTCATATCTTGACAGAGACAGGACCCTGATCGACTGGAGCTTCTGACCAGACTCATCTCCCTATGAAGGGTAGAGGTTCATCTGGAGCCTTTGACTCATCAGATCAGAAGGTAGGTTCCCAACTGACAAGCAGAACCATCAGTACCAACGGATGGATACTCAGATTTGTGGATGGTAGAGATCACCCCAGTGTCTTCAAGGTGGTTTCTTCCAGGTGTGATGCTATATCTAAATAAAGTTGGACCTAAGAGGAGAGGGGATTGAGGACAGGGAGAGCAAAAATGTACTCCAGGGAAACACAGGTCTCAGACCACCTCAAGGTGCTAGGTGTATGGGTGGTTGGGCCGCCACACCCGAGCCTTCTCTGGTTATAGTGGACATTGAATCCTTTTGGGGCTGTGTTGGTATCGGTACAGAGTCTGATCTGGATGTGTCCTTTGGCTTATACATCAGCATCAAGATTGGTACCAATGGATCCATATTCCTACAGGCCACATTCTCCTGTAGTGGCTGTTTACCTGGGCCTAAGTCCTTATCATCCATGTGCACGGACTCGCCTGACTTGGACAGAATCAGGGATGGATCTTTTCAGAGCATATTTTACAGAGGATCTGTACCGATGCTTGTGACAGTGCTCCTTACGCTAATAAGAAGCCTTTCATTCTCTAGGCTTGGAAATTGTAGTCTCAGCTCCTGAGCTCATGTTCGGAGGGGCACTGCCAATTCATTGAGACCAGTGTACGGGGGGGGCTCCTTGGCCCAGATCCAACTGGGGTCTCATGGCTTTTTCAGTCTGAGCTCTCAACCCCAAGTCTGAGGAGGGAAGGAGCAGCAGATGCAGAGACGTGAACCTCACTGAGACAGTAAAGGCAGTGCTGGTGTTAGTCACTAACTGAAAAGAAGCAGGGGCAGGAAACACAGAAACAGTTCTTAAACCCCAGGACACAAGGCACAGTCCTTGCCTTCAGGAGAGAATTTTCCTAAGGCAGGGAACAAATAGTGAAAATATTAAAATACTACTATTTACAATATATAATTACAGATTAAAGAAAATGACAGAAGCAGCTGTAGACCCAGAAGATTCTGACTCAGGCCATGTGACAGTAAAAAGAAATTGGAACAGGGTTGGTCCATACCGCCCATTGTACTCTTGGTTCAGAACACAAGGAGAGTAACTGCACGTGTGAACCAATGGACACTTTTTACTAAAAATCTCTGGACTCAGACATACAGTGCACTTGTGTACCTATATATGGAATACAAATAGGGACGATCACTTGAAGAAAACTAGAATTTCTGTAACTTGCCTTTGCATTAGAAAACTGTTCAATTGAGAGGCAGCATGCTCCAGCAGATGTTGCACTGGACCAAACTCAAGATACCTGGATTCTATACTGAGTTCTACCAATGACCTGTTGCATAACCCTGGGTGAGTCACTTCTCTTTGTGCACTACCCACCCTTTGTCCATCTCGTTTATTTAGACGGTGAGCTCTTCAGGGCAGGGATGGTCTCTTACTATTGCTTTTGTTTGTACAGTGCCTAGCACAATGGGATTCTGATCCTGGTTGGGGCCTCTAGGAACTACTGGAATACAGAAACCCATTAATCTAAATTCTGGGTCAGACATTTCCCCCTGTCCAATTGCCCAAATTCACCAGACTTTAAAAAAGAGGAAAAAAGTGGAAAAATTAGTGGTCCAGGCCACACTTTTCAAAGGCGACTAGTGATTTTAGATATCCAGCTGACACCTAAAATTGAGACACCCAATAGTCACTTTTAAAGTCTTGGTGTCCCCAAAATAAGCTTTCATTTTGGTATGTTACTCCTGGGGGAATTCTGCACATCTGTGGATACACAGAATTCATCTGTCCCGCATAAATTTTGTTTTTTCCCCCCCGCATAAAATACATTCTGCCCAAGAAGTATTGCATTTCCACCTTTTGCCCACTAGAGGCTGCTATAGCCCAGAATAGCCAGCCACATGGACACAGCCAGCTGTTCTGGTGCCACAACAGCCTCTGGTGTGCAAAAGGCAGAACTGCAGCACTTCTGGGGCAAAATGTATTTTCTGTGGGGAAAAAAAATTTCTGTGAGTGCCCAGTGCTGCAGAATTCCCCCAGGAGAAGAAGTTCATCACAGCACCCTGCCTGCAGAGTCAGGTTAGGACAGAGTGTGGCACACAAGACTGTTGGGGGTGCGTCACAGACTGGGATTCAGAAAGGCTAGTGGGGGCGGGAGCGGAGACAGACTGGGCATGGGCTCAGGAGCTTGTGGGGTGACAGTGTTGAGCCGCGGGGAGGTTGGTTGCAGGAACACTTGGGGATGGGGGAGGAGGCTGCAGAGACCCATGGGGATGGAGGGATCCAGGGACAGGGGCAGATGCGTCTGACTGAATGGGAAAGGCTTGTGGTCAGCCAGGGCCTGCATGGGGGAGGCTTCCCAACTCCCTAACAATCCCTCCCACCCCACCCAAAAAACCTTCTCACAACCACACCCAATACCCTCCAGGTTCACTCCCAGGCTCCTTCCCTCTCCCTCAGCTCCTCAGTTACCCCTGACACCCCCAAGTCTTTGCACTGCTTCTGACAAGTGCAGGAAATACAGTTCCGTATTGTAATTTAAATGAATTACTCAAAGTGATCACTCTCGTTACAGTGTGTATGGTAACGCCCATTGTTTCATGTTCTCTGTGTATATAAATCTCCCCACTGTATTTTCCACTGAATGCATCCGATGAAGTGAGCTGTAGCTCACGAAAGCTTATGCTCAAATAAATTGGTTAGTCTCTAAGGTGCCACAAGTCCTCCTGTTCTTTTTGCGGGTACAGACTAACACGGCTGCTCCTCTGACACCTGTCAAAGTTCTGTATTAATATTATTTGTCAAAAAAATTTTACCTGAATCTTTTTTTTTTGGGGTCTGTATTGTTAGACATACTTGTTGACAGATATTTTGAAATAAATTACCAAAATAATTGAAACTGACATTATTGTGTTATTTTGACAAATAAAATATGCAGAACTTTTAATTTTCTGGCACTGAATTTTTAGGTTTTTTGCAGAATTTTTTATTTTTTTTGGCACAGACTTCTTCCAGTAGTATGTACCCCAAACCAAAAGAGCAAATTCTGAGAAAATCAGAACTTCATTCCCAATAAAGATTCACAATCATCCCAGAAAAATCTTTAGGAATCCAGCACTGGTAGCCACGTTGTATCTACAGGATTCACCTTTAAAGGTCACCAGCATAGCCTCCTATTAGCAAATGGTCATTCAAACCTCTAGTCTCAGTATCATTATGATATTGCCATGTAGTGTAAGTTATTGTGATGTCATAGCCCTAAGACCAACTTCATTGCCTGAGAAAGAGTTACAAGGAGAGAGACAGACATACAGAGAGTGTATCCAAAGCTAACAAATAAAGCCACCCATAACTCCCTTATGGTAGCTTTTTAAATGGGACTTTAAGTGTTTCCTTTTTATAGAAGAACATGAAGCTCAACATTTGCTGGCCCTCTATAAGCCAAACTTCAAGATCTCAGAAGGCTGGCTTCTGTTATACCTACGATTTCAAGCCGTTCCCATACTGCCCAATTTGAGTAGACTCTGGTGATCGTTTGGACGATTTACCAAACTGAATCACACTTGCAGCATCACCTGGAATGACAGACAGAAAAAGTATGTAAAAAAATATTTTATACATATATTCTCTCTCATACACAGAGATTTTTTTACAAGACTATCGTGATTACATTACACAGTGACAGATTACATTACACAGTCCAAACACTGAAGGCCAGAAAAAAGGTTGGTTATGGGTGTGATTTTTTAAAAGATATTTTTATACCAGCAAAAGGAATAATGTAGATTCAATCATAATGGCAAAAGAACCTTTGCGAGTAACACTTACTTCATTCGGGGAAACAGTATAAACTATTTTGCTAGTTGAAGCTGCATTTACTTTAAAATGGTTTGCTCATATAGTTATACCAGCAAACCTTTTCTAGTGTAGACTAGACCCAGGACCCTTCAGAATTCCACAGAGATACTGTTCTTCTCTCACAAAATAGGGAAATCTTCTTCTGCTCTTAGGTCCAAAACAATTCCAAATACCTTCAGGTTAAAAGAACCCAGCAGGACACCTACAGCAAAGATTCTGCTGCAAACATTATTCAATAATATCAACATTTTGTAAAATACAAAAGCATAAAACTCCACATAAGTCTTTGCACCCATTTCCAAGTCTTTCCTCTATGAAACAATGATCATTTAAACAAAATAGCACTACTAACCAGAGATATGCTGATAAAACAATTGTAAATTCACTGGCAGGTTTCTAGAGCATTGGCTCAAGAATGCTTAAATGGTATTAAAGTAGTATCATTCCAATATGTAAACACAACTAATATTTAATACTCTTTATTAGCATTGGATACATGGTGCAATCACAATGGAAAGGATGTGATTATTCTGAGGTTGTAGGTTTTGGGGTTCTATTTTTTTATTTGCTTTCCACCACATTAATTCAGATCTTCCATTATATGCGAGATGGGAAGCCAGCATTTGAAACTACACGCAAAGTGTTAAGCTTCTGTCAGTCCAAGGGATAATGGCTCAGCAAATGATTCTTTTGTGAGGTAACTGAATCCTCAAATTCTTCACTGAGATAAGAGAAGGTTACTTACCTGTAACTGGAGATTCTTTGAGATGCGTGGTCCTTATTTGTATTCCAAAACATGAGCGTACATGTGCGCCATGCACCAGAGACAGAAGATTGTTGTATCAGTATCCATTGACCTGCACATGCGCTGTACGTAGCCTTGTGCCGCAGGCGAGGTTATATGAAGCTGTGAGGGATGACACCCCACCACAGTCACCCTCTCACCATCGAGCAACATGGACCACAACAGAGGGGACGGAGGGTGAGTATTGGAATACAAATAGGGACTATACATCTTGAAAAACCTTCAGTTACAGATAAGTAACCTCCTCCTCTTCTTCAAGTGATGGTTTCTATATGTATTCCAAATGCAGTTAAGTACCAAGCAGTGATCAATGTGGAGAAGGTTGCAAGGATGCAAGAGGTACTGCAGTCTGAAGGACGGCACAACCCACGGCTGCATCGGCTACTGCCCCCTGGGCTATGGCATAGCAGGCCATGAAGGTAAGGACAGGATGCCATGTCACCACCTCGCAGATATTATGCCAGGAAACATCTGCCAAGGAGGTGGAAGTGGCCGCCTATGCCCATGTCAAGTGTGCCATAATCCAGCTGGGCAGCATGGCATTAGAGAGCTTGTAGCATGCACGTATGCAGGCCAAGACCCACTTCGAGACACACTGGAAGGAGAGGGCCTGACCTCGGGATCTGTCTGCAAAGGCGTGGAGAAGCACGGAAGTCACGGATCCTGTCTATGTAGAAGGTGAGGGTGCAACAGACATCAAGTGAGTGCAAGTTCTATCTCCCAGACTGGCATGTGGCTTAGGATGTAAGACTGGTAGGTAAATCGACTGCCTGATGTGGAAGTCTGAAACCACTTTCACCCCAAATTTCTCCTGAAGGTATAAGGAGACCTCGTCCTTATGGAAGACTGCCAGGTGGACCAGGACAGAGCTAATGGAAAGGCCCGAGGCCTTAGGTTCAAGGAGGTGATGGAGAAAGCGTCCAGGGAAAGGTTATGGCTCCAAGCTCAGAAGATGGAACAGGCCTATTTCACTATATAGCACACTCTGGTGGAGGCCCGCCCGCTGTGGGTAAGGATGAGACACACTGGTGTCAACCAGGTGTTAACCACGCACAAGCCCCATCCAAAAACCAGGCCATGAGAGTAAGGGGACCAGGATTGAGGTGGCAGACAGTACCCTGGTCTGGGGTGAGGTCCAGGATCAGGCAGAAAGCCAGAGGAGGTTGGGAAACCACAACTGACCGGGCCAAAATGGAGCGATCAGCAGTATTGTGGCTTGTGTCCTGGCAGATCTTCTGTAGCACCTTGGGAAGGAGGGAAATGGGGCGAGAGGCATAGTGGAGTTCACCACCCCAAGGCAGGAGAGCACCACTTTGGGAGCTGGGCTCCGTGGCCCCCCAGGAACAGTAAAGGAGGAATTTGTGAGTCTCACACATGGCAAGAAGATCCCGGCAAGGGGTATCCCAGGCATAGCAGAGTGAATGGAGAGTGGGGTCATGGAGTTCCCACTCGTGATTGAGGTATCTGTGCCAGCTGAGCACATGGGCCATGGAGTTCTGCGTGCCTGAGAGATATGCTGCGTTCAGCGTGACATGATGGCGGATGCACCAGTTCCAGAGGTGGATGGATTCTGTACAAAGAGACAGAGACTTGGTGCCACCATGCCTGTTTATGTAAGCCACCACCGTGATCTTGTCAGAGGATTTGACCTGACACAGATGAGTAGCAGGAACATGCGGCAAGCCAAGCGGACTGCTCGAAGCTGGAGGACATTGATGCACTCGTGTGCCTCATGCTGAATCCAAAACCCCTGGGCAATGTGCTCACTCAGAGAATGCCCCAATCGGTGAGGGAGACATCTGTGGTCAAGGTGACAGCTGGGACAGGTGTGGTGAAGGGGGTGCTGAAGAACACCTTGGAGAGTCGATCCACCAGACCAGGGAGGCCCAAACTGAGCACGGAACAAGCAGTGTGTCATTCAAGTGGGTTGCATGAGGCCAGGCAACTGACAGGAGCTACAGCTGCAGATAGCACACGTGTAATTGGGTATACAGCGTTACATAGGTGAACTGTGGTGCGGGGGCTGCGGTGAAGGTCCACAACTACAGCCATCAAGGTGGCGAGGCGGTCTGCCAGGAGAAAGGCCCCAGCTGCCATGGACTCGAGATGAGCACCAAGGAAGTGGATTGTGTGTGTCAGGATGAGCACCGATTTCTCCTCATTAATGCAGACACAGAGTGGCGAGGAGAGAGTGAAGAGTGTGAATGGCAGATGTAGCTTGGTGCAGGAAGGCATGATGAGAAGCCAGCTGTCCAAATACAGGAACATGGAGCATCCTAGACTCCAGAGCTGTACTGCCACTACTGCAAACACTTTTGTGAAGACCGTGGGGGGCTGTCGCAATGCCGAAGGGAAGGACCCTGAACTGGTAGTGGTTAGTGCCCTCACGGAAGCGAAAAAATTTGTGGTCAGCCAGGTGGATGTCGATATGGAAGTACGCATCTTTCACGTTGAGAGCTGTGAACCAGACTCCCCAGAGAAGGGAGGGAGTAATCAATGCGAAATGAACGTATAGAACTTTGTCTTGCAGATGAAGGTGTTGAGAATCCAGACATTGAGTAAAGGGCAGAGCCCTCCACCCTTCTTCGGGATGAGAAATATGGAGAGTAGAAATCCTAGCCAATGAAGGGGCCGAGCACCGGTTCTATCACGCCCTTGGTGATGAGGGCATTTGCCTCGTTTTGTGGCAGGGATTCCCTCGTGGGAGCCCAGTGAAGTGGGGAGGTGAGAAACCTGATAGAGTAACCGTGTCGTACAACCCCCAGCACCCAACAGTCCGTGGTGATCTTGCTCCTGTTGTGGGGAAAAGACAGCCCCAAAGGTAAAGGGGGAGATGGGAGGATGAGGGTGGTGATGCAGGGGACTCTCAGCTTCAACTTGTGCGTCAAAAAGATGTGGTTGATGAGGCAAGGAAGAGGTGGCTGTGGCAGGAGCGGAGGTCTGGGGCCACTGGGATCAGTGTCTTCAAGGTGGAGCATCCTCACAGTGGAGATAGCGGTCTGGTATGGTGCACAGGACCAGGGCTGGGAGGGTTGTTATTGCTGGTCTCCACCAGGGTGCTGGGATGTAAATGCCTAGAGGCCAAAGCGTCACCCTCGAGTCCTTCAGGGAGCGAAGGGACTTGGCAAAGACTGATGAGATCAGCTTGACTTCATCAAAGGGGAGGTCCTGAATGGTGGTCTTGACCTCCTGTTGGAAGCCAGAGAATGGCAGCCATGACTCCCTGTGCATGACTATGCCAGTCGCAAGGGAGCAGGAGGATGCATCTGCGACATCGACCACCTCTTGGCGGCTCATCTGGTCAGTCAGGTGATCTTCTTGCACAAGGGCCCGGAAGCCTTGCCGTTTGTCCAATGGCAAGTCAGCCAGGAACTCTCTGCTAGCTTGGCATAATTGTTAAAGCCATACTTCGCTAGCAAAGCCTGGTAATTAGCAATGCAAAACCGCAACACCATGGAAAAGTAGACCTTCTGGCCCAAAAGGGCCAGGCGTTTGGCCACCCTGTGTGCTGGCCATGCATATGCTGCCTCAAGCATTTGGTCGCCGTGTGAACCACCAGGGAAAGGGGTGTGGGGGGGCGAAGAAGAGAGTCTGTTTCCTAAGACAGAACAAAGAACCGGCGATCTGCCCATTTGGGCATGGGGGCACGAGAGGCAGGTGTGTGCCAGACCATCCACACTGGCCGCAGGACAGCATCGTTGATGGGCAACACAGTGCAAGCCAGTCCCTGGGACTGGAAGATATCCAGCAACTGGTGGTGGTAGTGGTCCTGGAGCTCCTCCAGGGGTATGCCCAAGTTACTAGCAACCCTCTGCAGCAGCTCCTGATGCCTCCTGACAATCATAAGTAGTAAGAGGGTGGGGGGAAATCAGGGTATCATCCAGCAAGGAGGAGGTGATGGTAGGGACTGTTGGAACCCATCAATACCAGCTCCACTTCTGAGTCTGAGCTGTTCGGGTCTGGTGCAGGAGCCCAGACTGAAGGTTAGGTGCCCTGAGAAGGTAAATAAGGCCAGTGGTGCATTCGATGTTACTGACACCTCACGCTTCTTTTTAGCTTTGCTCTCAGATTGGGGAAGCTCACCATGTGTCTGCACAGGATCTCTCACCTGATTGGGCGCTGCTCGGGGAGGGAACACTGAGCTTGGCAGCAGTCTGTGACAGGGGCTTGCTACAATGCCCATGAGAGTGTGTTTGCGACTCACACTGGGACTTCTCTGGCACCGGCGGCACCTTTGGATCCGAGGCGCGAGAAGTGCTAGGTGGGGGGCTCACCACTGGCGAAGGGTGTTGCACCATCAGAACTGACAGTTCCTGGTCAGACTGGGCATGCAGCCAGGGAGTCTCTTCCATGAGGAACGTATGGAGGCGGAATAGGTGAGCCCCACAGCAGGAAGGAGTGGCAGATTTAGCAATGGGCAGCTAGATGGGCTTCCCCAAGGCAATAAAGGGAGTGGTGGTACTCATGACTCATGGAGTATGAGCAAGGGCACGACAAACAGTTCTTGAACTGCAGAACGTGGGGCATAGTCCCCTGGAGAATCAGGGGCATAGCCTGGCCCCAGATGGGGTGAGGGTTAAAACTAATTATAGAAAAAAAGAAATACTAACACTGTACAACGAACAAGCATGTTTGCAGGCGAGCTACGAGTATGGAGGAACAAGGATTCCAACTCCAACCATGCAGCGGTAAGAGGGAACCGAGGGGGCATCGTCCCGCACAGTCTCATATAACCTTGCCTACACCATGAGGCTATGTACAATGCACATGCGGGCCAACTGACACTGCTGAAAAAAACTTCCAGCTCCAGCGCATATGTGCACCTGTGTTTGGAATACATATAGGAACCATCACTCAAAGAAGAACAGAGTTATCACAAAGAATCTATTGGGGAGAAAATCTACAAATCCAAAGACGATGTGAAATTCCTTAGTTCAGACAAGACGACCGGAATGCCAAGGGGATCAATGGTCAAGGGGATCAATCGACTGGCTCTAAAGGTCTAATTACTCATGGAAATTCCATCTTGTGTCAAGTCAAACTAAATAGGGGAGGACACTTCAGAGCAGCTTTTAAGAGCTGTAGTGATCCATCTCCTCTGGGAGAGGGGGCTAAAGAGTGCCTTCATCTCCCTGCCCCTAACAACCTGCCAGGAACCCTGAAATCTCTAAATCTGTGTCCAAAGAAAACAGACTTATGCTTTACTGTGGTAGTAGCAGCAGAGACCCCATCTGTGTGTGTGTTTCTTTGCCTGTCCTTTTAAATTAAGTTTCCAGCCTGCATGACCAATATCTTTAGTTAAGCTTTATGTTCATGTTCCTTGTCATGCAAGTTTTTGGTGAATAAATGGTATAGCTGCATTGCTTTCTGACTGCACTGTATTCTAAAGGAAGTTGCTCAGGGATCTACCTCTAGGGACCAGCTACCAGTCCACTAATTGGTCCTCATTAGCCAAGACAAACAGGCAGTGTTTGAATCACATCTGAAAAACCTAACAAGGCTCCTTGTTTTGTCTACTAATCCTCAATAGGCTTCTGGATTCCATGAAGCATTGAGGGAAGAGACAGACCTACACATCACAGGGTGAGTGCTATAACCTTGGCACTGAAGCACAAACTAGTTGGAGTGAGCAGTAACGATAGAACTTGTTTATACTATAACTTTAGCCATATTATTAGTAGCTTTGTTGTTGTTTTGTTGTCCACAGAGCACAGAGCAAAGAACCACTGAACAAATATCCCAGTACCTAGAACCACATAACAAGTGGTTGAGTTAGTGGACTTGAATTATTGAAGAAAGGAAAATTTTCAGATAGACACGTTTTCCCATTCTTCATATTCAGGTCCACTGATCCCGATAATGGGATTTTAATCAGAAATGCAGTTGTACAGGGAAGGTATTAGTTTGGAGCCAGAATTTACCCATTGATCCATGGTATTTCTAAGGCACATTTTTCTGTGCATAGATACCAAAGAACTAGGCACAACAGAGGCTTGAGTTCATTGTGATGCTATGGCATCCAGCGCTTTCCTGCCGAAGACCAAACTGGAACATACTTTGCTGCACTTGAAATTAGACATCCAAGGTACAACTCAGGACCATGTAGTCACCTTGCCGATTTCTTCATAAAAGAGATACAACCTCATGAATCATAAGATGAAGGATAAACAAATTAGCCTTCAGAGGGAACACTTAGCTTTACATGCTTCCAACACACAACACCATAGCCATGTGGTCATGAAGGATTTAGATGTCTAAACCCTTCCTTTAAATTGATGTTTGAATAAAAAAAAAATCAGATCCATTCCAAAATTAAAGTATCGCTTCTTTGGTGTGGCAAGTGCATTTCTATCAGCATTCTATGAATAAGGCCTCAGCATGGAAGAGATGAACATAACCTTAGATGACAGGAGAGACAAATGGAATGGCTTAACTAGGCATCTGGTAAAGTTAACAGTTTGATAACAGTTTATTATGGAGGTCTGTGACCATCTTAAGTATGAATGATTCTAAACCTTCTGGATGACTGTATGGGAGTAAATCTTGCCTGGTCTACAAATTCTCAGGACATATGCCTATTGAGGAATTTTCAGGCCCGTTGAGAGGCATGCATTAGTCTAAGGTTTGCTTATTTCTGCCTCAGTGTTTAAATGTCAAGCCATGTAGAGAATATTGTCTATTGGTAGAATGGTTCCTTGAGAAGAACAGAAATTCAGAATATTCTTTTCAGAGGAAATGGTTACAGAAATCTGAGCCCTCTGAGGTCTGGATAAGCCAGAGGAGTTTCTCTGTATGTTAGGCACACTGGATGTTCCATGGCCTAGTCTGTTATGTCATAGAACGACAGCTTTCTCAGCCATAATGAGATGAGAATGATTAGACCCGATCTCCCCTGAGCTTACGGAGAACCCTAGTTCATGAGCAGGAAGAGACGACAGACTTAAAAGGTGGTATTTTGCTTATGACCACCCATGTCTGCTGCTTCTAAAACCTTATACATGAGCAAAAAATATGGGTCTCTTGGGAACAAAGTTGTTTTTGTGTGTGTGTGTGGGGGGGGGGGGTGCAACAGCTACCTGCCCCTCTCCTTGGCTCTCCATATTTTCTTGTTGAGAAGAGGAATAGGTGAAGGCTTCACTCTACAAGATCTATTTGCTATCGGCTTAGCCAGGAAATTGAGATTACCCTTCATATAGAGCAGTGGTTCTCAAACTTTTGTACTGATTATCCCTTTCACACAGCAAGCCTCTGAGTGCAACCCCCCTCCGCTGATAAGTTAAAAGCACTTTTTTTTTTAAAATATTTAAAACTATTATAAATGCTGGAGACAAAGCAGGATTTGGGGGTAGCAGCTGACAGCTCACAACCCCCCACCTTACAACCTCAAAACCCCCTGAGGGGTCACGACCCCCAGTTCGAGAACCCCTGACAGAGGCTACACAAGGACAGGCAACTTCCCCACCCAAACTACGAGGGAATGAGCTTCTTTGTGTAGAAGAGCTCTGTCTGTTAATGTGTGGATTGGCTGTTGTGGTGTGTTTTGTAATCAGTGTTATGGCTTTCTAAATACTGGTACAGGTCTTGGTAGAAGTTAGCTCCCAGCCATATAGGCTGCCATCTGTGGTCTCCACTGTCAATACTAGATCAGAGCTCGCCTGCCCTTGCAAGAACCTGTTCTTGGCTGACCATCTCTCAACTAAGATACCACGATGCACCAAGTGATGAACAGTTACAAGGGTGTCCTGAAGGCTCTCTCTTTTAAAGGAGCACAGATCAATAGTTATCTGAGAAAGGACAGACATGTATACACCATTGTGTGTCCAGGCAGGTATCAATACCCTGGAAAATTTCTGAACAGACTTAAAGGGAGGTAGCAATATGAGTTGCTTGAGCCCTGCAAATCTCAAGCATTTTCTGTCGGAGGCCCTGATTGGAATATGTAAATATGCCTTCTTCAGAGATTGCAAGGGGAGTGGATTCTGGGTTTACATATGGAATCTCAGGGTATGTCTACTTAAAACACTACAGTGGCATAGCAGCAGCACTGCAACTGCACCACTGTAGCGCTTCACTGTAGACACGACAGCAATGGGAGGGGTTCTCCCGTCACTGTAGTTAATCCACCTCCTTGAGAGGCAGTAATTAGATAGATGGAAGAATTCTTCCATTGGCCTAGCATTGTCCACACCAAGGATTAAATCAGCATAGCTATGTCTCTCAGGGGTGTAGATTTTTCACATCCTTGAGAGAGACAGTAATGTCGATAAAAGTTTTCAGTGTGGACTAGCCCTTTGTCTCTGCAGGTATCGCTTCATGGCTTTGAGGTCCCCCACCATCCAGATGCCACTAAACATCTAGTGATTAAGAATAAAATTGAGTAGAGCCTCTTTTGGGAAACTCCCTCTATAGCTCAATTTTAAAAAGATAGGTAACAAACTTGTGCATATCTTGACTCTCTTGGATGTTCCTAGCCACAAGGAAAGACTAAACACGGCTCTAAGATAGAGAGTAATTGGTTCATTCTCTGAGGTTGCTCTGTCAAAGACATTTGCACCCACCGATCCACAAAGAGAAGTCTCTCCTCAAATTGGCTTTGGGCCTCACACACTGAGCGTCAAAACTAGGTGTTTGACATCTTCTGGAGGAGGGAGCTGGTTTGAAGTCTCCCCTAACCTCATCTCACCTATCAGGTTTATTTAATCTTTCTTGAGAACTGCCACACTGTCTATGGTACCTGGAAAAGAAAAGGCTCTAGAGGAACAGACTGTTCTTTTGGAATGTCCTGTATTCTCTTGTCTGTTTAAAGGGAGGCAAGATTTCCTGGGCCTTTTTTTGATGCATCTGTCACTGCCTTAGCCAAGTGTTCACCAAATATCTGCCAGGTATTACGATGTTGCAAGCTCACTGGATTCAAGAACGGCTTTCCAAGACCAATGCCTTCCCACAGTGGCACTTGAAGCAGGAGCTCAAGCTGAGAACAAGAGTACCATAGGGTTCTGTTCTGTTCAATGTGTACATGAAGCTACTAGAAGATACTATGAGTATATCTGGGCTGCAATGCCATAAGTATGGAGAGTTATGAAGGTATTTCTAACATGCTCATCTCTTTTGTAGCAAAGAACCACATGAACAGCCAGGGAAACCAAACATTTGTTCCAACACATATGTTTCATCCTTCCTCTGTTGAGTTCCATGTTTAAATGAGATTGTTCTGGTCTGTCTACAGGGCAAACATTGCCAAGCCATTCTAAGACCACATTTTTGGAGGGAAGGCTTATACAGAGAAGTGTTTTACACTGAACACAAGGCTCAGCCTGATTTCTGGTGGTAGGAAAGTCTGGTAGATGACCTTCTACAGGCCCTTGCAAGTTTCATCCTGAAGTCAGTTGGCTGCAACATCTGCCCTGAGTGGATATCAGAGAGAGATCATCTCTGAGATTGCTAGATCCTAAACCATCACATATAAGAGCTGAGACCTTCAGGAAGATCCGGAATTGGATGGGGATCCAGTGCAGCATGCACTGCAACGTGCTCTTTTCAGCAGTTCTGTTCAAGTTTGGTGCTGCATAATGAATGAGGTAGAGCTTCCACATGGCTCCTATGTGGCCTTCATTACTGGCAGAACCCATTGTGGTCATCCAGCCTGGAGGCAATGAAGACACAGATCACTGTGATTAGGTCTGCATCACAAAGAATCACTCTTCTGGCCTGCTGAGGAGTCAGTACGAGCTACATATCAACTTAAATGGCAGATGATCTGAAAGAGCAAAGACCTGGTTCCATCCAATTCTTCAAAGCACCTCCCCTCCCCCTTCCTACAAGCATCGCATTTATCCTTCCCAGACCAAGGATGAACCAACACTTTCATTCAAGCACCAAGTCAATTGGCAAAGGACATAATTAATCTCTGATGCACAGTGTTGTCATGAACTGCGACTACTGAAGCCCATATCATTCTCTAATATCTTCTAGTAATTCAATATACATGCTGAAAGATAGACACAGGTCTGAATACTGCAAGATTCCATAGATGAGAGCGCTCAGGGAAGACTAGAAACCAACCACCATAAGCCTGTCGGATAGGTCCACAAGAAATGACACTTAGCCAATTCAGTGCGACTCCACCCATCCTGCCAGGTCACCCCCAACAAGGCTGTAATACAGAGAGGCCGTGTCAAAAGTTGCTGGTAAGTCTTAAAATATTAAGATGGATGTCTGCCTTTTGTCCAAGACCAAAAGACGAACATGTGTTAACCTTCAGGACACTCTGTAAGACACAAATTGTCTCCCTGGCCCACAGGAAGTTGAGGGAAAGGCTGAGGCTGGCACTTCAGAGGTAGTTATGCTGATAGGTTGCTGCTGTAACTGTGCTCTCACTAAATCAACTGCTGAGTCTGCTATTAACTGTATAGTTTGCCAAGAGTACCCAGAGCCTGGGATAGATGCCCTTATGTAGTTAGTACAAACCTCAATTAATCAAAAAATGACTGAGAAACTTCTAGGTTATTGATATATCAGGTGCTCCTGGAATCTTTTTTGCCCCACTTTCTTAACCTTACTCAAAGAAGGGAAGACAGACAGGGCTTTGATTGGTAAGATCTTCTGCAACCCATGTTAAACTATTGCAAATTTTATGGCAGCCAATACCTTATCCCAGAATGGTACTGATATGCTTCGGATCAGCAGATGATCTAGGTGGGTGTCACTAATCATGAGAGTAAAGGATTCGTTTATCTGGTGGCATGGACTTCCCTTAGTACTTAGAGGTCCAGTAGTGATGTGCCTGAGTCAAACTTGTGAAAGAGGGTCTTCAGAATCCATCTGCTTGGTCCTGGAAAAGCTTCCTGAGTTTAGCCAGACTTTTCTGCAAAGCAGGCAGAGAACTCCTCTCAGCAGGACATATTTGGGTCCAAGGCAGACTGAAGGAAGTCTGGTTTAATTATTCTCGTCACCGTTTCGCTGATTCCATGGCAGAGGCAAAGGTGGCTCTTAGTCTCCCTTGTAGATGCGACATGGATTTGTATAGACTCCATGTGACAATCAGTTTCAATTTCTGTCTTGTGCCACTGCTGCTCTAATTGTCTGACCTAAGTTTTTATACCACATGCATCACCCACTGCGCCCACCAAAACCATAGGGATGTGACACTGGCAGAATACTTGTAAGGATTAAAGTTATTTTTCCTCAGCGTGACACTGCAAATACAACTTCCTGTCACTTACTTGAATCCATTCCTGCTCCATCATCCAAAAAACATAGCATGAAGCCACCTCTCAGGTCCTCTCGTCTTTCTACAACAAGAGAAGAATTAACAGAACCATTACACTCAAATAGGAAGGGGAATTAAAAATTATTTGAAAGTGTCCAAACAGTTTTCATGACTGGAGCAGTACAGCAAGCAGGACTCAAACTTCAAGCTGACATTTTGTAGTTGTACCACACAAAAGGTTAGTCACCATCAATAACATCTCTTAGTAGAGAAAAAACAGGAGCAGATGAGACTGTAGGTGTTTTTATTACAGAAAAATTATTACTCTCTTTCATCAGGAAAGGTAGTCTAAGCTCACATGCTAAATCAAAGCAAGTAGAGGAAGTTTACGTCTTAAATTTCTGAAAAGAAAATAATCAAGCTGTGTATAATTGTGGTCACTTATGTTCCAAAATGATAAACTGAAACAGGTGCAAAGAAGAGCTACTAGGATGATCAGGGGAATGAAGGGCCCAGAGCTTGGATTGTTTAGTAAAGCTAACAGAAGGCTGCAAGGGGTTTTCTGCTCTCTGTAAATACATTAGGGGGATAAATACCAGGAAGGGTGAATAGCTACTTAAGCTAAATGACAACGTAGGCAGAAGAACAAATGGATATAAATTGACCATGAACAAATCCAGGCTGGAAGTTAGAAGTAGGTATCTAACCATCAGAGGGATGAGGTTCTGGAACAGTCTCCAAACAGAAATTGTGGGGGCAAACAACATTAAGAGATGGTCACAGCTGGAAATGAGACCTTGGGGGAGGCCCTGGGCTCAGAGGTGACACTGCGCATTCTCTCAGGTACTTGACTGGCTGGTTCTTGCCCACATGCTCATGGTCTAACTGATCACCATATGTGGGGTCAGGAGGGAATTTTACCCTACGTCAGAGCTGGCAGTGAGCTTGGAGGTTATTCACTTTCCTCTGCAGCATGTGGGTGCAGGTCACTTGCCAGGATTATCTGGGTTTGTCTCAAGGAATCATTTCCCTGCCAGTGCAGAGGGCTCTGGCACTGGTACATCTTGGTCCCTCCTATTCTCTGCCTATATCACATAATAGTCTGGTCTCCCGTGAGTTGTAATACTTTGGTCTCATTTCAGTTGTTGGGTTAGCGTGCGGGTGCTGGGTGGTGTTGGTGCCCAGTGCTACATGAGGTCAGACTGGATGATCTATTGGTCCCTTCTGGCCCTAAATTCTATAAGATTCCTTTACTCTGGTACAGGATTCTAGTAGATTCAATTCAAGACCCATCTAAAGACAATGCAAGGCTCCCCTCACCACCCTCCTACACCTCTCCTTCTGAATGATTTATTGATGTTAGAAATGTAATAGATTTGAAGGCATTACTAATGGGACACTTGACCTTAGGGAGTGTGTCCAGTACCATTTTATCTACTTGTAAATCCGTAATTTGCTGGGTGTATTTTGCAATCCTCCTGACATTGCTGGCATCGAAGGAAAAAGACAAGTCTGACTTACCTATATAAATATCTATTCTCGTGGCATCAGCATCTCTACAAAGTAACAAAAACACAATCAGCGTCCAAAGAGTGAATGAAGGTGAAACACTCTAGGAGCCCGAGAGGATTCTGCATGTATGAGTGGGAATTTCAACAGGAGCGATCATTATGGATCAAAAACTGTGTAATTTTCTAAGTATGCAGTGTTGTTGTAGCCGCATCAGTCCCAAGATATTAGAGAGAAAAAGCAAGTTAGGTAGTATCTTTTATTGGACCAAAATTCTGTTGGTGAGAGACGAGCTTACACAAAGCTTTTCTTCAAGAGCTGTGTGTAAGCTCGACAGCTTGTCTCTCAACAGAAATTGATCCAATAAAAGATATTACCTCACACACCATGTCTCTCTAAGGCTAAGCATCAGCACCCCTAAAAGAAATTGAAGAGACTTTGGTGTACCATTGCATTTTTGGCCTTCCCTTGTTCAGATCCAAACTCCACCACAAGACACTGATGCTGCATACTAATTAAACCTGGTTACAATGCAAATACCTATTCTGTAACAGACACTCATTTCATGAGAGAAACAAGTACATGAAGAAAAAAATATCTTTGTACATCATGATGGAATAAGCCTGCAACTTCAAGCTTCTTTCAGCATTTGAAAGACATCACTTACCCTCTCCTCAAGCAAGAGTTCTTCAGAGTCTGTGCTCCCCTTCATGTCTGGAACCCCCCTCCCTATCCCAATGCACCAGATGCCCTACCTATTCTTCAAACTGCCATAAAATTCACTTTTACAAAGCACAAGAATGCAAAACCACATCAAAAGGCTAAGGAAAAAAAGGATGTAAAATTGATCCTTCTTGGTCTCCCAACACACTTCGTGTTTTCTAGCTGTTTACACTATCAGTGTTTCAAGATGGGACCCTGTCCTCCTCTTGGGCAGGGCCTGTATCTTATGTAGGATACAGGTGCACCATCACCATTCAGCTATAAGCTTCTGCATTACATCTTTCTTCTTAAGATCTACTGGTAGTGAAGGTCACCCAGCTGCTTACCTAAATATGTAGGCTAGATAAACCACAGCAACTTAATTAGCTCCCAATACAAACACAATCTCAAATACATACCTGGCATTATCTACAAGCTCAGCAAGGGCACCAAACAAGAACTCATGAGTGGTTCTGAAATGTCAAACACTGAGAGTCAGGAAGGTTACAGCAATATTGAAGGAGACTGTATATCTCTCAATTTAATATGTACGTCAAACTGATTTTTATCAAGTTTCTAACTAATTTGTAACATACTTCCTCGCCAATCAATGTAACAAAACTAGAAATTAGTGGTGCACTATTCATAGAATCACAGAAGATTAGGGTTGGAAGAGACCTCAGGAGGTCATCTAGTACTGTCAAAAACAGGAGACAAATAAAACAGCTACCTCATTAAATAATATTAAGTTTAGATTTTCTTGATTCAAACTGTGATCTTTGTGTAGTGGCATTAAGAGTATTAGCTAAGGGGAAAATTATATTCCACTTCCCCTTATTACGAGGTATCAAAACAGTGAATCACTGACTGGCACTCTTCTAGCAAGAAGTAATCAATACATGTGAATCCTTGATTGCTTACTATACTGACTGGTTCTTTTAAACTCTAACTAATTAAATCATTTTAACTAATAAAACATGCCCTGGCAATGACTACACTGCACAGGATTGGAGGTTTTTTTTCCCTTAAAAGCATCTCTTCAAATTCCAAGATTTAAATTTCTGATAAATATGAACTTGGTATGCATTCATATGCTTACTACTGTTGCACAAATCAGGTGATATTTGCCAGAGAAATCAGTAGCTGCAGCTGTTGCTAATCCAGAAAAAGATACTCATGAGCCAGCATGGTATGTTTAATCGTATGATCTTAGGAATTCAATGTCAAAATTACTCTGACTGAATCCCAGTTCACTATAATCCTGAAGAATATTTGAGTCCAAAGTTCTTAATTGTCATAATTCATAAGAGGTGCCCAATCCAAAATTGTAACATTCCACGTGGTTGCTCTGCGGTAGTCTTTTCCAGCAAAACCTTTTACTGGCTCTTGTTCCGTTTTCTTTAAAACCTTCATTTCTTTTTTTGTCAAAGACCAATAGATGTAAAATTTCTGCTGTACATCCAACATGGTGTTGCATCTTCAAAAGCTAATCGGTTTTCAAATGCAGACTAGCTATGACCCTGTGATAACTTGAGCTAAACTATGGGAAATGCAGAAACTGGATGAATGGTGTTCCTTCCCAGGTTAAATTAAATGACTAGTATAGATTGGGCCACATCTAGAGCTAAAAATGCATGTTTATTGACTCTGACTTTGAACTTTACAAGAACATTAAGTAGGGCTGTCAAGTGATTAAAAAAATTAATCACAATTAATCACACTGTTAAACAACAATAGAATACAATTTATTTAAATATTTTGGATGCTTTCTACATTTTCAAATATCTTGATTTCAGTTATAACAGAATAGAAAGTGTACAGTGCCCACTTTATATTTATTTTTTATTACAAATATTTGCATTGTAAAAAAGAAATAGTATTTTTAAATTCACCTCATACAAGTACTGTAGTGCAATCTCTATCATGAAAGTCGAATTTACAAATGTAGAATTATGTACAAAAATAACTGCACTCAAAACAATGTAAAACTTCAGAGCCTACCAGTCCACTCAGTCCTATTTCCTTGTTCAGCCAAACGCTCAAAAAAGTTTGTTTTCATTTGCAAGAGATAATGCTGCCCGCTTCTTGTTCACGTCACCTGAAAGTGAGAACAGATGTTCGCATGGCACTCTTAGTAGCCAGCTTCGCAAGATATTTACATGACAAGTGCTCTAAAGATTCATATATCCCTTCATGCTTCAACCACCATTCCAGAGGACATGCGTCCATGCGGACGACAGGTTCTCCTCGATAACAATCCAAAGCAGTGTGGAGCGACAAGTTCATTTTCATCATCTGAGTCAGATGCCACCAGCAGAAGGTTGATTTTCTTTTTTGGTGGTTCGGGTTCTGTAGTTTCTGCATTGGAGTGTTGCTCTTTTAAGACTTCTGAAAGCATGCTCCACACTTCATCCCTCTCAGAGTTTGGAAGGCACCTCAGATTCTTAAACCTTGGGTCAAGAGCAGTAGCTATCTTTAGAAATCTCACATTGGTACCTTCTTTGCATTTTGTCAAATCTGGAGCGAAAGCAGTCTTAAATTGAACATGTGCTGACTCATCATCCGAGACTACTAACATATGAAACATATGGCAGAATGCGGGTAAAATAGAGCCAGAGACATACAATTCTCCACCAACGAGTTCAGTCACAAGTTTAATTAACATTTTTTTTCAAGGAGTCTCATCAGCATGGAAGCATGTCCTCCGGAATAGTGGCCAAAGCATGAAGGGGCATATGAATGTTTAGCATATCTGGCATATAGATACCTTGCACTGCCAGCTACAAAAGTCCCATGCAAATGCCTGTTCTCACTTTCTGGTGACACTGTAAATAATAAGTGGGCAGCATTGTGTGTCTTAGTGACTGACTGAACGAGAAGTAGAACTGAGTGGACTTACAGGCTCTAGAGTTTTGCGTTGTTGTTTTGTTTTTGAGTGCAGCTATGTAACAAAAAAGTGTGACATTTGTAAGTTGCACTTTTACGATAAACATATTGCACTACAGTACTTGTATGATGTGAATTAAAAAATACTATTTGTTTATTTTTACAGTGCAAATATTTGTAATAAAAAATATAAAGTGAGCACTGTGTTGTAATTGAAATCAACATATTTGAAAATGTAGAAAAACATCCCAAAATATTTAATACATTTCAATTGGTATTCTATTGTTCAACAGTGCACTTAATCGCAATTAATTTTTTAATCACAATTTTTTTCAGTTAATCACATGAGTCAACTGCGATTAAAACGACAGCCCTAATACTAACACCTAATTATAAAGGTACTTTGTCCAAATGAGCCTGTCAGACATATAACTATGATTAAACTTTCATATCCGCTACAAAAATCATTAGAACTAACCTATCATCTGAACTCTGAATAGAATAAAAGTAGTAGTATTCAGGCTGCACCCATAGGTTCAGAAGGATGGGATGTTTCTGGTAAAGTGATCAGCAATGAAGAAGCTGACATTAGCTTTCAGGAATCACTACATTCATACGAATGCAGCCCTTCACATCTTTCAGACACTGTTTCAGTTCACCTGCAGGCTAAGGATGAGAGAGCCCTGTATCAGTTTTACATTTCGAAGATTCTCTTCATAACCAGAAGAAGTAGAAACTTTATTTTTAGAAAGTAAGCTTAAAATTTGCACAGAACACAGGAATACCAGTACCACAAACGCTAAATCCACAGAAAGTGCGGAAATTCCCTCATGCACAGATTTCCAGTACTCCAATCAGTTTAAAGACAATTACAAAAACCCACAAACACAGTCCACTGAAAATATATCTGGAGAATGTTCCATAGAGTGGATAGTTGCAAGCAAATGGTTGAGTCAGAATTAATATACATTATACTTCTGCACCTTTGACACTACATCCCAAAACACTTCAAACTAAAACTTAGTGAATCAAATATTTAAGAATATGCTTTGCTGTGTTATTAAAAAAATATAAATATGGATTTAGAAACAAAACGATCACAGGAATGAAAGGGCTGAAAAAACAGATCCATCACACCATAATCTAAGGAGCGACAAAATGATTAACTGTTTTTCCCACTGCACTCATCACAGTGGTATCTGAATGCCTATCAACAATGTAGTCCCCTCATATCAACTGAGGCAAAGAGACGAAACCTCGCTAAAACTGAGGTGAAATGAACTCCAAAAATATTTATCCCTAGTTAGGGCATATTAACATGTAGGTTTCTTTGGAGTATGTATAAAAAAGGTTTACTCTCAGAAATGGCATCTTCTCAAAACGATCTTAAAGATCATTAGAGTCGAATGTTAACTTAAAAACCAAGCCAAGAAGCTGATTTGCATTGTTAATGAGTATCTTCATTTATAGCAACAACATACCTACTTCCTCCATGTCAAAACTACCTGACAAATAAGTACTTAACTTCCATCAATCCTATGCAAGGCCCGACAGTGTAATGGTTCTCTCGCAAGATGCCTTCTTGTTGTACAGAAAAAAGCCCATGAGCTGTTTCAGTTGTAAACATGTCAAAAAACATGAATCAAATCTAACTAATGCAGTAATATCTGCCCAAGTTTGCAAAGAGTCTGAAACAATAGCTCTGAGAGGTGTAAACTATCCCTTTCATCTCAGTGTATATATTTACTCAGATGTCTCTACTTTAAGTGTCTTCATTATTCGCTATTTCACTGCTCAGTCAAATCACGTAAGAAGAGGAAATATATTGTGAAGATCTACAAAATCTACTCTGAGGGATAGTTCATTTTGACAGCACGAATGGGTGGGCTTTGGAAAGTACTATTACTACAACCTCCCACTCAAAAATGAGCACCACCAAGAGGGAGCCAAGCCCTAAGGAACACAACAATACCATGGGTGTGATGTATTCAGACCACACTGAAAGGAAGCCAAATTCCAGCAACCCGGAAAGCAGGTGTGATTATATTCTGAACATCTGCACAGTCTATTGAGAGCAACATCTGAAGTGAACAGGACTTATTTTGTGAGTGGAGCTTGGAAAGGTAGCCTATCCTAGCCAACAATCAATCAGATTCCTGATCCTACAGGTATGTAAAAGCGATGGGCACCTAATTAATACCACAGAATCATGATAAGTCATCTTCTCTGTAGCAAAGGAGGTCCCAGCAATGCACCAAATTCTACTTTGGAAGTTTGGCATCCTGTTAGCAAACAGAGCTGTCTTCTCTTGTTATTACTGTAACAAAACCTTCATCCATTGGCTTATTGTATCCTTCACTTGTAGGCAGAAAATATTTTTAACACGTAAAGAAGCTGCTTTTTTTTTTTTTTTAATTTCTCAAATCTATGGAGCAGCTATCAGAGGAAAAAAAAACTTCTGTTCCACTTAAATATACGTCTGCCATTCTAACTGTGTCTAACAGGTCAGTTCTAGTTAAAGGGCCAGCTTTCGTTTTAACTTGGCCACAAATATTAACTCTTGACCGCAGGCTGTCATTAGAAGATTTATTTCCAAAGATAAATTTAGTGGTACAAATTTTAACAAATTGTAATGCATAGTTGGTTGAAGCAAACACATTCAAGCACACAGAGAGACAAGTTAGCCAGATCCATGTGCATTTTTGTGTTCATCTCTTTTTAAAAGTTTTCAAGCATTTTAAAATATAATTTTGTACCAGGTTACTCAATAGCTTTTAATACTTAATACAGTTTAACTTTTTCTCAAAAAGGAGAATTTTAAAGCATCTGTTGTATTAGGGATCCATAATTAAGTGTTAATAATACCATACTTTAACCTTACATTGAGCTTTTCATGAAAGGATCACAAAGGTCTTTTACATGCCTTAATACAACTCTTAGGTTGTCTATACTAGGAAAATGAGTTATGTTTAAAAACATATCAATTTAAATGCTTTAATTAGCAAGCTGTCAAACGCACCAGATAATGTTTAAAAACAAGTTCGTCTGTTAGCCATGACCCCTAAGGTTGACCTTTAGGGTCATGACTAATGGCGACCAGCTAACCCTTTTAAAAAACATTAATCTACCTGAACTGGTAAATAGTGTTTAGCAACATGCTAATTAAAACATACTAGTTCATGCCAGGTTGAGGTTTTTTTTAAAACCACAACTCATTTTCCCAGTAGACAAAACCTAAGAAGTAAACAGCTATAATCAGGAACTATGTATTTTTCAGTTCCGCAGCCAGAGATTGTGCTTCAAAATGTAATCTGTCATTTAAAAAGTTTCTAGCTCTCATGACTGTGAAAACCACCATGAAAACATGACAGTGTCTTCCTCAGTCTGCAACTGCCTGAGACTATGGTTCTGAAAGATGAATACTTCACTTATCTCAGAGTTAATTCTGAAACAGATTAAAATGTCACTTCTTAATTTTACTATTGATCATTTGAAGAGAAACAACCAACTAAGGTACTTGTTCCACAATCTCAAAATGCTTCTCATCACTTGTTGGATGTCAAAAGCCCTAGTTGTGCCTCACCTATTTTCCAAAACCTCCATCTTCCCTCCTAACAACTTTTATCATGCAATTATGCGATGCAAAATCCATGAAGAACTGAAACTGTGATGACAACATAAAATTACTTTAATATAAAAATAAACATGCACCACTATAATGACTGTACTAGTTAATCTCATTTATTAGAAATCTACATTTTGTAGCTGAAATGCAGATGCTGCAGACTTTCCAATCTGCCATACTGGAGCACTGCAGAATCTTGGGACCTCAAAGCACAATTTAGATCCAGTTTGCCATGGAGCTGGATATTTAAGACTTGAGCCATAGCGGTAGAGAGACTTGACATCATGGTCACTTGGTCAGTCAATGACAGCACCAGGAACTGAACTCAGGAGTCTCAACTCCCGGTCCTCATACACCAACCAGAAGACCTAACACAACATTTAAAGTAACTGTACCAGTTATAGGGCAAAGCAATGACTGGAACCACAGCACCATTGTCCCTCAAATGACATAGTGCCACTATCTTCTCCTGTGCCCAAGAGGTATAACTGCTATTTTTTTCATCCATGGGTTGGAAATAATTACCGTTTGCCAAGAGCAATCATTATAGAGACTCAAAACTTTGCCAAGTAATCCATCTCTGTTCTATATCTAGTACTATTAATTAAAAACTTCACAATTTAATTTAGAACTAAACTTAAGGTAAAACTCAGTCAATGTTCTGTGCTCTGGCTCTATCCATAGACGTCTAAAGGAGCCAGATGATGCCATAGCATACCACTGAGGCTCCCTCACTCCCATTTTGCCTCAGTATTTGAAAAAGGTAACAGATGAGACAAACCATCAAAACCTACGTTTGCACTATATTTCTCTTATTAACACGAGCAGACATAGCCAATTCTTCTACTTGTTCCCCATTCTACAAAGCGGCCATAAAGACAAAGAGGTATGGTTCCTCCAATGGCCAACTGACCAAAATGCAGAGAATCCATCACTTGTTTGTATTGTTATGCCCAAACATATTACTGTAAGGATAATAAAACCTTGTGCTTTATGGAATTCCCTCCCTCCTAGACAGCATTACACAGCTGATTACTTGCAATCTGCAGATTTCTGACAGGTGTCAGTATACCAAATTTGATTTTCCTAAAATACCAATGTCACTTTGACTCCAGGAGCAACACTGGGTATGTTCTAGACAACTGGTTCTCAAAGCCGGTCCACTGCTTGTTCAGGGAAAGCCCTTGGTGGGCCAGACCGGTTTGTTTACCTGCCACGTCAGCAGGTTCGGCCGATCGCAGCTCCCACTGGCTGTGGTTTGCTGCTCCAGGCCAATGGGGGCTGCAGGAAGGGTGGCCAGCACCTTGGGCCAGCCTTGGCCCGTGCCAGTGGGAGCCGCGATCAGCCGAACCTGCAGATGCGGCAAGTAAACAAACCGGTCCAGCCCGCCAGGGGCTTTCCCTGAACAAGCGGCAGACCGGCTTTGAGAACTAGTTCTAGACCAGTGGTTCTCAACCTGCAGCCCGCGGGCCACTTGCAGCCCAATCAGCACAGAGTTGCGACCCATGTGACATCCTCAGGGCCAGAGGTAGTATTGGTTGCAGCACACAATGGTAAACAGGTTGAGAACCACTGTTCTGACACTTAGATGAAAATAGCCAAACTCAAAATAGCTGAATCAGCTCTATCAGAACATTTTCCTTTTTGTGGACTTCCAATACACTGTACCAAAACACAACAATCCCTGAAAGCCAATTGGGGGCAGAAAGGAAACTTATCATATTCAAAAATACAACTGAATAAAACATGCAAGTGTTAACCAAACAAAACGTTCTAAAGAAGAAACTGCCATCACCAAGAAAGAGGCAACAAGAGAATGACTTCTCATATTCAAATCACTCTACACAAAAGCACTTTCTATAAACTCTAGGAAGTCCACTTTTTTCCAATCTCTCTCCACGTATTACACTTTCCAACAGCTATCCTACAATATCAAATATTTAGGTAAAGTGCTTATATTTTTCTAAAACAATGCACACATGAGCAGATACACAAAAAGAGTCCCTTTGTTAATAAATGCTCCAGTGAGAGAGTGCATATTGTATTTAAAGCAGGGGCCTAGGTGTTAAGACTCTTGGATTCTATTCCCAGTTTTGCTACTGACGTATGATCTCAGACATGTCATGTCATCTCTCTGTCTGCTCATCTTTACAATGCGTATAATACCTACCTACCTCTTAGAGATGTTGTAATACTTAATATTGGTAAGTGCTTTGTGATCCTTGAGTGAAAGGCACAATGCATGTGCAAAAATTATTGCATGTCTTCCTTACCCTGTGATCTACAGATCCTTCAGGGAAAAGACAAATATCAGTTTCCTCAGCAGACAAGTTATTTTTGGGAGAAAACCAAACACAAAGAACATCCTTCTTGCAAACTGCTTTTAACTGTTTGGTTTCCTTTCCTGAAGACACCTTTAAAGGATTCTGCCTTTCTGTTGCTGTTAAGATTCTTTGATCAAGAAGAGTAACCAGCAGCAGCATAAATATTTCATTCCTTAAGATCCACCGTCGAGTTTCATCTGGTTTTGATATAAATGGCTCCAGCTGACTTGAATTATACTGAAGATACAAATCATGCTCATGTAGCTGAAGCCTGTGTTCAAACACTGTAGAGTAGCCTGGAGACAGGAAGACTCTGGGGACCCTTTCTGGATTAGCAAGGCAATTTGGCATTGGTTCTTTGTAAAATGAGCGTCCAAAGTTCAAGACTGGCCGCGAGTGGCTGTGGGTGGGCCACCACAGGGCAACCGAGAGGCGAAAAGAAACCTCCAGGCCCAGGCTGGTCGACGGTAGGAGGGGCTCTGCACTCGCCAGGATACTCACGAGTTGGTATGCAGGTACTCGAAGGTCAGCTGGGCCCGGTTCAGGCTGCTATAATTGGTAAAAGCCATGGCTAGCCCGGGCTGCCCGGCAGCCCCTGCCCCAGATCCCCACCTCAGGCGGGCACGGCGCACCGCCGAGCGGGCTCTTCCGGGCCCCCAGCCCGCTGGCACGGCCTCCCAGCCAGGGCCGAGCTGCGGGGCTTCTCTGCGGCGGCCGCCGCGGCGAGGCCCCACTCCCACTCCCCGATCAACGCACCTCGGCGGGAACCTCGAGGCCTCCGCGCCCGCCCCTCCCGCGCCGCCCGTCACGGCCCGTCCCAGGAGGCGCCACCTGCCCCGGGCGGAGCCGCCATGCGGGGAGGGTCAGCCAACGCCGCTGCGGACCCCGAGCCCGCGCCTCGCCGCCGACTGGGGCCAACGCCCCGGCAGGCCCCGCTCCCGCTCGCCGCCGCGTAGGAGCCCCGCTCCCGCTCCCGCTCCCGCTCGCCGCCCCCGGCAGCACCGCTGCCCCTCCCCGCGGCCTCCGCCTGCTCCTCGCCGAGCGGGCCAGGCCCTGCTGCCCCCGCCGCCGGTCCCGCTTTGTCTGCTCTGGGCTCGCTCTCGCGCGCCGCGCTCGCAGGCTGCACCCGCACCGGCCCCGCCTCCCCTTTGGGAGGGGCCTCGCCGCTCGCCAATGATTGGCCGGGCCCGGAAGCACGTGACAGGTGAGGCATGGCGCCAGCCGCAACGGCTTCGCTCACGTCACGTGACGAACCCGTCCTTTCGAGACAGCGCGGCGGCTGGGCTGGCCGCTTGGCGCGCGCACGGGGCTGTGGGGAGTAGCGGCGGCAGCGGAGCCTCTGCTTGGGGGGACGGCTGGGCCCCGCCCGCGTGTGCGGACACCCGCTCCCGCACCCTGATTGGCTGGGATCAAGCGCCAGCCACCGCAGGTGCCCCCCCCCCGCCCCTATACCGTCCGCCCAGCGCGTGCCCCTGCAACCCTCGTCTGTCTGGCTGCCCCCGCCACCTCCCCCCCCCCGCCGCGTGTCTGGCTGCTCCCGCCACCTCCCCCCCCGCCGCGTGTCTGGCTGACCCCGCCACCTCCCCCCCCCCGCCGCGTGTCTGGCTGACCCCGCCACCTCCCCCCCCCCGCCGCGTGTCTGGCTGCCCCCGCCACCTCCCCCCCCCGCCGCGTGTCTGGCTGCCCCCACCACCTCGTGTCTGGCTGCGAGCTGCTGCCCTTGCAACACCCTCTCTGCATCTGCCTCCTTAGGCTGTTGCCCCTACAACCTCCCATGATGTGGCTGGCTGTATGCTGGTATCCTGCAACACCTTCCCCCGCCCCACATACACACACACATGCGTGGGTACTCGCTGCTGCCCTTGCAACTTCCCTCCCCCCCACGCTTGGCAATATGCTGGTGCCCCTACACACACACACACAGAGCCCCCATGTGCCTTGCTGTGTGTTGCTGCCTCTGCAAATGCCTCCCACCCCTGGTGCTATGCTGCCACCCTCACTGTAGTAATTTCTGCAGGCTACAATGTGCAAACTTGATCCTAAAAACAGTAAAAAGAACAGGAGGACTTGTGGCACCTTAGAGACTAACCAATTTATTTGAGCATAAGCTTACGTGGGCTACAGCTCACTTCATCGGATGCAGTGTCTCTTCTCTATATGGCTCTTACCCACTGTTGAAGTCCAGGACAAAGCTACCATGGATCTAATGGCGAAAGTTTTGGGCCTTATCGCTTAATGAATCTACTGCCTTAAAAACAGGTTTTAACAGCCATTCAAATAGGAGAGAGATGCCAAAGGACAGAAAAGAGCTTGGTCGAGACTAGTCAAGGAACCAAGTTTTCATTTATTTGTCATCTTTGATGGAAGAGATCAACTTTTGCTACAAAACATTTTCACTTGCATCACCCCCTACCCCATGGCTCCTGTCATTCAGTCTGCAACAAGAAATGAAGAGTTTGGATAATTTAGGAAGTGAAAGATCCCTTTTATTAAAAAAACTACTGAGAAAGAGATGGTAAGGACATAACTGAAGAAATTAAGCATACATGGACCAGCGCCATGACAGGAATCTGAAGATATTAACACTACTGCCCTACTAATAATTTTTTGAAAAATGGTAGGAAACTAGAAAGGGACAAGAAGATAAGAGAAAGTCAAACGTAATGACCTTTGGCAGGGTGGTTCTGGCTGTTATCTTCCTGTAACTGCTTACTTCTAGTAAAATCATAAAAACAATCACTAAACCTTTGGAGAATAAAGGAACTCTGGCCAGCATAGATTTATGAAGAACAAATTTTGCCAGACAAAGGTGACTCCTTATTGGTACCTGCTCTATATTTAGGTCTGGAAGGATTCAATTTTTCTGTCAGTAAATGTCAAATTTCCTGTACGTACCAAACTGATGAAAAAATATTTCCACCAATAAATCATATTTTAGGCAAAGTAAGAAGAATGCTGCTTGAGAACTTATTAGCGTTTTATGTAAGGAGGTTTACTTTGTATATTTTGATGTGATGTTGAGTTGACAATTTGTGTTTTAATGGTTATAAAGCTTTACCTTTTTGAATCTCAGTGTCTGCTGTTAAATAATTGTCTGATCGCCCATCATTTCTCACAACTGAAGATTTAAAAATTAAAAATGCTTAAAGCCCATAATTTTGTGCAACTGTGAAAATTTAAATTGATAAAAATTTGAAAAAGCTTAAAAATAAACATCCATCAAAATTGTAAAAAAAAAAAAAAAAAAAATTGAATTCTGCCAAGCCTAACTATAATTAATATTGTCACAGAGTTCAGTTTTCACAGTTTTGTAAATATCTCACCAAAAGGGCAAAAAGCAAATTATACCATATGTGGAGCACTATTTGAGTTTTTCATGGTGGTTTGATACAAAAATAAACGGATCCCAAGAAAAATAATAAGTTTTTGAAAGGAGAGGCTACTAACCTGGTGCAGTAACTGGAGTTCTTTGAGTTATGTGGCTCTCTGGGTGCCCCACTTCAAGTGCACATGCACCCCATGTACCTTTGTTCGGAGATTTTCAGTAGCAATTCCTTTTTTGGCCCACGTCTGTACTCCAGATATCCTTGTGCCCAGTACAGAATATATATATATATATATACCAGTGCACCAGCAAACCACCATCATTTCCTTCTCTACTTCAAAGTCCCATGGGACGAAACTCCAAAGCTCAGGGGAATGAGGACTGGTAGTGGAGCACCCATAGGGACCCATAATGTTTCAAAGAACTCCAGTTACCGCACAAGATTATTAATTTCTCCTCCTTCAAGAAGTGTTTCTGTGGGTGCTCCACTTTGAGTGACTCCTGAGCAGTATCCCCAGGAAGAGGAGGGCGCTTCAGAGTTGTATCTAACACAGAAGAGAGAACTGAATTGCCAGCCATAGGATCTGATCTGAAAGTATGAATCAAGATATCAAGTTTAGAGAAAGTATGTATTGAGGTCCAGGTTGCAGCTCTGCAAATTTCAACAACTGGAACATCTTTCAATAATGTCATTGAAGTAGACTGTGACCTTGTAGAATGGGCTAGTACTCTAGAAGGAGGTTGAACATTGGCAGCCTCATAATAAGAGATTTTCAACTAGAGATCAACCTTGAGAGTCTTTGGGTGGAAAAGATCTGGGAAACTTTCTAAAGCATTTGGTTCTATCCACACAAAAGTCTAATGTCCTTCTGACATCCAGGGTATAGCAAGCAGCTTCCTCCCAGGTGTGAGTGTGGCTTGGGGGATGATGAATAACCTGGTTAATATGAAATTCAGAAGATACTTCAGGTAGACATTTAGGATGTGGCTGCAATGAAATTTTTTCCATGAAGAATACTGTAAAGGGAGGATCTGCCATTAAAGCCCGCTTTTCTCCGACTCTCCAGACAGAAATGATGGCCATCCAGAAAGTCATAGATAGGTGGAAGCCTATACATAGCCAATAGCTCAAAAGGAGGCAATTAAGAACCAAGTTTAAGTTCTATACTGGGGTGGGCTCTTTAATTTGAGGAAAGAAAGCTGTCATTCCCTTGACGAATCTTTCTTGTCGTGGAGTGGGCAAACGCTGAGGATCTTTCTACTTGTGAATGAAGAGTGTTGATAGTGGCCAGATGAACCTTGACGGCACTCATGGAAAGACCTGACTTTTTTAATTCCAATATGCAATCAAGAGCAGCAAAGAGAGAGAAATGAACAGGCAAAAACTGTTGCCTGACACACCGGTGGTGGAATTGCTTCCATTTTTTAGGGTGTTTTGCATAGATATATTCCTGATGTTTAACTGTACCTGTTACACTTCTGCTGAATACGAAGTCTGTGTCCCTGAGAATCATTGAGGAGCCAACCTCTGAGCTGAAGAATTCTCAGGTTCGGGTGAAGAATCCGACCAGGGTCCTAAGACAGGAGATAGGAAATGGGTGGAAGTCTTAATGGTGGACGAGAAGTAGATGAATCAGGTAAGGATATCATACATGTCTTGACCAAGTTGATACGAGAATGATCCTGGCTTTATCTTGTTTGATCTTGTTCAACACTCTGAGGACCAATGATGTCAGTGGATATGCATAAAGAAGACTGTTTAAGAAATGAGGAAGGCATGGACTGGCAATCCAGCCCTCTTCTCAGGTAGAATTTCCTTCATTTCCTATTGATGGTGGTGGCAAAGAGATTCATTTCTGGAAGCCCCCAGGTCAGGAAAATAGGTTTGAGAATTCAAGGGTCCAGCTTCCACACGTAATCTTGGGAGAAGCATCTGCTTACATCATTAGCTATGGTGATTTGTATGCCTGGAAGGTAAGAAACTGAGATGAGGATGTAACTGGCTGTACACCAGTTCCATAGTTGTATTCCTTCAGTACAAATGGAGGATGATCTTGCCTGCCCCCTCGCCCCCAAATGATTTATGTAGAACATGCAGGCTATATTTTCTGTCATGACTTTGACAATTTTTCCCCTGATTAATGGAAGAAAGATATATATATATAGGTATATGTGTTACTGACTGCTCTTAGTTTCAGGGGGTTGATACGCAGAACAGGCTTTTGGGCAGTTAGTTTGCCCTGAACGTTGTGCATGGCTAGGTATGCTCCCCCTCCCACATTATAGCGATGGTAGGAAGAGGTTGGGTGAAAGGAACAGGGGGGAGGGTGTGAAAGACACAGACTTTAGACAAGTCTGTCCACTACTTGAGTGAGTCCAGTACTCAGCCTGAAACAGACACCAGCTTGTCCACTCTGTGTTTGTTTGTGATAGACTGTTCTGAGCCCTCCCTGGAAGCAGCAAGGATGAAACCTGGTATGTTGTGTTATGAAAGTACAAGCTGCAATATGTCCTAGGAGTTGAAGACAATTTATTGTCAAGATCTGGGTGCTTATTTGAACCTTGGAAATGAAGTTTGTTAGAAGTTTGTCCACAGGTAGGTAAGCCTTGGTTGCAGAGAAGCCCCCTATGAAATCTATCCATTATACTAAATTGAAGACTTAACCTGTAGAATAGGGACATGGATGTCTGTACTGCGGAAGGAACTTCATCTTACGACCGGCTGTTGAGCAGCCAGTTGTTGAGGTAAGGGAAGATGATTATAGCTTGTGTAGGTGAGCAGATACCACTGCTATGACCTTTGAGAACACCCTTGGGGGCAGAGGAGATGCCAAAAGGTATCGATACTGAAAGTGATCCTGTTAACAGTAAAATTAAGAAACCTCCATAAGACCAGTAAATTGCAACATGAAAATACACATCCCAAAGGGCGAGGGTCATGAACCGATTTCCAGAATATAATGTAGGAATTACAGCTGCAAGAGTTACCATCCTAAATTTCTGTGATCTCACAAAGGTGTTTAGGCATCTGAGCTCTAATAGCGGTCTCTATTCCCTGTTCTTTTGGAGGACCAGAAAATACTGGGAATAGAATCGCTTCCCCTGGTGCTGTACTGGAACTGGTTCTATGAGCCCCTTGCATAGAAGGGCGATGACTTCCTACGTCTGCCCTTCTGTGCAAGATGGGTCCTGAAGGAAGGATAGAGGTAAAATGGACAGAGTAACCTGATGTTATAACTTCCAGAAACCATTTATCAGACATAATCTGTTCCCATGGGAAAATTGATCTCCAAAGGGTGGAAGGTGGGTAGGCTGCAGCTGAAGATTCCTAAAGCAGGTATGTTCTAGGCCCTCGACTAAACCATCAAAATTGATAGTTGGTCACAAATGATGGTTGGGTGGTGGTAGCACGCATGGTAAGAAGTTTTTTCCTTTGAAACCTCAGCTTTTCTTTACGTGGTTCTATAGATCTATGGTAGTTAGAGAACCAAACCAGTCAGGATCTCTGTCCAGTTTGAGATCTACTACATTTACTCTTATTTGCAGGTATGTAGATACTGAGCAACCTGAGTGTGTCCCTTGAGTCCTTAAAGCTTTACAAAGAGATTTGTCTGTACACTGAAAAAAAATTCAAGTCCATTGAAGGGGAGTTCTTCCATGGTATTTTGGAGCTCCCTAGGAAAACCAGACAGCTGCAGCCATGACACTTAATGCACTCAATGGGATAACATGATTTTGGCAATTAATTGATCTTTAAATATTCAGGGTAAATAGGCCCAATGGCCTGTGATGGGATGTTAGTTGGGGTGGGATCTAAGTTACTACAGAGAGTTCTTTGCTGGGTATCTGGCTGGTGAATCTTGCCCATATGCTCACGGTTCATCTGATCTCCATATTTGGAGTCGGGAAGGAATTTTCCTCCAGGGCAGATTGGAAGAGGCCCTGGAGGTTTTTCGCCTTCCTCTGTAGCATGGGGCACGGGTCACTTGCTGGATGATTCTCTGCTCCTTGAAGTCTTTAAACCACGATTTGAGGACTTCAGTAGCTCAGGCATAGGTGAGAGGTTTTTTGTAGGAGTGGGAGGGTGTGGCCTGCATTGTGCAGGAGGTCAGACTAGATGATCATAATGGTCTCTTCTGACTTTAATATCGATGAATCTATGATGTTGGCAGTGGAAATTGATTGAGCCGCACGGTCAGCTTTATGTAGGAAAGCTTGCAATGATATCCTCGCTAAGAGCTGACTCTCAGCTATGATATACTTGAACTGCTCTCGAAGTTCCTGGGAAGTTGTTCAATAAAATTATTGAATTTACTATAATTAGTGTGGTTTTACTTCACCATCAGAGCTTGATAATTTGCAGTCCTGAATTACAGCATTGCTGAGGAGTAGATCTTACACCCAAAGAGATCAATTCATTTCTGGCCTTTATAGTAAGGCGCAGATTTTGCATGGTGTGGCCTGCCACATTCGTTAACCATTTGCACAACTAAAGAATTTGGTGGCAGGTGGGATGAGAAAAATTCTGAATTTTTTGCTAAGATCTGATACTTCTTGCCTTTCAGTTTACACACAGGCAGTGCCAAGGCAGGAGTCTGTCGATGGTCTTAGCAGGTTCTAGTGGAGTCTCATTCACTGATACTAACACTTGTCCAAGGGTTGTGTAATTTAAGAATCTCTTAATACCAGTTGACATTCTGTGGTGAACCAGAATGTACATGCCAGCATCAGCATATTCCTGTAACCCCCTTGTCATGTGAGGTCGCAAATGAAAGCCAGGCTCATGCTGATTATGAATATAATTGTGAAATATATGTACAGATACCAAGTAAGGAGAGAGAGAGAGAGACTAAAATATGTGCTTAGAGTCTGTATCATGGTACTAGTTACGAACGGAGGTGAAAAACAGGTATTCTGTCAGACAAAAATGTTTACTTATCTCTGTCGATATGTAAATTACGCATGGTAAGCTTACACAATAGAGATCCATTTACATACAAAGTCAAATGTTAATGTAGAGATGTGAATCAACAGGAAAGGAACACAGGGAAAAAAACAATCCATGGGAGGTTATCCTGTCTGTAAGTAGACAATGAACTTTGGAGGTATTTCTAGAAGACAGACATCCTGGCACCCAGCATGTAGGAAGTAAACAGTGTGTTTGCATTCATGAAAGTGGGGCCTCAGCCAACCTTGTTTGAAAATACTGAAGAGAACTTTGGGTGAGATACATTTCTTTAGACAGGAGGTTAACCTGTTAGTTAAGGTTAGTCTCTACGAAGTGTGTTGATGATTTTGTTTTATATGTAACCTTTTGTTTCCAATATCCTTATTCACTATCACTTGACTCTCTGTTCTTTGATAATAAACTTACTCTTGTTTTCACTATAAATATATCTCAGTGCTGTGGTGTTAAGTGCTGGCCTGAGTTGAATCTTACAAACTGGTGTGTACTGTTCATTTGGGAATGGCAAACCTGGTAATTCTGTGAGTATTCAATGGATAAGGGGCTGGATGCTGCATTAAATGCTCGCTATATAGAGCCTGTGGAGAGAGCCTGTGGAGGCCTGGAAGGCAGTGCATGTGTTAAGTTGTGCTGAATGGAACATATATTCCTGGTTTTGTGTCTTTTTGTAACTTAAGGTTTTGCCTAGAAGGATACTCTATATTTTGAATCTGATTACCCTGTTAGGTATTTACCATCCTGATTTTACAGAGGTTTTTCTTTTACTTTTTCTTTAATTAAAATTATCTTTTAAGAACCTGATTTTTTTTTTCATTGTTCTTAAGATCCAAGGGTTTGGATCTGTGTTCACCTATGCAAACTGGTGAGGATTTTTATCAAGCCTTCCCCAGGAAAGGGGCTGTAGTGCTTGGGGGGATATTTTTGGGGAGGAGATGTTTCCAAGTGGGCGTGTCCCCTTTTCTTTGTGTAACACTTTGGTGGTGGCAGCTTTTAACCTAAGCTGGTAAGAATAAGCTTAGGGGGTCTTTCATGCAGGTCTCCACATCCGTACCCTAGAGTTCAGAGTGGGGAAGGAACCTTGACAGTACGTCACAAGAGTAAATCACCGGCCTAAGAGATAATAATGCAGTGTTTCCATGGCCCATTTGACGGCAAGGCATTCTCTCTCAAATACTGCGTACTTCTGTTCTCTTGGGAGCAGCTTTCTGCTTAGGTAGAGGATCAGGTGTTCCTCTTCTCCCACCATTTGTGATAGAACCACCCCCAACCTCCCCTTGGAAGCGTCTGTTTGTAAAATAAATTCCTTGTTAAAGTCCGGGGCTATGAGTACAGGGTCATTACAGAGGGCCGTCCGAAGGTCTGTGAACACCTCCTCTGCTGCGTCGGTCCACTTCACTATGTCTGGCCCTCGGGCCTTCACCAGGTCCATTAGGGGACTTGCCCTAGTGGCAAAATGGGGACTAAAACGTTGGTAATAGCCTACCACGCCTAGGAATGCGCGAACCTGCTTCTTTCGGGTCAGCTAGGGCCAGTTTTGAATCGCCTCTAGCTTATTGGTTTGGGGTTTCACTATGCCCGTTCCTACAATATATCCCAGGTACCTAGCCTCTGCTAGCCCTATGGCACATTTAGGAGGATTAGCGGTGAGGCCAGGCTGCCTTAAGGTGTGCAGTACTGCTTCAACTTTCTCCAGGTGGGTTCCCCAGTCTGGCATATGGATGATGACATCATCTAGGTATGCGGCTGCATAACTAGAATGGGGGTACAGCAGCTTATCCATGAGGCACTGGAATGTGGCTGGGGCCCCATGTAGCTCAAAAGGGAGGATGAGGAATAGCGAGTCCAGGGTGGAGAATGCTGTCTTTTCTTTAGCTTTTTTGGTCAGGGGAATCTGCCAATACCCTTTTGTCAGATCCAGTGTAGTCAAGAATCGGGCTCTACCCAGTCGGTCAACCAGTTCGTTGATGCATGGTATGGGGTATGCAACGAATTGGGATACCATTCCATTCATCTGGTAGCCACCCACCTGCCTGGAAGCAAGAACATCAGCAGGACCTTCTCGTCTCACCATGAGTGGTTCCTCCACCCAGAGGTAGTCAGCCTAATCTTCTGCAGGTGGGGGACTATCATAGAATATCAGGGTTGGAAGGGACCTTGGGAGGTCATCTAGTCCAACCCCCTGCTCAAAGCAGGACCAATCCCCAATCAAATCATCCCAGCCAGGGCTTTGTCAAGCCTGACCTTAAAAACTTCCAAGGAAGGAGATTCTACCACCTCCCTAGGTAACGCATTCCAGTGTTTCACCACCCTCCTAGTGAAAAAGTTTTTCCTAATATCCAACCTAAACCTCCCCCACTGCAACTTGAGACCATTACTCCTTGTCCTGTCCTCTTCTACCACTGAGAATAGTCTAGAACCATCCTCTCTGGAATCACCTCTCAGGTAGTTGAAAGCAGCTATCAAATCCCCCCTCATTCTTCTCTTCTGCAGACTAAACAATCCCAGTTCCCTCAGCCTCTCCTCATAAGTCAAGTGTTCCAGACCCCTAATCATTTTTGTTGCCCTTCACTGGACTCTCTCCAATTTCTCCACATCCTTCTTGTAGTGTGGGGCCCAAAACTGGACACAGTACTCCAGATGAGGCCTCACCAATGTCGAATAGAGGGGAACGATCACGTCCCTCGGTCTGCTCTCTATGCCCCTACTTATACATCCCAAAATGCCATTGGCCTTCTTGGCAACAAGGGCACACTGCTGACTCATATCCAGCTTCTCGTCCACTGTAACCCCTAGGTCCTTTTCCGCTGAACTGCTGCCTAGCCATTCGGTCCCTAGTCTGTAGCTGTGCATTGGGTTCTTCCGTCCTAAGTGCAGGACCCTGCACTTATCCTTATTGAACCTCATCAGGTTTCTTTTGGCCCAATCCTCCAATTTGTCTAGGTCCCTCTGTATCCTATCTCTGCCCTCCAGCGTATCTACCACTCCTCCCAGTTTAGTATCATCCGCAAATTTGCTGAGAGTGCAATCCACACCATCCTCCAGATCATTTATGAAGATATTGAACAAAACCGGCCCCAGGACCGACCCCTGGGGCACTCCACTTGACACCGGCTGCCAACTAGACATGGAGCCATTGATCACTACCCGTTGAGCCCGACAATCTAGCCAACTTTCTACCCACCTTATAGTGCATTCATCCAGCCCATACTTCTTTAACTTGCTGACAAGAATACTGTGGGAGACCGTGTCAAAAGCTTTGCTAAAGTCAAGAAACAATACATCCACTGCTTTCCCTTCATCCACAGAATCAGTAATCTCATCATAGAAGGCGATTAGATTAGTCAGGCATGACCTACCCTTGGTGAATCCATGCTGACTGTTCCTGATCACTTTCCTCTTGTGTAAGTGCTTCAGGATTGATTCCTTGAGGACCTGCTCCATGATTTTTCCAGGGACTGAGGTGAGGCTGACTGGCCTGTAGTTCCCAGGATCCTCCTCCTTCCCTTTTTTAAAGATTGGCACTACATTAACCTTTTTCCATTCATCTGGGACTTCCCCCGTTCGCCACGAGTTTTCAAAGATAATGGCCAATGGCTCTGCAATCACATCCGCCAATTCCTTTAGCACTCTCGGATGCAACTCGTCCGGCCCCATGGACTTGTGCACGTCCAGCTTTTCTAAATAGTCCCTAACCACCTCTTTCTCCACTGAGGGCTGGCCATCTACTCCCCATGTTGTGATGCCCAGCGCAGCAGTCTGGGAGCTGACCTTGTTCGTGAAGACAGAGGCAAAAAAAACATTGAGTACATTAGCTTTTATCACATCCTCTGTCACTAGGTTGCCTCCCTCATTCAGTAAGGGGCCCACACTTTCCTTGGCTTTCTTCTTGTTGCCAACATACCTGAAGAAACCCTTCTTGTTACTCTTGACATCTCTTGCTAGCTACAGCTCCAGGTGCGATTTGGCCCTCCTGATTTCATTCCTACATGTCCGAGCAATATTTTTATACTCATCCCTGGTCATATGTCCAACCTTCCACTTCTTGTAAGCTTCTTTTTTATGTTTAAGATCCGCTAGGATTTCACCGTTAAGCCAAGCTGGTCGCCTGCCATATTTACTATTCTTTCGACTCATCGGGATGGTTTGTCCCTGTAACCTCAACAGGGATTCCTTGAAATACAGCCAGCTCTCCTGGACTCCTTTCCCCTTCATGTTAGTCCCCCAGGGGATCCTACCCATCCGTTCCCTGAGGGAGTCGAAGTCTGCTTTCGTGAAGTCCAGGGTCCGTATCCTGGTGCAAACCTTTCTTCCCTGCGTCAGGATCCTGAACTCGACCAACTCATGGTCACTGCCCCCCAGATACTTCATTCAGTCACTGAAAGTCATTACAAAATCTCGTGGTACCGTCAGGTTTAGTCACTAGAACGATTGGACTGGACAACTGACTGTAAGATTCTTCAATAACCCCTAATTCCAACATTTTTTTTACTTTGGCCTTGATTTCTTCTCTTTTGGCTGCTGGGATTCGGTAGGGTCTCAGTGTTACCTTGGCTCGGGGATCATGCAGATATGGCGATAGGTCTCAGTTGTCCGCCCCGGTTTTGTGGAGAACACATCTTGGTTGCAACTAATCATGTCGGCTGCCTCGATCTTTTGGATCGGCATCAAGTCGGGTGATATCCTCATTTGCTCATGTAAATTATTCTCCTGGGGAAGGGTCTCCTAGGTGACTAAGCTTGCCTCTCAATCGTGCCAAGGTTTTAGAAGACTGATGTGGTAAATTTGCTCCAGTTTCCTGCGGCGTGACTGCCGCACCTTATAATTCAGCTGTCCTATGGCTTTGATCACTTCATAGGGACCCGGCCACTGGGCTAACAGTTTACTTTCTGCTGTGGGAACCAGTACCATCACTCTATCCCCTGGTTGGAATCATCAGAGCTTTGCTTAGTGGTTATAATGGGTTCGCTGAGTGTCCTGTGCTCTCTCCAAGTGTTCCCATACAATGGGCGTAACTTGGGCTATCCGATCCCTCATCTGCAGTACATGCTCGACTATGTTCCTTCCGGGATTTGGCTCCTCCTCCCAGGCTTCTCTGGCTATATCCAATATGCCCTGAGGGTGGTACCTGTATAGTAGTTCAAACGGAGAGAAACCCATGGAGGCTTGCGGAACCTCCCGGAGGGCGAACATGAGGGAAGGCATTAGGGTATCCCAATCTTTCCCATCCCGGCTCACCACTTTTCTGATCATGGCCTATTTAATCTTTCCACAAGGCCATCTGTTTGTGCGTGATATACAGAGGTCCGTAGGGCTTGTACGTGGAGTAGTGAACACAGATCTTTCATCAACTTGGACACGAAAGGTGTCCCTTGATCAGTCAATATCTCCTTGGGTAGCCCAGCCCAGGCAAAGATCTGTGCTAGCTCCTTAGCTATTGTCTTGGAAGCTGTTTTGCGTAGGGGAACAGCTTCCGGGTATCGGGTTGCATAATCTAGTACAACAAGCACATGGTGGTGGCCCCGAGCTTTCTTCTCTACAGGCCCTACCAGATCCATGGCTATGCGTTCAAGTGATAGCTCTATTATTGGAACAGCTATCAAAGGGGCCTGCAAGTGCAGGCGACAGCTATGTAGCTGACACTCCGGACAAGAGGTGCAGTATCGCCCAACATCTTCATGTACTCCTGGCCAGAAGAACCTCCGCAGGATCCGTGCCTGGGTTTTCTCTACCCGTAGGTGTCCTCCAAATACGTGACTGTGGGCGAGGCTCAATATGGCTTTTTGATGTTTTCGTAGCACCAGAAGTTGATGTATCTCTTGCTCCTGCATTTGCACCATGCGGTACAGGAGATCTTTCTTCACTATAAAGTAAGGTCCGGGACCCCGGACCTTCCCATCCACGGGTATCCCATCTATCTCAGCCACCTCTTTCCTGGCGTTATCATATCTGGGGTCTTCCGCCTGGTCCCGCCTGAAAGTCTCTCTTCTGGGACTAACCTGCCCGAGCTCCCAGGGGTCAGCTTCTCCTTCTTCCAACGGCTCGCCACTGTCACAGCTGGGGCCAGCCTCTGACTCACCTTCCGTTGTGGTAGTTTCTCTGATGGCTGCTTGTATCCATCTGCCTACTAGGGCAGCCTTCTGGCCCTGGGTCAGGATCCGGGTTCCCAAGGCTTTTGTGGCCTTCGTCTCTTTTTTTGTCTTTCGGGGGGCTGAGAACAGTTCCTGAGAAATCTCAGCGAACATCAGGGGTTGACATTCCCCCGGCGATGAGTCGCTGCCCTCAGGGTCCCCACCTCCCTCCAGCCTTTCCGGGGGGAGTAAACTGTCAAATCCTGGATAGTCCCTCCCAATGACTACAGGATATGGGAGTTTAGGAACTACACCCACGATCACCTCAGTGGAGTTCCCCTGAACCTCTGTCTCCATCGGGATGGTGGGGTAATGGCTCATGGCCCTATGCATGCACGTCACTGCTACGTGTTTGGCTTGTAGAAGCTGGCTACTTTTTCCCAGCTTACCCAATATGAGGGTGAAAGCACTCCCACAGTCCAAAAGTGCTGTAGTCTCTGCTCCCTTTATTCTCACTGGCCTGGTGTAGTTATGCGGGGCTAATGCGACCCCCGCAAGGTGGATAAGGGAGCATGGGACCCCTCAATCCCCCAGGTTACATTTCATAGTCTCCTCGGTGCTGGGACACTGTGCTGCTATGTGTCCCCACTCCCCAGATGCATAACATCTATAACTGCTTCTAATTCCTCCCCTATCACGGGGGTTAGGGGGTTTAGTCCCAAGGTTCCCCCCACTCAGGCCAATCCCTTCCTTCTGGGGTCCCCGCGGGTTTCCCTCCCCCCCCCTTCTTCCACCTAGGCCTCCTCGGGGGTTTGGCTGCCTTCTAGGACCTACTAGGACTGGGGTCCTGTGCTTACTTCGAAAGGGCCTTCCTTGGGTAGTCGGGTCAATTCCCTGGCTGTCATGCATTGTTTCATGGTGTCTGTGTATATAATGTCTTCTGCAATTTCCACAGTATGCATCCGATGAAGTGAGCTGTAGCTCACGAAAGCTCATGCTCAAATAAATTGGTTAGTCTCTAAGGTGCCACAAGTTCTCCTTTTCTTTTTGCGAATACAGACTAACACGGCTGTTACTCTGAAACCTTTCTACCAGCGTGATCATCTCGTCGTAGGTGGACGGTTCGTTCTGGCCTACCCATTTTCGGAGATCTGGTGGCAGTTCCCGCATGTAATGGACCATGACCAGGGTCTCCAAAATCTCCTCCAGCCTGCATACCTCAGGCTGTAACCACTTTCACACGAGGTGTATGAGGTCGAATAGCTGGGAGCTTGGGGGTTTGTTCTCCTGGTATTTCCACTCATTGAACCTCTGGGCCCATATTGCTGCTCTCACCCCTGATCATGCTAGGATCTCTGCCTTCAGTAGGGATAGGATACAGAGGGACCTAGACAAATTAGAGGATTGGGCCAAAAGAAATCTGATGAGGTTCAACAAGGACAAGTGCAGAGTCCTGCACTTAGGATGGAAGAACCCCATGCACCGCTACAGACTAGGGACTGAATGGCTAGGCAGCAGTTCTGCAGAAAAGGACCTAGGGGTTACAGTGGACGAGAAGCTGGATATGAGTCAACAGTGTGCCCGTTGCCAAGAAGGCCAATGGCATTTTGGGATGTATATGTAGGGGCATTGCCAGCAGATCGAGGGACGTGATCGTTCCCTTCTATTCAACATTGGTGAGGCCTCATCTGGAGTACTGTGTCCAGTTTTGGGCCCCACACTACAAGAAGGATGTGGAAAAATTGGAGAGAGTCCAGCGGAGGGCAACAAAAATGATGAGGGGACTGGAACACTTGACTTATGAGGAGAGGCTGAGGGAACTGGGATTGTTTAGTCTGCAGAAGAGAAGAATGAGGGGGGATTTGATAGCTGCTTTCAACTACCCAAAAGGGGGTTCCAAAGAGGATGGATCTAGACTGTTCTCAGTGGTAGCAGATGACAGAACAAGGAGTAATGGTCTCAAGTTGTAGTGGGGGAGGTTTAGGTTGAATATTAGGAAAAACTTTTTCACGAGGAGGGTGGTGAAACACTGGAATGCGTTACCTAGGGAGGTGGTGGAATCTCCTTCCTTAGATATTTTTAAGGTCAGGCTTGACAAAGCTCTGGCTGGGATGATTTAGTTGGGGATTGGTCCTGCTTTGAGCAGGGGGTTGGACTAGATGACCTCCTGAGGTCCCTTCCAACCCTGATATTCTATGATTCTATAGTCAGTGGCATCTGTGGCAGGCAAGTGAAAGTAGGCCCTCTGGGCCTCTCCACACAAAAAAGGGGCGAGAATGCTGGCCCACTGCTCCTGGGACCATGCCTCACACTGAACAGTCCTTTTGAATGAGAGGAGGTATGCTTCTACGTCATCTTCCAATGTCATCTTTGGCAGATAGCCAGTGGCCCTCAGGGTTCACATCTCACCGGACCCCTGGGCCTGACTGGTGAGGATCTTCAGCTGGTCCATCACCTCTTGCAAGGGGGCACGATCTTGGGTCTCCTGGCCCATTAATAATTGATTGGTTTCCTGCTGTAGCCTCATAGACTCCTGTTGCGCCATTACCTGAACCCGGGTGGCCTCCTGCTGGGCTGCCATGGCTGGTACTGCTCAGTTTCTCCCACAGCGCGGCTTCCTCCTACAGCTCCTGACATGTGCACCCACCTAACTGGGAGGCTTTTAAATAGTTTCAGCCAGCCCATGATTGGCTTCAGGTGTCCCAATCATCTGTCTTTCCTGCCTTCTGGAAAGATCTTAATTGGCCCCAGGTGTCTTAATTGACCTGGAGAACTGCCATTTGCTTATCCTGGTAACAGGGATTTGTTTAGACTGTGGCTAATATATCTGTCTCCCACTACTTTACTATAGCCATCTGGATTTGCCCCGTCACAATATAAAATGATGGGGTCTAAATTAGCTGTTACTACTGAAGAAACAGATCTTGGAATCATTGTGGATAGTTCTCTGAAAACATTCATTCAATGTGCAGCAGCAGTCAAAAAAGCGAACAGAATGTTAGGAATCATTAAGAAAGGGATAGATAATAAGACAGGAAATATTATATTGTCAACCTCTGGAACTCCTTACCAGAGGGTGTTGTGAAGGCCAATACTATAACCGGGTTCAAAAGGGAGCTAGATAGACTCATGGATGATAGGTCCATCAATGGCTATTAGCCAGGATGGGCAGGGATGCTGTCCCTAGCCTCTGATGCCAGAAGCTGGGAATGGGTGACAGGGCATGGATCACTTGATGATAACCTGTCTGTTCATTCCCTTTGGGGCACCTGCCATTGGCCACTGTCAGAGGACAAGATACTGGGCTTGGTGGACCTTTGGTCTGACTCAGTGTGGCCGTTCTTACAATCATATTGCCGCTACATAAATCCGTGGTATGCCCGCTTCTTGAATACTGTGTGCAGATAGGGTTCCCCCATCTCAAAAAGGATATATTGGAATTGGAAAAGGTTCAGAAAAGGGCAACAAAAATTATTAGGGGTATGGAACGGCTGCCATATGAGGAGAGATTAATAAGAGTGAGACTTTTTAGCTTGAAAAAGAGATGACTAAGGGGTCTATGATTGAGGTCTATAGAATCATGACTAGTGTGGAGAAAGTAAATAAGGAAGTGTTAATTACTTCTCATAACACAAGAACTAGGGGTCACTAAATGAAATTAATAGGCAGCAGGTTTAAAACAAACAAAAGGAAGTATTTTTTCACACAACGTCCAGTCAACCTGTGGAACTCCTTGCCAGAGGATGTTGTGAAGGCCAAGACTATAGCAGGGTTCAAAAAAGAACTGTATAAATTCATATAAAATCAATGGTTATTAGCCAGGATGGGCAGGAATGGTGTCCCTAGCCTCTGTTTGCCAGAAGCTGGAAATGGGCAACAAGGAGTGGATCACTTGATGATTACTTGTTCTGTTCTTTCCCTCTGGGGCACCTGGCATTGGCCACGGTCGAAAGACAGGATACAGGATTAGATGGACCTTTGGTCTGACCCAGTATGGCCGCTCTTATGTTTGTTCTTATGTACTGACTTTGCACTCGAGCACTCTGCAGGGTTTGCACTTCCATCTCCAACAGATACCCAATAGCAATATGTACCCCAGCTTCATCCAACTTGCACTCTTAACACAAATCCTTAGCAGTGCCCTCAGCAACGTTAAGGCAGAATAACTTCCCAAATGTGTGGAATGTGGGACAGTCAGACGTGTGGCTTTGTTAAGATAACTGATATAATAGATAGCAGGTCCCTGTTTCTGCAAATTGGTGTTTTGAGTTATTTGTGGCTGGTTGTCTTGGGTGGCTTGTCTGACCCATACGTGTCTTGTCCACTCTTAAGTGTTTTGTCTGGTGACCACCGTTATTAACTGTACAGACAGAGAGGTCCACTTGTCCCTAGGTCCCACTGACTGCCCTTTACCCTCTACTTCCCCAGTGTCTGCACTTGGGGAGTTCTCTGGAGCAGTTGCATCCTGGCAGAGGACTGGTTCTTCCTTCCTTCTCCTTGCAGGAGAGGAAAGTCTGGCTGGAACAGGGGTCAGCCTCTCAAACAGCCCCTGGATAGGGCTTCACAGGCTCAGCCTCTGAAAGTCCATGCCCCTTTGTGGGGTTTACTTCCTACTCCTCTTCCTGGGGAGTGTTGCTTGGCTGTCAGCCAGGGCAGCTCTGGAAGTGGTATGTTCCATGGCTTTTGTCAAGGTTCCTTCCCCACTCTGAACTCTAGGGTACAGATGTGGGGACCTGCATGAAAACCTCCTAAGCTTACTTTTACCAGCTTAGGTTTAAACTTCCCCAAGGTACAAATTAATTTTACCCTTTGCCCTTGGATTTCCACTGCCACCACCAAACTTTATCTGGGTTTACTGGGAAACGTAGTTTGGACACGTCTTTCCCCCCCAAATCCTCCCAACCCTTGCACCCCACTTCCTGGGGAAGGTTTGGTAAAAATCCTCACCAATTTGCATAGGTGACCACAGACCCAAACCCTTGGATCTTAGAACAATGAAAAGCATTCAGTTTTCTTACAAGAAGACTTTTAATAGAAGTAAAGGAATCACCTCTAACATAGAGAGTCCCTCCAGGCAAAACCTTAAGTTACAAAAAAGACACACAGACAAGAATAGTCATTCTATTCAGCACAGCTCTTTTCTCAGCTATTTAAAGAAATCATAATCTAACACATACCTAGCTAGATTACTTACTAAATGTTCTAAGACTCCATTCCTGTTCTGTCCCCGGCAAAAACAGCATACAGACAGACACAGACCCTTTGTTTTTCTCCCTCCTCCCAGCTTTTGAAAGTATCTTGTCTCCTCATTGGTCATTTTGGTCAGGTGCCAGCGAGGTTACCTTTAGCTTCTTAACCCTTTACAGGTTAAAGGATTTTTGTTCTGGCCAGGAGGGATTTTAAAGGGGTTTACCCTTCCCTTTATATTTATGACAGCTATCTCCTGCTCGACTGGCCTACTTCTGTTATTAGCAGTCTCTGTGTGGAGCAGCCTTCTTCCTGGTCACCACCCTTTCTATGGTAAGCTTCCCTTTTTATACCCCTCCAGGCTGAACAAGCTGTGAAGGTGCACCTCGTTAGTGCAGCACAGGCCCAGAGGAGCTCATTAGCCTCCTTCCTGGATCCCAATAGGGAGGCCGTGCTCCTTCACAGTAGCAGGTAAGTGCCCCTCTTGGTTGGTATTTTTCTCATCCAAGATTTTTCCTTTCCACCCTTGACCCTGCTGGCTCTCTCATTCAGTCTCTTAGCTGGCTTGGGATCTTTTGAGAGGAAATGGAAACAGTGTCATCAAAGTTTCTGACATTTGGCTCTCCCTGAACCCAGATGGGCAGGACCTCACTTTCAAACTCTAGATGCTCCCAGTCCTTCAGAGGTGATCTCGCTTGTTGTCGGTAGCTACCGGTGTGGTGGTCTGCTCTTGTTCGATGATGATAACAGTCGGCTGCGTGCGTGTTCCCTCTGAATCCTATGTCGATGAGCTCCGGGTTGGTCCTTGTTGTTCACCAGGCTCAGCTCCTTTTATTTGTCACTAACTTGTTTTGGCATCTTGCCTTTGATTTCTTTTGAAATCAAGATACTAATGTTACTCTGGCACTGCAGCCTTTTGTTGAGATCAGGAAACTTCCTCAGCTGACCACTTTGTGCATTCCACATTGCGAATTTCGTTTAGGATGACTGGCTTCGATGTGCTCTGCCTCTGGATGGGCCATCTCTTATGTTGGGAAAGACTAGATTTGGTACCAAATTGTTTGTACATACCTCTCAGGTCCAGTTGCTGACTGGCACCTGTGGTGTCACCCCATGGTATTTTAGGATGTGACAGAGGCTGATGTGAACATTTCTATTAGTCCTCTCAATCAGGGAGCATTGAAACTCCACACCCTCCTTACCATGTTTACTTTGAGGTGGCTGTTCAGAGCAGCTGTCTTTCCATGCGTTCTCCACAGAAGGGGCACACTCAGTTATGATCAGGCAAATGCACCAGAACCTTTGGCTGTGCCCTTTTCTCATGTTCCTCTCCTGTCACCATGAGGGTGGAACAGGGACTGCTAAAATTTGTGGGGATACTGCCATCAATTCTGTCTGCCACAGTTACAGGACAGCCCATAGCTCCCTACTTCTCCATGGCAGGAGTTGTTTGGACACAAGATTTAGGATATGTGCTGAGCCTCGCAGACTCGCCAAACCCCTAGCTGAAAATCGCCATGAAAGAGACTGGGATGAACTACACAGCCTTAGTCTGTGTTACAATAGCACTACTGCCTGGCCCTGCAGTGTTCATTGTCTGCCGGGTCCCCGTGGTGGGACACCCCTCGCCTTTGGTAACGTCACGGCACTCCATCTGAGTGCCACTGATATGAGTGGCTTTGCCTAAGCAGTCAAGGGGGTTGGTTGTGTGATGGAGGCCCTATCCCAAGGCCCAGTATTGGAGTAGGCAAGGTTGGCTTCATTTCCACTTGACAAAGGCAATTTCAGGTAACGGAGATACCACCAGCACTTTAGTTTTTCACCTTATGTCACTACTTGTAGGCTGGTGAGCCAAACCAATGAGGGGGTTGAACCTGTCACAGCTGAGCCTCTGTTAGGTATCTCCCAGAGGAGCTGTTTCAAGTGGGAATCCCATGGAGGTAGAAGTCTCAGCCTGCAAGTGAGTAACCAGACCTTCTTAAGAGACTCATATTTAATCCTGAGAAAAGTGTGTCCAACCCTGGTACAGTGTTTCCTGAGTTGCTTGCAGATGCTGTTGTGCTGTGTATGTGCACAGACGAACACACTCAGAAACCTGCAGCATGGTTAGGAAAGTAAAAATGTCTTGGAACACCTCCCTGGCAAGTGACCCACAACTTCTCCGGAAAGAGAACACAGTGTGGTCACAACTCCAGGTATCTAGTGTCCCAGGCTTGGGTAGCTGCTGCCACCACTAAGCTTCATATTTTGAAATTTTATATCATGTCCCCACTCACTCTGTGCACTGCTTCCAAGGAACTGGTCCCCAGAAGTGTGTGTTCACTGGTACATATGATAGGTGCTCTTCCACTGCAGGAAAAGCAAGACTTGGTTAACAAACTCTTTACTTTGTTACTTACAGATAAACTCATGAATGACATCAGTTATTGTTCATCTAGAGGTGCCTTCTTTACCCTCTCAAGCACAGGAACGTTTTATTGCAGATCCCAATTCAGACTTCCTTCGCAGAAGCTGCTGAGTCCTGCTTCCTCTGGACTCATTTCAAAGCCACTTTCCCAGTAGCCTGGACTCATACAGTCCCCAGTGCCACTGGATGATCTCTGGTGTCTTGAGACCCCATTCCTGGCACCTTCACTGAGATGCCGGAACAACCCACCTCCAACCAGCTGGCTTCAACTCTCCCCTCCAATAGTCCTCACTCAGCTGCTAGCATTTGAACAGACATTCCATGGTGGCTCCTAGCAACCAAATGGGCCTTTACAGAATCCCCCGATGTTAAATCACCATCTCATAGCCAACCACAGGTTTTACATCCCGCACCCCATATGTAAAATAACATTAGGTAAACGCATTACCTAACATTCTCCACAAGTGTGATTATTGAGCAATACTCTGCCTCCGGCTTTGGGTGTAAGAGCCCCTGGAAGAACCTGGGTAGGTGTTGCAAGAGTTACGGTCCCATACTGTTTTTGTGCTGACCTCATTTACAAGGTCCTTCCCATGAGAAATTATAGCACAGCCACAGGCAACTCAGTAGTAGGGCTCTCAGTTTTTCCATTGCCCTGATTTTTTACAAGGAACTTCAAAGCATCTCCCATAAGGAGCATAATTAAAGACTGAGAGCCTTGTGTTGGTTCACAGTGCTCTGGCTGTACTTGTTCCAGTGATGTCATGCCACACTCCAGGCACTTCACTGAAAGATCCCCTCCGGGTGCTTTCCTCCTGGAATCTGACTCTTCTCTAGAGTGGAACATGCAACTCAGCTCTCTGTACTCCACAAAGCACCCCAGATTGCCTTGTATTATTTAAATGGGCAGTGCTCATCCCTCCTGCCCTTAGAAATGAACCATAGCATTCAGTGAAAACACTCTGTAGTTTACATGACATATGTGGGATCTCTGAGGATTTGTTTGATTTGCTGCATGTGAGCCCAGAAATTTTGAAGAGTCAAGTGTTTTCCCCCTAATTGTTGCTAACGGGGTGTTTTGCCCCAGCTGGGTGAATGTGGACCCATTCCTTTTATCTGTAGGCATGTCTGCCCAGCCACTCCCTAAAGAACATTGCTCGTTGCTGCCATCACCTGCCTCAGGCAGCAGTTTATATTTGCAGGTTAGTTCAAAGGGGAAATACCATGAACCCCCTTTTTATGGAACTGTCTTCTTTTCTCTTACTCAGGGAACTTCTTTCCTGTGCTTTACTACTCTCTAGAACAGCCTGATTTAACAAAGAGGTAAGAGGACCTCTCTCCATGAGACACTCAGCTCAAAATGTACAAACTTGATGGCTAAATCCATACCTGAGCAGCTAAATAAAAGCCGGAGGGCCTTTTCCACAGTGTTGAGTGTGGACTTAGTTAGGAGCTAGAGGTGCTCAGTTCCTCTGAAAATCAGGTCACTGATTTTGGTTCCTAAAGAGGTATATAAGTGCCTAACTTTATTCAGCCAGGTTGGAAAGTGTTGGTCTAGGAATGGAAAATTGAGATACTGGCTGCCAAAAGTGAGCATTAGAAAATACAGAGTATTCTGAAGTTTGTATGGAAGTCAACAGGGGAATGCAGATAAGAGCTGTAGGTGTGGAGTAGAATCTGGACACTTAGGGCTTGTCTTCACGGGGAAGTTAGTGCAGAGCAGGCTAGGGTGTGAATTTACAGCACACTAGTTTCTCCACGTGAACTCCTGTGATGGGGTGAACCAGGCCCTCTGAAGCCGTCTGCTGAAAGCTTTCTGGTCTTGCCACACCTTGTCTCAGAAAGGAGCAGTGGAGGTAAGTCCTCCAAGCTGCATAGAGAGGTTGCAGGAGAAACAGCCAATCAGAGAGAGGCTGTGAGGAGCAGCCAATCAGGGCCCAGCAGGCTCACATAAAATG